>NC_062577.1:25972500-27177500 GCF_022837055.1 Prionailurus viverrinus
AACCTCTTTGATCTTCCCTGCAGCAATTTCTTACTCAACACATCTCTGGAGGCAGGGCAAACAAAAGCAAAAATGAACTACTGGGACTTCATCAAAATAAAAAACTTCTGCACAGTGAAGGAAACAATCAGCAAGACTAAAAGGCAACTGATGGAATGAGAGAAGATATTTGCAAGTGACACACCAGATAAAGGGTTAGTAACCAAAATCTACAAAGAACTTATCAAACTCAACACCCAAAAAACAAATAATCCAGTGAAGAAATGGGCAAAAGACATGAATAGACACTTCCCCAAAGAAGACATCCAGATGGCCAACTGACACATGACAAAATGCTCCACATCACTCATCATCAGGGAAATACAAATCAAAACCACAATGAGATACCAGCTTACACCTGTCAGAATGGCTAATATTAACAACTCAGGCAACAACAGATGTTGGCGAGGATGTGGAGAAAGATGATCTCTTTTGCATTGTTGGTGGGAATGCAAGCTGGTGCAGCCACTCTGGAAAACAGTATGGAGGTTCCTCAAAAAACTAAAAATAGAACTACCCTACAACCCAGAAATTGCACTACTAGGCATTTATCCAAGGGATACAGGTGTGCTCTTTCAAAGGGACACATGCACCCCCATGTTTATAGCAGCACTATCGACAATAGCCAAAGTATGGAAAGAGCCCAAATGTCCATAGATGGATGAATGGATAAAGAAAATATGGTATATATATATACAATGGAGTATTACTCGGCAACCAAAAAAATGAAATCTTGCCATTTGCAACTACGTGGATGGAACTGGAAGGTATTATGCTAAGTGGTTAGTCAGAAAAAGACAAAAATCATATGACTTCACTCATATGAGGACTTTAAGAGACAAAACAGATGAACATAAGGGAAGGGAAACAAAAATAACATAAAAACAGGGAGGGGGACAAAACATAAGAGACTCATAAAAATGGAGAACAAACTGAGGGTTGCTGGAGGGGTTGTGGGAGGGTGGATGGGCTAAATGGGTAAGGGGCATTAAGGAATCTACTGAAATCATTGCTTCACTATATGCTAACTAATTTGGATGTAAATTTTAAAATATAAAAAATTAAGTTAAAAAAAACATTTCTTCGGGGTAATATCCCAGAAGTTAGAAGAATTTAAAAACACTGGGGTAATATTTATGTTTCTTTTGAAAATATATTCTATTTCTAATTGGGTTTCAAGAGACAGTTCCTTTAGGTCTGAGACCAGTGGGAAGTATATTTGGAGGCAAATGAGACTCCTGAAACCACTAATATTCCAGGCTATATCAATCTTCATATTCTGCATTCTCAGAGGGCTGGCACTAATTAAAGTCTCCCCTATTAATTTTAATTGATGAAAGAAAGAAATATGGCTTCTGAATAGATGTAATTGGATATGCTGTGGTTACCAACTTTTTTGAGATGATTACATCTAATCTAATTTCAGAGTCAGACATATATATAGATTTGTTTAAAAGGTAAAGGATGATTCCTGGGTATATTTCATTTATGGTCAGCATCAGTGCCAGGGCTGTTCCAGAATCTTCCCTGCCTCTGGGTCAGTCCTGTCATGTTCAGTTTTTTTCTTATCTAATAACCCAGTCCCTTGGGGTCTGAATGCTAAACAATTCTTTTTTGCAACTGGGCAACAAGACTGAGTAGAATATGCTTGCCTACTGAAATGATTCTTGGCAGCAGAAGCAAAGCTAAAAAAGAGTCACACAGAGATTTTCACCCAGATGTCCTTTAAAAAGTAAGGACAAGATAAAAAGTAGTGAAAAGATGCATATTTTCTTTTATAGTTAATATTCTTTAAAAATAGGACATTTTTGCTTTTATTTCTACAGTGAGGTGCAGGTATGATTTCCTGCCTTTGCTACAGTGATTCTGTTTCACCGGAAGTGTAGTTACTATTCCATGAAAATTTGTAAGTAGGATGAAAGTCACTTGTGAAGAGCCAGTGTAACATATACTTCTAATGAGTTTTCCGGAGCACCTGGGTGGCTCAGTCGGTTAAGCGGCCGACTTCGGCTCAGGTCATGATCTCGCGGTCCGTGAGTTCGAGCCCCGCGTCGGGCTCTGTGCTGACAGCTCAGAGCCTGGAGCCTGTTTCAGATTCTGTGTCTCCCTCTCTCTGACCCTCCCCTGTTCATGCTCTGTCTCTCCCTGTCTCAAAAATAAATAAAACGTTAAAAAAATAATAATGAGTTTTCCTTTTCTTTTTCGAGATGTACATTTTTAAAGAATGCAGAATGGGTGATGTATGATCTGTCCCTAAATTACTTCATTAGCTCACATCATCAAAAAGCTTAAACTTCTCTTGGAAACCCAAAATGTTTTTCTTAAATATGCAGTCAAGTTCGGTTGGTTTAACTGACGGTATCAGTGTCTAACAGGTCTGTGCATAAATGTACCTTCGACTTCCGTCTGGAAGGTTCCTATACTCATAAATTCTCAATGGCTGTCCAAGGGAATGCTTCCAGAGGCCATAATCATCCATTATTTTATCCTTCCTGCAACTGTTACCATTTTATATTGAAGTTAGGGAGATCCTTTTGTCTAGAATAAAAGTGCCTCCAACCACAACAGACTGTACATAGAATCTACGTGTTATGTGAGCAATGAGTGGCATTTTCTTTGTGTAACTTTTTTCAGGAATATTAGTTAACTGACTTACCTCTAAAAATGTGAAAGATATATTTGCAAACTTAGAAGAGAAGAAAACAGGGACACCTGGGTGGCTCAGTCAGTTAAGCTTCTGACTCTTGGTTTCGGCTCAGGTCGTGATCTCATGATTTCATGGGTTCGAGCCCCACACTGGGCTCAGTGCTGACAGGGCAGAGCCTGCTTGGGCTTCTCTGTCTCCCTCTCTCTCTGCCCCTCCCCCACTTGCACCATGTCTATGTCTCAAAGATAAATAAACTTAAAAGAAGAAACCAAAGATGAACTTTGTGGAATTACACATTTATATACACATAATCTATGTATAATTTTTTCCTTGTCCTCATTTCCTTGAGTGAAAACCAAGAGTGTAACACAGTATTTCCCTAATTATCTTCCATTCTTCAGGATTATTAGCCATAGTAATAAGTATTACGGTAAGAGAAACTAATGTGGTTAAAAAAAAAGAAAATGATGGGTTAAACCATATGTGGTGGCTCAAAGTACAGTATGTCCACACATTGTTTGATGCTCACTTCAAAGTGCTGAGCCTAGTTCCCCTCCCCTTGTTAGCTTGGCTTAGTGATTCACGTCCAGCAAATAGAATAAAAGTGGAAGTGACTGTGTGTGACTTCACAAGATAGATTATCAGAAGCACTGTGGCTTCCTGCTTGCTTTCTCTTTCTCGGATCGCTCATTCTGCGGGAAGCCAGCTGCCACGTCATGGGGACATTCACAAGTGCTGTGAAGAGATGTATGTGGTAAGAAACCGAGGCCTCCTGCCAGCAGCCATTTGAGTGAGCCGTCTTTGAGATCCATCTCCTTGCCCCAGTCAAGCCTGCATATGATTGCAGCTCTAGCCAACAGCTTGACTAGAACCTCATGAAAGACCCTGAGCCAGACCACCCAGCTAATCATTCCCAGATTCCTGATCTTTAGAAACTCTGCGAGATAACAAATGTCTGTTTTAAGTTGCCAAATTTGGGGGTAATTAATTAATGAAGACTCTTCTTTTTTAAGTTTATTTAGTTATTTTGAGTGTGGGCGAATGCAAGAGGGTGCATGCACACGCAGACGCCTGCATGGAGGAGGGGCAGAGACAGAGGGGGAGCGAGAGAATCCTAAGCGGGCTTTGTGCTGTCAGTGCAGAGCCTGTTGTGGGTCTTGATCTTATGAACCATGAGATCATGACCTGAGCTGAAATCAACAGTCAGATGCTTAACCAACTAAGCCACCCAGGTGCCCCTAATGAATACAGGTTCTTTACTGTAAGACTTCTGAAAGCTTTTAGCTTGGTGGTGTTAGTTGTGGACCTTCAAATTTTTCCACCACCGAACATTCTTTTGTCCCAAAGAAAACTAATGGGTAGTGCTTAACTAAATATTTTTGAGAAAGGCTGACATAGAGCTTTGATTCTTCACAGCCACATTAACAAGAGATCAGATCCACCTAGTTGAGTTACAATTTCAGAGCAATCAATTTAAAGAAATTTGAAAAAGCCCTGATACACTTGGTTAAGTAGGGTGCAGAAGTCAAAATCATCCCGTCTTTGAACTGTGGTGCATTTCCTACAGTGTGCAGATGGCATTGCTATACTTACGTGGCAGAAAATGATCAAGTTCTGATTAAGTATTTTTCTGCTAAGAGCCATTGCCAAAATAATTCATGAAAATTGGAATACCTCATTGTAATGTTGGTCATGTTCCATGGCTGATTGCAAGAAATTATCAAATTGCAAATGTTAAGCCTTTAAAATTCAGCCTTGCCATGAGGACAGCATTCACAAATTAATAGGAAATGTATTTTTTAATTCCTACACTGAGACACCAAGAGTGCTGTTTTGCTGAGGGAGATTTCTACTTGGATTCAGATGAGATAAGACCTTTCCAAAGTAGAATATACCATTGCAGCAGGCTTCCTCAGAGAACACATGGGGAAAAGGCTCAAAGAGGATTTACGTGACTCTCAGGGTAAAAGAGAAAGTCTTATTCCTAGGCCACTAGCTTCCAAAATGTGGACCTAACTAATGCAGGCTTGCGGCAAGCATAGCAGACGGAACTGCTTACTATCAGACCTTGGTTAAAATGGCTGCCCATAGATGAACAATGTAAGAATTTTAGACCACAATGTCAAAAAAGACTTTAATTCCACTTAATCTAAACCTAATCGTGAAAAGTCTCTGTTTAGCACTGAATCCTGCAGGTCAAGTTAACTCAGGAGAAATTTTCAGGCAATTTAGGTGTTCTCATTCATTGGTTTCATTCCGTTGGTTTGAACAAAATTTCCACTGGTACCAAATCTCTAACAGCATTCCCTAGTTTGTGAGAATTTCTCAACTTCCTATATTTCGTCAGGTGTTTGTATGTGATTTCCCCTTGGTTGACATTACTTAACTCCTTACTACATCAAATACAATGGTTTGGCTCAGTGGGTTTCAACTAGGGGCAGTTGATCTTGAGGGGACCTATGACACCCTCCAGAGACATTTTTAGTACTCACAGTTTAGGGGATACTGCTGGCTTCTTGTGGATAGAGGTCACTACGGCTGTCAAACATCCCACAATGTACAGAGCTCAGCCCACAGCAAAGAATCATCCAGTCCAAAATATCAATAGAACAAAGGTCAAGAAACTGATCTACTTGGAAGCCATGTTGTTAAATTTTCCCAAGTTGTGTGTTGTATTTTGTTGTTAACCATTCTTCCTTAATCACAGTTAATGTGTGTTTGAACTTCTATAATTTAGCTATTTTGTGACTGGTTTACCTAGCTTGTTTCACTTTGTAACGTTGAAGCCAAGGAAAAAATCTTTAGATTTCTCTAGCCTATGCCACGACGATATCATTTCAATGCATTCAGTATTTTTGTGTCTTATGCTGCCATTTTTTTTCCAGGTATAATTCTGAAAAGGGTAAGATTTGAATCTTACCCTTTTCAGAATTATACCTGGAAAAAAAAATGTTCCAAATGGAATGCAGAATAGTGATCAAACGTGAGGGTGGAACTGTCTCTAGGGAAAAGTTTGTTTTTTTAAACTTTTTTTTTTTAACGTTTATCCATTTTTGATAGAGACAGAGCAAAAGTCGGGGAGGGTCAGAGAGAGAGGGAGACCCAGAATCTGAAGCAGGCTCCAGGCTCCAGGCTCTGAGCTGTCAGCACAGAGCCCGATGTGGGGCTCAAACCTACAAACCACGAGATCATGACCTGAGCCGAAGTCAGATGCTCAACTGACTGAGCCACCCAGGCACCCCTGTTTTTAATTATAAACAATAAGGAAGGTTCTATAAATTCCCAAATGAATTGTGAATAGACTCATTTCTTGTTCTTAACCAATCTCAACAGAGGACCATCTCATGGCCAACCTCCTTGTGAGCCATGTCAAACTTGGCTGACCTCCACGTTCACCAAAAAATTTCATACCTATCATCTGCATATTAAATCTATAAAGTTTACTGATCCAAACTCAATTTACAATACACATGCCAGGAATTCAGTCAACTATCAGAGAATGACGCCTCAAAATTTCTGCTCTCCAATTCTTATTGAAAACTGTGTTCATATAAATGAAAATTTGAGAAACTGTTTCTACCTAGTGTTCTATATTTGTTTCTCAAAATGTAAATCTTGACAAACTGGCAGATGGGGTATGCATGAAAGTGCAGTTTTCTGGGCTTTACTCTATACCCACTTTACAAGCTTTTTCAGTGATAGGACTCAGAAATTTGCCTTTTAAAATCCAATTTTCTGGTTATTCTTAGAGACACTGAAGTTTGTAAAATATTGCTGCTATGGGAATTTAAAACATTACCAAGGCACATACCCAAAAGATGTGCACTTGAATCATATTATTTTGACCGTGCAGAAGAAATGCTTTCACTAAACTAAAATTGATGCCATTGTCTTATATCTAGGACTAACATAAAGAACAGTCATGGAATCCACGATAACATTTTTGTAGGGATATTGTGTTCTGTTTCTCCTACATCTGTCTCTGCTACTTATATGAAGCCCCATGTAAAACTTTTATTTTTAGAACTCAGTCCTAGAATGGCTTTGTGTTCATGAGACACGGATATACTGTCTCATCATAGACAATGAGAATCAAATCACTAATAAGTGTTTTACTTTTCACTTTGGCCGCTTAGACACTGGGAGCTGTATTAAGTGGCTAGGAGTCATCACCTCTGTATTGAAATGTCTGTGTTTTATTTCTCTTTACCCTGGACTTGACCTTCTATTCCAGTAGGTAACGTCTAAAGTTGTCTTCAAAACAGAGTCTGAGATAGGGATTCAGATGCGTGTGATATTTGGGGGTGCATGCTCAGGAGAAAGGGAGTGAGGGAAGTAGGAGAGGGAGGGGAAGGTGCTAAGCAAGAATGTGGTCTCAGCTGGAGACTAGCCTCAACTTGGTCCCACAGAGAGCTCTGGTTTCAGCACAGACTTAGTACTACCTTAAGGAAGTATGTCTGCCTTTTGTTATCCTCCTGTCAATTATTGGCTGTGCCTCGCCCACAGTATGGTGCTGGGGCTGGGGCTGGGTAACTTCCCAGTGGTGGCTTCTGATCTGCAGAAGGTTGCTCTCCAGAAAAGGGGGTAGCTGTGAATGGGTAGCACCTAACACTGAGCACATCAGGACATGGGACCAGCAGCCCAGCAAATTGAGGATCTAGCTCCAGCACCAGCATTGTCCACCAAAGTTGTCATGTCCATTTTCATGTGTATTTTTCTACTTTAATGCATGAGTTAGTTTTATTTTTTATATTTTTATTATTTGTTATTTATTATTTATTATTTAGTATTTATTATTATATATTTATTATTATATATTTATTATTTTATTCTTATTTTATTATTTATTTTTATTTTTTTATTTTTGTAATTTGTTAATTATTTTTATTTTTTTATTTTTCCTTTTCAAGAAAAGAGGATATCCTAGGAACATGTTAAGGTTAACAGAACCAGGGGCGCCTGGGTGGCTCGGTCGGTTAAGCATCCGACTTCGGCTCAGGTCATGATCTCACGGCCTGTGAGTTTGAGCCCCGCGTCGGGCTCTGTGCTGACAGCTCAGAGCCTGGAGCCTGTTTCAGATTCTGTGTCTCCCTCTCTCTCTGCCCCTCCCCTGTTCGTGCTCTGTCTCTCTCTGTCTCAAAAATAAATAAACATTAAAAAAAAATTAAAAAAAAAGATTAACAGAACCAAATGAAGTCATGTAGGCATGGCAAAATGAAGGACAAACATACATATATAAACATTTATATATATATATATATATATATATAAACGTTTTTACCAGCAAAACATTTATATATTTATATATATAAACATTTACCATATATATATATTTACCATATATATACATTTACCATTTATATATATATAAACATTTACCATAAAGAAAATGTAGAGTTTGATTACTGTTTAGGTTGAAAATGCTCTAAGACCTTTTTATTTAATTCACATGAGAGGGTTTTCTGACTTACAATGAAATACTTGAAATGAAATACAATGAAATACAACTGACATATATAATTCAAAACCGGATTGACATTTAGAAGGGGCCTTTTACTTAACAATATGGACTATGGTGACTTCAGCTTCTCACCGTTAACGTGAAATGCTTCTAACATCAGTGATTCCCACATTCATTTCTCTAGCTGGGATGCCTGACCTGAGAGCATTTGAGTATTCTAACTGCCCAGTGAGGGTTTTCACTTTGACCCTGCAGTCACTTTAAATTCAAAGTATCAGTCTCCCCTTCGAATCTTCTCCCGCTTTCCCCTAGCCCCATGTTCCTAATCCTAGATTAAAATGGTGGATGCACCGGCGTCTCCCAGTGCACCTCATATGGTTTAGACCCGAATCCCTTCCTCAGGGACTGCTGCAGATTTCTCTGACTTCCTCCCAGCTCTTTCTGCTTAGCACCTACCCCATACCATTGCCAGAGCGATCATTCTGAAAGTACAGATTGATTCATATCACTCCCCATTTTAATGTTTGAAATGTCTTTTCCAGTGTAAAATCCAAAATTCTCAGGCATCATATTTCCTTCAGTGGAGTCTGGCTACAGACTAAAATCCTAGTGTGATCTTTCAGGCCCAGCCACGGGCACTTAGGTTCAAGGCTTCGCCTGGCGGGCATCATGGGGGAAGCCATTCTTCCCACAGCCAGCCCACTGGGATTTTCCAGAGGGAGTAGCAGTCAAGGACTCAGATACAGGGACCTCCTTACTGGGGCCTCAGCTGAGGCACTTTTTTTTCACCCTGACTCAGTAACTTCCCACTGTTAGCCCTTCCCCCTTCCCTTGTGCCTTAACCTTCCAAGTCGATTAAAAGGCAAGAACCTTTTGTTCAGGGCTCCTCAGCACTGAGAAGATTCTGTGTAATCTGTGCTGCATGTCAGTCTCTTACCCATGGGACTGCTATCTCCCAGAGAGCAGACATTTATTTGTCTTGGTATTTCTAGTAATTGGTGTAATAAAGGCTCTTGAAACATGTTGACCTGGTAAGCCATGAGCAGGGTAATATTTTGTTTGTACATACAACATAATCATTGAAAAGAGTCATATACTTGGCCAATCTACTTGGATATATCTAGACCGGCAATCTTAAGTTTTCTCAATGCATGTGTAAACTCTGAATTTCTGCACCTAAGAAACAAGAGGAGTTAATTAGATGTATTGACAGTATCTTGATACTTTATCTTTTCAACTCTGAAACACGCGGGCAATGATAAGATTTGAATCTGGACCAGACATTGCCACTGATGCTCATTTAAAATTTTTTAATAAAAATAAATAAACATACAGTCTAATGTCAATAATATTTAAAATATTTTAGATAAAGTAGACAGTATAATAAAAACCATGTATATACTACTCCCTATTAATTGTATAGTATATAAAAAGAAATACCATCTGCAAAATCCAGGCATGCACTACATGAACACCAATGTTTATTCTGTGAGTTAATTTCAAAATTATACCATGTAAGTGACTAATATTCTCTATTGGATACAGTTCAAAATGTGCCCAATAATGGATTTCTTCCCAGACCGATTATAAATTTAAGCATGAAAAAGCTGAATTTCATTTGGCAAGGAGAAAGAAATGTGTATTTAGTTTTCTACTAATAAGAGGCATCCATTTACTAGTATTAGCAAACATATTTTTATGATTAATTTCTAAACAAATTTTCAAGATTAAATTATAATTGAAAAATTTCAGTGGTATCTATTGTGAGCCAAATTTGGGGAATGGAAATAACGAAACCTTTGCTTACAAGGAGTAAACGTATGGCCAACCGAAAAGTCTCTCTGGTTGAACAATTGGCTTGGATCTTTTTCTACACAATAAGTCAGCTTGTAAGTTAATAGGAGAAGTAACTTGCTATTTGTATCCCATTTATTACTAACCCAGTAGAAGAGAACGAATGTCTGTGGAGCTTGAAAACCTGGGATACTTACACACAAGTATACCTCAGATTGTTACAACAACTAAACCTCTGTTTTGTATTATTTGTTCACCATGTATTTTTGGAAACCTGCTATATGTACTTGGCTAGGATCTGGAAATAAAAGTAATAATTTTAGTAAGCTAACACAAATGAGTTCTAGTGGGGAATACAGATAATCAGAATAGTGATGGATATCTAATCATAAGTTGAGGGAAATGAATAAGATTTGTATATAGTATATTGTAAAGGTACCTGTATTGTTGTCAGGGAAGGCTTATCAAAGGAAGTGATACTGGGTTCTGAAGGATGAGTAAAAGTTTGTTGGGTGAAAAAGTTGAGGTGTAAAAGGAGAGCAACCATTCCAAGCAAGGGGACAGCATCAGCATAATGTAAAAGAAATCCAGCGGGGCTGGGATACAGAGGCTTAGGGAGTGATACAAGATGAATCTGAAGATGACGACATAAAGCAGACCAGAAGGCCTTGGGCCATGTGAAGGATTCTGGTCTTCTATAAAATTGAAAGACAGTGGACTTAAATTGGAGAGTAGCACACTTAAATTGAAATTTGCACTCTACCATCAATGACAGGAGCAGAGAATGGTGCAAAAGCAGTTAGTACAAGGGGAGATCTATGGTGGTAATTTGGATAAACATAGTGGCTGTGTACAAATTCAAGACATTTTCAGGATGCAAGACAGTAGGGCTTTGGTGAAAGGTGGTTATGGAGTTGACGGGGAGAAGACATCAAGGAGAATGCCCAACCAAATGGATGGCGGTGCCATTTGTTGAAATAGGTGACACCAAGAAGGTCAGGTCTGGGGAACAATTAGGAGAGTCTTGGATGTGTTGAAATGCCTTTGAGAAGTAGAGATCTCCAATGGAAATTGGATACATGGGTGTTGGGGTCAGAGAGAAATCCAAGTCTGAGTTCAAAAGAGAAAGAATAAAGACAAGGCAGTGAGAAATACTTTGGACAGGAATGACAGATGAAAAGAAAAAAATAGTTGTATATTGAGACAAGCATAACACAGTGAAAATATTTTCTAATGCTAATACTAGGAAAATAACAAATGGTTTCATGAATATTAAAAATAGTAACAGCTAGGGTTTAGTGAACAGTGTTGAGTCAAATAAAAGAGCAGAGCCGAAACTCCTGGTCCTCGGAACTAATCCCTGCCTTACAGGAAGCTGTAGTCGAGATCTGAGTGGGGAAGGGTCAAGTGTGAAACAAAAGCTGGATAAACCTGGAGCGCCTGGGTGGCTTCGTAGGTTAAGCATCCAAATTCAGCTCAGGTTATGATCTTGCAGTTCATGAGTTCGAGCCCCGTGTTGGGCTCTGTGCTGACCTCTCAGAGCCTGGAGCCTGCTTCAGATTCTGTGTCTCCTGCTCTCTCTGCCCCTCCCCCCCACTTGTGCTCTGTCTCTGTCTCTCAAGAATAAATAAAAATGTGAAGGAAAAAAAAAGCTGGATAAACCTTTATGGTAGGGTGGGAGGAAGGAAGGAAGCACGTGGGGCTTATGAAAATTTCCCCTTAAAACCACAATGAAAACCACCTATTAAAAGTAACCAGGTTCCCTCTTGGAACTGACACAAGAGTATGGGCAAGGCCAGTACGTTTCACTATGAAAGTTTTACACATTTAAGTAAACTCATGCTGGAGCAAAATCATATATTAATTTTAATGAAATTATGAGTATTCAAATAGAGACATCTTTTACTTTATACAAAAGCAAATTTGTACTCACATTTTAATAAAGAATGCAAACCACAAATAAGTTATGATTTTACTTAGAACAGCAAATGTTTTTTTTTTAAAAAAGAAAACAAAAATAGAAGTTGATCTAGGTGTCCAGTTCCTAGGCGTAAATAGCTATATCAAATCTTTAGAATGGCTAAATTTGTTTGTTTTCGTATTCCATCTGAAATTTCACTTAGTCTGCTTGAATGTTTAGCCTTAAGAATCAAAGAATTCTACACATTTTTTACACAAAGGAGGGATTTAGTCTTCTTGTGTGTTACATGCTCCTTAGAATTTGAGAAAGAAACAAAGCCCTACAAACACACTGCTCCCACCTTTTTGATGGCTAAGACACAAATTATTCAGTTCCCTCCTGGCTTTAGAAGTTTCACTATTTCCTGTATTACAAGAGTGAAGTGTTATTGAAAAAAGGGTGTGTGACATAGATTTGTATGAGAAATTGAAAGAACTCCAAAATAATCACTTTTACATTTAATAGCTACAAGTTAGAGGATTCTTGTCTAGAATCCATGTCTAAGATTTCATATCAGAGTTCCTGATCCTTGCTGATTCTAGTACTTAATTTTTTCCTCTGATATTCTTCAGGGCAAAACTCACTCAAACTGGTCTATTGGAAAAAAAAAAATTCACTAGAAGATTCTAGACTATGTTAAAACCTTTATCAATGTTCTTTCCACAGTAAACAAAGTAATTTTAAATTTACAAATTAAGTAAACAAAGCTTGAGGAAATAAAATTGATAAAATACACACTTTTTCTTAGATTTTCTCCAATTTTGAGGATAATGTTGGGAATGAGTTTTAAGCTATTTACTGAGCATCAAGGTGCATGGGGATGAATAAATAATATATTTATGTAAGACACTGATAAGGTATGTTCAAATATTTGGGGCATGAGGTTTAGAAATTTAGTTGGCAACTGCCTTCTTTAGGCTTCAACACTGCCAGGAGTTTTTATTTTTTGTTTTGTTTTATTTTTTCCTTAGAAGAAAATATTCAGGTGCCTGTTTTTGGCATTCAGATTAACTCAGTGTCAAGACAGGGTCTAACAGTGATAAAATAAGCTATTGATATGTCATGATTTAATAGAAACAATCTTGAATTTATATGCAATTTAAAATACCCTATTTCAAAAGTGCAATTTCAGGATGTTTACTTTCGATTAACAGTCACCAAGAAGAACATTCTGTATTTGCCAAGGGTAGTAATACTGCATCAGAAATATTTCTTGAATATTATGAATGAAGGAGCCACAGAAAACTCAGCATGAAAAGTGACGTCCTGGAGTTCTACTCAGCTAGAATCCCTTCTGCATTCTCAGCAGCAAGCAGGACACTCAGAAAATGCTGACTTTAATTACAAACTTTATTTGTCAATACAATTCACAGTTTATACATGGTGCATTCCACCATATGAACTTTCAGAACAGTTATTGAGGAGATGAGTGTAGCTTTCTTTCTAAAAGAGCCTGACTTTCTAAAATTTTGGTTAGAATTTTTTAAGTTTATAAAAGTACCTTCAACAAGTTTACATAATATTTACATGTCTAGCTTAAATTTAAATTTTGGAAAATAAGCATCTATTTAGATGGTTTTTTTTTTTAAAGATCCTGTTTATTTTTTAAGACCCTAATCTGAATGCTACTTATTCAGATATTTCCACCACTGTCACTCCCCAGAATAAAAGAAATGTTTTGTAATTGTATTTGGGGAAATCATCTTTCTGCATTTTAAAAATTATATATACAATGTACAGCAGATCTAAGTATGAAAATAAACGAGAGTAGCAATCTACTAGGTGCCTGTAATGAGTTTTTTCTGAATCTTGGAAACATCCAAAGAGTTACAGGATATAAAATTCAACTAAAAAGGGTTATCAGCATTTTCTATCTAAAAAAAAAAAAAAAGCTCCCAAGATTTAAATTGTGCTATAACAGCTTTTCTCTAATGTCAAAGATGAATTATGCCTGCAATCTGCATTTTTTTCCATGTGCAATATATCACAGTGATCCCAGTTTCCACTTCTCCTCTCAAACTCAGTCGCAGCTCCAGAGGGACACCCACACAAGGCTAGGCTGTGCCCAACTCCAGCTACAGCGTCACCTCCCCTGTCTGGCGAAAGTCACCCACGGAAAGAAAATCGTGTAAGCCTTCCACGTCAAAAAGCAAATAGGTGCTGGCAGTATAATGTTTATTAGCAAATGCCTCGTAACACATTATCGTGCTATCTTCTTTCACACCAATTGTCTTAAATCACCTCCAATACTATCCATGTCTGACAGCTTTCTCCTATCAGATCATATATATATATATTTTTTTTTTCTTCCACCTTTAAAAAATGTAGTTATTAAGTGATAAATTCCAAATACTGCCAGGAAAAAAGGGACTGTTTGGAGCCGCCAATTTTACCGGCCTGGAAATAATTACACTGTGTATATGTACCGCTGGTACCTGAGTCAAATAAATACTCAGAGGGACCATCTGTGCACCTCATTTCTTTGCAGTGCCTTTAACGCTAGAATTTCTGAGTGTTGCTTCAATGTCCATCTAATGTGGCATCTATTCCTTCTTCGGGCATCATCACTTCATTTTACACACTGTTTCCAGCAAGGTATGGTATTCAAACGGGAGTTGTGGGATAAAGGGCTGCAGAGGTGAGCCTAGGGGTAGGGCGGGGAAGGAGAAACCATACATTAGCTAGAGGGGTTCTGTTTCTTCGTAAGATAAGGCACTGACAGAAAATTTCTTAGGTAAAAGGCTGCATAAGAATCTCTTGCCATTTACAAAAAGAAACGTTGTCATCCATAAATGGTCCATATCTAGGCTCAGTTAGGTAGACCCTGAAAAGTTAAGGACTGATCCCTCAAAGCTACATTATTACCAGAAACAATTATAATTCATTCTGAGGCCTTATGGCACATTAGGAAAAGAGGGAGGAAAACAGTCTGGGCACAGAAAGGCATCAGACATTGCTTGTTTTATTCCACTTGTCAAAGAACGTGGACCGTTCAACAAGCGTCATCAAAAAGATAGTGCTGGCTCAGGATTCCAAATTCTCTTGATGGTTGATGACCATGATGGGTGTTATCTATTTTGTTTCCCCCTTTGGAGCTCATGCACAATTTAAAAATGCTACCAGCAACAGTCATTAAAGAGCATACAGAAGTCCTCACCTATGGCTACGCCTAAGGCTCTTCAAAGAGAGGGCTATTTAATGTTCTCGATCACCGCAATCTCCTCGCCTGCACAGTGGGGCGTCAATCCGTTCAAATAGATACTCTCAGTTTTCAGTAAGGGAGGCAGGACGTCCCTCTCGCTGGCCAGGTGATTCACGGACAGGGTCCTCCTGCACGGGGTCAGCTCTTGGTTGTGGTTCCCGGCGAGTTCCGCCGACAGCTTCCGCTTAATGGAGGTGGCGCGCTGGAACTTGTCGTAGATCTCCACGCTCAGGCGCCTCCTGGTCTCCTTGAACTCGGCGGTGACGTTTGCCGTCCACTCAGCGGCGTGGGCTCTGAACTCTCCCACCTGGAGCACGCACGCGGAGAAAACACAGACACCAACACGACAGTCAGCATTTTGTGTGCCTTCTCTCTCGAGCGTTTTATTGTGTTTTAAAAAGGAGATCGGAGCCTTTCGAAATACCGGAGGTCTGAGGATTGGTGTGATTACGCACGCGGTGCAGCGTGAGGCTCCTTTTGACATAGATACCGCTCTACAAATTAATCCGTGAACTTAAACCCTCGAAACCGAATTGTATTAGAGGTGCTAGATGTGCCTCTGTCACTGAAGCTTCTGCAGCTGTAAAAAGGCAATCTCTAACTTTTTGAGACGTTGTGGGTTATTTTTTCATCTGTAATTTCCAGAAGTATTTGAACGTAGAAAAGGCAGTCAGACACCGGTAGGAGCAGCAAGACCGAGTAAAAGCCCAGAATGTGAACCCCGGTGACCTGGTTGGTGCCGGTAGCGATGCTGTGTTTGCTCGGGATGCAAACACAGGTTTGAGAGGGCGGAAGTGGTGTGTGCAAGAACTTTGTGTCCAGCCCCGCACTGGCGTCATCTGGGAACTCTCTGTTTACTAAATGAACAGTAAAATATTTTGTTTCTGCTTTCAGGGAAAGCAAAGGAAGGAGAGCTGGCAAGCCCACTTTGAGGCCCATTTGGAGACTAAGTCCAAGGCCTAGTTTCTGAATGAACGTTTGCGGAATTGGGGAAGTTACTCAACCCATCCCAGCAGCCGCTTACTCGGGGGTAGGACAGCTATCTTCAGGGCACAACCGTCTTCTCTGTATACTGACTGTACTTACTTCCTCCCCCATTCTGATTGTCATTAATGTTTTTACAGAAATGGTCTTACATGAAACACATTGTTTTGCAAATGGCTTTTTTCCCCCACTTAACCAATTTTAGTCATTTGGTCCTAATAGTATCCATTAGTGCTGCCTCACAGTTTGTATCAGCTGATAAAAACGGAGGGGGAGGGGGATGACAACCTCCAGGTCCTGTTCTGTCGCTCACATTCTGTGTGTCCACAGGCAAGCCATTTTTTACCTTTTTTGAACTTTAGGTTCCTTATCTATAAAATAAGGGTAATAATGGTTTCATAGGAGAGATAAGCGATGTGCGTGTGTCTCCTTAAAATATAAAGGACTACAAAATTACTAACTATGACAGTGAGGCTGGTGATAATATGGCTTGCCAGGGGTACTTTGAGAGCTTAAAGCAGAATACCAGAAACAGATTGAAAAAATGGGACATTTCTCCCTGGAATGTAATTCACAGTTTCTAAGCATCTAGTGGAGACGTGGTCTGAGGTCTCTTGGCAGGTCTCCCCAGAAATGCAACGGATTACCTAACCCTGGGTTACATGGAACTTTAAGCCATGAGGCGCTTTGGACATGTTGAAGACATATGTAAACGATACTGCTGAACCGTCGTCCTGGTCAGATGCACTGGGTGATGCACTTCATTAGTCAAAGGAAGGCTAAGGCAAGAGAGTGATTATGTTTATGTTCTGCTCATTTTTACAACTGGGATAATATTTTAAAAACTAATGGTGAATTCAGTATAGAACTCAATAAACATTTACTCATAATAAAAAGGACTGTCACTGTTAACGCGGGTCTATGTCATGGGATTGTGTAAAATTCTGTATATATGTATAGTGCCTACTATGTGCTGGATGGTGCTCTTTCAAAAATGTTAACTTACTTCATCACCTTGAGGATGGTTCTTTCCCCCATTTGACAGAAGAAACTGAGGCTACAGAGGTTAAAACACTTAAGACACACAGTAAATATGTGCTGAAGCCAGAATTCAAACTTGGAGGCCTAGCTCCACCATATTATTCTGCCTTGCCAGTAAAATATATATATTTTTTAATTTTTGTAATGTTTATTTATTTTTGAGAGAGAGAGAGAGAGAGTGTGAGTGGGGGAGGAGCAGAGAGAGAAGGAGACACAGAATCCGAAGCAGGCTCCAGGCTCTGAGCTGTCAGCACAGAGCCCGACGTGGAGCTTGAACTCCTGAACTACTAGATCATGACCTGAGCTGAAGTTGGACACTTAACTGACTGAGCCACCCAGGTGCCCTGCCAGTAAAATCTTATTAATTTTAAGGACTAAACGTCTTTTGGAGGAGCAAAAGGCAAATTCACATCGTATGGAAATCTGCTCCATTGCCAGTTTATATATTAGGGTGAGGATAGTCTGTCACGGTTTCCTAAAGACACTGGGAGAATAAAAGTTTTTCCAGTTCCCGCTCTAGGGCTACTTATGTAAAACAACAGTGGTATCTGTTTCCTCTCTACTGTGCCCTGATTTTTCTATTATTCTTCACGATACTGGACTTGAGGAATGTAGCCACTCAAACTCAAAACTTGAAAGTAAGGAAGAAGAAAAAGAGAAAAATAAAAGAGAGTCCCTCAGAAACCAAACCAAGGCCATCAAAATAATTAGTTATTCCTGTTTCTTAAAAAAAATATCCTGACCTTACAGAATTGTCTATAGCAATATAGTCATTATTGATCAAATAACAGTATCCTATGGTCCCGTTTCTGTTAATAAGGATGAAACTGTATATTGAAACTCTAAAGGTGCTCTTTTGTTTCCAAAGAAATTAGAATGTCACATTTATATAAGTAAAATTTTTCTTGATTGAAATGTTAATGCTTGTGGTGTTCTGGAGAATTACAATGAATTCTTATGCACTAAAACATTTTTTGTCTCATTGGATTTTTATAAAAATCTTTCAATCACTTAATCAAATAGTATCTCATCTGCCTAAAACTAAGCAGTCTACACTACTTAGTAATGAAGCAGAGGACCCAAAACGAGCAAAAATAGCTCCTAAAGGATCACAGTGAATGTTCCTGCAGCTTAGGCACTTGACTCGGAGAAGAGGTCTTCCCCCAGATTCCATGTGTCCCGGATTTGTACACGGTGCTCACAGGCCATGTGATCTGATTTATAAGCAAAGGAAGAAAATGGAGTGCTACAGTCACTTGCCCTCTGAACTCTAAGGGAACTGCTCTTACCCTTGTCACTAAATTTACAGTGGACCGTTCTTTGTCCCTGCTCTGCCTGGTCTTCACCAAAGGGTTTTGCTGACTACTGCCTCCCTTCCAATCAATCTTTGGTCCTAGTTTCCAAATCAGCACCCTCTCAAGGTGTTGCTTTACCACGTAGGCTAATTCTTCTCAATCACCTTGGGGACTCACTTTCTTTTACCTTTTCCTTGACTATCTTTGTTCCCCAGAGTTCTAGTCTTCTCATTTTCCCTGGATGATTGTCTCTTTCCAGTGGTTTCAATTACCATCTGCCTGCTGATGACTACCAAAATACCTATTTCCAGGTCTAATCCCTGACCGAATTCTGTATCCATACAACCTTCATTTTAGATGACGTCTCGGCATCTCAAACTCAGCCTATCTCCAAATGAAATCATTTAACTTCTCCAACCTGTTCTTAGTTAATTGCTTATCACAGTGAACAGTACCATTAACCACTGCATTTCCCAGGCTGAACTTCAATATAATCCTTTGTTCTTCCTCTCACTCAATCTTATGTCAAATCAGCCTTGAGTCTTCCCAATTTCCCTCTTTTTCTCTCAATTCCTTTCACTTTTCTCTATTCCTGTTGTCAAAACTGTGGTCCTGTCTACCGTTTTGGCCCATCTGTATTGCTTCAGCAGCCTCCTAACCAGTCTTGCTGACTTATGTCCACCTCTCTCAAATGCATTATCCACACAGCAGTTACAGTGAGTTCCCTTTAATAAACACGAATCGATCAGGTACTTTCCCTTGTATAAAACCATTCAACTGATTCCTGCTTCACTTAGGAGAAAGTCCAAACTCTTTCAAGTGGCTCATATGTTCTAGGGTCTACCTATTTCGGCCTCAATTCTAACCATCATCCTTCTCAAAGTCTATTCTTAGGGGCCATCTTGAACATTCATTTCCTCAAACACACCACTCATTCTTTTGCCTTTATTCATTCACTGGTTATTATTCTCTCTGGAGAATAATATTGAATGCCTATTATGAAGAGTAGTGTTCCCAAGTCCTTCTCTAGTGCCTAGTGCATTTCCTACTCATCCTAAACTAGTCACCCTAGACTGCTTCCCGGAGCCATTCCCTGACCTCCCCCGCCCCGCCCCCAGACTACATCAGGGTCATTACAGCAGTCTGTACTTCCCTAGCATTACTCTCATCACAATGTATTACAATTATTAGTTTCATTGCTCTCTTGGCTTCATGGTGATGAAAAGATATGTCTGCTGTATCCTATTCAGCTTTCCCAGAACACAGAAGAGTGTAGATAGTGGGGATTTAGTAAGGGTTTCTTGGACAAATGAATGAATGAATGGCAGACCAGTCAGTCATGTTTGGAAACCAAGCTCCAATAAGAAGAGTGTGCCTCCTGGTTGACTCTGATGGGATAATCCTGTTCCTTTCAGGAGAAAGATACAGCCAGGTCTATTCATAGTAAACGTTCAAAGTATGTGTCCTCAAACTTTTTAGACTTTGTAGAGTCTCCTCACCATTCTAAGAATGGTTCTCAAAGTGAAGAACATCATTTAAATAAAAACCCCTTTAAATCAAAGTAAAAATCAGAATTCACCATTTTGTGTGACAATACCTGACTAGGCTATCCCAGAACCTGGCTGCAACATCATTATGTATATAACATTTAAAGTTAAAGAAGGGTTAGTGCTTTTATTTTGGAAGAATCACCAATATCTTCGTCTGCCACTATGAACACTTGCTAAGCATCTAATAGCTTTTCAGGGTAGCAAAGTCTCATGATTACAGAGGTCCAGTATTTGCCTCTTCAGTAGTGGTTCCAAGCCCTAGAATCTTCAGGTTCTCTAAAGTATCTGAAATAATACCAAGGAGGCCCTTGATATGGTAGCAACATAATTTAAAACCAAGCACTTGCCATATTTCAACTTCTTTCAGGGCAATTTACCTAAATCACATAAGATTGACAGGATGGCCTAAGAAAGATGAAAGTTCACGACTTTAGAAACTTGCAATTTATGAAGTTCACAGGAAGCTCATTTGTAATCATAAGGAGTATTTATCACTCCATTGACTCTAAATCAACCAACGACATGGCAGATTCTTTGAGGGTAAAGATCACTGGCCAATTTCTTATCAAGCTCACCCTTTCTTCCCCCTTCACATTGCAGCTTCTGGGATAATGCTTCGAATAGAGTAATTTAAAGTTTAGTTTTCTCAATCTAGATGGTAAGCTTAATGACAGAAACTATGCATCCTATTTATTTCTTCTTCTCATAAAAGTGCCCAACATGGTAATTTGAGCAAACTAGACTCCTGGATGCTCTCTGACCGACTAGTGAGAAATCTGTGGCTGCTGACTGACACAGCCCTCTTCCTGAATACAGACACTCTCAGGGACTCGCCTATGAAGCTGCTATTTGCATAAGTTCTAGATCAATGTGTGCTGGTACAGCCTGAAGAGAAAGCAATTTATAAATCAATTTTACTAATCACTAAAATGTTCATATCCTTTGATGAAAGTCAATTCATAGAAATTTATCCTGGACAAGAATTTTTGCCAAAGGGAAAAAATACGTATGGAGATATCCTCTGAACTATACTTTGAATTGCACAATAATATTGAGATTAGTAAAGGTCATTTAAGAAGCCAGTGTTCATGAGAAGTCCTCAGCTTGAGAAACTATTTTCTCTTATTATGTTGTGTTGAGTAAAGTGATGAAGAAAGTAAAATTATGTCTCTATTTTGATTACAACTATCAAATGTTGTATGTAGAATGTATGAATGTATACAGGCAAGGGTAGTAGAAACAACAGTATGTAAAAATGGCAACTGTAGATTTCAACAGTCCCATATTGAATGCCTATTATGAAACAGATCCTGGGCTTACTGCTGACTTTCTTGAGTTGCAGAAATTTTTGAGTAGTTTCTTGTTTCCTTTTAAATCTCCCCTTACTGATGTTATAGTACTACCTGTGTAGATTCAGTGTCTAGCATACCCAGCCCTGAAAAAAGCTTGTGAGGGCAGAGTTCTCTATGGAATGCTTTTTATTTGCTCAACACATGTACCAGAATTGGATTGCAGTTGCCACTGGGAGTTTTTCTCAGCCAGACATCAAAGAAAAAAATATACCTTGCAGGAATCTTTAAAGTTACAAAGAAAAAAATGCCTGAGAATCAGTAAGATGTAAAGGCGGCCTCCAGAAGGGGAGAAAATATTTGCCAATCCTATTATCTGATAAGAGGTTAATATCCAAAATATATAAAGAACTCCTACAACTCAACAGCAAAAAAAAAACAAGCAATCTGATGAAAATAATAGGCAGAGGATCTGAATAGACATTTTTCCAAAGAAGATACACAGAGCCCCAGCACGTACATGAGGTGTTCAACATCACCCATCATCAGGGAAATGCAATTCAAAACCACCACGAGATATCCCCTCATACCTGTTAGAACAGCGAGTATGAAAAAGATAAGAAGTAACAAGCTTTGGCCAGGATGTGGAGAAAAGGCAACCCTTGTGCACTGTTGGCGGGACTGCAAATTGCTGCAGCCACTCTGAAAATAGTATGTGGGTTCCTCAAAAAATTAAAAATAGAACTAGCATATGATACAGCAATTCCACTTCTCAGCATTTATCCAAAGAAGATGAAACCACTTGCTCAAAAAGATATATGCACCCTCATGTTCACTGCAGTATTATTTGCAAGAGCCAAGACATGGAAACAACCTAAGTGTCCATCGATGGATGAATGGATAAAGAAACTGTGGTGTATATATAAATATATTCAGTCATAAAAAATGAGATCTTGCCATTTGCAACAACATAGATGGAACTTGAAGGCATTATGCTAAGTGAAATAAGTCAGAGGAAGACAAATATCATATAATCATATGATCTCATTCACATGTGGAATCTTACACACACACACCAAGCTCACAGATAACAGAAGAGACTAATGGTTGCCATAGGCAGGAATAGCAGGGTGGGCAAAATGGGTGAAAGGAGTTTAAATGTACAAACTTTTAGTTATAAATAAGTCATGGGGATATAATGTACAGCATGGCAACTATAATTAATAACACCATACTGCATATTTGAAAGTTGCTAAGAGAGTAGATCTTAAGAGTTCTCACCAATAAGATTAAAAAATTCTGTTAACTATGTATGGTGATGGACTGGTGGTGATCATTTTGCAATATATACAAATACTGAATCGTTATTTAGTATACACGAAAGTAATGTCATGTTGTATGTCAATTATACCTCAAATAAAGAAATTAAAAAATAAAATATTCTTAAAAAGACGGAGAATATTTGAATCACTACTTCTGAATCTTTACCTTGTTTACTAAAGTATAATCCATTACACTTTACATCTAGGTGTGATGACTTTCATATTTATTAGTGATTTCACTTCTGAAAGTTTCCTTGTCTCTACCCCAGGTCAGTCTTCACCAGAATAGTCTTTCCTGGTAACAGAAAGTGTAATGACCTAAAGAGAATGCTCAGTGTTCTAAGTTTGAAAAATTTTCTTTTTAATTTCAGGTCTTTTAAATGTTTGGTCTTTATGAACTGCATTTCTAAGGTTATTTTCCTTCAAGCAACTCTGCAAAATACCAGCTACATGTTTTTATTTTATTTTATTTTTTTTTATTTTTCCAAGAGAGTAAAGCTGATTCGTGAGGAGCAGTAATGCCTTATACTTTCTTTTCCCTTCTGTTCTGTGTCTGAGCCATGCTTCTGTGACAGGAAGACACAATCCTAGCCTGATTTTTGATAAGAGAATAGATTCCAGGGTGCAGGTGTCCTCTCAACAAGGCAAAAGCCACTGTCTCTTCATCGGCTGGGGTTCCCTGAAAAATTGCTGTTGAATATTAACTAATATGCAAGGGGTTCTACAATTTTATTTTTTAAAAGTGTTTATTTATTTTGAGAAGGGGGGAGGGGCAGAGAGAGGAAGAGAGAGAAACCCATGCAGGCTCTGTGCTGTCAGCACAGGGGGCTCTATAATTTTAAACCATGCTGTTCATGAGTCCTGTTTTTTTTTTTTTTTTATAAAATTCAACAATCACCATGGGATTAAATCTTATTTCATTTTAATCTGCTGCTTAATTTATCAAATAAACTCAAATCCCTCCAATTTAGAATAATTCTAACCTGAATTATTTATTTACCTTAACTCTCTATTTCACTTTGAACAAGTCTTTAGCCCTTCCATACATTTCCATTAAGCTGGAAAACCTAGCGTTCTCTGCTTTAGCTTTTCACCTAAAATCATAACTATCCTACTTTCCCACCGACCCATTAGCTTTGAAATTCTACAGCATTCTTTATAGAGTTTTTGGTTTTCAGATCATTAATAGTAATAAAAAGTTGCTCATGTTCTGCATTGTCCATTTCCAAAGACTGAATATCTCAGCGACATTTTTTCCCCAATTACTTGCAGGCAGCTGCTCTAGAGTGGAGATTTGTGGTACAGTTTGGAAAGTCGGCAACAGTGGCTCCACTAGTCCTCTGTGTTAAGGTAGCAATTCAAATTTCCTTTCCTTCACATCGCTTTCCACCAGTCACTTCCCTCGAATGACTCCCTTCCATTCTCAGTTCATGAACAAGGCCAATTTTTGCAATTCTACAATCTTTGCTAGTCAGTTTCTCCCTACAGACCTTACCCTACCTTATCTCTATTTTCTCTTCTAATTGGTTTTTTCTTTCCATGTGTGCTCAATTAACTATGAATAATAATCACTCATTATAGGTAAGCCAGTCCCTTTCATAGAGTCATAACTAGATGAGGAATTTCTATCTGAAACTCTGTAAGGTTTTTGTAAGTTTTTTTCCAATTAACAAAAGCCAACTCAACTACTGGATAATACTTGGAAGAACTTCAACTTTTCTTAAAAAAAAACATTTTTTAGGGGCGCCTGGGTGGCTCCGTCAGTGAAGCGTCCCACTCTTGGTTTCAGCTCAGGCCATGATCTCATAGTTTGTAAGACTCTCATATCAGGCTCTGAAGGTGCGGAGGCTGCTTGGGATTTTCTCTTTCTCCCTTTGTCTCTGTCCCTCCTGCTCTCACACTCTCTCAAACTAAAAACCCCCAACATTTTTTAATGTGCAGATCTAACCACTGATATTTTAAAAGTTTTTGCTTAAGTTTCAGTTAATCCACATAGAGTGTAGTGTTTGTTTAGGTGTACAATATAGTGATTCAACACCTCCATACAACACCCAGTGCTCATCACAAGTGCCCTCCTTCATCCCCATCACCTATTTCACACCCCCCCCCCCCCCCCCCCCCCCGCCGGGAACCATCAGTTTGTTCTCTATAGTTAAGTCTGTTTCCTGGTTTGTCTCTCCCTGTCTCTTTTCGTTTTCCCTTGTTCATTGGTTTTGTTTCTTAAATTCCACATGAGTGAAATCATATGGTATTTCTCTTTCTCTGACTTATTTCACTTAGCGTAATACTCTCGCTCCATCACGTCGTGGCAAGTGGCAAGATTTCATTCTTTTTTATGGCTAATATTCAGTTGTACTGCTTTGACATGCTAGGGTAACATGGCCAGAGACCTTTCTCCCTGAAGGATGGCTTCCAAAGAATCTAAAGCCAAGTTGAGCATTTAGGATTTAATGGCCATTTTGTCGTCTTCACCAGGAATAAGACTAAAGAGGTTTTTCTTGTCTTTCTCCAATGCATTTTCCTGCTCTTTGACGGTGGGATGTTAATTTCTTTTTCTCAGTGTTCAAACAATGTATCTTAAAGACATGAGGGAAATTAAAAACTAAAAGCAAGTAGCTGAGTTGAAAACTTTCTTCTGGTTAAATTTGTGAAAAAAATTTAAAGATTACTTTGCATTCCAATTTCAGAGGTTGCCTAGCCTGTAATTCTTGACAATTATTATTAATTCATTTTCTGAAGTATTGACATTTCATCGTATTGTTGAACTGCACTGTTAAAAAGACCAAAGTAGTCTCTTTACCAACTAGGGTAAAACAAACAAACACAACTGAAAGGATTGCTAAGTGTCACGTTATCTTCACGGAATGGCACATGTTTTTCTCTGGTTTTCAGGAAAGTATATGTAATATTCATAATGCCTCTTTAATATAAACTACTTTTTTTAGTTAGCAATTTCACCAGTTCTTTTTTTAAAAAAAAATTAATGTTTATTTTTGAGAGAGAGAGAAAGGGAGAGAGAGAGAAAGAATGAGTGGCCGAAGGGCAGAGAGAGAGGGAGACACAGAATCTGAGGCAGGCTCCAGGCTCTGAGCTGTCAGCACAGAGCCCGATGCGGGGCTCGAACCCACGAACCGTGAGATCATGAACTGAGCCTAAGTTGGATGCTTAACCGACTGAGCCACCCAGGTGCCCTTCTCCAATTCTTAATACCACACAGATTAACATAATTGTATAAGGATTAAGTACAATAGTTTTAATAAAACAATGTCAAGAAAAATAATAATACTAATATTAATATTATGATTTTAAATATCTTTCTTGTAAAATATTTGCAAGTATTAAATATAATGTTAACTGTTTTAATAAGGTGGGGCTGCAAAATCTACAAAGTCACTTGTAGACTAGACTCAACTTCTTAATTGTTGTGACATACTGGCAGTGTATCACTGAATATTCTTAAAATTCTCCCCTCTGGTCTGGTACTGGAGTTAACTTTTTTTTTTAAGTTTATTTATTTTTGGAGAGTCAGAACATGAGGGGGTGAGGAGCAGAGAGAGAGAGGGAAGATCTCAAGCAGGCTCCATGCCAGCCATCAGCGCAGAGCCCATGTGGGGCTCAAACTTTTGAAACTGTGAGATCATGACCTGAGCGGAAATCAAGAGTGAGGCTTAACAAACTGAGCCACGCATGAGCCCCTGTTACTGTAGTTACTTTAACAGTCTGTATTATGGAGCTCATGCAACCTCCAGAACGTTTTATTGTACTGTAAAGATAGGGATATTAACGTTTATTTTTGAGACAGAGAGAGACAGAGCATGAATGGGGAAGGGTCAGAGAGAGAGAGGGAGACACAGAATCTGAAACAGGCTCCAGGCTCTGAGCAGTCAGCACAGAGCCCGACGTGGGGCTCGAACTCACGGACTGCGAGATCATGACCTGAGCCGAAGTCGGCCGCTTAACCCACCCAGGCGCCCCAAGATAGGGATATTAAAATTCATGAAACAATATAAAATAATTTATGTACTTTTTTCCAAAATATCACATACACATGACTCAATTAGCTAGATATTTGTCTGTCACTACAATGTAGAAACTCTGTGATAGGGTGGGGGTGATGGTGGGGAATCCTGTATTTGTTGTTTTCTTAAAGGTATCTCGCTGTGTGAAAAATAACCAGTCAAAAGTAAAAACTGAATGAAGGGGTGATGGAACTTTATAAGCATTTGCCACAAAATCAACTCATTACATACTTAATAAAATAAAAGCATTGACTGAGGTTTTCAAAACTCTTTCAAGAAACCTGGATTTAAGAGTAGCTTCCTTATAACAAAAGGGCATTTTATGTTCATATAGAAATACAAGACCTGTCCACTAAAAAAATGCTTTTGCTTCCTTTCATCTTTTGTTTTCCTTATTATTATTATTTTTTTTTATTTAAAAAAAGTTTTTTTAAAGTTTTTTATTTTATTTTTGGGACAGAGAGAGACAGAGCATGAGTAGGGGAGGGGCAGAGAGAGAGGGAGACACAGAATCGGAAGCAGGCTCCAGGCTCTGAGCCATCAGCCCAGAGCCCGACGTGGGGCTCGAACCCACGGACCGCGAGATCGTGACCTGGCTGAAGTCGGACGCTTAACCAACTGCGCCACCCAGGCGCCCCTCCTTATTATTATTTTTTAAAAATTTAATGTTTGTTTATCTTTGAGAGAGACACAGAGTGAGAGTGGGAGAGGGGCAGAGAGAGAAGACACAGAATCCAATACAGGCTCTAGGCTCTGAGCTGTCAGCATGGGGCTTGAACTCCCAAACCACGAGATCATGACCTGAGCCAAGGTCAGACGCTTAACCTACTGAGCCACCCTGGTGGCTTCCCTTCTTAAGCAGTCCTATAGGAATTAGGGGAAGCAGACCAGGGAGCCGGCAGGGTGGTGGCGGCGTTGGGGAATGGTGCCACAGCGCCTGAGTAGCATGTCAGAGTTAGATCGGCATGAAGGGAGCACCTGCACAAGGGTGGCAGCCAGATATGGGGTGTCAGAGCCAAAGAGGGATGGAGGGCACAACCCACACAAGGGAGGCCCAGAACATAGTGCTGGAGACCAAGCAGGGTGGGGAGGGCACTCCTGAAGGGTTGGGGGTGGGACAGCAGACAGAATAATGAAGAGGTGAGGATTTCACTGTAGAGAAAGGAATTACAAATATAAAAAAGCAGAAAATTAGAACGACCTCTTATGTCAGATTGGAACTGGGGGTGTCATTTTTTTCTGCAATTATTTTTAGTTTAGGTATAACTGACATATGGTTATATTAATTTCAGGTGTACAATGTAATGATTTGATATTTGTATATATTGCAAAAATGATCACCATAGTCCAATTAACATCCTCATGGTTTTCAAGATGCACAGATATAGAATAGAGGGGCACCTTGGTGGCTCAGTCGGTTAAGCGTCCGACTTCGGCTCAGGTCACGATCTCACAGTTTGTGAGTTCAAGCCTCGCATCAGGCTCTGTGAGGACAGCTTGGAGACTGGAGCCTGCTTCAGATTCTGTGTCTCCCTCTCTCTCTGCCCCTCCCCCACTCATGCTCTGTCTCTGTCTCTCTCTCTCAAAAATAAACATTAAAAAATTTAAAAAAGCTAAAATATGTGTATGCATGAATATATAATGTCTTCTTTAGCTCTGTCTATTCAGAGTGCCTGGAAACAGTAACAACGCCATTAAAAGCATCCAAATCTCTATTTCTAAATGTCATTACCCACTAAAAGAAACCATGGTTCCTTGGAGAAATGAATGATTCTGAGGCCATGGCAGAGAAATTTTAAGCCGACTCTAGGATGTATTATTGTGCCAGAAAGTAAAGAATTACTCAAAGGATAACGGGGATTCACCCAAAGACACAGATGACAGCTTGCAAGGGCTACTGCTGGCCAAGTCTGGGACTACTTGGGGGTCAAAATACATGATGTTTGTAACAGATGATAGCTCATGGATTACAGCAGCTTCACATAAACGCATAGAAACATAGATACATACATAAAGAAGAGTTTGAGGATGAAAAGGACAACCATAAAATCGCAAAGTACTTCCCCATATGTATTAATTACACAGGGAGAGGAATAATTATATAGCGGAGAAGCATGGCAGACACTGCTTTCTGTGATCTTGGTTAACATCTGAAAAATGGGACAATCAAAATTGTGTGGAGTGAGGGTGGAGTGAGAAGAGCTTGTTCATGTGCTATTTAGATTTATACTGGGTATCAATTACTGTGATACTTCTATTTCACTGGTGTACTTTACAAAATATATGATAGTTGTAGTTGAAAGTCAGTGTTTAAGTTCACTGACAATTATATCCTTTAAAATTATTCAACGCAAAATGAAGAATTTTAGATTTTAATGTAAAAATATGCATGGATAGACCTCACTTTTCAAAATCCTCTCAGGGAGTTCACACACACAGTGTGAGGACTACTGCTCTGAACCAATGCTTTGCAACCATGGTGTTGGCCAGCAATGGGCAAAGATTTTCTCCTCCCACCCACACCCTTCTCCTCCTCCAAAGACACAAGTTGTGGCTCACTAATTTATTCTCCACATCACCTTTCCCTATTCCTCTATCCCAGAGTTTTATGAAAAGAATGTAAATATTTTGGTACTTTTAACATGATTGATTTAGGACGTGTTACCCAACCATGAGTTTCGGGGACTGCATGGAACTCTTGCAACTATACATACACTATGAGGATTTGTGCATTTAAAAAAAAAAGTTTATATTTGAGAGAGAGAGCACAAGCAGGGGAGAGGCAGAGAGAGAAAGAAACACACACAGAATCTGAAGCAGGCTCCAGGCTCTGAGCTGTCAGCACAGAGCCTGACACGGGGCTCGAACTCACAAACTGAGAGACTATGACCTAAGCCCAAGTTGGATGCTTAACCAACTGAGTCCCCCAGGCACCTTGATTTGTGCATTTTTTACTGGGGAAGGGAATCAGAGCTCTTTGCAAACTCTCAAAGAGTATGTGACCCAGAAAAGGTTATGAACCCCTGCTATTTGAAGCAAATTCAACATTGATGTTTATAAAAGTGGAAGACCACTCCTATGTTTCATAGGTTTCATTTTATGTACTGTTTTATCTCAACTGCTTAGCCCAGTATAGGCACATTGTAGACACTTAATAAATCTCTGTCAAATAAATATCGCAGGAGCCAAAGGAATTTGGGGATGTCACAAGGAGGTTGGCAGATAACAGAGAAAAGGATGGTAAAGAGTATTATGGGAGAATGCCGTAAATTTCAAACATGGAGCGTCATGATGCAAAGGCCCATTGGATTGTTGGGAGAAAAGCGACTGCCCTCATAGTGCTTACTGGGTGAGAGAGACAATAATTTCACAAATAAATACATAATTACAAATCACTATCAAGTGCAGTTACGCCAAAGTAAGGAACATGATGAAAGCATATAAGGAGAAGGAATAATTAGACTGGATGGGTCGAATGGGTGTCTAGAGAGATATGATAATTGATCTGAGATCACAATGATCCCTGTAGTTAGCAAGGTGATGAGTGTGGAGAAGAGTGGTCAATGCCAGGGCAGAGCATGTGGGAAGGGAAGGGAGTGGAAGGGAAGGGAAGAAAGGGACACATGTGGAAAAGAGGACACGTGTGAAAAAGAGCTTGGTGCAGAGAACTGAAAGAAGGCCCATGTGGCTCAATTCTAACAAATCTACAAGATGAGGCTTGGAGAGGTGGGCAGGGCCCAAATTATGCATGACCACAGAAGTCATGTTAATTCAAAGATGTTGAACTTATTCTCAGAGCAAAGCGGGACAATCGAAGAATTTGAAGCAGAGAATAACAACGTCAAGTTTGGGTTTTGGTTTCTATGTATACACCACATGTGTTGACAAAAAAGTCCTGGGAATGCAGACAAAATAAGATTTCGACTTCTATTTATTTTTCTTAGGCTGCTACTAATATTTAATATTTTGAACGCCACAAGTGCTCTCGCTTGGTCCCTGTGGGCCATGGAGGAATGATGAGGAAAGAGCAGGACTTCGATGATGGGCAGGTTGGCAGGGGCCCCCTCACTTCATTGTTGTCAGTGTATTCTGGTGTATTGGAATTTACAGGCTATGGGCTATCGGCAATGGGGTTATAAAATCAAAATCTTTACATTGTAGGATTTCTGTAATGCTAAGTAATAAGATGGGATGTAGCCATGAAAATCTTAGGCACTAACACACTGTTACCTCGCGGCATAACACTTCAAGATCACTTATGCATTTTTTTCTTAAAGTTTGATGAGCCACTCTGCGATGACAAATGTTTTCTGTAGTGAACTTAACTTTTGGTTAGTGAACTTTTTGTCAGTGAACTTTTTGTCAGTGAACTTAACTATATGGTAGTTAGTTTGAAACAAAAAACTCATCTACTCTGTCCCTTTAGGGGATATTAAGATATATATAAAATATAAAAAAATATAAATTAAAAAAAATTTTTTTAAATGTTTATCCATCTTTGAGAGTGAGAGAGACAGAGAATGAGTGGGGGAGGGACAGAGAGAGAGAGGGAGGCAGACGCTGAATTCAAAGCAGACTCCAGGCTCTGAGCTGTCAGCACAGAGCCCAACGTGGGGCTCTAACTCACGAACTATGAGATGGTGGCCTGAGACGAAGTCAGATACTCAACCGACTGAGCCACCCAGGTGCCCTAAAAATATAAAAAAAAATTTTAAATGTGTACAATGGAAGAATTTTTTTTTAGTAGGTGTTTGGAAATGTTATTGTTATATGTGTCCCCCCAAATAGGGTGCTAATTATCACATGTCTTAAAATTCTAGTAAGCTTGGAAGAAGGGTTTTTCAAACTGTTGAAGTCTCCCAAAGGGTTTCAATGGATATTCAACACAGACTGACCTTAAAAATAACCATTTGACATCAGTACCGATGGCCATTTCCTAGCTCAAGAAAGCCATTTGCACAATTTGTGAAATGATACTGAAAAATGAGTCCAGTGTTCCACAGGCAAAATAAAAAATGTACTTCTTTCATTTAGATCTATGTGAATTACCTTTTTCAGGCATGACCACCATTAAATCAAGAATCAAAATAAACTGCACTATGCAGTAGAATTAGGAATTACCCTAATGTGGAGTGTTAAATCCAGATCTGAGAAAGCATGGGAACATACAAATCGTACTGTTCTCATTATTAATAATTTTGAGTGAAAGCAAAAAGGTTTTTGTATTATCAGTAAACACAATGAAAATATTTTAAGGTGACTTCCTTTTCATCTTCTAACATTTCTACCTTTGCATGTGTTTTTTGTTTTAATTAAATTTTTTTTTAATTTATTCATTTGTTTTGAGAGAGAGAGAGAGAGCTGGGAGGGGCAGAGAGAGGGAGAGAGAAGGAGAGAGAGAATCCCAAGCAGGTTCTGTACTGTTAGCACAGAGCCTGACTTGGGGCCTGAACTCACGAATCTACGAGATCATGACCCGAGCTGAAATCAAGAGTTGGATGCTTAACCGACTGAGCCACCCAGGCGCCCCAACATTTCTACCTTTGCATGTGTTTTAAGTATATGTGTAATATATTGGTACAGGAACACAGGAGTACACGTATGTAACTTATAAGTAAATGTGCATATGGTAGAGGCACATGCTCAAAGTCTTTTGCAAATAATGACTCACGGTAAACCTTTTGGAGACCACTGGAGAAAGGAAATGTATCACTGGGAGATGGAGAGGGAAGCCAGACACCTAGGTAGGGTGCTGCAGTTGAGGGGCATCAGGCAGGCTAATATGGAGGCTTTGGAGCTAGAGAGACAGCAGAGAAAAGCACTGATGTGTTTTGATGATACTATCCCTAGAACTTGTGATGTATGAAGCGCGGGGGCGAGGAGGAATAAAGTATCCAGGGGGATGAAACAGATTTTGGCATGAGCAAAAGAACAGGTTTCAAGTGAGATTTACTGAGAACTGAAACATGAGAGAAGAAGGATATTTGGGGGAAGGGCGTATCACAATCCCACGTGGGTCACGTGGAATTTGAGATGGTAAGTACGTAGTGAATGCTAAAGTATCCCTTGGGCTGCAGCTCTTTCCACCATACTGGGGGGATTCCAATCTGCATGTGAATGACTCACTGAGCACAACAGTCTCACTAAACTCTACCGCTACCATTCCCAGATCTATAACCTTTGCTGTAGGTCAGCGCCCATTCAAATATCCCTGTCCTGGACCTAACCTTTGCCCCAACTCCAATCTCTCTTGCTCTTTACTCTCTGACCCCCATTATTCTAAACTGTGATTCCTCTTTTTCCTGTTGTAGCTATTCCCCATCAAGCATCACTTCTATACTCTCCCAGCACCTTAAAATCCCCTCAACACTATTTGTTACATACTTTGATAGCCATGCATTCTACCATGGCTACTGTTTTTAATCTATCACGTTTCCTATTAGACGGTGGTCACTGAAGCCTGAGACTGTGACTGTGTCATCTTTCTCTCTCCAGACCTGATCTGTACCAGAAACATAGGGGCCTCCCCACAGAACTTTAAATTTTTTTTTTCAACGTTTATTTATTTTTTGGGGGACAGAGAGAGACAGAGCATGAACGGGGGAGGGGCAGAGAGAGAGGGAGACACAGAATCTGAAACAGGCTCCAGGCTCCGAGCCTGACGCGGGGCTCGAACTCACGGACCGCGAGATTGTGACCTGGCTGAAGTCGGGCGCTTAACCGACTGAGCCACCCAGGCGCCCCTCCACAGAGCTTTAAAACACTAAACTGTGCAGAGAATATTAACTACTTTTTCTTTAAGCTATTTAACCTAAATCTATCAAACTATGTAAATCACACACATCAATGCCCAAAACTCGGGGTCAGTTGGTAAACTAAAGGAGATTGTTTTAAAATGTAAAGCTAATAAATTAATTTCAAAGTCATGAAATGTAACAATATTGGCAATTTTATTCTAAGCAGTGCCAGATAGGTATTTTTTTCCTTCGGTGGTCAAAGGAAAAAGTTACTTATGCTTCTGGGGCTAAACCAGTCTCTGATCAGGCACATTACGGGAATCACTGTCAGTGCCAGTTACTGGTTTGCTGCTGGAGACTGGTACAGCGTGAAAAAAATGACGAAAAGTTGAGTAATAAAGAAGTGAGAAGAGAACAAGTCTTCATTTTGTTGTTCTTTTTTGGTGTTATTTTCAGAGGTTAATGCATTTATCTCTGAATGTATTCTCTATCAGTTTTAAAACATCTTCCTCGTATTTAAACAATGCAAAATGGAACGTGAGAGAAAATGCGTAGTATGGTCTAAGCAGAACCAAGATAGTTATGTTTCTAACTTCTTTTTCAAAAGGGAAATTTCTCTCATAAACTCTCCTACGTACAATTGCATGGGTGTGGACGGTGGACATTTCTGGACGTCTTCAGAAATAACTGATGATCTATGTGTAGATGTTCACGTCGACACATCAGACGAAAGGCAGAGGTAGCAACAGAAATATAAAACTCAAAGATATTCTCCAAAAATGGCTTCAGATAAGGGAAAGAGTAAGTAATTTACACATTTGTGTATTATGCAATACACACTGTGAATTTACACATTTATTTCACAGCCTTTGCGGTTTGCCTTTTACTCTTCACTGTTCTAACTCCTTGAAATGATACCGATTAAGGACACTAAATTTTTAGAAGGAAAAACCCAACCGATATCATTAGCGCAGAAGCAGCTTTGTTTGAAAACAGGTTACTGCCAGAGATTCTTAGTCTATATTCTGTAATTAGTCTATAATCCAAACTCTGATCTTAGTCTATACACTTTAGATGCAGCCAGTGTGATCTGAGATGTGTTGTCACTGTTAAACACAGAACCAGATACGGAAATTTTATCACAAAAAATGTAAAATATCTCATTCAGAAGTTTTACATTATTCCACATTCACATATCAAAGTGATACCAGTTTGAATACATTGGGTCAAATAAAATATATTACGAAAAATAATTTCAGGGAGCCTAGGTGGCTCAGTCGCTTAGACGTCTGACTTGGTTTCAGCTCAGGTCATGATCTCATGATGCTTGAGTTTGAGCCTCACATCTGTCAGCGCAGAGCCTGCTTGGGATCCTCCCTCTCCCTCTCTCTCTGCCTCTCCCCTGTGCTCTCTCTCAAAATAAATAAACATGAAAAAAAATTAAGAAAAAAATTTCATCTTAAAAAAATTTTTTTTAGTGAGCTTGTTAGAAAATTTCAAGTTACATATGTGGCTTGCATTTGTGCTTTGCACACATTTCTATCGTATAGTCTGGTCCATGGAATTTCCTTTCATTGCCATCTTTAAACTGGATTACAAAGAATCATGCTTTTATTCTTTTTTAAAAAATTTTAGATACAGAGAGAGAGAGAGAGAGAGAGAGAAAGAGAGAGCGCGCATGAGTCGGGAGGGGGCAGAGGGCGAAAGATAGAATCTTATGCAGTCTCAATGCTCACCTCGGAGCCTGGCATATGGGGCTCGATCCCACAACCCTGGGATCCTGACCTGAGTCAAAATCAAGAGTCAGACGCTCAACCGACTGAGCCACCAGATGCCCCGAGAATCATGCTTTTATTCGTAAATGAATGTGTAAAACAAACATTTAGGATAAAAACATAAAGGTGGTCGTGTAGTTTTGGAAAACTGCAAAACTAGAATTCTTCCTTCATTCTCTAACAAGTAAAGGAGCAGAGAGGGTGTGCAGCGTTCTCTGCACACGAAGCAAGTGTTCACAGCTGCCTTTCCCAAACCCGATCTAGCATTGCCAAATCAGCTCTACAGAAATGTGTTTGCTGTGCAGGACATGCTGTCTTAAAAGTATGACACTGTGTTTCAGTTAATGTGGCCAAACTGTAAAGCTGTTCCTTAAGAAACAGGAGGAAAAATGGGGCGCCTGGGTGGCTCAGTTGGTTGAGCGTCCAGCTTCGGCTCAGATCATGATCTCACAGCTCATGAGTTCGAGCTCCGCGTCGGGCTCTGTGCTGACGGTTCAGAGCCTGGAGCCTGCTTTGGATTCTGTGTCTCCCTCTCTCTCTGCCCTCCCTGACTCACTCTCCCTCTCTTGCTCTCTGTCTCAAAAATAAACATTAAAAAAATTAAAAAAATATATACAAAAAAGAAGCAGGAGGAAAAGACAGAAAATAAAAGGAGCGATGGAAATATTGTGACAGAAAGGCACAGCTCGTCTCTCACCCCAGAAGAGTGCAGGCGCTTACCCGGAGTACTGTGCATACAGATCTGAAGTGCTGCACACTTGTCTCCCTGGGTGTACCCACTGATGGCTTATGGATTTAGAATTTAGGGAAAAACACCACTGAATGCAAGAATAAAACATAGGAAGGATCCACTGCGAAAGGAAAGTCACAAAGTTGTCATTTAATATCCCTTAAATGAATGTTCTAAAGAGTCTGTGGGAAGGCAGCATGATGGGTACGAATACCGATTGCTGGTGGCAGTCGGGGCCTTCCAAAATGTCTACTCAGACTCCATAAAAAGTTAAGGAACTCTACCAAGAACCCGTTCTTTTCCACTGCTAATCTTGGGCAGGCTGACTTTCATCTACAACATTTAGGATATCACCTTATGCTTTAGAGAACACGATTTGACCCACTTTATCCATTTAATAGAGAGTTGTGTTATAATGCATCTCTCTTATACCTTGGTCTGGTTATTTTATGAAGCCTGTATTACATCAAGCGCTAAAAAGGCAAGGAATATTCAAGAAGGTGAGAAAAGGAAGGGGAAAAGCAATGACAAACCCAAATGCCTCTCCAGGCACCTTGCCAGCATTAGAGTTGATACTGACTAAGGAAACCTTGCTTCATTCCCACTCACATTAAATACTCAGGGAAGGTGGGGGTGGTTGGAGGGGTGGGGAGGTAGGGTGGAGTGGGAGGTGGGGGTTGGTGGCGGTGGAACTTTTTGCCTGGGTCTGATTTTAATGTCTTGCGGGATCATAACAAAGCTGTTGAAGGTTTAAACTACTCCCAAGTCCCCCTCTCACTAGCTTCTTTATCTTCCTTTCCTTCAGATGTAAAGTTGGTTGCCTGTGCATTTTAAATCATGGAGGATGGCAACTTCCAGGAAAAGAGAAGAGGGAAGTAACCAATTCATTTTCCTTTAGTTTAAAAAAATCTCTTCGGGGCGCCTGGGTGGCTCAGTCGGTTGGGCGACCGACTTCAGCTCAGGTCATGATCTCTCGATTTGTAGATTCGAGCCCCGCGTTGGGCTCTGTGCTGACAGCTCAGAGCCTGGAGCTGGCTTCAGATTCTGTGTCTCCCTCTCCTCCTTGTGCTCTGTCTCTCTCTCTCAAAAATAAATAAACGTTAAAATTAAAAAAAAAAATCTCTTCAAATTGTCATATTGTCCACCAGGGGACAAGCCATACATATGGCTGCGTTGTGAGACAAAATGCCCACTACTTGAGAGCTTGAGTAAATGCAAGAATATCATGCCACCCATGGATGTCAAAAGTGGGCAAATGCAAAGTATCTGTAAGAGTAAGCAGGGTCAAAGAAGTGATGACAGAGACACACACACCTAAGGTTGTTTCTGGCTCAGCTGGCAGTGAAATTAAGACTCATGCAAAGACCCACAAATCAACAACAGGAGAAATATGTCAAACATAGAATATTTGTCAATATTAAATTCCAGAACTTTGACATTTCCCCAGAAGTTTTGAAACACTTTTGAGTCATGTGCTTTCAACTTACAGAGCCTACACTTTGGTTCATAAGAAGCGAGGATTTATTTGGCGAGCTAGGGGTTCCAGAGGCCACTTCAAGTTTATATTTTGACACTTCTTCTATTTTAAGGAGGTATTATTTCATAAGATGCAGCTTTGCCATGTGACTATTGAATAATAACCATCATTTATAATAATTCTGTAGCTTCCAACATTTGTAAAATTGGGGGGACTATTTTTAAGATGGAATCTGCCTATTTATATAAGAATCCTCTACCTTGCCCTTTTTCATTGAGCCTCCTGCAAAAAACCCGTTAATGATGGCATCACTCGCGCTGCAACGAAGACTGCACGAAGCACATGAGCTTCCCAGTGGTCCAATGCAGGATAACACTTTTCTATCTTGGATATAAAAGTGCCTAAAGCATTTTTGAAGCCAGCATCCATCTCGTCACTTCAGAAGAAAGAATGACCTCTAGAGGTCATATCACTCCAGGCATGGCTGCATTGGCCAAGGAACAAGTCAGAACGAACTAGCTTATAAGTAGTTAATTAGCACTACCATTAATATATAGTCACCAAATGCACCTGACGAAATCTCTAACATAAAGAATACAGACACTTTTTGGTTCCAAGTCTCTTGGGAAGGACCTCTGGGGGACCAGGCATAGTGACACCAGAACACCTGTGAGCATGACCTCCTGGGCCTCCACTTGATGGCATCCATCTTCTCAGAAGACCCCTGCCCCAAGTTTTGCCCTTAAAAATCCTCACATGCAAGCCATCAGGGAGTTTAGGACTTTTGAGCATTAGCGCTCTGTCTCCTGGGTTGTGGGACACCAATGAATAGTTTATCTTTCTTCACTGCAAATGCTCGGTGTCAGTCTTTATGGCATGCTGCACATTAGGTGGACAAACTTATTTAGACTGGTTAGATTTTCGTATTTAGATAGGCTTTAAACTACATGACACCGTGGGGCACATGGGGGGCTCAGTTGGTTAAGCATCCGACTTCGGCTCAGGTCATGATCTCGTGGTTCATGAGTTCGAGACCTGCATTCAGGCTCTGTGCTGACAACTCAGAGCCTGGAGCCTGCTTCGGATTCTGTGTCTCCCTCTCTCTCTGCCCCTCCCCCACTCACACTCTCTCTCTCTCTCTCTCTCTCTCTCTCAATAAATAAACATTAAAAAAAAGTTTTTTTTTTTTAAAACTACATGTCATCTCAAAGCCAGGAACACTTTTCCTCCAGTCAAGCAGCCATTTCCAAATGTTTCTCTCCCAAATTATAAAAACTGTAAATATTTTATTTTCCATGTAGTCATTCATGAGGCACAAATATAAAATATATAATTTAGCACGTCAGTGCCAGAAATGGTATCAGTGTTTTGAGGATCTTTTAGTGTGTCATTTTTTTTTCTTTTTTTCTTGCTTTCTACTTTTTTAAAAGTAGGATCCATGCCCAGCATGGAGCCCATTGTGGGGTTTGAACTCATGACTCTGAGATCAAGACCTGATCTGAGATCAAGAGTTGGATGCTTGACTGACTGAGCCACCCAGGCGCCCCCTAGTGTGTAAAATTATTGAGGGGAGAAGAAGTGGTACTACTTCTTTCCCAAAGCTGCTCATTTGGAATTCCCAAGCAGATGAAATAGAATCTCAGACACACCATTTCCAATCAAGAATATTCCTGTTAGTTCCAATGTGAGAAGAAAACCTGTGCTATTTGAAATTAACAACTATTTTGAAGCCAGCATCTTCAGAAGTTTTCTAATTAAAAAAAACCAGTAGATTATTTCGCATCATGCATTAGAGGCAACTATATTTTCCACTTGGGGATCTTGGAAAACACAGAGATTCGTCTTTTAGAACTCCATATTAAATTACTTTCATGTTAAGAAAACAATTTCTCTAAGTACCTTCTTCACTTTATCCAGTACTCTTATTGTGTGTATTGTCCTCTAGGTCCGTTGGGCACAAATCCCCTTTCCTGCCTGCATTTTTCTTCACTTATGCACGTATTTCACTTTTCAAATAAAATAAATGACCTTCAAATCGGCAAGTTTGCAATCTTACGTGGCATAGAAAAGATAAAAATATTCAAGTCTTCTGGAAAAATTTCTGGTGCTTAAAATAAAATCAACTGCCTGTAAGCAATATTTCATATGGGGTGGGGATGGGAGTGGAAGGTACTCTCTAAGAGAGCAGCAGAAAATAATAAGGATCAATTATTTTAGAATAAAACAAAACAGGGGCACCTGGGTGGCTCAGCTGTTTAAGCGGCCAACCCTTGGTTTTGGCTCAGGTCACGATCTCACGGTTTTGTGAGTGAGAGCCCTGCATCAGGCTCTGCGCTCGCAACGTGGCACCTGCTTGGGATTCTCTCTCCCCCTCTCTCTGTGCCTTCCCCACTCGTGCTGTCTCTGTCTCTCTCAAATAAATAAACTTAAAACAACATTAAAAAAATAAAACAAAACAAACTACCATAAAGGTATTAAAATTGCCAAGAAGCTTCCTGTCGTAAAACCATCACATCAGGAATAAAAATGAGATTTTCCTGACCTTTGTTGGCAGATAGAGACTAACTTTTGCACTAGCTTCTAGCTTGATAGTATCAAACTTCATACTGCATCTTACAGTAGTTGCTCAAGTTTTTTTTTACTGAAATATGAATAGTTTTAGCCCATTGAAACTTCTAAGTAGCTTATATGTCAAGCTATTTAATTATGAAATTAACCACCCCTTAAGTATTAATTATACCTTATTTGTATCTACAAGCAATGATAAAATGAACAAGAACCACCAAAGTAAGAATACCTTGGTTCTACCGAAAATTTAAGAAATGAACTAAATTAAAACATGATTTGACAGAGTGAAATAACTGAGGAAGTACAAGATATGCTAATACTGAAAGTAAGCGTGAAAAAGAAACTCCTTGAGTTATTTTAGATTTCTCCAGATTTTTCTGGATTTTGAATTCTTCCCCTTCCTCTAGAATCTGAACCATTGATTTATCTCTATAATTTTCATTCATTGAACTCAACAAGCATTTATTGAGTGTCTACTATATGCCAAGGACTGTTTTACCTGATTCTGATGAAGTAAAGTAACACAAGTTCCTTCTCTTAAGAACAAAACCTTCTAGGACAAGAACCGGGAAATAAACAATGAAATCTAATAAATGAGTACATCACATAGAATGCTAGATGTTGGTAATTATAGTGAAAAAATAGACCGGAGTAAGGAGAATCAAGAGTGCTAGGGGTAGAGGAATTTCAGCTTTCACTAGGATGGTCAAGGCGTAGGCCTCCTTGACAAAATGGTATGTGATAAAAAAATGAATGTTCTCTCCCAAACACAGATTACTGCAGTAGCACTTTTGATGTCTAAAAGCAGAAAGACTACTAAAGCCAAAGATTAAAAAAAAAATCATTGAACAAATTCTTAGTTAAATTAAACTATCAAGCATTCCTGTAATACTGTTTTCTCTTTAATACGTGATAGTATGGGAAAGATGCTGAATGGAGGGGTAGTATTGCAGGGGAGTGTTTTAAAGAAGTAAAAAGTTATTAACATTTGCAATTTTGATTTTTTATTTTATTTAAATTTATTTATTTATTTTGAGAGCAGGGGTGAGGGGTAGAGAGAGAAGGAGAGTCAGAATCCCAAGCAGGCTCTGTGCCGTCAGTGTAGAGGCCAACGGGGGGATAGATCCCACAAATCGTGAGATCATGATCTGAGCCGGCATTAAGAGTCAGACGCTTAACCAACTGAGCCACCTGGGTGCCCCAGATTAGGTTATTTTAATAAGGAAGATTTTTCTCCCCTAAAATTGTTTTAGGAATGGAAACTTGTTTTCATGATGAAACCCTGAAGTTGTTTTCTTTTTTTTAAAGACTTGAAAATATTAGTAAGTGAGCCTGATAATTCTGGAAAAAAGTGAAGAGTGTTCCTGATGGAGGGATTGGTAAGGTGCAAAGACTTTTATTTGTATATGGCATCAGACAGCATAAAAATACCCTCACTGAAATAAATATCGTAGCTTCTCACAAATAGGCACCAAGAAACTGAAGGGACCACTGACACATTACAAGCCTTGGCATTTGTGACAAATTCCATGAAGAATATCACCATATTTATATACATAGCTTTTAGTTTTGAAAATAAATTCCTTTGTATAAGATTTTCCTCAAAAGATAACTAAGTGCTTATTGGCATAGAGAAATTATGAAGCTAGTAAAACCAGAGCAGTTATGAACAACTATGTGCAGCAGGAATAAACAGCTACATGATGTAAGAAGCTTTTGTTTCTTCCTCCCTCCCTTCTTTCTTTCTTTCTTTCTTTCTTTCTTTCTTTCTTTCTTTCTATGAAAACACAGACATTTCAGGGATCATAAGCAGCCTGATATTCTGGAGCTGGAATTTACCCTTGCAGTTGGATCCACCACATTATGAAAGTAACTACTTTGGTGAGCATGTTTGTTTGGGTGTTTGTTTTGTTTGTTTTATCACAGACACATGTAATCAAATACCTATCTCCAGTTCTTAGAACAACCTCACCTGAAGAAGCAATCAAAATGGAATTTCTTTCTTTCTTTTTCTTTCTTTCCTTCTTTCTTTCTCTTTCTTTCTTTTTCTTTCTTTCTTTCTTTCTTTCTTTCTTTCTTTCTTTCTGGGGAGGGAGGGGCTCAAGCACAAGTGGGGGAGGAGGAAAGTGAGAGGGAGAGAATGAATCTTAAACAGGCTCCATGTCCAGCGACAAGCCTGACCTCACAACCATGAGATCGTGACCTGAGCCAAAATGAGGAGTCAGATGCTGACCCGACTGAGCCACCCAGGCACCCCAAATGGAGATGCTCTGGACCAATCCAATGTCATGTTGAATAATTTAAATGGATATCTCCTTTTGGGGCAGAGCATATTTGCATATGTTGTGCATTTTTATATATTGAATATATTATATTACTATCACATCAATTGGTTTTGTGCTTGTTTGGTTCCTGCACTCAGGAGAGGGAATATCCAACAAAATAAACTCATCTAGAGTGATAAGCAGACCACTACAATATGCCACGAAGCCAGAGGTTGAGGAGTGAAATGGCCGAGGTGGGACATTTGAAGATGATGACTAGTGGTCTCTAGGAGCAATACGCTTTGATTACCTAGCATCAAGTTTTCCACTTCTGGTCTATAATTCCCTTAGGCGATCTCCAAACCCCCCGCAAAGTTATAGATTTTCTCAGCCTCATATTAGCTGTATTAAGAGGAATAAAGTGTGGATCTATATCCATGATTGGAGTGAAGTGGCCCCAGAGAGAGCTTCAGCAGTTATGATGTGGCCAGGTGAGAAAAGAAAAGGGAAACTCAGAACTATAGGCTAGAGTGACAATTGACAAGTGTAACAAGGGTAGATGTGTAGAACATTCAAGTATAACCAATGGGTCTTCTTCAAGTTGAGATAATCAGTTTACAGTTTGTATATAATCCAATGGAATTTTGAAAGGTTTAACCAAGTACTGAATAAAGATATGTCCAGCCAAGTATGATTTTGCCAAGAGTGTAGGTCACATGCCAATGTATAGTTTATAATATGAAAACTATAATATTTGTAGAGATTGTTTTGTAACGTTTATTTATTTTTGAGAGAAAGAGGCAGAGCATGAGTGGGACAGAGGCAGAGAGAGAGAGGGAGACACAGAACTGGAAGCAGGCTCCAGGCTCTGAGCTTTCAGCACAGAGCCCAATGTGGGGCTTGAACTCATGAGCGGCAAGATCACGACCTGAGCCGAAGTCAGGTGCTTAACTGACTGAGCCACCCAGGTACCCCAAGAGATTGCTTTGTAAATACGGGTCTTTAGAACATTAGGCTGAACCATATGGAACTGTGATTCTTAAGTTCAAAAGTAATTGAATGTCAACAATTTCATACAGTTCAACCTAATACATTTCAAAAATAATATAAGGATATTTGCTCTTTTATATCTGTGATCACTTTGGTGTTAGGCATTGGTTTTATGAAACTCAACATCAGTTTCATAAAAAGGATTCTTTCTTCTGGGAAGTTTACATATAGAATAGATTCAATATTATTGGACCTGATCTTGAATGAATATATAATCCTGAATGAAAGAAGTGACTGCTTTTTTACAGAAATAGGAGTATCTGGTCTCCATCAATTTGAAGTCCATCTAAAGTTTCCTTAAAAAGTAGGTTGCTTCAACTCTTACCTTGATGCTTCTGTTTTAATAAAACTATTAGTGAATCTTAAATAGTACAAAAACAGGTAACATAATATCTTAATATTATCAATTCAGAGAATATATGTAAACCCATCAGAGATTTGGAAGCTAATATAAAATTCCCCAAATATGTGCATGGGACATAAAATTTTAATCCCCTCAATTATTATTATTATTATTCTCACTCTTTCCTTGAATGAGAGCAATGTTTATGATTTTACCAGATTAGTCAAAATAGAGGAGGTTATAATCTCTAACAAACAATCCCTTAAATTTAGCAGCCTAAAGCAACCAAATTTAATCTCTCACTCATGCTAATCACTCACAACATGTCAGCAGCGGGCTCTGTTCACTGTGGTTACTCAGGGACCCAGGCTGACACCTGTACCATGATCTCCTATAGTCATTGTGCCAGAGGCAAGTAAGCTTTTGAAGGGCTCATGGGTGCAATGAAATCTTCCTGTTCTGCTCATATCAGTTCTTTAAAAAAATTTTTTTAATGTTTCTTTTTTTTTTTTTTTTTTTGAGAGACAAGAGAACGAGCGAGCGGGGGAGGTACACACACACACACACACACACACACACACACACACACATCATGATTAATTGGAAGCCATTCTTTTGGTTCATATCAAGTTTAGGCAGGAAGAACTAAATTCCTTTTCTACAATTAGGGTGTCATCCACTGAATGTGAAACAAATCACCATACTTTGTTGCAAAAGATGATCAAATAATCCCTGATTAAACTTCAAAGTGGGCCCCCTACTCAGCTCCAACCAACTACAAACAAATATTCTTTTAGGAAGAGCCATCTATGAAAAGGAACTAAAAACAAATTTATTTTGTTGATCCATCTTTGAAAACACACTTACTTGTGTTCTTAGCAAACACAAGTTTGATGTTTTGCAGGATTTGATTGATTTTAGCTCTGAATACAGGCAAGCACAATGCTTTGGTCTGATGAAGAAAGTCCAAAAACAATTTTGAAAGCAAAGTTCATGGTGACCACTTTTCCTAACACAAATTCTCAGAACAGATGGCAGAATCAAAACAGTCAAAAGAGACAGATAACATTATATCTTGATGCATTAAATCCCCATAATATGCTCTCTAGCTAAAGAAAATAAAATTACCTATGAAGTGCTTTGAGGCAAAAACTATTAACTTAAGTTATTTTCCTATTATGTACAAATGAATAGAAAAAAATTACTCTGAATTTCCATTACTGGGTGACATTCTGTGAAATACCTGAAGCAAAAAGAAGTTGCAATTTATAAATAGTAAAGGTTCAATCTAAAGGAGGAAAAAAAAAGAAAGGAATATTCCTGCATGTTTTTTTTAAGTAACAATTGAACTACTCTTTCCTTAATAAAAGGAAAACTACAAATGGATTCTTCCTCAGACCACATGTCAGAACACCAGAAAATCTACAGCTTTAATTCAAGAAAAGAATTAAGATAATAGTAATGTAGGTAGATTTAAGGAACACTTAGTGCAGAACCTAGTTTTCAAGTCCAGAGAACACCCAACATACTTGAAATTCTTGCACCTACTTTTTCCTAGACTTTTCAAACGGACTCAGGGTTTGTGTTTAAATTCTAGCAATATGTATACCCATAATGGTTTCTTGTTTACCTCTTCTTTTATGTTGACTTTTTATTTCAACCAGATGAGAGACACTTAGACATATAAGCACTCACAGCATTTTAGAATAATACATAATGATATATATTGAACTGATGGTTAGTATTGATAGTATTAGAACTTTATACAATTATTTGATTTGTGAAAATAATTTGATGCTAATTTCTTCACAGACCCATGAGGAAAAGAACAAGTATCTAGTAAGCATTTAGCCACACCCCCCAATCTACCCACTGAGTCTTTATAAAGCAGCCTCACAAAGGAGGTTAAATCTTACTTTATAAGAAAACGGAGACTCAGAGAGCTTAGGTATTTTGGTGAGGTTTGCAAAGCTAGCAAATAGGTAAGATGTATTAATCTCTTCTAAGGGCTTCAGAGCCCATGCACTTTTCAGAAATCATACAAATCATTTCCACTCGTTTAAAAAAATGTTAAAACTTTAGTTTTCAAGAGATCACTGACCTGACCCATAACACAACCAGTGACCAAACTAAATTCACAAAGCCCTTCTCTGTAGATACACAGTAGAAGATGGGTCAGATTTGGGTACTTATTTGTAATGTGCTGATATCACCTACATATCACATGAAAAGAAGAGAAAAAGAACGATAACGGTAACACACAACTAACTTTTTTTGGCCCTTGGGAGGCAGCGAGGCAGAAAGGTTGGGCCACGGAGTTACACCATCCGGGTTGATTACTTATTCTAACACTTACTACCTTTATAACCTTAAGCAAGTAATCTTACCGCCTGTGCTTCAGTTTCCTTCATAGTAATTATTAGACAGCCAAGCACTTTGCATCATTATCTCATTTAATATTGAAAAAGAAATGAAGTATATTGTAGAAGAAAAGTATTTCCATTTTTACTACTCTCAAATCTTATTTTGTTTTCAGCATATGATTTGACTGGTAAGGACTTCTTAACGTTGTACCCACTAAGGTTCATGGTATGCAGTATAATCCTGAGATGAACCAGAGACATAACTTGGGGTCTTGGTTCTACAGAAATGGCTGTCCATAAAATTCATTTAGAAATTAGAGATGTACTGGTATAAAAAAGTTACTGTTACCTCAAAACATAATTTAAGTTTTACATTGTTATTTGTTCTTTTATTTATTTTTATTTGACTTTCCAAATTTCTATTTACTAAGTAGGTAGCTGGACCTGGAATGAGAAGGACCCGTCTCCTTAGCACAACCAGGCAGAGTTCACCACGTGACCTCAAAGTCTGATTGTTCTTTTTTTTTTTAAATTTTTTTAACGTTTATTTACTTTTGAGACAGAGAGAGACAGAGCATGAACGCGGGAGGGGCAGAGAGAGAGGGAGACACAGAGTCGGAAGCAGGCTCCAGGCTCTGGGCCATCAGCCCAGAGCCCGAGGCGCGGCTCGAACTCACGGACGGCGAGATTGTGACCTGAGCTGAAGTTGGACGCTCAACCGACTGAGCCACCCAGGCACCCCAAAGTCTGATTGTTCTGAGCTCTTCTCCATAGTACAGTGAGGGGCGCCTCCCTCCCCATAGGATAGAAAAGTAGGGCCCTTTATATCTGCCTTATTTTATTTTATTTTTTATTTTAGAGAGAGAGAGCACAAGCAGGTGAGATGGGCATAGGGAGGGAGGGAAGGGGGGAGAGAGAGAGAGTGAGTGAGGGAGAATATTAAGCAGACTCCACCATCAGCATGGAGCCTGACGTGGGACTTGATCCCACAACCTGGGATCAAGAGTTGGATGTTCAACTGACTGAGCCACCCAGGCGCCCCATCTGCGTATCTTAAATAACACTTTGTGGTACTGCCTGCCTCTGTTTTATTTTATTCTTACCCTTTAACCAAAGTTATATGCATTGAAATCTAAACCTACGGTGTCTATGATTACTGTATATTGTATCCATAGTCCAGCTTCATTTATGATTATTTTAGTATCTCAACAGAGAAGAAATAAAATAGAATAAAAATAGACCAGAAAAAATGCCCCTCTCCCCAATGTTGGAAATCAAAGCAACAACTACAAAGTCTGATATGTTGTTTGAAGGTTAAAGAAAGGAAGGTTGGAAAGGGGGGATGGGGGAAGAGAAAGGAAAAAAAAGTAAAGGCAGACTCTTTTAGAACTAATCAGAGACTAAGTACCTTCTTAGTCAAAACTCCTTTCTCTACCTCTAGAACAAAAGTAAAAGCAAAATTATAAATATCAACTAGGAAATACACCACCTATGGAATCTTCCCAATAAGGATACCAGCCTCAAACTAACACCAATGAAGAGTTACTCCCAGAACCTAATGCGGCACACATCATATAGTACTTAGTAAGTCTTTCTTATTTATCTTGTTTTTACGTAGGTTTCATGCCCAGCACAGAGCCTTGAGATCATGAATGCTTTAGGAATGAATGCTTTAGGAATGAATCAGATGTTAAATAATCTCCTAACTGGTCTCTACGCCTCCAGTATCTTCACTGTCACAGCTCACCTCCCACCCGATCACGGTCCATACTTACCACATGTGCATGCCCAGCAGTACCCAGGATCAGGGCTGCTAACACTGCTCAACCCAGATAGCAGTGGAGACACACAATCTTCTTTTATTTGTGCTCCGAGGGCTCCTATCTCCATAAGAAAACATTGAATGTGGCTCTTGGGAATTGTGCTTGATGTGCCCAAAGATCTATCTTAGAGTATGCCCAGTGCATGGCACCATTCCAAGACAATATTTACATTTTTTTTCTTTACAGGAGTGGTGCCCCTGGAGCACAACCTCATAGGGAATTCTAGTTACTTTACTTACCTATTTTATCTTATTGCGTTCGGCTTTCCTTAGATTCCTTTTCTTCCCCCATTGTCCTTAGCCAATCTTATCCATCACTTCAATTATCCTCTCTTCAAAACCTCAACTCTTTTGTCCTTCCAACAGATCCTATCGTGAATCAATATATTTGACTATATTATTTGCTAAGCAGTCCTTTACAGTGTCTGTATTCCACCCCCCTCCCCCACCTTAAATGAAGGTATCACTCCAGGTTCCATTTTTAGCTCTCTTGTTGGCTTACTTTACAAATCTCGATTAGGTGAATTTATCCTACTGCCAACTTACATTGTCATTTATGTAGTGATGACCCCCCAAACTATCTCTCCAGCTCCCATCCTTCTACCACTGTTCACACTTGAATTAGCCACCTGACATCCAACACATCCTTCAAAGACAGCGTGTCCAAATCATCTTCATTCTGCCTCCAGACTGTCTCCTTTTCCTGTGTTCCCTAATTCCATCGGAAGCCAGAAACATGTCATCCTCTTTTTCTCTTTACTGCCCAAAGCTAATGGGTTGCCACATTCTATTCCTTCTATCCCCCAAATAGTTTTGAAGCCCGTGCTTTCATCCCCGTCCTGCTGGCACCGTAGAGTCTTCATTCTACAGAACCTGGATTCTCGCAATCAATCATCGCTACTGAATGATCGTCTGCATCCAGCTTCATTTCTGATCCATCTTCCTCACTGTTGACAAGATCATTCATTCCACGTACTTAAAATCCTCCAGTGGCTCTCCAAGGTTTTCAGAATAAAGCCTAACCTATTTCAAATGGCATATAAAGCCTTTCGTATTCAAAGCACTTCTCCCAAACAAAATAACAAGAAAGTGGTCGGCTGCTACTCTTCCAGGACTCAGGCCACAAATACTCTTTAATTGCTCATCCGAGACAAGAAATCCTGCTGCCGAGTCCCAGCTGTTTCACAGAAGGGAGGCATCGCCATCCCGAGTGAGATTAGGGCAAGACCACATGCTGCCACAAGCTAGGCACAAGAAGAAAACCATCTTCCTCCATATTCTCAGGTCCCTGGGGCAAAAGAAGTTCTGGGCACAGCCTTTAAAGGCTTCTGGAACTACAGTTCCCCCCAAAGGCAGTTTTCTTACTATGATGTAAGGCCAACCTACTAAGGTGAGCGTCTCCATTTGCACGAACACCTCCAGAGAGTCAACAACAGGATATTGGTCAGGGCACCTGGGTGGCTCAGTCGGTTAAGTGACTGTTGGTTTCGGCTCAGGTCATGATCTCACAGGTTTATGGCTTCGAGCCCTGCATAGGGCTCCGCGCTGACAGTGCGGAGCCTGCTGGGGATTCTGTGCCTCCCTTTCTCTCTGTCCCTCCCACAGTCTCTCTTTCAAAATAAACTTAAAAAAAAACCCACATGATATTGGTAAAGAAGTGACGCTGGGCTGTCCACTCACTGTAGCCAGCTGTAGTGCCACATGGTCTGACAACACTGGCGTTCTGTGGTGGGGGCTGTGGTGGCGTTCATCTCACCTATGGACAGGAACACTCCAGATACGGGAACATATACATCAATACAAGAACTCTACAGAAATCACAGGCGTGTCAAACTCAAGGAATGTGAACAGTAGCCAACTATGTATAATAAGGATGTGCTATTCTGTGCTTTCTTAAAAATTTCCCTTGTGACTTTTGTGGTCACATCTTACTTTTATTACACCTGTCTCAGATAGCGGTATTACTGTATTATCCAGAATACTTAAATAATCTTTATTTTCTAAATGGAAACATCATTTCTTCAGAAGGGGGTACACAGCTTCACAGGAAAAGATCATTGGTCATACCAATTCTTAGCGTTGAACCTATGCCTACTCTCCATTAAACTTTTAAAGATAATGAAACAAGTAAACACTTTTGTAGAGGTCATTATTATTATCCTTGAGGAATGCACATCAACTGTAATTATATATGACATTTTGAAATAATGCAGTGTTGCTTCAACTAATTTCTTCTGCAAATATTTCAGGTGCATCAGCTATACTAACATATTTCATTTCAGCATGTTCATCAAAACCCATTTTTTCTAATTCCTGACCATAATATTTTCATTAAAATTAGTCATCATTGGAAACAATATGCTTTAGCATTAAAAAAAACAGAAATAAGGGGCGCCTGGGTGGCTCAGTCGGTTGAGCGTCCGACTTCACTCAGGTCACGATCTCACGGTCCGTGAGTTCGAGCCCCGCATCTGGCTCTGTGCCGACAGCTCAGAGCCTGGAGCCTGCTTCAGATTCTGTGTCTCCCTCTCTCTCTGGCCCTCCCCCCATTCATGCTCTGTCTCTCTCTGTCTCAAAAATAAATAAATGTTAAAAAAAAATCCTCTTTAAAAAAAACAGAAATAAGGCCACATACGAGTAGAGGTCTATAATTATACTCAACTGATACTCATGGTATGGTTTAAGAATACAAAAAACAGTGGTGTCTGGGTGGATCAGTTGGTTAAGCATCCGACTCCTGGTTTTGGCTCAGGTCATGATCTCATAGTTTGTGAGTTCGTGCCCTGCATTGGGCTCTGTGCTGACAGTGTGGAGCCTGCTTGAGATTCTGTCACCCTCTCTCTCTGCCTCTCCCCTGCTCTCTCTCTGTCTCTCAAAAATAAACATTAAAAAAGTTTTTTTAAAAGAATACAGAAAACAAAAACAAAAAATAATATGTAATGGAGACATTGGTAGGCAAAATATTTTCATTCAGGGAAAGAATGTTTTTAATATTATCACTTGGAAATTTAATACTATGTATTATTTTGTATATTCTATATTAGCTAACATTTTTTAATAGGGAAAATTTCAAGTTATCAAAAATAAAGATTTGCATTTTTATTCATCAAAACTGAAAGCCAGACATAACCTTGTTGCTTCTAGGAATGTAGGAAGTTTGTAGAGGTTACAGCATCTGGAATGGTTTAGGTACAGAAGGTAAGGAATCCAGAGTGAACAGTCACCCAGCACGCACGTTTCATCTATGTTAAGATGAGTAGATTGTATTTAGTTGTGTTTTATTCCATTATGCTGTCTAGTGAGTTATTTCAAAACTAAAATGATCTCATAATCCTTCTTCCATTGCTGTAGAAATGTTTGTAGTATTTTCGTTGGTAAAAACTTTGGCTCTGATAATCTGTAGGTAAATTATAAATCGTCTGTCCCATTCCCCTGTTGAATTTGTAACCCAATTTTGTCATTTCTCTACATTGCATTTTATTTATTTCTTTTTCTTTTCTTTCTTTCTTTTTTTTTCTAGAGCAATTTATTTTATTTTATTTTTTTCAATATGTGAAGTTTATTGTCAAATTGGTTTCCATACAACACCCAGTGCTCATCCCAAAAGGTGCCCTCCTCAATACCCATCAACCCTCCCTCCCACCCTCCCACCCTCTACATTGCATTTTAAATAAATTAGAAAACACACATCTGCTCAAACCCATGGCTCCATTTTAATTGGCGCCACTGTCCAGAGCAGCTGTGGCTGCAGCTCCAGGAGGGTTCAAGTTAACTTTCGCTCATGGTCTTGACTCACATGAGCTTTCTGCAGATGCAGTCACCAGAAACCACAAGTTACTCAAAAGGTTAAGTGAAAGCTAAGAGACTTGTGGTAAGAAAAAAGCAATGTTTACTATGTTTCACTGTTTAATAGCACGAAAACAGGGTGACGCATCTCATACTTCTGTTTGAGAATCAAGAAGATCACTCATAAGAAGGCACATGAACTTGTTTTTCACGTTACACAAGCCAGTTCATGTAGAAATTTAAATTTATTTCAAAAGATGGTGTGATGGCCCAAACTGTCTCCTCTAAAGACATGTTGAAGCCCTGACTCTCCATGTGACTGTATTTGGAGATGCGACCTTTAAGGAGGTCATTGAGGTTAAATGAGGTCATAAGTGTGCATTGCTGATTTGATAGGACATATGTCCTTACAAAGAAGAGGAAAAGCCACCAGAGCTTTCTCTCCATGCACGTGCACAGAGAAAAGGCCATGTAAAGACACAGGGAGAAGGCAGCATCTGTAGGCTGAAGAGAGAGATCTGACCACAAACCAAGCCTGCTGGCATGTTGACTATGAACTTCCAGCCTCCAGGACCGTGAGAAAATAAATGTCTGTTGTTTCAGCCCCTCATCATTCATGTGTGTGATGGCGGGACTCCTGCAGATCATTATCTCATTACTCTGGAAAAGGATATTCAGGCTTTGTACCAGCTAGTCCTATCACACAAAGCCCTGGTTTTTAATAATACAGGTTTCAAACTCTGATCAAATAGTCTATGCTATAAAATAAAAATAAAATTTCCCTCTGTTCTATATGCGCCTTACTGGCTTTTACACTTTTTGACTGTGATCCATAATAATCTTAGTATGTGTATATGCATGTGTGTATATAATATATAGTGTTTTTATAATATGTGTGTATGTGCCTTTCACAAAACGTCTCCTATCTATCTGAAGAAGATATGTTCGGTTCAATTCTATTTTATTTACAAAATAAATGCTTGTCAGAATCAGACCAACACATACAAAGAAAAAAACCTGGTGGTTGCCAGAGGGAAGGGGGGTGGGTGGGATGGGCAAAATGGGTGAAGGCGACTGGGAGGTACAGGCTTCCAGTTGCGGAATGAGTAAGGCACGGGGATGGAAAGTCCCACACGGGGAACATAGTCAGTGATCTCGTACCAGCGTTGTATGGTGGCAGACGGTAGCTATGCTTGTGTAGAGATGTTGAATCTCTACGTTGTACATCTGAGACGAATGCAACATTGTGTGCCAACTATACGCAAATTTTAAAAATTAATTAATTAAAAAATAAATACTTGTGTGTGTTTTAAAAATCCATTTAAAATCTTGTTTATGGCTAGAGGTTTGAGAAATTTTCTTTTTAGCTATGTTATCCGAAACATTTCTTAGCTTCAATTTCCTTTTCTCCTGTAGCATCTCAAGATCCTTAAAAGTACACCAAAGTTAAAACAATTACAATATTCTCTTCCTCACGTTCTCTCTCTTTCTCTGCCTTGTGCGCGCACGCGTGCGCGCGCGCACACACACACACACACACACACACAAAGTCTAAGATGGAGGTGAATCAACTGGGGTCCTGTTCTAAGCAGAACTTTTCACATGATTTAAATCAGAATGTCAGGCAAATTATCTTCATGATTTGTTTATAATAAAATATTTGGTTTTATGGTGCAGCTAAGATATAAATTAATGCATACAGACTATGTGAGTTTTTAATTGAGAAATATGGTACCCATGAAGGGAGTGCTGAATCACTTACAGTCGTTCTAATTACTATAGACACCTAGGGTACTGGTAACAAATTATATGACTTGATGAGTTTCAAGAAAGTATTTGTAGAGGAAATGGATTTTATCATTTCCTATCATAGTCTATTTCTCTTGGGTTTATGTTTAAAGAATCACCTTTGCTGTATTAAAGATTTTGACACCAGGTGTCTCCTAGCATATGAACACCAGATAATGAAATGGAGGGGTAATTAAAGGAAGATAATGGATGTAATAACTGAAGGTTTTACAGATTTGTTTTTCTCAAAAAAGTGGTAGAGTTGGCTAAAATCTACAAACTAAAAATACAGAAATCATAATAAAACACTACTGTGTCCCTCAAACTGATAATACTCCTGGGTCTATAAACATGAAATCAAAATGTAATTTCCAAAGTATAAAATTTCAAGATCAAGATTTAAACTTTAAACTTTCCAAAATTTCATGAGTCAAGATTCTAATGTTCATTTCTGTGTGTATAGTTGTACAAAATAGGTAAAAGGGTATCTTTTGAACACCTGACATCTGTATGCAGGGAAACTGGCCTTAAGGCATACAGCTTTGGGTACATATGTGTGCATACATGTGTGTACTTGCACACATTTATAGCAACATAAGAAAGGAGGAAAAATTTAATATAGTTAAAAAATTCAATATTACATGACACATTCACTTTTTCATGCTATTGACATCTTGGCATAAACATTTTCTTGTTAAAAAAATGTTTAAATGTTTATTTTACTTTTGAGAGAGAGACAGAGTGTGAATAGGGGAGGGGCAGAGAGAGAGAGAGAGAGGGAGACAGAGAATCAAAGCAGGATCCAGGCTCTGAGCTGTCAGCACAGAGCCTGACGTGGGGCTCAAACCCATGAACTGCGAGATCGTGACCTGAGCCTAAGTCTCAGATGCTTAACCAACTGAGCCATCCAGGTGCCCCTTGACATAAACATTTTCTATTGTATTTCTCTTTATGGAATAACATTTACTTTGTGACCTTAAGAAAAAAAAAGAAATAAAACAAAAGAAAAAGGAAAAAAAATGGTGAAGAAAATATTTTAAATTACATCTTTTTTTCATTATAAATTAGCCTCAGCACCTTGATAGCATCTAGTACACAGAGGTGTTAAGCAAATATTTGTTAACTGAATTATACTTTAACATACAGCAAATATACACCAAACATAAATGTTAAACATTTTAAGTAACATTTATTGTAAACAATTGTGTCAAACATAATTGTAACATTATTGTAAACAATAAATGTCAAAAAAGATGAAAAATGATTTGTACTGAATTAGCTAAATAGGAGTGTTTTTGCACGCTTCTTAATTCTTACCTCTTCCTTTGTCTTTTTGGATATCACTCGGAGCCAGTCCCCAATCATGCTCAGGACAGCAGCAAAGTAAGCGAGCCCTACAAGGATCCAAAACCACACGACAGGCTTGTAGAAGTCTAGATATTCGATATCCGATCCACCTGTGTGAGAAAAATAAAGCAGGACAAAATAACTTTGTATTCATGAAAGTAATTAATATGGATATTTGCTAAAAGTACCAACTGAATTTTGGCTTGCAAAACAGAAATCTTGTCAATTGATCCAGGTTATTGTCTTCATATGGAATTCTTTCCTCTCCTTTTCTATTTTTCAAGAATGAGTCGCAAGTTTTGTTTTTTTTTTTTTAAGTTTTTGTTTTAATTCCAGTAAGTTAACATCCAGCATCCAGTGTTATATTTCAGTCACTAGGTTCTTCTTAATGAGGCTGTTCATTACATCTCTAGGTCATAATGATTTTTCTTTGTTCTAGATTTCTTTTTTTGTTTAGCTAGTCTAGGGGTTCATTATTCCATGTGTACTGGTTTCTCTTTCCACATCTACTGAACATGTAGAAGACAGAAATGACACCTTTTGGGGTATGCATTTGCCTTAGCGTATTTACATTACTGCCAATCAATATATGGTTACCAATCAATACAAAGTCAACCTGGTCAGAAAGTGGCTCTTATTCTAAAATCACCAATACAATGGATTGATAACAAATGCCTGAGACAATGCGTCAGTGGGTCTATATGGAACACACAGTAATTTGTAGATGATATTGCCGTTCGTTATTTTCTGACTTTTTAGAGGAATTCCCATGCAGGTCACAAATTTAAATCCTTAGCTGTCAAGACAAAATTAGCAAAGGACCTCTTCTGCTTTACTCTAATCTTTGTTGCTTCTCCATCCATTTGGTACAAAAGCTGCACCTATGAGAATCTGAATACATTTCAACACATCCCTACCTCAGCACATATTAATGGGGCACTTATTAATTCCCCAACACTGAAAACAGTTACTTCTCTTCACAAGAGAGAGGAACAGGTCTCTCTCTGCAGAAATTCATAATTTACTCTGAGAAAGCCTCACATAGACAATTTCCCATAATGGGGTAGATCAAGGGATAGCAAATAAGAATAAAAAAGTGTTGTGAGAGGACATGGAAGAAATGATTTTTACTTCTGGAAGGGGAAAGGCAAGAAGAGAAAAGGGGGTCTTCAGTAATGAAGATAAAAACAGAGAAAAGTTCAGTGTATAAATACACGGCATATTCAAAGGACTTTTAGTAGCTAACTCTACATATGGATGGGGGCCGGGGAGGAGATGGGTAGAAGAGAGGAATGTAGAAAAAGTGAATTGTGTCAGATTGCAAAAACTTGTTCCTAACACGATGGGGTGGAGGTAAAGTTTATAGGTGATAAGTCTTATGTTCATGTTTGACCCTATGCTCAGAAAGATCCAGCAGCAGAGAAGGCAGGTTCACAAGGAAAGTCTCACGAAAAACTTTTGTTCTGAACTACCCAAGAGGTTATTGTGCTTGAGTTAGGGCTGGAATGGAAAGAAAAGGTATTAGAGGCAGCATCATCAAGGAAGGGCTCTAGGATGACCAGAGCTCCTCTTTTGGGAGATGATGACAGTAACTGAACGGGAAACACAGGGGAAGGAATAGTGACTAAAAAAAAAAAGTAATTCAAATTGGTACATGATAGGTTTGAAGTGCTTGCGGTACCAACAGGTGAAGGATGGATCCTTACATACAGATCTAACGTTCAACAGGGCAGAGCAAGAGATCAGGATTGTGGTATCAACAGCACGGAGATTAGATGCTTAGAGGGGTCACAGATGTACTCCATTCACAAAGGTTCAATCCGTCTATTAGGGAGAACAGCTGATAAATAGCAAGTATGCATGAAAGTCAAATACAAAGTCGAAAAGAAGCATTACTATATACATATTAGACTATGAGTTGTCCACAATGACATTGTCAAATATAAAGGGGTCAGAGTAAAAAGAGAACATTTTTCTCTTGGGCAAGTAACAGACACAAGTTCAGCTTTCTTTGGGGACAAAGAGTAATCTGAAAAGCACAGTTTCCAAAGTAAATAATATCACCTTCAAAATATGGTAAAAATTTTACCTTGTGTAAAATTTTCAAAAATACCATTTCTGGGAAGGATTGTGGAGGCCAAATGCATCTCATGATGGTTAAGAGTTGGCCCACAGGGAATGCAGTTCTACAAATTCACAGAAGTGACTTAAGAAGTTGTGTGTGGAAACTTGTTATACGATAGGCTCTCTAGCGAATTCCATTTTTCAAATGTTTCCATTTCAAAGAAACCAAAATGACATTTTTTTCCGAGTACTTTCTCTTTCAAAACCAGAAAGTCTTCATCCAAATAGCTGTGACTCACTTAACACATAAGTTCACCAAGATGTTGATTTTAAAAGTTAGTTCATACTCAAGATGACTTTTTATAAGTCTTCTTTCTTATAAACAGGATGTCACAGTTTGAAAAGAGTAAATTAGCTTAATCACTGAAAGGTCTATATTTGGGTAAAGTGTTCATCCCACAAGTTTTGGTGGATTCTAAGCCTGGGGGTGGGGGTGGGGAATGCTTCCCATTCTCAACTGCTGCTCTTAGGAATGAAATACCGGCAGGCAAATGATCTAAGGAAAAATGATGTATACAGGAGTGTTGTCAAACAACTCATAAGTCCTCTCTAAGGTTTATGAATTAATTTCCACTCTATTCCATCCGCTTGATCCAAGAATCCAAATTAAAATATCTGTAATGTCAAGATAACTTGCTTAAAAGGGGCTGTTGGTCTTATTTTTAAATTAGGAAACATCAACAAAAATTTTTTTTTGGCTGTTGGAAGCATTAATTTTAGTCTAGCTACATTCAGGAAACCTGTACATGGGTCTTTTGCTTATTCAGAACCTCGGGTAATGTCTCTGTCCTGGATTTGCTGCCTGTGCCCCCCACCCCCATCTCTATTCTGCCACCCTTATCATTTTTTCCCCTCTTTCCACAGACTCCTGAGCTGCAGCCTCAGTCTGCTACAACCCGCCCTCCCCTCCTGGGTTCCTCACCCACTTGGCAGGAACAGTCACCTCACTGCTGTTTTCTTTGTTGCCACTGAAAATACGTGCACAAGTCCTTTCCATTTTCAGACCTTCCTGGCTAATCATTATAGGGGAATAGACAGATGGTAATAAAAATAAGTAAAGAGGGGTGGAGGTACAAAGGTTTCAGGAATCTTATGAACTATTCCAAGTAGTTAAAATAAGTCTCTTCCTGACTCCCATGATACGTGATGGCGCCATTTTTCTCTGGCTGTCTCCTTAGTGCTTAAGTAAAGAGATCACCCAAAATCTATCTAGCAGATTAAACTACTAAAAATATAGGTCAGGAAAACTTTATTATTGTTATTATTATTATTGTTGTTGTTATTTATGGCATTATTGCTAAGAACCCATTTTAGCAATAGTGAATTTGCTTGGAACAATCTCTCCATCCAGCATTAAAAAAAGCCATCTCCTACCTGGCCCCAAAGAATTACTCGTTAGGGGGCAGAACAGCCCATGAGGCTATATAGCAGGCACATACAGGTTTTTTTGGTTTTTTTCTAAATAAAGGCCCTGGTAGTTCTATACAGCCAAGTCTATGCTCATTTCAGCTGATTTCCAAAATATTCACAATCTGATTGAGAGAAGACTGAAAAGTAAGACTTCCTGATTGCCCATCTAAATGAAATCATTCCATCCTAACGCCCTGGGTGGGGGGCAGGTATTGAGGGAGTTGTGTTCGCATTCCTCATGTGTCCATTGATTTAGGACAGGGCTTTAGTAAGACCATTCACCATAGATTTAAGCCACATCTCCAGCTGCCCCTATCAGTAATTAAGCTAATAATTCAGTTGCCATTTCATAGTCTGTTCAGAACTCAGGAGTAAAAGCCGGTTTTTGTACTGGCTCCTAGAAATCCCAACCAATAGTAAGTGTCCCACTTACAATAGAGAAGTTGCAGTCTTAGCAGGTAAAATAACATGTGTCAGGGCACACAGGAAAGGAGGTAGGAGAGCTAGAATTCAAAACCAGGGCTTCCTCGCTCCAAAACACAGGCTTTTTCCCACTAACCAGGTTGTGTATGTCACCTATGGTCTCAGTTCCAGTCCTTGCTATCATTTATCCACCAGCCTGTTGTGTCCAAACTGCATGGTGGAGACTTAGCTAGGGCTAGAGACACTAAGTCAAACAAGATATGCCTCTTCCCAGCCTGCCCCTCAATGGTCTTACCTAGAAAAACCAGGGGTCTGAAGAGAAGCACGATTGTTTCAGAAGCCTCCTTACCATGCTTCTGTCCTCATTCCAACAGTTTCTAGTAATTGGCCCTATTGTGCTCTAAAGAACTTGAGTATGCGATGCCCTCCCTGAGATACTTATATTTGATTTTCTTTCTCTGAGATGCTCCTGAATCACAGAATATTTATAAAGAAGAAAGCAGAAGGAGGAGGATGGAGAGGAAGAGAAGGAAGAGGAGGAGGAGAATCCTGGATTTAAAGAACCATCTAGCCACTCTGAACTAAAGTCATCAACTCCATGCCCCCCTCCTCTGGTTTAAAATTATATGTGTATTACAGAATATAGATATGGACATAGAACCTTGTTCTAAAGAAAATGGGCATCATTTCTTTACCTGGTCTTTAAGCATTTTAGTTTATATATGAAGTATTGATTTTAATTTTTTGTTTGTTTAACTTTACTTTTATTTAAAAAAAATTTTTTTTTTCAACGTTTTTTATTTATTTTTGGGACAGAGAGAGACAGAGCATGAGCGGGGGAGGGGCAGAGAGAGGGAGACACAGAATCAGAAGCAGGCTCCAGGCTCTGAGCCATCAGCCCAGAGCCCAACGCAGGGCTCGAACCCACGGACCGTGAGATCGTGACCTGGCTGAAGTCGGACGCTTAACCAACTGCGCCACCCAGGCGCCCCTAGCTTTACTTTTATTAATAAGACTAGCCTGCCTTAATATAAAAGGGGGAATTTATTTTCTGCTTTAGTATATATATTTTTTATAGTAAAGCAATTTAACTGAATGAAGACTCTCCTTAGGGTTTTAAGAACTAAGAGGCTCTTTCAATAACGTTGCAAACTCTGCTTTCTTTTTTTACAAATGGAAGTATGACTTCAGTACTAAACCACAGCTCACCTACTAAGCCAAACTTCTCATATGCTATTAAGTCAGAAAAACAAAAGGCAAAACAAGTTAACTAAGTCTCTCTAACATTTGAACCTATATTTTGGGATTTGCCATGTCAGCATTCAAGATGTTGTCCATTTCCTACTAGGTACTTGATCTAAAATTCAGAAAATAGCCATGAGAAGAGCAGTAGTTTCATGATCAGAAAGAAAGATCAATACACTGTCATTCACTCTTCCTTCACATGGATGGAAACCTAGAGTATGTAAGACATACAAAATTGTTACTCCTAGAAGCTACCTTTAAGTCTCATTATAGAGCAATCTGGAGCCTTTTTCATTATATTTAGTACAATTTACTGCCTATCTCACTAAGCCACGACTATCAATCACTGAATATTTTCCTTCTCATTTTTATCCTGCACACGTTTCCACCATGTTTCTATATAGATCCATGCTGGATCTGAAGTTAAATAACTTATTGGTTTGTCCCCAGGTCCTAGGACTTCTGGCCCATTTGAGTCAAATCCTATTTAATTCATCATGCAGACAACCATCCATTCTCTTGTGAGTTCTCAGAGAGTTACTGGCTGAATCTGGGGGTGACCAGACTCTTTGCAGTATTTTCCTATATTATGAAACAGAATGACTACCAGGAAGACAAGAAAGTTCCCTATTTAATTTTTGCCCCCAATTTTCAAACATTCTGTCCCAAAGGAAAAGGAATTAGAGCAATTATTATCACTATCACAATATGAGCACAGGGTCTAATACCCGGTATGTGCTCACTAAACACTTGAATAAATAAATGAATGATGAATATAATACATCTCCCCTAGCAGTCACATACACCCTCCCTTTCTGATAAAAGTGATTTTTCTGAGACATTGTTGTGGTGGGAGTGGTGACTGTTCATCATTCAGTAGACTTCACTCCTCATCAGCTACTTTCCTTCTTACCCACTGAAGTCCTGGAAAATTTTTACTGTTATTGATCAGTTCAACAGCTGGCCACTGACATAGTTGCAAAACATTAGGCAACATCAGGACTATTCTCTAAAGGGTCTCTGTTAGAACTGTTTTGAACCAAAAAACCTGCTATGATTTCTCAACAGAGATTTATATGTTCTCATGATAAATTGCCTTTCCATTCAGCAAGCTCTGAGCACTCCACCAAATGACTCATGTTTTCAGTTATAAGGAAAATCAATAGTTTGGTTACGAAAAACTTCATTTCTGATAATGACTTTGAAAACATAATTCCAAGAAAGCTTAATTCTTTTTTTTTTAAGTTTATTTATTTATTTTGAGAGACAGCAAGAGAGCATGTGGGAGGGGCAGAGAAAGAGGGAGAGAGAATCCCAAGCAGACTCCATGATGTCAGCAGGGAGGCTGACACAGGGCCAGAACCCATGAACCGGGAGAGCATAACCTGAACTGAAATCAAGAGTCAGACGCTTAACCGACTGAGCCACCCATGTGCCCCAAGAAAACTTAATTCTTAATATGAGATATGCAAATATGTTCTTTCTAAGAAAAAAAAATGAAGACAAATGATTATACAACTGGGAAAATTTATAAAAATTTAGTAAAGGTAAAAGTATCAGAAGAATTTTACCTTGGAAAGTCTGAAATTATATTTTAGAGGAGCATATCGGCACTAAGCCTAAAGCCTGATTAACTCAGTAAGCTTTGTTGAGGAGGAGGCCCTTCCTCTGCCCTATGGTCCTTCTAGCTCGACTTAGAATCAAACTGACATGAGACAGATTGAACAGCGGAAATGTAATAGGTGTATGGGCAGGGAATCCACATAGACGTGAAATTTCAAAGACAGTGAAGCAACATGAAGATTATATGACCTAAGAAGAGGGGTAAGGGTCTAAGGACACAAAGGGGAGGAAGACATTACCAGGAAGATGATAAGAGATGTTTGGAAAAACAAAGGTTGTCCTATTATGCAGGTAAGTTTCTCAGGTAAAGGGGAGTCTTTGTTAATAGCTCTCTTCCTGGGACAGGCTCTCTTTTCCAATATATTTAGGCAGTTGAGGGGGAGGCAGAGAGCTTTTCCTGCATCTGGTGGGTTTTGGTTACTTTTAACTCAAAATAATCTTTATGGCATAGTGGCCCATCTTGGGAGAGCCAGTCCTTAGCCCCTACACTTTCAATAGCCACCTGTGAGATATGGAAAATTTCATTATTCAACTAAAGATGGATCCAAATTCCAAGGAGACATATCTGGATGGCCAAATTAATTTATGCTCTGATGGAAAATGTGTTTTCCTAAGATCAACCATGAGGATTTCTTAGAACATCTATATTTTTGGCTAGAATTTTTGTTTTTTCTTAGAAGAGCAGGTAATGTGAGGACACTGATTTGTGAAACTGTAATTTTTCATCTGGCTTTCACTCATTCAAATTGTATCTTATGAACAAACCTAGTTTGTGAAAAAGGGTGTGTTTTGAGAACTTCATCAGGCAGCTTCTAAACAAGATGTGGAAATGTGCTTCTTGACTTGCTTGACCCACTCTTACCCTAATAGTATATATAAACGAGATAGTAGCCTTGGAAAAGAATTTTATTTTGGGTGGTGGGAGGGAGAATTTTAAATTGTGTTTAATTTGGTAATTATATGGCTTCTCTCCAAATTTGAAGAAGCACCATTTTTAAAAAAAAATCATAGACCTGAAAGACCAGTCATAGAGGCAAGCCTGAATGAATAGATTTCAATCTGTCACACATTTCCAGATAATTAATATTACTGCTTAGTTTTGTTTTATTTTATTTTTTAGGGAGACACAGCATGCAAGTTGGGGAAAGGGGCAGAGGGAGAGAGAGAGAACCTTAAGCAGCCTCCAAGCTCAGCACAGAGCCTGACACAGGGCTTGATCCCATGACCCTGGGATTATGACCTGAGCTGAAATCGAGAATCAGATGCTCAACAGACTGAGCCACCCAGGCGCCCCTACTGCTTAGGTTTTAGTGAAGGGATGATTTAGGTCTCAGTCTACAAGGTAAGCATGATTTAACAACTTGTCACCCCAGACTTTTCATCAAATGGAAAATAAGATGGCAAAAGTTAAGAAACAGAACGCAGGAAATTAACAGTTAATTCTCAAACATAATTTTTGCCATTAATTTTAACTTACCTCTATAATTTGACTATAAATTATAGGCACTGCTAAAACAACACTTTGCTAAATAACTGACATTGTTTCTTCTTGCCTTTTAGGAAGGGTTAGTCTGCAAGCACTGGTCTTAGTAATGGGGGTCTGTTTATAAACAAGTGTGAGAGTGACCCTGTGGCCTCGTGGGTCCATTTTAGTTCTAGAACATTGAACGCTAGTGAAAGAACAAAAAAGGCCATCAGGAGGGAGCACACACCAGTCACTAAGGTAACCAGCCAGCCACTAAAACACCTCCCTTGCATAAATATAAATATAAAATTAAAATTTTCCAGGTCTTGGGGCGCCTGGGTAGCTCAGTCGGTTAAGCATCTGACTTTGGCTCAGGTCATGATCTCATGGTTTGTGGGTTCGGGTCTTGTGTGGGGCTCTGTGCTGACAGTTCAGAGCCTGGAGCCTGCTTGAGATACTGTGTCTGCCTTAGTTTCTGCCCCTCCCCTGCTCACACTCTGTCTCTCTGTGTCTCTCAAAAATGAATAAACATTAATTTTTTTTTAAATTTTCCAGGTCTCTTCTTGCAGAAAAATTACTAAATGCTGAATTTCTCTGTTCAGTCATATACACAATGAGACCTAAACACTGTGTTGATTTGTCTTTACCAGTGATCTGTAAATACTTTTGATTCAATATCCCCAACAGTGAAAAGGTTTTGCACATGCAAATTTAAATGCATGTTTATTTATGAATTAGCAATCTATTATGTTCTTACAAATTACATCATGGGCACTACGACATATAACAAGTAAAAAGTAAGGAATGAGGCTTACAAATACATCAAAACAGGAGGTGTTCTGTCTGCTTCCCATGGCAGAAATTACACCTGGCATGGACTTTCTTGCTCATACCCTGGAGATGAGCACTGTGCTCCAGAGTCCTGGTTCAGAACATCACATCTTTACTTGTTGCTCTCAAGATGCTTCTAATATTTACACCAAGATTACAACTTGTATCCTAAACAATTTATATATTGCTCTCCAAAATTTCCTATTTTCCTTTAATAATATCAGTTTGAAGAGTATGTTCTTTAGTTGGTCTTCAAAGGGGTTCAACACAAGAACATGATTAAACCTTAATCCTATTCCGAGCAGGGTTTGCAGGTTTGAGAAGGGCATCAGATGGGGAGCGTGCATTGCAGGAGGTATATCCTTGTGTTCTTTTGAGATTTATAGTCCAATAGAAAGATGAGGAGGTTTAAGTTGGAGCAGTGCCTCCTACTTTTCCTTGGCAAAAACACCAACTTTAAGCGAGATTACTATCTGTAGTGACATCTCACTTCAAAAGGGAAGGTTCTAGAAAGTAAGCAACCAATACTTCCAGGAAGGGGTACTTGACTTTGCTCAATAGCTAACTTTTACTCCACAGCCGCAAGGTACCCAGAAGCAAAACCTATTTGTGTGTACTCTACTGAATTAAGTGAGGCAATTCTTTTCCCAGACCTTTAAAAAAAGAACTCGAGGTTTTTGTTTTTCCAAAGAATCTTGCAAAGAGTACACATTTCCTACCCAGCCTTGGCCACATCTGCCTCATGTACACACTCCTTCCAAAACCACTCCCTGGGCACAAGGACCTGGCATGTGAAGACTCTTCTCTAATTTATCTTTCTCAGCATTTGTCACTTGAATCCCATCAAATTCCTTTGCTAATTATTAGCAAGGCATATTTCTTTTTTTTTTTTAATTTTTTTTAACGTGTATTCATTTTTGAGAGAGAGAGAGAGACAGAGCATGAACGGGGGAGCGGCACAGAGAGAGGGAGACACAGAATCGGAAACAGGCTCCAGGCTCCGAGCCATCAGCCCAGGGCCCGACGCGGGGCTCGAACTCACGGACCGCGAGATCGTGACCTGAGCCGAAGTCGGACGCTCAACCGACCGAGCCACCCAGGCGCCCCAAGCAAGGCATATTTCTAGTGAGTTTTTATTATTTCCTCTGCAGAAATAAAATTACAGTAATGGATTTACAAAGGGGTGCAATATGATAAAATCTTAGTAATAACGGGTGTTTATTAGATTCCACTTATGGCGCACAGATATCATTTTATTACCATGCTCCCCTGCAGTGTGGTGCCGTAACTCTGAATTCAGGGTCCCCACTCCTACACGTAAGATGTTCTCAGTGAACTGCTCTTCTAGCCAGTTTCCAAGTGTTGATCTCTTAAGGTTAGTATAAAAAAAAAGGTGGTTTTCTTTTTTCACCTTCTACAAAACCATAAAGTAAAAATATTTGTTCTTTTTTCTAAGCCATTTTACACTGTGGTCACAAATACAACATTATTTTAGGATTCTACCCACTTTTTAAAATTTATTTATAATCTTTGTTTTGTTGTGTTTTTTTTTTTTTTTTTTTTTTGTTTTTTGTTTTTTGTTTTTTTTTTTTTTTTTTTTTTGGGACAGAGAGAGACAGAGCATGAACGGGGGAGGGGCAGAGAGAGAGGGAGACACAGAATCGGAAACAGGCTCCAGGCTCTGAGCCATCAGCCCAGAGCCTGACGTGGGGCTCGAACTCACGGACTGCGAGATCGTGACCTGGCTGAAGTCGGACGCTTAACCGACTGCGCCACCCAGGCGCCCCAGTTTTGTTGTGTTTTTTAACCAGACCAGGCCACATACTGGACTGGTAGTCAGTCAATTTCTTAAAATAATATGTGCAGTGTATTAGATTATCGAAATGTGAGGGGTAGAACTTAAATGTTCTTACTGCCCGCTCCCCTCCGAAAGATAAATAGGTGAGAAGATGCATGTGTTAATGTGTTAGATGAACTAGATGCTTTTAGTGTATACTTATTAACATCTTACAATTTTATTGTGTATACTTATTAACATCTTACAATTTTATTTTCAATTCTATCTCAATAAAGCGGAAAAAGAAACAAAATATTGCCTTACCATACAAAATTAAAAACTAAAATGAAAATAACACATGCAATACAAAGCTTGCATTAATACCTGTATATGCCACAGCTGTTGTAAGACTTGATATTTATCAAGTGGCACAAGAGACCGGGGTTAACATACCACAAGTCTAAATCTTGTTATCATCTCACTGTGTCTTCCTTTCTCCTACATTAATGCACTTTCTATTTCTACTTAAGCCAATCATACACCTCCCATGAGAGGTTAGAAAAATGGGTGCTTTGGAGCAGAAGCGTGTCTTCTAAGGAGCTACAAATGTCTGCGATTATTCTGCCTACAGTTTGCTAATTAGAAAACTAAAGGATCTCCAGCAGAGTGATGCACCCTCCCCTTTTTGGGGCCTCCATCCAGTACAGAGATATGTGCACAGTATTTCTGACCAAAAGCAAAGCTTCCTTCAGGAAAACATCCCCACCTTCAAGGATCTATGTTCCCTAGAAAGGGGGGCTTTGCCAGGCTCAACTATAATTAACAAATCAATAGAAACAGATGAACCATCAGGCTTCTCTGAGATATTAGAGAACTGTGCAAAACAGTTTTTCTCTGAAAACACGTAAGTAAGAAGTTTGGGATGAGAAAGAACAGTAAACAGCCAGAAAGGATAAAACTCTCTTAAAATTAAATTAGGCTGGTGAGTTTATTCTGGGAAGTTGAAGAGCACATTCCTACTATAGTGTTTAGCATGATTTTCTAATACTTCAAATCGGATTTTCTAAAAAAGAATGGTTTAGATTTTCAAGAGCTAGTCAAAATGGTCCATGATAGAACATCACCATGGTTACTTTGACCATCATTACTATAATTTATTGAAAACTGGAGTTAGAATAATAATGACAACTGGATAATATAAATGGTAAAGAAAGAATTAAAATGATAGGAAGTGAAGACCTAAGAGATAAAACAATAAAGCAAACTGCAATTGTAATAACATGTACAAAAGGAAATATCAAAAAACACAAAACAAAAAAATGTGGCCACTTTGGCTAAGGTGAAAAATACTTCCCTGAGAACTGGAAATTAAAGGAGTTAAATATCTTAGAGAAAAGAAGGTTTGAAAATAGCTTAGAATATCTTCTAAAGTTTGCAGGTGTCTTTAAAACTAAGTCATGAAAAGGCTTAAGTAAAAAGAGCAAAGAGAAGTTAAACTCGAATTCATGAAACACTAAATAAAAACAAACAAACAAAAACAAACAAAAAAAAATTAAGGGGCAGATTGTCTGGTTTCTGAAACTAAGGTGGGAATATAAGATTCTGAACAAACAGCAACATATATTTCTTTCCTAGAATGAAATCTAAATGTTCAACTGCGCCTTTCTGCTTACCTCCACTGTCACAGAAGAATGACTTATCTTTTGTCTCTGTCACTGTTATGGATTAAATGGTCTTTCAAAATGGTACGTGAGTCCCCAGGACCTTGGAACATGGCCTTATAGGAAAAATAAGGTCCTTGAAGATGTAATTAGTCAATCTGAACGCATACTGGAGTAGAGTGGGCTTTCCATCCAGTATGACCAGTGTCCATATAAGAAGAGGGACACAGCTACGGGGACACAGAGAGAACAAATGCCATGTGACGTCATAAGCAGGGATAATAATGGGGCAGGACAGGCAGAAACTGATTGCCTCCTCCAGAAGCTGAAAGAAACAAGGAGGAAGGAAGGCCACCTAGAGTCTCAAGAGGGATCGTGCCCCTACTGTCACCCTGATTTTGAACTTCTGTGAGGCAATGAATTTCTTTTGTTTAAAGCCACCCAGTTTGGGGAATTTTGTTTATTAAGGCAGGCCTGGGAAATTAAGACAGACACACTGTGTTGTGCTATGAACCCAAGCAAAAAGTCTAAAGGACACGGGTTAGGCCTGTTGGTGCCAGGAAAAACTTACCTGCTACGTAGTCGCCAAATCCAATAGTTGTTAGAGTGATGACCACAAAATAAATGGCGTCCAGGGCAGTCCAGCCTTCTATGTGCTTGAATATGATCGCAGGCAGAGCAACAAAGAGTACACAGCCGAACAGTATAAATATGATGGTTGAGATGATGCGAATCTTGGTCTGACTAACATTCCACTTCTATGGGTGAGAGTGAAGACAGCGAGAAAGAGACACTGATGGAGATTTATTGATTATTGGTGCACCTGCAAAGCTAACCTAACACACAGCTATCAACAAATTAGCAAGTAAGGATGTTATTTTTTTCCCTTTCATGATTAATTTTCAATTGTCTTATAAAAATTGGAGAGAACACACCTAACTCAAAGCAATCAATGCTCATGACGATGCCACTTTACCCTTACATAGCTTTACAACAGGTAAAATACTTTCAAAATAAATTACATTTGCTCTGAGAATACAATTTGAGATTTACATCATTCCTTGTTTATGTGAACTACTTTTGAAATATTTCTATCCTATAGGCATACTGCTGATAGCGAGCCAAGCATAATCTGGAAATATAGCAAAATAGAGAAAAGTGAACTGTTAACTAAATATTGACTATTGATGGGACGCTCGGGTGGCTCAGTTGGTTAAACGTCCGACTTTGGCTCAGGTCATGATCTTGCTGTTTGTGAGTTCGAGCCCCACGTCAAGCTCTGTGTTGACATCTCAGAACCTGGCATGTGCTCTGGATACTGTCTCTCTCTCTCTGCCCCGCCCCTGCTTGCACTCTGTCTGTCTCTTTCTCTCTCTCTCTCTCTCAGGAATAAATAAACATTAAAAAATTAAATATTGACTACTGATAATTGATAAAAATTATTAATTTTATGAAAAATTTCCCTGTATGTTTTCCTATCATTATTCAATTGATTCAACTGAAGTGCTCAGACTTAATGGCCACAGTTGATTTCCCTGCGAACCAGATGAATTATCTCTCTCTTCTATGGCTTTAAATTGTACAACGGAATAAATCAAACATGACATGGAGGCAAGGATAAATCTTCAATACCCCTTCATGACAGCTGTCTTCAGAGTACCCATATTTTTTCACCTTCTTCTCTTATCAGGAATCTCCTCAGTATAACATATTTGTATATATGTTTGTACATACAGCAATTTATCTCCGGATCTTCATTTGAGGCTAAATATCTCTAACTGGATCTTTCCTATCTGCTATTAAAATTATACGTCGCATCCCCACCATATAAAAACCACTAAGTTTTAAAACTTGACAAATTTCTAGAGATAACGATCTAGGAAACCAATTAGAACAGAAAGTGAAAAAAAAAGTTTCTCTAGTCCATCCTTATCACATAAGTGAAATTTAGACGAATTTGTGTTTGTAAAGTTCTCACAACAGTGGTTAGTACTAAGTGTGGAATCACGACCACTGTCACGTATTCACCACCGGGTGTTTTATGTGTTTTATGCCCCAATGTAGATGCATGAAAAACGTTGCCTGGCATCCAGTAGGCAACCCAAAATTTGTTGAATAAAATAAAACAAATGAATACACGAACAAACAGCAGTATCAGAACTATAAATACAGAGAACAAACTGATGGTTGCCAGAGGGGAGGGGAAAGAGAGAATTGGGCAAAACGGGTGAAGGGGAGACAGAGATACGGGCTTCCGGTTATGGAATGAATAAGTCAAGGGAATGAAAGGCACGACGTGAGAAAACCAGTGATATTGTAATAGCAATGTAATGGGACAGATGGTTGCTATACCCAATTATGGCAAAGACAGCATAATGTTTAAACTTGTCAGATCACTAAGTCATACACTTGAAACTAATGCAATATTGTATGTCAACTATGCTCAAATTAAAAAAAAAATTTAAGAAAAAAATTTGTTGAATGAATGAACAATTCAGCATTACCAAGTTGATGGCACTAATCTTCCCTCTCAATTAATGTAAATGCAAGATACTTTAAATATCAATATAAGAGAAGTATAATACCCCAAACAGGATGACACTCATATTTTGGAATCACCATACTACTCCATTCTAACTGTAAAAATACCTGAGGGTGAAGTGTGAACTTAAATATAAAATATAACTAATGCTGAAAACTGGAATATATATGGAAAAACCAATAGTCAGTAGTCTTATTTCATCAACATAATTAAATGTAAAATGCTTTGTTGAAATGTTTGTGAAAAGATGAAACACTATTGAATAATAAGTAAAATGCATTTGTAATAGTGGTGATGGTAATAACATATCATTTATAATCCCACCCTCTCATGCAACCATTTTCTTGGTAATTTCCTTCAAGAATAGAAGCTTGTAATCATAGTGGTCTTATTACTATCTTTCATTTATAATTCTAATAAAAGCATTTTCATTTTACTTATTTTTTCTATTGAGTATAATATAGTGATGAACATCTTCGAGTGTATTATTTGTGGTTCTACTGAATTACACCCCTTAGGTAAGTTTCTATCAGTGACATCACGGAATTAAGTTACAGGATCGCCTTTATCGGGTTTGCTAAATATGATGTCCTTCACCAAAGGGCTATATAAGTTTAGAATGACACCAGCAACAAAAAAAGATACCAAAGCAAATTTAAATGAGAAAACATCATCAGGTATTTACTAGCTACATGAAGCTTTTATTTTTATCTCTAATTCTCAGAGTGATGTCTCCATCACCAGTACCTATTCACATCATAGAAATGACAAAAGGGAGGTTTCAGGGTAAAATAGCTAACTTAAGAGAATACTGCAAGACTGGGTGCCTGGGTGGCTCAGTCGGTTAAGCTGCCAACTTCGGACCAGGTCATGATCTTGCAGTTCATGGGTTTGAGCCGTGTGTTGGGTTCTGTGCTGATAGTTCAGAGCCTGGAGCCTTCTTCAGATTCTATGTTTCCTTCTCTCTCTGCCCGCCCCTCTCTCTCTCTCAAAAATAAACATTCAAACGTGTTTTTAAAAAGAGAGAATACAGCAAGACATCTGGAATTTGAACCTAGGGCTGTCAAATTTCTACTTTATTTCTACGTATTTTTGGGTTTTTCTCATGCATTAATTTGCTCATTCGAATTAAATATAAAAATAACTATGCAGTGAGTTACATGCATAAAAGGTTATGGAAAACCCAATAACTTGAATGTCTAACTGTACCTGAGGTGATAGAAAAGTTTAATTTTAAAAAATGCAACAACATATGTAGTTAAAAGTCTATTATACTTACAATAAATGTATCTTCCACTTTTGCAATTCCTTTTCCGAATATGGTCCCTAGTTGATCTCCAACTCCAGCCAACAAAAAACCAAAGAGGGGAATTCCCAGTAAGGCATAGATGATACAGAATATTTTCCCCCCTTCTGTGCGCGGTGAGATATTTCCAAATCCTAAATACAAAAAAAAAAAAAAAATTAGTTGATTATAAATGAGTAATAGTTTAAAACATATGACCTTGTTAAAAAGAAACAAGAAAACTGAACCAGGACTTTGGGTCTCTCCATTTTGACCTCAAACTTTCTGGTTGGATTCTTCTTTCCAGCCTAGCACTTGCCACAGGCAGGAGACTGTAACTGCCCCCTCAAGCGATAAAGTCTTAACTGAGCCAGGAAGACCCTGCCTGTAATTGACCGCAAGACAACGATCCATTTAACCTTCACTGCCTACCTGCGCCTGCCCACCCACGTTTGCCCCACATTTCCTTATGTAAGTAAACCTACAAGTATTTTTGGCCTATGGAGGCAGTCTTTGAGATGCTAGTCCTCTGTCTTCCCAGCATTGGCCTCTCTGAAATAAATTTCTTTCTTGCTTCACTGCCACTCATTTCTCTGCCTTTGGATTTTGTCAGCAGAGAGTGCCCGGACATGGTCTGTTTGGGAACCCCAGAGCCAGGTGCTCTTGACCCCGGCACCCCAGCTATAAAACGAGGGGCCTAGGGGCCCCCGGGGTTAAGCATCTGACTCTTGGTTTCAGCTCAGGTCATGATCTGGCGGTTTTGTGAGTTCGAGCCCCATGTCGGCTTCACGCTGATGGCACAGAGCCTGCTTGGGATTCTCTGTCTTCTCTCTCTCTCTGTTCTTCCCCCACTCACACTGCCTAAGTCTTCAAAACAAATAAAAATAAACTTAAAAAAAATTAAAACAACAACAACAACAACAAACCATGGGCCCAAAATGGCACCACTTAGACCGAATCCCCAAACTGGGGCTTCATAGCTAATCTACTTGCAGTTTCAACTTCACCCAGAAATGTAGCCTTAGTCCTAACCTTAACCAGTAGGTCAGGAATTTTCCTATCAGAGCCAAAGTGTGGCGGACCACGCCGGCCCTCTCCATCACACCCTCATCTTCTGCCCACCCCGAAAGGAAGATGAGGTGATCCACATAATAAGATTCCTGCTCTTCCCTCTCAGGGAGAGCTATCTTGCCCGGAGAACCCTTTCCTTTTACCAGTAACTTCATCGTCCCATACTTACTCTCTAAAAGTGTTGCATGTTGTACAACTCCTCCGAGCTCCCCCTCTGCTAGCTAGATGGGATGCTGCCCAATTCATGAATCATTTAATAAAGCCAATTCAAATGTACTCAGTGAAATTTTGTTTTTTAACAACCTCAAGGGTAATTCAGAAACTCCCCAATATTAAAAGATATTAATCATAGATTTCAACTAGTTAAGAATCCTTTAAAAATATATTTTAATATAAAATATTTTAATAAGCAAACATTTCAATAATCCACAAAGTAGAGCTAATGTTCCAGTTAAACTAGATGCTGAAAACTGAAGGGGGTAACACATGCAGCAACGCCAATATTTTCATTAAATGTATTTCTGTCTCTCTATACCGATAATACTATTAACTATAGAGCTTTCGTGGTCATTTATTGGAAGAGTGTCCTGCCTTAATTTAAGAGAATTCAAATATGCTAAAATTACTTAAAGATGAAAGCTAAATAGCAACTTTTGAAATCTTGTTTTCATTCAAACACCTACCAAAAAATAACCAACAACCTTAAAATTGTTAACTTTTTAAAAATCTTTATTTATTTTTGAGAGAGAGACAGCATGTGAGCAGGGGAAGAGCAGAGAGAGAGGGAGAGACAGAATCCGAGGCAGGTTCCAGGCTCTGAGCTGTCAGCAGAGAGCCCGCCGCGGGGCTCGAACTCACGAACTGTGAGATCATGACCTGAGCTGAAATAGGACACTCAGCCGACTGAGCCACCCGGGTGCCCCGAAATTGTTAACTTTTTTTTAATGTTCCAAGGATTTCAAAGGTGTAGCAGAGCAAATTTTGCCACCCTAAGATGTCTCTTTGGCATACCGATTATTATTTTTTAAGCTTATTTATTTATTTTGAGAGAGACAGAAAGCAAGAGGGGGAGAGGCGGGGGGGGGGGCAACGAACGATCTGAAACAGGTTCTGTGCTGACAGCAGGGGCTCAAACTCAGGAACTTCGAGATCATGACCTGGCCAAAGTCAGATGCTTAACCACTGAGCCACCCAGGCACCCCGGCATACTGATTATTTTAAGCTAGTTATTTTTAAGAAGCTGTGGACACATAAGGAACTTAGCAAACCAACTAGAAGTTACCTTTTTGTAAGAGATATTTAAAGGAATAAGGGAAATATCCATTTGTAAGCGTGTCTCCCTCAGTAGCAGAGAGAAGGGAATGATTAAATCTCTAGAAAACTTCATCTGTAGAGAATGCATGGACTGAAATCTGCATAACAACCTTACTCTTTTTCGAAGTGCTTTCCCTGGTAACCTTTCAAATGGAAAAGTTGCAGTCACAGCTTTATTCTGGAGGAAGACTGGAGTCAGCTACTGTACAAGTTAAGATTAGTGGTTCCACAGAACTTTGATTAATTTATAGGCTGCTGCCCCTGGGCTCACTTCTGCTTCTAATTTTGGAGTCTTTATGAAGTTCCCTTAGAAAACTTTCTCTTTAGAATCCTAGATTTTGCTCGTATCTGGAATGTGGGCTCCTTAATTCGAATTTCATTGTCACCTGAATCTATATGCTACACATCATTCTCAAATCCATTCCTGTTGTGGTTCCTTCGACATCTCCCCTGCCTTCCACACACTATGGACTTTCCCCCCATAATTTTCATATGTTTTTTGTCATGTCAATGCAACTTTTTGGTGAGATGGAGGTGAGGTACATGCATATTTATATCAAGCAGCTTGTAAGGTGAATTTGTATTTGAGTCAGATGGAATTAGCTATTTAGATTTATCAATATCTTTTAAGATGTTAAATACTGGTCATCTAGTAAAAAGTCCACAGATTTATAGTAAGATATGCAAACATCAGGGCTTTTTTTTTTAATGTTTATTTATTTTTGAGAGAGAGAGAGAGAGAGAGAGAGAGACAGAGTGTGAACAGGGGAGGGGCAGGGAGGGAGGGAGACACAGAATCCGAAACAGGCTCCAGGCTCCGAGCTGTCAGCACAGAGCCCGATGCGGGGCTCGAACTCAGGAACGGTGAGATCATGACTTGAGCCGAAGTTGGAGGCTTAACTGACTGAGCTACCGAGGCGCCTCCAAACATCAGGGCTCTTAAAAGTCTAAAAAGTCTAAAATTAACTGATTGAAAGAAATACAAGGATAAAAACTCTGTGTTTCCAATATATTATAGCCATTCCTGGATTCCTGACTCAAGAAATATGAGGCCTTTGGTAAATTCTTTCCTCATTTGATAAATGGTATATTGCTATTATTATTTATTTCATAGAGTTAGGTATCGCATGAAAGGTGCTCAGGAAATTTTATTATATTCTCCATATATGTTAGGTGCTATAACAATAATTATTGTAATCACTATTAATCATACTATTGGTTGAAGATTAGCAGATCAATGTATTTAGCACAGTCAGTAGGCAAACTATTTAACAGCATATTTATATGTGCTAAGCACTCTTACAACCAATTAAACATATTAATTGACTTAATTTTCACAATAACCATTGTGAGGTGGGTACTAATACTCTCCATTTTTCAAATGAGGAAATAGAAGGACAGAGAGGTTGAATCATTTTCCCAAGGATAGACACAGCTAGTAAAAGTGGGAGAGCTGGGATTCAAACCCAGGTATTTTAGGCCCAGTGTCTGGGACCTAATCACACACATAACATTCCTATACTCCCAGAAAGAACCAATCACCAAATGTAGTACAAAATCAAAGGGTCTTAATAACATTAGCAATTAAGACAGCTAAGAATATAATAAATAACATTTAAGTATTTGATGGAGAAAATTACCAAAAAAGCTGCAAAATAAGTGACATAAAAGAAACCTGAAGAAATGAAGAAAGATATAGGTGTTAATTTTTACCAAATTTATGTTAAATACAATGCAATTGTAATAGATATTTTGCAAGGGTTTTCAGTAAAATTTTATGAACTTTTATAAAAATCATGTAAGAAAGTAAAGGACCAATAATTGCTAAGAAAATTTGGGGGGGGAAATGAGATGGGCAGATTTGTCCTACATGATGACCTACTTTAGCCAAAAACAATATGATTAAGACAATGTGGTATTGAACAGGGAAAGACAGACCAATCAGGACACAATAGAGAGCTCAGAAACAGACCCAAACATATCTGGAAGCAGGGGTACCTGCCCAAAGGGGAGAGAAGATCAAGGAAACAATGAATGTTAATGAGTGGGGGGTGGGGAGAGGGGGCTACCCAGCGAGACTGGCAAGGATGATTAAAAGCCTTCAAATTCCTGTATTATTTTATTTAAAAAGAGTAACAACAAAAACAGCATAAAGCAGTGTTAAGACGTGATGAAAGCGAATGATAGATGGTTATGTGCAATATTATTCTTTGTAGACATTTCTACTAGGTGAAATATTGCGCAACAGTAAAAAAAAGTTTGGAAAGCCTCGGTAAGTACATGACATTTATAGATCAAAAGGCACTGGACAATATTCTCTACCATCTCTTGTAGTTCTCTGAATGCTAGAAATAGAAAATTATTGTCTTATCATGATCTATCTCAAAACATTTACTCTCACACTTCATACTAAAGCACAAAAGGAATTCCCTTCAAATTGGAGGGAAAAAGGACATCCACTTTGCAACTACTGTATAGTATTATTCTGAAAGCTCTAGCACATGTAGTGGCAGTGAACATGTAAAAGAAATATTTATTATGAAGAGAAACATATTAGTTGCAGGTAGAATTAAATATCTAGCAAATACAGGGGAATGCTGGAAGGTGTTGCACAGAGAGAAGCTCAGCAAAAGTGCTGAAGGCATGATATATATGAAGAAACCAACGGCATTAGAATATTTCAGCACTACCTTAAATGTGCTAAATTAAACAGAAAAATGCCTTATTTATAAGATTAAGGGAAATGTGAAATACCTGTAAGCTACCTCATCAAGACATATACAAGACCTTTAGGGAACAGCTTGAGCTACTGTAGAAAGGGATGGGTCAAAACAGAAAAGAACACATGTGCACATATGATTTTCTTTAAAATATTACAGGTAGGTTGGAAATGGAGTGATTATTTAATTAAAATGTTTGAGTATATTGATTACTATTCTGGAAGGGAAAAAAAATATCTCGCCCTATGTGAAAAGAAGCACCACATAGATGAAAGACCCAAGTAAGTTCATCGAACTTCCTCTGATTATGTTTCTTCTTTTGTCTCAAATGTACACCCTCCACGCACCCACTCTTCATCCGACTCACCCTTAAATATCCATCATTACTTAGGTTAGATATTACTTTCTCCAAGAAGCTCTCCTTGAGCCTTGCTACGCACCCCCAAGACTGGGTTTGACCCCCATCCTGCATACACATTTCCCTATCTTAAGACTTATCTCTCTAGATTGTAACCATCAGTTCTGTAATCAGAAGTTGTGGAAGGCCAGGCACCATGTCTTAGTCACCACTACAGCCCTAGTGCATTTCCACTGGATGTCTAAATAACTTAATGCTTCCCCAAGCTCCTTTCTTGCTGCCTCCCCTTTATTGCAGCCCCTCTGCATTCTCTTCTGGCAGTTCCTCACGCTAAGTGCTAAGATTTTCAAGAGTACCTGATAAAGTTTCAGAGCTTGCATCTAAAATGTTCTCAAACAGCTGTTTGGTTGTGGATCTCACCAAAACGCTGGGGTGATGAAAAGGTGGTACATGGGGGCGCTTGGGTGGTTCAGTCGGCTAAGCGTCCGACTTTGGTTCAGGTCATGATCTCACGGTTCATGAGTTCGAGCCCCACGTCAGGCTCTGTGCTGACAGCTCGGAGCCTGGAGCCTGCTTTGGATTTTGTGTCTCCCTCTCTCCCTGCCTCACCCCTGCTTGTGCTCTGTCTCTCTGTGTCTCTCAAAAATGAATAAATGTTAAAAACAAAACAAAACAAAAAAAAGAAAAGGTGCTACATGACGATATCCCTCTATCGTCTCTCTTTATCCCTTAAAATCTCTTCTGCTCATAGGTTGCATTCACAGTTCTTATTTATTGCTTGACTTCTGGATAGTACTTTTCCCTTAAAAATGACCAGACTAGCAAGTTTCACCCCCCTCCCTACAGTGGTTCAGGGTTTTGTTCTTAGTGGTGACCAGCAGATAACTACAGTGGCATCTTACTTTGTCTTGCCACTCTCCTTTAGTGACCTTTATCTTTAATACCTCATGGATTGTCTTATAAAGGTTTTTCTCACGGAGTAATTTTCACAGAAGTGTGTGCCTTCTCCAGCCCCCACTCTCCCACATCAAGTGTGCTGAGGAGACCCCTGAACTCTGTCATCTGGATGACACCCTGACCCGACACTTAAGCCTCAGCACCACCATCTTGTTGGCGGTAAAGCAATCATCACACAGCAGCCAGAGTTCTCAAATCTCCCTCACGCCCAGACCCCGAAGCCACGTGGCTTTGTAAGCAATGAGGCCGATCCCTTCTGCACGACCACCCTTTCATTTCCTTCCCTGCTTCTTACCTGTTCCGCCACCACTACCCCAAGGCATCAAAACAGGCCAAATATGGTCTTTTCTCACACAAGTCCATCTCATAATAGTTCATTCTCCCCAGAGCACAGCAGCTTTAAGTCCTGATACGCCTACTAAACACTTAGGTATTCCAAGGTCTTTAGGTACACATCACCTGTCCCTTTTTCCCAATATTCATGGTTAGACAATTGTTGTACCTTCTGGTAACACTAGAGGCATAACTACCTCCTGAAAAACACTGAGCTGGACTTTTCTGATTCTTTATGTGTTTTATGTTGTTTGTTCTGAAGCTGGCATAAATTTGGCCCCTCAGTTATCATGTTGAGATCCTGTCTGTCCATTCTGTCCCCCCTTCCAACACCCAGCCATTCCTTACCCTTTCAACCAGGTACCATCTTGCCATCTCTCAACAAACACAGTACTTTCTGCTGCTTTTGGAGAAATTATACATTACTCTAACATGAATTCTTGCCATTGAATCATATGCTTTTACCTTTCTTTTTGATGATAAACTTCAAGGGACTGTGTTTTAAGAATTTTTCTTCCCTTTCCATGTCTTGTTTAGTGCTTCGCTCATAACAGATGCTGAAGAAAATTGGTTGAACTGAAAATAATTATCTATGGGCTTTTGTTAATACCCCATATTTTAGTTAAATAGACTTACTAGATTAAATAGTTCTACAGTACTATTTTTTTTTTTTTTACTGCTTTTAATTTTATTCAGGACTGACAAGGAAAAGAGAAGTTCCTGATCTGCGCAAATTATATTTTAAAAATCACCTCTAAAAATAACAATCAAAATATTATTTTAACACAAAACAATTTAAATTATTTTAGCTGCAGAAAAACATTAATATTGTAAGGCATAAGAGAAATATGTTAGAAGTGGGTGAGAAAAAGAACAATATAAATTCAGGGTATGCTCACTTAGCAACCTAAAAAAAAGAGCAAGCCTTTCAGAAATCAAAGTGAAATGATAATCACATCTGGTCTTTTTAAAGCTATGCTATATAGCAAAGAACCTAACCAAACACTAAAGAAAACAATATGGTTCCAGAAAAATATGATCTTAATCAAAAGACAATTAAATAGTGTCTTGAAAAGACGTATTCATTTCAGAACTTTTGCAAAGTTGTACATTGTTCTTCCAGATCGCTGGTTTTAAACCACATCAGAATCACATATGAAACTTAGGGAAAAAAATCCACCCCAGAACAACTAAATTATTGTCTTCCACGGGGAGGGGAGGGGAGTGTGCGCATGTATTTTTAAATATCTACAGAAGTGATTCTAATTTATACCCCTGTGACAGGGGCAGGGTTTATGGGTCTAAAGCTATGCAGTGTGGGGGAAGGGGGCTTTTAGGAAAGAGAATACAAACTTAGGGACTAAACCCAATCAAGTGGGGAGTCCTGAAGCTGAACTCTCATTAGCCTGAAGGTAAATCTGCCTCTGTTCCTTTATATTTAGGATGACCTTGATTAGAGCACCTTTTCTAGACTGGCTGTGGTATTACTATATTACTATGTTTTTATTGCCAAAAATAAAAAAAAATAATAAAATAATTTTCATTGCCAATAATAAAACTAATGGCCAACACTGTTATTTAAAAAAATTTTTTTAACATTTATTTTTGAGAGAGAGAGCGACGGAGTGTGAGCAGGGGAGGGGCAGAGAGAGAGGGAGACACAGAATTTGAAGCAGGCCCCAGGCTCTGAGCTGTCAGCACAGAGCCTGACGTGGGGCTCAAACTCACCAACTGCGAGATCATGACCTGAGCCGAAGTCGGACACTTAACCAACTGAGCCACCCAGGTGCCCCGGCCAACACTGTTATCTACTGAATATCACTCTCTCACTATGTGCCGGATATACTGCTAATCCCTTCCTATGGATATTTAATTAAACATTCACAACCCTATGAGATTGAGCACAACTAATTATCCCTGCTCTCTGAATGTGGAAACTGAGGTTTATTGAAGGAAAATAATGTGTTCAAGGTTAAACAGCTAACTGTTAAGGCTGAGATTTAAACTATTAACTCAATTGCTTAGAGCTAACTATCTGGGATCAAGACGATGGACACTATTTTTCAAACTTAGAATTCTTCTCAGTTACACACCACTGAGTATGGATCCAAACCTGGACATGCCATTCTGCGAATACTTGCTGTTTTACCGAGTTGGACTGGAAAAGAATAGATAGGTGCATCAAAACAAATGTGTCAATTAAAGTCACTAAGTCAAAGGGCTGTTTTGACATTTTGTTTTAACTTCAACCTCATCACACTTCCTCTTGGCCCAGAAGCCCTGTGCCTGCAGTTCAAACAGTATTTCACAAGATGGCTCCCTTGCTATCCTCAGTTGCAACTTACATAATAAAATCCTGCAACACTGTTGTAAAGTTGCAAATCTATAGGAAGTTACATATTTCTTTTTCTTAATTTTTATTTAATATTCATTTTTGGATATTTATTTATTTTGAGTGAGAGAGAGAGTGTGCATGAGCAGAAGAGAGGCAGAGAATGAGGGAGAGAGAGAATCCCAAGTAGGCTCCGTGCTGTCAGTAAAGAGCCCCATGGGGGACTCAATCCTACGAACCATGAGATCATGACCTGAACCGATAGCAAGAGTCGGACACTTAACCAACTGAGCCACCCAGGTGCTCCAAAATTTCTCTCTTTTTTTTTTAAGTTATTCATCTCTTTTGAGAAGTGGGGAGGGAGGAGCAGAGAGAGAGAGGTAGAGAGAGGCAGAGGCTCAAACCCTCAGATCATGACCTAAGCCAAAAGCAAGAGTTGGACGCTTAACTGTCTGAGCCACCCAGGCACCCCACAACTTATATATTTCTTCAGCTGGTGTTTGAACATATCTAAAATCATGAATGTCTGATTAAATTGCTACCAACCATTTCTTGCTAACAAGATTCTTTTACATAACCTACACAGAAAGCTAAAAGTTGAGAGGAAATTTCCTTTGCAAAAGAATTTTGCCAAGAAATGATAATAATCTACCTGCACATCATTTCCTAACCTCCCCAGGTTTTTCTTTAGTAATTGGAAGTTCGTCCTATCCCCCTTTTCACCCATGCAAAGATGTGCTTGGTGAGATGCAGGAGGATGGAGACAGCGATGATGCGAGGGGAGAAGAACAAGCACATTTAGTTCTAGAGCTCTGTCCGCCATTCCCTGGTGAGAACAACTCAAAGTGAGGACAACCCAGAAGGGAGACAGTTCATTTCAAAGTTCTTCTCAGTCCCCACATGCCTCTCACAGAGAGGGCATCGAACCGTCTTAGATTTGAGTCTCAGTGTTTTTATTTATTTATTTATTATTTATTTATTTTAATGTTTATTCATTTTTGAGAGACAGAGACAGAGTGCCAGTGGGGGAGGGGAAAGAGAGAGGGAGACACAGAATCCGAAGAGGCTCCAGGCTCTGAGCTGTCGGCACAGAGCACAATGTGGGGCTCGAACTCACGAACTGTGAGCTCATGACCTGAACCGAAGTCAGACGCTTAACTGACTGAGCCGCCCAGGCGTCCTGAGTCTGAGTGCTTTTAAAGATGTGCATTTTTGATAAAACATGACCGCTAAATGCGGGCCAACTATCTGTTCAAGGTGTGATGAAGTGTTTCTATAAATGGCTGCAAATTCTTGTGCTATTTAACTGCCTGTTACCTGATTCTCCCCTTTTCCCAAGAAAGGAAGAAAGTGACCCAACAGCATTAAAAAAAATGAGGAACTACTTCTTAGCAAAAAATATGAATGACTAGCTTTCCCACATTTTGAGAGAGATTATAAGCCAGGAGTCTGAACTTCTATGATAACACATTTCCTGGCAATCATACTTTAAAGGTATTGTTAGAAGAGTTTTCCTATAGGAACTTCAGTATAATTTGATGTCATATTACTGACCCTACTTGGCATCAATAAATAAAAACTGTACTATTTATCGGCAAAGATTCGCTCGTTGATCAAAGTCTGTTCAGGCTCTTCTGGGCTCCCTGTTTTGACTAAACCTTGGGCTCCTTGTATCCTTCCATGTAAAGTCCTGTTCTAGCAAGAATCCTGCTAAGTCAGTATAGACAGAATCCCCCATCCTAAATATCTGATCACCCTCTGTATCTGATCGAGTTCCTTATTCGCCACCACTGCCAAGGTGATATCTGATCACCCGATAGGCCTTCAACAAGAATCCTGAAAGTTGTTGTGGCCCCAATCCTCCTTTACCTTAATGTTTCGTCTCAGTAATTTTCTATCCACTGACACCCCTCTCTTCTCCATGGCTGTAAACTCCTGCTTTGCCTTGCTGTATTCAGAGTTGAATCCAATCTCTCTCTCCTACCACAAAAGTCCACTCTAGTGGTTATGCCTATCACAATAGTCCTAAAGAAAACTTGCCTCACCTTCCTTTACAAGTGTCATTAAATAATTTTTTAACACCATAAGTGGTAAAATGATACGATATAATTCATCTATCATCAAAAGGCCCTAAAAGTAATACAATAGACATTAAATTAAAATTAAAATTAAATTAATTTTTTTTGCATTTTAGGAAGTTCGACTTTGTAAGCGTTAATGATCTGAATTGCCAAAACAGCTATGCTATCTTTGGTTTGCCATCATTTTCCTCTAATAAAGTCAAACACACTCACTCAAGTTTATTTCCAAGTATACGGAGGTCAGTATAGCACAGTGCTTAAGACTGTAGGCTCTAGAGCCCAATTATCTGGGTTTGAATGCTAGCTTTCCCACTGTATCACTGAGAAAGTTACTAAAAAATTACTAAAATGCCTCAGCTTCCCCATTTATAAAACAGTAATGAATATTATGTGACATAATACACATAAAGGTCTTAGTATGGTGATTGACCCATGGTGGTGAGTAGTCCCAATGAATATAAGCCAGCTAAAATCACTCTCCTGGCCATAAAAAGTCACTTTCATGGCTCAGGTACTGCTGAGTGTCAGCTATTGATAAAAATTATGGTGGCAATGATGGTGATGTTGATGACAATTTTACTTTTTCACTTGAGACGTGTTTAAATTTAGAAGGAGTTGAGCCAACATGGTCTTTTCATGTTCCTCACTTTGCAGATTATGCGGGAGCAAAAACAGTGACTTGCACTGATAAAGTAATCCATGAAACGAAGTGCTCTAAGTTACCGCAGTTCACCATTCACTATCACAGCCAAGCAGGCACTGGCAGCGATCAGAATGTTTCACCCTTTATTAGCAAGTGGTAAACACAATAATAACTGTACCACAGCGTAGGCTGCTGTTCTGGTGGGACTACTTTGACTTCTCTCATAGGACTGGTAGACAGTGTCTTGTCTGAGATGGTCTATTATTTGTCTAAATTCACAATATAAAGTGCCATGAATTGAGGGGGAAAGGCATCAGAATTTTTTTTTAATGTTTATTTTTTGAGAGAGAGAGACAGAACGCGAGTGGAGGAGGGGCAGAGAGAGAGGGGAATACAGAATCGGGAAGCAGGCTCTAGGCTCTGAGCTGTCAGCACAGAGCCCTGTGTGGGGCCCGAACCTACGAACTGTGAGATCATGACCTGAACTGATGTCGGACACTTAGCTAACTGAGCCACCCAGGTGCCCCAAGGCAACAGAAATTTAAAAAATTTTTAAAGTTTATTTATTCTGGGGGGGGGGGGGCGGAGGGACAGACAGAAAGGAGAGGGAGAATCCCAAGCAGTCTCCACGCTTTCATCACAGAGCCCAACGACTCATGAACCGTGAGATCATGACCCGAGCCTAAATCAAGACTCAGGCACTTAACCAACTGAACCACCCAGGCATCTCGGGCATCGGAATTTTTTTCAAGCAAAACTGGAAAATGTAAAAGTTGAAATAACCAGTCGAATTCTAATGGCATCATTACACAAATACAAAACACCGAGGCCAAGGAAATTCAAGTACTGGGGGGTCATTAGGTAGCACAGGTTGGAGACATAAAATGCAAAGTTTTCAAGTATTGAGTGTGTGTATTTATTATAACTTCACTTGAAATTAGGGTGTAAGGAACTCTGCTTGCTTTGGCTATGACCTTGGGGCAGTGATGCAAAACTCATCAACTACTGCCTACGTCACACAGAAGACAGAATGTGGAAGCCAACCTACCTGAAAGATGCATAATTATCCAGATACTGACCCTGAGTGATGACGGCTGAAGTTGGGTCATTTAGATGAAAGAACACATCACCGAAGTCATTAAGGGGCATTGATTAAAGTCACTCTAAATTCAACAGCCATTGGCATCTTTAAGATCCATCTCTGCTATGAGATTAGATTCCTGTGCATTCTTTGATTCTGACAAATGAAATTTTCCTCAAACTAATTTATTTGTGCATCTTATTTTTTTAAAGGTACACTGCAAAGAAAACCAAGGATGTACATTTACATATTTGACAACTATCTTCTCAACATCAAAACATTACGGCCATTTAGCTAAATATCATACAAGGTTTTCTCACACATGGTAAGGATAGATATATTTCACTTAGCTCAATATTTATAAAGTAAAAAGAGGGTTGGCGGGCCGATTTTCTGCAAACTACTTGTAAATTTTCCAAAGGTAACACTGGCATAGCCCCTTCATCTAGAAAGGTGGAGTCTAGAACTAAGCCCTCAACCATCAGGAGGTTCACTCGAAATTTATGGTGAAACATAATACTCTACTTTTTTTCAACATCTGATGCAATATAGGTCAGAGGTTCCAAGTGCCAACACTGTAGCCAGGCTTTGTGGCTTTAAAACCTCACTAATGCCACGGACTCACCGCATGATTTAGGCGTGTTATTTAATCTTTCAATGCCTTGCTTTGCCAATCCAAAACTGGGTATCTTTTTTTCAGTTGATTCCCAAAGTAACTTTCTGGAAAAGGTGTTTTAAAACTTATTTATACCAAGGCTCAGGAATGTTAAGTGAAACACATAGAGGCTAATCAAAAGTGGCACAGCCAGTGTTTTCACAGAGATCTGTCCGACCTCAAAGTCCTGCCTTACTATGGAAATGAGCTGCCTGCCCTTGGGTACAACCCACCACCCCCTGCCCCACCACAGACACACACACACACACACACACACACACACACACGCACAAATAGATCCCCCTGTTTTATATCTGTTTGAAATTCATAAATTTATTTTAAAGAAAAGATTCCAGAGGATGGGAGAGGTGATGTGTGGAGGGGATGTGATAACCCACTGTTCCACAACATGCAGCATCCTAACATCTTAATTTCTTGCACACTTTCATTGGACCTTGAAGTGAAGCATGAGCACAAAAAAAGAGAGATAATTAGGAGAAGTCTTGATTTTGCCCTAAATGTCAACTCTTAATATATTTTTCCCCTTTCTGTAATCTTTTCACAGCTGTGAGGACTACCCGAGGTTAAGTCCTTTTTAGTCTGAATTCAGTCTGGTAGAAAGCCTAACCCTGGCAGGCAATAAGACTGTCTCAAAGACAGCTCAGAACAGTAGCTAGAAAAATTCTATATCCTTGTTTCTGCAGCAATTCAGAGTGTATAGATGGAGAATATGGGAGGATATTCCACTCAGGAGAGGGAAGTGGACTGAAATGCAACTATACTTATGTTAGTCTGCTACAAAGCCTGCCCACGTTGAATTAAGGAGAAAGAACTTTTAGGCCCCATCTCCAGTATATGTCCACAGGTTAGAAACACAGATCCAAAGTGAAAGCAAGTAATATAGAAAACTAGAAGAGAAATATCATCTTTAGACTCCTTTAAAATTATACCTCCTACTCCTGGTCTATTTTTTTCCCCACCGCTATATAATTAACATGTAACATGCTGTATAATTTAGTTCCGTGTTAAATCTCTCTCTAGCTTTTTGTCTGTTTGTCTGATGTATTCCAAACATCTAGATACTACTTAATAGTTGCTCAATAAATATTTGCCAAGCAAATGAATGAATGAACGAATAGGAAGAGTGCATTTCTGAAAATGGTGCAGAACCCAGAATATGTTTGGAAACCGCAATAGGAGACAATAAATCATTAGATTATAAATCTGGAGTCTAAAGCCAACAAAAAAAATGAGTTTACTGGCATCTAAAGACAAAATTAAGTAAAGAAAAAGAGATGGGGGAGGATAATATAATATTTAAAGGAAACTGTGCAATTGCAAACTTAAAGTCTGTATTTAAGACAATTAAGGAGAATTGAAATAGTAGGAATTCTAACCATTGCTTAAGCTTACAGAATACAAACGAATTTCCAGATTTACAGAAAAAATAAAGGTAGAAAGAATTTTAAAAGGCACATAGTAGAGAGAGAAAATTGAGAACAAAGAACAGAACAGCACAAAAAATTGTCAGTGTCCGTGATGGTGGAAAAACATAATCATTAGAATAGAATAATCAAAAATAAAATTAAACAAAGGTTAAAAAACCCAACAAAATAAATGAATCCAGTGCAAGATTAAAAGGAAATCTTTAATTAAAAACAGAGGCACTTATGGAAAATAGGTTACCAATAAAGGAAAGAATATCAGGCCAGTATCAAACTTCTGTCTAACAGCAAATGTCAAAAGACGATACAGAAAAATCTTCAGGGTTGTGATGAGGAAAAGTTGTGATTCCAGAATCTGACAAAATGATCTTTCATGCAAGAAAGCCATTTGCAAACATGCAAATATTTATTCCACTCCTGTAGCTTCACTGAAAAAATTGTCTCTCTGAGGATTTATATAAGCTAATAATTGTGAGATAAACCCTCCTAATGACAAGGTATTTAAATGATATGCTGAATTCTTTCTCTCACAGTTTAAGTGACACATGTTGGATCTCATGCTGGATTATACAACAATTAGATGACTGGATCACGTTGCCTGGAGAAAGTATACAAAATTGTTCTTTCCACTTTACAAAGGTAAAGCATCACAGCACAACAAGTAGCCATTCCAAATGACAAGTAGATTAAGGAAGGACTTTCTGTATCTTTGAGGTTCATAGTAAAAGATCTGAGGGGCACCTAGGTGGATCAGTCAGTTAAGCATCTGAGTCTTGGTTTCAGCTCAGTTCATGACCTCATAGTTTCGTGAGTTTGAGCCCTGTGTCAGGCTGTGTGCTGACACCGCAGAGCCTGCTTGTGATTCTCTCTCTCCCTCTCTCTCTCTGCCTCTCCCCCACTCTCACTGTGTGTCTCTCTCAAAATAAAAAAATAAACTCAAAAAATTTTAAAAAAGATCTGAGCCACTGTTTTTAGTTTATTTATTTATTTATTTAAAATATGAAATTTATTGTCAAATTGGTTTCCATACAACACCCAATGCTCATCCCAACAGGTGCCCTCCTCAATACCCATCACCCACCCCCTATTAGTTTTTAATTTGCAAGACTAATAACCTATCCAATGACAGACATGCCAACCAGCTTAAATTTATAATATCCATAAGGATCATGTTAAATATTTCCAAAAATCAATGATTAGGTATGATATCAACTTATGTCAACTACATCAAGTAAGCACACACTGCAACATGACTATAAAAAGCATAATCGTATCTAGTTACTTTCCTTTTTTATACATTTGTGCATTTTTCTTTTAATCATATACTACTATATATGAGAAAAGACCAATCTATATATGCAATTTGATATATAAAATAGTCACGATCATGGTTTTTTAAAAATCAAGCATGGCAAAAAGACTATTAAAAAATAGTACTGGATAAAGGAAACGTGAAATCACATACATACATATCTATATATACACACACAAAGACAGATACAGATATATTATCTACATAGCCATATACACATACAGATATGTTATAGAACACTTAAGTATCCAGTATTGCACTGTTCCTCATGACAAAAAACTAATGACCATTAAAGGGGACAGAGATATGACATATCATTTAAATGGAATAATATGCAGCTGCTAAAACAATAAAGCAAATCTTCAGGACGTGATGAGAAAAAATTTGCAGGACATATTACACAGAAATAGCAAAACAGAGAGTGGCTTTCACTTACATAATAAAGGACCATGTATATATTAATCACACACACACACACACACACACACACACACACACACATTTATATGTACGCCCAAATGATGTCTAGAATAATAACGAGAAATGGTAACAGTGGTGGCCTCTGTGTAGATGATGGGGGGAGGGGGCTCAGATGCAGGCAGAAGACTCCGCTGTCACTCATAGTTTTTACACTGCTTGTTTCTCACTTGTTTACTCATGTACCTGTACTCCTGATTTAAATTTTTAAGGAAAGGTATACAGCATTTGACTTTAAGAGAGCATACCATTAACTATTTTCATGCCCAATGTTGCCACATAAAAGAGTATTATTTCTTCTCTGTATTGACATCAGCAAAACACCTGTCTTGAGTTACCTTGATTTATATCTTTCTTAGATTTATATCTTTTTATATATGAGTTTTGAATGGCACTTAGCATGGCACGCCTTCAGACTTTCAGCAAACATTTATAAAAGTCAACCAGGAAACACTGCAGAAAGACAAAGAGTTTGTGAAACAATGTATAATTAGGCCTATGCTATTTTTTCTTTCGATTATTATCCATAGTAAGAGTATCTTTATTATGACAACCTCCTTTCTATTATCATAAATGCACCATTTCCACCCCCTAAAATATCCCCCAAGGAATATATTGACTCTTGTTCCTGGCAGGGAATTTTTTTCCCCCAAGTCTGAATTTTTGAAAGGCAGAAAGTCATGGATTGGGATTGGTCGTTCTCTACTTTTCTAAAATACAGCATTTTTCATCGTGGTTACAGAAAACAACTCAGAATACACAGGAGTTTGGAGAACTGAAAATATCTAACACTATAATATCACTCAGAGCTCAGCAATAGAATACGATTTTCTTATTTTAAGAACTGTAGTTTCACATGGTTTCCTTCTGAGCACTATCCTTAGTTCTCCAAGCGATCATTTAGTGTGCTAGCATCTACATGAGCATATTTTTGCTATGTTTCTAAAATGGATTTTTACCCATATAAATTTGAAGTACCACAAAAATTATATTTTACATCAGTCTGGAAAAAAAAGTAGAAATTATCTAAGCCAATGGCTTTAAACCCTTTCTAGGAGTATGGATACCTTTGAGGACCTGATATACACTGTGGACCCCCTCTCCAGAAAACACGAAGCTTATCCATATGCCTTCCAGAAGTTCACGAGGCTTATTTCAACCTTCATTAGACAATGAGGGGAAAAACCAGTATATTCTTGAAAATATGATCAATATTTTGTACATGGCAGGTAAACATTGTTAAATATACTATCCTCTGAGTTTTCATAAAATCCTATGAGATAGTAAGCATATTTATTATTATTCACCTATTAGGAAGCCATTTGAATATTCACATGTGAGGAAACTCAGAAAATGATGTGGTCAAAATCACACAGTGAATAAATATTAGAATCGAATCTCAAACCTAGAGCTTCTATTTATGAACTCTATCCTTTTTTCCTTGCCTTACACTCTTTCCTTTAGTCCAAGGTTGGCACACTTTTTCTGTAAAGGGCCAGATAGTAAATACTTCCAGCTTTGCGGGCCATATGGTCTCTGTTCTAGTACAAAGCAGCCAAAGATAATACTAAAATAAATGGGTGTGGTTGTACTCTAATAACTACATAGCAGGTGGCAGGCTGGATTTTGCCCACGGGCCACAGTTTGCTGACCCCTGCACTATTTTGCCTCTACACCAAAAATAACTCAATCTTTTAATTTATTTTCCTACATTTAATGTTTTTATCATCATGATTCTGACTTTGTTAAACGATCATTACTAAAATACATGCTAATGGAATCCCTAAATAACATCACCACTAACAGCAGAATTTCTGCCTAAAAGCTAAAATTAGAGTTTTACATATTAATTTTATGCTCATTTTGAGATCGTTTCATGGATGAAACCACCATGTGGGGACGTTGTTTGCGAGCACAATCTCTAATAATTCAACAGGAGCCAATATTACATATGAAAAATAAAAATTCCATTGCAGTGCTGGCATTAAGGGAGACATAGTTTGGAAAAGCAAAATGTAAAATATACTTTCTGTCAACGTTTAGTTTGTTGGAATATCGAGTAACCTTTAAGAAGGGGTATTCAGTGAATGTATTTGTTTATAGCATTTATTAAGACTATCACCAAATATCTGGGTTCTTCTGAGCACAGGGCAGGATTGCATTTCCCCACTTACGGTCTTGAAGTTGGTTTGGCCCCCATGTCATGTGAGTGAAAACAGTGTGTGCACTTACTGAAGCTCCATGAGCCAGTGTGCAGGTTCCCATGCACAGTTTCCCATGCTCTGGTCCCTATGCCAAAGTGACCAGGAAAGGCCACGGAAAGAGGGACGAGTGTCACCCGAAGTCTCTGAGCTAGAACAGTGGGCAGGGCCCTACTGTTAATCCACACTGAAGATACAGTGTGAATAAAAAATAAACCTTTATTTTGTAAATCCACCAAGATGTGGGGATTGTTTGTTACAGGAAATAACTTAGCATATCCTAACTAATATAAAGGCTTACATTTAAAAAAATCATATAGCAAACAGATTTACACAAATATCAATCTTTATTATACTCAGCTAATAGTAATACCTCAAGGTTACATTATATACTATTTCAGTGATCACACTGTGGATTATCTATAGGTCACTTAAATAACCAATCAGCTCATTTCATTAAACCAAAATACACGTTAACTGCATGAAGAAACTAGTCAAATCTGGCACTTAGCATTGTGATAATAAGTGGTTTGAGCAAACCCTAATAAATTACATGAAGGCAAACACGATATGTATTATAAGAGTGAAAATGGGTGCATTCAAGGTGTAAGAAAAATATATTTCTTTCTATGTTGACATTAGTAATATAAATAAATGTGCAAAAAATAATATTGGCTTATTTTAATAATAAGGTAATAAAAATTACTCTAATAAAATCAGCTTACTCTAATATACTGTCATTCAGGATGTAAACTATTTTCACGTACATAATCTTATTTAACATTCACAGTAGCTCTGCGAGAAATACTAGCCCCACTGACAAACAAGAATATTAAGGATAATAGAACAGTGACTAGATCGATAATACAACCCTAGCTAGTGGCACAAAAACCTGGACTTAGATTTTCTGCAGTGAAATCTGATGTCCCTTCTATTGGATCATTCCTTTAAAAAAGAGGGAGAGGGGCGCCTGGGTGGCTCAGTCGGTTAAGTGTCCGACTTCAGCCAGGTCACGATCTCGCGGTCCGTGAGTTCGAGCCCCGCGTCAGGCTCTGGGCGGATGGCTCGGAGCCTGGAGCCTGTTTCCGATTCTGTGTCTCCCTCTCTCTCTGCCCCTCCCCCGTTCATGCTCTGTCTCTCTCTGTCCCCAAAATAAATAAATGTTGAAAAAAAAAATTAAAAAAGAGGGAGAAATATGTTCATCCTAAACTATACTATGTGAGTAAAACTAATGGAAGTGTCTGCATAAGTATGCCCAGCACATTATTTAGCTGTGATACAATGTATATTAGGAGATCATGCCCAGATCTATTATTTTTTTTTTAACTTAAAACACAGCTCCCATTATCTACAAATGCCCCTGAAATTACCTATGAAAACACACATTCTTTGAACCAGCAATTTGGGCAGCTTATGACTTTCATACCCCTCCTTTCCTTTTTTTCTTCTCTTGCCGCTTGCCCTTGGAAATCTTACGCTTTGATAGCATAGGGGGGAGCCTACGCGCATTAAGGGAGAGGTGAAACACATCAACGAAATTTGCCCATGTATTTGTTGCTTTTGTTTTGATAATAAAATTGAAGGTGGAAGAGGCTGAAGATTTGTAATTAATGTGCATTTTTGGATGACCTGTGACTTTCACTTGTTCCTATTATCAGTGTTTCCTCCCACCCCCAATGGGATGTCAGAACCAAGAGTTGGCTGCGTGAAATTCCAATTTCCAGTTAGAATTAGTCACGTGTACATTGTACTTCATATCCACCCAAACCACCATACTTGCACACGAACCTCATTTGGCACAGGTACGTCTTTTGTAAACATCATGCTACATTTACTGCACCGCTTAAATAACAATGCCAATTTTCCAAGAGTAAGTTTGCACAAGTCTAAAGAATTTCACACACACAAAAAGGATTGGGAAGCAAACAAATATGTAGCATAATTACTAGCTGAAAGGAGACAGGTCCAGACAAAAGTTATTATCAAATGAATTATTTGAGGCAGTTACAAAAAGTATTTTTTTTTGATAATCATCTCACCTAGTTTTAATCCCATTCAGAGCAGTGCTTGGACATTTGGTGGTCAGTCAGATGCTCTACAAAATCGATAACCCATGGTAAACCATGCTCCGTGTCAGTGGTTGAGAAGGGGGGGAAGGCAAGAAAAAAAATGGATTCTGTATCTCTTTCAGGGCATGAACTTTGTGACAATTGCTTGCTTCCAATTTTGGAGTAATTTCTTGATCACAACATTTGACAGTGATAGCTTTCCAGAAGATTAAAAATAGGTTATTGCAAACTTTTCAAAAGTATGCAGAAACATACAAAAGCGTATTTTTTTCAGAGTACAAGGAGTTCCTGATGTGAACATACCCAAGAAATGAACGACCACTATGCTATTATCATAGCCAGCCCTCCTCTTTCTGGGACCTTCAGTTTCTGTTAAACCTGTACTGTCTTGCTGTGTGTTGTCCTACTACCAAAACCAAACAAAAATGCTGCCTCACTCCCGGGAAGATTATATTCCTAATGTTCCTCAACCTCCTTCCAATCAGCACGGGATTCTAAGAACTAAGGGTTCTGAATTGAACTTCTTTGTGACTGATGTAACAAATGTATGCCCTGAGAAAAGATGACTAATCTATTTCATTATTTCTTTGGAGTCTACAATATATTTATGTAATAATTCTGCTCTATTGCATATCAAACGTGATTTTGTACTCTGCAAACTTAACTACCATTCAGAAGATACTTTCTCTGAGAAATGCATGTTAACTTGGAAAAGAAATAAACCTATGTGAAGATTTTGAGTGACAGGAACATAGGTTAATATCCTGAGATAGGCTCTATTTTCATTAATTTAAGTGGACGGGAGGAGAAACAGAATCAAAGATCCAAAACAATCTCTTAATTTCAACGTCTGTGTTTCAGCTGCACAAGGCCAGAATTACTTACTTTGGAAAAAATACTCATCCACTTTAACAAACTGGCATAAAGAAAAATGCGATGAGATTGTAGGGTCAGAGCTAGAAGTCACCTTGCAAGATTGCCTTTTAAGTTGCCTAGAAACATTTAATTTTCCTTTAAAATGGGTTTCCGAAAACCAATCTGCAATGCTCTGAGGACAGCCGAGAGACTAGTGAAATGCCACAGAATAACGAGCGTACTACATTAATAAGATAACACTCAACACCCAAAGCTTACAACAACATCATCCTCTGGGAGAATGCTCTCTGTCAAATTCTACACCACCGTTTCAAGTCTATTCATTTCCCAGTTCGGATTGCGGCTTCATGAAATCACCAAACTGAACAGAAAGTAGTCTGACAATTTTCCCCTCACTCTTTCAGTTGTAGCTTTCTACCATATCCGACAGAAACGGTGGACTCCCTGCTAAAGACATGCATAAGGCCTCCCAGTTTACAATATAGCCTCTGTCTTTCCCAGACTGACGTTTCTTTGATTTGGAACCGCTGGTTAAAGTGATTCTAAACCTTTACTTTTTTTTTTTCCGTTTTTTTTTTTTTGTTGTTATTTGTTGTTGCTCTTTTTCTAATCAATTAGGCATTATGTTAAACAGGCGAAATAGGGGTTCACAGTAAATGTGTGGCCATCATCATAACAGCTTCACCAACTGAATCTAGGTAAAAGCGAACTGAAGGCGGTGGGCTGGTTCAAAATACAGGAAAAATAAACGTAGAAGCTGCATAACTGATTTCAATCTCTACACTGAAGTGGTAGAAAACAAGAGTCCTTTGTAAATAGGAGAACTGCCACTCCAAGGAAATGTGTTCCATAAGCCTCAACATGATGCTTACAGGATCTTACAGTTGCTAGAGTCCACAGTGGTGCCCTTGTTATTTGCATTCTGACGCTCAGAGATCGTGACTGAGCGATAAGCTTGGGCAAATCCTGGCCCTGGCATTCCAATTTACTTTCCGCTGGGGAAAATCTCATTATATTTGAATGCCTTCAGGTAATAAAATCATCTGACATCTTATTCTAATCTTTAAACCGAACTCAAAGTATTATCCATTGCATCATTTTTGCCAACAGTTTGTCCTAGACCGTAAGTGATTTCTTATTAGCTTTCAAATAACTTGGAAGAGAAAACACGAGTAGTCCCCCTTTGGCACTGTTCGTAGGGATAAGTGTATTTCCATCAGCGAACTTTCTCTTTTTTTTTTTTTAATCACATGTCTGTCGAGGTGGTGGTGAGGAGGGCAAAAAGGGGACAGATACACGATTTACCCTCCTCGCCGCCACCTCCTCGGTTCAAGGCGACATCTTCGTTCACAGGGACTGATGCGACAACCTTCTCTCTGGCCTTCTTGCTTCCCCTCGCGCCCTCCGAATGGCAGCTGAGTCACATCATCCCTCTCACGTGCTTAAATCTTTCAGCGGCTCTTCCCACCGGATTCAGAATGTTGCCATGACTTCCTGAGTCCCAGACGCCCTGGCTCCTCTTAATCTCGCTAACCTTGCTTCTTCCTCCACGTCCTGCCACGGGGACTCATCCGTATCCCTTGAACATGCCCACGTCCGTCCCCCTCAGGCTCTCTGCCATTGCCGGCCCTCTCCCTGAACGCATCTTGGCTCTTCCCTACCTAGCTGCCGTCTTCTCATGCTTTGAGGTCACCTGCTCAGAGAGATTTTAAATCAGCCTCCTTCGGAACACCTCCCCCCACGTGCTCCCCCCTCTATCTACTATCACCACACATGAACTTCTTGGGTGGCATTTATTGTCATCAGTAATGGTCTTTTTTTTTTTAATGTCCTGATTGATCATTCGTCTACGAGTCTACCACCTTGCGTTCCTAGTCTGTCTGAATCAAAGAACAAACAAGCAAAAGTTGAGGGAAGGGTGAAGCTTCCGAATAGAACACAATGTATGAATCTTGGCCATTGAAAAAAATTCTTTCCACGGGCTAGACTAGCCCTGTCTAGGAGTTGCAAGCCTGATGCTTAAATATTCATTTCAATACTCAACTTCTGTTAGTCACCAAGGCCTGTTGAATCCTGCAGCTAATTACTTCAACATTTTGTCTTCCTCTCTTCTTGCAACATCAACTCCAACCATCTCAGTGAACCCTCCCATCCCCCTTCTGTGGGTCACTGAGACAGTCTCCTAATTGCTCTCTCAACTGTCAGTCTCCACGCATCCTCTTCTTGACAGATGCACCTTCTAAAGTCACTTGCAAGCTGTCACTTCATTCTCCAAAACAACTACAACCACAAAAAACCCAAAACCAACGGATGTTCTGTCTTATTGTAGTAGGTCCCAAATTCTCAAAACTCAAATTATATTCGGCTGAATTCTTGCCATCTGAACCAGCCAATAATATTAACTGCTACTCCTTTAAACAATTCCTCTACGCAAATTCTTACTTTTCTATCCGCAAAATAAACCAAGCTCATACCTCTTTGTATTCTTGCTCAGTCGCAGACCTGGGAGGCTATTTCCCCCTCCATCGACCTCAACCAAAACATTTTCTTCAAAGCATAGTTCAAATCCAACTTCTCTAATTAAGCCTTCTGTCCCAGCTCCAGCCCACATGTACTTTCCTTTTGCTCAATCTTACTCCGTTGTTTAAGCCACTGTTGCATATAACATTTGCTTATACAAGACTCATTTCTGTTATTCTTCAGTTATTTCGTAAGTGTACATTATATCTCCCAAGTTGGATTGCAAGCAGGGACTGTATCTTTTATGTCCCGGCAGTGGCAGAAATAGCACTGATTCAACAGGAGCCACTGACATTGACTTGCTGATTTACATGGTTCTGAGGATAAATCCCTTCAACTGCAAACAACAATTCTAGATAACTTGCAATTCCCGAGTAGAACATACTGTTCCCTAGCCCTAATCTCTCCCACACAGACTCCCAGTGCCTATGATGTTCCCCTTCCACCTTCACTCACCTGGAAAACTCCTAATTCTCTTTCCAGTCTCCCCTAAGATAACATTTACTAAGAAAAGACAAGTATCCCTTGTCCCTTCCTTATCCATCTACCTATCCCAGTATCTCTGTAACATGTAGCTCCTAGATGTTCCCATTAAATACTCTTAACCCATAGCATGTGACACACTAGATTATAAATGACTGTTTGTCCACTGGCCTTCCTGACTGGTCTGTGTGCAACTTAGGCTCAGCCAATTTATCTTTTATCTTTATAGCAGCAGAATGATGGTGCTGTATTATTTGTTGAATAAATAAATGAACAGACTAACAAAAAAGTTGGTCATAAAATCTGTTAAAAGAGCTAAGAATGAGGGCGCCTGCATGGCTCAGTGGGTTAAGCATACAACTCTTGACTTAGGCTCAGGTCATGATCTCAACGGTTCATGGGTTTGAGCACAACGTCGGGCTCTGCGCTGATAGTGCAGAGCCTGCTTGGGATTCTTTCTCTCCCTCTTTCTCTGCCCTTCCCCCCCTCAAAATAAATAAATATTTTTTTAAAGAGCTATTAAGAATGTGGTATAATAGGTCAATTTAGCATTATGTAATTTACAGCAAACCACAGTTCAGACCATTTAGAACGCCTATTTGTTATTAAATTCCAAAAATAATTGTTAAGCACCCCCTATGGATCAAGCATTGGGGATGCACAAAAGATGCAAACACAGAAAAATCCCTAACCTCACAGAACTACTTGCATCTTACTAAGTGAGGTGGGGAGGAGTATGGTGTTTGCTCTGCCTCGTAAAGCACACAAATGCTCTCAGTAGAAGGTTTCTTTCTGCAAGGATGCTAACGCTGAGATGATGCCGGCTTGGACCAAAATGGCGGCAGTTTGAATGGTGAGTAGCAGTTTAACTGTGGATGTGCTCTGAGGTAAGAGCCAACAGAATTGACTGATGACTGGAAGTGAGGTTTGAGAACAGCGAAGAATGGACTGGAGCCTGTGCAACTGTGGAATGGAATTTGTGCAGGGTTTGGAAGCATATGAATTTGGAGAGTATGTAGATATATGAAGAGAAACTGTAAAATTAGGCCTTAAGTTTTAATAATCTGTTTTGTATCATTAAACTTCCCTTGGGCATACTTCCAATGATAATAACAGTCCCTTTGGCTTCTTAGGCAAATTGATAACACCAAATAGACGCATCTTGGACAACTGTAGCTAACACAGCTCCATCAAGCACTGCCTGTTCCAGGCACCGTGTAAAAGCCCCTGTAATTTATTCTACAAAACTGTCTCAAATTCTTTTTTTAAATAACTAATGCAATGCAGCCAGCGCTAGAGGTTACAATGTCTGTGATTGTTAAAAACCACTTCAAAGCTCACATAATTATTGTCATTACAAAGATTAATAATTATACTTTGAATTTTATTGGATGATGACTTAGGTGTCAAAAGGACACGCATAAAGAAGCCAAAATTTTTATCCTGCCCTAGATCATAATCTGTTCTAAGGTCATAGGAGATGACCTTGACCTAGGAGTAAAAGACCATGGAGGAAGTGTGGGTGACCTAGAATGACTTAATCCACCTAAGACTAAAGCCTGAGATAGAACAGTAGAGAATGTGGTCTGTTGTCAGGTAGCTACCTAAACAACCTAAATAATCAGCTACCGTGCTTAATGGCTATAATTTGGGGTAAGGCTGGTAATAATGGTTTATTTTTTCATGTGTTGAAGTATATGTCTGCAAAACTTACTGAATTTGGGATTCAAGATATGAGACTGTTTACAAACATAGGATGCAACAGTAAGTCAGCATAATGACTAAGTCTCTTGCAGAATAATTTAGTGGTGGTCATGAAGAGTTATAACTTGGACTTTTGAGTTTTCATTGGGCAGAAACAAACCACTCTCACTGAGTCTGTGAAGTTTCTTTTCTCTTCTAGACTCTAAGTAGTTTACACAATAAACAGTTATTTCCATAGTAGAAATGGCCAAGATGTCTAAGCTCTGAGGTTAACCTGTCATTATGGTTAGAAATCCAGGTTGCCATTCTTCCAGATTTTCACAGCCATACCACTTTTGACCTAGCTGCTGGAAATGGAAAAGTAAATATAGTTCCTTGACCTCTCAACAAAGGCAAAAATCAACACGCTCAGGTATTTATTTCACTGGCAAGTGATCCAGCACAAAGAGTCATTATGGTGGATTTGGATAATGACAAGACTCTACAAATTTTTTTTTCCAAAGGAAGATTTTAAGCAAGAGTTCATCCATACATTGTCTCTGTCCTCTTATTTAGGACTCTGATATAAAGTACTGATTTGAAAATCTTATCTACTTCATAATTTATCAATGGCATCACATAATAATATGAACTCTTAGAATCGTAATTCACACCCCAAAATCAGACATCAGGCCCATGAGAGGAAATCTCATCACAAGCATATGTCGAAGGGAAGAATTCTTCCACTTAAAATTCCTTCATAACTGGGATGAGTCATTTCCTTCCCTATCTTGAAAATTATGTTTTAAACCCACCTCCTTCCATGTAACAAGACAGCTGTAACCCTTCCTAATCCCCACGGCATGGCAAGCATGGATTTCTCTATGGGGTCTGTATTTATAGCCTCTGGATATTTCTTGGGCACTGAATGACTAACTACCAGAAGAAAAGTCATCTATATACACCCTCTCTGCTTCCTAGAAAGTGCCGAGTGTATGCACAGTCAAGCCCAAAAAGAGACCCTGTTCCACTATGAGGTCCTTTTTAGCATTGTAACAAACAACATGAGTAGAAGGCAAACAGAGAGGGTTTAGACTTTAATTCTTTTTGTAATCTTCATATTTCGGTGTTGGTTTTTTACACATGTGCACTACTGCAAACACAATATATTTTTAAAAGTCCCTGAAGCAATCATGACACGCAAGCATATAAGAACAGGGATAATCTGTTGAACTATAGAGTTAAAATTTACAAATTGGTAAAGGTCATATCAGATAAGAACTTCATGAAAAGAATGTCAAAACGGTACTTAAACGTTTTCTTTCTACACTAAAGAATCAAAGAGGCAGGGAAATTTAAAACCGCTTGTCTCCCCCTCCCAAAATCATCATTTCAAGCCATTTCCTGACATCCCTATCCATTAGTCAAATGACTCAAGTACACTGCTTTTGGGGTTCATATGCATTTTAAACGTAAATTAGTATTCTGGTACAATAACGAATTCATTTCCACCATCCCTTTGTTCAAACCTTTCAACGTTTTTTTCAAAATCCATTTACGAAAATCTAGTTTTCTACATGCTATAGACCAAATTGACCCGCCATAAAAGAAAAATTCAAACATGAAGTTTAGCTCACAAGCTGTACCAAGATTAGAAAACAAGATAAGTTGTCTCCTACCTATAGTTGTTATAACAGTGCCAGCAAAGAAGAAGGAACTTCCCAAATCCCAGTGACTGATTTGATTGGAGGTGTTTCCTAAAGGTATAATCCCTGCATTTATTGCTGCCACTATTTGCTGCAAGTTTAAAAAGAAATTTATCAGTACACATAAATCACACGGAGGCATCAAACAGCACATATTTCACCCTAGTTGACGAATTAGACAAAGAATCCATTTTAAGGCTTGCTTTTTCATTTGGAGTATACAATACAGATTAAGGCTTTCTACTAAAGAATTTAATAAGTTACATGATAAGAAAATTGTATTTGATGTCAAGTGAATGGATCTGTATGGAGCATATCATACTGCACCAATATGCATTTGTATCTCTTCTGTTAGCATATTGAGTGACTTATTTGAATCAACTACTATTTTTTTAGGAAGCAACACAGAGCAAAAATATTGCACACTTACAATTTAAATAATATATAAAAGCTTCATCAAAAAGCAGGTTATTTCCAAAGTGCTAATCATTTTGAATGTTTCAGCCAAGCCTGGTTTGTGTATAGCTGTAGAGTGTATATAACAATAAGATGCTTTTTTAAAAAGACAATAGCAATTCACTATCAAACTTAAGTTACTCCATGTATATCTAGATTCTTAGAATCTCTGCCGATTCTTTATAAATTCGATTACCATCTCATAGCATCACCAAAATATCACCAAAAGCCCCTAGATGACAATCAACAATATTCGTATAGGGACACTAGGATCTGGACACTGCCTTGAGTGGTAAGGAGAGACAGACAGAAACATGACATTATAATCTCCTAAATCATCAGATGTTGAGCAGAGGATAGGGATATCCAGAAGAACAAAACACAGAAGAGAACATGTTAGGAGAAAATTGTGTAGTAAAAGAGAGACATACGGATTGTAGGAAAAGGTGTTTTCTGCGTATAGTTTTAGAGATCTTTATCATTTAATTTCCAGATTTTAAAATTGGAAGGAGCTTCATTTGATAGACAAGGAAATTAAATACTGAGAGAGGTAAAGTGATTTGTTTAAGCTCAGTCTACTGGCAAGTGGACAAAAACTGCACTGTGAAAACGGAGGGCACTACCCCAGAAAGTTACCGTCAGATGGAAAAGAGCATGTAATCCAGAGCTGAAAATGCAATATAAAATTACATTTGTCTGATTTGTTTTACCTTATAAACTAAAACTTTAGTAGTTCTGTGTAAAGTTAATTAAATGGCAATGCTCTCTTAAAAATTTAAACAATATAGGGACGCCTGGGTGGCTCAGTCAGTTAAGTGTCTGACTTCGGCTCAGGTCATGGTTTGTGGGTTCAAGTCCCGCGTCGGGCTCTGTGCTGACAGCTCAGCGCCTGGAGCCTGCTTCGGATTCTGTGTGTCCCTCTCCCTCTGCCTCTTCCCTATTTGCTCTCTCTCTCTCAAAAATAAGTAAACGTTAAAAAAATTAAAAAAAATTTTTTAACAATATATATTTATTATAAAAAATTTAGGAAAATACAGAAAGGCATAACAAGAATAATAAAACTTATCCACAATTCCAGACTCCAGAGATAAACACTGTTAATGTATTAAAGTATCTATTCCTGGTGTTTTGCTATACTTTTTACATGGTTGGATTTATGAAATATATGAAACATATACTCTATTTTTACTTAATATTTTTCTATATGTAGTTTTTCTTTGTCATTACCATATTTACTTAATCACTGCCAGATATGTAGACATATAAGCTGTTCTAAAATTTCTTATTATGAAAAGTGCTGCTCTGGACATATTTATGTATAAATCTATTTTTTTCATTTCTGAATACTTCATTGGGGCAGATTGCTAGAAATAAGTTTGCCACATTAAAAACTATGAATATTTGGGGGCACCTGGGTGGCTCAATTAATTGGTTAAGCATCTGATTCTTGATTTCGGCTCAGGTCATGATCTCATAGTTTGTGAGATGGAGCCCTGCTTCCCGCTCTGTGCTGACACTTCAGAGCCTCCTTGGGACTCCCTCTCTCTCTCTCTCTCTGTTTGGCCCTCCCTGGCTCACACGCATGCACGTGCTGTCTCTCTCTCTCTCTCTCTCTCTCTCAAAATAAATAAATAAACATTAAAAAAAGATTATGAATATTTTAACGTTCTTGATATATAGCAGCAAGCAGCTGTCCAGGAAGGTTGTTATAATTTACAACTGCACTCCCAACAATTTACAAGTGCTTAGCAATGCTATTACCTCTAATATTAATATTTTATCCTTAGTGAATTGATAAGAATTGTTTACATTTATATATCCTTTATTGTGTGTAAAGGTAAATAACAATGCTTCCTTTATTATCCATTAAATGTACACAAATATAGATAAATGCACATATATGCACACAGCACACAATGAAGTTAATTTTGAACATATTTCCACTGTTTGGATATATATGAAATCTATAAATTAATTAAGGAAACTGAACATTAATGCATAGAGAAACTTCCTATCACAGAACATGGTATGAATCTCCAGTGATTGAGTCCCCTTTAATTTCCTGAAATAAAGTACTTATATATGCCTCACATAGGTCTGTAAGGTTATTCTTAAGTATTTTATGTTTTTCCATTTTAAATTATAACTAGTCATAGCTGCTGAATACACAAATATATATTGCCTATTCTCTGCACTAGTAATTCTCATTTTTTTTCCTCAAAACCACTATATAGTCTCAAAAGTTATTGAAGGCATCAAGGAGGTTTGTATATATGAGTTATAACTTTTGATATTTACTATATTTATTGGAATTTCTAATTTTCAAAACGTTTTGATTAATTCATGTAAAAATAAAATAAGGCCATTATACATTAACATAAGTAACCTATGTTTATGAAGATTATTATGTTTTCCAAAACAAAAAAAATAGTGAGAAGTGAGGCACTGTTTTGTAACTTATAAATCTCTTTTTTTTTCAATATATGAAGTTTATTGTCAAATTGGTTTCCATACAACACCCAGTGCTCATCCCAAAAGGTGCCCTCCTCGATACCCATCACCCACCCTTCCCTCCCTCCCACCCCCCATCAACCCTCAGTTTGTTCTCAGTTTTTAAGAGTCTCTTATGCTTTGGCTCTCTCCCACTCTAACCTCTTTTTTTTTTCCTTCCTCTCCCTCATGGGTTTCTGTTAAGTTTCTCAGGATCCACATAAGAGTGAAACCATATGGTATCTGTCTTTCTCTGTATGGTTTATTTCACTCAGCATCACACTCTCCAGTTCCATCCACGTTGCTACAAAGGGCCAGATTTCATTCTTTCTCATTGCCGCGTAGTATTCCATTGTGTATATAAACCACAATTTTTTTTATCCATTCATCAGTTGATGGACATTTAGGCTCTTTCCATAATTTGGCTATTGTTGAGAGTGCTGCTATAATTATAAATCTCTTAAATATCCTGCTTGATAGAAAACATTTAGATTCGAATATATGCTTCTGTGTTCAACCTACTGGAGAGCACATCACATAGCCTCTGGAAAAACTCCACTGTAAACTCATGAGGCAATGAGAGCAGAAAAGGCAAAAACATCTCAGTATTTTCAAAAAAATAGCTTTGACCACATCAAACCTCTGAAAGGGTCTTGGGACCACATCTTGAGAATCTGCTATATACTGAACTCATATTTTTCTTTTTTTGTCTGATTTTGTTTTCTACCTGGAGAACCAAAGTAAGCAAGCATATAGCTTACAAATAATGGCATTTTATCTCTGCATCTTCCAAAAGTTATGTTTTATTACCTTTCATCTCTTATTACATTGGCCAGCATCTCCAGAGCAATGTTAAATAAAAATAATTGAGAGCAGACTTGTTTGTTTTTTGTCACATAAAAAGTGGTTTTAGTGTTTTATCATTAAATATATTTACTATTGGCAAGGAAATGGTATTTAATTAAATAATTACAAGAGCAGGCAAATAAAAGGGACACATAAACACAACTTAAAAGCCTAAAAATGTCTTTGGAAATATTTTAAGATAGCAATAAACATACAAGGGATGTACACACAAACATTATAAGCACAGGCACAATAATCTCTAGCTTTGCAACTCCCAGGAAAACTAACGCTTCCAGTAAAAAAAAACAAGGAAAAGGAGGTTGGGATTTAGATAGATTATAACTGCATCCAAAGTATAGTTTTATATTTTAGAGACATTTCGTTAACACATTCATTTATTCAAAAATATTTACCAACTGTTTATGATGCTAGGTAATGGGGAAACAACAGAGAAGTAACAAAAAATAAGGGTGATAAAGTGATAGGTGAAAAAAGATAAAACACGTCTTTAGACTCCACCCTATTAAATAACATTATTTGATTGACTAGATGAAGCTAATTTTGCCAACAATTGACTTAAAACAGCCTACGTGGTCAGCACCATTATTTTAGCCCATTCTTTTGCTTCTCAGTGATGAGGTGCAACATTACCCAGACACTGGGATAACATCCACAAGTTATTTAAATGCAAAGGAAGCAAATGTAGACTCAGAAACAGTAATGCTTGGCAATGTGTGGGTTGTAGATAGTTATCACAGAGCTTGAGATGGAACTGGTGACATGTCAGATCACTCACTATGAGAATGAGTCTACCATGAGGTTCCTAAATTGGAATATTCTTACGATTTTATTTTATGTTTTTGTACAAGGTCTCTTGGTCAACAGCTACAAGAAACTGCATGCCCTTTGACAAGTGTACTGATACAGATCTAAGAGTCTCTGCAATTTCATCAATTCAGGCCATCAAAGCATTTAACAAATGCCTTCGTTAAAACTGTTTGTGCATGTGCCATATAATGTGACTAAAGTAACAATCATGTCATCAATAATAACTTTTGTGGACAATCGAGTCATGTTGATAAGTTACGAATAAAGTGAATTGTTTAGATGAGAATAAAGGACATTTTGGTCCTATAAATTTAATCCTAACATATTATTACTTGAAGTCTTGATTAAGGAAGGGCTTCCAAACTTAAAATATACAATTAGAAACAGTATAAGATAATCTTGTTTGGATTCACATTTCATTTTTGCTCTTGAGTATATAGATAATCATAGAATGTGCGTTAAGAAAAAGAAGCTGAATACATGGTTCTACTCAAGAATATAAATTGTAACTTCAGAAACAGAGCTCTAAGAGCTTTATACTCACTGAGCTGATAAAGGTAATTACTCATAACAGTTATGATGAAAAATCCGAGTTCCATGACAGCGATGTCTTTAGAACAGAAGTTCACAGAGTTCTACTGTGATCTTGTGCCTACTTGAATTGTAAGACGTTGATATCTCAATGTCATTTGGAGTTTTGGAACCATATTCAGCTTTGACACCAAACATTGATAGGACACACTTATTTGTAATTGTATGAGACTAACCTCGGAACGCAAGGCAATCATTGACTATCATGAAAATGTTCCCGTGAGCCCAATACCTAGGAACAACTTTTTCATGTGGTAAAAGGTACCTGACTAGCTATTTTTTCATTGAAGGAAATTATGTTGAAAATTAAGTAACCCTTCGTACCCATCAGTAAGTAACGCATCAGTACACCTGATGAATGTACTGTTTTCAGAGTGGGTTATATCATAGATCTTAAAACACAGGTCACATTGGAGGCTCTGATTTCGCTTTTTCCCCCCTTACTCAGATGCTCAGATGTTCATGCTCATCTAAACAATACAGAATGTTCTGAAGGAATGCCTTCTCCAAATTCCTCCTCTGTTAATATTGTAATCATGACTTCATTAAAATACATTTTCATATCTCTAATCCTAAAAGTAAAGTCACATTAAAGTTTTAAATGATGTAAAAATTCTAAACTGCGGGTATCAACTATTAGCTCCCAACTGGGTTACACCAATGATGTCTGTATCATTGACATATCATCGACGTGGCTCAATGACAACTTCTTTTGGCTGGGTATTTTAAGACAGACCTCATGTTTTTCTCATATGGAAAAGAACACTATTTCCAATCATTGACATCAGGGGCCAAATCCAGTTATACTTACACTGGCATCTGTATTATTAAACAGTTCCTTAACGAGAAACATAAGTATTATCTTGCCAGATTTCCGTAAGGAACAATTACATATCTTTTTGTGCCACTATTTGCTCATGGAGGAGCAAGTTTTATTCCGAGAGGGGCCTAGCCTTGAGGAAAAGAATTAAATCACACATTCACAACACCTCATCTGAACACTTCAAGTATGCAAGCAAGATTATTGTGAAAGACTTGAAGAGTCCATGAGAAAAGCGAAATAATAATTGATGCTCTCATTGCCAAAGAACTTTGTGAGAAGACATAGCAGTAGGTATCATTACTATGTATTGTTATACCACAAAAATAATCATCATCCATCAATTATACACCGTGACGTATGAGTACTGTTGCCAAAAGCTACAGGATCATTGTTGATCCCATTCTTAATCTTCTGGGTATATGTCAACACCACGATCACCTAATGTCAGATGATGTGAACTGCTTTCAAGGGTCCTGCTGATAAATCCAGAGACTATCTCAAGATGGCCTTTACTCTTACAGGCACATAATTCACATACGTCACTGTGGAGCTTAGGCAACCCTGACTGGTATATTTGAATCGATGCAAAGTCACATTTGTTTGTGTATTTCCTAATAGTTTTTTTTTTTTTTTACAGTTTATACATTTAGAGAGAGACAGAGAAAGACAGACAGAGAGAGAGAGCGGGGGAGAGAATGAGCTGGGGAGGGGCAGAAAGAGAGGGGGACAGAAGATCCAAAGTGAGCTCTGTGCTGACAGGAGTGAGCCTGATGCAGGGTTCGACCTCACGAACCGTAGGATCATGACGTGAGCTGAAGTCGGACGCTTAAAGAACTGAGCCACCCAAGAGCCCCTAAGAGTTCTTTTAAACTTGATTGGCCATATCTATCTGAAATGTTCTTTACAGATATAATTTGCACAAGAAGCTTCTCCTCTGATGTCAGTGACATGTGGTAGTCTTTAATCACTGGGACTGCTTCTTGGACATATCAAATTAGGTTCAACTGAAAGGGAGCATCATAGATCTTGAGTGTAAACTTATATACAGAAGAATCCCATGCTATGTCCTTTGTATTACTGGGAAAAATGCCCAGAAACTATGGGCAGAAAATGCTTCTTCACTTTTTTGTCCTTTCATGGTATTCTGGAAGCTAAAGTAATGACACTGGCTTCCTTGCATGAGATAATATTTCTGTCAGAGTACCACTTGGGACCATTGACAGTCCAGCGAGGGAGGAAACAACTTCTTGAAAACCACACTGTATTACCATATTGATCCACAAGACTATCCTAGTCCAGCGGCAGCTCTCAGCTAATGACAGTACTAGGTTGAACCATATAAAATTGCAACAGCTAAGCCCTTCTGGGTCTATAAGATGGTAATTTCATATTAGCATACAAGAGAATAGCATGTAATAACATGCTAACTTTCATTTCGGTGGGATATTTATTACTGCAGCATTAAAGCTAATTCCTGGGGCGCCTGGGTGGCGCAGTCGGTTAAGCGTCCGACTTCAGCCAGGTCACGATCTCGCAGTCTGTGAGTTCGAGCCCCGCATCAGGCTCTGGGCTGATGCCTCGGAGCCTGGAGCCTGTTTCTGATTCTGTGTCTCCCTCTCTCTCTGCCCCTCCCCCGTTCATGCTCTGTCTCTCTCTGTCCCAAAAATAAATAAAATGTTGAAAAAAAAAAAGCTAATTCCCATAAGCAAGAACTGTGAATATCAAATCAATCTATTACGTTCTTGCTTATAGTTCTATGTGAAGAATATATACATCTTAGATTGATTAAAACCCTGTATGGCTGAGAATACTGTTTTGAGAAAACATGAGCCAACTGATGAATTCTTATTGGGGATTCCAGTTGTGTCCAATTTATGCATATATCTGAAAAGGCAGGAGTTTTATCTAATAGTTAAGATGTTTATATTTTGTAAAAGGACATTTAGATATTCATCATTTGCTATCAAATATTGCATATAGTATACATTCTAGCCTCCAATTTGATAAAGGAACTTGAGACACATTACATGAAATTTAGTTTTTCAGAAATTCTGTAGTTATGCAGAGATAAAACTTTTGTTTTAGCTAGGAAAAGTAGAGGAATCTACATAAATCCCTGAAAGAATGAGAAATTCCAAAATTACATTCCACAGTTCAATAAACTGTTATATACAAGTATTGACAAAAGTTAGATTTTTAAACTAGCATCGATAATCTTTTTCCTTTGAGAAAATATATTACTGATTTCTGTGGAGAAAGAAAATGGAGTAGTACATTTGCATATTTTATACAGAACACAGGTGATTAAACCATTCTAAATTTAGAGCCTGGTAAAGAAGCAAGTTTTCAAGGTTTCTCCAGTGTATATCTTTTAAGTAAGAAAGGTAATGCTATGATGTTTTTAATCTACTGTTCTTGCTGGATACAATTTGAATCAGAATACATTTCATGTTTTTTTTTTTAAAGGCTTTAAAAATCTTTGAATGTATTTCCATGTAATCCATTACCTATGTTTAATCGCACACTAATTAGAAACTTTTTTTTAAATTATTTTTTTTAAATTTTAGGGTGAGAGAGAGAGAGAGCATGAGTCAGGGGGAGGGGCAGAAGGAAAGCGAGAGAATCTTAAGCAGGTTCCACGCTCAGCATGGAGCAACCTGGACCCTGGAGTCATGACCTGAGCCAAAATCCAGAGTCAGACACTCTCCCAACTAAGCCACGCAGGCATCCCCGATTAGAAACTCCTTATAAAGAAGCATCCTTTTTTTAAAAAAACAAAAAACTTAATTCTTTCTTTTTTTTTTTTTTAAAGCAAGCTCTACATTAAATGTGGGGCTTGAACTCACAACCCTGAGATCAAGAGTTGCACACTCTCCCAACTGAACCAGCCAGGTGCCCCCCAAAACTTAATTCCTATAACCTAAAAAAGGATAGTATTTCCTAAGGGAGGCAGTTTCCGCATACTAGATGTTAGAAAGCACCTCTAAAAATAAACATCTTGCTTACCTTCCCATGTCTTTCCTTCTATTTACAGATTATACCATCGCATGTCAAAGCTATTTTTATACAGACTAATGAAATGTACAGCTTTTTTCTTGCTCTTTTTAAAGTGTAAATTTATTTCCTATTAGCAGGAACAAAAACTTAAAATCCAGAGTAGGAAAGAACAGGGAGTGAGAGATGGATGTCATCAACAGAGCCCAAAGCAAGAGGCATACTTCTTGGTATAAGAGCTGCCTTCCTTGGTTATATCCACTTTGGAATACAATTTTAGTGGTAAAATTAATGTACAAATGACTGGATTTTGGAAAAATAAGAATAAAAAAAATCTCTTACAGTCCCTAAAACCATTTTTGAACGTACATATATATTCAACTTTTGGTTTTGTTAACAATTATCCACTAAATGTGCTTTCAACTATATTCATATCACATAAGATTTCGTAAGGCATTTTGAAGCCATTAATACCTTATTTCATAGTCATCAATACCTCACTGAGTAGCTACATGTAAAACAGTTCACATAACCAACCTTCTACTAATGAATACATTTGGATGACTGTATCCAAGTTCAAATGACCATTGGCAAAGTTGTTATGGAGATGATTTATACATCAGACAAGGACGGAACATGAAACACTACAATTCTGTTATTCTTGGAGTCCTGCATGAACTCACACTGTGGTATAGAAAGGATAAAATGTGGTCAAGACCCTGAGTTCTTGCAACTCTGGAGAGCCAGAAAAATACATGTGAAGCAAGCATACTAAAATATGCATTCCCACAGCTGTGCATGCTTCCATATTTTCCTGGATTCCATATTATTTCTAGGGTATATTAATATTCTACCAGAATATTAATCTCTGTCTATCTTTCTGGCCCCTTCCACCTCACCTCAGCATAAGTACAGGCAGTAGAAAAGAGATTAATAAAAGAATAGGACAATATGGAGAAAGAAGGAGGTAGAACAAGAAGTCAGGAAGAAACAAAACAGCAAGTAGGGGGCAGGGGGCGGGGGGAGATAAAAGATAACAAAGAAGAAGAGACAGTTCTAGGAGAATAAGATAGGAACTTAATTCAAGTCATAGTCACTCTGTCTAGGAAGTTCTTTTAAAGGAGGTTGTCCTTAAAATAGGATGCAAGTAGGCAGAAAACTGAGATCAAGAAGACACAGTATCTAAGACAATATTTTTATACCATTTTGCCCGGGGCATGCCACACTGACCATCATTTATTCATGCGCTGTTTTAAAGGCCCGAAGTTCGAAACTGATGAGAAAAAGAAATAGCCCAAAATGACGCAAAGCGAATTTTACTCTGTCAATTACGTGGATCCATAGAATTCCCAAATTTAGAGATTCTGATGGCTTTCTCAGTAAAACACCACTGATCTCTAATTCAGTTGGTTTTCCAGCACACTTAAGCCCATATTTCCATAACAGATACAAATTTAAACAAAAAAGTACTTTAACCTATATAAAAGTCATCACAGAGGAAATGGGGAAATTATTCGAGTCTCCACAGAAAAGCAACCCTTTTCTTTATTATAGGTTTCTAAAACAAATGATTTTTTTTCTTGCCTTTTCTGAATTTGTAACTAAAAGATCATAGCAAGGACGGAAAATCTCAGGTTCTGAAAATGCACACACACAGCCAACAAAGTGACCAGCTAAGGAAATTTGTGTTTGAATAAATCAAACTTCCCATTACGAAAATCAGTCATCAGTAAGGGCAAAATATCACATCACTAGAATATTTCAATAATATTCGGATAGGCAGTTCCTCTGTTTCAGCCCCTCCCCATTAAATTTAATGTATTTTTTACTTCAACTGAGCTGACTCACTGCCATTAATAAGTCTAAAAGAAATTACTATGCCTTCAGGTTCCAGGGAAAATTTCTTAATACACTGCAGGTTAGTTTACTAATGACTCGCTAACGTTACACAGAGAAAAGGAAGTCTGGCAAAACTGCTTAATATGTTTATATTTCTTGGCTCAATGTCACAAAATCAAGACAGCAAAAATAGTATATGAATAACTTCCCAAAACGTAGTGATTCATACCCATCCTGTCTGAGCTTCTTAGCTTTCCTCCAAGTTTTCCTCGTATTTCTCAATTACACACCCATACACTCACCAGTCGTAGCAAATACTGAATTGGTTGAAATCCATTTTCTTGAGAAACAGGAACCTGATAGAATGTCTTATATTTTTCTAAGCCAACTGGAATGATAGAGCTACCCTTTGACACCTGTCCAGGAGTTATTGCACAAAAATGCAATTAAACCCTTCCCTCGGGCACCTCTCAGACTGATTTAAGAGTGTCACACACCACAATGATCAGCACTGAAAACGAGCCTGGCATCTTTCCTCATGTTTTCTACATTAGTCATTCACATATGCGGTATTGTTCATCTTCATTCACACAAGGATACCAATCCCAAGAGCAATTCGGAGCACTGGCAACCTTTGAAAGGGAAGATGCTTCAAAATCCACATGATAAGCATGACAGTGGAGGGTCTTCCTTCCTCAAAGATGCCATTGCTAGGGCAATCTTTAGTGGGGGGTGGGGTCTAATGCCTGGAGGCGTATCAGGTTGGCCCAACATCCTTAGCGATCGTCACTTCTCCTGCCCCCAGACTCCTTCCAACCAAGCATGTGTTTATGTTGGTGGAACAGGTATGATAGGTTTAAACTGGGCAGGGAGAGACAGAGAGAGAGAGAGAGAGAATGAGAGAGAGAGAGAGGGAGAGAAAAGTACATAACATGCAGTCACTGGCAGGTCCAGAGTGCTGGCATCAGGAGATGACTGAATACACCTAAGTGTCACTCAATTTTCATTTTTAATCACCTGCTGTATCTGCTGTGCATCTACTGGGTGTCCTCTAGATAGCTTTGTCTCCCTAAGGAACTATTTGGACTCAGCAGTGCAAGACTGATGTACTTCAGCATCTCATAAAATTAACCCTGTGACCATTACCAATATATATATCACTTAACAGGAATCATATATACATATATATACATATACATACATATATACACATATACATACATACGTGCATATACACACATATGTATATACATGTATATATGTATACACACATATATGTATATATGTATTATGCATGCGTGTGTGTGTGTGTGTGTGTGTGTGTGTATAATTTACCTTCCACCGAAGCTGAAGCATAGAGAGACTAAACACATCACTAGTTCAAAGTAAGTAAAAATGATAATTGACCTAGAAAACCAGCCTCTCATCTTGGTGATACAGTTTAGCTGTACTGTGGCTTTGGTCAACTAGCTTTGGACATAGTTATCATTTATAGTATTGTTTTTATGTGAAATCACATGGGAAGTCCCAAGCAATAAATACATTCATAAATAAATTTTTAAAGAGAATCCAATCGTCAGTTTGAAGTTGGGGTGAGCATTTTGTTTATTTTATCCCTATGTGTCTAATGTATCCCAAACGGTCCTTAGGCCTTATCCTAAATGTTTACGTCACACACAGCCTCTGTGTCTAGTGTAATGCTAACTGCTCAAGAATTATTTGTGGTATATTTTGTGCTTACTGATTCCTAAGTACGCAGTGGTTACAATTGGGAACCGATGGGATACAGCACTAATTGTATACTACACGTCACAGTGAAGAGAGTAAGTTAACACTTGACACAGCTAATCGCTCCGACCCGGCAGCACGTCTTCACATGGCCCACAGATCGCCACCCTCTCTAGCTTTCTCAGGCTCCCTGAAGGATGTCTCGTTCCCTTCACCTTTGAGCCTCTGGTTCTGTTCTCCACCCATCCAACACTCCTAGGTGATTTCATTTCCACTCAAGGCTCTCGATATCGTCAGTATGCTGACACCTCCCAAATGTGTTGCTCATTCTGGACTGCTTCCCTACCTGGGTGTCTAAAAGGCAATTAAATTTTATATTTAAAAAATAATAATAATAAATAAATAAACATTAAAAAAAATAAAAAGAATAAAACAACAACAACAACAACAACAACAAAGGCAATTCAAACCGACCATATGCCGGAATGAATTCCCAACCTCCTCCCTGAAACCCGCTCCACCTGAGTTTTCCCTGGGTCATTAACTGGCAGCTTTAGTTTTCCAGTTCTTAGAGCCCAAAACCTATATTTGGAAGGCACCATCCTTGACTTCTTTCCCTCGCACCTCACATCAAATTCCATGAGCTTTAACTTCAAAATATCCCATTTAATCCCATCTCATCACATCCACTGCTTCTACTTCTGTCCTCATATAAGGCCACCACCACCTCCCTCCGGGGTCCAACTTTGTCCACTTACATCTGTTCCTCCCAGGGTAACCACAGCAACGCCTTTAAGTCATAAGTCAGATCATGTACTTGCCCTTCTCTCTACCTGGGATAACTTCCCTCAGTATCCACAAGTCTATTCACAGTCGACTATTTATTGTTTTTCAGGTTGTGCTAAAATACATGAATTCCTTCATGTGCCAATTTAATTGGCCCAGACAGCAATTCTGTAGCATGTAGCCTCTATTACTTTTTGAAAACACTCAGAAGTGTTTGAAATTACCTTATATGCTTATTAGTTTACTTATTTTTTGTTTCCATAATTGTAAGAAACTTACTTGAGTTGTTCTTGGCTTTAAAACCCATAACCTCAAGAGAGGAGAGATGATATCAGCAAAATGGTGAAAGAGGAAGCCCCCAGATCCACCTCCTCCAACAGAGATACTGGGTCAACAGTGCACAGACCAATTCCCTTAATGAGAAATCCAGAAATCAGTTAAGAGGCTCCTGAACTCCAAATGAGCACAAAACCAGTCACATCAAAGCTGGGAGGAAAATTCACTCCCCCTAGTTTAGCATGGTGCAACTGTGAGAAAACTCCTAGCCCCCAGCTTCTCCCCGAGTAGGCAAAGAGTTGGATTAAGGGGTTCTGGATTAAGGGGTACTGCTCAAGGGATTGGTTTTTGCCTTGCTATGTCAGAGTACTGATGAAGCCTGGCACCCTCTAGATGCCTAGGGGACAATGACAACACTATGAGCTAGGCGGCTTGCTTCTGCTCCAGAGGACCTACAGTCTGGCAGACATGGGCCAGTAGAGCTTGGCAACCTCTCCCTTAGGTGAAAAGGGAAAAGTGGAGCATGTGTCCAACACTCTGGCTTTTGAAGGGGCTACACAAAGGATTGGTTTATGTCTTGCCCAACTCAGAGCACTGGCTGATGGGATACAGTCTACTCTAAAAACTGCAAGACCACTGAGAATAACAAAACCCTGGGAGGCTTGCAATAGCTCAAGAAAAATTGCAGTACTTCAGACAGACACCAGAGGTAGCAAGAGATTACAAGCTCCTGAAAAAAAAGAAACTGGCAAATCCATGTAACTGGGAATTTACATGCACAAGTTCAGAGAAACACATCCACAGAAAAGACATGAGAGGCCTATAGAATCTCAAGGGAGAAAGCTTCTCCCTGTACATAGTCAGATTGTAAAGACTGAGAGAGGTGGCTGTTTTACCAAATGTGTAGATCACAACACAAAATTACAAGGCATATGAAGAAATAGGAAAGCACGATTCGAAGGAACAAAATAGATGTCCAGAAATGAACACTGAAGAAACAAAGGTATATGAATTACCTCAAAGAATTCAAAAGAACCATCATAAAGATGTTCAGTGGGTTCAGAAAGCAATGCACGAACAAAATGGGAATATCAACAAAGAGATGGAAAATATAAAAGAAAACTAAACAGAAATTTAGGAGCTGGAGAACACAATAACCCAACTGTAAAATCTCTTAGAGGAATTTAACAGCAGACCTGGTTGAGCAGAAGAATCAGAGAACTCCAAGGCAAGACATTTGAAATTATCCAGTCAAAGGAACAAAAAGAAAGACAATGAAAAAGAGAGAAGAGGGGCGCCTGGGTGGCGCAGTCGGTTAAGCGTCCGACTTCAGCCAGGTCACGATCTCGCGGTCCGTGAGTTCAAGCCCCACGTCAGGCTCTGGGCTGATGGCTCAGAGCCTGGAGCCTGTTTCCGATTCTGTGTCTCCCTCTCTCTCTGCCCCTCGCCCGTTCATGCTCTGTCTCTCTCTGTCCCAAAAATAAATAAACGTTGAAAAGAAAAATTTAAAAAAAAAAAAAAAAAAAAAAAAAAAAGAGAGAAGAAAGTTTAAGGGATTTATGGTCTACCATCAAGCTGACCCAAAGTCATACACCCAAAGTTCCAGAAGTAGAAGAGAAAAAGAGGAAAGGAGTTTATCTGAAGACATAATGGCTGAAAACTTCCTAAATCTGTGGAAGAAAATGAACATCCAGGTTCAAGAAGACCGAAAGACTCCAAATAGAATGAATTATAAAAGTCCACACCAAGGCACATACAATCAAATTGTTAAAAGTCAAAAACAAAGAGACAATTTTGAAAGCAGCAAAACAAAAGTAACTCATTGCATGCAAGGGTGCCCCTGCAAGACTATAAGCATATTTCTCAGCAGAAAACCTGTAGGGCAGAAAAGAATGGGATGATAGGTTCAAAGAAAGAAAAAATTGCCACCCAGGTTTACTATACCTGGTAAAACTGTCCTTCAAAAATGAAACATAAATATTTTCCTGGATAAACAAAAGCTAATGGAGTTCATGACTCCTCAACCTGCCTTATAAGAAATGCTAAAAGGCATCCTTCAAGTTGAAGTAAAAGGCTGTTAAAGTGCAACAAGAAAGTACATGTAAGTATGAACGTAACTGGTAAAGATAAATAGGTAGACAAATATAGAGTACCGTTGAACTGTAATGGTGATGCGTAACAGTTTTAATTGTGATATAGAAGTTAAAACATGAGTATACAAAATAACTGTAACTACAAAAATATGTTCGTGGATACAAAATTAGAAGTCTTATTTGTGACCTCAATAACACAAACTTTGGTGGGGGGGAGAAAAGAAGAGTTTGGTATGCAATTGTAGTTAAGTTGTTATCAGCTTAAAATAGAGTGTTGTAACAACAAGATGTTTTATATAAACACAATGGAAACCACAAAGATAATACCTACAGAAAATTTTCAAAAGAAAAGGATAAAGGAGTTAAAAAAAATCATTACACAAAAAGCATCAAAAACAAAGAAGATAGCAAGAGAGGAAAAGAGTGATAAAAAAGCTATAAGACCAACAGGATACAATTAACAAAATATTAATAGTAAGTTCTTTCCTATTGGTAATTATCTTAAATGTAGATGGGTTCAAAGATATAGTCAAAAGAGACAGAGGGGCTGAATGGATTTTAAAAAAGATTCAACAATATGCTGTCTATAAGAAACTGCTTTAGGTTTAAGGTGATATACAGACTGAAAATGAAAAAGTAGAAAAAGATTTTCCATTCAAATGGTAGCCAAGGGACAGCATGTATGGCCATACTTATACAAAACAATATAAACTTTAAGTCAAAAACTGTCACAAACAGCAAAGAAGGTATTATATAATGATCAAAGGGCCAATTCCCTAGTAAGATGTAACAATATAAATATATATGCACCCAACATCAGAGTGCTCAAATATATCAAGCGACCACTGACAGAACTGAAAGAATAAATAGACAGCAACACCACAATAACAAGAGATATCAATGCCCCACTTTCAATAATGGATTGAATATCCAGACAAAAGATCAATAATGAAACAGAAGACATGAGCAACACTATAAACCAAATGGGCCGAACAGACATATACAGAACCTATCAGTCAACAAAAAATACACACACAAAAATAATAATAATACATGTTTTTCTTAAGTACACACAGAATCTTTTCCAGAACAGATTACATGTTAGGTTCAAAAAAAGTCTTAACAAATTCAAGAAGACCAAAATCATACCAAGTATCTTTTCTGACCAAAATGGAATGAAACTAGAAATCAACAGCAGAGGGAAAACTGGATAATTTACAATTATGTGGAACTTAAACAACACACTCCTGGATAACCAATGGGCTGCAGAACAATCAAAAGGGAAATTAGAAAATGTCCTGAGACAAATGGAATGAAAACAGAGCATAATAAGACATATGAGTTGCAGCAAAAGTAGAACTAGGAGGGAAGTCTATAAGCAGTAAACACCATCATTAAAAAAGAAAGATCTCAAATATTAAGAACCTAACCGTACACCTCAAAGAACCAGAAAAAGAACAAACTAAACTAAAAAATAGCAGAAAGAAGGAAATTTTAATAAAGATTACAGCAGAAATAAGTGAAATAGAGAATGAAAAACCATAGCAAAAATAAGAGGGTTTTTTTTTTTTAAGATAAAAGAAATTGACATCTTGCTAGACTAAGAAAAACACAAGGAATCTCAAATTAAATAAAATCAGAAATAAAAGAGTGGACATCACAACCAATGCCACAGAAATATAAAGGATTATAAGAAACTACTATGAAAAATTATACCCAACTAATTGGATAACTTAGAAGAAATAGATAAATTCCTAGAAACAGACAATCTGCCAATACTAAATTATGAAAAAACAAAATATATACATACCTAAACTAGTAAGTAGATTGAATCAGTAACCAAAACCTCCCAACAAAGAAAAGGTCAGGGCCAGAGGATTCACTGATGAATTCTACTAAACATTTAAAGAATTAACACCAATCCTTCTTGGACTCTTTCAGAAAACTGAAAAGGAGGGAACATCTCCAAACTCATTTTACAGAAGCAGCATTACTCTGATACCAAAGCCAGACAAAGACACTATAAGAAGAAACTACAGTCCAGTATCTCTGATGAATGGAGATGCAAACATCTTTGACAAAACACTAGCAAATTGAATTCAACAGCACATTAAAAGGATCATACACCATGACCGGGTGGGATTTATTGCTGAGATGCAAAGACGTTTCAATACATGAAATTGAATCAATATGATACACTGCATTAACAGAACAAAGGATAAAAATCACATGATTGTCTCAAGAGAAAGAGAAAAAACATTTGACAAAAGCCAACAACCTCTATGATAAAAATTCTCAGCAAACTAGAAATATAAGAACATTAGCTCAACAAAGTAAAGGCCATATATGAAAGTCCACTCCTAACATCATCCCCAATAATGAAAAACTGAAAGTTTTTCTTCTAAGATCAGGAACAAGGCAAAACAAACTCACTCTGACTACTTCTATTCAACAAAGTACTAGAAGTCCTCATGAGAGCAAAACAACAAGAAAAAGAAATACAAGGCATTCAAATTGGAAAGGAAGAAGTCAAAGTATTTCTGTTCAAATTCCATGATCTTACATGTAAAAAAACCCCAAAAGATTCCACAAAAAAACTGCTAGTACTAAGAAATGAATTCAACAAAGCTACAGAATACAAAATCAACATAAGAATCACTGTGTTTCTATACTAACAGTGAACAATCCAAAAGGAGATTAAGGAAACTTTCCCATTTACAATAGCATCAAAGAGAATAAAATACTTAGGAATACATTTAACAAGGCAGTGAGTGCTTTGTATAATAAAAACTATTACATTTGCTTAAAGAAATTAAAGAAGACAAACAAGTGGAAAGATATCCTATGTTCATGGATTAGAAGACTTAATATTGTTAAAATGCCCATAATACCCCCAAATATCTACATAGTCAATGCAATCCCCATTAAAATCTAAATAGCATTTTTTTTGCAGGAAAAAAAAAATCCTAAAATTCATATGGAACTACAAAGGACTCCACATAACCCAAACAATCTTGAAAAAGAACAAAGCTGGAGGCCTCACACTTCCTGATTTCAAAACATATCACAAAGCTACACTAATCAAAACAGTTTGAAACTGGCAAAACAGGTATAGACCAATGTTACAGAACAGAGGCCAGAAATAAACCCATGGTCAAATGAGCTTCAACAAGAGTGTCAAGACTATAAATTGGGAAAGGACAGTCTCTTTGGCAAATAGTGTTGGGAAAACTGAGCATCCACATAGAAGATAATAAAATTGGACCTTTATCTTACATCATACATGAAAATCAACTCAAAATGGATTAAGGACTTAAGTGTAAGATCTGAAACTATAAAACTACTGGAAGAAAATATAGTAGAAAAGCTTCATACCACTGGTCTTGGCAATGATTTCCGGGAAATGTTGCTAAAACCACAGGCAACACAGGCACCTGGGTGGCTCAGTCGGTCGAGCATCCTACTTTGGCTCAGGTCATGATTTTGCGGTTCATGAGTTTGAGCCCCACATTGGGCTCTGTGCTCACAGCTCAGAGCCTGGAGCCTACTTCGGATTCTGCATCTCCCTCTCCCTCTGCCCCACACCTGCTTGTGTTCTGTCTCTTTCTGTCTCTCAAAAATGAATAAACATTAAAAAAATTTAAAAAACCCACAAGCAACAAAGAAAAAACAGACAAGTGGCACTTCATCAAATTAAAAAGCTTCTGCATAGCAAAGGAAATAATCCATGGAGTGAAAAGTCAACTGCTGAATGGGAGAAAATATCTACAAACCATATGTTGGGAAAAGGCCAATATCCAAAATATATAAGGAATTCCTACAACTCAATAGCAAAAAACCCCAAATAACCTGATTAAAAGGAAATGAGCAAAGGACTTGATTAGACATTTATCTGAAGATGATATAAAAATGTCCAACAGGTATATGAAAATTGCTCAACATCACTAATAGTCAGGCAAATGCAAATAAAAACTACAATATCACCTCACATCTCATAAGGTGGCCTTAATAAAAACAAACAAAAAACCCTCCAAACAAACAAACAGACACCCAGAACTTAAGTGTCAGCAATGACTTGGAGGAATTGAAACACTTGGGCACTATTGGTAGGAATCTAAAATGAGCAGCTGCTATAGAAAATAGCAAGGATGTTCCTCAAAAATTAAAAATAGAACTAGCTTCTGGTCCAACCATCCCACTTCCAAATATCTATCCAAAATCACGGAAAACAGAATCTCAAAGAAATATTTGCAATACCATGTTCATTACAGAATTATTCACAATAGTTAAGACGTAAAAAGAATCAAAATGTCCATCAGTGGACCAATGGGTAAAGAAAATGTGGAATATACAGACAATGGAATATTATTCAGTCTTAAAAAAAGAAGGAAATCCTGTTACACGCTATAAGTTGGATGAAGCTTTGAGGGCATCATGCTACATGAAATAAACCGGTCACAACAGGACAAAGACTTAATGATTCCACTCACATGAGTTATCTAAAGTAGTCAAATTCATAGAAGCAGATAGGAGAATGGTACCTTCCAGGGGTGGGAGGCGGCAGGATGGGGAAATGTGGATTTGCTGTCCAACGTGTGTAGAGTTTCAGTTAAGGAAGACGAAAAGGTTTCAGAAATATGCTGTACAGCATTGTGCTTATAGTTAACAATATTTTATTGTACACTTAAACATTTGTTAGCAAGGTAGATCTCATGTGTTATTTACCACAATAAAAGAATAAAATAAAAGATAAAGTCCTTGGCATAGGAGAATAGTTTTAAAAGACTGGTACACCCATAAAATAGCATTACTACAAAGTCTTTCAAAAAGATTCCATAAATCTATAGTTAAACAGAGAACTATATATTTATAACAGATTGCAAAGTAAGACATTAAGGATATAAAATACATATCATAAAATACAATTTTGAGAGGGAAAGAACCCATAGTCTAGCACAGTGCCAGCTACACAATAGTAAGATTTCAATCAATATTCACTTAATGGGTAGAATTCATGGACGTTTCATTCATTTATCAGACAAAGTTTAAAAAGCAAAGTTGTCTTGTTTGTCTGAGTTGTCTTGTTTCTTTTTCCTAATGCATTTTGGTTTATCACCCTTTAGCTGAAAAGCTTGATCCTTTTTTAAAAAATCCAGTTATAACTTCATCTGGCAACTTTGGTGGCAAGAAACTTCATAAGGACACTACTCACTTTCATTTTCTTTGAGATTCAGGATTTCCCCCAATCCTAAAACTCTGAGATTTTTCACTCATTCATTCAGCATAAAGAGGCAGCATAAGCAATGGTAGCAGGAAAACTGAGATGATAAATACGGAATAATGAGTCACATCTCTGTGGGGACACAGCCTGTATGCAGGCTGCGGCTCTGGAGGGCAAAGAAGAAAACATCTTGATTACTTACTTCAAAATAAAAAATGTTAGAATAGCAGCTCTCATCTTAGAAACATGCTGATATTTACAAGAGCAAGAAAGAAAAAGGAAAAAAGAGACATTGGTGGAAAGGAAAAGTGGTGAACTAGAAGTCGTGGACTAGAAGTGACGGTATTTTTTCTGTCACTAACTAGTGGCACTCTTAGGAAAATAGTTGAATCGTTTATCTTCTTAGTGCTAAAGTGACAGGGTTTGACTAGGTAATATGTACTTGTAGATTTCAGGTTCTAAATTCAATGAATTTCTTCCTTAAAATGTTACATGCAAATAATTCAAAGTATATTATGATAAAATTTTGCTGGCACTTTCTATAGACACTCGTTATAACCTTTCAGATGCAGTTACCAGTATTGCTTTTTATTTGCATTTTCTTTTAGACTCTAAGACACCCAGGCTAGTTTGGTTTAAAAAAATTTTTTTTAACGTTTATTCATTTTTGAGAGACAGAGAGAGACAGAACAGGAGCAGGGGAGGGGCAGAGAGAGACACAGAATCCGAAGCAGGCTCCAGGCTCTGAGCTGTCAGCACAGAGCCTGACACGGGGCTCGAACCCACAAACTGTGAGATCATGGTCTCAGCCAAAGTCGGATGTTCAACTGACTGAACCATCTAGGTGCCCCCTAGTTTGGTTTATACATGAGATTAACTTTTTTTTTTCTTTCTTTGCCCTCAAGAAGAAAGGAGTCTCATTTAGGTCCCTATCAAGAAGGCTACTTGAAGCAATTTAATCCTGCATCAGGAAAGCATCAGAGAGAATAAAACACAAATGCAAACACACAAACATAAACACAAGCTCTCTGTGGATCAAGAAATAATAAGGTTGTAAGGAGCTGAGTAATGGAAAATAAAGCAGAAGCTCCTGTCCTATCAAAAAATACTTTTTGAATAACAGCATAGTACAGCATCCAAGAAAAATATGCCTCAAGAATGATATTGTTATTATAAAATAAGATTATTGACAATTTTAATTAAGCCGAAGTATTTAAAACTAGCCTCATGAAATAGATTTTCAGGCCAGCTCAAGTCAAGAGCCAAATGTCATCATCTGATAAAACATCTTCCAGAAATAAAAAACATTGTGAAGCTTTGGAACTTGTTAGCCAGATTTAAAAAAGAAGAAGAAGAAAATCTATATTTATTAAGGACAAAGTAATTATCCAATCATTTACATTAGCATATTAGCTGTAACATGTCCAGATATAACAGTAGGGTTGTGGAAGGGTTTAAATAGAAAATAATTTTAAAAAGATAGTAAAATAAACAACAATCTTTTATCCTAAAAGTAGAATTTACTTAAAGACAATTAAAATAAAATAAATAAAATAAAATAAAATAAAATAAAATAAAATAAAAATAAATCATCTAGCAATTATCTCTGCTCATTAAAATTATCTCCTTCTTAGACACACTGAATTGAATATGTGGTATCAGCTTCAGAACCCTCAACCAGCCACCTCCCCTCTCTCTTTATCTTCTCCAGAAGTACACACATTACCTGGATCACCACCCTTGAGCATCTCTTCCTGAAAGGCGAGAAGAGAGGACAGTCTTCTGGCCCAAACCCTGTCTGTCCCCTCTCAGCCTCCGTCTTTAAAATTCTTTCCAAAATGAACTTTCATTAAAATTTCTCCAACCAATCTTTCTGTTTTTATTTGAGTTCTTCCCCCTACCAGGTCACCAGAGTATTCACCTAGGATCATTATGACATACTCTGTTTCCTTCTAAAATTTTCCATTTGTTGATCTCCCACTGCCCGTAAAACCAAGACCACTTATCAAGGCCTACAAGGTGTTGGCCTGCTTCCCTCACAACACGAATGATGGCCCAACCCCACTGGTGTTTGCACGGGCCCCAGAACACACCAAGAATGCTCTCGCCTTTGCACTTGCTGCCTTCTCTTCCTGAAACGCTTCCCTGCCCCCCAAGATCTTCACAGGACTGACCCTCTCTCATTCAGGTTTCATCGTGAATGTCACCTGTCCAAGAGAAAGCGTGCCTGAACACAGCTCTTGTAGAGGAGCACGGCCCCCATCATTCTGTGTCATTAAGCCATTGTTCAGTCTTCAGGACATCTGTATTTTCTGAACTTATCTTGTTGAGGTGTTTCTTTGTTCACTAGCACAACAGCTCCAAGAAAGCAGGGCTCTCGTCAGTCCACACAATCATTATCCGTGTGGATTATGCCCCCTGCTTAGAACAACGCCTTTCAAAACTTATTACATGTTTAACGAATAAATGAATGAATGCATTTTAATTACTTCTTCCTTTAGAGGAACAGACTTTCCCACCAACTGTCTTACCTCAGGTCTCTATAAACACTAATATGCTATCTGAACATGGTACATGAATACAGAAATATTTCTGAATGAGGATTCAGAAAAAGAACTCAGGATGTTCAGTGTGTGGCCAAATGTCCAAAAAAAAAAAAAAATCAGATTCAGAAAACTATGTTGCCAATCAATTTTTTTTTTCTTGTATGAATGATAAGCTATTTTGACCATGATTAAATGGAACTTTGTCTTACAAAATTTTATTTTGTGACAGCTGGGAATAATCATCTCCACTTCTGTCTCGCATTCAATGAACGATGCATGGACCAGGACAAATGGAAAACAGCAGCAGCCTACCTCACTGTCTGAGAAGCAAGAGTAAATCAAATGTGCTGAGAAACCATTACCAACCGCTAGTGCAACAGGAATGTTGGAACCCACCCAGTAGTATTTCAATTCTCTTATGGACTGTTATGCAATTAACACTGTGAATTTTATTTTACCTAAAAGAAGCATGACCACCAAGGCACGCTTTAAAGTCAAGACTAAAAACATTTCTGCCACATTCACTAGCTTTGCTGAAGAAACACCGAGGTCCCGATCATCTGAGGTGTCGCTGTATGAAAATACGCTGTCCATTAAAGACCACAGTTTGTAAGCATTTCCGTGGCCATTTTAAGGAAACTAAGACCTTCCCTGTATTCCCCATGAAAAATAAAATATAAGGACTCTAAATGCTTGTAATAACTCTCCTTCTCCATCCTATTCCACGTAGGTTTGCCCTGCTTGGAAAGCTGTTAGTGAATCCTGACCACACTGTTATCCTGTTGGGAACACACACAGCACCACAGATCCACAGTATGGTGACTCTTGGGTTAACACAAAGTCTCCCTAAGAACTCCCTTTCCAATCTAGAGGAGACGTGACATATCTCTGCTCTTGGGGTTGACATCAAAATTTCTTTTTTTTTTTTTTTTCAACGTTTATTTTTGGGACAGAGAGAGACAGAGCATGAACGGGGGAGGGGCAGAGAGAGAGGGAGACACAGAATCGGAAACAGGCTCCAGGCTCTGAGCCATCAGCCCAGAGCCCGACGCGGGGCTCGAACTCACGGACGGTGAGATCATGACCTGGCTGAAGTCAGACGCTTAACCGACTGCGCCACCCAGGCGCCCCGACATCAAAATTTCTAAATGGACACAAACCAGTGCCTCTTCCTCCATAAATTTCAGAATCCACTTCCCTGGTACCATTAGCATCACCCAGATGCTGAAAGCACATCACATGCAAGGAGAGACGAGTTCATTCCATTGTATTTGTCACTTGGATCAAATGTTCCCTAACCGACCTGTAGAGGACCCGAATAACAGTGACAGGAAAGGGGACTTTTTCATTTGCCCAAAAGGAACACCACCTGTTTTAGCAATTCTGAGTTTCTGGTGAATCCCTGTATTCCTCTATAAGTGAGTTTTAGCAAAGTAAAAACAGAAGCACAACTGCAGAAAAGGAACTTTACAAGAGTCAAGAAACTATGCTGGGATCCTAAAAATAGAAAATTGAAGGATTAGAGGCTCTTTTCCCTGAAACGTGCATCAATGTAAGCCATGTGATCGTCTGATGGTGCCTATTGACATTCTTCTCCTTTTCCACAGTCCTGACATTCATTGCTTTGCTTATTTCTCAAAGCTCCCTTTACTGCTTCATCACCAGAGAACACATTATACTTCACAAGCATCTGGGAAATTTTGATTCCTTAGATACCCCTCCAAGGAATACATACTTTTTAACTTACCAGTCTGCAAATATTGGCATTTTCACTCAACGTTATTATAGACTGAGGACACACTAATTAGAGCTCTCCTACATACATATAACAAGAAATTCTACATAAACTGGAGTTTTCTGAGAAAAATGAAAAGCAAAATGAGTGAAAGCAGTAAAGGATACTTCTGAACATATACGCAAGATAACTAATCATAGGGGGGAAATATAGCCATTCTACATAGAGAAAGTACATTTCGCCAATCAAACAGCTATTGTCAGGGGGCACATAAGAGTATAAGAAAAATCAGTTCACAAAATGTAAGTAGTCCTAAAAAGATTATTTACTAAAGCCTTATCGAAATCAACCCTTACAAAAATGTTTCGTTACAGATCTTTAAAAAAGGTTTTAACCGTTTTTAAAAATGTACATACAATAAATATATATTTGAAGGGATAAATGTAAATCTATGTATCTGTTATGTGATGTTTTAATTTAACACTAAAAAGGAAACTATCAAAGTATAGGAATACCAGCGTGATCTTGAAGACTGTGAAGTGTTCAATGTTCAATTAAATTTTTAAAACCTCACAAGCCTGGGTAAAAAAAGGCATACAAATGAGGCTTGAGATTCATTCAACCTTGTTAAGTGAAAACTAATGGATTTGGGAGAAAATAAACCAGGCTCCCCTTTTCAAACAGTGTTTTCAATAAGCTAGAAGAAGCCTCCAGAGTCACTGGGATTCTTTGCCTGAGGACGTCATTCAACAATGCCAACAGAGAAAAAACTAGAAAAGTAACAGAGAGGTAATAGAAATAAAACAGGGGGGAAGAAAAGGAAAAAGAGAGAAAGCAGGGGCGCCTGGGTGGCTCAGTCAGTTAAGCGTTCGACCTTAGCTCAAGTCCTGATCTCACGGTTTGTGAGTTCGAGCCCTGCGTCGGGCTCTGTGCTGACAGCTCAGAGCCCGGAGCCTGCTTCAAACTCTGTGCCTCCCTCTCTCTCTGCCCTTCCCCTGCTCTCTCTCTCTCTCTCTCTCTCTCTCTCTCTCTCTCCCTCTCTCTCTCAAAAATAAATAAACATTAAAAAAAAGAAAGAAAGAAAGAATTAAAGCAGAGACCACTCTTGCGCTAAAGTATGACTCGTCCTCTTTGGAACATTGCCCACAGCTCAAATCGACACTTATCAAAGTCTGAACTGAGCAGAAAGCAGTTAAAAAAAAAAAAAAAAAAAAAAAAAGATAAGTAAAATAATCAAGGGGCCACTCTAAGTGTTAAGGAAGAGATTACAAAACAAAACTATTCGAAAGGCAGAGACCTAAGACACACATCATCACAGATTTTTCAAAGCAGGGGAGCTGCCTGAGAACGAATTCTAAATGTGGTAGGGCATAAAAATGAGAAAGATAATGTCGCTATCTTTAGAAGGGAACCACATGACTTAGTCCACAAAGTTCATCAGGCAAATAAATGGCCTAAAACTTGATAAAGGATGTAATGTTATGAAAGATCACGTGAAAAGTAAAACTTTATTGAGTAGAATGCAAGATACATATCAAGAGAAGGTACACGCTGAAACGCAATGACATTCAAACAGTGTAGACAATTAAGTTTCTGAATATAAGATCCATGCCAGATTTTTCCTAACGTCATGACGCCTGAGCGTCATCCCCTTTAAAAGCCATCCCTTTTAAAGCTGGTTTTGTGGAAGGAACCATGGCACTCTTTGCCAACATCCATCGGTAGCACAGTTAAGAGTAGAGATAGTGAGCTAGTTGAACTACTGTTTACTGTTGGCTCCAGCTGGGATATTCAAATATTCATAAAAATGAAAAGCAGAGAAACAGCTGAAAGAGATAAAAAAAATATATATCACCTCATTCTCTTACTGATAAGGATATTACCTAAGGTATGTGGGGATTTAAACGATATCTAAAGCCAAGACGTGAAATATTCCCGAAGCATCCCCTACACAAGGGTGTGCAAAAAATGGAGCCGGTAAAATGGCCTGCGTACCCGATCCCATGCATGTGAAATTCTGTGTGGAAATACGTGTGGGTCTTGGCCACCTCTCGGTGGAGGAATTTTAGACTTTTTCCTTTGCACCTTCTTGCATTACCTGGATTTTGTATGAGACACGATTGTTACTTTGTGAATGTCAGAGAGCATGAACCTATGGGCAGGAAGGGGCGGCAAACAGGAGTTTGTTCACTGACAGTAGTACATGGGCGAGTCCTAGGGAAACTGGAAATTGGCAAAGTTTTCTTTAAGACCTCTGTATCTCCCTTGATGCATCATTCCCTTTTGTAATTCTCAAGACTGCATTCCTGAGTAATCTTCTCCACCAAAGCCCAGTCGTTTAAGTGCCTCCTGGATAATCTGCTAAAATAATCCAAACTACAACATTAAAACATATACAAGAAGTTGACACATTAGACTATCTGCAGGGCTTTTTCCAGAGATGAATCCAGAGAACAAGAAGGGTAAAGGCACTGATAAGAAAGCCCTTTTAGGAGCTTTCTGGACAAGTTACTGTGTCCATAAATAAAATTATAAAAGGTGACTGTTTGCTTTCCAAAACTGAAGCCCAATATTTAACAAGCTGGATGCTTATACAAACTGGAATGACAGCCACCAAACTATCATGTATAGAATCATGTAGCATCACTCACTACCATATCCAGTCAGCTCTAAACTCTGCTTTTAATATGCCAAACCATCCCATTTGCCTTTAAGAAAGTCATAACCTCCAACACAGACTTCCCCATTTAAACACCTTCAAAAGCTCCCATGCTGAGAGACATCCTTCTTCTTTTTTTTTAAGTTTATTTATTCATTTTGAGAGAGAGAGAGAGAGAGAGAGAGAGAGAGAGAGAGCACAAGTGGGGGAGAGGCAGAGAGAGCCAGAGAATCCCAAGCAAACTCTGCACGGTCAGGTGCAGGACTCAAACTCATGAACTATGAGATCATGATCTGAGCTGAAGTTGGATGCTTACCCAAGTGAGCCACCCAGGTGCCTCTGAGAGATTTCTTAAATGTTTTCTTTAAAGGGTTCCCTAAAGACAAGAAAAATAAAACCCCAAGGGGTTTGGGGGCACAGGGTGACACAGTTTCCTCAAATGAGAGCTGTGTTCCTGAAATGTTAGGTTGTAAATCAATAATGGACCTGAATTTTGGATTTTAGTCCTTAGAGGACTCTCTACCTGTTGAAGTGCTCCTACGGTCATACCAGGACCTCTGCTTGGCTCAAACTGTACTCATCCCCCAGGTGATTTCATCCAATGGCTTGACTTGAAAAGCCTTCTGTAAAATGATGACTTCCGAATATGAGCCTTCAGCCTGACCCCTCCCCTGAACTCCAAACCCAAATTTCCAGCATCATTTTTCCTACACATCCCATTTCCCACTCAGCATCCACTCTTGGATCTCCTCAGAGGCATCTCAAATTTAACATGGCTGTGCTGGCCTGGAATCTGCCTAAGCTGTTTTGCTGAAGTACCTGCACAGAACCGTCCCCACGTGTGAGACATGCTGACCAAGAGTGTTGCTTTCCAACCGTGGCTTGAGTAGCTTCTGGGAGTTAGGACCAGCTTGTCGGCATTATTTGTTGGTAATGGCGTGACGGATGATTTGCACCTTGGTGAGACTCTTGAAAAGTTCTGCCACTGAGGCTGGCTACCCAGCAAGAAAACACCTTTGTGAACAGCAGGGATATGATCAGCCAAGACCTGGTTCCAAGGTATTCCATGCACATACTGGTGGCTCTTGACCGAAGTATGTCCTGGCCTGGCAGAGGGAGGCCTTGGCTGTGATACAACCTTTGCCTACGGTGCCCATCCTTGCTGTTGTTACATTTCATCACTTGCCTGCCTTGGAGATCTAGAAGTCCTATTATTTGGGTCCTGAGAATCTTTTCAATAACCCAACCCTGTCTAACTGACACGGTCAGTGCAATGTCCAACCCTAAACGCCTGACATCATCCCCCAACCAGCTCCTCCTGCACTTTTTCTCACGTCTGCAAATTGGGAACTGTATTCTTTTAGATCCGTAGGACAAAACTTTTGGTGTTTTCTTTGACTCCTCACCCTTGCACTGTAAGTCTTCTCCATTGGTAAAATCCATTGGCTCTCTTCAAGTGTCTCCAGGATCTGACCATATCTCATGGCCCCCTCCTACCATGTTGGTTCAATTCAAGCTCCCCCCTCATCTATCACAAGGGTTATTACAACAGCCAAATAACAGTTCCTTCTGTTTCTGTCCACGGCCTCCAGCAATCTCTTCTCAACTCAGCAGGCAGAGTGATCCTGGGGAAACAAGCCAGAGCAGGACACTCATGTGCGCCAAAAAGCCAACTCCATATTATAACTTACAAGGCCCTACAGGGCTTGGCCCTCGCTACCTGTCTGATGTCATCTCCTACCACTCCCTCCTAGCATCCTTGCTGTTCCTGTACCTGCCAGGGACACTCTCGAGTCAGGAAGGGCATCTCTACTGCTGATCCCTCTGCCGGAGTGTGATTCCCCAAACCTGGCTGGTTCCCTCACTCCCTCTACTTAAAAGTCACCATATTAGTGAAGCTTCCCCAGTGACCTGATGTAAAATTAATCACCAATACCACCCAACGTTTCCTAACCTTTTTCGCTGCTTTATTTTTTTCTCCTGAGACTTAATACTATCTAACACATCCTCTTCCCTCAGCAGAATGTAACCTCACCAAGGCCAAGAGCTTTCATCTGTCTTACTCTCCACTGTACTTCTGTACCTAGGACAACACACATAGCAGGAATTCGATGAAGTGGTCTTGAATGAATGATTATATAATTGGTATAAAACAACGTTTTTGGTTTTGTTTTTAAAGTTCACTGGCATTCTAGGAACATAACCAAGTGTCCCAATGGCACATCCACCCCAGGTGGTGAACAGGCTCAGGATGAAGTCCACCCCCCTGGTGCGGTACAGTAGGCCCTGTTGCACCTTGTTAGACTTGCTGAAGCCCCTGCCCCTCAGTCTAGATCATTCAGTTACTGGAGCAAATCGTGCCCCTTCTGCCTAGAACATTTGCTGATCCCCTTGTCTTCCCCTAGGATCCTCTGGTTCCGCACTTACCATCCAGTTTCCCTTCTGCCTCTTCTCTGTGTCTTCCCAACTCTCACTAAGTGGTTAATTTCTTCCTCAGTTGTCTCGCTCCAAACTCTAAGCACTTCTACTGTAGCTGTGTTTATGGTGGTCTCCTCCACTTGTCTTTGGAGGGAGCGCCTTAAGAGAAACTATGTTTTTTTCCATCATTTTACTTGCCCCACACCTAGCACGAAGGTCAACACATGCTCAAAAAATGCTACTGAATGATAGGAGTAAAAACCAAACTGAGAAGAAAGGAACAGTGCAAAGAGAATATAATCCCCTCAGCAGGAGGGCTTCAGGAGATCTAGGCCTGAGGCTGCCGTATGACCTCATGCAAATGTATCAGTTTCTTCACCCCAAAATAGGCAGAATACCCTCCCTCCCTACCTTGCAGCGGGTGTGTGGCTCACGTGAGAAAATAAAAGTCAAATCTCCCATGAAGTATTTTTATTATCAGGGTAGAGATCAGAGATTTACCCTGCCTTTTTAATCCCAGAATTGATTCAGCAAACACTTAAATAACTAGGTTGAGGCCAAGGTGTATCTACTGTAACCATGCCTCTACTGGTTTGCCGCATTCAAGCAGGAGAAAACCAGGAAGTGCTCTCCAAAAAGAATATTAAAATCCGGGTTATGTACGCTCCATTTTTATATGGAGAGAGAGATAGGTTATATAATATACATCGCTAGGTGCGGAGAACTGTAATTCGATATCCATTCCACTCTGATACATAGAATGACAGGAAGCTTTACAGCAAACTTAACGTTTGTTAATTTTTTTAGAGGTAGTAAATACAGGACCTTAGAGCGTAAGCTCTGGAGTCCGTCCACTTAGGTTTAAATAACAGTGCACTCCACCACTTTGTACTCTTGGAAAATTAAGCTCCCTCTGCCTCAATGTGCACCTAAGTTAAATACAGATAATAAGTCACTTAGCTCATATGGCTGTTTAAGAGTTAAATGAGACAATACACAGAAAAGGTTAGCACAGTGCCTGGCACACAGTCAGTGCTCATTAAATGTTGGTTGTCGTTAATGGTATTCGTGGCTTTTAAAACTTCAGTGTTTGCTTGTGTTTTTCCGTGCTGACACTAACTTAAATGTAACGGATGTTGCAAATCAAAGTGCTCAAAGCACTTCAGCCCAGCAACGATGCCTTTGTCTTGATATCTCTGCCCCCTCTTCAATCTTGCCTTGGCGGGCTGATGTCAAGATGGCACTCAGAGGGGATGCGCATGCTGGGACTAGGAAGCAGAAGAAGCAGGTGCTCTGGTGAGCCTTAATTCTCCGTTTTCTTCTCCCCCCTCCCTCCTCTAACCCACCCTCTGATGCAAGCACAGCCTGGTATGAAGTTACCATAGCCCAGGCGGAGGTGTAATTAATGATCTGGGGCCTGGGGCCAAATTGGTTTAACTGTACCTGACATTGGCCTTACAGTCTGACTATCCATGTCCTCCTCCTTCCTCACTCTTTTCATAAAAGAAATCCAGAATTCCTTCTCTACTAATATGAGGACTGAACTTCTAACTTCTCCAGTTGATCCCCCTCTCAGCACTGAAAAACGCCGAACCCCGAATGAGCAGAGACTCCTGGGAATAACAGCAGATCAAGATTCCGAGGACCTGAACACTCATCCTAATAATGGTGTCTGGAGTAAGTCACTGGGACTGTTGTGTGCTAGCTTCCTTGTCCTTCATGCTGTGACAGCACTGTCTAACATACCTACTCGTGAGGTTTTAAGGGATGATTAAATGGGAAAATAGATGTGGGAAAGACCCATGGACACTTACGAGGATCGTATGAATGAGATGTAATTCTAATATAAGATTACTGGCGGGGCACCTGGGTGGCTCAATGGGTTAAGCATCCGACTTCGGCGCAGGTCGTGATCTTGCAATCTGTGAGTTCGAGCCCCACGTTGGGTTCTGTGCTGACAGCTCAGAGCCTTGAGCCTGCTTTGAATTCTGTCTCCCTCTCTCTCTCTGCCTCTCCCCGGCTCTTGCTCTGTCTCTCTCTCTTAAAATTAAACATTAAAAATTAAAAAAAAAAAGATCACTGGCTTATTTGCCTTTCTCCCTATTTAAACACCGATCTCGATCTCTGAAACCATGCCATTATAAACATCTCTTTTATCAGAAGAAACTTTATTCAAAGAGAATAAAATAATTTATTACATCTATGGGGTTATAAAGATGCGTGATATGGCAATAAACAACAGGCAACTTCTGAATAAGCATAAAATACTTGAGATTTTTAAGAGGCAAAAATCCTCATCAGCCGTGAATATTAATAAAGCTAAAATAGATTCCTGTGTGGAGCGGAAAGAAAAAGATTAGGTCATTGTTGAGCTCTGTCTCTATCCCTTCCAAAAACAATATAGCAAAAATGGCCAGTCTCCACCTCCAGATTGTCCCCACCTGCCATGCCCTTCAAGTTATTCTGACAGGTATGAATAGATCTAGGTAATATTGAACAGTGGGACCAATTTCAAATCCATACAGGGTTTCCTTCAGCATTGTCCTGAAATTCCAGGCATTTCTTTTCCCAGCTCAAGACCAATCACGCCACTTCAGATGGTAAGAACGCAACTATCTGAATCAGACGCTTCAACCCCATAAAGGGACAGTGGGGGGAGGGGAGGGGTGGGGCTGCGCAACTAAGAACAGCAAACAAACCTAACGCTTTGCGATATCCTGAATGCTGCACAGGGATTATCTCTTCACTGTTCACAGCAACCTTGTTTGATAGATAGACTTCCCTCATTCCAGATGGATCATTTTAGGCTTAGAGAGGGAAATTACTTGTTCAGGATGACACTTCTAGAAAAGTGCTCAATTGGAATTTAAAACACATCCTATCTGATCCCAATGTTTAGGCTTTTACCCCATGCTACTTCCAAGATAATTTAGAGCTCTTCTTTTAAAATCCTAGGGAAATGGGAATTTTTTTTTTTTTTAATGTTTATTTCCTTTTGAGAGAGAGATGGAGAGAGAGAGAAAGCAGGGGAGGGGCAGAGAGAGAGGGAGACACAGAATCCAAAGCAGGCTCCAGGCTCTGAGCTGTCAGCACAGAGCCCAATGCAGGGCTTGAACCCACAAGCTGTAAGATCATGACCTGAGGCAAAGTTGGAGGCTTAACTAACTGAGCCACCCAGGGCCCCATCTTTAAGATTATCTGAGTACCTTTTAGAAAACTGTGGCACCAAGACAGAGTGAAGAGAAAGTGATCTCATGTAGGAACAGGTAATGGGGTAGCTGGGACAGTGCTATTAGTTGGCAGGTCCACTGTCAATACCGAAAATATTGCCATCATCTAAAAACAGTACAGGATTCAGTATGCAAGTGTCTGAAGAGCCTTTCCAAAGTGTAAATCAAATAGGTGAGACGCAAAAGTGTCTGAATACAGTAGGAGCTAAATAAGAGAGGACAGTACCTTTGATAGCTTTCAAGAGACTTGAATAGGAACTTGTATGTGCTTTCTACAAACAGACAGGGGCACGAAGGGCAGAGGTAGCATTTGGGGATCCATGGCAAAAGGGAAGTAAGAGCGAAAAGGCCTTCGAATAGGAAACTGGATTAAAACCAGTAAGAGTTTCTTCCTTTAATCTACAATTCCAACTCATTCAAATGATGTAAAACCAAATATAAGATGAGGAAAAACATGATTCAGATCATTTCGAGTCCAATTTGACTTACACCAGTTAAGCAAAGTAGGTTCTATAAGAAAATGAATATCTGTACATTTAAAATGTTTGCAACAACCAGTCAGATCTCTCCTTGAAAGAACAGCCTGGGGCTCTCTTCCTTCCCGATTCTTGGTTTGACCAATGAATTGTTTTACAATCTACAACAGAAGGAATCTACGACAACAATACAGCCATTTCCAAGGAGCCTAACTGAAACTTTTAAATCATTCTGCGATTAACTTTTAAAACAAAATATTTTTCCATAAAGACGCTGTCCCGCCATTACAGAGCACGCGTAAATTATTTTTTAAGATGCAAAAACTCCATTTTTCTGTGTAATAGTAAATTGCTTTCAGCTGGGGTTTAGAGAGGCAAGGATCAATCATTTCTCTCTGGGCACCTGAAAAGGCAGTTATCAGAGTGATACTTTGGCTGGGTTAAAGAGGTGAGCTACAGTTTGTTACCCATGAGGGACACCCGTCTCAAGAAGGTCATGCCACAAGCTCATCGTTTGTATCTTATGACGGCCCGGGGCGTGATTAAAGCACTTTTCTACCTTGGGTTTTCCACTCCTTTGCCACAGCGATGTTTGTCAGTCGGCAATGATAATCTAACCACGAGGGCCCTCGCCAAGGCAGCCCCACGTCCCCCGGGTGTCCACTGGCAGTTCTGACAGGGCAAAGGAAGAGAAATCAGGGAGACAGTGGGAGAGAAGGAGCCGCAGGAGATAAGAAGGAACAGGAGGGAGCAATTAAGGCGAAGCAGAAGAAGACAGAGAAGAAGTAAGACAAGAGGGAAGACGTGCAGAAAGGGGACGGCTAAGCCAGAAGGAAGTCAATGCCGAAGCGAAAGTGGACCAGGGCTCCCCACGGGCGCGCCACTGTGCTACCGATAGCCTCCTCTTACTGCTACATTTTTCCCCCGGAGAGGAAGCAGGGTAACAACTCCTCTGTGCCGTTATTACCTGGATGAGTTCGTCCAGCTCGGTCGAATTGACACAGGAGTGCTGGGAAATGAATGTCTGCTTCTGGATCACAATGGTGGTCCTCTGTGAAATCTCATGAGGCTGCTCCAATGCTTTGAACACGGTGGCTCCGATGATCAGATAGAGGACAACCACCAGGAAAATCGTGGAGACCGTCTTCCATTTCATAACATTAATGGTCGTGTCACTCTCCACCCGGGAAGCAAGCACTGTGGGTTTCGTGGAAAACGAGAGCCTCGGTTTGGAGTTCTGAGCGGCAGATTTAGGGTCCAGCAAGTCAGGTGCCGCCACTGACAACAACAGAGAGTGAAGGTTAGGTTGGAGAAGGGTACGGGGGTAATGGCTGGGCTTCTTTAGGGGATGAGCAAAGGCGGACTGAACTCCGCTGCTCTCCTGGTGGAAGCTCTGGAACCAACCTGAGTGTTCCTACTGGATTGCTCTGGGACCATACATAAAGGTTCAAGGACAAGGGGCGGGGTCTCAGCTCTCTGCTGCTATTGGGGTTCCAGAGCCAGAGGAAGGAAATAGGAGGTGGACCAAGAAACTTACAAAAAAAAAAAAAAAAAAAAAGATAAGATGCCTGAGCTCTTCCTCATGAACTTTTAAATTTACATCTGTTCACCGTTGCTAGTCAGCAAAGACTGAACTCCTAAGAGTTGGTGGTACTAAACGATCTCATGAATGCTCATCAAGAAGGTTCACGGACTATTTTATGTTCGCAAGAACTTAACCCTCTGTACCACAAGCAGTTGACATCAAGAACATTCTTTGTTTTTATTTAGAAATTCGTTGTAATAAAGGGATTGTATTATAAGTGAATTTGTGATCCAAACATTGTTGCTCAAAGTAAAACATTAGTCATTTTCTGGTAAAACATGATGGGAAGCAAACCACTCAATTGCCCAATCATTTCTTTGTTGCCTACCCTCTAAAGTGATTCATGATTAAACATTCTCTACATCTTACTTTTGAATCTCTGGCATCTTGAAAAAAAACAGAGTATTGCTACCTCTCTGGCACCATCCTAGGTGCTGCTAAGACATGAGAAGTTGCTTCCACGTCAACAGTGAACATTATCCAGAACAAAGAATTTAAAACCTTATCTTACACCTTAGATCCTCTGTACAAAGCGAATTGCCCCATTAGCGTGGATTTATGTGTTCTCTTACAAATTCCCATATACTCTGAGGTGACTCTAAATCCATTTATGATTTATCTCAGCTGCTCAAAAATATCATTAGTGGATTTCTTCTTAGAAAATACAAACATACTAGATTTTCACTTGCTAAGGAGGGAATAAGCTATCTACTACAGAATGTTTGATTGGAAAGGCAACATTGAACCAAAAGAGTTAATAGAATAGCCAAAAAACAAAACAAAACAAAACAAACCACCAAAACAAAAACCCAAGAACAAAAACCAGGGGGACCTGAAAAAAAAAAAACAACAAAACACTGACTCAACCAGAACCATCACTTTAAGAGTCCACAATTGTCATAGATAGAAGTAAAATTGCTCTGGTGTCTATAATAAAAGCCTAATCAGAAAGAACACTTTCAGGTTAGTATATGAGAAATCACTGCAGAACTGCACCCAGAGACCCTCACAGGAACCGGAAATTACTTGAGAAGGAGAAGAGAATGGAAAGTGTCAGTTTTCACAGGGCTGGGGTCCCTGCCCTCTTGACCACCACTGGTGGTGGGACTACCTGTTTGAGTTCCTAAATCTTCGGCTGCCCATGACAAAGAAGCTTTGCAAACAAAGCTATTTGAGACACTAGCCCTAAGCAGCGTTGCACAGTGATGGCAGATAAGAGAGGGCGCCTCAAACCAGCAAATCAAACCCCTGAACGACTCTGACTTCGAAGAGATGAAATCAGAGCTCTGACAGAGTAGCTGCACCCATGGCTCCAAGTGGAGATTCCACATATATACGGCTCATTTCGGCAACTTCCTATGGTTCAACCTGCTGTATACAGGTATGAACACGTCTCCCTCCTGATGCGGTCCCCTGCTCAGAATAAGGCCACAAACTAGTAGACACCTTTAACAGAGTTAAATGTAACATTCAACACCTTTATAGTTAGAAAGGCAACTTCACTCAAAATTAGCATCTATGTGTTCAATGTTCTAATCAAAAATAACTTTTTTTTAATAGACATGCTGGTAACAGCTAATATCACTGTCACCTGCCGACTAGCTACCCGGTTCCACCTCCAAGCTACTTAGTGTGTCCTGAGTGAAAAATAAAGGTCGTAATCTAAAATTAAGCCATCTTCGGAATCAAAATAACAGAAATCCACATTATCTCTCTGGAGAAAGCTTTCCAAGCCTTTCCTCTCCAATTCTCTGTGCTCTTATATTTCTGGTTTTTCACACCAAAGGTTTCGGGTCGGCAGAACTGGAGAACACCGAGACTCTACCTTGAGGCCCCCAAATCCCAATCCCAAATCCCAACACCACACTAAAACATCATAATTATATGCTTTTGGGGGAAAGAAACAGATATGTTTTTAGAAGATCGTGTGTGTGCATTAAGCTAATACATTTCCTGCTGAAGTTTAATTCTTTGAAGCTATTGCCTTATTTTTTTAATTAGCAGAAATATATATAAATGCACATTTGGCAGACGGAATGGACAGCAATTGCTGAAATACCAAAATAAAAAACAACAGCCTTTCCTCCCCAGCTAACATGGGCAAGGGACCTCTGTGTTTGCATCTCCACGCCGTCTGATGTATGATCGGGCAGGGGTGCTCCTTAGAACAAGGAATCAAAGAGTCGTCCCTTCACACACTGTCATCACCATCGCTACCTCCCTCCTCTGCCACTAGCACATCACAGTCTCCTCTTAATCCAGGTCTCCCATCCTCACACGGGTATGCCTTCTACGCGCCGGGCCCGCGGCTGACGACTCAATAGCAAGAGAAATGAGCTTTTTTTTTCAGCACCACCGCCTGTCCCACCTCGCAAGGGGCAACAAGTGTGACCAGGGTCACCATGCGTCCTGCCGGTCGGCTGCTCCCAAGGGCTGACCCTCCTCCTCCTTCGGAAACTCCCTTAAGGTGTCCCAAACCCATAGCCTAGGCAGATAGATGCCAAAGCCCCAGGCACCAGCGGGAGAGGGGGTGGGGGAGAGGCAGCCAGTGGAGGAGCCGGGGATCGATCTGCCTCCGAGCCGAAATTACGACCCAACACCTTGGACGGGAAACGAAGGTGGAGAACGTCCGCTTGCTGCCAGCGGGGCATTTGCAGCCCTCCCACCAGTCCCGGCTGGGGAGGGAAAGCGCCGGGCGGGGGGTGGTGGGGGTGGTGGTGGTAGGGTTACCCGGGGGTCTCACCTCCTGCTCTATAGCCGGGTCTCTCCCGCGAGGCGCTGGGAAGCATGAGGCATGCAGCATTCAAAATGTTTTTTGAAAAAGACGGACTTGAAGCTTTTACAAACACGCCATTGTACTCACTTCTTATTCAGAGTCGGGCTGCGCGCTCCGAGCTGCACGGGCAGGCATTTTCCCCGGCTTTGTTTTACAAGGTGGGGAGAGCGGGGCTGGACGCGGGAGGGGGTGGGGGGGAGCGTGAGAAGAAACGAAATCGCGGGAAGGAGGGGACACCGGCGGGCTGGGCAGAGGGCGAGGCCGAGGCCAAGTTGGGCGCGGGCGCCGCCGCCCCCGCACGCGCCTGCGGCCGGGCCCGGGTCACCCGGAGAGCGCGGGCGACCCGGGTCCCGCGCCGGACGGCAGCCGCCGCCGCCGCCGCCGCGCGCTCCGCCCGGGCTTCCGCGCTGGCCGGTCCCCGGCGAGGCGCGGCGCGGGGGCGGTCGGAGCAGCCCGTGCGGCCGTGCGCCCCGGCGTCTTTGTGCGCGAGCCTCGCTCTGCCCCTCTTCGCATGTCTTTGTGTGTCTCCCCCGGCAAAGCCCTCGGGCCCCGGGGGGCGGGGGGTGTGGCACGGGCTCGGCGCGCCGGGCGCCCTCCCGCCCGCGGCTCGGCCGCCCTCAGCCGCTCTCCCTTCCAGGCTCGCGGCTCTCGTCCCTCGCCAGCTCCTTGGAACTCCCTCCCCCTCGCCTCCTCCCCGCTCCCCACCCCCCCATCTCCCCCGCCTGGGCTCGCCTCTCCGCACCCCCTCCTAGCCCAACCCTCGCCGCCGTCGCCCCTGCCTCCTCGCCTAGGGGCAGTGCCCTGGGGCTCGGCTCACCTGCTGCCTCTTCTCCTCGCAGCCCCTTCCACTATACTGCCCCCTCCCCACATCCCCATTCTCACTCTCCATCTTCTTCCAGAGGGGGGTGAGGGGTGTGGGATTGAGCTCTGGGGCGCGGGTCCCAGGACCCCTGCACGTGGACATCCTCCGCTCCCCTTGCTCACCGCCCCCCCCCCAGGGTTGTGCAGTGAAGTGCCCCCATTGGCGCCCTGAGACCCCTGGAGTGGGGTCGGTAATGGGCTGCTGGCTCCTTTCAGCCTACGCCTGGGGAAGTGTTGTCGAGTCACCAGCAACCCCCACCCCACCTCCATGGGGGCAGGACCTGGGCGGCGAGCTCTGATCAACAGAAGGTTCCAAACCAGAAAGGATGGGGAACGCACCGGGAGCTAAGGTGAAGAAGACACCTAGGGATGCAGAGGGAATGGAAGAAAAATGGGTAGGCTCTCAGGTCAAGACCCCTTTGCTGGGGAGAGAGGTTGCAGACGTTCTCGGTAGAGCGCGGAGAGGGAGACCCGGGACATCAGTGTGAACCCCCGCGCTCCCTGACACCTCGGCACCTAGATCCCAGCAGGGTGGGTACCAGACCCCGCCCAGACTTCTAGACTGCTGCGCGGGGGCGGCTGAACGCATGGCTGCAGGGGTGAGGGAACCGAACCCGCAGAGGAGGGGGAGAAAGCGCGCGGAGTACAGGCTGCAGCTGAAATTGGCTAGTCCCTCCACCACACTCGTGATGTAGCGGAACTTCAGTCCGAGTGTAAACTCTTCCTTCTCACTTTCTCTGCGGGAATCCCCCGCTGACCCCCCATCCCCTCCACCGCTGTGTGTGAGAGTTTATCTTCCAGAAGGGCTGCCTGGCCACAGTGGACCATTTCACCAGCTGCAGGGAGTATTTCCTAGTGAAAGCTGTATACGTGAGAAACTAGTCAAAGCTACAGACCTAAGGAGGTCAGGCAGAGCAGAAACACTCCTGATGGTAAAAAGAACGTTGTAAATCTTTTGCAAACCCGTGGCCATCAATGCTTAAAAATGCCAGGTTATTCTTTAAATTCCAGAATAGTTTCAGCACCTCGTTCTCCTGTTAAAGATGTCTTCCTTATTAGGAATTCCTTCCTGCTGGAACTGAAACATGTTTTTCTCGACTTCTGCTCTCAATGTAATCGGATGTCCTTTCTGAAATGTGAATCTGATCCTCTCACTTAAAACCTTTTCAAACTCTCTAGGTTACATATAATTTGCTTCCTGATCTGGCTTCTCTTTTTCATTCCAGACCTTTCTGAGTACAGTCATCTTCCTTCACGTGTCTTCCCCCAGTCCTCTCCCCAACTTTATAGGACTAAGACATTGTATTAGTAGGGTTCTCCAGAGAAACAGAACCAATAGGGCGTGAGGGTGTGTGTGTAAAAGATTTATTGTAAGGAACTGGCTCACACCCTCATGGGGGTGTGAAATCCCCAGGGCAGTTCTGGCAGGCTGGAAACTCGGGCACTAGTTGATGCTCCAGTCTTGAATTTCTTCTTTTCTGGGAAACCTCAGTTTTTGCTCTTAAGACCTTCAGCTGATCGTATGAGGCCTACCCCACATCATCAAGGGTCATCTTTCCTAAAAGTTAACTGATTGTGGAGTGCAACATCTACAAAATACCTTCACAGCAACACCTAGATTAAGTGTTTGACCAAATAACTGGCTGCTGTTGCCTAGCCAAGTGGACACGTAAAACAAATCTTGAGACATTATCCTTCCCATCTCCCAGTTCTCTGGAAGTGTCTCCTGAACCCTAGCTAGTCAGGTGTCTTACTCTTTGCTTCCCATGCAACTTGGGCTTCTATGTTTGTACTTGTCACATTGTGTTGTGCTACTTCAGACTATACTAGAAGCTCAGTGAGGGCATAAACCGTATCTCTCTGTCCCCCGTAGTATCCACGATAACCAGTGACTGGTGCTAAACAGGTGTTTGATGAACATCTGAATGAAAGTGTGACTGTGGGACGTCATCCTCCTCAGGCATTTGGAGCCAGGGTGGCCAACATGAGGACGTGAGATGAATTCACCTCCAGAATCCTTTCTGCCCTATTCCAGGCTTTTTGTTCTCCAGATCACGTGATCCCAAACACTTTGACGCTTGCTTGTTTGTTTAAATTTTCCCCTTTTGCTTAACAATTTGGGGATTCTTTTTTGTTCCATCTGGGTCTTTTGCCAATTTAACCACCCCTTGTCAGGCACCGGTCCTCGGTCAAACTGACTAATGCTCACACAGTGGGAGATTAACTCAGACTTTACATACTCCTGCATGGTGAGCCTCTTTCCAGGATGCATTGAATGGAGGACTCACCCCCAATCCCAAATACTGAATTGTCCTTTCCTCTCCTTTTCTCTATCGGTGCATCTGTAGCGGTTGCCTTCCATTACCCCCTCACATTATTCTCTCATTAGGCACATATACATGGGGGGGGGGGGGCACAAATTTACTTTACAGATACGTTAAAGTAAGACCAAAAGAAAAAACCCCAAACTGTAACATTAGCAGAAATCACTGCAAGAAGCCAGCCTCAGCCTCACAAATCACCAGTCTCCACACTGACTTGAGCTCTGCTTTCCACTTCAGCCCCTCACGTTCCCCTCAGCCAAATACTCCTACCGCTTGAAGAACCTTCTTGTGCCAAACGCACACTCACGGTGTTTGAAGTGAGGGGGGAAAAAGGAAGAAGAGTCGTTTGTATCATCGAAGCTGGAGAAACAGGGAAACGGGGTGGCTTATCCTAATTTTAGGCCCGCATTTCTTACTACATACAAATCCCATCAAAAGTGTGATAGGCTAGGTGGACTTCATTTCCTTCATGCTGCAGGACTATATAAAACCCCTTAATTTTGCTTCAATGGACAGGAAAACCTGAAATATGTAATGAAAAGGTTGAGCTCCCCCAAATGCTACACTCCCTTCATTGTGGTGCTTTCAGAACTGTTGTTCTGCTCCAGCTAACAGTGTGAAATCTACAGGATTTCACTTTTATGTCTATTTTGCTTTTTGACCTTGGCCTACTCATGATCACACACACACACACACAGACACACACACAGACACACACACACACGGCATACCACTGTCTCTCCCATAATTCCAAACAGACCTGTAACTTTGGAGTCTAAGTGACCTCTGCGGGCATCCTAACTCTTCCATTTGTGAATCATGTGAGTTTGAGAGAGTCCCCTGATCCCTCTGAACATCAGTTCCCTCATCTACGAAAGAGAGACAATACACCGAACTCACAATGGATTGCTGTAAGAACTAAAGTGAGACCACATATAGTGCTTTATCATTGTAAGTTCTCAGAAGAACTTTAGTCTCTCCTGTGTGCTTGACCGAACCCTATGAACCAAGGGGTTCCTGGCCAAGCCAGACCACCAGCAAATTCCAACTCTATCGTAACTCTTGCCATTTATTGAATCTTCTGGATAACCTCACTGCATACGTTTGAGATGAGAATGAATAAATCATATCCATCAGATATTGACTGAATGCCTACAGGGTGCCAAACAGGAGCTCTGTGGATATAGCAAGGTTGCTGCCTTCTATGAGCTTCTGGTCTAGAGAGGGCAGGTGTTAAACAAACATAAAGTTAAAGTTCTGGTCAATGCAATAAACAGAAGGTAGAGAGAACAATCAGAGTGTCTGAGGTTGGAGGATCAGGGAAAGCCTGTCTAAAGAAGTGACATTACAGTTGGGGCCTGAAGGTGGGGGAGGGGGGAGAGCAGGGGGAGAGAGGGAGAGGCAAAATGTAAGGGAAGAACTGCCTCAGAAGAAGGAGGAACATGTAGAAAAACTATGGAAAGGCAGAAGCGTGGCAATTAGAATTGGGGGAGCTCAAAGAGAGAGGATTGGTGGTAGACAGTGAGTAAGCTGGAGAGGCAGGCAGAGACCAGGCCACATGGCACTTGGATTTTAATTAACAGGACTTTGACAAATTTTCAGCAGAGCACTAACCTCATCAAATGGCATTAAAAAAAAAAAATCACTGTGGTTGCTACATGGAGAACAGACAGAAGGCGAACAAAAATGTAAGCAGGTAGGCAGTGAATTTAGATGTTATTGCTTTAGCCCAGGTGAGAGATTCATGGGGTAGGAGGGAGGGGAGGAGATGAGACGTGGCAGTAGATCAAGAGGGCTCTGGGATCCACTGGAGAGGGGAGTGGATGGTGAGGAAGAAGGTGGACATTTCCCAAGAGGTTCTAGTTCACTACAAACTTGGAGGAGACAACTGTATAGGCCGTACTTCAGCGAAAGGCCCGCCTGATGTGGTCCCTCCGAGGGCACTTACCTCCCCCTCTCACAGCTGCTGTGTTTCCTGTGGGACTCATCCTGATTGTGGGCACAGTATGTGTCCAATATAGTCATGATTCCTCCACCTCTTAACTGACTCAGGCATGGGCCTGTGACCCACTCAGCCAACGAGACTTTTGCCATGGTTTCTGAGAGAAGAGACTGTCACGCTCTATGGCTGATCTTGAACCCCAAACCTTGGAGGTTATTATTCCCATAAGAGAGGAGAAGGCACCAGGGAATGGAGCCAATACAGAACAAACAAAACCAAGATGACCAGGAGCAGGTGACAACATTTGATGGATCCTCTAGACCAAACTGCACCATAAGCCACACACATTTTCTTTTTATATAAGCCAGTTTGGGTTGAGATTTCTGACACTAAAAATCGAGAGTCTGAATTGAAACACTGCAATGTAAGGAGCTGGAGAAAGTGAGAAATAATTAGCCTATATGGAAGTCTCTAAGTTGACTCTCAATGATTCCTGCCACCTGCTCTTCATGCCCTGTGTTTCACCTTCCGCTTGACTGTGGGCTGCTAATGAATAGAATAGAGTACAAGGGATGGGATGTTCCTTTAAAGATTAGGTTATGAGGGGCGCCTGGGTGGCGCAGTTGGTTGGGCGTCCAACTTCAGCCAGGTCACGATCTCACGGTCTGTGAGTTCGAGCCCCACGTCGGGCTCTGGGCTGATGGCTCAGAGCCTGGAGCCTGTTTCCGATTCTGTGTCTCCCTCTCTCTCTGCCCCTCCCCCATTCATGCCCTGTCTCTCTCTGTACCCAAAAAAATAAATAAACGTTGAAAAAAAAATTAAAAAAAAAATAAAAAAAAAGATTAGGTTATGAAAAGACCATGCGCTCTCTCTTACTCTCTCTTGGGATCTCTCTCTCTGGTGGAAGCCAGCTGCCATGTGATAAGCCAGTCCCAAGGAGAGACCCATGTGAGCCTGGAAGTGGAACTCCTGAGGTCTTCCAACTGCCATGTAAGGGGAGCTCGGAAGCAGAAGTTTCCCCAGTCAAGCCATGAGATGACTGTAGTCCTAGACAGCACCTGAGTACCGCCTCTTGACAGACCCTGAGCCTGAACCCCTCAAGAAAGTTCCTCTGAGATTCTTGAGCCCCCAAAGCTGTGAGAACGTGAATGTTCCTTGTTTTCAGCGGCGAAGTTTTGGGGTCACTTCCTATGCAGCAACAGATAATAATCCAACTTCTAAGAGTAAAATCCCAACTAAGCTTATAAAGTGTCAGTCAGGCCTGAAATATGCAAATTACTTTAAGAAGGCAATTCCTCCAAGGCAAAAGCACATTCATCTGAAGTATGCATAACCCTAAAATTAGAATACGTTAATTAGAAGGAAAGTTGGACGTCATCGAAAGGGTAGCAAAAGACAGTCTAGAGCAGTGGGTCTCAAACCTGAGCCTCCATCAGAATGTCTCAGAGCGATTATCAGACACAGATATTGACGCGAATATCAAGTTGCCACGTGATGCTGAAGCTGCTACTCCATGAAGCACACTTTGAGAGTCCTGGATGAAAAGCAGGATCGGGTTTCACTCTGCTCTGATAGCTCCCAGTCACAGAGGCCGTTTCTGCAGTGGTAAGAAATTGGGCTACAGACAATCCATGGTTTGGCCGACAAATCATGGCAGCAGGCACACATCACGGTTCAGTTTCATTCTCAAAGGGGTGCGGTTCAAAAGTTCTTTCCATGTGCAGTGCCACCTACACGTTTTGTGCCATTTGTGGGACAAGAAATGTACTTGTTCGCTCATTCAATTGTTCATTTATTTATTTAGTACCATCTGTGTAACAGGAAGGCATGTCTCTAGCATTTGGGGATACACAGTAGCGAAGAAGACGCGCCAAATCTTTGTAATCGGGGAGCTAAAATAAGGAAAGAATGACACCAGTAAAACCGTGTCCATGTCTATTCAGCAAAACATCACTGAGCTGCTGAGAGGGTTTCAGATTAAAGTGCTTCACTCTGAAAAGTGAAACGAAAAATATCGCTTTTCCCTATAACTTGGCAAAATTCATCAAAATCAGGACACTCGCTTGGTGAAAAGAAAAGTCACTCTCAAATATGTAACACTCAGCAATATTTTTAATGGATTCGTATATGTGCTTACTTTAAAATAAATACATGTGCACAAACATATGGAGAAAGGTAAGATTTTCTCATGCAAACAAGAGTCTCTTTTATAATGGCAATTCTTAGTTCCATATGATTTCTTTTTAGTTTTGAAAATTCATGTGAGTTGAGACACTCATCTTTTGTATATAAACGTCGATCCTTTAATCATGTAGCCACCAGCATTAATTATTAAAAATAAGCTAATATCTACATATACTTTTGCTCAACTAGGAATAAGGTACTGAATAAAGGCATTGTGAAGTAAAGAAATCCTTGTAAAATGGTCCTCTGTTACAATAGAATATATTCAGTTTACAAAGAGGAAATTCTGCTCCAGATTTCTTTCCCCTTCCAAAACCGAGCATCGTAAACTATCAGTAGGAAATGAACATTTAGCTGGTATGTATCTAGATTTTAGCACTCTTCACCTCTGGCGTCACAGGTAACTCTTCCACCAACAATGAATTCATTAGGTAAGTTTTTTAAGTCTGCCAATATTGGGCAAACTAATTACATCAAATGTGATGCTTTTTATTAAAATCAGCCATAAATACAGAGAGAACTAGAGCATTTTCAATTTTTCTTGATGGCTTTCATTACCTAATGAATTGTCAGCACATCCAGTACTTTATTTAAAACTTCTATTTGTTGTGAATATTTGCCAGTCCAGCATTTTGCCTTCGCCTGAGACCACAAATTCTGACAGCAATGAAGAACAAATCCATTTTTTTGTGTGTGAAGAACAAATCAATTCGATCTCTCTTCTAAAATGAAGTCAAAGACATAAAGGTAATAAAAAAAGCAAATAGAGAATGTAATTGGAATCTCCTAAAGGTACTTTTTAATATGTTCAATGACCAAAGATCTTAATTTCACCATATGCAGATTTCAAGAATCTAGCTTTCCTTTATACCTTTCTGTGTCTGTGATTCAATGAGCACATACAAGGCTTGCTCATGGCCATCTACTAAGTTGATGGCAGAATTGTATCACCCAGGGTGTGTTTATTGTATCAGAAAGCTATAAAACAAACTAGAATGTGGCTTTTGGTAGAATTGAAAAAAATTGTTAAGGTATTTGTGTTGATCTCTCCAAATTCCACAAACAGATCAAGGCAGGCTTGCCACACCACCAGTCCCCGGGACCTTTCACTCATGGCCTCATCTCCACATTTGTGACGCATTCTCTGCACACTGCAGCCAGATAGATCCTTTAAAAATAAAATCTGCTTAAGTTGAAGCCCTGATGAAAAGCATACACTAACTTCCCATTGCTTTCAGGACAGAGACCAAAATGTGAAGGGCATCTCCGGGTCCTCAACACCTGTGCCCCTGTGCCCTGTCAATAACAACGGTAACAAGAACAACAGGAATGGTAACAATAGGTAACATCTATCAAGGCACACGTGCCAGCCATTCTTTTAAAACCCTTTCATCTATTATCTCATTTAATCCTCATACTAACCGTACGAGGTAACTACTATTATTACCTTCAGAGAAACTAAAATAACTTCCCCAAAGTAACATAGCCAGTAAGCCAATGCCCATTTCTATATAGGGCCCACCACCAGACACGCAATTTCCTCTCTGTGGGTCAGCCACCAAGCAGATTTCCAGTTTCTGGACTATTCCACCCTCCTCCTTTCCTTTAAGACTTCACGCACATCAGATCTTGCAGCCTAGACTGTGCTCACTCTAGTAAATAACTCACTACTAGGAAATAACTTCCACTTGTCCTTCAGACCTCAGCTAAAACATGCCTTCCTCGGAAAAGGCCTCATAAGCTCCCAACAAGATCAGCCCACCCCCACATGTACACTCTCATCATTTTCCTGGTCACGACTGTTATGAAGCTACTCGTTTAAGTCATTATTTAGAAACTGCCTATATTATTGTCCTAGGGTTGCCATAGCTACGTACCAAAAACTTGGGTGGCTAAAAACATCAGAAATCTTGGTCACAGCTCAGAGGATAGAAGTCAGAAATCAAGGTGTCAGCAGGCCATATTCTCTCTGACAGCTTGAGGGGAGCATCCTTCCTTGCTGCTTCTAGCTTCTGGAACTTGCTAACAATCCTTGGTGTTGCTTGGCTTATATATATATTCATTACTCCAGTCTTATGGGCATCTTCTTGTGTGTCTTCACATTGCTTTCCCTCTGTATCTATCTCTGTGTCCCAGTTTCCCCCTTCTTAAAGGACACCTGTCATTGGATTAGGGCCCACCCTACTGACCTCATTTTAACTTGATTACCTCTTAAAAGACCCTATTTCCCAATAAAATCACACTCTGAGGGACGGGGGTTAGGAGTTTAATATGTCTTTTGGGGAGAATACAATTCAACCCATAACATCGCCTGTAAGACCAAAACGAGTTCCAAGAGGGAAGGTACCTTGTCATCTTGTTCCTCAGCACAATATCTCACACATATTTAGGCACAAAAATCAACATTTATTAAATGAACGAAAGCTCATTTTAAGAGGTATTATTGAGAGAATTTTGCAATTAATCAGGGCTCAGAATCTCAATGCCTACAACACCGGGCAGTAAATATACATACCAACTGGGTCCAACGAAATGGAGGAGAGACTCTAGTTGGCTCTAGTTGATTACTGCCATGAAAGAACATGGATCTAGTGTATTAGGTGTTCTAATTTTTCAAGAAAAGTCAGATATCTGCATTGTTTTAGAAGACATCTTTCAATTTCAAAATGGAGGCAACTAGATCAATTTTCAAAATCAACAGTGTGAAATTAACAATAAAACACGTCTGTAGGCTGCACACAGTCCTTAGGTCCTCTGATTTAGCCTCTCGGTTAAGGTAGCATCAGATGCCCTGGGAGGTCACATCTATAATAAAATGCGATGATTTTATTTTCCAGGCTACAGTAAGTGTTGAAACATCTTATTTCAATTGCAGTCGTACAAGGCTGGCAGGGTGAGGCAAGTGTGGAACTCCCCCTGGGCACAAACTTTAAAGGAGTGTCAAAAACAACAATCAAGATAAATACTATTTTAATACATTTTAAAAAATGATAATAATATAAAAAATCCATGATGATCAAACTTTCACAATTTTAAATAAGGACCAGATCCAACCCCACATTTGAATCAGTTGGTATCACTCCTCTTACCCTATTCCTAGCCTCACTGCCCTCTTTCACCAGTACCTTCCCTACTAGGTCTCATATGGGAACTCTCTTCTATTGCATAATTTCCCCTTTCCTGGAGCTCCAAGTACTGGGCTATGCTATAGACAAAGCCACCCCTCATCCACCCCAAATTCTGTGCCCCAACATGCAGTGCACTGCTAAGCTGATGAAGTAACTTATGCTTCCTGTGGGTTTTCCAGTTCATCTTCCTCCTTTGAAAGAGTGAATCTTGAGTGCTGTCATTTCTTCTCTAAGACAGTGCTACCTGCTTCTGATGGAATTTGCTTAATTATACTTTTCTCCCAGGCTTCAGCTTAATGCCTGCTTCCTTCTGTTGTGCTGCTAGATGCTTCAGATGGGGATCTTGCTCTAGCCCTGCAACAGGAAGAGTTGCTGGGGCCCAGAAGATGCAGGTTAGTCCCCATAGAATGTTCTTAGGTTGGCCCAGCTTTCAGCTTGGAAATCACATGTGAAGTGCTTGAAGGCTAGATATTACAGACAGCACTTTTGACCTTCCCAAAGCAGCCACTCAAAATACAGACCTTATCTATCTTCAACACAAACCCTTCCATGACATAATTAATGTCCATGATTAGGTAATAAGTGAGGGCGAATGTTAATTCAGGGTTGTCACAATCTCTACAAGCTTCTCTCAGACCTGAGAGTCACAAGACATGTCAGCATCCCACTAGGACGACAACGCAGCCAGTTATGTAAATATATTTGTGACCTGCCAAAGCAGCCATTCAAAACATTTGGAACCATCATAGAAACTTCCACACCTCACGATCCCTGTAACTATACTTTGAATAAGAACAAGATATAATGAGGAAAGTTAAGCTTGGCCCCAAGTTCTTCTGAAATCTCTGCTTCTTCAGATATTAGAAGATAAAAAATGTAATCAGGTAATTAATTTAATTTGAACAGGACAGTTGCCTGATCCTATATCTGACTATTCTCTGTGGAGAAATCTCTCCCTGTTGTTTACCTGTGATAAATTTGATCACAATTGCCCATGTGTCCTGATATACACTTATAGAAAATTTTACACTTGTGTGTTTGTCTTTATGTCTGGCTTCCCCTAATTGACTAAAAGCTCTCTGAGGGCAGGCATCTTACCTGAATTCTTTTTTTTTTTTTTTTTTAATTTTTTTTTTCAACTTTTATTTATTTTTGGGACAGAGAGAGACAGAGCATGAACGGGGGAGGGGCAGAGAGAGAGGGAGACACAAAATCGGAAACAGGCTCCAGGCTCTGAGCCATCAGCCCAGAGCCGACGCAGGGCTCGAACTCACGGACCGCGAGATCGTGACCTGGCTGAAGTCGGACGCTTAACCGACTGCGCCACCCAGGCGCCCCACCTGAATTCTTTTTGATATATTAGTGGGCAATCAAGATTTTTGTTGAATTGGTGTGACCAGAAGACCACCCCTATCCCAACACACACAAAATCCCCAGGTTTTACGACCTTCAAACAAGGGTTTCATGGTAACTGTGACATTTATGATCAAAAAGCATTTAATTCACATCAAGGTATCTTAGGTACATTGAAAGTCACTATATTTCTTCCATGTCTTTCATTATCTCCTGTAATTCTATTCCGGCACAGATTCATATGCAAATCAGCATAGCCCAGTGGCCAAGATTAAGGAGCTGCCTAGATTCAAGTTCAGGCCCAGCCATGTATGAGCTGTGCCTTGTTTTGTTTGTTTGTTTGTTTTTTGTTTTATCTGTGAAATGGGGATGAAAAGATATCAACTTCTTCTTTCTAATGAGATCTTAATGAGCTAATCCTTGAAATGTGTTCAGAACAGTGCCTGGAATATAGTAAGAACTCAATAAACATTAGTCACTATTAATACTGTTGTTTCCACTGATGGCACTGAACCATGGAGAGAGTAAAGAATATGGACTTGAAATAAGAAGTGAAACAAAGGAAGAGGTCAATTATTTTCTGGGGCTCAGCCCAGCAAACACCTGGAGGCTGGCTTTAAAATTTTTTTTAACGTTTATTTATTATTGAGAGAGAGAGAGAGAGAGAGAGAGCACGGGGGAGGGGCAGAGAGAGAGGGAGACACAGAATCCGAAGCAGGCTCCAGGCTTTGAGCTGTCAGCACAGAGCCCGAGACGCAGAGCTCAAACTCACAAACTGTGAGATCATGACCTGAGCCAAAGTCAGATGCTTCACTGACTGAGCCACCCAGGCACCCCTGGAGGCTGGCTTTTAGGAACCAACTGGGCAAGTGGGATTCAGGAAGGAATCAGGTAATCCAGGCTGCAAAAGACAGAGTCAGATTCTAGCCCTTGTGTTCCAGAAAGAAAAGGACACTGCAACTCAGGTAGCTCCTTCCTGGGGCAGGGAGCTTTTCCCATCTACCTGATAGGAGTGAAGCCCTTACTAGGATGCAGAGAACAAAGGACAGGGAAGTGGCATCCAGTTAGAGAGAAAGGGAGACCATAGGTGGGTTCAAGAGGCTACTCTGGGAGCCCAGAAACAGATCTAAAGGTCTATTGTCACCATTATAGATATAGTGGTGCCACTTTCTTTACCATGCACATACTCAGATCTCCCTTTGGCCCTGGTCCCAATATTTTGGACTCTTGCTATCTGAAACTGTCCCTTTAATTGTGTTGACTACTTTGTATCTCCTTAGCAACCATGATTACTTTAAACTCTTCTGGGTTTGCCTGACTTTTTCCCCCTTTCGTTATTATCAATGTTGTTTTCTGGACACAGATAAAACTCTTCTTTTCCACAAACAGGTTTTTGGTTAAAGTAAAACTTTTATATCCCCAAGCTGTTGGTTGCTAAGGGGACCAGTGTATGCAAATAACCTATAAGCACAACAAGGGCCCCAGGAAGAAGTTTGCTATTGGGCCTAAAGGTGTAATGTGTGTTTACTTCTACTGTGACTCAGATATTGTACCTGTTCCCCCTTTGCTCATTTACTAGGGATTTCTCTTACTCCTCTCACGTTATGCCAGCATCTTAACATACACACACACACATAATAATGTGTCACATGATGCTCAGTTTAATTAAAACCAAGATGTTGAATATTTACTGTTGTAGTTTTAAACAATTGTTGATAAAAATCTATTGGCCATCAAGTACAGCTGTGAACAGAATAAAGTGTCTTTTTTTTCATTTTCATATCCACCCCAACAGTGGAATGCTAAGTTTTGTGGTAGTTTTTCTTTGGAAGAAAGTTGGGTGGAAAAAAACTTTAGTGTTTTCCATTAATATTTTCTCAAGAAGAGGAGCCAGTGTTGCGTTGTTCGGATTCCAAAATGCCTTGCCAACCTTCTTGGTAATTAACTGGAGTGTTTCCTTTGCCTAACGTGATGGATGCCATTTGCACTATTTTTATATGGGGCATTATGTTCTTCATATACTGTATCTGCATATTTGGGGGCAGCATAGATTTTAAAACCCCAGGCGTCTTCCCTGCTGCCCTCAGCCCTGAACTCTGACTTGGGGGTTAAGTCCACTCCTTACTGTAATTCTATAACATATAATTTGTGTTCAGTAAAAATCAAACCAATGTTATTGTTTATAAAGGACTGTACTAAAAGTCCAGAGACTGGGTGATAAAAATATGAAAACTGGAAAGCCCTCTTTGTGAAGATTTGATTATCTAGCTGGGAAGACAACATTTCCCCAAAGAAATAAAAACAATGAATTATAAAGGCACACTTGGAAGGGACCATCTGTTAGATATACAATAAGTATCTATTTAAATAAATTATAATGGGATATTGGCCAGTCATATTTTGAGGACTTCTTTTTGAGGACTTCTTTGTTAGCAATTTGTTTAAACTATTAAATGTGAAAGTAAGTAATTTTTTAATTCCATTCATGATGACTTTTTGTTGTGAATCAGGTCTAGATCTCCTCAACATTTTCTAGTGAAGTCATCACAGAGTCGATCCTTCTATATTAGAAACCATTATACATAACATGATTGTGATCAGCACATTTGATTGTATTTGTACATCTCTCTTCCCCTCTTGACGTGTCCCTTACGGTAGGGACCATGTCACCCTCATGATTGTGTCCCTAATGCCTACTACATAGTAAATTCTAACAAAAGCTTGTTGAAATGAACTCAAGTATTTCAGCAACCTCAGAGACTTTTTTTAATACATATTTTATAAATTTTTAATTGTTAAATACTCCAAAAGAACAGAAAATAGCATAAACCTGGATTTTATTTGTTTGTTTGTTTATTTTTAAGTAGGCTTCATGCCCAGCATGGGGCCCGATGAGGGGCCCAAACTCACAACCCTGAGATCAAGACCTGGGCTGAGATCGAGTATCAGATGTTGAACCAATGGAGTCACCCAGGTGCCCCAAAATAAACCTGGATTTTAAAAGTACTAACATTTTACCATATTTGCTTCAGATATATATTTTTTCCCTTTTTTGAGGAAAAACAGATTATAACAAGAGCCCCAGCTGACCCCAGACCACCCTGTTCCTCTCTTCTTTTTCCCTCCCCCCAGATTGCCGCTCTTCTGGAGTTGGTGTTCATTTATCCTTCTTGTGACTGTAAATATCTTTCCCATGTATGTATGCAGCCATAAAATATAAAGTATTTAAAAAAATTTTTTTAACATTTATTTATTTTTGAGACAGAGAGAGACAGAGCATGAACGGGGGAGGGGCAGAGAGAGAGGGAGACACAGAATCGGAAGCAGGCTCCAGGCTCTGAGCCATCAGCCCAGAGCCCAACGTGGGGCTCGAACTCACGGACCGTGAGATGGTGACCTGAGCTGAAGTCAGACGCTTAACCGACTGAGCCACCCAGGCGCCCCCCTGATCAAATTTAGAGTAAAAACCTCTATCATTTAAAATCTAATACTTGGCCTTAACTTATGGAATAATGAGGGGCGCCTGGGTGGCTCAGTCGGTTGAGCGTCCGACTTCGGCTCAAGTCATGATCTCATGGTCTGTGAGTTCCAGCCCCACGTCGGGCTCTGTGCCAACAGCTCAGAGCCTGGAGCCTGTTTTGGATTCTGTGTCTCCCTCTGTCTCTGACCCTCCCCCATTCATGCTCTGTCTCTCTCTGTCTCAAAATCAATCAATCAATCAATCAATCAATAAATAAATGTTAAAAAATTTGAAAAAAAAACATGAAATAATGAAAGAAGGTCCTGTAGACATGAGACAAAGAGAAAGGGGCAGAGTCTCTTCCATGCCTTTCTACCCTGTCTGACTACCTTGGCCAGCCCTCTCTACTGACTACTATACCAAAGCAAAAACTCCTGAGTTAAGAGCTTAACTTAGAGTTAAAATATCCACATCAGAAACAGTTCAGCAGTCACCAGATCCACACTCCGTTTAGAGCACTGGCTGAACAGTGCTCTGAAATTCTGAAATTTCAGAAGAGACATCTTTCTTTCCCTTCCTCCCAATTTTTCTTCCAAAGACATGTGACTTGTTAATGGCCAGACCCCCTTAGTACATGGGTAGCTAAAGCAAGTTATCCAAATTTTCCCATCAAATACGAATGTATATAGTATTTGTGAAAACAAAGCAGTTGCTTAGAAAAAGAGGCTTGCTTGCAAGTTAATTACATGCACAATTTCCTAACAGCATTTGCCTAGACAAAGTCCCTTTTATCACTTGGCTCCTGGGTAACTAATTCTCATTTAATGTGACACTGAAAGATTAAGAAGTCATAATTTACTTCTAGTCAGTAGCCATATGACCGCTGCTAAGGAAAGACGGTTTCTGAGGTCTGAAATGTTCTAATACACGGATTTTATGTATCTCAATTCATGCCTTTGATGCTAAAGTCCATTTCTTGCCTTTTATTCTTTTTTCTTCCCTGAAAATCTGGCTAAAACTAAGTATCAATGAGAAGTCTTTTGAAAAAATTTAAAGAGCATGTAAGTTTCTTTGCAACTTTTGGCTCAAAGTTTTGTTTGCATCATGTTTTATAAACATCTGCTTAAAGTATTTAGGTGCATCTCTATGTGTAAGAAAGCAGATCTTTGATAATATAATGTCTAATTCCTCCAAATAAAACTACTTTAAATAAGCGACATGTTGCAATTTCTGCACATTTGTAATCTCTTATCACTTTTCATTTCCAGAGTTTCCCCAAATCAAATAATGACCTAATCTGATAAAACACAACTGAAATGGAAACACTGCTTCACACTCCTGTACAACCCACAAACACAAGAACTAATGAAGGCATATGGGGGTGGGGGTGGGGGTGGGAAGCCTTAGCAGGGAGAGGAAGTCAGACCTTTTCTATTTGAAACTGCGTAGGAATTTAAGTAGAAGTATAAAACAATTACCAGAGAAAGACTTCAGCCTGAACACTTGAATATTAAACAACTCAGCCCTTAATGAAGCTTGGCCTTGATGTTTAAGAAAGACAAAGAGTAGCCTCTGTTGCCTGTCTCCTGGAAAACCAGACTCAGCTGTAGTTTCATCCTCTTCATCCCTGACCCAGGTTCCAGCTGTACCTATGACATGCCATTGCTTTTCCAGTTATGGAGAAGCATCCCTTTATGGATGAAGCTCAGTGTCAGAGCGGTGAGCTCGCGAGAAAATACTGAGCAAGTCCAAGCCTGCTGGAATCACCCAGGGAAACAAACACTGTTCTAGACATTGGATCCTGCAGCTCATCATCACCAAGGCAATGTAGCCAAATGTCCTATGTCTAGCATTGGGGCAGTTTCTAAATTTTCTAGACTCTATGCCATCCAGTTATTTATTTTATTTGGATCCATATTACACACACACACACACACACACACACACGCACGCAACTGAGCCAATTATCCATGGCATGAAAGCTTTTAAAAAGGCAAAACTGACACAATTTTGTCTCAATATTCAGGATATTTAAGATATTTCAGGTAAAGGTGGCATTTTAGTTTGAATGATTCATGTGGAATCTCAGTTCTCTAATTCTCTTCACGTGAGCACATATAAACTTACCTAGCTTACTTAGATTACAACAAAAATGCTAATAATCAGATAGATAACAATCTATTTTTTTTCTGTCCTCCCCTACATCATGTTACTTTTTGTACTTTAGAGCTCTACTCAAGTGGATTCATCCATAAGACCTTCTTAGATACATTCTGTGAGTTACTTGCCACTCTGTTCACCTTTAAGCTCTCACCTTTTCAGATCTAACCAGCTGTTAATTTTGTTTCCCTTTGAAAATATTGTGGAGGGAGGCTTTTGCCAGTGGCTCTGTTTCTTTGTGTTCTTTCTGGATTTCCATTTGGCATCCTATCCCCCAGTTCCTAATGCATCCCAGGACCCTCTGTTATGGTACTCCATTAGGGGAATGAAGTTTAGTCTATCGTGCATTATGTGTTTCCTTCATTCTTCTCCCAATCAGAAGTAACCTGTTCTGCATGCCATTTCTTCAGAGGGTCCTGAATAAGGCTGACTAGCTAATATGGTATAATGATTGACGCTGGATACTTCTTTTAGGTAGCATGGGTGTATATAAAGGAAGCTTTCCTCAATAATGGCAAAAGTTTCAGCCATCATAACAACTTAATAAAATAGTTTAATTATCTTCAAAGATGATTTTTGGGGTCTTACAAGTCTGAAAATATATGGCGACAGTCATAGTCCAAATACCTAGTAACTGTTCATGAAGAAAAGTATCACTAATTTCAACAAATTGGGGAAAAATACAGATCAAATTAAAGAAAAGTCCATCTTATTTTTAAGGTAGTTTAAAGAAATACTCCATTCCCTTTCTTGGCTTCCATAATGCTGACAGCAGGCTTAAATTACCTCTTTACGCCAAATATTAGGTAATTTAGGGAGAAGCTGACAGGCCAAGAAGAAAGGTTTTCTTGCTCACTGTCTGCCTGAATCCTACAGAGTCTGTCACTCAGAAACCTACCACTCCACAAAATCTCTCCACCATACCGCACATTACTATTAGTTCTCATAAATATAAATGGACCACAAGGGATCATCAAATACAAGAAGAAATTCTTTAACACACAAAAAAGATCAAAACAATAGAAAAACAAAAATCTCAGAGAAAAAGACAATTCAGAAACCAAAAGAAAGAACATTTCGGAGAAACCGTAACTATTACTCTGAGAGCTAAAAGAAGTAACTAGATGAGATGATGGACATACCAATTAGCTTGATTGTGGTAATCATTTCACAATGTATACATTTACAAAATCATCACATTACATACCTCAAATATACACAATTTTTGTCAATTATATTTCAATAAAGCCAGCATAAAGAAGTAAATCTTTTAAGTGAAAATTTGATAAAATTAATTAATAACAAAAAAGAGAAGATATTGCTTGCATCCACAAAATAAAAACAGGAAGGCATAAAAAATAAAAATTCAGAGAACAAAAAAGATATTCTTGGAAATAAAAATTTTGGTAACAGAACTTTAAAAACTGCAAAAACGTTTAAGCAGATACCGTTAAGGATATTGCCCCCAAAATATAACAGAAAACACGAAGAATAGAAAATAGGAAAGAAAATATAAGATAGAGGATTAGTTCAAGAACTATCATGTTAAAATTATAGTAGTTCCACAAAAAGGAAAATAGATAAAATTTTACCAGAGAAAATTATGAAATATATGATACAAGAAAAATTTCCAGAACTGAAGACCAACGGTCACCAAACTGAAACAGCTCGCAATAAATGAAAAGGCTAGAACCTGCCAGGGCATTGGAGGTAAAAATAAAACCTCAAGAGAGAAAAAATAAATCACGCACAAGAAATCATGATTCAGAGTGATATTGGTCTTTTTTGAACTTATGAATATTGATACCAGAATTTAAAGACACTTTAGCAATAACTTCAAATTTCTGAGTGAAAAATTTCGAAATGAAAATTCTATACCTAGCCAAACTAATCGTATGCCAGTATAATATACAGTTATTTTCAGACATGAAAATTCTCAAAATTTTTACTTCCTAGGCTGAGATGACATTCAAAACGTAAAAATCAGTGTTTCATGACACTTCCACTTAGGTCAGAAGACCTACATCAGAGTGCATGTCCATCATTAACACGTGGAGCATAATGTAGACTCTGCCCAGTTTCCATGAACTCTTCCTTAGCAGCTATGGGATGATATGCTCCAACAAAGCTAAGAAATAGTTTAAGGGGTGCCTGAGTGGCTCAGTTGGTTAAGCATCTGACTTCGGCTCAAGTCACCATCTCACGGTTTGTGGGTTTCTGCCCCAAGTCAGACTCTGTGCTGACAGCTCAGAGCCTGGAGCCTGTTTGAGATTCTGTGTCTCCCTCTCTCTCTGCCCCTCCCCTGCTCTCACTCTGTGTTTTTTTTTCTCTCTCTCTCAAAAAGAAGTGAACATTAACAATTCTGAAAAAATAAGAAATAGATTAAGAAATTGGAAGACGTGGAGCACAGGGTATAGAAGTGAGGCAAAAGCAATTCGAGGAAACATGGTAAAGGGAAGACCCAGGGCTTCAGACATTAGATAGGCTTACAGAGCAAATAATCTGAGCTGGAGCCAAACAAGTAAAAAAATGAACTTGACTGATTTCCTCGTGGATGGTGCACTGAGAAAAGGTTTATACTTCTGTCAGAGACTTGAGGAACAATACAGTGATAGGTACATGGGGATATAAGCAAGTAAAAACTAAAACTAAGAATTACTAATTCTGGAGAAAAGACGAGTAGCACTAGAAAAGAAATACACTCATATATTTCTATATGGGTCACTGTGAGTAACACTTTTTAATCATAATGAGGTAAGCACTGAATATTGACTTAGCCAATAATTGTGGTATAACATCTTTGTAGCTTGTACCTCTCCCTAAGCCAGTATATGCACTTAGTCAACAAATCCCACAAACTCTAAGTCATAAACAATTTTAAAAGTCACTCATTCTTGTCTATCCCACTACTGAGGCTGCCCTGTCTTAACTGGAGACAGGTAACTCCAACTGGGGGATTTGCCCAGGGTCCGGATAGGGTCGAGTCCAGGGGCAGAAACTAGAGCACTAAAAGCTCATTAAACTACAATGAAATCAAAATAAAGCTGGGGAGAGTAATTAGGGTAGAGGAGAGAAATTACCCAAAGAATTATGTTATTGAAGACAGTAATGACAGCAAACAGACATATGGCAAATTGGTCAAAAACAGACTCCCAATTGAGTTTCTGTCACTTATTTGCTTTGACTGCTTTGTTCCTTTCTCTTCTTGAAAATGGAGATAATAATAGTACTTTCCTCACAGGGCTGTATGTAGGAATTATATAATTTGTGACATGTAAAGGCTTAGATTTGTGCCTGGCATATGGTAAGAGCTCAATAGATATCAGTTATTACTGTTGGCACCATTAGTGTCCAAAGAGGCAGGAAAAATAGCTTTCAAGTGCTCATGAAATGTTGAATAGAAAATCCAAAATGCAAACACGCATGGAGATGTGGATGGAAACTGGTTAAGCAAGATGGACATGTTACCTCAGCATTTTTACCCGGATTACTGCAGTAGCCTCTGAGTTGGTGTCCTTGCATTGGCCTTGTTTCTAATCTTTTCTCCTTATTGTGGTCAGAGTACAATTCTGCTGAAAGCTTTCCAGCAGCTTCCCACGGCCCTCAGGGTAAAATCCAAGCTACTGGCAAGAAACAGAAGGCTCTTCAGTTGCATATTTCTTCAGTTTCATGTTCTACCTTGCTGCCATGTGTTGTCACCCTAGTTTCCAGCCGACTGCTATGCTCCCCCAAAGAAGCCAAGCTCTCCAATGCTTGGACCCATTTGCATAAAATCTCATTCCTTGATCCAAATCCGTCTGGCTAACTTCCACTCATCTTTCAGGACTCCTTCTAAGATTTAGCATGACTTCCTCTTTTCTTCTCTCACAGAACCTTGCTGGACTGCTCCTTCTAGCACCGAGTTCAACTTTTTGTTTGTTTTTTTTGTGTGTGGGTTTTTTTTTTTTTTTTGAGGCTTTTGATTACTAATTCAGTCTCTTTACTAGTACCCAGTCTGTTCAGATTCTCTACTTCTTCAAGATTCAGTCTTGTTAGGTTGTATGTTTCTGGGAATTTATCCATTTCTTCCAGGTTGTCCAATTCGTTGGCATACCTTTCATAGTTCTTAATCTCACTGTGTTGTATTCATTGGTTTTTTGATGTGTTCATCCTTCTTTTAAATCAGGGCCTAAATCTTTTCCTTCCTGTATCCCCAAATTTTTGACCAATGCCCAGCTCATAGTAAGTGCTGTAATAAGTATTTGAAGACCAAATGAAAAGTTTGGGATTAGTAAAACTTGCTTTAAACATACCAAAAGATTTTAAAAGCAGGGCTTTGGTTAAAACGAGCCTTCTGTGGTCTTATTTGTACAATTGTCTGATCAATTATTACTTGATAGTGCTGAATTAAACTTCAGCCCATCCCATGTCCAATTGTGAATACTAGCTTAAAGATTTTATTATGTATTTCCAGCTTAGGGTTGTTGCAGATTCTGTGTTTGTCCTACCTTCTTCCTTAGAATTGCCCTTTTTGAAGCTTGATGCCATTTTCATTTTCCCTCTGTGTTCCACCTACATGTCAATATCCAATGTTGTAGAATGGTTAAGGTATTAGCCACACGATTAACAAACTTGGCTCGTGAGCTGATCACGTGTCTTATTTATATCTCGAGAGGTTTAAAATAATTTGAAGTGGAACTTAAAAAGAAAAAAAAAAAGATGGTAGCTATTCAAACCAATACTGACTGCCTTTGTTTATTGCCCGGGACACACCTCTTCTCTTTAATTTAAAGTCCACACTCTTATCTGTTTCTTTGGTTTCCAGCATAATGTTTTGATTCCATGAGAGTAATTTCTGGCCTTTTGAACAGGCTTACACAATTAACTCCGTCAGACAGCTGTGTAGTATTTAATGAAAGCCATGCATTGGCCAGAGTGCATGGTAAGAAAGGGAGAATGTTACAATGAAAATTATAATATTGTGTTGAAGATTGTTAGCATCTATTATTACACTGTAAAATTACTTCAAAGTGTCTTGTAATTTATCAATAAATTTTAGAGCTGAAAGTCCATGTTTAATGAAGTCTTCTGAAACTTCAAGGTTATTTCTTTTTGAAAATAAAGCAAATACAAATACTCCCTTCTTTATCCATCCTACCTCTCAGCTATTTCCTAAATAATCTGTTCCCAAGGAAATAGCCTGAGCCCCAGTGTCTCAGGTTTAACCTCAGTAGGTAAAACTAATTATAAGGACAACCACTTTTTTTTGTTAGAGAAAAATATTACTTCTGGAACATTTTTAAAGAAATTCACTTCCCTTTAAGTCCATTCAGTTATCCAGACTAACTCCTAAAATAGTTTTAGAGAAGGCTCCAAGAGTTAGTGCTAGTGAATTGATTAACTTTTAATCCACAAGACTACTTGCATATCTGACAGACTATCACAAGTTTATTTTTTTAAAGCTGTGTGAATAATTTTTGAATCACAAAAATCCCATACCAGCAAAACAGTGAAAAAACTCATTCTTTGGAGTCTTAACTTTTGAGCATAGAAGCATGTGATGTCATATTCTTGAAAAAAAATTTTTGTTAACAAGGACATTGAAGCTTAATTTGAAATATCAACTGTATAAAATATGGAAACACATTTACAATCAATTTTGAAATTTAAAGTATGTTAAATCTCATTTCTTTTACATGGAAGCTTAAAGCAGATGCTTCAAAATATTTTGGGAATAAGCAAAGACCATATCGTTTGGAGGTGACAATAGGTGGCAACAGATGAATCCATTAGCCCTAAACTTTTGAGTCTCATATAAGCCAGCTAACATGTTACCATGTTTGAACTGGGTAATACACACAAAATTTTATGTATAAACAGAAGACTTCCAAGAGAAAAAATGTTCTAAGTTAATTGTCCATCATTAGAACTATGGTTAAATAAATCATAATACATATGACTTGTTGAATATTACATATACCTTAAAAATTATTTTAAAAAAAAAAATTTTTTTTTTTAACGTTTATTTATTTTTGAGACAGAGACAGCATGAACGGGGGAGGGTCAGAGAGAGAGGGAGACACAGAATTGGAAGCAGGCTCCAGGCTCTGGGCCATCATCAGCCCAGAGCCCGACGCGGGGCTCGAACTCACGGACCGTGAGATCGTGACCTGAGCTGAAGTCGGACGCTTAACCGACTGAGCCACCCAGGCGCCCCTAAAAATTATTTTTAAAGGTGTTTCAATGGCATGGGAAAATGTTCTCAATATGATTAAATGAATATTTAAAGTGCTTGGAAATTGAGCATAGTACATAGCATGATATACAAATTACCTACCATAATGCCAAATTTTACAAAGAGGTAAAAAGCAATCAGAATATGCAGTGTGCTAAAAAATTTTGTACTAGATGTATTTGTATTAATATGACTGTAGGATCCAAATTTTTCTAATATTCATTTGGAAATTAATATATATACATATATATAGTCTTCTAGCTGTATAATCATATATTCTTCGACTGAATAGTTAGCTTAAATAGCTAAATCTCTTCCTAAATTTGTTCTTTTATACTTTTTTATCCACACGAATGGTGATAAATTACAAAAATCAGATTTTGTGCTAATATCATTGGTTATATTTTCTAGCGAAGGTAATTGTGTTCCCTGAAGACCCAAAGCATTAGGAGGAAGGAAGCAGCTTCAGTTGAACATTGTAGAAGGGGTTATGAGAGTAATTCACACTATACTCTGGTGTGTAGAGAAAATGTAGATTCATAATTTCATCTAAAACTACTCTGATTTTTCTCAAATCTACCCCCTACCACATGGCAAGGGAAAAAGAAAAAGAGAGAGAGAAGAAAGGAATGGAAAGCAAAGGGAAAGAGACGTCGAGAGAAAGAAAGAAGGAGGGAAGGAGGGAGTTAGAAATTGAATCTAAGTCAGTTTAAAAGTCCACCTGAGCCTTTAATTTATACCAGGCATCTAGGTGTTACCCGGTCTTTTGAGAATATCTGCTCTTTCCTTCAGATTCTTCTCTTCTGTTTTCTCCTTTTTTAAAAAAATGTTTTATTTATTTTTGAGAGACTGCAAGTGGGGGAGGGGCAGAGAGAGGGGGACAGAGGATCTGAAGTGGGCTCTGTACTGACAGCAGAGAGCCCGATGTGGGGTTCGAACTCAGGAACGCGCGAGATCATGACCTGAGCCAAAGTTGGATGTTCAACCGACTGAGCCACCCAGGTGCCCCTGTTTGCTCCTTTTAGAGTTGGTGCCTAGGGCACAGGAAAATGTTCACATCGTCTCTTGGCATTGGAAGAAAGGAGGCCACCGAGGTCACGCTACTCCTTTATTGTAGGTTAGCCGGTTCTCCTGAAGTATCACTGGGCTGGTCTCTCCCAGAGTGTTCTACTCGTATCAACTCTTTCAACCTCTCTGGTCAATACACCTAGGGTATTTTTTCCTCTGTTCCACTGGGGCTCGGGATCCACCTGTCACTCCACCTTGCTGCCTAGCACCACAGACCCTCTGAAACTTAGCCAAGTCTAGGGACCTCCGGGTAGGCCTGCCTGCTCTCCTGGAAGGCAGGCCTTCTCTGCATGCCACAGGGACGCGGAAACCAGGCTGCATAGAGCAATCTAGGCACCCTGTATGTGTCTAGACCGCAGTGTCCCAGGGCATGCTGACCAGACTTGTCAATCATGTTCGAGGCCCCAAGCCCACCTTTCTGTTGCTTCATCACCACCCCCCCCCCCCCCCCCGTGTGATGATCTCACTACAAAAGGGGAGTAAAACCAGAGAATGTCTGCCATGTGTGTTCCCTAGGCTTCTGTAACATACACTTCCGTAGCCCTGGGATTTAGACCAGAGGGAGAGAAACGGATGCATGTCTGACGTTCTACCCCCCACATCTCTCTCTCTCTCTTTCTCTTCTCTAGGGCTAGATTGGATGGGCTTTTCTTTTACTTCCCCTTTTGTCTAGCACAGATTGCCCATACCCCAAATTCTGTGATCTAGTTTGGCCAGGTCTGGCCTTTTGAACAGTTACATGAGAGCTACAGATATTTAGAAAATCCTTTTTCTTTCAACAGTGTCTGTCTTTTAAAGCCACTGGCACACTGTGAGATTTTGTTTTAAAATCATAACAGAAGTGGTATTTTTTTTCTTTAATGTAACATCCTTATCCCCACTTCAGCACAAGGCAGGTAGATGCTTTCAGCTGTTTGTATATCGAAAAATGTTTAAAAATAAAATCATATTATTTTTTTTTTCCAAATAGGTTTTCATGTCATTTTTATCACTGCTGCCTTAGCAAAGTTTCCTCATTACCAAACTAGGAGAGGGGTGGGAAAGCCTTCTGAATTAATGGCTAGAATGGAATGCTGATTACCTACAAAGAATTTTAAATACTGGAAAAGGTATTTGTATTCATAGGTTGAATCATTAATTTAATAGATCATTTATTGAATTCCTATTATAAACTGGGCACAACTCTTGGGACTGGGGAAAGATTTGTGAACAAGACAGGTAAGGCTTCTGCTCTCTTACACATGAAATTCCAGGGACGCAGAGACGTACAAATGCACATACATGCATACACCCACACCCACACGCCAGAAAGAAGTGAAAACGTACCTGTGTGAAGAAATAAAATAAGGTAATGTGATCCAGGAGATTGAGAAACTTTTACATGGAGTGCCAATCTGGAGCTGCCTGGAGACTGAGTTTTAAGCTAAAATCAGAATGACAAGAAGGAGTCTGGCATATGAAGATAAGAAAGAAAAGAAATAACCATTCGAAAGGCCCTAGAGGGGAACAAACAAAACTTGGCAAGCTCAAGAATCAGAGAGGAAAACATCTTCAGTGTGGCTTGAGGGTAAATGGCAAGGAGAAAAGTAGAATGAAATTGGGAAGATCGGTAGGGGCGATTATGTAGGGCTTTGTAAACAAGGAGAAAGGGTTTGGATTTTATACATAGTGCAAGGGGAAGCCTTTGGGTGGTTTTAATGGGGAGAATGATTTTATCTTAGGAGAAACACTGAAGGAGGCAAAAGCAGAAGCAAAGGTTATTATAGAAATCTTGGTGATTGCCGAACGTGGCTTGAGCTAATGAGGTAGTATTATAAAGAAAGTAGATTTTAATGCATGTTTTGGGGGGTAAAATTAACAGGGCTTATGGATGAGTGAAAGAAAGAGGAATCAAAAATGATTCCTTTGCTTTTTCTTTTCAGGTACATTGAGTTAGCGTGAGCATATATCCATTCCCATTCATAACAACCAGTGGTCCTGGATTCTGTCTTCAATTAAGTTTCAGGCTTGGTACTGAAAGGCACAGTATAAGGTACAATTCTGTCCCTCCTAAAAGGGAAAGAAGGGGGCAGATACCACAACTGTGAGTAAGTACCTCTGCCGGCCAGTGGATGAGTACATGAAAAGTATTTATCTGGTGGAGGCTCATGATTGTGGGTAAGAGGCAGAGATGGTATTCCTTGCAAAGGGTCGGGGACAAAGCTTCGGTTAGGTGCTTCTGGCATTTGAACACATCAATTTCTTTCATGTTCATTTCTTCCTTTTTACTTCTCGTATTCTACTTTTCCATTCCCTAGGCTTCTTCTCCATCTCTTTGTTTTTCTTCTTAAACTTTGTTAATTTCGCCCATCATCATCACCATGATGGCCACCATTATTTATTATTAGATAAATAAATGTACACATTTATGGTCTGAATTAATTCTTGCAACCTCCCTGGGGGGAGATATGATTAGGCCCCTTGAAAGGTACCCTTGGGCTTGGTGAGATGAAGCAGCTTGTCCATGGTTACCAGGCCAGGAAGTAGCAGTGCCAAGTGTGAAAACAGGTTTGTCTGACTTTGGAACTCGTGTCCTTAGCCTGTGCTCTGTTCTGTGACTTCTCTCTCCTTCCTTCAGCTCACTGTCTTTTCTCTCTGTTCCTCCCTCTCTCCCCTTCCTTTTATCATTCCCTTTTATGTTTCCCTTTCTTCCTTCTCTCCTTTTTCCTTCTTCTGCTTCAGTCCAATTGCCCTGCTCCTTTGCTCCTATTATGAATCTGAAATTTGGTGTTTTTACAAATAGAAAATACAAGTCCTAGACTATCAGAGGTGAAAGAACTTCAGTGGCAGAGCTAAGACTTCTCAAGCAGGTGATGGAGCTTCTACTCCACAAAATCATTGCTTCTTATGTATAAATACTGGCTGAGGCCAGGGCCATCTTTTTTCATTGTCACCTGTGTGGCTCCACCTTCGGCTCTCCCACCTAGAGCCATTCGTGGAGACCACTCTCTGTCCCGGTCTCCCCTCTAGTCCCTCTGCACTTGTGGGACCTTTGTCACATGCCCAACTAGGATTATAAGCACTTAAAAGATTATTTTTCTTCTCCCCATATCACCCACCATGTATAATTCGAAATTAAAATAACACTGAGTCAAAAAGTAGGAACCAAAACATTAAAAAAAATCACGACTATTCTATAATATTTCTATGCTTAACTATGCAAAGTTCAACTTCATTCCAAAGAAATATTTGTACCTCTGGTTTGTTCTTGCCCCAAGAAGTCTTCATCTGACTATTGGGTAATCCAACTACATAATGCAGGTAGCTGGAGAATGGCTGAAGGCAGGTTAGAAATGAGCAGCAGAACATAAATCTAAAAAGGGGTGATACAGTCCTTGCTTCGGTAGCACATATACTAAAAAGGGGTGATATAAATAATAAATTTATGTATCATTCGCTCTAAGCTAGGCAAGTGAGAAACCATTTCCAATTTGTTCTTACAACAAACGTTGTTGATAATTGCTAATATTATTCCTATTCTACTGATGAGTCTCCAGGGTAGTTGAAGACATTTCCAGGAATTTGATCCCATTCCGTTGTCTCTGCACCCTGACTGAGCTTTTAAGGCACATGATGTCTTACAAACATAGTGTGGATACTGCCTTTTAAAATAAATGTTCTGTACTTTAAGACATTTAGGTAATTACAGTATTCTTGTCTTAACCTGTTTCTCTTTCTCTAAACAAACTTTCAGAGAGTCATTATGTCAGACCTTCATCTTTAGTTAGCACTTTTGATAAATACTAGCAATAGGTATCGTTGCCATGAAATAAGCTATACTAGATGTCCTTACGCTCCTAGCTGTCCATGTTTTTTAGTATTTTTATAAGCCATTCCTTCCAATAAGTGACACATTTTAATAAATTAAACATGGTGTCCTTTATCTTTGAGGACCTTAGGCTTTAACATGGGCTTTGGGATTTGCAACCTGTATAGATTTGCAACTATGGCATAGAAAAGAGAAATTGCCACCAGACAGGAATCCTTCAAGGACAGTGCATCATATGATCATTGAATGTAGATTTCCATGTGAATTGGTTGTAGCCCTTTCTCAGGTATATCAGATCAATGGCAGGTGACAAGGGTTCTTACTATAGGCCCAATGAACATTCCTTCAAGATACAGAAATTCAATCAGAAGGTAAAGGGCTTAAACTGCAATGAATGGAGGAAGGGAAGGAAGTTTGGAAGGAAGTAAGACTAGAAAGATTGTCTGTCTTTATTCAAGTGGGGAAAAGTGAAGCCCCAAAGAAGACAGGAAACAACAAAGGGCATTCTGGGAGCCTATTTTACTTCCTCATAATACAAAGTTCTTCAAATGGTGACTGGAGGAGAATGTCCCTTTCTTCTGCCAAACTCCCCAAACTCCTGAGAATATACCTGTAACTATAAAAGCACCTGCTCGGGCATGCCTTATGGGGTCTTGTTGAAAACCAATAAACAGTGCAAAATTCATTTGTTAGTCTTTGTTAATAGCTTGAGGAACTGATCGGTGTCTTACACTCTCTGAAATGGAAAGGCGTTCTGAGCATGTAGCAAGGATTTCTAATCGCAGACAGTGACTGGGAAATAGAAAACACTTGTCTGAAGGTGGTATAAAAACACCCAGACACTGGTAAATCTCAAGTGTTGCTCAGCTGTTTGCTCGGGAAAAATGGTCATATACTTTAAGAGACTAAGTGCCATTGACATTTCTTAATGTAATATCGACTAATTATTCAAGGTCAAACTTTCAGAGTTCTGTTGTATTTTAGATTTAATGATATATTATGATAGTCATGGAATATGACTATCCAGTGCAATCGTCATGGAATTTTAATTATATGTTCATTAAGGCATAGGCATGCCTCATTTTATTGTGCTTTGCTTTATTGTGCTTCCCAGATCTTGTGTTGTTTTACAAATTGAAGGTTTGTGAGAATGTTGCATCGAGCGAGTCTTCAGAACCATTTTTCCAATAGCATTTGCTCACTTCATGTCTCTGTGTCACATCCTGGTAATTCTTGTAATACTTCAAGCTTTTAATTATTATTATTTTGTTACAGGATCTGTGATTAGTGATCTTTGATGTTACTATTGTGATTGTTTTGGAGATGCCAATAAAGATTGTGTGTGTCCTAACTATTCTACCAACTGGCTGTTGGTCTGTCTCTCTCCCTCTCCTCAGATCTCCCCTTTTCCCGAGACACAGAAATATTGAAATTAGACCTGTTACTAACCGTACAATGGCCTCTCCATGTTCAAGTGAGAGGAAGAGTCACACGTCTCTCACTTTAAACGCTGAAGATGATTAAACTCAGTGAGGAAGGCACATCAAACACCCAGAGAGGCTGAAAGCAAGGCCTCTTGCACCAAACAGTCCAATTGTGAATGCAAAGGAGAAGTTCTTGAAGGAAATCGAAAGCGTTACTCCGGTGAACACACAAATGACAAGAAAGTGAACCAGCCCTATTGCCGATATGGGCAAAGGTTGAATGGTCTGGATAAGAGATCAAACCAGCCACAATATCCCCTTAAGCCAAAACCCAATCCAGAGCAAGGCCCTAACTCTTCAATTCTATGAAGGCTGAGCGGTGAGGAAGCTGTAGGAGAAAAGTTTGAAGTTTGCAGAAATTGGTTCATGAGGTTTAAGGAAGGAAGCTGTCTCATAACATCAAAGTGAAGGGTGAAGCTGCAGGTGTTGACAGAGAAGATGTAGCAAGTGGTCCAGAACATGGAGCTGGAAGGTAATTCATGAGGTAGGTACATTAAGTAACAGAGTTTCAATGTAGACCAAACAACTGCCCTTTCCCCATTGTATGTTCTTGGCTCCTCTGTAGCGAATTAATGGACCATAGGTAGGTGGGTTTATTTCTGGGCTTTCTATCTGTTCCATTGATCTATGTGTCTGTGTTTATGCCAACATCAAACAATTTTGGTTATTCGACTTTTATAATGTAGATTGAAATCAGGGAGCATGGTGCCTTCAACTTTGTTCTTCTTTCTCAAGTTTGCTTGGCTATTTGGGGCCTGTTGTGGTTCCATACAAATTTTAGGATTGTTCTAGTTCTGTGAAAAATGCCCTTGGAATTTTGATAGGGATTGCATTGAATCTGTAGATTGCTTTGGGTAGTATGGACATTTTAGCAATAGTACTTCTCCCAGTCTATGAGCACGGAGTATCTTTTCATTTATTTGTGTCTTCTCCAACTTCTTTCGTCAATGTCTTATAGTTTTTAATGTACAGGTCTTTCACTTGATTAAGTTTATTCCTAGGTATTTTATTCTTTCTGATATAATTGTAAATGGGACTGTTTTCATAAATTCTCCTTACACTAGTTTGTTATTAGTATACAGAAGTGTAAGAGATTTCTATATACTGATTTTGAAACCTGCAACTTTACTGAATTCATTCATTAGTTTTAACAGTTTTTTGGTGGTCTTTAGAGTTTCCTATACATTACATGTCATTAGCAAATTGGACAACTTTACTTCTTCCTTTCTGATTTGGATGCCTTTTATTTCTTTTTCTTGCCTCTTTGTTCTGCTAGGACTTCCAATATTATGTTGGATAATACTGGCAACAGTGAGAATCCTTTTCTTGTTTCTCATCTTACAGGAAAAGCTTTTTGGCTTCTCACCATTGATTATGATATTAGCTGTGGGTTTGCCTTATATGACTTCTATTATGTTGAAGTATGTTCCTTTTATACCCACTTTGTTGAGAGTTTTATCATAAATGAATGTGGAATTTTGTCAAATGTTTTTTCTGCATCTATTGAGATGATCATATGATTTTTATCCTTCATTTTTTTAATGTGGTGCATCATGTTGATTGATTTGTGGATGTTGAACTTTTCTTGCATCAGTAGAATAAATCCCACTTGATCATGGTGTATTGTCCTTTTTAAAAAAATTAACTTATTTTTTAAATTTACATCCAAGTTAGTTAGCATAACTCTGTGCAACAATGATTTCAGGAGTAGATTCCTTAATGCCCCTTACCTATTTAGCCCATCCCCCCTCCCACAATCCCTCCATCAACCCTCTGTTCTCCGATTTAAGAGTCTTTTATGTTATAAAAGACTGTTTTTATATTATTTTTGCTTCCCTTCCCTTGTGTTCATCTGTTTTGTCTCTCAAAGTCCTCTATGAGTGAAGTCATATGATATTTGTCTTTCTCTGACTGACTAATTTCACTTAGCATGATACCCTCTGGTTCCATCCATGTAGTTGCAAATGGCAAGATTTCATTCTTTTTGATTGCCAAGTAATACTCTGTTGTATATATATACACCACAACTTCTTTATCCATTCACCCATCAATGGACATTTGGGCTCTTTCCATACTTTGGTTTTTGTTGATAGTGCTGCTATAAATATGGGGGTGCATGTTTCCTTTCGAAACAGCACACCTGTATCCCTTGGATAAATACCTAGTAGTGCAACTGCTGAGTCGTAGGGTATTTCTATTTTCAATTTTTTGAGGAAACCTCCATACTGTTTTCCAGAGTGGCTGCACCAGTTTGCATTCCCACCAGCAGTGCAAAAGAGATCCTTTCTCTGCATCCTCACCAACATCTGTTGTTTTCTGAGTTGTTAATGTTAGCCATCCTGACAGGTGTGAGCTGGTATCTCATTGTGGTTTTGATTTGTATTTCCTGGATGATGAGTGATGTTGAGCATTTTTCATGTGTCAGTTGGCCATCTGGATGTCTTCTTTGGAGAAGTGTCTATTCATGTCTTTTGCCCATTTCTTCACTGGAGTATTTGTTTTTGGGTGTTGAATTTGATAAGTTCTTTATAAGTTTTGCATACTAACCCTTTATCTGATATGTCATTTGCAAATATCTTCTCCCATTCTGTCAGTTGCCTTTTAGTTTTGCTGATTGTTTCCTTCACTGTGCAGAAGCTTTTCATTTTGATGCGGTCCCAATAGTTCATTTTTGCTTTTGTTTCCCTCGCATCTGGAGACTTGTTGAGTAAAAAGTTGCCACAGCCAAGGTCAAAGAGGTTTTTGCCTGTTTTCTCCTTGAGGATTTTGATGGCTTCCTGTCTTATATTGAGGTCTTTCATCCATTTTGAGTTTCTTTTCGTGTGTGGTGTAAGAAAGTTGTCCAGGTTCATTCTTCTGCATGTCGCTGTCCAGATTTCCTAGCACCATTTGCTGAAGAGACTGTCTTTATTCCATTGGATATTCTTTCCTGCTTTGTCAAAGATTAGTTGGCCATACGTTTGTGGGGCCATTTCTGGGTTCTCTATTCTGTTCCATTGATCTGAGGGTCTGTTCTTGTGCTAGTACCATATTGTCATGATGATTACAGCTTTGTGATACAGCTCGAAGTCCATGGTGTATCATCCTTTTAATGTAATGTTGATAATATTTTGTTGAGGATTTTTGCATCTATGCTCATCACAGATATTGGCTTATAATTTTCTTTTCTTGTGGTATCCATTTCTGGTATTGGTATCAGGGTAATTTTGGCCTTATGAAATGAGTTGGGAAGAGTTTTCTCCTCTTCTATTTTTTAGAAGATTTTCATAAGGATTGGTATTAACTTTCCTTTCGGGGCACCTGGGTGGCGCAGTCGGTTAAGCGTCCGACTTCAGCCAGGTCACAATCTCGCGGTCCGTGAGTTCGAGCCCTGCGTCGGGCTTTGGGCTGATGGCTCAGAGCCTGGAGCCTGTTTCCGATTCTGTGTCTCCCTCTCTCTCTGCCCCTCCCCCGTTCATGCTCTGTCTCTCTCTGTCCCAAAAATAAATAAACATTGAAAAAAAAATTCTTTAAAAGGAACCTTTCTGATTTGGAGGAGAAAGACTCAGAACTCCTTTTCAGTCTCTTATTATCCAATTCCTTTCCACCAAGGAATTGACAACTCCGAATAAAGGGAAATCTCAACAACCATAGATTTCTTTAATCATGGAATTAATAATAACAGAAATAGCAAAGCTCAAAAAATATAGCTGCAGCTCAAAGATTACAGCTATGTTTTTGTGGTGTTTATGCTATCATTTATTTAAGATGGGGGGCCATTTTGGTTTACTAAGACGGCTTTGAAAAGTTTTGATTAAAAAAAAAAGTCACAATACATGAAAGCAAAACACAATAGCCAGGGCTGTACTTGGTTCACAAATATCCATCTAAGTCTTTCTTTCTACCTTTTTAAGCTAGAAACACAGTGCAGAAAAGAGAAAGTATTCATTTATTTTTCCATTTTCCATTTCCTAGAATTTCCTGGTTAAAATTGTGATTTGAGTTCAAGCCTGGAAACATAACTTTTTCAGGTGAATTTCCTGTTAAAAAGAAAAACAGCAACATACATTTAACATCTTCCACAGGCTGTTATAATTTGCCTTGTCCATTTTATCTCTCCCCACCTACTTGTTTGGTTATCTATGAATTCAATGCTCATGAAACATATTTTCCAATGTCTAACCTCATGTACTCATACATATTAGGACTTCAAACATTTGTCAGTCAATCAATTGATTTCTGATGCCTCCCTATCCATCACCCAAAATATTTAGGAAAGATACCAGTCGCTACTATCCCAGGAGAATTTCCAGGAGCTAGGTAGCATCCTCCTGCCTGAGAGGAATTTAGTTTTCCACGTCTCTCCATTGATTTGTTCATCTTACTTCCATTTTAGAGATGAGAGTTTCAAGCTCATCATTAAATGACTGAACCCAGACATACAAACACCAAAAAATCTTGCAAGTGAAGACATGGGAAGCTTGTGTCCCTCTGGGTTTGGGGGCAGCAAGTAACCTATTACTTGTCTCCTGCATCTAGGCAGCTGACTTTAACATAACTACCATTTACAGAAAAGAAATAGAAATCTAGCACCATGGCAAAAACTTAGAGAACCACCTATAATTATCCTCATCTATAGTATGCTACTTAATCTTATGTGATAGTCATGATGGAAAATTGTTCTTGCCTCCTTCCTTCTCATCACAAAATGAACACTATTCATTGCTGATGCCCAAAATCTAGGGCACTACCCATTATCATGGATTCCTCTCCTACAACATCGAATCCAGGGAATCTCAGCCTTGACACCATTGACATTTTGGGCTGGACAGTTTTTATTGTGGGGGACTGCCCTGTTCGTGAAGGATGATTAGCAGTATTGCTGGCCTCTGTATACTAATAACAATTCCCAGTCATGGCAACAAAAACTGTCCCCAGACTTGGGGCACCTTGGGTGGCTCAGTCAGTTAAGCTTCTGACTCTTGATCTCAGCTCAGGTCTTGATTTCAGGGTCATGAATTCAATGCTGGGCATGGAGCCCACTTAAAAAAAAAAAAAGAAGTTTCCAGACATTTTCAAATATCCCCTTGAAGGATGAAAAACATTCCCAATTAAAAACCACTAAATCTAATAGTAAGCTGTGAAAGCTGAAATTCCAAAATTTATCCTGAATCTAAATGTCTCCCACAAAATCCATATCTGGCCCAGGTCCCAACTCTTAGCACTCACTTGGGCCACTGCAATGACTATTCAGTGCATCCCCTTCAGTCCATTTTCTGCTCTACAGTCAGTGTGATCTTTGTAAAACCTCAGTTGGATTGTGTCATTTCTCTTTTTAAAACCTTCCAATGGCTTCTCATTATACTGGGAACTCTTCTCCGTATCATCTCCTAACACTCTCCTCTCATTCACGGTTCTCTGGTTTCACTGGCTTTATATCATTTTTCGAACGTTGCCAGGTTTCCTCACATCAGGACATTTACACATACTCTCCTTGGAATGCTGATTCTTTGGTCATATTTAAGGTTTTTTTCCAATATCATTTTTTAGCGAGTTCTTCTCAGACCATCTCAGGAAGATAATCCTGCTCTTCCCCAAATACTGTATGCCATTACCTTCAATTAATCTCCATTGTAGTTACCTCTGTCGTCGCTATTTGAAATTATACCACTGTTCATTTTTTGCTTGTCTTAGCTATCATAATGTAGGCTCCATCACTAAAGCCTATCCATCTTATGTATGGTTATGTCACCCATGGCCTAGAACAGTCACCTGGAATGGAATTGGCACTTAATAAATATTTATTGAATGAATACATAACTGAATGCCATAAATAATAATAAATGTTTTCTGTCTGAAGGAGAACATACTCTTTATTTTAAAATAGTGTGTGATATTTACATTATTAAATTTATTCAAAGCAATCCAAAGGTTTCCTATCTCACCCAGAGTGAAAGCAAAAGCCCTTCTAATTACCTATAGGACACCCACATGATCTGGACCTGCTACTGTCCTCCCCACATGATTTCCTAACACTTGCATCTTGACACTTGAGCCACACGCTGACCTTCCTCCTGTTCTCAAACATGCCAAGGACGTGCCATTTTAGAATGTCTGCACCCACTGCTTCCCCAGCCTGAATGCTGTGGCCAGATGTCCCTGGACTCACTATCTCACCTCCTTCCGGTTTTTGGTCATGTGTTCTCTTGTTAGAATGGCTGGTTCTGACTACCATATGTAAAATAGTAAGAAAGAAAGCCATCTTGCTTACCCTCAGCCTGGAGCTGTCCTAACTCTAGCAAAAGCATTTTCTTTTGAATATGAACAATTTTATAGAACACCAACATTAGACAAGGCTACTCTGTGATGTCATAGATCAAGATATAAACAAGACTACTCAGTAATTATGTGTGAGCAGAAAAAGAGAGAGAGAGAGAGAGACAGAGAGAGAGAATAAATGCTGTCAAACACCCCCCTTATTCCTGTTAATTATGAACGGCTGTTCTATATTTGTTCAGCCTTAGCCCCACTTTATTCCCTCTATCTTACATATGAAATTAAGATTATTAAGGCAGTCATAGAATTGCTTTGACTTTTTGACAGTATTCATTCAAAAGCAAAATCACATTTCCTTGAAACTTCTCTGAAATCACCTAACACATGCTCAAATACAGTAAGAAGCCCCTCTTGATTAGCAACCTTTTATTGAGACATTCCACAGTCCTCCATGGTGTGGTCTTCCTCATTGCAAAGAGTTAATAAGCCCAACTTTGTTCAACTACAGGTGTGTCTGTGGTGGATTTTGCCTGGAGGGCATCAACAATAGTAACCCCCGACCTCAAAGAGCACTCTGTAAGACTTTAAGTAAAATGACCATATTTTGCTAGGAGAATCCAAGTTTATAAAGCCTTCTGTTTAATGTGTACCTTTAGGTCACTACCCTCTTTTATTCTCAAAACTGTTCCAGTTTGAAGGTAAATTACGTAGTCACCAGACCTTTAATCTGCAATTTTTCAAATAGCATTTATCATCATCTGGAACATTATAGTATTTTCCATGTCCTTTCTCTCTTCCTATCCCCCGATTAAAATGTAAATGCCATAGTGCAAGAACTTAACCTATTTTTTTTTTTTATTATCCTATCCCCATCACCTAGAACAGCTCTTGGCATACTGAAGCTCCCAGTTCATACCTGTTGAATGAATTAACTAATGAAAAGTTATAATACTACAAGAGATCTTTGAACTATGAACAACTTTTAAAAAGTCATCCCAACACACAAAACTCAGCCACATTTCTAAATGCTCATATGTAGAAACTGATATTAAAATGTAGTACCATTTGTGCTTACTCCAAAGATAAGGAAAGCTTAGATTTACACTTCACATACATGTACAGGGTCTGTATGTGGAAAATTACAAAATGCTGGTGAAAGGAATCAAAGAAAAGTCAACAGCTGGAAGTTGAAGACTTCGTGAATTGGAAAACTCAGTGCAGTAAAGCTGTCAATTCTCCCCAGATTGAGCTATAGGCTTAATTAAAATTTCTATCAAGAGCTCCGCAAGGGTTTTATAGACATAAACAAGGTTATTCTAAAATTTATGTGGAGAGGTACAGGCTTGGGTATAGCAAAAACAATCTTGACATATAGGAATAAAGTAGAAGGAATCACTTTGATCTTAAGTCCTACTGTGAAGTTGTAGTAACAAAAACAGAACAGATCCATTGAATAGAATAGAGAATCAAGAAATACACTCACATAAATATGCCCAGCTGATTTTGTACAAAGGTCTAAAAGCAATTTAATGGAAGAAATACAGTTTTTCCATCAAATGGCACTAGACCAATTGGACTTCCCAAGGGGGGAAAAAAGAACTTAAATCCAAACCTCACACTTCATTAAAAAATTAACTCACAATTAAACATGGATTTTCATGTAAAATATAAAACTGTACAATTTTTAGAAAAAAAAAAAAGAAAATCTTGGGGCTTTTGGGTCATGCAAACAGTTCTTAGACTTGACATCACAAAGCACAGTCCCTAAATGGAAATATTAGTAACTCAGACTCCATAAAAATAAAAAATGTTTGTTCTGTTAAAAAGCCTATTTTTTAAAAAGAAATTAAGTTTATTTATTTATTTTTGAGAGAGATAGAGACAGCATGAGTGGGGGAGGGGCACAGAGAGAAGAAGACAGATGATCCCTAGCAGGCTCTATGCCAGCACAGAGCCCAACGTGGGGCTTGATCTCATGAACAATGAGATCATGACCTGAGCTGAAATCAAGAGTCAGATGCTCAACCAACTGAACCACTCAACTGCCCCTGAAAGAACCTATTAAGGGATGAAAAGACAAGTTACACAATGGGAGAAAATATTTGTAAACCACATATCCGACAATGGGCTGTTATCTAGCTATATAAAGTTTTCAAAATCACACTTAAAAAAATCCAATTTGAAAACAGTCAAAATACATGAAGAGACATTTCTCTGAAGAGGATGTACAGATGGCAAATAAGTACATGAAAATATGATTAACCTTGTTATCCACTAGGAAAAGGCAAATTTAAAACATAGTAATACAATGAGATATCACTATATACCTATCAGAGGAGCTAAAATAAAACTTAGTGACAACATCAAATGCTGGCAAGAGAGCAGAGAAACTGGATCATTCATATACTGCTGATGGGAACGTAAAATGTTACACTTGCTTTGGAAAACAGTCTGGCAGTTTCTTATGAAACCAAACACGATTATCACATGACTCAGCAATTATGTTCTTCAGCAGCAGAGAAATAGTAACTATGTGCACACAAAAATCTATACATAACGTTCATAGCAATCCTACCCATAATAGCCAATCAGGGAAACCACCCAGTTGCTTTCAATGGGTGCGTGGTTAAGTAAACTGTGACACCTCATGTATGAGAATACTACCCAGCAATGAAAGGTATTGATACACACAAAACTTGGATGCATCTCCCGGCTTAGAGGAATTCTTCCAGGCTGACACAGCTTGACCAAGGCATGGGGTTTCATGGACCAGCATGGTGGATTTCAGTCTCCCCTAACCCCTTGGTTGAGTACTCGGTGGCAAGTCACAGTCCTAGCAAAGAAGGGAATACAATTTACTCCAGGTAATCTGTCTAAACTACTAGTGGCCCCTTTGAGTGAATAAAATTTGAATCCAAACTCATGCAAGCCTTTTTAAAAACGAAGAAGAAGAGGGACTTTTTGTTCAATGTGTTGTTACTGGTTTGTGTTACTGCAAAGCATGATTCTCTGCAGCACCTAAGATCAGTCAGTGTTAGGAATCTATTCAGGAGATCACAAAGGCTATAGAAATTTCATGCGAAACTTCCCTTTGAATCACTAAGCGTGTCAAACAATAACAAAACCTCTTATTCCTGGAGATTCTCATGAAGGCTGTAGTGTGAATGCTACCCACACTTTACTTGGAAAGGAAACACAAGAGACTTTTCAGAATATTCCTCCTTCAATTCTAGGTTAAGTGCTAACCCGATGACATAGAGTTGATACCAAATTCACGATTTACAAAAAAAAAAATCCCAATCACCCCTTTTTGTTACTAGTAGTGGTGTGTCTGTTGAAGGATAATTGTGCTCAGCTATGTGTTCATTCTTGGTATGGATGAGTAAGTAGTATTTTCTTTTTATTTATCTATTTTTTTTAATTCAACTTAGTTAAAATACAGTGTAGTAATGGTTTCAGGAGTAGAATTAAGTGATTCATCACTTACATATGACACCCAGTGCTCATCCCAGCCAGTGCCCTCCTTAATGCCCATCCCCCATTTAGCCCATCCCCCCACCCACCACCCCTCCAGCAACCCTCAGTTTGTTCTCTGTATTTAAGAGTCTCTTGTGGAGACTCAGTTGGTGTGGCTCAGTTGGTTAATCATCTGACTCTTGGTTTTGACTCAGGTCACGATCTCATGACTTGTGAGTTTGAGCCCTATGTCGGGCTCCACAGTAACAACTCGGAGCCTGCTTGGGATTCTCTCTTTCCCTCTCTCTCTCTCTGCCCCTCCCCTGCTCATTGTGCGTGCTCACTCTCTCTCAAAAATAAATAAATAAAAATGAAAAAGGGGCACCTGGGTGGCTCAGTCAGTGAAGCATCCAACTTTGGCTCAGGTCATGCTCTCATGGTTGGTGGGTTCAAGCCCTGTGTTGGGCTCTGTGTTGACAGCTCAGAGCCTGGAGCTTGCTTTGGATTCTGTGTGTGTGTCTGTCTCTCTGCCCCTCCCCTGTTTGATCTCTCTCTCTCTCTCTCTCTCTCTCTCAAAAAATAAACATTAAACAAATTTTTTTAAGTGAAAAAAATTTTAAGTCTCTTATGGCTTGCCTCCCTCTTTGTTTTTATCTTATTTTTCCTTCCCTTTCCCTATGTTCATCTGTTTTGTTTCTTCAGTTCCACATATGATTGAAATCATATAATATTTGTCTTTCTCTGACTTATTTCACTTAGCATAATATGCTATACTTCCATCCATGTTATTGCAAATGGCAAGATTTCATTCTTTAATACTCCATTGTATATATGCATGTATATATGTATGTATATATGTGTATATATGTGTATGTATATATATGTATGTATATATACAACATCTTTATCCATTTATCAGTCGATGGACACTCAGGCTCTTTCTATAATTTGGTTATTGTTGATAGTGCTGCTATAAACATTGGGGGTGAAGAGTAAGTAATACTGTCACAACCTGGGGAGGTAACTATAAAAGCATAGCAGTATATTTGAAGGTTTGTCAAAAATTTTTCAAATGAATAAGTTGAGTTGGAAAATATATCACTGGAATGTTCACTGACATCATGCCAAAAATTCTAGGTTTGTGATCAATATTCTTGGTAAAATTGAATGAAGAAAACTTCATATTGTGGAGAATCCTCTGCATTTTCATTTCCAAACACTGGCCTCTAAACCAGTGTCTGAAACATCCACTTATTTGCCTTCCTTGATACAGATCTGACCACTGTTCACAAAATTCTTGTCAATAGAGATAAAAAATATATCTGTATTGAGATATTTAACTCTGTAGAGCCATTGTTAAAGGCTTGATCAGATCTGTGACACAAAAGCTGTAGTTTCTGCACTGTTGAAGCAAGGAAGAAAGTTTTAAGTAAGCCAAACTGTAAAAAAATAATTTTTGAAAACCTTGGCAAATTTTCTAGATATATTTGAAAGTTTTAATGCATAAATAGAGAGCACAGACACCATATCATCGCTTAATAGAATTGATTGTGTCTATTGTGAAGTTATGATTAAGATCAAGGACTCAGGAATCAAAGAGCCCTAGGTTGAAATCGGGGTTTTGTCATTTGCTAGATGTGTGAGTTTGGGCAAGTTACTTTATCTCTCAAATTCTTGGTTCCTATACTTTGCTAAACCTCATTTCAAAAATAAAGATAATCACCCTAACTACTTCATTCAGTTGTTTTGAGAATGAGGTCAGAAAATCCAAAGAAGCCAATGTTCTCTGTCTTTCAAACTTAATCCAAAATGCTTAGCATAATGGCCCCATGAAGTGTTCAATAAAGTATTATTTTTATTACCATAGTTCAAACCCACGATTACTATAGGAATTGGTATTAATATATCTTCCCATATTCTGTGAAAAAAAACTTTTCAAGGAAAACATTAAATTATATTTAATTTGCTGTGAATCAAACCCAGGCAATATTTTCCTGTCTTGATGCTGAAATTTCTTAGTTCAAATTTTATAAGGAGCCATATTCTTAATCATTTCCAATCTTTTCTAGGCTCTATCTAAAAAATTTTGAAATCAAGTTTGACTTGATCATCTTAGACAATTGCTAGAAAAACCACTATAAAGATAGATATCAGTTTCTCTTTTGCCACAAAACACTGAAATTGACCTATGCCCTGCTCAAATTTCATACTTCCTTGTATAGAAAAGCTTGTGATGAGGAAGTAAGGTCAAGGCTCTAATTTATATCACATAGGAAGGTCAAAAACTATATATTTTTTTATATAAAATTTATTTTACTATTACCTTAATTTTTAAGACATATTATTTATATAATCTTAAATTTCATATAATAGAAAAGGAGATAAAATTTTGTTTATGTAATTGAGTATAGGTTTTAAAAACCTGATAAAACTGACCTGAGCCTATGAAAATGGTAATAATTCAACAAAACCTATATCTGTTTATTCGAAGGTCAGCTTTCTTCTAACTATGCTATATATTGCCTATGATCTTTCAAAGTTGGAAATTAGTATTCTGTATCAGAAAATGCAGTCTCCCAAAATTCCATCTTCTTGTATAAGAAGATAAAATTTGACCTTATTCAGATATAGTTCACCTGTAAACTATTAAATTGATGTAGCATTGGAAATTAAAATGCATGAATATGTATATATTTAATCCCTTAAAGATTTTTCTTAGATACATATATATACATACATACATACATGTAAAATTGTGTGTATACGTGTGTATGTGTGTACGTATATATGTATGTGTGTGTGTGTGTGCGTGTGTGTATATATATAATGCCAAGGGACATCTCTATAAAATGTATAGCTGTTGTATTTCTCAAACAATATTTTCCAAATCAAAACCATTTGTTAACAGAGATTTCTATTCACCCCAGGGGACAATTCCATTAGGCTCTTTTTCCTGGCTATGACCTAGAATTTACAGTCTGAGTATAGCTTAAGATCTAACTCTTTGTGAATCACTCCTGTATTGTAACTAATTCTTGCTATACTAGATTTTCCATGATTATTTGAACTATTAATATGTGTAATCAATCACACAGAAAGCCGTAGAATTCCACTTGTTCCATTCTGGCTGTTTTTACAACATAATGGATGTGTGTGTTTTGCCAATAGTGAGTCCCTCAACAGGGCAATTACTACAAATTGACTGTACCAATATTAGCAACAAGGGACATATTCATAGAACACACATCAACACTCTTACAGAAGTCATACATTTGTTAGCATGGCAAAGTGAAGAAAAACAGAATGGACAATTTTATATTTATTTGTAAGTGAGTGCCCAGGAAAATCTATTGGGAACGCATGGACCACCTTGGATAACTACTCAAGGGCATTTTTTATTTTAAAAAATTATTCAAGGCCAAGCTATACATAGATGGAAGAATAGGACTTTCAGATAATAATTCAAGGACAGATTTTCAGATGCTATCTATCAAATTAAGCCAAGGTTATATGCATATTTTGAGTTATTTCATATGCGATTTAGGAAAAAAACCCAAGATGTGCATAATCCTTAAACATTTTTATCTCAAGTATTACTCACAAGGTCATCCTTTGATGAACAGCAACAAGCAAGATTACAGTTCTCTTTGAATTTTAGTTGGCAAAGGAAAATTGTCACATTCAGAAAAGAGATTATATCCCTCCAGCAGCTTATACAGGGACATAATTAATGGTACAAAGTCATGGACAAATTACTCTACCCGGCCAGTATTGGGTTTCATATGAGGCCACTGAGGTTTATTTTATTGGTAGGAGAAGTTACTACCTCATAGTTTAGCTAATATCAAATTTATCTTTAATGCTTCATCTTTTAAGAAGTTCTTGCCAATTCACTAACAACACACACACACACACACACACACACACACACACACACACACACTAACTCCCAGCCAGGTATCTGTTTATAGGACACCACTGTGGCCAATCAGGATCCCCATTTATGGACCAATTGTAGTATCTCCCCATCAAAATTGGTCCTTTTGTCATCCTTTTTCAGGATGCTACTGTATGGGTATGATGGTGGTAAATGATTATCAATTAAGTAAGTTGACCAATAGGTTACTTTGCCAAGCAAACCATAACTTTTAGTATTCAACCTAATGAAATAGATATTATTACGCTCACTTTTTTTAAGTTTATTTATTTATTTTGAGAGTGACAGAGACAGCACAACTGGGGGAAAGGCAGAAAGAGAGGGAGAGAGAGAGAGAGAGAGAATCCCAAGTGGGTTCTGCACTGCCAGCACAGAGCCCGACATGGGGCTCGAACCCACGAACCATGAGTTCATGATCTGAGCCGAAACCAAGAGTTGGTCACTTAACTGACTGAGCCACCCAGGCGTCCCTTATTATGCTCACTTTAAAACTGAGAAAATTGAGAATCAGGAAACTGGCATTCAAGCCAGTTCTCCCAAGTACAAAATCCCATCCACTTTCAATTATACCATCCTTTCTAAAGTGTGTTTTAGGATATTAACAGGTGTTTTGTTCAAATAAACCTGAGAAATGCTGGGTTTTATAAAAATCGACAGTTTCTTCACTATAGGAATTCCCAGAGCTCGTGAGGTTTACAAATCACTAAGAGAAGGATAATGTTTATGCTAATTCCAAACCCTATTAATATGTAGTCAACCTTTCTCCCACTCAGACTATATTTTCCTAAACGCATTTTGGGGAAAACAGTACTGAAACTGTATTTTTCTGTATTCATTGATTTATTGTTATCAGAGAGCCTGCACAATTTGCAAACATATGTTCTTCAACTCAACAAACATTTTTATTCCTTATTTATTATCTTTGTCTTATCCTCCTATTCTCTACATATTTTGGGAATCCTGTCCATCTAACTTTTCTTTATCTTTATTGTCATGTTGATATTTTTTTTGACATCACCTATAGGTTTCTTGAATTTGTCATCTACCTTGTTAACTCCACTTTGGGGGACTAGCTAACTTGCTGTTTACTACCCAATTATTTATTTTACTTTCTTTTTTATTGCGGTAAAATATATATAACCTAACATTTGCCATTTTAACCATTTTTAAGCACGCAGTTCTGTGGCATTAAGTATATACACATTGTTATACAACTAAACCACCATCCATCTCCAGAACCTTTTCATCTCCCCAAAATGAAAGTCTGTACCCATTAAACACTCACTCTCCATTCTCTTCTCCTGCCCTGGAAACCACACTTCCACCTTATGTCTCTGTGAATTTGACTACTTTTGGTACCTCATATTACTAGAATCAGAGTGCTTGCCCCTTTGTGGTTGGTTATTTCACTTAGTATAATGCTTTCAGGGTTCATCCATGTTGTAGCACGCGTCAACATTTTCTTTCTTTTTCAAGGTTCCATTGTATGTACATGCCCCATTTTGTTTACCATGCATTCGTTAATGCAAATTCGTGTTGCCCTCCATTTGGCTGGATATCCGCTGGATATCCAATGCGGATAGTGTCATTATGAATGTGGTGTGTACAAGTTCGAGTCCCTGCTTTCAATTCTTTGGGGTACATACCCAGAAGTGGAATTGCTGAATCATGTGGTAATTCCATGTGCAACTTTTTTCAGGAACTGACACGCTATTTTTCATAGCAGCTGCAGCATTTACATTCCTACCAATAGCACACAAGGATACCAATTTTTCCACATCTTCCCAGACCCTTGTTATATTCTTTTTGCTTATTTGTTTCTTTATAATAGTCACCTTAGTGGGTGTGAAGTGACATGTGTTTTTAGGATACATTCAAGTACTGATTGTGTTAGCCCCCTGAAGGCATGCACTCATTTACCTAAGATCTTGGGTACCTAGCAGAGTATGAAATACATACTGGATGCTTAGTAAACATTTATTGTATAGTTAGAGATAAGATTAGATTCAGGGAGAAAGCCTAGAATGGAAAGATAAGTTTGGATTTTGTCCGTTGGTTAAGTGGGAGCCACTGTGAATTTAGAAAAAGTAAATGAGGTGAAAAGGGGCATTTGTCTTGGGGGAAATTTTCTGGAGGTGAGTTCACAGAGTTTCAAAATGGCAAGACCATTCATGAATTCATGACAGAATAAAGTCAACCCAAGAGGGTTTGTAAAATAAGAGCCAGAATCTGACAAAAGAGAAGGAGAAATAAAAGATGACTCCAAGTTTAGCATCTTGGGTCACTGTTGAGCAACAGGGCCACTGACAAAAAAGTTTCAATGGAATGTAGAGACAATGCGTTTATACTTTCTAACGTTCTGCTATTATTCTTGGGCAAATCAGCTCAGGACTCTCTTGGTCCATCCACTCTAGTTCTGCTGATGCCGTTTCTCAAGGTTATACAATAAAACATGGATTGTGAGTAACTCGTTCCGTGAGTGTTCTGCAAGATGAGCAAACATTTCCAATAAATTTTGACTTGATAAACGGACGATGTCTTGCAATACGAGTAGCACATGATGCCGAATGTCACATGATCACAATCCAGCCAATGGTTCTTGAAATTCACTTTGATGGACAAGTGCTTTGGATTACAAGCTTGTTTGCAGAACGAATGATGCTCACAAACCGAGGTTTTACTGTATTTTGAACAAGAATGTGCTCTTCTTCACGTCCACAGACCATCAGCCCTTTTGTCTCCATCACTAACCCATCTTACAAAAGAAACCTCTAGCTTTTCTAGGAGCTTTCCCAAGCTTCTTTTCTTGTCCTTTGTTTCCTAAACCAGCATCTGCAATAAAACATGCCCACAAATGCAATGAAATGATTTCTTCAGTCATTGTTCCTTCCCTTGTCCTTATGTCCTCTCTATGACTTTATTCATAAATACTGTTTGGGAAACTGTGAAATCCTATGGGGAAAAAAGACCATTTTATCAGTATGCTTCTGAAAAGTCCCAAACCTGATACTCCAGACAAAACTATGTTTAACAGGCTGTGCCCCTTCCTGATTAAATTACGTATCTCAGAATAGAGTTGTAAACTCCTTGATTCATCTGAAAATCAGCAGTGGCGGGAATGATGTTTTAATTCTCTGCCTCTCCCCAGGCATATCTAAACTAATCAGCACACAGTTTTGAAAACAAATAACTGAGTTTAAAACCCAACATTTCAGCAAAGTAATAATATTAAAGTTTGACTATATATGATTTTCGCGAGTGTCTATATTAATGGTGGAGGTACCACAGAAAACTCCCAAATTCCATTTTAGGGGGAAAAAAAAAAGTTGTCCTTCCCCATCACTTTGGAATCAGAGTTGCTCGCAAGAAATAAAATTTATATCTGAGTTTCACCTCATTTTGTATTCTCTGAGTTCTTCTCACCAGCCAACTCCCAGTTAGCACGTAATAGAATCCAGTAAGCACTTTATATGGACTATCATATTCAAGTCTGCTATCATATTTAACTTTTGGAAGTGGCTTTTATTAGTGGCTTTTATCCTCAGTTTACAGATAAGAAAAATGAGGTTTCATGAGAAAAATTACTCAAAGTAAATCCCTAAGAAGTGACTGAGCTACTTACTTAAGCTCCCCAACTACAACGAAACAGAAAAATGGAATGAAGCATAATCTTCTCACCGAGCGTTTGGTTCCTGAAACATTGGCCACTGATGCTGAACTTCTAATGGTTTTTCTTAGTCCAGCTAGAAATAAGATGGTAGGTGAGGAGGGGGGAGTGAAACATACAATATAAACATTCAAAAGGAAGGCAAGCCCTAGGTCAAAGCTCCCAGCCTTGCACAGGCCTGTTTTGCTTGGCTGGCTCTGAGTCAGGGAGGGATTTCTGAGCGGTCCACGCGGAGCACAGTCCCTTCTTGTCTGCAGAGACAGATGCTGTGCAATCAGCAGTTTCGTGTCAAATGTTTTATTTGATCCTTCAACAGCCGTTAGAGGCTGACGTGTCCGGTGGATATTATTCTCACCTGGTGTAGTGCCGGCAGGCACTGAAAACCGATAGCTGGCTGAATCCCAGTTAAACGTGAACAAACTGGTTTGCCTAAGACCTCACGGCTAGCAGGTAGCCACACTGTACCTAAACTCCCAAACAGCCTCCTGCTGCATCATTCCACTTCACGCCAGGTGACAGTGACTTCCTCGCTTCGTAAGCAGAGACTTCCGCTAAGTGCGTCAGTCTTTCTATTTATGTTAAGTCCCGGGATCCCCATTAGTCAGGCAGTTGTGGAAATAGAGACTCTGAAGGGTTAACCACCTTTCCCAATATCACATAGTCACATATCACATCTCGTATAATCGTGAAGAATGATGTCTTTAAAGCGAAACAGGTCTAGGCTCAGATTCTGATCTTGTTTTTGAACTAGGATTGGGCAAGCTATGTAACCTCTCTAACCATCTGCTTTGTCAAATGTACAATGGAAGTAATAATCGTACTTTCTGTATAGGTTTGTTTATTTATTTATGTTTTTATTTATTTATTTTGAGAGGGAGAGAGCTCAAGAGAGCAGGGGAAAGGCAAAGAGAGAGGGAGAGAGAATTCCAAGCACGCTCCACACCATCAGCATACAGCCTGATGCGGGGCTTGAACTCACGAACTGTGAGATCATGGCCTGAGCTGAAATCAGGAGTCAGACGCTTAACTGACTGAGCCACCCTGGCACCCCTGGATAGGTTTATTTTTAAGAATTACAGGTAATTGCAGATATTATGTAGCACTGGTTACTGGCCGTGAACAGGGTTTAAGGTGGATAAAGTACTATTTTCTTAACAGAGAAGAGCAAAAGACAGAGACAAGCTAAGTAACTTGCCCAACATCCCATGACAGTAAGTGGGGAGTTCAGATTCAACCCCAGACTATCTGGTTCAAAAGCCTGTGGTCCCTGCATTGCTGTGATATAATGAAAGGATACAGCACAGGAGCTAGAACAGATTAAACACTCAACTCAGAGCTCCTTCTGCTACACCTTGCTTATCCTTCCCCATTTCTAAAAATGCCCCAAGAACGATATTCCATAATGTTCTGCAAAGTGGCACAGTCAGGTTGCTTAGTTCCTAGTTTCTATTACAATGCGTTGCAGAAAATCATAGGAGGCTCAGAGTAGGTGAGTTCACCAGAGGACAAATAAAAAATTATTAGAAAGCAAATTATATGTGACGGCAATAATCCAAGTACTGAACTATCCATAGTGCCTAAAAGGAGAAAAATACGTATAGAAAGAGAAGTTGTAGAGAAAAATTCCAAAATACTCCATTAAATAAAATTGTGTTTGGTTTCTGACAATCATTTAAAAAAATATCTTGAAGTTGTTAAGTTTTCCCTACTCTTCTCAACTCCAGGTTAAATTTTATGATTTTCCTTTCCATTAAATTGAGTCCCTCTATCACGTTACAAAATAACTTACCTTAAAGTCACTTCTCTTCAATATCCAATACATTATCTGACAATTTTTTTATTTCTGGTTTAGAAGGTGATAGAATAAACAGTCATGGGTGGTTTTATTGGAAAACTGGGGGGAAAAAAATCTCCCAAATGGAGACTTCAAGGAAAATACTATATAACTCAGTGGCCTTCTGTGGCAAATGGCTGATTGAACTACCCTTTATCTTTCAAGATTAATTTTGTTTTTTTTTTTAAGTGAGAAGTTTTATAAACAGGGAAAAGAACTGTCCCTGCCTTGCTGGGGACAGTAAGTTATGAGTTAGCTTGTTAAAGCAGGAGTATATTCAGGTGACAGTAATTTTTGTGCGTGACTCAATGCCATTGAAAATGATTGAAGACCAATCAAAGCACAGAATGATATTCTCTTTAGCTTTGTTGTATGGGCAAAACTCACGCAAATGGCTCCAAATTTGATTTGCATGTCTTAAAACAAAATGACCAATTCCTATCTAACTTGTATCTTGTTTTTCTTCAGGTACAAACAGCAGGCACCTTTTCATTTCTTTAACATTATCTGTCCAACCTCATTTCCACCCTAAATGAAATCTTAATTCTCTTCTTTTGATAGCATAATTGTTTCCATGGCAACAACAAAAGACATGAGAGTATTCTCAGCTGCAGGTGAAAATAATCATAACATATTGATAAACCATCTGAAGATACCATTGTCATGTAAATGACCTCATAACAGGAGAGAGGGAAGAGAAATAAAGGCAAACAAAGTGGCATCCAGAAAGCAGACGTGCTTGGAATAAAATATTTTTTGGTGGCTTCAGTGATGTTAAAGAAGGGTCACATTGAGAAAGAACGTCAGATAACCATACCTCTTGATTAGATATTGTAAATAAAGAATATTGCTTTAAAATTTACTGAGAAACGAAGAGAGCTCTGGATTCCGGGAGCACCATCGATTGTTTCACTGTCTCTGCCATTTGCACATTCACTGGGGACTAAATGAGATATATGAAGAGAAAAATAAGTGACTCTGGAGCTTGTCAACAGTACTAGAAACGCTAAGTGAATCTTTAGATAGACCTTTCTAGACAATGCTCACAAACTTAAATTTAAAGTATAAAGTTTGGGCTCTGAGATGGAAGGGGTTTTCACCTCGACCCTGCCATCACTTTCCGCTTTGAAGCAATCAATCATTCATCTCTGGAGGTAAAAACAACTGTTGGTACCAGAAAGCAATACGTGCCTGGTGGGCAAGAATTAATGGGTTGTGAATCTGCTCCCCCGGGGCCTGATTTAAGCTCAGAGGACAACATTGCCTTAGGGCAAGGAATTGAATGAGGTAGATCCTGAAGAAGGTTTGCCTTTAAGAGGTTCTTGGAACTCTGAAAGGAGAGGGTGGATCTGTGATGTCCCTCTTGAGATGCAAATTTCTCTAATCTCTAAGATTTGAAGAGATAAACAGGTGGATTACATTTTTTCTATCCCCACGTTGATAACACGTGGAGACCGGGCAGCTAAGACTGTCTTGGGCCGCTTCTCAGGTTTTAGAAGAGGATTAACAATCTACCTGTTGCCACATCACCGAACACACACAGCTACGCTCTACCACCTTGGGTAGAAAAAGACAGAGAAAATACAGATGACCAATATTTGAAATGAAAGCAATCATTATAGATTCTACAAACCTTAAAAAAAACTCTAAGGGCATCTTTTTAAAAAAAAATCACAATGCCAATTTAACAACGTAGATGAAATGGACAAATACTATGAATGACACGAATTATCAAACCTGACTTAGGAGAAAAAAATAGTAACGTCTAGATATTAAATACTAACTGTTGAATAATTGAACTAGCAATTTAAAACCTTCCCAGAAAGAAAACTCTAGGCTTGGGTAACTTCCCTGGTGAATTCTATCAAACATTTAAAGAAGAAATAATACAATATCACACAATTCTTTGAAAAAGTGATGGAGAGGGGAATACTTATTTACAAAGTCAATATAACTCATATCAAAACCTGACAATGACATTACAGGGGTGCTTGGGTGGCACAGTCGGTAAAGCATCCAAATCTTGATCTCAGCTCAGGTCTTGATCTCACGGTTTGTGAGTTCGAGTCCCACGTAGGGCTCTGCAATAATGGTGTGGGGCTTGCTTGGGATTCTGTCTCCCCTTCTCTCTGCCCCTCCCCTGCTTGTGTGCACTCTCTCTCTCTCTCAAAAATAAATACATTAATTAATTAAAAAAAAAGTCCTGGCAATGACATTACAGGAAAGGAAACCTACAAACCAATATCCCTCATGAACTTAGACTGGAAATCCCTAACAAAATTAGTGAACTAAACCCAGCAATACGTAAATAGTCAATCTGTCACAAGCAATTGGAGTTCACTTTAGGAACATGATATTGGCTTAACATTTGAAAATTAATCAGCAGAATTCACCACATCAAAATAATAACAGATAAGATAAAAGTCATGTGATCATCCCAGTAGAAATAGAAAAATCAGATAACAAAATTCTATAGCCATTTTCATAATAAAAAGAAAAAGCTCTTGGCAACTTGGGAGTAAAAGCTACCTTTCTCAAAAAAAAAAAAAAAAGGTACCTTCCTCAACCTGATAAAAACTGGTTATGAAACAAACAAACAGCCTACAGCTTGTAGCATATTTAATGACGAAGCAGCAGCAAATGCTCTGACCTCTGGAGTCTATCAAGGCAATGAGGCAAAAAGAAGAATAAAAGGAGTAAGGAATTGAAGGAAGGAGTGAGACAGCCTCTATTCACAGATGACATCATTACCAGCTTAGTAAATCTTAACGCAACTACAAAGCAAATATTAGAACAAATAAGTGAATTAACAAGGTTACAGAATATAAGGTCAAGACACAAAAACAGTTGCACTCTTACATATTAGCAACAAATAATTAGAAAAATGAAATTAAGGAAACAACGCCATATATCATAACATCCCCAAATCCCTGGCATACTAAAGGATAAATTTAATGAAAGATTTGCAAGTTCTGTGCACTAAATACTCCTAAATATTGTTGACAGAAATTAAAGACAAGAAAATTGAGATTTATAGCATATTCAAGGATCAGAAGATTTAATTTTGCTGACATGCAAATTCTCCCCCAAATGATGTATAGATTCAGGGTGAACCGATTCAGAATCTAAGCAGGCATTTTGAAGCAACTGGCAAGCTGAAGCTAAAAATTTGAAAATACCGAACAGTTAAAAAATGTTGGAAAAGAATCAAGTTGGAGGACTTAAATGTTTCAAGACTTTTTTTTTTTTTTAATTTTTTTTTCAACGTTTTTTATTTATTTTTGGGACAGAGAGAGACAGAGCATGAACGGGGGAGGGGCAGAGAGAGAGGGAGACACAGAATCAGAAACAGGCTCCAGGCTCCGAGCCATCAGTCCAGAGCCCGACGCGGGGCTCGAACTCACGGACCGCGAGATCGTGACCTGGCTGAAGTCGGACGCTTAACCGACTGCGCCACCCAGGCGCCCCAAGACTTTTTATAAAAGCTATTGTTATTAAGATAGTGTGATATTGATGTAGATATAGCAAAATAGATCAATGGAACAGAGTAAAAGTCCACTATACAGATCCATACATATGTAGAGAACTGGTTTTCAACAAAGGTATCAAAGCATTTCAATGGGGGATAGGAATGTCTTTTCACCAAATCGTGTTGAAACAAGGGGATATCCATATGGAAAATAAATGAACCCCGAGGCTCATCTCACCATGCAAAAAAATTAATTTAAGGTGGGTCACAGACCTAAAAGTACAAGCTAAAATTATAAAACTTCTGGAAAAAAATCACAGGAGAGTCTCCACAAACTTGAAGTAGGCAAAGATTCCCACACAGTTCGCAGAAAGCACTGCCCATAAAATATGAATACATTGGAATTCATGAAAATTAAAATTTGGTTATCAAAAGATACTGTTTAGAAAATGAAGAGACAAGCAGAGGAGCAGGAAAAAAATATATTTGTTTTTGTGTGCATCTGAGAAGGACTAACGTCCAGACTATATAAAGAGCTTCTATAAAGCAAAAAGCCAACAATAGCAAATGTTAAGGATGTAGGAGCTCTCCTTCACTGCTTCTGAGAATGTAAAATGTACAGCCATTTTAAAAAGTAGTTTGACATTTTCTTGTAAAGTGAAACATACACTTACCCCAGAAGCCAGCAATTTTACTCGTAAGCATTTCTCCAAATGAATTGAAAACACATTCCTACAAAAACCTATACACCGATGTTTATAGCAGCTTTATCCATTATCATAAGAAACTGGAAATCCCCAAGATGTCATTTAACAGGTGAATGAATAAACAAACTATGGCACATCTCTATAACGGATGCCTCCTTGGGTGATTCATACAATGACATGAATGAGTCTTAAATGCATTTTGCGAGGTAAAAGAAGCCAGACGAAAAGTCTAAATATATAAGATTTCAATCACATGACGTTAAGAAAAAGGGAAGACTATAGGAATGGAAGATGGATAGTGGTTTCTAGGAGCTGAGAAATTGAGAAAAAATTGACAACAAAGGAGTTACATAAAGGAATTGTAGGGTGATCAAGTTTTCTGTATGGTACAGGAGTAATTCTTGACTCTATGCATCTACGCATCACCCCACTGAACTATACAACACAGAAAGTTGCCTTATTATATGCAATTTTATTTTTATTTTGGGGAGAAGAGAGAGGGAGAGAGGGAGAAAGAGAACAAGTGGGGGAGGGGCAGACGGAGATAGAATTCTAAGCAGGTTCCGTACCCCGTGCAAAGCCTGACTCAGGGGTTCGAATTCAGGGTTGTGAGATTATGACCTGAGCCTAAATCAAGAGTTGGGCTCTTGACCTACTGAGCCACCCAGGTGCCCCCAGTATATGAAGTTTTAAAAACTCAACCACATGTCAGGAGAAGACAGGATGGAATGTAGACTATGACAAAGGAGTTTAACTGTATTAAAAACGTATGACATAACATCACTAAAGGGGGTATGGAAAAAAGTTGTTGACCTAAGTAACTTTGGCAAACAGTTGCTTTTACCAGACACTTTAGGTACAAAGACAAAATGATTTGTCTGAAAATATTAACTCAAGTTGGTAAATTTGTTTCTCACAAGGGTACAGGTCAACAGTTCTGAAACGAAATGTATACTAGAAGTTGGACAAATAAGTAAAAAAATTGTAATCACAGGAACCAGGTTTCTAACTGTTAGAGAAAGGAGTTACAGATAAGCAGGAGATTGGGGGCAACTAGAATGAGCTCCATGATGCTGGATTATAATTATTAATATCAGTATGAGTTCATATATATTTTAAACTATATATATGTATATAAAGCATATTTTATATAAAATATATAATATATATACACATATATATGTAAAATATTATCTCATGTCATATCCAAAAGGTAGATTAAAATGTTAAATATAACAATAATTTTAATATTTTATTAGGACTTCTGGAGAATACTTAGAAGCTAATAAAAAAGTATTGTGCAGAAGAAAATACAATAAATACAGTAAACAAATTTAGAAAGTAGGTTTGCAATGCAGATGACAGATAAGGGTTTGAAAGCTATGATTATGTGAAGAGAGTTTTAAAAATTGACAATAAACGGGCAACAGTGTAAGAAAAATGAGCAACAGATATAAATAGGCAATTCACAGATGAGCAAATCTAAATGGCCAGAAGATATATGTAATGAAAAAAATTTCACTAATAAGGAAATAGAAAGTGAGCTAACAAGACAACGTCACTTTAAACTTATCAGACTGACAAAAAATTCAAGCAGCGGTAACATTGTCAGTGGGGTTATGTGGAAAAAGTATTTCCTACGTTGCTAGTGGAAATGTAAATGGGTACAGCTCCATTAGAAAGCAACCTGGGAACATTTGTTAAAATTAAAGATGCATAAACCTTTTGACCCTGTAATCTCTCTCCTGGATATATATCCCATGGAAATATAAACACCAAAAATTAAAGATATGTGAGCCCAGATGTTTATTACAGCACTCTTTGGAGTAGCAAAAACGTGTACACGAAGAGATAGATTATGGTAACCAGTAGAACATAATATTATTGTTCATATCTGCTAACCGAGAGGGATTTCTGAAACTTACTATGTGAGAAAAGATGCCAAAAAAAACCCTTGTATGTAATATGATTTCACTTTTGTAGAGTAAACAATAACAAAAGCATGCACACATGTGTATATGTATATACATGTGTATATTACAGGTATACATATATACATTTGAGATCAGATTTGACAATCATTAGGAGCTTTACAGAAGACTGCGTGTAAGACTACACTAGTTAAGGGTCGGTTTATACTTGCTAATGTTTATAATAATTCAAGTGTTTGGAGTAGGAGAGGCAAATATGGAAGGAAGGAGAGAGTAGGGACCAAAAGAAGAACCGAAAGAGTAAATATTATACTGAAATGAAAGCCTTATGATAACCTGATTTACATAAAATTATGTTTGTGTGTATATGCATATTTTCTGATCTATGTAGGCAGTGTATTGCGTGTGCTTGTACAAGTACTTTATATGTACTAATTTAACCTTCATAACAACCCCATGAGGTTCAAATTCTTATTATCCTCATTTAACAAAGGAGGAAACTAAGAGGTTAGAAAACGTTCCCAAAGTTATAGGAATATGTAGCTCCTGGCTTGGACTTAAAACCAGGCACTGTGACCCTGAAGCCTTGGCTCTTGACCACTAGATGTATTGGCTTGAGTGTCCAGGACGTATCGCTAAGCTAAACACACAATTGCAATGTAATGTGTATAATATGATTTGATTTGGGGAAAACAATAAACTCTTATAGATACCTGGTTGTTTGAGCAAGAAGAAAGTTGTAGGGGTCTAATCTGTACGCTATTTATTAGCTCTGGTAGGTAGGGATGGATAAAAAGACAATGGAGGGACAATTAACTTTGCTTTTATATTATCACTGAAACATACGACAAGCAGTCAGATAGTCTCCTAGTGAAAAAAAAATTGAAGAATAGCTGGGGTATTTTCTTTTTCTCATTTAGGGCTCTTCAATTTTTAAGTAACATTTATTTGTTCAGTGGGAGTTTTCAGACAGGAAAAGCTTTAATGAAGGAGGAGGTATTTAGCACACAGGTAAGATTTTGAGAGGTCAGAGGAATATTACGGAAAAAGCTTAGGGCAGAAAAACCACAAGTCATCTTCAAAACAGATTGCTTAGGAAACTCAGCTAGCACAAGCATTTTTGTATGAAGGCAGTGTTAATAAACCTGGAAGACTGCATACATTTATATAGCCTTGAATGCCAGGATCAGGAACAAATTATTCTCTGTGCCCGTGGACTGGGCATCTGCAACCCTGGACCTCTTAACGTTATGAAGAGACGCTGTGAGAAGCTGACACGGATGCTGTGTGGACACCAGATACAGCCCCAACCTTGGCTCCAGCCAGGGAGTCCTCTACCAAATACTGGCCCCATCGGGGATCGTTTTAGTCTCTGTGACTTGTCACCTCTGATCCACAGAGCACACAGGGTGTCCAGACCGGGCTGTGCCTGGAGGAAGCACTTGCCCCATCACGTCCCTACACCTTCCTCGGGTACCTCACGTCACTGCTACTTTGCCAGAAAGAAGATAAATGTCTCCATCCACAAAGGAGCCACAGTTGCCTTTCTCCTGCTCGCTTCTTGGCAACAACTTTACTTCGCCCCAGGTGGATTTTCCTGGCACTGGCTAGGGAAATCCCTAGAGCCGGGTATGCAGACTTGATGCTTCCCTTCTGTGTCTTACTGACAAGAACTCAAGGGCTGTAGCGTGTAGAGGGTGGGTGACAGCACAACAGGACATAGTGTAAAATTTAAGGGGACCTCTCTGGGTTCCGGCATAACTGCTACAGTGACCAACTGTGGTGGCTTCGAGCAACCTCTCTCATCTACGTTTTATCAACAGAAAAAGTGTCTTGCAGACGAAAAATTGTTTTTAGAGATTTGAAATTGTTTTGTGCCACTCTAGAGGTCAATACAAATCTAGGATTTGGGTGTTTACTAAGGGACATTTGCTGATTGCTGGACTTTAGCTGTAATATATATACTTAGATGCCCCATCTGTTTATGACATGCCCAGGCTCACTAACTAGGGCACTCAACTATTGTCCACAATTGCTGTGGAGTCATTTAAAGTAAAATACTGTCGTGTCTTTCCACTCTCAAAATGCTTCAGTGTAACTCAGTTCAAACTATAAAATAATATTGAAGTGACATTCTTACGGCCAGGGGGCAGATATTAAAAGGTGATTCATTAAAGGGTCACTGAACTGACACGTTCGGTTATGCACAGCTGGGTAATATCGCAGGAATTCTCTTTGTCAAATAAGGGTGCCCAGAAAGATGTCTTTGTAATACAGGGCTGGCTGGAGCCCAAAGAGTCCATGTATTTCTAAGAGTAAATTTCTTTCCTAATTTAACTGAACAGGAAAAAAAAAAAAATGCAAGAACAAAAAACAAACTAAACCTTAGAGAAAGCTCCTGAAATGCAAGATTGGCAACGTGAAAGGGATTTACACAGCTGTGTCACAGTCACGAGAGCTCCATTAAAACGGACTGCTCACATTTTAGGGTCACTTCCTTCAGTTTAAAAATCTGTAGGCTGTGGAAAGCCATGTGTAAACAACCATACTGTTCACACTTGGATATTATATAACTGAGCTCTTTTCCTTCATTCTTAGTAATTCTTTTATACTCATGTGACTTTACCCCATTGATAAAGCCATTTCTAGACTTACAGCCTCTGAGAAGGAAAGAACAAAGAAGTCAATCACTGACCCCTGGGTGGCAAAAGCCAAAGTCCTTCTATAAACATAAAGTTGGAAAACTCGTGACGTATGAAATGCAAGGTTTGTTTTGTTTTGTTTTGTTTTTCTGTTTCAGAGAACATAAAGATTATTGGGGCTGGAACAAGAGAAAAAAATCAAAGAGAGGACGAGAGATTAAATAGTCCTAAGTCCTTGGGAAGGGCCTGGCACATCCCCTTGATCTTACTTCCGCCAAGTCAGGCCGTGGGGGATGCACATCCGCAGACAGGTTTGGGGACACAAGAAGAGCCTGTGACCTGAAACCTGCTCAGATTTCAGGCAGACCTCAGTCAGGTTGTAGGTGTCTTTAAAGTACACTACACCCTACTCACCGTGGTAGCATTTGAGTGGCAATGGCTGCAAAAGGCGTCAGCCTGAAAGGGACCGAGACGACATCTGATTCCCTGCCGCCCCAGAGTGGTGCAAGGGAGCAGACACATTTTTCATGTCTCCTAAGAGGGGTTCAAAAATCGCCACACTTGACAAGGCCTGATGTTTAGGACAAGGAAGACACAGCCTGTGAGGACTCAGTAACCACTTGTGGTACAGCAGATGCTACCAACGCAGGTGTCAAAATATCCATGTCAAGTACTTGGATCTCCGAAAGCACCCGAACCTAGAAGCAAACCTGGGATTGGGAAAGATCCTGAGTGGATGGAAGAGACTCTGAGGAAGAAGCCCCAAGTTCACCCAGGATGAAATTTCTACCAAGTAAAATGGAGAACTTGAAATAAAAGTGAAATTCCTTTTGTAGGAAAATTAAATGATATTTCTTAAACATTCAGGTTGAGAATAGGCTGAGAATCATACTCACTTCGTATAACTCTCTGGAGCATAAGTGTTTCACTGTCCAAACACAGATGGCAGTTACTGCAAAGTTACAAAATATGTTCTTGATAGCCCATATCTAGCTATCATCTACCAATGAAAATATACATTCTGTGATTTTAAAAATAAATTTGGGTCACTTAAAACTAACAAAATGATTCAGTCTCGTCATCACTATTGAAATGTGTTTGTTTATACTAGAAAGTTAGAGTTAGGCGGGCCAGAAGAATTCTAAAAGGAAATTAAAAGGTATACTCTATGAATGACAGTTTAATTGGAGATTCTTTTTTTTTTTTTTCTTCTAAGTAAGCCCTATGCCCAATGTGGGTCTTGAACAATCTCAAGATCACACTCTACCAACTGAGCTAGCCAGGCGCCTGTAATTGGAGATTCATTAATTCCAATAGTTTGTTTGAGTGTATGTAGTGGGATCAAACAATAAAGCATAAAGCACTTTTTTTTTTTTTTTTTAGAATTCACACATCCAAATGAGTTCCAGCCTGAAATAATCACATTGGAAAATCATTGCGATCTAAAGGTATTAATGCTGAAAATAATTTTGGAATCCCTCTTTTGAAGTTGGCTTCTGAGATGATATAAGAGCCCCCACAAGAAAATAAGTGTTGTCACTAGGTTTTCACCAATTTACAAGCCACCTAAGAAAAGCAGCCTGAGAATCCTTGTAAGTCACACTTTATCTCTGATTATTAATAATTTTTCTAAGTTTGATACACTTATTCAATAAATCGGGTCTCAAACGTTATTAACAGTTCTTAGCAGAAAACTGTCCTTATAGAATGCCCCCACTGAACATATCCCAAACATCACACTTCCAAAGGGCATCTAATAAAGTACCAATGATGGAAATGGTAGAAAATGATAGAAAATGCACACTCATTCAACAAGGGAGAAAAAGACAGTTAATACCATGAAATTTAACCAATAGATCTACGATAACTCATGTTGAATAAAATTCTCCTGGATTTTTTTCTTAATAAAGTATGGTAAGAAATTGTGGTCTCCTTTTTAAAACAAAGCAATAATGTCGTATCAAAGAAGAAAAGCATAAAAGAGGCAAACCAGCTGCTGTGTTCTCCATGCAGAATATTCAAGCGTACTGAGAAACAGACTACAAGAGATGACCTGCAACGTCTCTAAGAGAAATTTCTTTAACAATCTTCCTTCCCTGCTCCTCGAAAGGACTGTAGGACTGTATGTGGCATGTCTAAATGCTGCCTATTGTCAACTTCTAATCCCAACCATATAGGCAAATTGAAATGTTCCAAAAGACAATTGGAAATATAATTTTATGACCCGAGCAGAGTGAGTTTTTAGTATTTGACAAACATGAGTTCATCAGCACCGACCAATCAGGACAGATGCACCAACATATGAGCACTAGCCATTAACAACTGGGCATCTCAACTCAGTATCAGCCCTGCACGTGGATGTTTCTCAAGGGGAGAAATAGCTCCTTTATACATAGAAATGGGGCTTTTTTTTTTTTTTTTTTTGGTCTCTATAAGAGCACAGTAAGAAACACAGTCTTGCAACCCATCTTTTGGACAGTCTATACTTTGTTTCAAAAAAAAAAAAAAGTAAAAACAAACTGAAAGTAAGCAATTTTAATGTTTATTATTTTTGAGAGAGCGTGAGCAGGAGAGCAGGGGCCCCTAACTCTCCCTCTCTCTCTGATTTTTTCTGACCTCCTCCAATTCACGGGCCCTGTAGCAGTCAAAGTGATCTTTTAAAACTTCAACTGAGCTGACAGCACAGATCCTGGAGCCTGCTTTGGATTCTCTCTCTCTCTCTCTCTCTCTCTCTCTCTCTCTCTCTGTCCCTTCCCGGCTCACACTCTGTCTCTACCTCAAAAATAAATAAACATTTAAAAAATTAAAAAAGAAAAGCTGCAACTTTGATCATGTCCCTCCCCTGCATAAAACTTTTCAAGAACTTTCTACCTCATTTCTAATGCAAGATCAAGCCCTCAGCATGACTATATGTTCCTGAGTGACCGGCCCTGAATATTTTTCCAACCTCATTTTGAACCTCTCTCCCTTTCACTCATGGGCTTCCAGCCACACAGGACTGAGTTCTTCTCATCCTCTGGCTGGGTGCATACATGTTTCCTGTTACCTTCACCACTTATTTCCTACTTAGCCCTCAATTTCAGCTTACCTGTCACTTTTAAATAGGCCTTCCCTGAATCTCCAGTTAATTGTTTTCTTATCATTATGATCTCCTGGATTTAAACATTTGATGGATTTCAGTTCATTGCAATTAGTATCCTGCTCAAATTATCCCATTTTTTTAGCTAATAGTAGCCTTTTAATATTGGTTCTATATCATGAACCAAAGACATAGCCCTATTAGTCCTGAGAGCTTCTTCACTGTATAAAATGTTTCACGTTTATCTTTTACATTTCTTTTTTTTTAATTTTTATTTAAAAAAAATAAAGAGAGAGAGAGAGAGAGTATGAGTGGGGGCAGGAGCAGACAGAGAGAGGAAGACACAGAGTCCAAAGCAGGCTCCAGACTCTGAGTTGTCAGCACAGAGCCCGACGCGGGGCTCAAATTCACAGACCGTGAGATCATGACCTGAGCTGAAGTCAGATGCTTAACCTACTGAGCCACCCAGGCGCCCCTTGTTTTTATTTTTAAAGGTATAAATGCATTGACTGTTCTCTTAAAAGTCCTTCTTTTGGCTCCAAATACCATTTTCCCCTAGATCACCACCTATGGTGTGGCTCATTCTCAGCTTCCTTTTTGTCTCTTCTTTCTCCATCTACCCCTTACAAATTGATCCTGCCAGTGATAAATGCTCAGCCCCTTCTCAACACATTACCTTACCACAACTTTCTCAGCTTCATCTATGGATTTAGCTAACAATTCTGAATTTTCATCTCCAACTCAAGAGTCATATGTCCAATGACCTAATAGACATCTTTCACCTCCTTTGTTGAGTTCTACTATGCACAGTATTGTTCTAGGTACAGCAGTGAGTTAAAGGGGAAAAACTTCTGCACCCATGGAGCATTCAGGTTAGTTATGAAGGTTATATTCTAATGAGAAGTTTACGTTATGATATTATTGAGACACTCTACATGAGTGCGTATTACATTGTTTTATTATTTGCCCCACAACTATACAACAATGTGTGCACACAATAATTTCTTTCACCACACCTGTGATAATGGACATTTACATTACCATGTTTTGCTATAAAGAAACATTGCAGTAAATACCCTTAGACATATGACATTATCCATCGACACATGTGTAGAATGAACTAGGAGCAGAATTGCTAGATCTGGGATTATGTACATCAGTAATATTCATAAACATTAAAAAGTGTTTTCCATAAAGTTTATATCAATTTTAACAGTCACCAGTAATTTATAAAAGCATCTGTTTTCTTACACCTTTGATAACATACATATCAAAATATTTCCCATATGATTTCCCAAATGTTTTCCCTTTCTCTTTGTGCATGTGAAATTGAGCTTCATTTTATATTTAATAGTGGTTTGTGTTGGGGCACAAGGGTGGCTCAGTTGGTTAAGTGTCCGAACCTTGGTTTTGGCTCAGGTCACGATCTCACAAGTTTGTGAGTTCGAGCCCCACATCGGGCTCTGTTCGGACAACCCAGAGCGTGGAGCCTGCTTCTTAATCTGTGTCTCTCTCTCTCTTTGCACCAATTGTGCTCTGTCTCTCTTTCTCTATCACTCACAAAAATAAACATTAAAAAAAAAAAAAGAGTCACTTGTGTTTACTTTATACTTTCTTTCCTGTGCGTGTGTTAGGCTTTTCTCTACTTGGTTGTTAGGCATATTCATGTTGGTTTGTAGGCCTTCTCTACAAATATCTTCATACACATATACAATCTCTTTGTCCGTGATATAACATATATCTATATACTAGCAATGAAAATTAGAAACAAATTTTTTGAAGTATCATTTACAATAGCTCCAAAAACCAAAATGCCCAAGTATGAATCTAACAAAACTGTGCAGAATCTATATGACACAAACTATAATACGGAGGATAGAAACGAAGCCAAGCTAAATAGATTATATGGCTCAAATAGTAGGAAGATATCAACTTTACCCAAATTTATCTGTAGGTTTAACACTTAGCCCGATCGAAACCCCAGCAGGGTTTTTGTAGATATTGCCAAGCTGATTACTTATTTATTTATTCGTTTGTTTGTTTACTTATTTACTTATGATTTTATTTTATTCTTGAGTGACAGAGCACATGTGGACAGGGGAGGGTCAAAGGGAGAGGGAGAGAATCTTAAGCAGGCTCCACACCCAGCTCAGGGCCCAACATGGAGCCCAATGCCAGGTTTGATCCCACAACTGTGAGATCGTAACCTGAGACGAAATCAAGAGTTGGATGCTTAACTCTGATGCTTAACACCTGGGCGCTCCAAGCTGATTTTAAGTTGTATATTGAAAAGCAAAGTCTGTAGAAAAACCCTGAGAAAGGACAGATTTAGAGGAACTCAAACTACATGATTTCGTAATGTACTGTGAAGTATGGTATTAGTGAAAGTATGCATACATAAACTAATGGGACAAAATAGAGAGTCCAGAAATAAGCTTACAAAAATATAGAGAACTGACTTTAAAAAAAAAATGTTGGGGCGCCTGGGTGGCTCAGTTGGTTAAGCGGCCGACTTCGGCTCAGGTCATGATCTCAGTTCGTGAGTTTGAGCCCCGCGGGCTCTGTGCTGGCAGCTCAGAGCCTGGAGCCTATTTCAGATTCTGTGTCTCCCTCTCTCTGACCCCCCCCCCCCCCCGTTCATGCTCTGTCTCTCCCTGTCTCAAAAATAAATAAAACGTTAAAAAAAATTAAAAAAAAAATGTATTTACTTTTGAGAGAAACGGGGGTGGGGCATGAGCAGGGGAGTGGCACAGAGAGGGAGACCCAGAATCTGAAGCAGCCTCCAGGCTCTGGGCTGTCAGCACAGAGCCTGACAAGGGACTCGAACTCGAACTCACAGACTGCAGATCATGACCTAAGCCTAAGTCAGATGCTTAACCGACTGAGCCACCCAGGCGCCCCTGAGCTGTTTTTAAAATCTACTTTATTATTATTTTTTTTAAGTTTATTTCTTTATTTTGAGAGAAAGAGAGAGAGTGAGCGCACATGAGTGGAGGACGGGCAGAAAGAGAGGGAGAGAGAGAATCCCAAGCAGTTTCCCTGCTGTCGGCACAGAGGCTGACGCAGGGCTCAACCTCACAAACCATGAGATCATGACCTGAGCTGAAATCAAGAGTCAGACGCGTGGCCACTGAGCCAACCAGGTGCTCCTACTGAACTGACTTTTAACACACAAGTACAAATACAATTCTATGAATAAAAGATAGTCTTTTCCATGAATAGCGCTGAAACAATTGGACATTTGCATGCAAAATACACATACATGCCTCCATCCACACCTCTTACTTTATAAAAAATATTAACTGAAAGTAGACCCAGGGCCTAAATGTAAAACATAAAATTACCATCTTATGAAAAAAGAAAACACAAGAGAAAATATTCATGAATTACTTTAGAGAAAGAATCATTAGATACAACACCAAGGACTTGACCCATAAGAGAAAAAAAAAATGAATCAGTTGACCTTGTCATAACTAAAACTTTTTTCTCTATACGAAATGGTTAAGAAAATGAAAGGCAGAGTGTGGAAAATATCTTCAAATCATAAATCGAACAAAGAATTTATACCCATAATTTAAAAAGAAGTCTCACACCCAAAAAGAAGAAAACAAATGTCCAGTAAAAAATGGACAAAAGATTTGAATGCTTGTCACCAAGCAGGACATTCAGATCACAAGCATATGAAAAGATGCTCAATGTCCTAAAACACAAGGAGATGCCATTACACATTTATTAGAATGGCTAACAAATGAACACAAACAAACAAGCTGACAATACCAAGCGCTGACAAGGAGGCAGAGTAACTACGAATCTCATATGTTGCTAGAAGGAATGCAAAATGGTAAAGTCACTCTGGAAAACAGTTTAGGAGTTTCTTCTAGTTAAATGTACATTTACCATATGCTCTGCAACCCCACACCTAGTTATTCATTTACCCTAGAGAAATGGAAACTTACATGCACACAAAACCTGTGTTTCAAACATATTACATGTAGAGCAACATTGCTCATAATCACCCAAAACTGGAAACCGCCTGAGTGTTCTTCATGGTTGAATAAATCAACAAACTGCTACAATAAAATACCGCTCAGCAATAAAGAGAAAAAAAAAATATTGGTAAACACTACAACACAGATGCATCACAAATGTATTCTGCTAAGTGAAAGACACCAGACTCAAAAGGTTGCAAGCTATATAATTTCACTTATATCACATTCTGGAAAAGGCAACACTATAGAGACAACAAATAAGTGGTCCCAGGACCTAGACGTGGAGGGAGTATAAGAGAATATTTTGGGGGTGAAAGAGCTGTTCTTTATCTTGATTCTGGTGGTGGTTACATGACTATACATTTCTCAAAACTCACAGAACCACACACACAAAAATTAGTGAATTTTACTTTACATGGATTTTTAAATAATTTCAAAAATATATACAACCCCCAAATCTGTGTTCAGAGAGCAGGCTGTCTCATCCTGAAGGAGTGAGAATCCTTTCTCAAAAATAAAACAAATCTTAAAAACAGGAAGGGAAAGAAGCAAGAACTTTTTCAGGACTACACTACTCAGAACTCAAAATCGTCAAGGTGTGGAAAGAAACTGGTGGCTTTTGCACACGACTGTCTGTTTGATTCATCTTGACCTCTCACCTCAGGTTTCAGGGAGGAGAGACGCAATAAAAAAACTTCCATGCTGTTCTGCCATCTTGGCCCCTCCTCACCTCGGGTTTCCAAAGGAGGAAAACAGCACGATGGAAACAAAAACCTTTGGCATCATACCATGTAATGACCCGTAATCACACCTCTATTAGGTCTGCTGCACTTAATCTAACTTATAGGACGTCTCTCTCACAGGAGGAAGGAATAATCAGGATAATAGTGTCTGAGCAAGGCTCACCCAGAACAAGGGCTTCTCTAAGCTCCCTTCTATTCAATTCAAATGCGTCAAAGCTCTCTACTCTACAATTTCTTCTTTAAGCCTACATTTTCATGAAATAGCACCAACCAAAAGTACTGTGCAGAACTTGTGGCAATGTTAACCTTTTAAGTGAAAAGAAATTAGGAACCAGGCTGGAAGAGTATTGCAACAGATGAAGCTACGAATGTGAAAAAAAACCCAACATGTTGCATTTCAGAAACACCTAGTGGTTAACTTGTGTGAGATAGTTGGACCCCGCTGCTATATAGTTTTCTGTTTTTCTCTTGTACCTATAAATGGTGGTTCCTGTTGGCTAAAGTCTTCAGTTATACCCGGGAAGACATCTGATTACTAGGCTCAAATCAACAGATATAACTATGCCCAGAGTCTTGAAATCTATACCTATAAGATGTAGTTTACCAGCCTTTGAGGAACCATGGAGCAGAGTTTTACCTGACGTCACTTCATTAATTGGTTAAACCAATTATAATGGTATATAATGATATATACCAATATCTTTAAATAATCAAATGTCTTAGGACTTCTCTAATGTTGCATCAATTCTTGATTGAGGCCTCAGAATTCTACATAATAAATCCAGACGATTCTACCCTGAAAAAGCGTTCATGCACATGATATCAAAAAACCCTCTAATTCTTAAGAGAACTTCCAATAATATATACAATACAATTGTCCAGATCCATATCATTTCAGCCAAGGAAGGTTGCCAAGAGCACAGCTGTGGCCTTGACTCCTTTGTAAAATAGAAAGTTTAAATGGGTAAATATAAATACCTTCACTCTCTTGAAATACCTAAGATATATTAGTAGTGGGCAAGACAGAGAATTCTAGACATTCAGGCTTTTCTGCACACCTGACTGAGGTTGAACCTGGTTGCACTGTATCTGTTTTGTGTGTGTTCCTGGTTGGTTGGTGTCTGTGGAAGGCACAATACAAGGTAAGTGTTAATTATTGCTCAAGTTTAAGGCTCCTGTTACAGCATGAAAGAAGCAGGTGAATCACATATTTCTGGATAAAAATCAGATTGTCATAAAACCATTAGACAAATTATGCTAGACACAGAGTCTCATTGCTGCATCTTCAACATTCTCCATAGACTATTTTGCTTAATTCTGCTTTTTATTCATATTATACAGCAGATGAAGTAAATGTAGCATCCCTTTCTATTTCAAGGGTGAGAACAAATAAAATAATATATGTGGAAATGTCTTGAAAGGACAATGACACTATATAGATACAAGATAATATTTTCCTTGATAGCCACTGCTGATACTCTCCCAGATACATAGTAAGTTTCCATATAGTAAATCTGACAGCTAGGTTGTTATTTCATATCTGTGATGTGTAAAACATTGCTTAAGCCAGTTTAAGCAGTAGTATAAGAATGATGGTTCTGGGAAGTGCTGTGCGCATGTAACAAATAAACACAATAAATTAAATTATCAAAAGACACCGTCCACATAAAAATTTGGCCTTTGCAGGAACTATAGAAATGTGATAGAAAATATCTTGAAGATGAAAAAATTTTCAGTCCTTAAACTCTCAGAAAACCATTTCTGCTGAGAATGATTTTGCTGATTATAGTGGGTTTCCTAAGATGATTAGACACAGATGGAAGAGGAAATGAATAGTGATAGCCAATCCAGTGTTTCCACTGTATTAATCATTGAGACAGTAGAATGGTCAAGTTGATTTTTGCCACCTAATAGATCTAAAACATCTAAGGAAATTAATAATTTTCAATTCATAGATTCTGATTGCCTTACTCATTCTTTCACCGCACTTGTAGTAGCTCTGTTTAACAATTTTTCTTATATTAGGACCCCGTGAAGTGAAGAACAGATATTTCGATTGAGTCACATCTTTGGGTAGCATTTAGCACAACTGAGGAATTTAGATTATTGTAAACAGCTACAATTACTAGAACTACATAGTCAGAAAGGTCCCCAAAGTTCATACAGCTTAGCCATTTTTTTTTTACACTTGCTATAGGCCAAGCCATGGGCACAGATTATCTCATTTAATCTTTATAGTAGTAATTCTAAGAGGGAAGAATTAACTCCATATTATATATAAGGAATCAGAAACTTAGAGTTTGAGTAAATTTCTCAAGGTCACACAGTTTATAAGTAGTGGATCTGGAATTCTAATAAACATTTGTCTGACTCAAAATACTTGCATCCCCCCTCCATTTTGAATCTCCTTGTCTATATCATATCATCAGTGACAGGGAGGTCATTTCTCTTGATACAGCAAATCTTGAACAGTTCTGGCTGTAAATCTTTCTGAAGTCAAATAACTAGAAAAAAATTAATGTGCCATAAAAATTCAAGTTATCATTTGTCATCTGTAACTATATTCTGAGCTTGCTGGAGGGTGGAGGGGCTCTAAACCTACATTTTCCTTTTGAAGGTAATCCTCAAAATCTTAATCATTCTACCATACATTATGGACTTGGCTTTCGTTAAATAACCAAATCCCTTAAGACTTCTCTAATGTTGCATCATTTCTTGATTGAGGTCCCAGAATTCTACATAATCAATCCAGATGATTTTACCCTGAAAAAAGTGTAAGAGAACTTCCAAATGATTCCTGTAGAATATCTTATTCTAATTAGAATTATATTCTGATAGATCTGCATGTATAAATTACATGTAAGATACACCTTTAAGTAGGAGACAGAACTGAACTGTTAATGGGATAATTTAAGCTTATCCAAATGTTACATATGATTATCCCAAGAATTTACCTTGATGATAACTCTTGCTAAGTTACGGTTCCTGTCAGTTCCTACCCAAATCATCCCACCACCACTTCTAATAAGATGTGGTAAAATCACCCGTACAGCATTCCTGTTACATGTACTAGCAGAAGGACATGTGTTCAGTTTCACAAGTATCTATGGCAGGTGATCTAGAACAGAATTTGAGTACCAGAACAGCGTTTTCTGGCCTCATAGGAGATAGAGATAGCACCTCTAATAAATCTGCCTTACCTCTCCGGCTCTCTCCCACTCATGCCTTTCTCTGAATTTTTGCTTCTCTCCTGTCACTCCAGGAACACTCGGTTTGACTCCAAGAGTCTCTTCATCCACTTGCTTCTCAGTTTATTTTCATGATCCTTACACCTAAAAAAATGATCTGCCCCATTTGGGGGCTTGGCCAGTGGTTTAGCTTACCCACCAATCTTCAGCAGAGGGGGCTCCAAAATAGCTAATTACAAGTTCCCATGCTACAAAGTAACACCTGGAAATTACATACTGATTGGAAATTAGCTGATATTTTGTATAGTGAGTTGCTCCAAAAACTTTCTATGTCTTCAAATAAACAATGAGTTGAACAAACTCATTGTATTCAAAAGAGAAACAACCAAGAATAGCAATCAATTAGAAATTTGATTTTTAAAGAAATTCCTTAGTGAAAACGGTAATGCAATGTAACCTCATTATTATGCAGTTCCTTGTTAAACAGAATTCAATCATATTCATGGATAAGTTAATAAATTGGAATCCTGATATGAAATGATTACAATCAAGACATTTGTCCTATTACCCAACACCAGCATATATTGCACTTTCAAAAACTGTTAAGTATGTGTTCTGCCAGGCACTGAAGAATGACTTAGCTGTATTTATATTTACACAGGGTTATGGTGTCGATGAACTTGATTCACATTTCCAAGACCACAACACTGTTCCCATGGAGTGAGAAATCTTATATAGAGACATCTAAACGATATTCACACAAAACTTCGAACTGAATAAATATGGAAATGTAAGAAGAAAAAAGTGTCTTAGTTCCCAAGTTTGAGTGTAAACTATCATAGTTTTTCTTCCCCATTTCCCTAGTAAACCTCTTCCCTAGTAAACAAATAAGATTCACTGAGAAAATAACTAATATTCCAGGTAAATTGTATATAACATGTGTCAATCTATATATGGAAATATTGATTACAGGATTAGCCATAACATGAAACCTAAGCAAAGACAGTTTAAATGACCAGAGTCCAAATGTAATGGAATGTGTAGGTACTTATGTTCATCAACTTTGCATTGCCAGAGTTAATACATCACACAATAAAAGCCTGATATAACATGCCTGTTATGTAAAACATGTCCACAAGAGCATGCAGTTTATTTCAGTGTTGCAAGGTCATGGAAAAAATTCCAGTAACTAACCCTCTGTTGGAACCACCCAATGAGTTTAATTATAGACTTGTCTATGAAGACTCCCTACATCAAACACTTGCTTGGAAATCTACTCCACATACTCTAGAAATTTTAAAAACAAACGAGATACTTGATTATTGCTGAGATACTTACAGTAGAAGTTCCTCTTTGCTTGCGGGTTCATCATTTGGGGATGTTCTCATCAGGAGTCATCATGCTTTTGATCTTTAATGCCGTTCTTCCACCAAGGTTTCTCATCCGTAATTTCCAAAACAGAGTCACTTGTACTAACAAGCCATCGTCCCATACTGTTTCCTTTCTTGTGTGAATGTTACCCTGTAGATCAATTTCCTGTCCAAAAACACTCCAAAATGAACAAACGCTGCAAGTGAAACGTGCTACTCAAATACTCTGTTTTCGCAGTTTGGTTCAGGAAGAAATTCCCTGATTGAAATGAGGAACTATATCCCAGTTGTTCCAGGGAGCTTAGAAGACAGACGTTTCTGCCCTATGAAGGAGCATATTAAAATTGCCAGCGTCGTGTATTCTCACTAGTCTGTGGCTTGAGGACTATTGCACACGAAGCATCCATGTACTGTGTGCAGCCTACAGACCCTCCCAATTGCCACGGTAACAATATCCCAACTATATTTTAAAATCAGGCTTAGTATGCTTTGAAGTACATAATGCTTTCCATTCCTGAAAGGACAAAGAGATCTACATTGTCAAAGTTTATTTTTAAGCTCATGTGCTTGCTAAGTGCAGTGGCAAACAGGCTTTCCGTGCCTGTGGTACCATTGCTGGAACTTATTAATGCAAACAGATGAATCGTTGGCTTGCTTCCACGTAGGCTTTTCTTTCTTCCTTTCTTTTTAACCTTATCTAAATTGCATTGATTATAATTTTTTAAAATTAAGAATGCTATCAGTTTTCTGAGCTTGCTTGCTTTAATTTTATCAGTTACAGAAGCAATGTGAGAAAGGCAATTAAGAGGAAGTTTTCAAATAGCTTTTGCTGAGATAAGAAAGTTAGTAATTGGAGGTAGATTCTGCTTCTGGAAGAAGTTTGAGGGACATTTGGAGACAGCAAAAATGACAAGAGCTTTTTTTTTTTAAATAAAGGAGTCAAAGATAAATAATGAAAGGGTAAGAGAGAGAAGAGGGGAGGTAAGGAGAGAGAGAGAGAGAGAGAGATGCCTTAACTATTAGCAACAATTCTTCATGTATTTTCTTATTGTTGGGAAAGCAAATTGCTCTGGTTTGTATAACCCCCTACCAGTCTGCTCAACCCACCAAAATTAGCCCACATGTCATCTAATACCAGACTAAGACTTGTGGAAACACATTATTGCTCTATTAAAGCCATAACAAAATACAGCTGAGCAGTGAACATTAGGTGGTAGGGTGACCCTGAGGTAATGCAATCCGTATCATGGAATTTCTAGCCCAAATTTTCAACATCTGGTTTTGATATGATAACAAATGTGATAATGTACATTAAATACCAGTATTCGAGTAACATAATCCTTGCATCTGACTAAAACAATGAATGATTTTCAAATCGTTTGAGAGAGAGATATTAGATAGGCAGACACTTAGATTTGTGCATAGCCCCCAGATGCCCCTCCTGGGCACAAACACACACACACACACACACACACACACACACACACACACACGCATGAATAGCATGTACACTTTCAGTTGACTTTCCAGAAATAAAAGTGGGTTTCTGCCGCTCCTGGTCGCTCTTTTCCGGAACCCCATTGCACAGTTGCTTTAATTTGCTGGAGACTTGGCTGAGAATGGAAGGGAAATGTGAAAAATAACAACGCTAACTGAACCAGGCAGAGATATGAACTCTGACCTTTGCTTCATTAGTGCCGTCTCATGCTATAATCTGATGAAGTACCCAGCCACTGGCAACTTGAAAAATAAACGAAATCAGATTATCCTTATCCTGTTTTAACTTCACAGGAAAGACTTTCTATGTTTCAAATCCAAATATTACCCTGTTATTAGATGTCCAATAATTCAGTGCCCTAAATGTTGCCAGAGTCCAGAAGTTAAGATCCCCCTAAGTCAGCACCTTAGAATTAGACCCATTGGTGGAAAAGTACTAATGCATGAGCACCTGCCGATCTTTTATGTTTGCATGTGAGAAGGTTGACACAGTGACCTGGAGGTCAGAGAAGGTGTGTGGAAGCTGCAGTGATCAAAGTGAAGTTGGGAATGATGAATGGTTGATGAGCATGGGGTTAGGAGATAAGGAAGAGGCCAATGTTGATTGAGGGCTTTTGTATTTTGGAAAAGAAAGCTTGTATAGTGGCGTATTGTGCAACCCATTTCCATTTATCAAACACCTACTCTGCCCCCAGGCACCGTGCTAAGAACACAAGTTTGTACGTTAAATGCATTAATAGAAATTTGTACAAAGCGGAGAGGTAGCAAAGATGAGGGAGTTGTTAATTATGTTTGGCAAGATAAAGGTTGATGTCTGAGCTGCGTTTGGGAGATGAGTGGAATTTGCTAAGCAGACAACAGGTGGTAGGACATTCCAGACAGTGGAATCAGCATGTGCAATAGTAAAATAGCAAAATTATTGTCAAAAACACAAATGATGTGCATTACCAGATTTTAACATTCCAGTGAAATCTCAGAATGGACAAGATGATTTTGGTCCAGGTTTGTCCCCCCTTACGTGACCAGGTGAGCTATCTCAAGGGAGAAACTACGTCTTGTGCACTGTGGTATCACCTACATTCCTGTCACATAATGAACTGACTGATGAACAAATTGCTTTACCACTCCACGCCAGCAAAGACTTTATGGTATGAGTACATCTTGCCCCACTGGTATTCTGTACTCTGTCTCTTCTCCCAGTAAGAAGTCTCATTCAAAGTATGTTTGAACACAAGGAACATTGAGAATTTATTCAGTCCCTTGTTTCTTCCTGATGTTCAAAGCTTCATGAGTCAGGTGAATGGTATTTGAAGGAGTTGGCAGAAAATAAAAACCCCAAGTGCTCTTTCTTGGTTCGAGCCAAACCCAAACCTTTTCAAAGGCGTGAAAACATGCAGCCACATTGGTTTGGTTTTCCTTTCCTGGGCCGTTCTTCTTCCTGGTGCTGGCCAGCACCACACAGAAGTCTTGCGACATGAGCCACTTCCACGGAATTTAAAATTCTGCCAAAAACAAGAGGGATTGGAAATTTCGTGAGAATGGTTATTCTTAGGAGATTTCCATCCCAGATTCCTAACTTGTGTGGCTCAGATAAGCATCTAAAATACACTGCCAAACCTTCTGCGGTCCCCAATGCACTTATTTCTACTCACATTTCTGCATAGAGACCTCAAAGTTACAGTGAATGCAATGGTTTGTTGGGAAATTTCTTCTGTATGTCAGCCCAAGGTCCCCTACCTATGTAGAAATGGGTTTGGAATGCCATTTACAACACAAACATTGGGTTTGAATGTCTCCAGAACGTGTTCAATTTTTAGATGAGACATGTTTACATTTTCCCGAATCAAAACAGCCGATGCCAAAGCAACCCTTCAACTATTTTCTATTTTTTTTGTTTCTGAGCAACTTCAAAATATAGTAAGAATATTTTTTTCTTAGCATATTATTAAGTGTGTAACTACTCAAGCTCTTCCCATAGGCTCATTTTTAAAAACATTTTATTTATTTTTGAGAGAGAAAGCATGAGAAGGGGAGGGGCAGGGGTCCAGAGGATCTGAAGTGGACTCCATGCTGTTGGACACTCAACCAACTGAACCACCCAGGCACCTCATAGGCTCATTCTTCATGAGAAGACTACATCGTAAATTCAGCACAAATCTCACTGACTGGGACACTGTATCAGTTAGCTATTGCTGTGTACCACACCTACTCCAAAACTCGGTGGCTTAAAACACTAGGCATTTATTATTGTTAACTATTGTATAGTTGAGCATGACAATGTTGGTCTCATCTGGGCTCATTGGTGCATCAGCTGCAAGTCAAGTCAGGTAAGTGGCTCTGTGATCTTGGCTGGGTTCTTTAATGTGTTTTAGGGCCAGTTGACTGCAGGCTGATATGGAATAGCTTCAGCTTCAGCTGGGACAAGTGAGATCTCCTCATGTCCTCACTTGTACATATATTTTGTGTCCCCCTACGAGGCTAGCCTAGATATGTTCTCAGGCCAACTTGAGTATGTTTTCAAGGCAACCAGAGGCAAGAAAGGAAGTGGAAATGTACAAGTGCATTTTTAAAGGCTCTGTTTAGGTCACCTTGTTAAGGTCACATTGGCCAAAGCAAGATACAAGGCAAGCCTGGACTTGGTGTTGGGGGACATCCACTGCCAAAGGATGTGGGTACAGAGACGCATTGAAAATTGGGGCCATCTGTGCAATCCATCTATCACAGACACACTGAAAGTAACAAGTCAGTCATACTTAGTCACTTGGATGGATATCAGGGTGCCTCAACCTGTAGGAGTTGTAGAGTTACTTTCAGTACCAAGGAAGAGGAAGGAAACCAAACCAATTAGAGTAGGTGTAAAGTGTCCCAAGAAAGAAAAGGCAACACATCAAAATGGCACCTGTGTCAGAGGAAGAGTTGGAGGTATGGCCAGAGACAGCAATGAGGAGCACAGAAAAGCCAAATAAAACCACCGAGCATGGTGAAACCAAAGTCAGCAAACACTAATAACAAGTTGAAAGCTGAACAGTTGGGTGACATCTCTCTGGAGTAATTTTCTTGAAGACAGCTATTTGAGTGGGAGAGGAGTTACAAATGCAGTTGCCCACAGAAGACAAGAATGATTAGCATGGACATAGTGGGAGTGAGGAAACGGGAGAGTAGCCAGCATCGAGGGTACACTTGCATCAAGGTGAGGACCCTTCCAGCCAGTAGACACTTCTCGGCCAACACTTTTAGCCTTGCAAGACTGAACACCTAGTGTGGCCATATATTAAAATGTTATGCAAATGTCCTGATTTTTAAAACCTTTTGAAAAATATCTTCAGGCATTATTTACCCCCACAGGCCACTAGTTTGCAATTCTAGATGTAGAGGTTTTATTTCCATGGGGCAATCTTTATCTATCTTAAAGAGCCTCTCCAAATTCATGTATTCAGGGCCTACATTAACAAATTAGAACAAATGACTTGCAATTAGAGTATAAATAACTAACACATAAATGACTGAATCATTCTAGAGTACCAAACACACAGTTAAAGGGCTCCCAAAGATATTTTTATCTCCCGAAAGCTTGTGTTTCAAGAGTTTGTATTCATCCATATTCTGTATGGAAGTCTAATGGGTACTTCCAGAATCTCACTCCAAAGTTAATTGCCCCTTATTTTTATTTATTTAAAAAAAAATTTTTAAGGTTTATTTACTTTTGAGAGAGAGTGAGAGAGAACGAGAGGCAGAGGGGCAGAGAGAGAAGGAGAAACAGAATCTGAAGCAGGCTCCAGGCTCTGAGCTGTCAGCACAGAGCCCGACATGGGGCTCGAACTCACAGAGTGCAAGATCATGACCTGAGCTGAAGTCAGAGGCTTAACTGACTGAGCCACCCAGGTGCCCCACTTGCCCCTTATTTTTAAAATCAACTTATCCAGGGACACCTGGGTGGCTCAGTCGGTTGAGCCTCTGACTTCAGCTCAGGTCATGATCTCGCACCTCGTGAGTTTAAGCCCCGGGTCGGGCTCTGTGCTGACAGCTCGGAGCCTGGAGCCTGCTTCTGCTTCTGTGTCTCCCTCCCTCTCTGCCCCTAATGCACTTGCATTCTGTCTCTGTCTCTCTCAAAAATAAATAAACATTAAAAAAAATTTTTAAATCAACTTATCCATGACACTTCCTTACATAATAACTTTCTGTTATAAGTATATTGGTCTAATAATTTTATTTTGATCCCCCACATTGTTGATTTCTGGAACGCACTTTTTCATATACAGATATCTTTCTATGGCATCTAGAAAATAGATTTACAATTGAGCACTTACAATACTCAGTTTTATTTACTTGGAAGATGATTATCCACACTGCAGTTTTCTGGAATTCAAGTTTATTGATTCAGCTTCTCCACTTGCATTGTTGGCTTCTTACCTCTTTTTGTTTACTTCTATAGTCAGCCTGGAGTGAAGATATTTGAAATCCAAAGACCTAACTATTTCTTTTGCTTGGGAAGACATGTCTTCCTAGGCATCTGATTCTTGGACACTTTTGGAGGACGATCTTGTCTATTTCCAGATAAACATGATTTGACTGCAAGTGGAACACGATTTGATGGCAAGATTTGCCAAGGGCAGAAGAGGGGAGTAGAGATAAAAGTGGTTTTCTTTAGCTTCCTGAGCCAAGTCTCCTAAATACATCCTCATTACTCCCTTTTCAGACTTACTTGGATTTTAGCAAATACAAACACCCATTCCAAAGCTCACCATATTTCTAAATTCTATTCCATTTAAGCTTATATGTATCTTTTTTCCCCTCCTTCAATGCAGAAATCTGAGAATGCATTATACTGTATATTATGTTGATACTATTACTGTGTCTGGATACAAAATTTGTGTTGCATTATATACATCTTATGCTCCTATCTATATTCTCTTGGCCCTACCTGTTTCCCAGACCCTCAGCAACTTCCTCCATCTCAGCTGCTGATGAATCTAGGAGTCTGAAGCATGATTTCATATCTGAGGCCAAACAAGCAACACGTCCAGAGTCCCTGGTTCCTCCCACTATTTCCAGGCTGAGAATTCAGAAGTACGTATCTCATGGAGAGGGATCTGGCTTCCCCAAAGCTGCCAAAGGGACCAGGCGATAGAACTTCTTAAGTATTGATGAGTCAACTCCCATGAAACAAACTGTGACCAATTAGAAGCAGAAGATGAAAGAGAGCTGGCAGATAAATGTCATCGCACTTCTTCCCCCGGATGGGCTTTTAGATGCGGGATTTTGCCATGCTGTCTTTCCAAACAATGCCACACGTGGTCAAGCAGGTGCACAGCTGATGGGATGACTGTCTCTTTGTGGCTCTTTGTGAAGCAGTGGTCAGCATGCTAACCATCTTCTTGCATTTGCTTCCCACTATTCTCTGCCATACTTCTTTTTTCTCACTCTGGTTACCCTGGGACTCTCTTCCCAATGAAGTATTAGCCTGTAAAGCTTGTGTCAAGCTTAATTTTCAAGGGAACCCAGGGTGAGACATCTGTGTATGTGTATGTGTGTATAATTATATATATTAATACAAATGCAGTTCATATATAGTTATATGTAGTTATATAGAGCTATATATGATTTATCATATGTATAATCATTTATTTACCTTTACTACTCCATAGAAAATGCCATACCACATAAACTCCTTAAGAACTATATGATGACATTATGACACGAGGTATTAATATAAAGAATTTACGAATCCCAGAGGTTTCTTTATGGTTTTGTTGTTTTTTTTTTAATTTTTAAAAAAAAATTTTTTTTTTTTGCTAGTGGAAAAAAGCTTTACACAAAGTAATATACATGAACTTTGTAAGGTGTCAGCCATAAACTTTGGGAAATGATCAGTAACAACACTGAACCTTCAGGAAAGTATGGTTTGAGACTCTGGAAATCATATGTAAATGAGATGAGCACCTTGAAGACTTTAGGCTTCAAATATTTTTTCTCTTAAATGTTGTGAGGCCTGAAACCGAAGCTCTGCTTTAGTCCCTCAGCTAATAGCAGAAACATATTTTAAAATAAATGTCCACACGGTGGTTCCTTACATGTGTGCTAGTTTATGTCGTCTTGGGTGGATGATAAGGTTAACTTGTAATGCCATTTGTAGTAGGTTTTCACAACATAATGAAACAATACAGACTTTTTAAATGATTTTGCTTTCATCCTTCTGATCGCTCAATTCTAAACAAAGGCATGCGTATTCTAAATAAAGACAATGTCCCCAGAGGCATCAACCCCCTCACTTCCAGGTATAAAGGAAAGTTGGATGAGAGCAGGCTTCCACCACTGGCTGTAGAAAAAGAAGATGCTGCTGTCATGAGATTACCTGAAACCCACATGGACGTGAAGCTAAAAAAGGACATGAATACAGGCATCAGAGATGCCATTTTAGTTGTTAAAAAGCAGGGCCAGTTTTCAGCATTCTTCTATTTAATATAGTATATAATTTAAATTTTAGTATAGCTCCAATGTTTGCTGGACCCACTTTCCTAACAAATCTTATTGAAGTTAACCTTAAATCCAATGCCATACCTTTGCAAGAGCCCAAAGACCATCTGGCTTAGCCTTCTGCAGATTCCTGACAGTTGACATCCTTAAGTACCTCTGTTTCTTGGCCGACTGCCTAGAATTGCAAAGACCAACCTCTACACCAGTTTCCACTGAAGCACTATGTGAGTTGAGTAGATTCAAGCCTTAAGGGATCAGGAGAGAGGCATAGGTCACATTGCCCCACAGACTGCCATCTTGCCCACTAGGCTCCACACGTTCCCTCTCATTCCATGCCTTGAAGCCAGCTCACAAATGCATCTCGTTTTCTCTCTCACACAGAAGAGGTCCATCCGTACTTAGTTCTTAGAAGCTTCGCTTTTCCTAAAAAAAATTGACCCTGTACCTGTAGAGTTTTCATATAAGCTACTAATTTTTTCCTTCAAATCATTAAATAAGAATATAAAATTTTTTGAACTATGTGAACTCAATAAAACTATGAAAAAAAATGTGGCCATAAATATTTTATTTTTCCTGAACTATCCCTTGCACAAAATGTAGTATCCATGGTGGACTAGCTCGATGCCCCCTTTTATTTTTTTTTTTTTTAATTTTTTTTTCAACGTTTATTTATTTTTGGGACAGAGAGAGACAGAGCATGAACGGGGGAGGGGCAGAGAGAGAGGGAGACACAGAATCGGAAACAGGCTCCAGGCTCTGAGCCATCAGCCCAGAGCCTGACACTGGGCTCGAACTCACGGACCGCGAGATCGTGACCTGGCTGAAGTCGGACGCTTAACCGACTGCGCCACCCAGGCGCCCCTCGAGTCCCCCTTTTAAATGCTTACAGAACTCAAAGTAATTTTTTCCCCTTTAAAGTTGTTATATTTATATTTTCCCCTTTATTTTTATGATATTTGATTAGTGTGTGGCTCTTCCCTCTAGGATGTAAACTCCAAGAGCATAGCAACCAAGTCTAGTCTTGCGTGGTACTGAATCATCAGTACCTAGTACTTCACCTGGCACAAAAGCAGATGATCAACTCATTTGTTCAATGAGTGAATGAATGAAATTATATCTGCAGACTTCTTACTTTCATCTTGCATACGTGGAAGAGAGATTACAGAGAAAAACAAAAACCAAAGGTCCAGAAGTGCAATGTCTTGCCCAAGTTCACACAACTAATTGATAGCAGTGTTTTAACAAGTTTGTCATTCCTGTCCCTCAGCCTCCTTGCAATTTTAGACTGTAAATTCATTGTCATGTTGCCTAATGGAAGCACTATTATAAATCTAGTGTTTTCTCTCAGACTTATGTGTTTGAAGAAATATCAAAGAAATCTGGCCTCAGGATTCCCTGATTTTTTTTTTTTTGGTAGTTTTATGGTTTTATGAACACAAATATGATGTGCACATAAGCTGTCTATTCATTTTCTTTGCTGTGCGGCCTGGGATTGCTGACTCTGAGGGCCCGCGGGGCTGCTCTTTCCACAGCGGCTTTACGGTTCTCGGAGGAGACGCTGTGAGCAATCTGCACAGTAAGGTTTATTGCACATCAGCAGCACTTCAAGCTCCTTGACGTTGAGGGCTAGGAAGTTCCGGAAGCCACCGGGCAGCTGTGCTTTGCTTCTCTGTTGCTCCTGTAACCAGTGCTGGGCATCAAGATCTGGCCCTTGAATCTTCCGGACACTCTGAATAGTCACTGCTTCTGGGTTTCTGCCAGTTGCACTTAATTTTGACATATCGATCGGACTGGTGCGGCATGAACTTCTTGGTCCTCTTTTTAATGACCTTGGGCTTCACCGGAGGTCTGGGGGCGGCCACGATGCCGAGTAGGGGAGGCTGCCACCTGCACAGACAGCTCAGAGGAAGGAGGATTCCCTGACTCTTATTTTCCTGTTGGGAGATAACCAATGAGCTTATGTCTTATGCTGAAAAATGGTATTTGGGGCCTATCCCTCCCACCCCTGCTTTTAGAACTCGGTACTTTAAAAAGCCTCTGTTATTTCCACTGGAGCTTTTAGTGATTGAGAGTCACTCTTCAGATACACCAACACCCACCAATAGCTGAGTTTCCACTTCTCAAGAGCACATGGAACAAACTGGTGCAGGTGGACAAGCACTCTTCAGGTCTGGTAAAAACAACTCCTTAGGGCTGTCAGCCCCCTCTGGGACTTCAAAGAGCCCCAGAAATTCATGTAAAAGCAAAAGGAGAGCAAAAAACATCTTACCTTATTTCAACACATCTTAAAAGAAGTTGGATTGAAATATAAATTTCTCCTTGGAGCCTGGGGATAGACACATTTATTTTTGTATTGTTTTCTAGTCTAAATATATAGGTGGAGTTGCCAGGGTGGGTAGCTTAGGAGCTCAAAGAGGGAAAGCCTGCAGCTCCAGGGCCCATGTGGAGTCTGCTTCTGCAGGCAAGGTTTGAGAAGAGGAGAGGGAAGTCAGAAGTTGTCAGCCGAGAGGCTGTAAGTCAAATCTATGTCATTATCCAAGTATTACACAATTTATTTTAAGATAGAGACTGCAAATACGAAAGCCCTCTCACATTTTTTTTGCCCTTGATGCATTTCCCAAAGACTTTTATATGTATTATTGCCAACATTCACGACGTGCAATAAAACTTCACTATCTCGCACAAAGTAAGGGAAGATCACGCTCCTATAAAGGGTATAGAGATTATATTTGATTAAATGTGTTAGTTATTCTCTGAAAACTTGCTTACACATTTTAAATGGCAAATCTTCTTCTTGAGGACAAACCTCAACACAGCCCTTGCACCATAAATTCCAAGTTAATGTGGTTAACATCAATGGCATTTGCTTTGAATAGACATGCAAATAGTCTGGAGCAAGTGATCCCCACCTGTGATCTTACCCTTTATATACAAAACCATTTAGAATTTACTAGATTGCTTGCCTTCCCATGACAATACCACAAGTTATTTCTCATAGGAAAAGGTCATGTTTTAAAGTTTGATAATGATGAGAAATCTATCAGAGCAGAGCAACGTGTGTCTGCTACTGTAGAGGATGGGATAATTTCTCTCCTTCTCTCATTCCCTTTTCTATACTACACTCTGGTTTCCAAACCCAACGGTACTTTAAAAACAAAGACTATAAGGGCCCTGCTTTGTAACTTGTTCCATATGTTTGACATGCTTCATAAAATAATTCCACATTAGTTTCCCTAGCCTAGTGTTTGGATCGTGACATCTGTTTTTTCCTATGTTTTCATGATTTATTTTGGTGTCCATGTGAACTTGCTCTATAACAGCAAAAGGAATTTGCTTAGATGCCCTTTTCCTAGAATGTCTCCTGGTGCCTTGCAGACCCATCAGACTTCCTATCCAAGGAGATAGTGACCCAGCCACTATCAAGCTAACTCTGCCACTATGAACTCACAGAAATCATTTCATTTCTCTGGACCTCAGTTTCCAGATCTGTAAAATGGGGATGATAATAATAATAACTATTTATAGGGTTTGGGGGAAGCTTAACTAAATTATTCTATATTTATATTTATAAAGCCCTCTGGTCAATCCTTGACGTGTAATAAGTGTTGGTCTCTTTAGTTATTAAAGTCAAGGCACAAAGAAAGGACTCCAAGAGATAGATTCCTCTTCGTATAGAACCTCTTGCTGGCCTTCATTTATTTATTCATTCAGCAAAAGGTTATCAGCTACCAAAAGATGAAATCAGCACCAAAGTGGAGTCATATTGGTAACTGGGGCTAAAGGAAGTCAGTAATACTAATCCTATCTTTATGTAAAACGTTGATATGTTGTTCATCACAGATTTTTACATTAATTTTGACGTTTAAAAAATATTGCATTGGGGCGCCTGGGTGGCGCAGTCGGTTAAGCGTCCGACTTCAGCCAGGTCACGATCTCGCGGTCCGTGAGTTCGAGCCCCGCGTCAGGCTCTGGGCTGATGGCTCAGAGCCTGGAGGCTGTTTCCGATTCTGTGTCTCCCTCTCTCTCTGCCCCTCCCCCGTTCATGCTCTGTCTCTCTCTGTCCCAAAAATAAATTAAAAACGTTGGAAAAAAAAATATTGCATTAAAATATTATCTTGATCACTGGTAAAATCTTATTTATCTTGATTACTTGAGTTACCCTTCCCCAGTTCAATTTTATGCTCAAAGCACACGCCTCACTTACCTCACCTCATCCTGGTCCTGGACAATTGTGAGCAAAACACTCAGTTCCAGCCCTTATGGGGCTAACAATTAAGTGGGAGGAGGGATAGATCTTAACAAAGTTATCACAAAAGTATGTAAATTCTTTCCATTAAAAATGCAAGAGTTTTATATTATCCCTTAGGCCTGTGGCTGAATGTCAATACATTTTTGCAATGAAGAACTCAAATTTTCAGTCATTCATTTTTCAACAGATGGGTATGAACTGCCTACCATGTGCCAGGCACGGCTCTGGGATCTAGGACAGAGCAAAAGAGACACAAATTTCTACCTCATGGAGTTTATATCAGAGTGTGGAAGAGAGACAATGAACAACACAGATGAGTAAAATAGACTGTATGTTATATAGTGCTGAGTTATAAAGAGAGAGAAAAATGAAAGGGAGAAAGAAAATGGAAAGATGATTTAATGTTAGATGAGAATCACCAGAATTGTGACCTTTGAGTAATGGGGGTGCGGGGGGATGGAGGGGGCAGTGAGAGAGAGAGGGAGTGAGGCAGATACCTGGAGGAAAACAGTCCGGACAAAGAGAGTGGCTAGTGCAGGGCAGAGACCCTGAAGTGGAAGCGTGCCTGAAGAAAATAGTAAAGAGGATGGCGTTGGAAGGAGAGACTGAGCAGGAATTTAGATCAAGAAGGTAATGGAGGACTGATTACGGAGGACCTTTTACATCATCGCAAGCACTTTCTTTTGCACTCTGACTTAGAGGGGGAATCACCGAAGGCATTTGAGGAAAGGAGTGGTGAGGTCTGACTCAGGTTTGGCAGGATCAGTCCAGGGCTGTGCTGAGGATGGACTCTCGGAGAACCAGAGAGGAAATGGAACCAGCTGGGAGCCTACTACACAATCTAGGTGACACATGATGGCGGCTTGAAGCAGGATGGCAGCAGCGGAGAGGACGTTAGGCAGTCGAATTCTGGATGTATTTTGGAAGTAGACCCCACAGGTTTTGCTGTTGTTGACTTGGATGTGGCACAAGGGAGAAGGAGGAGCCAAGGATCACTTGAGATTTTTGGCCTAAGCAACTGGAAGAATGGGGTTACCATCAGCTGAAAAAGTGAAGACTGTAAAGAAGTAGGCCTGGGAGGGTGTATGTAGGAGCTCAGTTTTGGACATGTTAGCTTTAATGGGTATGGTGAGTAGACACTGGCGTATGGGTTTGAACTCTAGAATTCAGGGTATTGACCTAGTACTCAGGTATAGGAGAAGGTACTAGCAAAGGAGACAGAGCTGGAGGCAATGAAGAGAGTGTGGTGGCTTGACGTTAAGGGAAGAGAGTAGCCTGAGGAAGCAGGTGTGACAGACCATTGGAAACTGCTGACAGGTCAATAAAATGAGGATTAAACACTGCTCCCTGGAGTTAGTTAGCAAAGCAAAGTGACCTTGATAGGAGCACTTTTAGTTGAGCAGTGTCAGTAAAAGCCTGACTTAGTGAGTTTGAAAGAAAAACAAAGGAGACTTTGTAGAGAATTATTTTGAGTTCTGCTGTAAAAGGAAGGTGAGACATGGGGCAATGACTAGAAGGGAGAGGAGGTTCAAGAGTGGGTTTTTTTGGTTTCATTTTGTGTTTTAAAATATGATCTTAGGGGAGCCTGGGTGGCTCAGTCAGTTGAGCGTCTGACTTCGGCTCAGGTCATGATCTCACAGCTCGTGAGAGTTTGAGCCCCACGTCGGGCTCTGGGCTGACAGCTCTGAGCCTGGAGCCTGTTTCGGATTCTGTGTCTCCCCCTCTCTCTGCCCCTCCCCCACTCACGCTCTGTCTTTCTCTGTCTCAAAAATAAATAAAAACATTAAAAATAAAATAAAATAAAATAAAATAAAATAAAATAAAATAAAATAAAATAAAATAAAATAAAATAAGATCTTGTTTGTACATGAGGCAGAAGACAAAGGTTAATGGCAAATAAGAAAGTGTAATGGTAGTAAGTCTGGTCTGATGAGCTGTGCATGTGCGTGTGTGTGCACGCGCGCGCGTGTACCCGTGTGTTGTGAGAGGAGGGAGAAAAAGTGGCCTATGGGAGGCAAAGAGGAATAAGGAAGAAAACAGTCCATGGTTACTCCAAGCCAGCTGTCCAAGGAATGTAACTGGAGAATAGCTTCCACTTGGGAGGGGTACAAAGGAGCATCTCCCTCTGGGGAGCCAGATTAGATCAGAGCCAGCCTTCTCAAACCTTAGCACACATCCAAATCATCTGGAAGACTTGTTAAAGCACAAATTTCAGAGCCCTACCCAAAGAGTTTCTGATTTGGCAGATGGGGGAAGGGGCGGTGTCTGAGAATTGGCATTTTTAACAGGTTCCAGGTGATGCTGAGTCTGCTCTTCCTGGGAGACCCAGTCCACCGACTTAGCCCAGGAAAGTGAAAGTAATGTTGACAGAAGAGGCTCTTTAACTCAGTGGCTTTTAAAATTTGAAAGCAGCTACAGCTTGGTCCATGTGAAATTAACTCCAATTTCCCCTGATTTTTAAAACAAGTTTTACAAATTCATTACTAAACACAATTCTATTTTCCATGTTCCTTTCTATTATTTATTAGAATGTCCATTTCAAATAGTATAGATGTAATTACATTATTGCAGGTTGAGAAATATAATCTTAATTATATTTCTAGCATTTTTTAGCCCCCTTTCATCTCTTCCTTTGAATCTATTCCATCCATCTTGAAAACATTTTACTTGGAGCCTACTTATTATTAATTCATTCATGTATTCAACAGATACTTACTGAGCATGTACTATCAGGCATCCCTGTAACACTCGGACTGCAGCAATGAACAGAACACCCTGGTCTTTGGAAAGCTACATTCCAGTTCAAAGAGAAAGAGACATGGCACAAAAACAGACACTCAGATCAATGGAACAGAATAGAGAACCCAGAAATGGCCCCACAAACGTATGGCCAACTAATCTTTGACAAAGCAGGAAAGAATATCCAATGGAATAAAGACAGTCTCTTCAGCAAGTGGTGCTGGGAAATCTGGACAGTGACATGCAGAAGAATGAACCTGGACCACTTTCTTACACCGTACACAAAAATAGACTCAAAATGGAATGAAGACCTCAATGTAAGACAGGAAGCCATCAAAATCCTAGAGGAGAAAGCAGGCAAAAGCCTCTTTGATCTTGGCCACAGCAACTTCTTACTCAACACGTCTCCGGAGGCAAGGGAAACAAAAGCAAAAATGAACTATTGGGACCCCATCAAAATAAAAAGCTTCTGCACAGTGAAGGAAACAATCAGTGAAACTAAAAGGCAACTGACATAATGGGAGAAGATATTTGCAAATGGCATATTAAAGGGTTAGTATCCAAAATCTATAAAGAACTTATCAAATTCAACACCCAAAACCAAATCATCCAGTGAAGAAATGGGCAAAAGACATGAATAGACCCTTCTCCAAAGAAGACATCCAGATGACCAACCGACATGTGAAAAAATGTTCCACATCACTCATCATCAGGGAAATACAAATCAAAACCACAACGAGATACCACCTCACACCTGTCAGAATGGCTAACATGAACAACTCAGGCAACAACAGATGTTGGCGAGGATGCAGAAAAAGAGGATCTCTTTTGCATTGTTGGTGGGAATGCAAGCTGGTGCAACCACGCTGGAAAACAGTATGGAGGTTCCTCAAAAAGCTAAAAATAGAACTACCCTACAACCTAGCAACTGCACTACTAGGCATTTATCCAAGGGGTACAGATGTGCTATTTCGAAGGGACACATGCACCCCCATGTTTATAGCAGCACTATCAACAATAGCCAAAGTATGGAAAGAGCCCAAATGTCCATCGATGGATGAATGGATAAAGAAGATGTGGTATATATATATACAATGGAGTATTAATCAGCAAAAAGAATGAAATCTTGCCATTTGCAAGTACGTGGATGGAACTGAAGGGTATTATGCTAAGCGAAATTAGTCAGACAAAGACAAATATCATATGACTTCACTTATATGAGGACTTTAAGACAGAACAGATGAACATGAGGGAAGGGAAGCAAAAATAATATAAAAACAGGGAGGGGGACAAAACATAAGAGACTCTTAAATATGGAGAACAAACAGAGGGTTACTGCAGAGATTGTGGGAGGGGGGATGGGCTAAATGGGTAAGGGGCACTAAGGAATCTACTCCTGAAATCATTGTTGCACTATATGCTAACTAATTTGGATGTAAATTAAAAAATCAAATTAAAAAAATCAGAAAAAGAAAAGAAAGAAAACAAACAAAGAGAAAGAGACAGTGAATACATAAATGCATATAAGAATTCAGGCAATGATAATTTTTTTTACAAATGTCAAAAATAGAGCAGGAACGGGGGATTGGGTTGCAATGAAAGATAAGGTAGGTAGTCAGGGAAATTCTCACCAATGTGGTGACATTTTGGCAAGAACATGAAGGAAGTAGGGATGTGGGATACCAGGGGAGGAGTATTCCAGACAGGAAATGAAAAGGTTCTAAGATAGGAGCTTAGTTATCAAGTTTAAAGAAACGCAAAGACTCACAGTCCACGCTGGAGCGGCACGGACAGGCGAGAGGGTGAGGGGCAGAGGAGCCCAGAGAGACAATGTAGAAGGCTGGGACAAGGGCTCGCAGAAAGACTTGTGGGCCCGTGAGATAGCTTTGGCTTTTTTCTGTGTGAGGTGGAAGCCAGGGGAGGGTTTAAAGCAGTGACAAGGCATGACGTGGCTTGCATTTTAAAGGGATCCCTCTGGCATTTGTCTTCTGACTAGTGTACAGGGGGCAGGGTGATCCTAAGGAGGAGACCATCGTGATAAGTCAGGCAGGGGATAACAGGTGCTTGGGGGGTGACAGCAGTGCGGGTGTTAAGAAACACTGGGAACCTAGAGATTTTTGAAGGCAGAGCCAACAAGGTTTGCTGAGGGATCTGATGTGAGGTAGAAAGAAGAGTCAAGGATGACTGTACATCTTATTTTATTTTTTAAATGTTTATTTATTATTTATTTTGAGAGAGAGAGAGAGTGAGCAGGGGAGGGGCAGAGAGAGAGAGAGAGAGAGAGAGAGAGAGAGAGAAACCCAAGCAGGCTCCATGCTGTCAGTGCAGAGCCTCATGTGTGGCTCGATCTCACAAACTGTGAGATCATGACCTGAGCCAAAATCAGGAGCTGGATGCTCAACCGACAGCCACCCAGGTGCCCCAAGGATGACTGTATGTTTTAAACCCTTGGTGACTGGAGTTGCCATTTACTGAAAAGTAGAGTATTGTGGAATAAATACATGAATCTTGAATTCATCTCTATTGAGATGGTATTAAAAGCCATGGGATTAGATGAAATCATCTGGGTAGGTGATGAGTGTGGATAGAGAAAGGAAGTGATCTGACAATGGAGCCCTGGGTGCTGCAGCATTTTAGAGGATGGAGTGAGAAGGAGGAACCATCAAAGATAACCAAGGAGTAGCCATGAGGTAGGAGAATTAAGGGAGCGTGGTGCTTTTGAAGCAAAGTCAAAACTCTGTAAGAAGAAGGTAATATGCATTTGTACTAACTTGAACTTTTTGCTTTCTAGGCACATTGTGTACATGTTTTTTTCTGGGATGCACAGGAAAATACACCACATCTCAATAACAAAAGTGCAAAAAAATGCAATCACACGCAACATGTTATTGCATGATAAATGAAAAAACAATCAGTTAGTATATACTTTCACAAAATGAACAAGAGTTGAGATAGTGCAATATCTAGGTACAAAACTGACTAACGGAACTGAGGAAATCCTGAAAAATTAAGAGTCTCTCACTTCCTCTTGCTTCCCCTTCTCCACAACAAAGAAACACAACCTGCCTGAATTTGAGTGGAGGTCCTTAAGCCAGTCTCCAATCTCATTGTCATGGGATTATACTTTATTTTCATTGGATCCTTGGGTTAGTTCCACTAATTCATGTTCCTACTTAAAAAAAAATTTTTTTTTAGTTAATTTTATTGATTTTTCTGGAGAACTTTCTAGGGGGTAAACTTTCTGAGTACTTAACATGTTTGAAAAGAACACCTGATCATTAATTTGACATACCAGATTTATCATTTTTTATCGGTAATCAGGTGCTAAATTTCAAATCATCCTTCAGAACCCGGAGGCCTGTTGTCACTGGTGAGAAGGATGGCGTGCTTTTCATTTTGTTTTGTTTTAATTTATGTTGCCTTTTACACTCTGAAAGATTTTTGTCACTTATTTTATTCTTGTTGATGTGTCTGGGTGTGTCTGTCCATTCGACACAGCTTCAGTGGTCCCCTTTCACTGTACATGTAATTCTTTTTTTATTATTGAAGTATCATTGATAAACAATCTTATATTAGTTTCAGGTGTACAACATATTAAAAACTGATTCTTGAGTCCTGACAAACTTCTCTTATTTCTTTGATAATTTTGTCCCTTTACTTTTCTCTGTTCCATTTTTCTGGAATTTCTATGGATTGGATATTGAGGCTCAGTACTGATCTCTATAACTCATATTTCTTTTTATAATATGTATTTTCTATATTTCTATACTTTTTACTTTCTGGGTGATCTTTGAGAGACCTATCTACCAACACTGATTTTAAATTTCATATAAGTCACATGCTTAATTTTTAAGTGGTCTTTCTTGTTTTTGGACTTTCCCTTATTAATAGAATTCTGTTGTTATTTTGTGGATGCATTAACCTTGGATCTCTTTTGTGATACAAAGTATTTTTTTAATCTTAATTTAATTTTTTACTTTATCTCTTGTGTATGAATTATCTACTTACTCCCAGACTAGGTTCCATACATATTTATTTTGGTGCCTCTTTTTCATTTTGCAATATTTTCAAAAGTGAGTGGTAATCTTTGGCTGTTGATTGACATTTAAGAATGGGAAAACAAAGTAGCTGACTTGAAGTTCAATGACTGTGGGCAGGAGAAAGGCAGAGCTGGTTCTTAGGCTGGGCATTCTGGCTCCTTATGCCAAAATGAGGAAAGCTTTGCTGAAGCTGCTCCAATTCTCCCTAAAATAGTTTTACTTCTTTTCTAAGGGGGAAAAAAAAGACCTGAAACCATAAAACTCCTAGAAGACAGCATAGAAGCTCCTTGACATCAGTCTCCGCAATGATTTTTTGGATTTGACACTAAAAAGAAAGGCAACAAAAACAAAAATAAACAATTGGGACTACACTAAATTAAAAAGCTTCTGCACAGCAGAGGAAACCATCAACAAAATGAAAAGGCAACGTCCTGGATGGAAGAAAACATTTGCATATCATATTTCTGATAAGGTGTTAATATGCAAAATATGTTGAGAGCTCATACAACTCAACAGCAGAAACCCCCAAACAATCCAATTAAAAAATGGGCAGAAGAACTGAATATACACTTTTCTAAAGAAAACACACAGATGACCAACAGGTACATGGAAAGGTGCTTAACAAAGGCAAATCAAAACCTCAATGAGATATCCCCTCCTACCCATTAGAATGGCTATCATCAAAAAGACTAGAGATAATGGGTGTTAATGGGGATGTGAAGAGAAGGGAAAACTTGTGCACCGTGGGTGGGAATGTAAATTGGTATAGCCACCATGGAAAACAGTATGAAGTTTTCTAAAAAAATTAACACTAGAACTACCATATAATCTATATAATCTGGGTATATACTGAAAGAAAATGAAAACAGGATATCAAGATATCTGCACTCTCATGTTCCCTGCAGCATTTATTCACAATAGTCAAATAGGAAAACAACATAAATGTCTATCAGTGGATGAATGTATAGAGAACATGTTTATATGTGTGTGTGCATATATATGTGTTTGTGTGTATATATGTATATATGTGTGTATATACATGTGTATATATGTATACATTATATGTGTGCATATGCATACATACACACACAATGGGATATTATTCAACCATGAGAAAGAAGGAAATCCTGCCATCTGTGATTACATGGATGGACCTGGATGGCATGACGCTAAGTGAAATAAGCCAGACAAAGAAAAATAAATACTACATGATATCACTTACATGTGGAATCTAAAAGCAAAGTCAAATTCATAGCAACAGTAGTAAAGTGTTTGCTGGAGCCTGGAGAGAGGCACAGGGAGTAGGGAGAGGTTGGTAGAAAGGTACCAAGTTTCAGCTGTAAGATGAAGAAAGTCTGAAGTTTGCTAAGAGAGAAGTTATATGTTCTTACCAAACAGCAAGGACAAAGGTACAAATGTGAGGTGATGGATGTGTTAATTAGTTAGATGTCAGGAATCTCTTCCCAATGTATATATACACATATACAGGCTCCCCCTGCTCTCTGAAAATTTGCTTTACAGCACTTTGCTTTTCTAAAAGACCTAAGTTAGTACCTGTTTTTGCTCACCAAAAGAGGATTTTCACTTGCACAAAACAGTAATTGCTTCTTTACTTTATGCCATTTGGGCCTATGAAAGTTTTCATGGGAATGCTCTACTTTTGGATAGCAGGGGAAATCTGTGCCCAAATCTTTTCACTATGTATATGTATACAGATCCCCATGATGTACCCTTTAAATATCTTATGGTTTTATTTGTCAATGATACCTCAATAAAAACGAGAGAGACACACAGAGAATAAACCAAGAAAAGAAAGAAGAGGAAAGGAAAGGAAAGGAAAGGAAAGGAAAGGAAAGGAAAGGAAAGGAAAGGAAAGCCAAGTTTCTGACCTGAGTGAAGATATCTACATGTTGGAATGGCACAGGGGGAGAGACTGGGAGTCCCACACATATCATCAGATACATCCTTCATTTTCTGCCCTCTGTCTCCTTCCACCTTTCCGCTTACCTACTAACCCAGACTGTGCAGCCTCACCAGAGTTCTGCTAGTTCAGTCTGTGAGTATTTTAAGCTGTGACTTCCAAATCAAAACCTCCTATTCATTTTCAATCTTCTAGAACTATGTTGAAATTTCACATTCATTGATGCCCTCCCCTGCTCCCTTTGCTGTCATGGAATTTTTTAAATAAGGAATTATCAAATCAAATGATAGCCAGGGCCAGGGGGAGAAAACAAGTCTGGGCAGCACCGCGTCATTCATTTGAAATGGCGGCCATTATCTATCCCTCAGCCTACGGTTGACCTGTGAGAAGAAAATACAAGTGCTGTCAAATCTTTGAGTTTTCAGATTTGACAGAGACATTAACTTTTATGAGAAATAGTTTTTAAATGTCAGAAAATGATATTTTTCTAAACATTCTAGAGGCCAACCAAAATATGTCCCCTGGCAAGACCCAGCCCATGGTTTGCCAGTTTTCAATCTCTGATTTATACCTTTTTTTGAAAAAAAAAAATACTTCTTTGCTCCCATTATAGTGAGCTCACAGAAAACAAGGAAAATAAGTACAGGTGTTCAGTCTGCCTCCACATTGGAGGAGTTAAATCCTACACTGCCTATGGAATCTTAGAACAACGTCCAGTGCAGAGGAGACAGTAAATGTTAACTCTTGTATTATCATTGTGAGCTATTTGGGACGTTAGTTATATCATCATGCTGCAAAAGGCAATAATAATAACTTATGCATTCAGAACCAAAAACAACAGGGCCAGGTGGCAGTTTTCAGAGGCCAGAGCAAGACTCTGCCAGCACGCTAAAGGATGGCAGACAATTGACTCTCACCTTGAAAGAAAGGGGGGAAAAAAAGACATAAAATACCTATTAAGTAGGAGGTTGCCAAGAATACACTTTAACAAATTCTAATTATACCCTAAATCTTGGCACTCATTTCTCCTTAAGAGAACCTAGGAAAATTCCATCTCAATTTCCATGGCTCCCAGAAATTTATGTTTCCTCAGAGACAACCTAACATGCTTACACATCATTCAAAGTTCTTTCCCTTAAACATTTGTGGGGATTGTAAAGGACACACAAACATATATTAAGCACACACATACACACACACACACAGACACACACATGCACTTGCACACACACATAAACACACACGTACACAGGCACATTGTCATTCTGTTGCTCCACCAAGGATTTAGCAGAATATTCTAGTTTCCTGCAGAGTCTCTTACATGAATTATCTGGATGCTTTCCTGGTAATTATGTGTCAATTATCTGTAGCATCACCCAGAGCTTCTGGTCAAATATAGAAATAGCTGTCCAGCTTGTGGACAGCGCCTGCCTTTCCCTGATAGTCCTCAGGATCCTTCGTGCAGGCGTCGGAGATCACGAGAAGAGTCACCTTGATTTCCAGGGCATCCTGCAGCTGAATATCACCAAAGGTGTCCCACTGCTGACAGTTCTGTGCCACTGATGGTTTGCTTTTGTCACAATGCATTTTTAAAAATCATCTTTAGCCCTAATTAGCCAGAGTGAGAATTCTGTCTTCTCTCCTCTGTAAGTTTACAGAATAGAATTGAAAGTAGGGCCCCCTGGGCTGTACGTTTTAGTTATTTATAGTGAGGCCAAGGATCCACAATCAGAAGAGGAAAGAAGCGTCATTTTTTTCCCAAGCACATAGCAACAAGAGCCCTGGATGCCTGGTCCATTCCTGCTCAGTACTGAAAAGTATACTGTGGGAACAGATGGGGTTTTTCTTAGTTTTCAGTGATGGTATCAGTTAGAGAGAACCAGGCCCATGCTATCTCTTTGAAGGACTGACCTCTTGTGCCTGATTTCCCCATCTGGGAAGTGGGAAACCAAGCTCATGGGCTTGTTTCAAAAGACCAATTAGCTAGGTATAAGTATCCCTACTCTACAGGTGAGGAAACTAATGTCTCAGGATGTAAAAAGAGTTTCTACATTGAAAAGTGCTTTACAAATTTAAGTTACTAGCATTACTATTTATCTAAAACCACTAAGAAGATCTCCTCCCCTCCTCCTTTCCTCTCCAACTACATAAATTTGGAACTTATAGCCTAGTGATATCACAAAAGAACACTTAACACTGCAGTTCTAACCCTGGTCTGGGAAAAGTAACTTTCAGGGGAAGAAATATCGAGTGCTCTCATTTTAATGGAAGGATGATTAGAGGACCAAACATTGCACCATTGAACCTGTGAACTCGCTGTTGATTTCCCCATAGTAAAGCAGTTGAAGGGTGTTTTAATGAAAGGATAGTATGTCACTCTAGGGAGGGATTTGGGTACCAGAGAGTCCTTGCAGGCAGAGGTAACTGTGCCGATAACAAAAAAGAGAATTCTCAGGGAACTGAAAACACTGGCCAGAGATTCAAAGTTGAGTGAGCGTCAGAACCCCTCGTGGGACTTGATAAAAACACCAATTGCTGGGTGGGCCTCACCCCTAGAGTTTCTGATTCAGCAAGTCTAGGATGGGGCCAAAAATGTGCATTTCTAGCAAGTTCCCAGGAGATCCTAATGCCGCTGGTCTTCCCTCTGTACTTGTCTATGTCCTAATCCCCTCTTATAAGGACACTGGTCGTAGTGGACTAGGGCTCACTCAAATGGCCTTGTTAACTAAATCACCTCTTTCAATGCCCATCTCCAGATACAGTCATGTTCTGAGGTCTTAGGGCTTAGGCCCTCACTGTATGAATCTAGTGGTTGCAGAGGGACATCATTCAGAGGTGAGGAGCCTACTCTGCCAACGTAGTGACTTGGAAATCTCAGCAAGTCAGGAGCTAGAAAGCACATCCAACAAGCAGACACCTTACACATCACTACATAGAGTGTGTCCGAGGATGAGAGGTTGCACCGGGAAATATTCTGGAAGACGTTGTGAGACTGGGGGAGGGTGTCACAGCCTTCGGACCTGAAGAATACCGTGGTTCTTCAAGTCTCTAAAATATATTTGCTGCAGAACATATTCGTTTAACCTACTTTTAACAGAGTAAAGGCCAAATGCTTTTCAAATGGGAGCAAGTGCCAACTGGTGGGTTTCTGAGTGGGAGTTTGTTTAAGTAGAATGAGGCAGCGATCCTTCTAGAAATTAAACCCATAAGGTTCTGCACAGAGCTAGAGCATTCATGCCCCCCAGCAGAGTATCTCGGCCTTGGCACGGCTGATATTTTGAGCTGAACAATTCCCGGTGTGGTGGGGGACTGTCCTACGCATTGTAGGATGTTGAACAGCACCCCTGGCCTTTTCCATTAGATGCCGGTAGCACCTGCCCCCAGTCGTGACAACCGAAAATGTTTCTAGACGTTGCCAAATGCCCCCCGAGGTAGGGGAAGACAAAATTGTTCCAGGTAAGAACCACTACTCCACAGGTTCTTTAGAACCAGGTTCTAAATACCATAGATTGGGTGGGTTAAACAATAAACATGTATTCCTCACCATTTTAGAGATGGTGAAGTTCAAGATTAAGGCACCAATAGATTGTGTGTCTGGTGGGGGCCTCCTTCCTGGTGCACTGACTTTTTTTGCCATGTCCTTACTTGGTGGAAGGGGAAAGAGAGAGTTCCTGGGTGTCTTTTATAAGGGCACAAATCCTGCCCCTGGGACCTTCACCCTCATGACCTAATTACCTCCCAAAGCCCCCACCTCTTAATTCCGTCACCCTGGAAATTCGGTTTCAACACATGAATTTGGGGAGACACAAGCATTCAGTCTCCAGCAGGTTCCATTTCAAAAACTCCAAGCACATTCTCTGCCTCCTCACAGCAATTCTATGAAACTAGTAGACACACTTCTCATTGATCAGGAAGACAGACTCACTGATTTTTGCTGACTTTCACATACCTCGGAAGGGTCTCTGACTCTCAAGTCTGTATCTTTTACTAGGCTGTCCCCATACTCAAAGAATCAGGACAATCAAGTTCCTGTAACTCAACGCGACTCTAATTTCCAGAGTTAGGGTAATGAAAATATCTCCAGTTCCAGGCCCAGGGAAGAGGTCACCTAGCAGTGAAAGTGAGCCCCATTTCCACAGCCAGCCGTGCACGCAAGCAGCATCACTGGGCTTCCCTGAGGCTCGTTCTCGCGTAGCCTGACAGACATCTGTCAGGTAGAAGCTTAAAACTGGCAGTGTATGAAAAACACACCCAGTCCTCTGAGATTTATCAGGCAAAGCACAGCTTGTCGGCCTGTTAGTTACTGTCACGATGGTGCCAGACTGATTTTAGTTCTTTCATCAGACACATGAAATACTTTGTGTTAGCAGGGAGACCCTTTTGGGAACAAAGACCTGTGGCTTTGTGGTCCCCCCCCCTTTTTTTTAAACATTTCTTGGATGTCAGAGGTAATGCATTGCTTTAGAGGAAGTGAAGGGGTAAGCAATCCATCTAAAGAATACTCAAAACATGGGCTGAAAGCTGGCTCGGCCAAGCAAAAGGGGCACTTGTTCCTTCCTGTCACAGCATTCACGGACCACCTGATGTGTGCCCAGTCTTGGGCCTGGCACAGGGAACCCAGTGGCAGACACAACGGGCTGCATGCCCTCATGGTTCTCACTGGCATGCTCCGTTGAGATACTTAATCAGTTCATTAAAACACAAGGGTGTTCAGGTGTTCAACACCAGAAGAAAGGCCAAGAAGCTCTATTAGGAACAAAAGAGCAAGGAATACACATTTAGGGATGCCATGGTTAATTGAATCATGATAGGAGATATTCTATCTGCTGTGAATTCAAAATAAAGGAAACACAGTGGAATGGGATTTTAATCCTATTTGATTCATCTTTCTATAATCAACCCCTTGAGTTCCATTGTTTTGCTCTTATTCAATGAAGACAACTGTTTGGATCCCCACCCAATATGCACGTCCCCTTCTTTCAACAATTCTTCATGGTTTGCCTCATTTGCAAACTGGTAACCTATCCTGAAAAATTATGTTTTTATATAAAGATTTAATTTTTAAGTAATCTCTACATCCAACGTGGAGCTCAAATTTATAGCACTGTGATCATGAGTTGTAAGCTCTACTGACTGAGCCAGCTAGGTGCCCTTGTCCTGAATAATTCTTTTTCCTACTTGTTTTTTCTTCTTTTGTGTTATCCAAATGTTCTCAATTTCTTCCTGTTTTAGTTGTTTTTACTGCAACTTTAAAAAAATTTTTTAACATTTATTCATTTTTGAGAGAGAGAGAGACAGAGCATGAGTGGGGGATGGGCAGAGAAAGAGAGAGAGAGAGAGAGAGGAGACACAAAATCCAAAGCAGGCTCCAGGCTCTGAGCTGTCAGCACAGAACCCAATGCGGGGCTCAAACCCACAAACCATGAGATTATGACCTGAGCGGAAGGCAGACACCGAACCAACTGAGCCACCCAGGCACCCCTGGTTGTTTTTATTGCAACTATTAAGTGTCCCACTCCCACTGGTAATTCTCTGCTTTTCTCCCAGATTTTCTAGGATGAGTTTGCATTCTTTTAGCAAAGAAACATTGAGAACCAAACAGAGCCAGACATATTATTTCTGATGCCGCTAAGTTTACCTTACTGTGGCTGCAGCAGCAACTCTGGTGATTTCAACAAGGACTTGTGTATGCAGACTCTAAATTAAAGAAGCTGATCTATTTTGTCCTTTCAGGTAAAATGGCATCTTCACTTTGAAGCCCCTGTTTATACAGCCCTCAGTTGATTTTGAGTTTCAATTGACTGTAAAGGAGACAGATTAGAAGCCAACAGTGGGACTGAGCCAGTGGAATCAGTCAGTGAAGTATATTTTGCTACAAAGGACAAGACAAAATTGGAGCACATAAAGCTGGTGTTTTATGAGAGGAAGGAGAAACACTTGAACCCTGTTTATTAATAACTTTTTAAATTAAAATAACTCAACTTGATCTGATGACATAATAGTGATATGGTCAGGTCGTCTTGTACACAAGTCTTCCCCTGCTTTGCACAGCAAGGAAAGGAAAATGGCAGTAAAAGAGTGTCCTTCCCCAGTCCCCAGTTGGTGCACGCGTGTCCTGTGCACAGACAGAATCATGCTGGGTCACTGAGATGCTCCATACATTGAAAGGGCGGGCCTACGCCGGCCGACTCCATCTTGTTCTGTGTCCTTCACCTTGACCACACCTCCTCTCCTTGAGTAACCCCCCCCCCCACCTGCCTAACAGGACTCGGACCCTTCCCCAGGACCCTTCCCCAGCCAATCGGCTGAGGCCATAGCCATTACCTCACCAACTGCCCCTAGGCCCCAATAAAACCTTTGTCCTTTTGAAACTCGCTCTCTTTCCCTGGTATCTCACCGCTGCGTCAGTGCTGGTAGTGCTGGTAGGGGACTGAGCTCGAGCTAGCTCGAATAAAGGCTCTTTGCTGTTGCATTGGACTCGGCTCCCTAGTGGTCTTTGGGGATCACGAATTCTGGGCATAACAACATCATATAAGAGGTTGGAAGAAGTATAAGAAACCAGTCTATTTCTCCAATTTATTTTTCCATCTGATTCTTTTTCCTTCCCTTGTGGGTAACCAGGCAGAGAATGTTCCTCAGGCATTTTTCTCCCACTCAACAGCAATGGGTAAACTCTGAAGTGAAATATCAAAATGAGTACTGCCTTTACCCTACACGTATCATCTGGTCCAACCAAACTGGCAAGACCTATAAGTTATTGAGCACACACTCTTTGCCAGACACGATTCTTAGTGCTTTATCTACATTTATATACTTTGAGCTCTTATAATCCATAGGATAACCTATGAAGTAGATCTTGATATCCTCATTTTACAGATTAGGAAACTGAGGCTCAGAGAATTTAATTAACCTAAGTTCACACACATGCATACTAAGTGATCAATCTGTGATTTGAATCAAGGTCCATGTGACTCCATACTGTCCTGAGTGTTCCTCCTGGCATGCATCTGTACAAATCTGTGCTGCCTATCTCTTCTTGGACCCGCCATATGCATTCCTTATGGAATGTCATTCCTTTGCATTTCCATTCATCATGTCACTCTAATCTTTCAAGTCCCAACTAATTTCCCATTTCTTCCACAGACCTTAGTCCAGCCTTTCCAAGAATCAATCGCTCCTCTGAAATCCTATGGTGCTTCTTTCCTTGGCATTTCACAAATGCAACCTACTGTTGTTTATTGGTTGGGCAGCAAGGGTTAGAGGCCAATATAAACTGTTTTATCCACTGAATATTCAGATGGTTTGTGGCTGTAATTTTCCTGCTAAGAAGCTCAATGACAGAAACTGGGCCTGTTTCGTCACACACCATAACCCTAAGACATAGCAGAGTAACTGACACCTAGTGAGTACTCAATGTATTTTTATCAAATGAATATGTATGTAAAGGGATGTTGAGGTTGAGAAAGATAAGATCTACATGTCTAAAAATCAAAGAAGCATCTTGTGAAAGTAATTTGTTGTCAACAAAGATTAATCCCAGCCCCGTAGGTCAGGGTAGGAGAGGTGGGGTGGCTTTAGGTGCCATCTGATATATGCTGCTCCCATTGTTCCCCTGCCCATCAGTCACCATGCTACCCAATAACCCTAGCAGAACTCAGCTAAAATTCTTGGGACTTAGAATTTATAAAGTAAGTAAATAAAAATGCTACTTTATGAAGATCTCTATAAGGCCCCAAGACACACAATGTGCTGCTTCTCTTTAGCCCAGGCAATAGACCATAGCAACAAGTGGGCACAGAAAACGTTCTCCTCTCTTGAACAGGGCGGTCACCCTGGAGGCAGAGATCCACAAGATGTGAGAAGGAAGAAGACCACAGAAGCCTGGTTAGGAAGCTAAACAGACCTACACATGGAAAGTAATTGAGAAGGCACCATTACAAATCACTATATTTATCCCTGAAGAGATATCCCTGAAGAGCCAAAAGCAGGAGAGAGAACATGGTAGTCTCCCCAGGTGGCCAACAGAACAGCCCCAGCACTGCGTGATGAAGAACTCCCTGACTCTACCTAGATAAGGAATCTATGTTGATGAACACAAGTGAGACACTCCCTCAGAGCTTCCTGAACCAATGTAGAGAAATTCGGAATGGTAGGCCAGACTGCCTAGAAGATGAGTCTGAGATGTATTGCTGGGTTTGGTGTTTGTTTTTCACTAATTTTTTTTTCTGTGTGGCCCAGACACACTCTGGTTATACCAATGTGTGCCATGACCTCTATGCAAGATTGAAATTCTGTAGATGTCAGAAAACATATTCATTTTGGTGTCTCCAAATCTTGGCAAGATGTTCTCCATTAGATCCTGCTAAATAAACATCTAATGCAAAGATGGTGATGGTGATATGAATCTTAAAGAGATCAGAAGACACCTCCCTTAGTTTTCTTACATGCAGTTATTATTGCTGAATTTTTTTAGCGTTTTACTTCTGCTTCAAAATGTTCTAGTAATACTGTATTCATTCTGACAAATAATTATACCTTAACCAATCAGGGACACCACCACCGCCCCCCCCCCCAGAAAAAAAAGCCTTTTGTATTTTTAAAAGAGCCTTTAATGCACATTCTATTGTCTCAGAGAACGACACTTTGAGGAATCCAGGGTCAAGCTAACTTGCCAAAAACCACATAAACACAGTACCCCTAGACATCACAAAACAAAGTAGAGAGCGCAACCTTTTTCAAAAGAAAACAGATAAAACATGAAAACAATCTGGCCACTGCAGGGGCCCATTTGTGTCCAGTAGAATGTCAGATGCACCTAAAGCAACAAGAGCCTATTGGACTCTGTGTTGCCAGGAAACAGATTCTTTTTTTTGTGCTCTAATGCCTTTTTACCACACTGAGAAAACTGGCATCATGATATTCAGACCCAGATGGGAGAAGATGATGCTTAATGACCCTCCTCTTCTAGAAGTTGAGATAGTGATGTTCTCATCTAGACTATCCTAAAAATAATCGGGCTTCTTTTGAATCAGAGTATTGATTATAGTAGAAAATGAAAATTGGTTTGCTCTCGAGCTTCTCCTCACAATAAGATAACATTCCTTTTATGATTCTGTAGATCTTAAGTCACTAAACTCACTAGATCAGCTTTGGCTGCAAATGCTAGAAACATAACTTAAATTTGCATGACAAAAGGGGGGATTTTTTTTTTTTTTTTTTTTTTTTTTTTTTGGCCAGGGAGTCAGCTGCAAATAGCTCCAGGCTGCAGTTGGCCTTACAGAAAATTGGGGTGGGGCCTAGAATAACCAGGAAGTTCTCCAATCTGTCAAGTTAGTTTCTCTCTTGAGTTGCAACTTCCTTCCTTCAGACCGGCTTTAGTTAGAGAGTCAGAGCATAACCATTTACTGCTCCTCACTTCATATCTCTCAGCTTCCCTCATCACAGAAGGGAGATCCTGGAATGGACTGGCTCAGCTTGAGTCCCATGCCTACCCCCTACACCCAGCAGGTGGGTTACTCTGATGCAAAACTTTCACCAGGAAGTTTCCAAAAGGAAAGGGAATATAATTCCAGAAGTAGGGAAGGCAATTGAGTGGGTATAAACAATGGTGCTCTGGGGCGCCTGGGTGGCTCAGTCAGTTAAATGTCCGCCTTTGGCTCAGGTTATGATCTCACAGTTTGTGAATTCGAGCCATGCATCAGGCTCTGTGCTAACAGCTTGGAACCTGGAGCCTGCTTCAGATTCTGTGTCTCTCCCTCTCTCTCTCTGTCCCTCCCCAGCTTGCTCTCTTCCTCTCTCTCAAAAAATAAATAAAAACAAAATTTTAAAAATGAAAAAAAAATAAATAATGGTGCTCTGTACCACTGTATTCTGAAACTTTAATTAAAAAAAGGAATATTATGAATTTAAAATTAATGTAATGTACTTTCTAGGAGATTTTACCTGGATTTCAATTTTCTTGCTTTTTTTAAGCCCTTTCCTATCAATGCAGGCAATCAATAAATTGCTCAGTGCCTTATAAGTACAAAATAGAATCTTTAAAAAAATAAATAGGGGCGCCTGGGTGGCTCAGTCTGTTAAGCATCAGACTTCAGCTCAGGCCATGATCTTGTGGTTTGTGAGTTCAAGCCCTGTGTCGGAATCTGTGCTGACAGCTCAGAGCATGAAGCCTGCTTCAGATTCTCCATCTCTGTCTGCCCCTTCCCCCCTCGTGCTCTGTCTCACTCTCAAATATAAATAAAACATTAAAAAATCTTTTAAATAAATAAGTAAACAAGCACACCACACACTTTATTGTAATGCTAAATGTTCTCCTCACTATATATAGTCCAACCAATCCGCATCTCGTGCCCTGTACACATTACTCATCTTTACATAAAGTTTGATTTCTCTGGAATGTTCTTTCTCCTTGCTGCTACCCATCTTCACCAGTCCCTTCTTTCAAAATCAAGCTAGAATTCACCTTCTCCATGAAGCTTTCTATGGTCCATCTGACTTCTTTCTCAGCTACTCAGTACTTTTGTCACAGCGTTTCCTCTATCATTATTAGTTTGTTCTTTTAATCAGGAAGCTTCTCCTTCTAGGAGTATCAGAAACCCGTCCCTTGAAAATGTTAAATCCAGAGTCTAGGTGTTGAAAGCGAATGAGTAAATTTTACATGACTTTCACCTACAGTTCAAAAAGAAAAGCGATGCTAAGGCAAAAATCTAAGGGTGTACTAAGGAGAAATAATAAATACACTGTTCTTCATAAATAACTGTCATTAAAATGAACATCATTCCATAGCAAATATAGTTCCAAACCTCAGCTTATTTCAGGTGAAATTCAGAACAATGTCTTAATTCAACCATGAGTTACTAGCTGCCATGGTGTGTCAAGTAACTGTGTGAGACAACTCAGGGAAGACAAAGAGAAGGAAGAATCTGCTTATCAGGAAAGTCATAATCTAGCAGAGGTGAAAGATTATGCTGCTGGAACCACTGAATTGAAGATGTGTTGGAAAAGATATGTCAGTAGAGTGGAAGATGAGAACTTCCCCAATTTTCCTGGAGGGATTTGGCCAAGAAGTAAATCTTTTGCATATTCCCATGTAAAGGGTTTCTCTCCTTATGTTTCTCCTTTCTACCTACTCCTTATTCACACTCACACTCTTACCTGGACAGAAACTATGTCCATTTATATTTTTTTTCCATAAAGCATTCAATAATAATCTATTGAATGGGTGAATGAATGAATGCATGCCTGCTGACATAGGTTGGATACAGGCAGTAAAGTCCCTTATACAACTTGCTCAGGGTTGGTATTTTATTCTATAAGCAGTAGATAGGCATCATAGTTTTCAAAGGAGAGAGTCAAGATAAGGTTTGTATTTCATAAAGAATATTTGTGTGCAAGCAGAGTATGCACTGGTTGAGGCAGGAAGAATCTAGAGGCTGTTATAATATTTTTTTTTTGAGATAGAGAGAGCAGGGGAGGGGCAGAGAGAGAGGGAGAGAGAGAGGATCCCAAGCAGGGTCCATGCTATCAGCACAGAGCCTGATGCAGGGCTTGAACGGATGAGCTGTGAGATCATGACTTGAGCCAAAATCAAAAGTCAGACGCTTAACCAACTGAGCCACCCAGGCACCCCCCATACTATTCTGAACAAGAGGTGATAAGGGTCTGAACTGAGGCACTAATAATGAGGGTAAAGAAGCCAGGACAAATATTCGCAAATAGAATTTGGTTTCTGCTTGGATATGGAGATGAAGGAAAAGTCCAGGATAAAACAATTTTGAGTGAATGAAAGAATTTACACCATCCCTTAAAGATGATTGTAACAGGGCTCTTTCTTGTGCACACAGGGGTGACTGATAGTGTAAGTAGCACAAGCCCACATAATCGGGCATCCCTTGTCGATGCCACATTTTTCTCACCTTTGAAACAACACTAGCACTATGATAGACTTGGTTCAGGTATTTCATGAACTGCCACAGTACTTGTTAATTTTATAACTTACATAATTTTCCCTTTTATAAGTGTCTTAAATGTCAAGGTTCTTGAAGTAACAGCAGAGCAGCAAATTAAGTAACTTGTACTGAACTTATGAAGTCCTAACTATTTGGGCAAACTTTCAACATCAGCAAATTTACAAAATAATATTATGAATCCTTGGGATCTCCCCTAAAAAAGATGCCTCTTACAAGGTATAATTATTTCATCCAAGTTAGAAAATGATACGCAAGCATGAACTGGAGTGTTGTTCTGCCTCGGTCCCCTACAGAAGTGACCCACCCTGACAGCCTGGGAGCCCAGAGGATCTTTTGTTCTAAGGAAGAATTTCAAAAGGAAAAATTGAACAGGTAAACTCAAACATTTCAGATCTATGAATTAAGACCGAAGGATTAGGAAGTAGATGTTGTCAGCCCGATTCAATTCTCACCCCCACATCAGTCTAGATAGAGAATGCTGTAGGCTGGAGAAAAAAAGATAATAGAGACAGAATGGAGACAAGCCATGGGTGTTAACCATTAATGAGAGAGGGGGGGAGACTGTATCCTAACCCCTCCTTTCTTCTAGCTCAGCCTCCATGGGGAGCCAAAAATACTTTCAGCCCTCCATTTAAGTTGTTGGATTCAAAGTTAAGAGAACCTGGGTCTCACTTTTCAAGTGAAGTCCTTGGAAAGCAGCTGACTATGCCAGTGTGGTGTGGAATCACAGACTATAAAGGGAGAGGGCTCGGGACAACCCAGGAAATTCCTTAGGCCCTGGAATCAGTGAAAGTGCATCCAAAGGCTGTTGTGGTCCCCCAGAATGGGTGCAACAGTTGGCCTAAAGACAGTGTTGATAGGTTACAGAGGAATTACAGTGGCCTGTCCAGTATGGTTCAGCTGAGAATGCTGTTAAGATGCCTTTGTGGTGGAGATAAGCCAGAGAATCAAATGAATGTACAATGGCAGGCCACCAAGACAAACCCAAGTCATGAAACAAACCTGTCTCTGCCATTTGCGTGTCCTTCAAAGCATAGCATTAGCTCCAGGAACAAGAGGGGTTTAGCTGAATAATCTCAAACCTGAAATGATAGATAGGAACTTAACATAACTGAGTTTCCCTGGCAATGCCTATATTAAAATGTTTGCATCTGAAACAGTGGAAGCTTGAGCTAGAAATTAGGTTTTTACAGGCAAGTGAAGGAATTCACACATTTGCTGACCTGAGCAAAAGTAACTATAAAATGTGTACACAAGTTTATAACATAGAGGTAAAGCACAAGAACTCTAGACCCAGATTTGAAGCTAGCTCTCCCAATTACCAGCTATGTGGCTGTGAGCATGTAACTACTGCTGATATCCTCATCTGACTCCGATTTCTGATGTTTATTCATTACCAAGTTTAATCCTTTGCACATGGATCTGAGTGGGCTCAGCAAAAAGATCCCATCTTGTGTTCCTGATCTCTTTTCCTGTTCTATATCTCTTCACCCAAGATCGTTGTTTTCCAGTTCTAGGCTCTAATTTCCAATCGTGCCTTTTCTAGGTCTTCCTAACCCAGAACCATGCCCTTCCAACGATGAACCCAGGCAAGACCATTCAGCCACATCCTGTACCTGAAAACCCAGTCTCTGACATCATTGTTGGGGTAGCTTTCCTAGAGAAGATGGTCTTTCAATTTAGTCTATTCTGCTGATTCTGAGTATAGAATCACAAACATTTTAAGAGAAGAGGATGAAGAAATTTAAGAAGTGACTGGATTAGACGATGCTTGTAAAGCATTTGGTGTTAAAAACTTTATATGTCAAAGCTGTTAATAGAACCCTTGTATGTACAACAAGTTCCCAGAAAAATCAAATAATAAGGACAGAAAATATTCATACCAGCAAGGAACATTAGCACTGTCAGAAGGTACAAGCTGAGGCACAGAGAACCAAGTCACGAGCGACACATGCAGAAGCCAACTGTGCCGTAGTGTTCTCATCACCTTTGGATTGATCTCATTCGTTTTAGTAGTCTGTCTTTATGCCAACTTTCGCAGGATCACTCAGAGTGAAAATTATTTCATCGTACGGAAGCCTGCACTCTACTTATCTTCCTGTGCCTGTTCCAAATGTTTCCAGGATAGCTACAGCCCTTTGGATTCTCTTTCCCAAGTTCCTCTTCCTTTCCCCCAGAGTGAATCAGCATCCTTAATTTGTTATTTTTCATTGACATGAATTTCTTTTATCCTTTACAACCATGAGCATGTATTCCTAAACTATATATATACAACTTGGTTTTATAAGTATCTCAACTATGTATATTTCATTTATTTATTTATAGCCTTACTTTCTACACAAAGGATTTGGGGTGGCTTATATATAATAAAACCAGGAACCACTATATCAAAGGAAAATATAAATTCGAATTTAAAAAATTAGTAACAAAGTATGCCAATAAAACTAGCAAACTAAGACTTGGGAAAAAGAAGAGAAATTAGCAAAGTGATTTTATTCATAATGAAATACAATAAAACTGAATTCCTACCAGAATATTATAATTTTGACATGTCAGACTATTCAAACTTTAGTTTAAACCATGGAGGGTTTATCAGCATATATACTGATGTGAAGTACCTCCATGCTTTCTCATGGAATGAGAACACTATCTTCTGTCTCCCAGCTCCTCCTAGAATGGCCCACCACTGGCCTTCATCTTTGGAAGGAGAGGTGTAATCACGGATGGAGGATATAATCAAGGTGGAAAGCAGGGTTAGTAACAACAAGAATAATTGGTAAGACTTACTGAACACTTACTAAGAATTGGGCACTATGATGAGCTCTATAAATATAATCTTTGACATAATTCTCACAACAACTCTTGGAACTGCCATGCTTCACAGAAGAGGAAACTGAGTAAGACGTAGAAAGGTTAGGCACCTGCTCGAGATTAAAGGTTAGTAAGTGCACTTCAAGATTTGTCGGGTTGATTGATACCCAGGTAGGTTGTTAAACAACTGCACCAGCTTTGCTGGAATCCCAGAATTCATTCCCCACCACCTCAGGTGCATTTGTAGCTTATGTCTCAGAAATCAAACCCCCATCCATTAACCATGCTAACATATTTCATTAATAAATTTTAACTCCAGGTTTATCCAATTTCTGAATGGAACCAGATGCCTCTTAAGAGGTGACAATGTGCATTCAGACCATCATGCACCAATGGGTGCCAAAGCCTTGGCAATTCTCAGACTCCTGAGAGAAATTCCCCAGAGAAAAGCTAGAATCCCTTCTGAGGCTTCAGGACCAACTACATTAGATTTATGAGATGCTATCCTGAAGATCCTGGAATCGAACCACTATGCCACTGCGAACAAAATGTATCCTTTCAAACTCTTGGGAGATTTTGCTCCTTTTGTTTAAAAAAAAAGGATGGAAAATATTAAGAACTTTTCCATTTTACTAGAAAATATTTAACATTGAGAGTACCTCAAGAGGCACGTCTGAAAAATCCAGAAATAGACGTTTTACATTTTATATTCAGCCTATTTTCCTGTAGTTAATTGATTCCATTATTCATGTTTTCCACACCCAGAAACTTACTGATTTTTTTCTTCGTGGTTATGCACTTCAAGAATGCATAGTTATTAATCAGAGGATCTCTTCTTCACTTAGCCAAGCTATCCATATTAAATTCTTTTCATCTTCACCCATAAATCAGTTCTTCCAGCTCCTTCATTTTTATTACTCATGTCCAAGTTCTTTCCAATTTATCTGAGATGCTCAAAACTTGCCAGTGTTACATATCCCACAGAAAGGGATACTTTACTTACATAATCATGACATTATGATTATCTCATTACAGTTAAATTGACATGGACATTTTTTGCTTTCTATTGTTCAACTCAGATTTAATTTGCTACGTTTCAAAATGGAAGCTTTTCAGATTTGGCTTCTTTGTTAAGAACCTGTTTTTGGTTACTCATTGCTTGCCTTAATTTGGGATGAGACTGCAACAGAAATAAGACCCTAGCTGGGTGTTTAAGAGTCAAAATGGGCTAGAAGTCTGAAACATTTGATTGAACTAATTCACTAGAGTTTATCGCAACACCAAGAGCAGTGAGTCTAGAACTTCCAGATCCCTGCTTTTATATAAATGTATAATAAACAAGTCACAGGATTATTTTCAGGCAGCATTAATTCAGGCATCTACATCTAGTCTCTGTCACCAATAATTTCCAAGACACCCTAGGCCCAAATGGCTTTTATAGTATTTAAGGGTTAGCAGCGGAAATATCTTTCTGTGAAAGACTAATAGAATCTCCCTGGCAAGGTTTAGCGTGGGGAGCCAAACTGCATATCCTAGTTAATACTCCACCCTTTAATATTGATTGTTCAATAGTCATACAGCCCTGGTCATTTCTTCTTCTTCTTCTTCTTCTTCTTCTTCTTCTTCTTCTTCTTCCTTGACCTGATACATAGACATACTTATCTCTACTAAGTGATGGAGATGAGACATGAAACATAGTAAAAGTACTCATCATTGATTTTCTACTGTTTCTGAGTCCTATACCAACAGACTAGTATTCCTTATTACCAATTCTTGTCTTCACATATTCAAGTCTGTTTTCCCTGCACCAAGATCTAGTACAAGGTACTGTGAAAACACAAAGAAAACTAGATAAGTTTTCAGCTAACCAAAATATGGTTTGATGTCACCTGTAGATTTTATTTACTAAAGCTAGTATAGTATAGTGTAGTATAGTAGAGTACAGTGCTTGCCTATGGATAATCAAGAATGAGCTGTAAGTGAATCACCCTTATGAGGATAAACGTGGCAGGATATAGAATTAAGTATCATCTCCTAGAACCAGCCTAATAAGAGAATCACGGTGTATCAGGAATGGATGTTTTCTGCTGAGACTCCATATACCAGTCTAATTCCTACTAAATATGCTAAATCTTGAGGCAGAGGTTTGGTTACTTATTAATGAATTTGCCAATCCATTGGAAAACACTGCAGACACACTGCAATGAAATCCTGCTATCTAAGAAAATATAAAACTTGTGGTTATATCACTAACGTGGCTCTTCTGAATCAGAAATGAGAATGTACCCATGCATCAGTAATCCTGCAGATAATTTTGTCTCGTCATCAATTACCTTTTTCTTCCCCACATTACCATAAATTATAAACAAATCTTTACTATTCTTATTTTAAATCACAAATATATATCATTTGATGTACAATGACGTTAAAATTTCTAATGGGACCTTGGCTGTCATTAGTAATTATTTTTCTGCCTAGGAGCTTCTGGATGTTTTCTATTGTAGTCTTAAACATAATTATCAGAGTCAGGATCCATCTCTGGCAACTGATCTCCATGTTCTAAATGAAGCAGTGGTTACTACTGACTGGATTTTTATTTAAGAAAACTTTGATTAATGGAACGTTCAAGAGTTGGAAATCCTTTGATCATCAGAATCTTCTAGGCCACTCAAACATGAGCGCTAATAATGAATGTAATATTTCTTTGGTAATTAAGGGTCTGGATGTGTTCAGAGTCAATATGCAAGACATTTCACTGGTGACCCCAGAACAATAATGTACTGTTAAATTCCCTTTTTATTTCAGCTGATATGACAATCATGTCCTAATTTCTGTCATTTATCTTGTCCTGCAAAAGCACAGGGTTGAAAAACCTCTAGTTAATTAACAGGTCTCATTAGCTTTTTCCTGGGCAGTACTCAGTGTCATTCTTCTATATAAAATTTAGCACCATTTTTTTGTGGCATGACCCATACAGAAAGCAGATGGTGGAATTATCCCCAAGGATGACAAATTGTGGCAATCGTGATAAACATGAAGAGAAGGAAACTCCAGGCCTATGACATGTCAGGTGGTTTCCAACTGTTATTTTATTAATCCTCAAAACAATCTTGGCAACAGTGAAAATATTATTCCTAGGTTTTGAGATGGGAAAACGGAGGCTTAGCAAAATTAATCAAATACAAACTGTCCAGAAAAGACAGAGAACGTGGGTTTAATGGTACAGCCATAAAAAAAGGAGCGTCTTTCCTCCTTGAATGAGCTCTTCCAGTAGCTCTGTTGGCTATGACTGAACATCCGGGGAATTAGAAGTATCTGAACCAAGCCAGTAGAGGCCTGAAAACAGGAAGGTGCCAGACATTGGTGAGGGACTCCCAGAGAAGCCATCTCTGTCATAAGCAAGACACAAGTTTGCCAAGCCGGGGCATAGTAAATGGCAAACACACTTTTGTAACGTTTCCACCCAAGGTGCTAAATACATACCTGAAGGTTGGCCTCAGATTCTATGGTTCGAGACCTCCCTTGATGTTCTTTAATAACTTTTGCTTTTCAGAATTCGAATTCTAAAGGAGCAGGAGATAAAGAACTTCATTCCGCAAGAGAATTTCTGACAAGAGACTGTCAGGAGAGTTGAAACAGCTTGAGCAGAAGCATGGCAGGCAAAAGGAATGACTTCAGGGTGCATAGAGGCACTGCTTTAACAAAGCTGTCTCAGAAGTCAGGAGACGGTGCTTAACAACACCAGCAGTGTGGCAGGAGGAGCTGGGAAGGGGCCCTTGTCAAGCAAAGGCTTCAGGCCAACACCACGAGTGATAAGCTCTACAAAGGGCTCTGGCCACACATCAAAGCACAAACAAACCCCCCTCTCCAAGGCATTCTGTGTAACACTCAGGTCTCTCAGCCCTTCAAACTCAAAGGAGGTGGGGTTTTCAAGAGGATCAGCTCTTTGATGCCTGCATTCCACTTGGAAGGTCACTCCTTCTTTACGTGTATGCAGGTTTGGATTCTCAGTAATTGCAGGCTGTAGGAAGGTAGCAAATCATTCCCGTGCATGCGTGGGAGAGGAGATGGAGAAGGCGTGCAGATACACACGGCATGTGTAGGAGCAGGAAACACAGATGGAATAAAGGATTGCCCCTCTTTCCTGGCTGCCCTGGGCTGCCCCACGTTTCCCTTGCCTTGTTCTCTCTGCCCCAAAGCAACAAACTTAGGTCTCTGTAGCCCCAATTTATCATAATCTGAATCTTCACTCCCTTTATCCTCATTCCTACCACTCCTGTTAAGGAAGGAAGGAAGGAAGGAAGGAAGGAAGGAAGGAAGGAAAGAAAGAAAGAAAGAAAGAAAGAAAGAAAGAAAGAAAGAAAGAAAAGAAAAGAAAAGAAAAGAAAAGAAAAGAAAAGAAAAGAAAAGAAAAGAAAAAAGAAAAAAAGAAAAGATTCTTCTCCATAATAAGGATTTGGAATAATCATTTTGGGCCTATTTTTTAAGATTATGAGAAAATAATTGGTAACAAAAAAAGCAATTTCCTGAAAAATCTACATTAATCGCAATATAGAAGGGGCACCTGGGTGGCTCAGTTGGTTGAGCGTGGGATTCTTGGTGTTGGCTCAGGTCGTGATCTCACAGTTTGCGGGATTGAGCCCTATGTAGGCGTAGAGCCTGCTTGGGATCCTTTCTCTCCCTCTCTCTCTGCCCCTCCCCTGCTCGTGCTCTGTCTCTCTCGCTCTTAAAATAAATCAATAAACTTAAAATTTTTAAAAAATTAATTGCAATGTAGAAGAACCTAGCATTTCTCCCCTTCACCATATAAAATCATCTTCAACCATGTCAGAATAATTTCAGAATTAAAATCGATTCACCTTCTTTGAGCACCTCCTGTGTCAGTCTCCAGGAAGGGGATTCAATGTATATGATCTCAAGTATTCTGTCCTCAAAACAGCCCTGCGAAGCAGTTCTTATGACCTACTTTTACAAAGAGGGAAACTGAGGCAAGGATGGTATAAGCATCCAGCTATCCTATAGCTGGTGACTGAGCAAATTGGGGAGTAGAAATCAGACCCTCACGAATCTAAGCCCAGGGCTCATGATTATCCCTTGTTTTTCTCTAAGCCCAAGTTGTACAGGACTTTTTTCTTTATAGCTTATTATTCTTTATAACGTTAGGGAATTTAGAAAGTCATGAAAGCCAAATTAAAGGCTAACTCTGCACAGAAAGTTTTAATACTTATGATCCGAGAACCTAGACACTTCCACCAAAAAAACAAATTATGATAAAATAACACCTTACTTTGGGGTCAAACTTTTGTAAATGTGAGGACTTTTGTAAATGCCATTTCTTTACTTTTTATTTATTTTTAAATTTTTTTAAAAAAATTATCTATTTATTCTTGAGAGAGAAAGGCACGCACGTAAGTGGGAGAGGGTCAGAAAGAAAGATGGGGGTGGGGGCGGTGGAAGAAAGAGAGAATCCCAATTAGGCTCCACACTGCCAGCACAGAGCCAGATGCAGGGCTCAAACTCACAAACTGTGAGATCATGACCTGAGCCGAAATCAAGAGTCAGACACTCAACCAACTGAGCCACCCAGGCACCCCTAATGCTTTCATTTCAATTGAGTGGCTGGTGTGTCCCCCAAAATGGGGGTTCCTTGCTATTTATTTATGTATTTAATACCCCTGGCTTTTTAATTTTTAAAATTTTTTTTTAATGTTTCTTTATCTTTGAGAAAGACAGGGGACGGGGGAGGGAGGGGCAGAGAGTGAGAGAGACACAGAATCCAAAACAGGCTCCAGGCTCTGAGCTGTCAGCACAGAGCCCAATGCCGGGCTCGAACTCACTAGCTGTGAGATCATAACCTGAGCCAAAGTTGGACACTTAACCACTGAGGCACCCAGGTGCCCCCATACCCCTTGCTTTTTCGGATGAATAGCATTTCATGCTTACTGAACACCCTTGACTGTGCTGCCTTGGCAAGTGAACGAAACAGAATTTATTCAGAGCATGAAGTCAGACCAAATGCCCGAAGAAACAAAAGTCAAAGGAAAGAACCTATGTGTTTGCTTGAATCATCAGCGATTGCCTCATTTTCACCTTTCTGAACCCAAATAATTGTGTGCAATGCTCAGAGCATCAGGCGTGTAAGGCCCTAAACTCTGGGTTTGTTGGAAGCCTCTCAACCCAGCCTTGACCTGAGCTTATTAGCTGCACTCTCACGTGCCAAACCCACTGGATCTACACGGGCTGAGGTCATCACGTCTGCTGAGCGCCGCATCCACTTGAGGTTTTTAGATTCAAGCAACAGAAGCTGACTCTGACTGAGTAGGCAGAAAATGAGATGAGGGCTATATCAGGTAGTTTCCAGAATCCCAGAGTGCTAGGGAAGCAGACTTGAGGCTGAGCTTCCAGGAACGATGCCCAAAGCTGTGCCGCAGAACTGATGTGATGGAGAAAAGGTTACTGCCACCATCGAGCACTAGACACTGAGTTGTCATTCCTGTGCCAAGAACTAAGCCTCACCATCATGGCTACTGCGCGTGTTAACGGAAAGCGGGACAGAGGGTGAGCGCCTCTGTTATGTCACTAGCTACAGAGTCAAACACTGGAGTGGGGAATCTGACTGGCAGGTGTCCTGCCCTGTGCCTGTGGTGAAGTACAGAGGTCATCTCTAGATTTATAAGGCCACCTGCCCAAACTCACAAGGGAAAGAGTTCCCGAATGTTAAAAGGGAGGATGCAGAGACGTGAGAAAAATATAATGTCAATTTCTTGGCACAAAAAAATAACAAGTTCTATTTTTGAATTGAGAAAACAAGAGAATGAATGATAGTAACTTCCCTAAATTCGTAATAACTAAACCAGGATTGGGTCCCTGGTGTTTGTACTCAAAAGCCCATGCACTTTCAAGTAAGCTATGCTGTCACCTTGTTTTAGTAAAATAAGAATAGTTCAAATTCAATTTTATAAGCAGCACAGTGATCATTTTTAACTAAAAGATGTCAGACATAGAAGCAAAACATCTTAAGCTGGCGATTGTGTTCAGTTGAGTTTTGAGAATCCCGAACCAAATAATTGCTACTGTTTGAAGAAGCTACCTACTTTTTTCCTCTTTGGGTAAAGTATGGATGACACGTTGAATCAAAATGGTGCCTTTTATATTTGTAACTTATGTATCCCCCCCTTTTTTTTACAGGCTATTAGGAAATGAGCAGAAAAAGCAGTTTAATGTATGTATACAACTGTGAAGGTGGGGCCTTAGATCTGTATACATAAAAGTATATATTTATTAAACTGTTACTCTATGAAGACATTGCTCTCACCACTGGGGAAGAAGTGCTGGGGAGAAGCTGAAAGTCTAGTAAATGAGTGAGAGAAATAAAAGTATCATTTCAATTATGCATGGAGTGCTATGATAGGGCCACACACAGGGTCTGACAGCTCACAGAACACCAAACCAATACCCGGGGAATCTGGGAAAGCTTCTTGTAAGAGGTTCTGAGCCATGAGGGAGGCCCCAGCCATTTTCCTTCATCATTCTAGGCTTTGCTAAGAGTTAGGTATTTAGGATACAAAAGAAATAAAGTCTCTACCCACATGGACCTTAGAATCTAGTGAGAAAGACATAAATGAAACAAATAGTTATGCTAATACTTTATTAAATGTAATTGGAATAAGCGTTATTGAGAAGAAAACAGGGTTTTAGAAGAGTTTATAACAGGGGAAATCTAGCATAATCTAGATGAGGTAGTGAGGAGGCGTTGGGAGACCTATCTCCATGGGTCTCTCATGTTTATGTACACCTTGTCTTAGCTTTTGTTCCATATTTTCTTTTCAAGGAAATTTGTATAATAAGCAGCCTCAGCAGATAAAGACGGTGCCTCCCTCTGGGGTGTAGGGAAGATTTGCTTCCTATTCCTACAAAGACATTAAAGACAATGGCTCCCTCCATAACAGAGGACAGGCAGGTTGGCTGAGTCCCCTTTAGAAGCCTGAGGCTTCTTCAGCATCAGGTTCCTCAGCTGTGAGGCAACCCCACTGTGTGTGCAGCGTTGACTTACACTGTTCTGCACCATCCCCGGGAGACCTTAGGAACATGTATACATCTGACACCTGCTGGGCTGTGGCAATACAGACCTTTGTCTCTGATCCAGGAGTCTCGGTCTTCCGCCAGCATCTGTGTTACTGAGGCCTGATAACATGTGAACTTCCATATAAGGAAGAATTCCAGACCATTCAAGGCATTGGGGGAATTGGTAGGAAGTCAGAGGTTTCCTTGAAGAAGGAAGGTTTGACCTGAAGAATAAGGAGTTGATAGTGGGGATTGGTTATTTCTGGGCAGAGGGAAGCCATGTAGCAAGACTCTGAAAGAAAGAAGCATGGCAGACTCAGGAGCTGAAAGAGGTCTGGAATGTCTGGAGCATAGCAAGTGAGGTTGGAAGGATCTCTACATGACGCCGTAGAGGTAAGGAGGGGTTTGATCATATAAACATATGTGATACTGTGATTTATAATGAGAAATATTTATTTGGTCTTTGTCTTATTTCTGGCACAGAGCTCCAAAAACTCTTGGAATTTCCCAAGTGATGAGAGCAACAAAGGTGTGTTTTGTTATGTTAATGAGGTGACTTTTGGAAAGCACCTAAGGTTGGGGGCTGGTTGCCAGGAGAACCAACCCTGTGATTAGAGGGTTGGAACTTTCAGTCCGAGTCTACATCTATCCGGGGAGGGAGAAGCAACCGGAGGTTGAATCAATCACCAGTGATTGAATCAGTCGTGCCTATGTAAAGAGGCCTCCACAAAAATCCCAAAGGAGGGGGTTGAGAGAGCTTCTGAGCTGGTGAACATGTGGAGGTGCCGCGAGCAGCTGGGGAGGGCAACCAATTCTGTGCCCTTTGCACGTACAATTGCCTTATGCGTCTCTTCCATTTGGCTGTTGATTTGTAACCTTTAATATCCTTTGTAATAAACTGGTCATTTAGTGATTAAATGGGTTTCCCGACTTCCATGAGCCGTTCTAGCAAATTAACCCAAGAAGGCAGTTATCGGAACCCCTGATTTATAGCCAGCCAGTTAGAGGCACAGGCTATGACCCGGACTTGCGACTGGCATCTGAAGCAGGGGCAGTCTTGAGGGACTAGCACCTTAACATGTGGAAGGCAGTCTTGAGAGACTAGCCCCTCAACATGTGAAATGTGATGCTACCTCCCCGTAGATGGTGAGAGAATTGAGTTGAAGTGGAGGACAATCAGCTGGTGTTGGAGACTTCCTTGAGGGGGGAACCTCCTCTCCCGCACATTGGAATTGAATGCAGAACCCTCATAACATACAAAGGAGGAGAAAATTCTCTCCTTGTTTACCGTCTTGCAGGCTGTTTACCTGTCCTTCACTAGGGACTACCTTTTCAAGGATATTTGAATCATGAATAGTTTGGGAAAATAGAAATAGTATCTCCCTCTGGGGATGGCAAATGGCAAGCATGCTTACCATCCACTGCAGAAGATTTGGGTTTTCTATGCTTAAGGTTCCCTCCAGCAATGTGACCCACTGCCTTCACAGGTGTTACCCAGCCTTCTTGGAATCACCCAGTAGGAATTGAGGTCTGGGGGAAATGACACGAAAAAATGCCGTTGCTCTGGCTACTGCTATTGCTTTGAGAAATCTGTGTCCTCCACCAGCCTCTATGGAACTGTGGAGGGCTGCTAACTTCATAACTTGCAAGTAGGGTAAAAATCCAATCCTTCACTGTTGTTGAGAATACTTTATTCTACAGTCATAAAATGTTAGTCATTGGGATTTTATAGTTTCACTTTTTGGCTTTTGTCTGGTATAGTTACCTACATATCTCTGGGAAAATAGTGCCGTAAATGAAATCAAACCATCCACTCCCAGAGTGATATTTGGTAGAATGAGGAAGAAAAATGCCAAAACTAATCCTTGGTTTTCAAGGACCCTACAATATTCACCAAACAGCTGCAGAGTGGCATCATGGAAATCATGTAGATTCGGTATATTCCAATCCCAGGTCGGCCCCATGCCACCTGAGACTGGACAAGCCACCAATTTCATTTGCTCTTGAATTCATCATTCATTAAACAGAGATAAGTTGTATACAGTCCGTACCATATAGTTCACATGAGAGTGAAATGAGATGATGGTATTTGAATAACAGTAATAAGATTTCTCTCCCAAACAACTTTTAAAATTGCCCAACAGTGTCTCTCTTTGGGCAATTTAGCTGTTGAGGAGCACTGGGAAAAATTTTCAAGATCAGTTTGTTCTTGACCTAAAACTCTTTATTGTTGGGTCACTGACAGCCATTTGTCTATTTATGGACAACCTTGGTTTTGTCTTGCTAAAAGCTTTGCCAAGCTCAGGGAAAATGCTGAGGCCACATGGAGCAGATGTTTGAAAAATATGACCTACTTTCCAGTCTCAGGATATGATGATTTTCTTTCCTATAACCAATAACATCATATATCCTGTAATATTGGTAGTCACTACCTGATTGAAAAACTATTTCAATAAAGCCACCGCGACTGTCTCATCACCAGAGGACCCTTAGAGGCACAGGGACTGAAATGCTAAAAATGAAACCCAATGTCCATTCCCCGCAAACTTCTGAATGCCGGTTTCTTAAAATGCAATTAGCACATGAGACTTTTGTTTATGCATTTAATAGCAGTGAGGCGTCCTTATTCGCAAATTGATGAAGCCTAACTACATAGCAAAACCCAGTTCTAAGCTGCCTCTTTATTGCTTTCAATCTTCCATGGATTCCGAGAAAAGAAATTTGCCTTTCCATTCTACTATGATTTTTTTCTGGCACTTGCTTGAGATTATGATAAATTGGCAAAAACCTGATTAATTAAAGCCTCAAACTGAAGATAACCAAACACTTCAGAGTGATATTTCCTTGTAGTCTGTGGACAAGAAAAATTAGCCCCAGAGGCCAAAGGAACTTTGTATGGGAAGCAAGCTTGACCTGGTCTTACCCTAGTATTAAAGCCAGGACTCAATGGACAGTGAGGTTGACTTAGGGGACTTCAAACCTCACCCAGAGGTTTAACCAAGAGGTTTAACCCTTATTCCTTTTACCTCTGTTTTATCCTATACCGACTTTCTTTTCTCATTATGACCTCCATATCACTTTATGTCACTTACGGGTTCATCTGTTAGTTTTCTTCTTTAAAATCAGGGAATGTACTTACTTAACTATTTAACTAATATAGCTGCTTAAAAAATATTTTTGTTTTTGAATCGAATGAATTAATGAATCAAGTATAAGAACTACTCTGAGACCTTTGCGTCCAAAGTACAAGCAGGAAAATTGCCTGAAGTTCAAGGGGTGGTGTTGGGACTGGAAGCTCAAAGCTTTAAGACAGGATCACAGCAGGCAGAGTGAATTGGATTTGCATTTCAAAACTCTAATTAAAGCTCTTTTCTCTTTCTTCCAAACGGGAGAGCTTGGCCCCAAGGCTTAGAGGAGCAGAGCAGGAAAAGCTGAAGCCTCCGCCTTCTTTCTTCCACCTCTAATTAACCAGGGCACAAGATGAGGCTTGGACTTTAGGATTGTGAAAGGCTAGAGACCCCCAAGGTTGGCGGGACAGGTCCCAGCAGAGCAGAGTGTCCGGGCTCCAGCAGACAGGGAAGGGAAGACTGGGCTCCTCACAGAATGCTGACAGGGAGCAGACCTTGCAGCTGCTCCACCCAAAAAGATTTTCTCCAATATTTTCTCACAATATTTACTCATTCTTCTACGACCCACCAAGTTGGTCTGTGGGTCAGGCATTCAGACCCTGTGTCCAGGGTGAGCGTCAGATGGTCTTCATCAACCCACGTGCCCACTGCACCCGGCTACCTCTTCGGTTTACCTGCCGTGATGGGTGGTTCTTCTGATGACAGATACTTTGTCGTCTCGCCATTTCTGTTTGACATCTCAGCTAGCGTTCTTGCCTCTCATGATCTTACACAGTTCTAAGAGGGAAATGGGGTGAATTTGTTGCCCAGCCAATACAAATCGCGTCTAACTTCATAGTTTGCCCACACAGTCCTCGCTGATCCCAGTTACCATCTCCACAATCCCGTTGAACCAGAATCCGCATGTTTACAAACTGGGTGGAAAGGGGGAGGGGCTCTGATGAGTTAAGAATTATTCTCTGAATCCTTCTTTACCAAACAAGGGCAGCAAGTGTAACATCAGTGAGACTGAGTAAGGGGTCAGGGACTGTGCCAGCAGCCAGCAAACCGACAGCAGAGATGCAGCGGCATCAGAGGGACCTGGGGGAAGGAAACAATGGCCAGTCATGGGGACTGTGGTTCTAGGGAGGGAGGAGGAAAGGAAGAGTCCCAGGAGCAAGCAGGATCCAAGGCAGGGAGGTACTAAACAAGTGTGGGGACCAGGACCCCATCACAAGTAGGGTTTCTTCTATCCCCCCTTTGTCAGTCTTCTGTTCCTTTTTTTTCAGCTTACTGGCCCGCTGGTGCATAAGAAATGCACCTCACCAAAAAGCAAGGTATTTGTCCTAACTCTGATGTTCTGTGCCCCAAAGGAGCTCTTTTTAAAGGCTTCCTGCAATTTGGGACAGTATAAATGGGACTATTGTCCGCAGTCCTGGTGGGGTTAGAGAAAATGGTTCTCCTCTTCCACCTCAAAAATAGCAGCAAACCTCAGAGAACAGGGCAAGTTCCCCTCCTGATTTAATTCAAAAGTAAAAATTCCAGAGTAATAATCTCATTGAAGAACTCTGCCCTATTCATTAGGGCATCCAGGAAGATTACCTAGCTTCTTCTGCAAGACTCTTAGATGCAATAAGGCCAATGACTGTCTCTCCCTTATCTATTTTTTTGAAAAAATTTGTAATGGTTTTTCATTTTTGAGAGAGAGAGAGAGAGAGAGAGAGACAAAGCATGAGCGGGGGAGGGGCAGGGAGAGAGGAGACACAGAATCTGAAGCAGGCTCCAGGCTCTGTGCTAATTAGATGCGGGGTTTGAATCCACGAACCACGAGATCATGACCTGAGCTGAAGTCTACGCTTAACTGACTGAGCCATTCAGGCAACCCTGTCTCTTATCTATTGATGCATGCATTGGGCTCATACAAAAGAGACACTCAACAAACATTGGCTGGATGAATTAATGAATTATTCCCCGGTATTAACTTTTATCTGAATTTTGCAAGTTTAATGTTGGAAACATTCTTTAAAACAAATTAAAACCTGCAATTTAAACCTAACTCGAATTCATCTGTGTTAGAGATGGTGAGCCTTTTTATACACCCCTTTCCTCTCCTGTTGTTATGTGAGTGAGTCCAAACTTCCATCCCCTCCTTAAAAGTCACGGAACCTCAAGCTCTTGGTTCAGAATCCCCGGACTCATTACCACATTCTCCCTTTCACCCTCATTTTACACTCTTCTCCCTGTAGCCTTTGGTCTAGCAAATAAATCATTGCATTAAAGTGTTCTTTCCAACTTCTTGGTTAAAATTTAATTATTAACAAGGTAATCATAAAGTAGCAACAGATATTTTCTTCACCGTTCTAAAAGAAAGACACACGTTAATTTATGTGACTTGGAGTTCACATAAATAGTTCGCATAACTTGCTTTGTTATGAATAAACTTATTTATTTTGTTACCAATAAAATCTAAAAATAAAATCTGCTGGGGATAACGACAAATAGATTTAATTAATTTTGTGATTTATTCCATTTCAATGGGTCTGTCAAGATCATTTTTTTACTCACTAATAGAATTATATGCACAGCCCAAAACATAGCACATGGTAATAATTTCCACCGTTTCATTGTCATTATGATTATCATCATCAAAATTATTAGATTGGTCATTTTCCTTTCCCTACTGCAAAGGAAAACATTCTCTGAATGTGGAAAAAAATTCTACATCTATTGAAATTGTTTTCTATCCCAACAGCTTCTACACCTATCGCCTCTGTCACTTCTTGGTATTGTTTTGTAAGGAGTAGAAAAATGTGGCAAGAGATATTGGGTATAAAGTGGCTGGTAATTCTCTCCCAGGAGTGGGCTAAAGCCTAGGAATCTGAGTGGCCTGGGCTCTGCTCCAATCAGTGAAGGGGAAACACTTTCCTACCTTGTTCTGTCCTGTTCTATTGAAGGCTTTAGACCCACAGGGCAGCAACATGAGGTTCATTAATTCCTCACTGAGTACCCTATGGTTATAAGAGGACCCTACCATAGCCAGAGTAATTGTTATTATGCTAATTTTACTGAAAGCCCATCTTACTCAGTTGATATTATTCTTCCATTAACTGTAAGCAGTATGAGACTGTAATAGCATATAAATATACTGAAACATTTTGTCCAATTGAAACTGAGAACAGTCACTTCTATAATTGGAGCTTGAGTTTCGAGACAGACATTCTTCCCTTAAAATCCTGCCATGAACCTCATGCACGTGGCCTAACTTAAACTCTCTGTAGGTCGGCTTCCTCTTGCACAAACTGACACCATCAGCACCTGTGTGATTGAGGTCATTAATTTTAGGAAGCAGTGAAATAGTGTCTTAAAATAGTAACTCGTATGCTTTTCTTTATGCATAATTGTATTGCTCATTTTCTCAAAGAAAATTAGAATTGTTCTACAATGAAGGCAAAGACAGAAGAAACAGCAAATGTTCTGGGTTTTTTGTTTTTTGTTTTTTGTTTTTACAATTCACAAATAGGCTCTTGAATCCCAGAGAAGCAAGATATAGACAGAAGTGTTATGGGCTGAGTTGTGTTGCCCGAAAATTCCTATGTTGAACTCCTAACCCCCTAGTACCTCAGAATGTGACTGTGCTTGGAGAAACGATCTTCAAAGAGGTAATTAAGATTAAATGATGTCATTTGGGTGGGCCTTAATCCATTATGAGTGGTGTTCTTATAAGAAGATGAGTTTAGGACATGGACAAGCACAGAGTTAAAGACTACATGAAGAGACAGAAAGATAGCCACCTGCAAGCCAAGGAGAGAGGCCTCAGAAGGAATCAACCCTGCTAACACCTTGACCTCAGACTGCTAGCCTCCAGATTTATGGGACAATACATTTCTATTATTTAAGCAGCCCAGGCCATAGTACTTTGTTAATAGCAATCCCACCAAACAAATACATCAAGTTTATACCATCAAAACAGATCAGGAAGAATGGAGAAAACTCCAGATGGCTCTGGTTCCACAGAAGACTGGCCCAGGGTCATTCATTCAGGCGGGCTGGAAGAATGAAAGAATGGATTGGAGCTCTGGAGAAGGGGCCTGGAAGGAGGAGACTGGATCTAGGGGAGCCGCATGGAAGGCAGTCCCTCTGCCGAGATGTTCAACAAAGTTTCACCAACCCCCCCCCACCATGCCCACCATCACTTACATGCATTACAATGTCAGTCATGGAAGCCCACTGCAGGTTTGACTTAATATTTCATTTCTAGAATAAATATCAAGAAAGATTTTGAAGTAAAAGTTCCAAAGGGCTATTAGTCTCCAAGAGGAAGAAATGGGCACTGTTGGGGCAGATGAATTGTTTAATTAAGAAAGTCTTGGAAAGAAGTGGAAATTTCATTTAAAGACTGAAAAAGAATAATTCCTATAGAAAGGCAAATTCGTTAGAGCAGATACGGCTACACAGGAATATAGAAGAAAGCTCTGGATATTAATCTGCTGTTCAAATATGGAAGATTTAATGGACATCCTGAAGAAAATCCTGAGAGAGGGTCTATTTGAGATGTAAAATCTTCACATTTTAAGTCCACTTAATTAAAAATGTTTTTATGAAAATTGTTGAATTTTGAATGAGAATCTTCAACCTTAAATCATTTTGTTGGTTTGGAGATAGGAAAACACAATATGTACTTCTTCGCTCCTAATCAATCATGTCAAATACATGTTCATGTTTTAAAGTGCTTTTTTATGGCATTATATTTAAAACCATTCAGACTAAAGTTATTACTTTACTGACAAATTTTTTGGATGTTTCTTATACTGATCAGAACCAGTACTACAAATGTCTTTACTCCAAAGGATTTAGTTGTTCTTTGATTTTGTTATTTGATGGAAAACGGGATGGGGGGGGGGGTGGCGTGGGGGGGGGGGGATGAAGAAAGAGAAAAGGAATTAATAGCAAAAATCTCGGGGCCCCTGGGTGGCGCAGTCGGTTAAGCGTCCGACTTCAGCCAGGTCACGATCTCGCGGTCCGGGAGTTCGAGCCCCGCGTCGGGCTCTGGGCTGATGGCTCAGAGCCTGGAACCTGTTTCCGATTCTGTGTCTCCCTCTCTCTCTGCCCCTCCCCCGTTCATGCTCTGTCTCTCTCTGTCCCCAAAATAAATAAAATTGAAAAAAAAATTTTAAAATAAAAAAAATAATAGCAAAAATCTCTTTCTTAATTTTTGCTTCTACCATATTCCATTCACTCACTATCATTTAAATTAGAATGTTTTTATCAATCACTTATTATGTGCTGGGCATCAGGACCATTCAAATGAGCAAGATAAGCACTTTGCCTGCTTTCATGATGTTTATAGAGGGTCCCAGGGAGGCAGGCATTAAACAAAGAATTACATGAATAATTATTTAAGAAAACTAATACTGGGTCAAGGTACAAACATAGGACTCAACTTCAGAAAAAAAATTCAGGTGAATTTTTTTCACTGAAAAAATTCAAGAAAAGAAAATCTCCAAACAAACTGAATATCGCTTTTGAAATACAAAGGCAGTTCATCTCCCTTATCAGCCCTCCTCGGCTGAAATTTCTTTTTAAACCATCTACAGGTACTTCTGAAAAGTGGTCTGCCTTACATGAAACAAGCATTCCTTCCCTCTGTTTATTTCTACCTTTGATAGATTCTGAGCATAGATCCTGACCTTTCACATTTTGCTGGAAAATGGAGGAGTTAAAATCATGGCAAAGTGGAAGAATGCAGAAACCTGTTCCCATTTTGCAGGAAAGATCAAAATGACAGCGTCTTAGTTTATAATCCTTGGGGCAAGCGCCTAGGGGAGATTTTCTCTTTTGTTTTCTTCAATAACAAAAATTGCTGAAGCAGAATTGCTGAATTGTATTCCTTTCTTTCTTTCTTTCTTTCTTTCTTTCTTTCTTTCTTTCTTTCTTTCTTTCTTAAATTTTTGGAGGAAACTCCATATTGTTTTCCACATGGTTGCACCAATTGGCATCTCCACCAACAGTATGAGGGTTTCCTTTTTTCAAAAACTTCCAGTTATAAAGTAAGTCATGGGGGTGTAAGGCACAGCATGGGGAGTATAATCAATACTATTGTAGTAACTTTGTATGGTGACAGATGGTAGCTACATTTACTATGGTGAGCATGTTGTAATATACATAAGTGTTGAATCACCTGAAACGAATACAATATGTCTATCAGCTGTATTTCAACAAAAAGGGAGAGAGTTTTCTCTTCTTCCTTTTGGGAAAGCACCTTTGCTATGGGTCAGGATTCTTAGTTACTAGTAATAGAAGCTGACTCTGAAAAATCACGGCAGGAGGGCATTTGTTTGTTAAAGGACGTAGGGTAGCTCACAGAATTCCTAGCCTCAGGTAATGTTCCAGGAAAAACATCCAAAATCACATTGCAGAACTAGTCTGATGAAGAAATTACTGTTGCTGCAGCCAAACAGTGAATTTGCTATTCTTGAACTTGGTGTTGCCACAACCACCTCCATCACTGGATACCATTCCTTTCTGCCTTTTTGGTCACTAGTTCCAGAGTTCTAGTCTGGCAAGAGTGCCACTGACTGGCAGAGCATGGGAGACAAGCCTATTTGACTGTCCCTACACCTTTACCAAATTGTCTTAATTACTATAAGTTTCAAATCTTAATAATTGGGTCTTTTTCTAGTCTTTCATCTTTCCTGTGACCTGAGATGATTTAGGATTATTTCTTAACAAATAGATGAATTTCTTTCTTTCTTTCCTTCTTCCTCCCTCCCTCCCTCCCTCCCTTCCTTCCTTCCTCCTTCCCTCTGTCTTCTTTCTTTCTTTCTTTCTTTCTTTCTTTCTTTCTTTCTTTCTTTCCTTCTTTTTTCTTTTTCCTTCCTTTCTTCTTCTTTCTCTTTCTTTCTTTTTCTTTCTTTCTTTCTTTCTTTCTTTCTTTCTTTCTTTCTTTCAATAAAACCTGACAATTTTTCTCTCTTAAATGGAGAGTTAGCCCATTTATATTTACTATGACTGACATATGTAGACTTGTTTCTCCAATATTATTTTGTGTTTACATGTGAACTGTTTGCTTTTGTCTGTCTCCTTTCTTGAATTCTTTTTTATTTTTAAAAAATTTTTAAATGTTGGGGCGCCTGGGTGGCGCAGTCGGTTAAGCGGCCGACTTCAGCCAGGTCACGATCTCGCAGTCCGTGAGTTCGAGCCCCGCGTCGGGCTCTGGGCTGATGGCTCGGAGCCTGGAGCCTGTTTCCGATTCTGTGTCTCCCTCTCTCTCTGCCCCTCCCCCGTTCATGCTCTGTCTCTCTCTGTCCCAAAAATAAATAAACGTTGAAAAAAAAAAAAAAAGAGAAAAAAATTTTTTAAATGTTTATTTATTTTTGAGTGAGAGAGACAGAAAGACAGACCGTGAGTGTGGGAGGGGCAGAGAGTGGGAGACACAGAATCTGAAGCAGGTTCCAGGCTCTGAGCTGTCAGCACAGAGCCCAACAGGGGGCTCAAACTGAGAGATCAGGACCCGAGCCAAAGTCGGATGCTTAACTGACTCAGCCACCCAGGTGCCCCTCTTGAACTCTTTTCAAGTGAATAAGATTTATATATTCCTTTTCATCCTTTTCCAGCTTGGAAGCTACACACTATGTTCCTATTCTTCTAGTATTCCCCCACAATTTAATATGCACACTTATTTTAACAAAATATAGGCTCTAAGCATCCTTGGATTATTTTCATAATGTTCCTAACTTCAACACTATTTTTTAATCTAAAAAATTAAACATTATTTTTGTTTTAGACTTTCAATATTCTTTTAGAGTTACCCACCAATTTCTTTGTTCTCCATTCCTTCTTACATTTTAGATCTTTAGGAACATTTTTCTTTTGCCCAAATGACCTCCTTTCGAGAGGCTCTACTAGAGGCAAATTCTGTCAGTTTTTGTTTACCTAAAACTATCCTTATGTTGCTTTCATTTGTGAGAGATAGTTTCAGTGCCTTCTAATTTGAAAATTATTAAAAAAAATTTTTTTTTAAATGTTTATTTATTTTTGAGACAGAGAGAGACAGAGCATGAACGGGGGAGGGTCAGAGAGAGGGAGACACAGAATCTGAAACAGGCTCCAGGCTCTGAGCTGTCAGCACAGAGCCTGATGCAGGACTCGAACTCACGGACCGTGAGATCATGACCTGAGCCGAAGTCGGCCGCTTAACCGACTGAGCCACCCAGGCGCCCCTCTAATTTGACAATTATTTTGATTCTGCATATCTGGCTAGTAGAAAGTTAGATGCCAGTTGAATTACATTTTTAATTTTCTTTACTTTCTTCTGCTTTTAAAAATATCTCCCTCCCTACCCCTTTTCTCTCCACCCCTCCCCCAATTTACAGTTTTACGTAATGGGTCTAGTTTTGCATTTCTTTTAATTTACCATGGTTGGAGATTTAATGAGCTTCCTGAATAGAAGGATTGGTACCTCTGATCAACTCTGGAAAATTCTCAGCCATTATTTGTAATTTTCCACAACCCCCTATCATCTTTCTACTATCAATTTCTGGGCCCATAACTAGATTATATCATACTTTTTCTTTTTTAATATCCTATATCTTAACCATATTTCTTTCATTTTCCTGAATCCCAGGGAGATTTTTTCTTCATATCTGTCTTCTACTCTGCTAATTTTCTCTTAAGCTGTGTCAAATCTACTGTTGAATTCATTTATACATCTTTAAATTTTAATTATTTTGTTTTTCACTTCTTGGTGCTCTGTTTTTTTTTTTCTTTTTCTACCTACAAAGAACATTTTAATAGTCTCTTCTTCTCCTGTTACACTTTCAACTCCCTCTTCAACATTCTGTGTTGATATTTAAAGTCTCTTCAGGTCTGTTTGTTTTTCTACTGGTTCTAACGTATGGTACTGTATGTCCTTGTGTATTTTGTCATATTTGTATACTTGTGTCACTAATCTTGACCTGTGTGAATTTCGAGGCCTAAAACAAAGATTCTCCTGAGACAGATTGTGTTTGCTTCTGCCAGGGACTCTCTGGAGGCATTACAACCCCAGGACCATTTTCACTAAAATTTCAAGTTAAGGTTTTTCATTTCTTTGTTTGCCACACAAATGGGATAAATCTAGACCATATACCTGTATGAGGGTTGGATTATAGTTACAGATTTTCAAGGGTTTGCTTTCCCCCCACTGGTTACCTGCAAGGTTAAGATAGGGAAGACGCATTACTGTTCCCTTTCTGAGGAATAAATTTATTTCTAGTTTGTGCTTACACTAAGGATGTGAAACCACTTGAGGGCCTAGATGTTTAAGGGCCTACATTTATAAGATTTAAAAGCTTCACTTGGAATGGAACATTCTCAGCAACTGTCTTTAATATTTCTCTTTCTTATTATTTCCCTGGCATCAGACTTTAGAATCTCCAGTTAGGTATAGTTTAGAACTAGGCTTTGGAGTATATTCTGCATCTTATGTGACCATTGAATTGTCAGCACAAAGTCACCATGGTTTGTGTGTTCTCAAGAGAATAGTGGCTCAAAAGTGTGCTTACCTTATGGGTTTCGGCATTCACTGATTTTCTGGCTTCTAAGGATTTCTGACTGCCTCACCAGAGACACCTTATGACTCAGCAGTGCACGTGAAATGTTTCAACCTTCATATCTAATTGTTTTCAGTGATATGCTTATTCAGGTAATACTGGTAGAAAAAAACCTCCCCCCCCCCATTTATTCTTTTTATTTTTTTAAATTTTAATTAAAAACTTTTTTAAGTTTATTTACTTTTGAGAGAGAGAGAGAGAGAGAGTGAGCGCATGAGTGGAGGAGGGGGAGAGAGAGAAAGGGAGACAAGAGTCCAAAGCAGACTCCAGGCTCTTGAGCTATTAGTGCAGAGCCCGATGCGGGGCTCAAACCCACAAACTGCAAGATCACGACATGAGCCAAAGTCAGACGCTTAACTGACCGAGCCACCCAGATGCCCCTCTTTTTTTTAATAATACAACTTAAAAATATCTTCAGCAACCTATATGCTAATTTCTATGTCTTAATATGAAATCTTACGTAAAAGAATTGGATGTTTATCCATCTCACCCATCTTTACTCTGTTCCAGTGCTATATTGAATCAGAGAAGATGTTCTCTTTTCTTTGTTACTTAAATGTTGGGGTCCGGATAAACTATTTCCAAGGGTTTATGGATAATTAACTATGGGCCAGAGCAAACCTACATAAGAGATGTAAGTCTATACACCTGATACTAACAAATGCTAGGATATGCTGTCCCTTCAGCTCTGGGGCCAATTGAGTTTTGCAAGGTTTTGGCTTTCAATGCCCCTTGGGTGAAGGCAAAAATGGAGAGTTAACATGATTTTAGAGCTGAAACAGATTATATATTTCAAAGGTTGAGGTTCTCTCTTTCTTTGCCCATGGCAGATCTTCCTTATCAAACTATTATGTTAATACCTGGTATGTAGAAGTAAAAAATATATGAGAAAGCATGTCTCCACTTTCCTTTTAATTTATATTCAGGTAAAAATAAAAGAAAAACTCACTGCAATGATCCATCTATCATGAGAAATGCTGTGTATAACATGGTGCAACCACTACAGATTCTGAGCAGGCCACAAGGTTTTCAGAACTAGAGAGAACAACTCAGGACAGACTTCCTCCTACCTTGGGGTCTAAATTTTATGTTGAAAAACATGAGATATTTAACCAAAATGATGGGGGAAGAGAATCACATTCCAAGAAGGTAAACGGGAATAGAGGGAGAACTGGCTAGGGTAGCGGTTGGACAATCACAGCCGGATGATCAATACTTGAGACCGGAACCAGAATCTGCGCGGAAAGGAAGCCAAAGGAGAGTGCTGTTCGTGGTCGCAGGGACATTGGGTCAAAGGTCATCTCTCCCAGGGAAAAGCAGGAGAGGGCAAAGCGGGAGAGGTCACTCCCAGGGCCAAGCGGGAGAGGAGGAATGGGGGGAGGGCTGTACTCTCACTTGTTGCTGGGAATACCCATAGAATCAAACAGAAGGTGAAGGCAGTGAGGAAAGCCATGAGCCCTGTCACCAGCTCTGCCAGCCACTGTGAATGGCCTCCATCTCTCCGAGGTTCGGCTCACTTACTTTGCCCAAGTCCTTCTGGTTGGTTCTGTGATTCTATCGTGGGGATTCTTAACCAGGGCTGCTCATCAGAATGATTCAGGCAGCTTCTGAAGCATACCTATGCCTGGAACCACCTCTGGAAATTCTAATGAAATAGTTCTGGAAAGCAGCCTGGACAGAACTGGATGAAGCAACAAGCCAGCAGGACAGTGGCTGTGGGCGGGTGCCAGTCAGCACGGGGTCCTGAGACTCCCCTGCGTGTGCAACAACAACAACAACAACAACAACAAAAAGGAAATTGCACACATTAGAACTTCCCTCAGTGATGATATTCTTTACGATTGAAAGGACAAATGTTGATAAATTGCTTGAATGACAACAAATGTTCACTATAAAAATTTTTTTCTTAATGTTCTTATTTATTTTTGAGAGAGAAAGAGGGAGACACAGAACCCCAGGCAGGCTCCAGGCTCTGACCTGTCAGCACAGAGCCCTATCTGGGGCTCAAACTCAGGAACAGCGAGATCATGACCTGAGCCGCATCGGTTGCTTAACCAACTGAGCCACCCAGGCACCCCAACAACTATTCCCTTAAAAATGGCATGTTTACCCAACAACTTCCTTTTGCTGAGAGCACGGTCTGCCAGTTCCAAGACAAACTGATGCCCCTGTCTCTGATCTTCTTCCACAGGGTGTTCAGTGTCTCCTCCAAATAGTGACCCCTGTTAGGCAGTTGGTCTCAAGTCTACACGTGTTTTTTGATTCTGACGCCCACCATGCCAACCCCCAACTGTATCCATACTGCAGGTGACAGACACTGCTGTAGAAATAAGGCATACAAAAATGATCTTGTAGGGGCGCCTGGGTGGCTCAGTTGGTTGAGCGGCCGACTTCAGCTCAGGTCACGATCTCACTGTCCGTGAGTTCGAGCCCCACGTCGGGCTCTGTGCTGACAGCTCGGAGCCTGGAGCCTGTTTCAGATTCTGTGTCTCCCTCTCTCTGACCCTCCCCTGTTCATGCTCTGTCTCTCTCTGTCTCAAAAATAAATAAACGTTAAAAAAAATTAAAAAAAAAATGATCTTGTAAACTAGATAGTTCTATATATCGTTTCTTATCATCACCATCATCATCATTATGGAAAGGCACTATGACACATAATAAATGATTAGCATTATTGCCATTAATATTAAAATACTATATAGCATATTTTTCTCCTTGATATTAGGAAGCTCTATAACCAAACCACTTGCTTCAGATTCTGGCTCTACTACTTTCTACCACTGTGAACTTGGACAAATCAATTCATTTTTTTGTGCCTTGATTTCCCCATCTGTAAATGAAAAGAATACTATTGCATATTTAAGGTTATTAAGAAAATTAACTCTGTTAATATATTTAAATAAAAGTTTTATCATTTTCATCAGTATTATCATTATTAATATTAATATTTATTAACATAATATTAATTATTATGAATCATGGATATGTTGGATCTGGAATCAAAACCAGTGCAACCAGCATCAGGACTAACACATTTTTTTAAAAATTTAGAAATGAACCGGAAGAAGCAACCGAGACAAAGCTGATTCAAGTAATTATTCTCCAGATACCATCAGATCCAGACTCAGAAGATGGAAACTTCATCACATAAAACCAATAGCACAGGACACAGGCCTAGATTTATGGCCAGTGTCAGAACCAAAATATCTGATCTCTGAAATCCAAAGCCAGTAAAAAAAAAAGGTCAAAAAATGGAGACAGGCCAGACACAGGGAATCAAAATGAAAGCCATTTTAACAACCAAGTATTAAACCAGCGGAAGCTCCGAGCTTCTCTCACTAGACAGGAGTAAGTTAGGGACCTGACTTGCCATATTACTGGTCCTCAGAGCAAGGCTGTTGCTCAGAGTAAGGGGACTCATATGCATTTGATAGTACAGAATTACAAACAAGTGTCTGGTCAGAATTGTTATGAAAATATAACGGGAGTGTGTGTAATCTCATAATGTAAATTATAGTTATCATTTGGATAAAACTAAATAATGAAACTGAGATGCCCAGTTTTCCTCTTGTTTGATCCCAAAGAGAAAAGAAAATCATTGCTGTTTACACAAGACTTCAATTTATTACTCAGGTGTCTCAATTATTTAATTTTTATAAATCTTTTTCTCTTTTTAAGTGACAGCCTCATTCAGTTTCTTAATTTCTATTTATTCCATTGATTATTATTCATCTCCTTCCTTAGTATGAATCACGTTTTATTAATTCCTAGCCTTGGGAATTAAGTTATCCATATAACAGATATAAAAGTAAGCTTAATTAGAGCCTGCATTTTAACAAGTTCATCAAGTGATGTGTATATATGTTAAAGCTTGAGAAGATTTTTACCATAGGTGAGAGGAACTTTGAGGTAAGCAAGCCTTCAGGGTCTTCTCTCTGAATTGACATATGTATTTTAGAGAAAGGGGCTTCCTTTTCCTTTTAGATCGCAGGCCATAAGGATTTAAGTTGGAGGTTGTGAGGGCTGTCTTCCCCGCCACAGAAAGAAAACCAGCCAGAAAGTGTACCCGGGCCAGATAACAAAGGAGGGTTATGAGATATAACCTCTGTTATCTCTCTCTGAGAGAGAGACAGATATAGCAAGATAGAACCCATACTACGTGACCTGAGTTCCTGCCATGCTGGAAATCAGAACAACCCTTGAAATTCCCAATTAAATGAGACAATAAATTCCCTTCTTTGTTTAAACTATTTTGAGTTGCATGTCTTTTGAAACAAAGTGACCTGAAATGCATAGTATAGCAGCATCAACCATCAAATATCAAATACCAAAAAGTGCATACATTTATCATTCTGGAGCATCATGCAAGAGACCAATTTAATTTAATTTCCAGTCTATTTCTGAGCCAGAAGCTTTGCAGAGGAAGTAGTCAATCGACAAATGGATAAATACTAGATCTCATTGTCAGGAAGAACACTTGTCTCCCTTCATACCATGCTAGTTTCCCCCTCTGTTCTTTTCCAAGTATCTCGCCAGCTCAAGATTTTCAATTAGTTAATAAAGTGTCTCCAGCTGTTTCTCTTGTTGTGCAAATTTCAGGAGAAAAATTAATTAGCATGCACCTGAATGTATTTAGACAAGATTTTCAAGTGGCTTTTTACTATAAAAATCTGAGCAGTCTTGTAAAAATAAATCAACAAGCTTTGAGAATACAAGATTGGAAACAGACTTTCACTTTCCCCTAGGTTGACAGTATTAAATGCACGAAGTGATCAGAGTGATGGATACTTGCTAAAGAGGAAAAATTTCTGTTAGGAATCAGACATACAGTTCTGTAGCATTGAAGAACAGTTTTTATTCTCTGGAAAGAACAAGGATAAGAATTCCTTTTTGTTACATAAATATGTGGAACAGTAGAAATAATTGTTTTCAATCCTCTTAAAGGAACAATTAATTTTCAGTGGGTTCGACCCTGTTTTATCTCTAGTTCTTTATCCACTTCATGTAGGCAATAGTGGGGACTCTGTTTGCTCTTACTGTCTCATCAAAAACGTAAGACTTCTTTTTTATTTTTATTATTTTTACTTTTTTTATTTATTTAAAAAATGTTTTTAATGTTTATTTATTTTTGAGAGAGAGACACACAGAGCACAAGCAGGGGAGGGGCAGAGAGAGAGAGACAGAGACAGAGAGACACAGAATCTGAAACAGTCTCCAGGCTCTCAGCTATAAGCACAGAGCCCAATGAGGGGCTCGAACCCATGAACCATGGGATTGTAACCTGAGTCAAAGTCAGACTCTTAACTGACTGAGCCACCCAGGCACCGCTTATTATTATTATTTTTTAACTTAAATTTAAATTGAAGTTAGTTAACGTACAGTGTTGTCTTGGCTTCAGGAGTAGAACCCAGTGATTCATCTCTTACATATGACACGCAGTACTCATCCCAACAAGTGCCCCCTCTCAATGCCCATCACCCATTTAACCCATCCCCTCACCCAACTCCCCTCCAGCAACCCTCAGTTTGTTCTCTGTATTTAAGAGTCTCTTATGGGAGTGCCTGGGTGGCTCAGTTGGTTAAGCATCCGACTTCAGCTCAGGTCATGATCTCACAGTTTGTGAGTTCGAGCCCCACATTGGGCTCTGGGCTGTCAGCTCAGAGCCTGGAGCCTGCTTTGGATTCTGTGTCTCCCTCTCTCTCTGCCCCTCCCCCACTCAAGCTCTGTCTCTTTCTCTCAAAAATGAATAAGCATTAAAAAAAAAAAAGAGTCTCTTATGGTTTGCCTCCCTCTCTTCTTTTATCTTATTTTTCCTTCCTTTTACCTCTGTTCATCTGTTGTATTTCTCAAATTCCACATATGAATGAAATCATATGATATCTATATTTCTCTGACTTATTTCGCTTAGCAAAATACCATCTAGTTCCATCCATGTTGTTGCAAATGGCAATATTTCATTCTTCTTCATCACCAAATAGTATTCCATTGTATATATATACCACATCTTCTTCATCCATTCATCGGTTGATGGACATTTGGGCTCTTTCCATAATTTGGCTATTGTTGATAGCACTGCTATAAACATTGGGGTATATGCACCCCTTCTAGTCAGCATTTTTGTATCCTTTGGATCCATACCTAGTAGTGCAATTACTGGGGTCATAGGGTAGTTCTATTTTTAAATGTTTTAGGAAACTCCATAATGTATTCTGGAGTGGTTGCACCAGTTTTCATTCCCACCAGCAATGCAAAAGGGTTCCCCTTTCTTCACATCCTCACCAACATCTGTTGTTTCCAGAGTTGTTAATTTTAGCCATTCTGACAGGTGTGAGGTGGTATCTCATTGTGGTTTTGATTTGTATTTCCCTGATGATGAAGCGATGTTGAGCATCTTTTCATGAATCTTTCAGCCATCTGGATGTCTTCTTTGGAAAGTGTCTGTTCATGTCTTCTGCCCATTTCTTCACTGCAGTATTTGTTTTCTGGGTGTTGAGTTTGATAAGTTCCTTAGAGATTTTGGATACTAACCTTTTATTTGATATGTCATTTGCAAATATCTTCTCCCATTCCATCGGTTGCCTTTTACTTTTGTTGATGGTAAGACTTTCTAAGGCAAAGAGTAGGACTCAACATTTAATGAGTCCTCAAAAACTTTATCGTTGTTTGACCTATAAATATATCTCATGATAAATAGGATATAACATGATTTAAAGTCCAAAGTAAACACAAACTTTCCTCCAGACAAAACAAAATGGAAATGTTGCATTAAATGAGCCCAATTTCTCCATATCTGTGCTTTTGCCATTTCTTAAGTTCACAGTGCCCTCCTTCCTATTGCTAAAACATACAAAACAATTCTTGCCTTATACCTATACATCTTAAATGCCTACCACTGATTAGAATTTGCCACCCCTACTTAAATAATAATTCTAGTAGTTAACTTTTACATAGTGCCAAGCATTGTGATTGTTGCTTTCCTCACATTAATTCATTTAATTATCAGAAGAACCCTATGAGATACAGATATTACCATCATCTTCATTTTACAGATGAGGAAACAGAACATAATAATTTGCCTGAGATCACACAGTGACTAAGCAACAGAGCTATGGTTTAAGCTGTGCTAGACTGGCTGCCTAGCACAGTATTTTTTTTTTTTTTTATAAAAGACTCGTCCAACTTTAAGGGAAAAATTAGCAAAGTTATTACATAAAAAACATATTTACATAAACACACACAGAGACACAATTTACTCTTCTCACGATTCAATTCAAATTCAACTCAATTTAAAAGCCCCCTTCTCAATGACTACTCTCAAGTTTCCCTCCTAGCTATCCCTAATTCCTGCTTGGAAATAACCTATGAACTCCTATATAATTCTGTAACTTTTAGAAGTACTCATCTGAAAACTCCTTGTATTATAATGGTGGATATGATTTGTTGACCTAATGAAATTGCAGCCTCGAAAGAGAATTTTAAAATTATTCTTACAAAGCATCTAATGTATTTTGCATGGGATACATGCTTAACGGTTGCTTGTTAATTGAATTAATTAATACTTTATGCCAAAATTGTCTGTGCCTGAAGGATAGAGTCCAAGCAGTTGTCTCAAATTTTGGGGGAAAAGATGAAAATGATGATGATGATGATGATGATAATGACAGTAATGTTAATGATAAGGAAATCATGGTAGGTATACAAAAAACAAAGAAAGAGAATCTAGTGCTGGGTAGTTCTGTGGAAAGTAACTATTTTCCAGAGTAATGTTGATAATTAATGGAATTCTTTTGCAAATATCAGCTACCGATATCTCCATAGACAACTCAATATTTTTTATTCACACTCTGAGGAAGAATGTGGCTTCTTCCAATCTCTTACTGAGAAAATGTAAGGTAAGATCATGAGATGATGATATTTCAAACTCCTTGAGCTCAGTGGGAAAGAAAGCTCTTGTGTATTCATCCTTATGGCGTATTTCTTATTGCATATTTAGAATAATAATGGCAAGAAGTAACCATGATGGCAATGATCTAAACAGCAATATTCATCTTTCCAGGCTTCTAACAGCTTACTGCTTAATCTCAGAAAAAAAATGCCTGTGATATTTTCTGGCACCTTTCTTAGAAGTAACACAGTCGTGAGAAACGTGGTCTCCAGTGTTCAGTTTTTGGACTCAGATCTTGACTCTGCTACCTGGGCGGCCCCAGGTCCATCACTTTGCCAAGAATGACAATTCCTATTTCACACAGCTGCTGTGAGGTGGTGATGACAGGCCAATCACTGAGCAGTAAATTGTATATAGAAAGCACACAGTGAGTATTGGATACCATTTTGAAAGTGTTTTGTTGATAATATTAGTATCTCCCTCACATTATCTGGTTGTCAGGAAAAAAAAAAGCCACAAACATTTAAAAACTGATTGTACCACAGAATTTGCACGCACGAGTAAAGATGTTGCTTGGTTGGTGATGTTCTCAAAATGACCTCGGTCCTTTATCTCTCTGTAAGCACTTATGAGAAGGAAATGGCAATGATAATTATTTACTTTTTGATGTAATTACTCTGTTATGAATTCATATTTATTTATGTATATTGTTATTTGCTTCATCAGGTCTTTCGTCAATATGACTATCATGTTTAATATCCTTCTATTAGTCTCCTGATGTAATGCATTTAAGACAGGCATGGTCATTTGTTTTGGTATTTCTAGGCAAGGAGGTAATAAAATGAACCATAGGGAAAAAAATCACAAGGATTTTGAAAAGCTGTGACAGTAAAACCATGTCTTTTTTAATTTCTGAAGGGCTGTATATTTTCAGTTTAATCCATTCCTCCTGAGACTCTTAATGTGGTGCAATTTGCATATTAATTGTTGCTTCTCAAAGGATTAATTGGTTACTTCAAATAAATTTGGTGGATTTTCTAATGAATTGTCCTGAGTGATGGAAAAAAAAAACCAAAAAAAACCGGGAATGAAAATGAGCCACAGCCCACACAAAAAGTTTCTAAAAGAACTCTCACATGCTTAATGGAAATTATTCCTTGGTTTTAAAAGAAATGAGCTTGATTTGGGAGCAGGCTTGCCCATGCAGTCGCAGGATATTCAGTGCTTCTCTGTGTGTCAACTCAGAGGCTTAGGGAAGTCCCAAGGCTAACAGGGCCTCATCAAAGGTCTAGATCAATCTGTTTGGACAATTCAGATCATGACCTTAGTTGTCATCTGGTTAAACACAGATCTGTAATTTGGATTATAGCTAACATACAAAGCTATGTTCCAAGACTATGTTAAAGATTTCTAATGAGGGTCCTTTCTCCTCTATAATTCCATTTGTCCTGGTAGATTAATGTTTTCCTTCTTGAAACCTCTAATTTTTTTTTCTATGCATTTCATTGAATGAGTCACTAATAAACTTTAAATTTATTTTCCCTTGACATTGAGAAAGTCTGGACTTCTCTACCCAGATTGCCACGGGATTTTACAAATGTCAAATCACCTTGTATTTACCAAGAAAATAAATGTGTATTTGAATCGAGACTCTTTGTAATTTTATTAATTAATGGGTAATACTCATTTTCTTTCTTCTCAATCAAGAAAGCAAATGTAATTGCTTTTGCTACAATTAGCAATGTGCCATATTTCCAAGCTTTTTGACAAATGATTCTCTATGGTACAAACTGATTTTGCCATCATAAAGAGTAACATAAAAGCTTGATCAAAATAATTACCTCTATATTTCTGGCATTTTCATGATGCTTCCTTGGAAAAAAAAAACTAAACTTTTTCCTAGTTATGTCCTTCCCAAAAATGTGGAATTACTGAGTGAACAGATTTTTGCTCTAAAACACCTGCAAAAATAGTTATACCCGTGGTCTTCTTCCAAAGAATTTTCATCCTGTGCAGCACTATTTAGCATTTAACACATCAAAGTCATGTCAAATTTTCCAATCTTCTAATCTTCCTTTTACCAGAGGTAGGTGGAATCTTGAGTGGCAAGATTACAATTCTTTCCTAAACCAGAGATACTAAGATCTGCAAATGCCATACATGTGTAATAACTCTTCTTCACCCTTGTCTTTAATAAAAAGCTAAAATTGCATCTTCACAGGCAAAGCTAAGTCTCAAAAAAAAAAAAAAAAGAAAAGAAAAAAAATTCTTTTAAAGGCTGCATATGGGATTCAAACAGCATGGCCTTTAGAACCAGATAAACCAGAGTCCCTTGTCAGAAGTCACAATTTAACTTTTTGAGCCTCTGATTCTTTACTTATGAAATATGCAATAATAATATAACATCTAGCTTTCAGAACTATTGTGAGGGTTAATTGAAATAATCCACAGGAAAAGATGGGTACCTAATAGACCTTCAGTAAATGGCAGCTCTTTTTATTAAATTGTTTCACGGACAGAATTCACCATTTAATTTGACTTGTGTAGACAAAACACAGGAGCCCAAGTGATAAAATATAAAATAAAATAAAATAATAAAATAAGTTAGAATTACCTTAGTCTCAACTGAACCAGATCGTGCACAAAACAGGAAAAACTATTCAGAGGAAGGAAATACAATTGAGCTGATTACTCTCTGAATTGAATCCTACAAAGAGTCATTTGGATAATTATTTGTTTCATTCATACATCACAGAATCAGCAATCCACCCATTCCACTTAGCTACTTTCTTTTCTTCCATTCCTTCCTATATTTTCCAACTTCATAGGTATGTTTTCATCAGAGCCAATCAACATCGTAAGAAACATTTTCTGATGCTATGTAAGTGATTTTGAGTTAGGATAGTTTGAAATAAGGACTGAATTTTGAATTATCCAGATTGCCAGCTTACAGTGCCTACCTAAGCCAATGCCAAAATACTTGCTCAAATGCTTAATTAGGAAATAGCTATTTCCTAATTGATCACAAAACTCTTAGGATGGAGAAAACAGATGCTTATTTCAAATCCACGTGCGTTAGTTATTTAGAAGACAATTTATATGATATTATGCATGTCAACCTTGGGACCTCAGGGTTATTAATTATTAGATTTCCTGAAGTGTATGAGTGGCAAGGGCATAACTGGGCTAGAGGCAATGGGGAAAGATCTCCAGCAAGCTGAACACCATTGGAATATTGGGAAGAGGAAGGAATCATCAACACGATTCCAGTTCTTTGTGATAAACTGAGAGAGTGTTGCCCACCACTACTGACCCAACCCTGCCTAGCTCCATGTTTCACTGCTTGTAAGGCTACTGTTAAGATATTGAGCACACTTTAGGTCTTCTCACATTTTAAGTTACTTCTTAACTGTGGTGCTCTGGTTGCAATATAATCAAATCCCCCATATTCTATGACTTATTGGACAATTCTTAAAACCTTTGACTGCTTAAGTGATGGCACCACCTATGGTACCCATAAAGAAGGCCTTACCACGGTCATCCGTGACCTGCCAAAGAGAAGACTCTGATGCCCACTTCTTCAGTTGTGCCAGTACCTGGAAGAATCATTCTTATATTTCTACAAAGTCTTCATAGTGAAATCTAACGGCCACATAATATGTTAGGGAAGCCGAGGGACAACCTTTCTTCTAGAGTTTGATATATTTTTGAATTTTTTTTAAAAAAAAAGTTTATTTATTTTTGAGAGAGAGCCAGACAGACAGAGTGCAAGTAGGGGAGGGGTAGAGAGACAGAGGGAGACACAGAATCCAAAGCAGGGTCCAGGCTCCAAGCTGTCAGCTCAGAGCCCGATGTGGGGCTCAAACTCACAAACTGTGAGGTCATGACCTGAGCCAAAGTCAGATGCTTAGCTGAATAAGCCACCCAGGCAACCCTAGAGTGATATTTAAACTGCTTCCTCTCTTTCCATTGATAAATAATTATGCGGTCATGATTTTCTTGTGTAAAACATTGTCCATTTTCACAGTTTCCTTCTAAGGAAATGGATTACTGGATCAAAGGGAAGTAACTTTTAGGGTTTTTGGTGTGTAACACTAAAATTCTTTCCAAATATGTTGAACCAGCTTATACTATAAACAGTGTGAATTAAAATTATCAGTTTCACTTTGCATTTTACAACATTCAGTTCTTTCAAATATTTTGCTAAATATGCCAGTTTATTATTTTTAATCCTTATTATTTTCATTATTCATAATATTCTTTCTTTATTTCATTTATTAATCTTATTACCTCAAGTGAATGGTGTTTTTGTATATTTTGCTCATTTATCTGCTGTAATCATAATGGTCTTCCTACTGCTTTATAAAATCTTCATATTTTAAAAATATTAAATCATTTCTGTCATATATGCTGAAAATATTCTCCCCTAAGGTGTGCTTTGGCTTTTTTTTTTGTAGTTGTTTTTATGTTTCAAATTGTAGACTTAAATTAACAAATATTTTTTTAACTTAAAAATTTTTTTAATGTTTTTTTTCTTTTTTTTTTTTGAGAGACAGAGAGACAGAGAGACAGAGAAAAAGCCGGGGGGGGGGGGGGGGATGGGGAGCAGAGAGAGACAGACACAAAATCGGAAACAGATTCCAGCTCTGAGCTGTCAACACAGAGCCCCACGCAGTGTTCAAACCCACAAACTGTGAGATCATGACCTGAACCAAAGTCAGACTCTTACCCGACTGAGCCACCCAGGCACCCAGATTAACAAATATTAATTAAGAGCTTACTGTACATCAGGCATTTGCCAGCATGCTGGGGCTATAAGATGTTATGGTTGCTGTTCTTGTACAGTTGCATTCGAGAAAGAAATACAGCTGTTAAGAATGCATAGATGGTCAAATAACAAAAAAACTAGAAATCAATGCTGTAAGCGCTTGGGGTATAAGTTTAACAAAAGATTCAAAGTTAAGTTGGTCCAGGCCTAATATAACTGAGCTTTTGTTGTCAAAGACCCAGACTCTTCTCTTTCTGTTCCATCAAGTTTAGTTCATGACTTTCATACTCATGATTGCACAATTGCTATTGAATATCCAGACATCAAGTCTATACTTCATGTAGGAATGAGCAAGGAGTTCTAGAAGGAGGAGGATATTTGTAAGCAAGAACTCCCCAGAAGTACAGGTAAGCAAGACCTTCCTCTGAAGTCATCAGCTGATGACTCAATGACCAGACCTGTATCACATTGCCACCCCTCACAGCAAGAGAGCTTAGGAGAGTGGGTAATTTTGTTTATCTGGGTGCAGTGGTCACCCAAAGACTATCAAGTGTTTCTTAATAAGAAGTAGGGCTGAATATTGGGTAGTTATCTAATAGTGTCAGCCTCAGGAGGACTATCTACAAAAATAAATAAACAAACAAACAAATAAATAAATAAAAGTTGTAATGAGTGCAGTGGAAAAGGGTAGCAAATGTTGTTAAGACTAATAGGGAATGGAACTATATTAGACAGGAGGCCCCAGAAAACCTCTTAAAGAGGTGACAAAGTTGATGGAAAGAAAGATGAGAAAGAGTCAGTCTTGCATATGATAGAAGGAAAAGTAATCCAGGCAGAAGGAAGAAAAAAAAATGCAAAGGCTTTGAGGCAGAAAAGAACCTGGGTTGTTCACAGAATGAAGAAAAGCTAGTGGAGCTTGAGTGTGAGAAAAGGGCCCTGGGAAGGAGCTGCAACATGAAACCATAGAGCTGGTCCAAAACTTCATTATTCAAGGCTTTACTGGCCATGGCAAAATGCTTAATTTTCAAGAGTGATGTGCAGACTGTGCTGTGATGTTTGATATAATCTGATTTCTGTATTAAGAAGATTACTCCAACTGCTGTTTGGGAAAAAACTGTAAATGACAAGAGTGGATGTGAAATGTCAATTAGTGTTCTGTGATGGTCCAAATGAGAAACAGTAATTGTCTGGACCAAGATGGCAGGGTAGTGATGAAGAGAAGTGAATAGGGGCACAATAAACCTCAGAGGAAGAAACAGGATATACTGATAGCTTGGCCATGAAAGGAAGAAAGAAAGGAAGAAATCAAGAATGGGTCTAAGATTTCTGGCTTGAACAACAATGGTAAGATGGATGGACTTGATATTTACTAAGAGGACTGAGAGAGGAGAGAAAGCAAGAATTCGGTATAAGATGTGTTAAAATCAAAGCTTCTATAAACCAACCACATGAAGAGATCAAGTAGGTAGTTTAAAACATGAGCCAGAAGCTCAAAGGAAAAATCTAGGCTAAACATAGATGTGGGAATCAGCGGAATATAGATAGCATTTAAAGGCAAGAGTATCAATAAGATCATATATGGAGAAAGTATGCAAAGATGGAAGAGGTCTCACACAAGGAACAGAAATACTTAGTGAGGAAAAAAGGTGTCAGCAAAGTGAATGAGAGGGAGCAGTTGGTGAAGTAGGAGGAAAACCGGGAGAGTGGGGTATCTTGGAATGAGGGGTGTTTCAGAAAAGAGAGAGCTCTTTACAAAGCTCTTAGGAGACAAAGCATACAGCTGTATCTATTAGATTTGTATTTTTTTCCCAGCAATTTGTCATATTAGTCTTATTGTTCAATCATGATTAGATTGCAAAGGCCTTGAGGGCAGAGATAATATCTAATACTATTTCTGTATTGTCCACAATGCTTACAGAGGGCTAACTCGGTAATTCTTAGAGTCAGAGAATCACAGCAGTGACAGAAGTCTTAGAAGTTTCTCCATCCAATCTCTTCAACAAATAGGGAAACCCAGACGAAGAGTGGTGAAATAACTTGCTCATAGTCACCCTGCTAATTATTGGCTACTTATGAGTAGACCTGAAATTAAATCCATACTCAATCGATTTCCAGTCTAATTTATTTTTTACTACGTTATACAATAGATTTATTATTTTCAAACATAGACATGGAAAGAAGAGGAAATTTTTTTTCTTTCTTATAGGCAACCTCAGCATCCTATGCTAAGCCAGTTTTAGGTCTAAATTAGAAAGAATAGAGAGAGAAATGAAATGTTGACAGTGAACATGTCTGTATTGAATCCACACAGATATGGCCACACATCTTTCCATATTACAAAATATGCATTACTCAATAACAGTGATTGGGAGAAAAATAAAAGGGAGAGAGAAAGAGAGAGAGAGAAGTAGTCTTTGTTTCAATCAGAATATCTAGTAAATTAAACTACTTTCTTACCTATTTTATCACTTCCCACTCAACCTAACCCAGTTCAAGAAACTTCTAAAGCTAAGACTTTAGGGAGAGAACTTATTACCTTACCTGTGTGTGGTTTCACACCTCCCTGCTACCAGTTGTTAAAGATACTGAAGATTAGATTCTTGACAAAGTAAATCAAGACCACTGTGCAACGCATGCCACACTAATAGTTTATGATATCAGCTCTTTATATATAACAGCATATCGTGTTTCACTGAGATTTTAATTCACTGATCTAAAATGATAAGCTATTTGAAAGCAAATACAGTATTTCTTGAAATCTTAATTTTTATGGGCCCCTAAACTTCCATCATGTAATCCAGTGCCATTTTCCCTCTAGATAGTAAATCAAATGGACAATTCATTGTAAATATTGAATAAATCCTTAATGAGTCACACAATAAATTCTTAGATGGTTTCCTAGTGAAATCTCTTCACAAAAATTTAATGCCTTTATCTGATTGTCTTTTACTCAGAGTGTTCATATTCAGAAGAAATTATTGAAAAAAATGTGTTCCATGATTAAATATAGTGTTATTTGGACTATAAAATAGACTATAAAATCTATATTAGTTTTAAAATATTTTGTTAGTTAGAAATTAAATAACTTAAAATACTAAAGCATACCATTCTTTGCTGCTGGAGACACAAAGGGGCTGACGGTTCTGGAGTAATTATTATGATCCCTTTAGTTAGACACATTTTAAAATTATGTAAACAGAACCAAGTAGAGAAATTAATCAAAGTGGATATTAACAATACATAAATGCAGAACATCATGAAGATATTTTTAAGAAATCTGTATTTTAATTTCTAGTTAAATTTATTCTACTTCTATCTGTAAATACATCTTAAAAAAGCTTTCACTTAGTTATTTCTTGAATGACTTCTAGCTAACTCATAATTTTGATAGCTTTTCTAGTTGATTTTTTTTTTGTCATCCTCAGAGAGTTCAAGAGCCTTCACAGAACTGTATTGGCACCTGTCTTTTAGCCACCAAAGACAAACTTTCCAGACAAAGACAAACTTTGCCAATTCTAGTCCTTAGTTAAAAAGAAGTGCATTCATGGATAGTAAACTCTTTCGTAAAATGCCTCTCCATAGGAATAGTTATTAACATACTCCAGGATTCTAAGTAGTTACAGATGAATTGTTGCTTTTCTTCTTCACTGACTCCCTAAGAGGCTGAGCTGAAAATATTTCTTTAAATTGCTCTAGACTCTAGAGTAGCTATGTATGATGATTTGACTACTATCCACTCACTCTGGGAAGAATGGTGACCTTCCTTGACCTTCCGGACTCCTAGTATTAGACATGTCATGTAACACAGGCTCTGGGACCTTCACTATATTGAGCTAGCTGCATCATTTATAACAAAGGCTAAACATGCAGCTATAATACTGGGCAGTGACATGAAAAGAGTAGCATCAATGTTATCTTCTCTTTCATCTCATAAACCTCTAGATCACCTACACAGAGAAAAGTGAGCCATATTTGAATCTATTTTCTCCCAAATACATACAGAGCCCTCCAAGAACACAGAAACACAATAGCAAACAGCATAGATAATAATAGGAGACATTTAAATATGCCTTATGGTATATACAGATTCCTCACAAAAGCATGGTTTGTAAATAAATCTACTTAAAATGTTGTAAGCAGGTAGAGAATTAGAAGAAAGGTCAGAAAAAATTAAAATAGCTTGATTTGTTGAAAAGAGAATATTGCAGGTAAAATGATTTAAAATATTTTTCACTGTTGTAATATTGTTTAAGTGGCATTTTTTTTTTTTTTTTTTTTTATTTTATTTTATTTTATTTTTTTTTAATTTTTATTTATTTTTTTTTTATTAAATTTATTGACAAATTGGTTTCCATACAACACCCAGTGCTCATCCCAAAAGGTGCCCTCCTCAATACCCATCACCCACCCTCTCCTCCCTCCCACCCCCCATCAACCCTCAGTTTGTTCTCAGTTTTTAAGTCTCTTATGCTTTGGCTCTCTCCCATTCTAACCTCTTTTTTTTTTTTTTCCTTCCCCTCCCCCATGGGTTCCTGTGAAGTTTCTCAGGATCCACATAAGAGTGAAACCATATGGTATCTGTCTTTCTCTGTATGGCTTATTTCACTTAGCATCACACTCTCCAGTTCCATCCACGTTGCTACGAAAGGCCATATTTCATTTTTTCTCATTGCCACGTAATATTCCATTGTGTATATAAACCACAATTTCTTTATCCATTCATCAGTTGATGGACATTTAGGCTCTTTCCATAATTTGGCTATTGTTGAGAGTGCTGCTATGAACATTGGGGTACACGTGGCCCTATGCATCAGTGCTCCTGTATCCCTTGGATAAATTCCTAGCAGTGCTATTGCTGGGTCATAGGGTAGGTCTATTTTTAATTTTCTGAGGAACCTCCACACTGCTTTCCAGAGCGGCTGCACCAATTTGCATTCCCACCAACAGTGCAAGAGGGTTCCCGTTTCTCCACATCCTCTCCAGCATCTATAGTCTCCGGATTTGTTCATTTTGGCCACTCTGACTGGCGTGAGGTGATACCTGAGTGTGGTTTTGATTTGTATTTCCCTGATAAGGAGCGACGCTGAACATCTTTTCATGTGCCTGTTGGCCATCCGGATGTCTTCTTTAGAGAAGTGTCTATTCATGTTTTCTGCCCATTTCTTCACTGGGTTATTTGTTTTTCGGGTGTGGAGTTTGGTGAGCTCTTTATAGATTTTGGATACTAGCCCTTTGTCCGATATGTCATTTGCGAATATCTTTTCCCATTCCGTTGGTTGCCTTTTAGTTTTGTTGGTTGTTTCCTTGGCTGTGCAGAAGCTTTTTATCTTCATAAGGTCCCAGGAATTCACTTTTGCTTTTAATTCCCTTGCCTTTGGGGATGTGTCGAGTAAGAGATTGCTACGGCTGAGGTCAGAGAGGTCTTTTCCTGCTTTCTCCTCTAAGGTTTTGATGGTTTCCTGTCTCACATTTAGGTCCTTTATCCATTTTGAGTTTATTTTTGTGAATGGTGTGAGAAAGTGGTCTAGTTTCAACCTTCTGCATGTTGCTGTCCAGTTCTCCCAGCACCATTTGTTAAAGAGGCTGTCTTTTTTCCATTGGATGTTCTTTCCTGCTTTGTCAAAGATGAGTTGGCCATACGTTTGTGGGTCTAGTTCTGGGGTTTCTATTCTATTCCATTGGTCTATGTGTCTGTTTTGGTGCCAATACCATGCTGTCTTGATGATGACAGCTTTGTAGTAGAGGCTAAAGTCTGGGATTGTGATGCCTCCTGCTTTGGTCTTCTTCAAAATTCCTTTGGCTATTCGGGGCCTTTTGTGGTTCCATATGAATTTTAGGATTGCTTGTTCTAGTTTCGAGAAGAATGCTGGTGCAATTTTGATTGGGATTGCATTGAATGTGTAGATAGCTTTGGGTAGTATTGACATTTTGACAATATTTATTTTTCCAATCCATGAGCAGGGAATGTCTTTCCATTTCTTTAAATCTTCTTCAATTTCCTTCATAAGCTTTCTATAATTTTCAGCATACAGATCCTTTACATCTTTGGTTAGATTTATTCCTAGGTATTTTATGCTTCTTGGTGCAATTGTGAATGGGATCAGTTTCTTTATTTGTCTTTCTGTTGCTTCATTATTAGTGTATAAGAATGCAACTGATTTCTGTACATTGATTTTGTATCCTGCAACTTTGCTGAATTCCTGTATCAGTTCTAGCAGACTTTTGGTGGAGTCTATCGGATTTTCCATGTATAATATCATGTCATCTGCAAAAAGCGAAAGCTTGACTTCATCTTTGCCAATTTTGATGCCTTTGATTTCCTTTTGTTGTCTGATTGCTGATGCTAGAACTTCCAGCACTATGTTAAACAGCAGCGGTGAGAGTGGGCATCCTTGTCGTGTTCCTGATCTCAGGGAAAAAGCTCTCAGTTTTTCCCCGTTGAGGATGATGTTAGCTGTGGGCTTTTCATAAATGGCTTTTATGATCTTTAGGCATGTTCCTTCTATCCCGACTTTCTCAAGGGTTTTTATTAAGAAAGGGTGCTGGATTTTGTCGAAGGCCTTTTCTGCATCGATTGACAGGATCATATGGTTCTTCTCTTTTTTTTTGTTAATGTGATGTATCACGTTGATTGATTTGCGAATGTTGAACCAGCCCTGCATCCCAGGAATGAATCCCACTTGATCATGGTGAATAATTCTTTTTATATGCCGTTGAATTCGATTTGCTAGTACCTTATTGAGAATTTTTGCATCCATATTCATCAGGGATATTGGCCTGTAGTTCTCTTTTTTTACTGGGTCTCTGTCTGGTTTAGGAATCAAAGTAATACTGGCTTCATAGAATGAGTCTGGAAGTTTTCCTTCCCTTTCTATTTCTTGGAATAGCTTGAGAAGGATAGGTATTATCTCTGCTTTAAACGTCTGGTAGAACTCCCCTGGGAAGCCATCTGGTCCTGGACTCTTATTTGTTGGGAGATTTTTGATAACCGATTCAATTTCTTCGCTGGTTATGGGTCTGTTCAAGCTTTCTATTTCCTCCTGATTGAGTTTTGGAAGAGTGTGGTTGTTCAGGAATTTGTCCATTTCTTCCAGGTTGTCCAGTTTGTTGGCATATAATTTTTCATAGTATTCCCTGATAATTGTTTGTATCTCTGAGGGATTGGTTGTAATAATTCCATTTTCATTCATGATTTTATCTATTTGGGTCATCTCCCTTTTCTTTTTGAGAAGCCTGGCTAGAGGTTTGTCAATTTTGTTTATTTTTTCAAAAAACCAACTCTTGGTTTCGTTGATCTGCTCTACAGTTTTTTTAGTTTCTATATTGTTTATTTCTGCCCTGATCTTTATTATTTCTCTTCTTCTGCTGGGCTTAGGCTGCCTTTGCTGTTCTGCTTCTAGTTCCTTTAGGTGTGCTGTTAGATTTTGTATTTGGGATTTTTCTTGTTTCTTGAGATAGGCCTGGATTGCAATGTATTTTCCTCTCAGGACTGCCTTTGCTGCGTCCCAAAGCGTTTGGATTGTTGTATTTTCATTTTCATTTGTTTCCATATATTTTTTAATTTCTTCTCTAATTGCCTGGTTGACCCACTCATTCGTTAGTAGGGTGTTCTTTAACCTCCATGCTTTTGGAGGTTTTCCAGACTTTTTTCTGTGGTTGATTTCAAGCTTCATAGCATTGTGGTCTGAAAGTAAGCATGGTATAATTTCAATTCTTGTAAACTTATGAAGGGCTGTTTTGTGACCCAGTATATGATCTATCTTGGAGAATGTTCCATGTGCACTCGAGAAGAAAGTATATTCTGTTGCTTTGGGATGCAGAGTTCTAAATATATCTGTCAAGTCCATCTGATCCAATGTCTCATTCAGGGCCCTTGTTTCTTTATTGACCGTGTGTCTAGATGATCTATCCATTTCTGTAAGTGGTGTATTAAAGTCCCCTGCAATTACCACATTCTTATCAATAAGGTTGCTTATGTTTATGAGTAATTGTTTTATATATTTGGGGGCTCCGGTATTCGGTGCATAGACATTTATAATTGTTAGCTCTTCCTGATGGATAGACCCTGTAACTATTATATAATGTCCTTCTTCATCTCTTGTTACAGCCTTTAATTTAAAGTCTAGTTTGTCTGATATAAGTATGGCTACTCCAGCTTTCTTTTGGCTTCCAGTCGCATGATAAATAGTTCTCCATCCCCTCACTCTCAATCTAAAGGTGTCCTCAGGTCTAAAATGAGTCTCTTGTAGACAGCAAATAGATGGGTCTTGTTTTTTTATCCATTCTGATACCCTATGTCTTTTGGTTGGCGCATTTAATCCATTTACATTCAGTGTTATTATAGAAAGATACGGGTTTAGAGTCATTGTGATGTCTGTATGTTTTATGCTTGTAGTGATGTCTCTGGGACTTTGTCTCACAGGGTCCCCCTTAGGATCTCTTGTAGGGCTGGTTTAGTGGTGACAAATTCCTTCAGTTTTTGTTTGTTTGGGAAGACCTTTATCTCTCCTTCTATTCTAAATGACAGACTTGCTGGATAAAGGATTCTCGGCTGCATATTTTTTCTGTCTAGCACCCTGAAAATCTCGTGCCAATTCTTTCTGGCCTGCCAAGTTTCAAAAGAGAGATCAGTCACGAGTCTTATAGGTCTCCCTTTATATGTGAGGGCACGTTTACCCCTTGCTGCTTTCAGAATTTTCTCTTTATCCTTGTATTTTGCCAGTTTCACTATGATATGTCGTGCAGAAGATCGATTCAAGTTACGTCTGAAGGGAGTTCTCTGTGCCTCTTGGATTTCAATGCCTTTTTCCTTCCCCAGTTCAGGGAAGTTCTCAGCTATGATTTCTTCAAGTACCCCTTCAGCACCTTTCCCTCTCTCTTCCTCCTCTGGGATACCAATTATGCGTATATTATTTCTTTTTAGTGTATCACTTAATTCTCTAATTTTCCCCTCATACTCCTGGATTTTTTTATCTCTCTTTTTCTCAGCTTCCTCTTTTTCCATAACTTTATCTTCTAGTTCACCTATTCTCTCCTCTGCCTCTTCAAGCCGAGCTGTGGTGGTTTCCATTTTGTTATGCATTTCGTTTAAAGCGTTTTTCAGCTCCTCGTGACTGTTCCTTAGTCCCTTGATCTCTGTAGCAAGAGATTCTCTGCTGTCCTGTATACTGTTTTCAAGCCCAGCGATTAATTTTATGACTATTATTCTAAATTCACTTTCTGTTATATTATTTAAATCCTTTTTGATCAGCTCATTAGCTGTTGTTATTTCCTGGAGATTCTTCTGAGGGGAGTTCTTCCGCTTGGTCATTTTGGATAGTCCCTGGAGTGGTGCGGACCTGCAGGGCACTTCCCCTGTGCTGTAGTGTATAACTGGAGTTGGTGGGCGGGGCCGCAGTCAGACCTGATGTCTGTCCCCAGCCCACCGCTGGGGCCACGGTGAGACTGGTGTGTGCCTTCTCTTCCCCTCTCCTAGGGTCGGGATTCACTGTGGGGTGGTGTGGCTCATCTGGGCTACTTGCACCGTGCCAGGCTTGTGATGCTGGGGATCTGGCGTATTAGCTGGGGTGGGTAGGCAAGGTGCTGGGGGCAGGAGGGGCAGGCTTAGATCGCTTCTCCTTAGGTGATCCACTTCAGGAGGGGCCCTGTGGCAGCGGGAGGGAGTCAGATCCGCTGCCGGAGGTTTGGCTCCGCCGAAGCGCAGAGTTGGGTGTTTGCGCGGAGCGAGCAAGTTCCCTGGCAGGAACCGGTTCTCTTTGGGATTTCGGCTGGGGGATGGGCGGGGGAGATGGCGCTGGCGAGCGCCTTTGTTCCCCACCAAACTGAGCTCTGTTGTCAGGGGGCTCAGCAGCTCTCCCTCCCTTTGTCCTCCAGCCTTCCCGCTTTCCGAGCAGAGCTGTTAACTTATGACCTCCCAGACGCTAAGTCGCGCTTGTTGTGGGAACACAGTCCGTCAGGCCCCTCCACTTTTGCAAGCCAGACTCGGTGGCTGTGCTTGGCCGGCGAGCCGCCCCTCCGCCCCGGCTCCCTCCCGCCAGTCCGTGGAGCGCGCACCGCCTGGCCGCCCTTCCTACCCTCTTCCGTGGGCCTCTCGTCTGCGTTTGGCTCCGGCGACTCCGTTCTGCTAATCCTCTGGCGGTTTTCTGGGTTATTTAGGCAGATGTAGATGGAATCTAAGTGATCAGCAGGACGTGCGGTGAGCCCAGCGTCCTCCTAAGCCGCCATCTTGCCGCCGACTCTCTTAAGTGGCATTTTAAACTGTACACATGATCATAACTACTAAAATACTTTTCAAAAACTAGCTATTTGACTGTGGAAAGTTGCTAATTGTTTTTTGTCATACAAGCAAAAACTAGGTAACTAATACCATTCTCCAAAGGATTACTCTGTAATAGTTTACAAAATCTCATTTGTAACATATTCTCAAATAGTTGAAAATGCTTATTACTAGGAATCCTTAATGGTAGAAAAATGATTGCTTATTAAGTGTTGTAAAGATTCAGTATAAAAGTAATCATAAAAATAATATAAAACTAAGCCAATAAGAATGCTTATTTTTTTCTAAAGTTGGGTTTACCAACACACACACACACACACACACACACACACACACACATTTAAGATGATCAGTTTTCAGTAATATTAAGTTATACAAGCCTTTGATCTAGAAAATTATATCTACCTACCAGATAGATCTCTAATCTCAACACTGAAAATGGTAGTCTTATTGAGAAGTTATTTTTTTATGCAATCTTTTTAGTGAGAAAACTTTTTGAACAGGGATTAGGTTTTCATAAATGCCGATAAAATGTGTTTGAAAAATTATTTACCTATTATAATTTACTGAACTTTTTGTATGTGTTTATACTTATTTATGAGAATAAAATAAAAGCATTGCTGGCATTAACAATTACCATTACATACAACCTTTAGCCCTAAACAAGACATGTATAAAACGACATTCAAATACAGATTCAAATTAACATGGGCCACTCAATAATCTAAATGCATTAGCCTCATTGTCAATAATGCTATTTTAGGAACATATACAGTTTTGCTTTTATGTCAGAAAGTTGCTCCCCATTTTAACCCTGCAATGAATGTCTTTTCATGTAAGCAAAATTATCTCAAGAAGAAAAGTATGGAAACGATTGGCCGCAGAGGAACTGAGCCAGTGACCCCGTCTTCTGCTTGGTAAGATGAGAGTTGCTGAACATTGTCTAATGGGTGCCTGGAGTCCGGGTGTGTGGTTCTCAGAACAGCTACATTTGCACAGATTTTTGGCTACACTAAGCAGACAGTGAAGAAAATTACAGTGATAAATCAAGAAACAAAAATTATTCCTTGCCCATTACCTGATTATTTTAGATGAAAATGTTTCAAACCTAGATTACTCAGAATATTTTAAGTCTCTGCTTTACGTTGTATATTTAGTTACTGTAAGATCTCAAGCTGAGACTCTTTATCATGTCTTTCTATAAAAAAAGTACTTCTCAGTAAGGAACTCTGAATATTGGTATGTAAGCTACTCTCTGAGTCAGGTATACACTTAGTACCTACTTTCATCCAATAAGGGGTGCAGCATATTTTCTGGGTCAACCAGAAGTTGAATAGGCAATATTTCAAAGGCAAAGTACTTAGGACATTACAGTATTTTGATGTTTGACTATTTCACATACATGATGACCCAAAATGAACAATAGCTAAGAGAAAGTCTCCAAATAGCTGAAAATTTTTATCAAGGGCAACACGAAACTGTGCTTTGCTTGTTGTTCTTGTTGAAAGCATTCCTTAATGTTGATCTGTTTATTCTTTTAGAATGTTGTGGGGTGGGGGGAGAAACTCAAGCTGATTAATGTTTTTCTTTGAATTTGTTTTTTTGAGTCCCACAGTTCAGTATTTACTTACATGGGTGCCCTGCTGCTGTGAAATCGCTCATCTATGTTTGTCTAGAAACTGTTTGCAATAAAGCTAAACCCATATGTTTTGCAAGGCTTTTACTCCCTCTTGAAAAGAAACCTGAATTTCTCCTTTTCACTAGCATGGATGAGTATTCTAGAACTGTCTTCTAGAAAGTCTCCACGCGAAGGAGGATTAGAAAATGCATAATAACAACTAATCTAACATGCCTTTACAGTTTGTTTATGATCAGGTTCTAACTTTTCTGTGAGAAATACACCTCAGTAACTTGGCTGCAGTAAAAAAAAAAATACATAGAGTTTAGACCATAAAACTGCAACTAGTCTCTTTTTTTCCCCCAGGGGAGGTTTAAATTTTATTTTTCCTAGTTTGGGTAAATATGAGGCAGGCACTTCTAATTTATTATTTATTTATTTTATCTCCTTTCTTTTCTTTTAAAATTTTTATTGAAATTCTAGCTAGTTAACATACAGTGCAATATTGGTTTCAGGAGTAGATTCAACGATTCATCACTTACACACAACACCCAGTGCTCGTCATCCTTAATGCCCATCACCCGTCTAGCCCATTCCCCACTCACCTCCTTCCATCAACCCTCAGTTTGCTGTCTCTTGTTAAGAGTCTCTTATGGTTTGTTTCCCTCTCTCTTTTTTCCCCTCTTCCCATATGTTCACCTATTATGTTTCTTAAATTCCACATATGAGTGAAATCATGGGATTTGTCTTTCTCTGACTTATTTCGCTTAGCATAATACACTCTAGCTCCATCCATGTTGTTGCAAATGGCAAGATTTCATTCTTTTTGATGGCTGGGTAATATTCCATTGTATGTATGTGTGTGTGTATATATATATATATATATATATATATATATATATATATATATCACATCTTCTCTATCTATTCATCATTCAATGGACATTTGGGCTCTCTCCATAGAGCCAGGCACTTAAAAAAAAGTTCTTTTAAAAGCCATGATCATAGGGGCGCCTGGGTGGCGCAGTCGGTTAAGCGTCCGACTTCAGCCAGGTCACGATCTTGCGGTCCGTGAGTTCGAGCCCTGCGTCAGGCTCTGGGCTGATGGCTCGGAGTCTGGAGCCTGCTTCCGATTCTGTGTCTCCCTCTCTCTCTGCCCCTCCCCGGTTCATGCTCTGTCTCTCTCTGTCCCAAAAATAAATAAAAAACGTTGAAAAAAAAATTAAAAAAAAAAAAGCTATGATCATAAGTTTGTGAAGTTGAGCCCAAACTACTGAATTTATTTGTGAAAAAGTCATAGTATATGGTCTTTTTAATCTTGCCAAAAGAAAGGAAAAACTACTGACTTACGAAAGTAGAGTACATTTTAGGGACTTTTTTAGGACATAATCGCCCAAATGTAATCCTAAGGGAGTTAGCCTTCTAATAATAAGAAAGAAGTTTAGGGGGGCACCTGGGTGGCTCAGTTGGTTAAGTGTCCGATTTTAGCTTAGGTCATGATCCCACAGTTCATGGGTTCAAGCCCTGCATCGAGCTCTGTGCTGACAGCTCAGAGCCTGGAGCCTTCTTCAGATTCTGTGTCTCCCTCTCTCTCTGCCCCTCTCCTGCTTGTGCTCTGTCTCTTTCTCTCTGTCTCAAAAATAAATAAACATAAAACAAAAAAACTTAAAAAAAAAGAAAGAAGTTTAGGTTTTGCCAGTTGGAAATATTTGGAGATCAAATACTGATATACTTTCTAGACCCTTATAACTAATATTAGCTGTGGGTGGGAGGCACAAAGGCTAATGGCTTTAAGACTTTAGTTCTCTTTTCTACCTTCTCAACTCATTAAAATATCTGATTTAAACACAAGCTCTACTATAACTGGAAGCTTTTATCTCTTTCTCCCTCTCACCCATTTTGCCCATCTTCCCCCCTCCCTTCCCCTCTGACAACCATCAGTTTGTCATCTACATATGAGATAGACGGTGGCCACACTTGAGAGCATAGCATTATGCATAGACTTGTGGAATCACAGGTGTAGATTTACCTGAAACTAATGTAACACTGTGTGTCTACTATCGTCGAATTAACAAATTAAAATAAGCTGTGTTTTTACTCATCATTTCCCACTCCAAGTTTGGATGATGGAAAGAGATCTCTTATTTTGTCCCTGTGTACTCCCTGCCTTTTCACTACTTTTCTTTTCAAAAGAGATAAACATGTTCTTGTCATCCACAGCTGTTCCTCCAGATGTTCCTGAATCAGGACCAAAATCAGCTCATCTGTGCTTTAAATGTGGTCTTCTTGGGAAATCTCTATCTTCTCTAGGTGAGATGTCTCATAATTCCAGGGCACAGTAGGACGGAGACCTTTTCTTCTAAGAACATCTGCCTGCCAAGAGCAGTATGAAGCATCCTGACCAACTTGGCCATGGAAAAGGCAGGCCCAACATCTAGTGGCCCATCCACGGGAGGCGAGAACGTCTATCAGCTGGGAAGTGGGCAGAATGAAATCACAGCGAAAGTTCTTGTTGTAGAGAAAATGCACTTCATTGTTGAATTCAGAGTTCATTTATTGAGGATGCAATGTGTGCTCTGTCATTGGCATTCACCATTTTATTTAAATCTTACTCGATGACATAGTGAATTTCATCACCATTTTATAAATTAGAAAATGACATTTAGGGAATATATGAATAAGGATTCTTTAGATGACATTGCCAGAAATCCAATGCCAGCTATTTTAAGTAAAAGAGAATTTAGTTGGCTCAAATAACTGGAAAACCTAGGATGTTGCCTTCAGGCCTGGCTGAGTCCACAGGGTCGAAGGTTATCATCATTTTTCTGGCACTTCATCTTTGTGTCTCAGCTCTGTTTCCCTCTGAGTTGGCTTTATTTTCAGATAGGCTCTTTCCAGTGTATCAAAGATGAACACTGAAGTTCCAGGCTGATATTACCCCCATAGCTAGTAATTCCAACAGGGAGAAAGAGTGCCTTTTTTTCTGAAAACTCTAGAAAAAAAAGCCCTGAAGAAGATTAATTGTTTTGGCTTGGATCACATCCTCGTATCTGAACCAATCACTTGAACAATGTGCTCTGGCCAGGCCTGGGTCATGTCGTCCACTTCTGTGGTGAGAGGATGTGGTCTGATCATATGAAGAAGGTCCCCACAGAAGAGTTCAGTGACTATGACAAGTTGAAAAGGAAATCATTTCGCCATTGTTTGGCGACAAACAAATGAACAAACAAACTCTGTAGTTACCACATTCTTGTAAAGGGAAGTGAAAATCTTGCCCAAGACTACATTGCTGGGATTCACTGTCACCTGAACTGACTCCAAATCCCATTCCCTCCTACCCTAAAGAAGAAAGGGAGGAACAGACAGTCAAACTACCTAAGGAGAGAAGACTGAAGTTAGGTCCACCAAATGTCTCCAAAATACTCTGGGAGTAAATTAAATGGTAGCCTCAGTTCTTTATGGGGTTTGGTGCACTCTACTACAGAAGTAGAGATCCCTAGAAAATCTGTGTCTCTGAATCATGGATTTCTAATTTAGGGTTTGCCGTCATAATTATAAAAATGTTTACTATTCAATTTAACCTGTAATTAAAATTTTCTAAAGTATATTTAAAGTGTTCTTACCATTTTTAAGAGAGCATTTATATAGAATGTAATGGCTCCAAGTCATCAACATAAACATTAGCTATTATGATGTACAACAATATAATTTACAACAATAGAGTCTCTGGAGGGTAGTAGAAGTATTTACCCATATCTCAAATTTAAGTTTTCCTATCAGCTCTCGTTATTTTTCTGTCACTTCCCTCATCTCAAGACAACCTAAAAAACAAAATAAAATGATAGTTTTACTAGGATAAAAGAGTGGTCATCTACCACCACTAGCCTCCATCAATGAGCTCTGCTATTATGCTGTTTGATGCTTCAAAAGTATAGTGAACTTAGAAATCAGATAACTGGTCATCCTTGAGAGGTGTAGATATGTTCAATCAATGCTTCTGAGACTGGCCTTTTTGTAAATGAACTTCAAATACATTTATTACTGAAAATGATTTTTTTGTATGGCTGAAGTATTAAGAAATAATGTTTCTATGAAAAATTTGGCCAGTAACTACATAGGCAATGCCTCAAATATTTAAAGAAAAATAAAGCATAAGCTTCTTAATATAAAGTAGGTTTCCAACATATTGAGGACATAAACAGAGACTGGGGTAACATGGCAGATCCGGATATCCCTCTCACCTCCAGAGTGTAAAGGTGGTAGAAAATCTTTTTTTAATGCTTGGAATCCGAGGTTAGATTTGGGTTTGATTTAGAGATTGATCATCTTTTTGTTATGTATGCACAGAAAGTTCCTTACCCTCTCTGAGCTTCAATTCACTCACTTGTAAAACACAAATATAATAGCTTCTTTGGAGGGTACTCATGAAAATTAAATAAGATAATATTTTGAAGCTCTTGTCAAAAGCACTTTTGAAAATGATGTCTACATTATTGTTGTTATTGTTGTTGTTACTGCTGCTCTGATCCAATAGGATCTAATCACGTGCCAGAGCTGGATTTCAGTAGCATAGCAATATAGGCAGAAGAGTACTGGAGGCTGAAAAACTGAGGTTTAGGGTTTTAGTCTCAAATATTCCTTAACTACTTTCTAACTCTGTTGGAAAAGAGATAAAGAATTGGAGAAATTTTTGTCTCCAAGATTTAAAAAGTAAACTTTGTAAATGCTTACTATTTGTTTATACTTACTGTTCCATCTATTATTTTAGTGGGAAGGGGGTGAACAGGTGGTAAGAAGTTAGTACAGTAGAGTAGTATCTTATAAAGGAAGAAGGAGACCCTAAGTCAATGGGTGTCATGGAAATCAATGCAAATAGCCTATCATTCCATATACCAGACCTGCTAGGGCTGTGCATAGAAGTCTAGCAGGCCTGGATTGCAGATTCTAAGAAAGAGACTCCAACCTTTGGGCTCAATGGCTTTATATTGCATGAATAGGGAAGCATGGCTCCTCCCCTCGTTGTTCAAGGGCCAAGATACAATAACAATATTAGTTGACAGAACCTTGGCTCCCACCCTATCCTGCCATCTTAAGCATTCACTGTTGAGGGTAACTCCAGTCTCTCCTGGCCATGATGGTCTGGGAAGAGAAAGCTGGTGTCCAAACTTGCAGTTGACTAGGACTGATTATCTTAAGCACTGATACAAAGCTAGTTTGAAGGGAGCTTCAAGGAAAATCCTTTTTTTTTTTTTTTTTTTTTTTTTTACTGTGAAACCAGCCTGTAAAGGATCAGTGTTGGGCAAGTTAATTCTTGCCTCTCAGCAGGTAAAGTCATAATTGTATATAATTAAAACTACCTTTGAAAAATCCCTTAAATTTACCCAAAGCACAGTATACATGGTTTATATATAGAATTCTGCACAGTAATTTTATGCACATTAAAAGAGAGAATCACTGGGGCCCCTGGGTGGCCTAGACAGTTAAGTGCTTGACCCTTGATTTTGGCTCAGGTCATGATCTCATGGTCGGTGGGATTGAGTCCCCCGTGGGCTCATGCGTGCATGCTCTTCCTCTGTTTCTCTCTCAAAAATAAATAAACATTTAAAAATAAAAAAGAGAGAGAGAGAGAAAGAGAGAGAGAATCACTGAGGTAGGCTGAAGGGTGGAAAAAGGTTAAGTCTATAGAGAAATACCCAGCATTCAAAGCATTTGGTTTTTAAAACAACACTGAAGGGTGCCAGGGTGGCTCAGTCAGTTAAGCATCTGACTTTGAGACTTTGGCTCAGGTCACAATCTCATGGTTCATGGGTTTGAGCCCCACATCGGGCTCTGTGCTGCTTCAGATTCTGTGTCTCCCTCTCTCTCTGCCCCTCCTCAGATCACGCTCTGTCTCTCTCTCTCAAAAATAAATAAACATTAAACAAATTTTAAAAAACACACTGAAATCACTGCATGAATGAGAGCCTGAGAGCTTACTCTATTCTCTTTTACTAGAAAATCTCTATATCACGAATATTTATTAATAGGTTTGTTGTTGGAAGAATTGGATCAGTTCTTAAGTTAAATGAACTTTGTTCAGTTTTCACAGGTAACAATTGTTGGTGTAATAAAAACTACTGAATTATTTTTGTTTTCATATGACATTTGAGCTTTGCTTTTGGTTTCTTGGCCAAGGGCTATTTTGTAGTCAAATAGAAAATGACATGTGAAATATTACAATGAAAGAAGAAAAATTATTAATAAGAAATGTCTATTAAAGAGTCAAATACATCATTTTTCCTTTATCACCTCATTAGAAGAAAACTACTATGGACCAAGAAAATTCCTATCCATTGTCTGATTTAATTCTTATAATAATTCTATGATATTCATCCTAGATGAGAAAACTCGGACTTTAAGAGATGAAGTCATTTACCTTGGTCCGTGCATCTTGGGAAAAACGATACCAGAAATAAATCACTGCTCTTTTGAATCTAAGGCTCTATGTCCTTCTCTTGCCTCTGTATATCTTAAAAAACTATCTGAGAGGCACCTGGGTGGCTCAGTCGGTTGAATGCCCAACTTTGGCTCAAGTCATGATCTCACAGCTCATGAGTTCAAGCCCCGCATCAGGCTCTGCGCTGACAGCTCAAAGTCTGGAGCCTGCTTAGGATTCTGTGTCTCCTTCTTTCTCTGTCCCTCCCCTACTAACACTCTGCCTCTCTGTCTCTCTCTCTCTCCAAATAAATAAATATTAAAAAAATTTTTTTAATCTGACATTTAGTCATCAAGTTAAACCTTAAGTACAATATAAAAATTTACTTGCTTCTTCATATACACTTGTTAAAAATAGGCATGAAATCAGCCTCTCAAACATTTATCTAATGGTTCTATTTATGCATGCCCATATATCAGCATTACCTGGTTCCAGATGTTATTAGAAATATTGTAGCATTACATCGTTCTGGATATTGTTGTAAATATAAGTTTGCAATTCATCTGACTAGATTTACTCATATGCTTCGGGAATGACAATTATTTCAGTCTAACTTGGTTTACCGGGATTCGGAATGATCTCACATATTGTCACCAACTACTCAGGTAAGAAAGAGCCCTTTCACTATATAGGAATAGTTTAAGCAATAATATCTATTGGCTTCTTAGGTTTCATTGTATGAGCTCACCACACGTTCACTGTAGGGATGGACATTGACAGATGAGCATACTTCACATCAGCCACTATAATTATTGCTATTCCTACTGGAGTAAAAAGTATTCAGCTGACTCGCTACCCTTCACGGAGGAAATATTAAATGGTCTCCTGCTATCTTATGAGCCCTGGGCTTTATTTTCCTATTTGCCATAGGGGGCCTAACGGTCATTGTACTAGCAAACTCCTCATTAGATATTGTTCTTCACGATACATATTATGTAGTAGCCCACTTCCACTATGTATTGTCAATAGGAGCAGTATTCGCTATTATAGGAGGTGTTGTTCACTGATTCCCCCTGTTTTCAGGGTATACCCTCGGCAACACCTGGGCAAAAATCCACCTCCCGATTTTGTTCGTAGGTGTCAACATAACATTTTTCCCTCAACATTTCCTAGGATTGTCTGGAATACCTCGACATTATTCCGATTACCCAGATGCATACACAACTTGAAATGCAATGTCCTCAATAGATTCTTTTTCAGCTCATTAACAGCAGTAATGTTAATAATCTTCATAGTCTGAGGACCTTCGCATCTAAACAAGAAGTAGCAATAGTAGAATTAACTACAACTAATCTCGAATGATTGCATGGATGTCCTCCTCCATATCACACATTTGAGGAGCCAACCTTATGTGCCCTTAAAATAAGAAAGGAAGGAATCGAACCCTTTTAAGCTGGTTCCAAGCCAATACCATAACCACTATGTCTTTCTCAATAAAAAGGTATTAGTAAAAAAATTACATAACTTGGTCAAAGTTAAATTATAGGTTTAAATCCTTTGTATCTCTATGGCATATCAACTAGGTTTTCAAGATGCTACATCCCCTATTATAGAAGAACTTCCTCACTTTCATGACCATACATTAATAACTGCATTCCTAATCAGCTCCTTAGTTCTCTGTTTCACTAATACTGACAACTAGGCTTACACATACAAGCACAATAGATGCTCAAGAAGTAGAAACTATCTGAACTATTCTGCCAGCCATCATTTTAATTCTTATTGCCCTACCTTCTTTATAAATCCTATATATGATAGATGAGATCAACAACCCTTCCCTAACTGTGAAAACTATAGGACATCAGTGATACTGAAACTATGAATATACTGATTATGAAGACTTAAACTTTGACTCCTTACATAATTCCCATTCAAGAATTAAAACCCGGAGAACTCCGGCTACTAGAAGTCGATAATCGAGTAGCACCGCCAACAGAATTGACTGTCCTCGTACTAATCTCATCGGAAGATGTCCTGAATTCATGGGCTGTTCCATCCTTAGGCCTAAAAACTGATGCCATCCCAGGCAGACTAAACCAAACAACCCTAATGGGCACACGGCCTGGGTTATACTACGGCCAATGCTCAGAAATCTGCGGCTCAAACCACAGTTTTATACCTGTTGTCCTTGAATTGGTTCCACTACCATATTTCGAAAAATGATCAGCATCTATACGGTAAAATCATTAAGAAGCTAAATAAGCATTAACCTTCTAAGTTAAAGATGGGGAGTCTAAGCCTCCTCTTAATGACATGTCACAACTAGATACACCAACCTGATTTATCACTATTATATCAATAATTATAACACTGCTCATTATATTTCAACCAAAAAATGTCAAACCATTCATATCCATGAAATCCAGAACCTAAATCTGCAATAACGCTAAAACAACCTAATCCCTGGGAAGAAAAACGAATGAAAATCTATTTGCCTCTCTCAGTACCCCAACAATAATAGGGTTACCTATTGTTATTCTAATTGTAATATTCCCAAATATCCTGTTTCCCTCACCCAATCCACTAGTTAACAACCCTCTGATTTCACTGCAACAATGACTGGTTCAACTGGTTTACCCAGCCAAGTGTTGGCATTTTGGGCTTTCCTTCTTAATCCTGGGAAATAAGTTTCCTTCATAAGCCCTGAAAATAAGTTTAACTGTTAGTTGTTACAACAGCTTAAAAGTATTTTATAGTTTTTAACTGTTATTTACATTTTTTAAAATGTTTCTTTATTTTTGAGAGAGACAGAGACAGAATGCAAGTGGGTTAGGGGCAGAGAGAGAGACACACACACACACAGAATCCGAGGCAGACTCCAGGCTCTGAGCTGTCAGCACAGAGCCTGACTCGGGGCTTGAACTCTCACGAGCTGTGAGATCATGACCTGAACCGAAGTCAGACGCTCAACCGAGTGAGCCACCCAGGCGCCCCTAACCATTATTTGGATAGTAATATAACATTATTATGAAGGATGACATTTTAATGTAAGAAATTATAATGTAATATTTAGCAATTGATGATTTACTTTTGAATATAGAATATTCAAAAAATATTAATTTAAGATTGTTTATTGAGCCCCTTTTATGTTTCAGACACTTCTTAGTGCTGCACATACAGCAGTGAATAAAGAAGACAAGATCCCTGGCTTTATGGATTACCTCCTTAGAAGCTGGAGGACAACAATAAGCAAGTAGAAGAAATGACAAACAATTAATATGGGTAACAGATTGTAACGCATGCACAGAAGGAAACAAACAGGAGACATGAGAAGTAACATGGGTGATGGAACAGGGGAACCATCTTCAGCAGAGAAGTCAAGGAAGGCTTCCCAGAGGAGATAGTTGAACTTACACCTGAAGATGAGAAAGAGCCTGTTGTTTAAAGAGCATGGGTAAAGGCTTTCCAAGTACGGAACATGCCAAATTCCTAAGGCAGGAAAGAACATGGCTGTTTGATCAATAGAAAGTCATCCATGAAGCACAGAGGGGCAGGATGAGAGTGAGGGGTGGGCAGGAGGCAGATCACATGGACATGTGGGCCACAGTAGGCATTTGGATGTAATTCCAAGACCAATGGGAAGCCACTGACGGTGGACTCGGCAGGAGCGGGATAGAGTCTGGTTCAGCATGCCTGCTGGTGAGCGGAGCTCCCTTTGTGCCAAACACTGTACTAGGACGGCTCCTTCTTACCCCAGTAGGTGGTCTCATCACTATTGAGATAAGAGAAAACAGAGCCACAAAAAATTATTCAGCCTCACTTAGCTGGTGGGTTTGAAACTCATACATTTGACTCCCAAGACCAACTACTCAACCGCCAGGCCTGGCTCTAGATAATTACGTAAATGGCCCCTGATTAGTGACATTTTATATTGCCAATGTTTTCAGCATTTGATTTTCCCATTTCTTGCCAGATTGGGATCCAAACTAAACTTAATAACCTCTTGAGGGCTAACAGCAGTATTAGTTTAAAACTAAGATTGTGTTAGAGTAAAGGCTCTTAGTCAAGAGATAAGTGAAATATATATTTTAAAAAATGTGTGGTTGGTGCTGACCAGGACCTCTATCTTTTCATAGATGACCACTCAAGGTGCTAGTGGGATAAAACTAACAAGAAGCACTTAAGGGAACATTACACGGAAACTCACTAGAGGTTGGTAAAACCTTATACACCACAAGAATAGACAGATTATTGCTCTGAAAATGGACATAGATTGGATTCGACGTGGATGATTTAAGTACAGCCCAATTGGACACAGATGTCTAAACATCTCAGGATTTTCTGAGTCTCAGAGTTTAGTCTGTCATGTCAGGCTCCTCTGTTACCCTGCATACATGGAACACGCTAGGACAGACATGTAATATGTTTCAGGTCTCAGGCTTTTCTTGACTTTGCCACTATATTCTCTTTCTTATTCTTTTTTAAAAAAAATTTTTTTTAACATTTATTTATTACTGAGAGACAGAGAGACAGAGCATGAGCATGGGAGGGGCAGAGAGAGAGGGCAACACAGAACCTGAAGCAGGCTTCAGGCTCTGAGCTGTCAGCACAGAGCCTAACGCAGGCCTTGAACCCACAAACTGGCGAGATCATGACCTGAGCCGGAGTTGGATGCTTAACCAACTGAGCCACCCAGGTGCCCCTTTTTCTTTTTTATTTATACTGTTTATTTCCAAAACTGCTTGCTATTTCCTTGTACTTAGTGGCAACCTTTCATCAATAAAGTAACCAAAAACCCAGAGTGGATGTTGCTAAAGGGCAAGGAAGTAAGGTCACAGTATATTTCATAAATTACATGGTTCTTATAAGGAATCAGAGAAAGGGATCTTAGTATTATTTTTAGTTATGAAATAAGAGTAATGGTAATGTTTACTATAAGCATTAGGCATGCTTATATTAATTAACTCTTTTAATCCTATTAGACTGTGCTATTATTACCTCCATTTTGCAGATGTGGAAACTAACACAAACAGAGACTTCGTAACTTGCCCTGGGCCCCAGAGCAAGTAAATAGTAGAGCTTGGAGTGAACTCCAGCTGCCTGGCTCGGTGTATGTGCTTTTAGATTCCTTTTTATGATGTTTTATGGCAAGATCTAGAACACATTTGGAGTCATGAACCCCTGAATTTTTAATAAATGTCCAGAACTTAATAGAGCACTTGTATACCCTAAAGCCAGGGGATATTAATAGCTTAGAGAGGATATTAATAGGAGAAGGCATTATTAGAAGAGACTCTTCAGGGGTATTAATAGGAGGGAGAGTTTTCTATCAACTTAGAATGATTCAGAGACATACAAAATAAATATTTTATTGCAAAAGCATCAAGAAGAACAGGAGATAAGCCCTTTAAAAGGATTTCTGGGGTAAACATGTAGTCTCTAACTGAACAAAAACCTGCTAAAACTGTAGAAAATGGTAGATGACTTCTCATTACATCAATCTGTAAAAATGAAAAGATCCTTGCAGCTTCCTTTATCACTGCTCACCAAAACTAGAATCCTCCATAATAGTAAGTATAAAGATTTCATCTTATCTGTGGACTCACTTCCCTAGTCCAGTTCACATGTTTGCATTTCCTGCATGCTGGGAGTAATCGTGGTGTTCTCACATTCCCCTAGAGGATAAGGAGCGCCCAGAAATGATAGTAACTAAACCGTGGTGGGCCTTTCTTACGTCTTAAGGAGTTGGCTTGCATTAACGCTTTCAAATCTCACAACTGCTGAGGTCAGACTTGCTGGTGGGTGGGGAGCTACTTTGCCCCACTGCTCCCCTCCTAACCCCACCCTGGTCTAACCAACCCCTCTCCTGTGCTGGAGGAGTTGCTGGTCTGAGTTCAGAACCACAGGCACAGGGCTTTGTTTACAGTAGATAAGATTACACTTCCTTAAAGTTACCATGGGACCCCCATGAGACTTCTTGTGGTAAAGTGACCTGGACAAAGTCTGTCTCCTGAGTCAGATCACCAGCCATTTTTTTCTCTTTCACCTCCTCCATGACAAGACAGGGTGGCTAGTCCAGCTAATTCATTGAAAAGCCAAGGAATGAAAGGCCTCATGTTTGCTCCCTGGACCATGTCACATTTTCATCTGAGATTTTACCGGCATCCAGGATGTAGGTTACTGGAAACTCTTCCAGATATTTATAAAGTGGCTCCTTAGTTCCCATTTTGGGTATTTTCCTAATCAAGTAAGTATCTTGGTTAGAAACTCCTTTGGGAATTAGAATGAGTGGCAGATTACCAAACCTACCTTCCTTCTATTTCCCTAACAGTAAATGACTTTCTCTCTCCAGGAGTCAAATGAGGGAACCAAATTATAGCTGGGTTAGGTAAGGTATCACTGGCACACAGTTAAAATGCAAAGCACTGGGGCGCCTGGGTGGCTCAGTCGGTTAAGCGTCCAACTTCAGCTCAAGTCATGATCTCGTGGTCCGTGAGTTCAAGCCCCGCGTTGGGCTCTGGGCTGATGGCTCGGAGCCTGGAGCCTGCTTCCGATTCTGTGTCTCCCTCTCTCTCTGCCCCTCCCCCGTTCATGCTCCGTCTCTCTCTGTCTCAAAAATAAATAAACTTAAAAAAAAATTAAAAAATGCAAAGCACTGAACACGTCCTGGAGCAAGAATACTTAATCAAAACCTTTTTTTAGTAGAAGAAATGTAAAGCCTTTGGTTCCACTTCCAGCAAAAAATCTAGAACCAACCTGGAACCCAGAGTGTGCTCTTCCATAATGGGAAGTGGGAGGGATGGAGGGATGTGAGACTTTGATGATCAGCTTGAGGAAGATACAAGCAGGTTTTCCAATAAAGGACACGGCCCTAGAGCTGTCAGCAATGGTTCTTGTCCTAGATTTTCATTACTTAATGTCTCTAGAATGGGCTTCCTTTGCTGTAAGAGGAACACATTTACCTAAATGACCTCAAGCTACCTCTCAGCTCCAGAATTTCACAGCTCTTGGAAAGGGCTGCTGGGAGAATCAAATAAGATGCGAAACTACTTTAAAACATTTTACTGCATGCCTGGAAATGTATTATTAGATGAAAATCATAGCAAACTAGTTCTAAATGTCTTAAAAACACAAGATCCCCGTCATTTCCCACTTTGGTCCCCTCTGAGGGCACCTCCACCCAAAATAGCTCCCAAGGAAACATCAAAAGGCCTAGAAAATCCTTAAAAAGCAAATGTCTCTGCTGTTGTTATTTTTCCCTGAGACTCTTTTCTTCCCCAGCCAGGGTTCCTTTGAATTGATTTCCCCAGGAAGAACACTCCCATTGTCACAAATGGAAGTTGCACCTGTGATCTATAGCGAGGCAAATAGAACTCAACAGGAGGGTAATGAAACAGATAGGTTTTGCTAAATCAGAGAACTGGGAAAAGAGAAGTATCAGTTTGAAATTCTACCTTATCACAGCAGTTAAAATAGAAGTCTAAGAAGTAGGCACTGTCTTTAGAGAAATGGACAGAATTTGTGCAGGAGGAAAAGAACTAGGGATAGAATGCAGCCAAGAGAGGGGAGGGTCAGACTTAATAACGGGGGATAACATGGCAAATGAGCTTGGTGAGGGTAGATGCACATGATAGAACATTAAGAAAAAGTCCAACTATCTATAAGGGACTCTACCTACATTGATTTAAAATAACCGAGCAACATAGATATTAGAATCCCCGCTTCATAGAAGAAAGTGAAGCCTAGGAGAGATGAATTACTCCAGTAACATAGGGAGTAAGTAGAAACAGACTCTTCAACGCTACCCTAAAAACACTTAGTGATTCCTCAAATCCTTCTTCTCCCCATTCCTATATTCATCACTGAAATCTCCATTTTGATAGCTGTGGAGGATGGGGGCAGGGGTAGAAAAGTGTCCTGTGGTGCACAAGAGTGAGTGTCAGTGTTAGCGCAGCCATAACTCCTGGCTCAGGTGCTGAAGATACAGTCACCCACCCGGGGACAGTTGACTCTTGTCTATCTCAAGAGAGGTGACTCTCAAGCATGTTAAACCAAGCAGTTAAGTCTCTTCTTTTTGTAGTTTCCTACAGGGTGAACACACGGTCAAGTTAATCAACTGCAAAATGCCTGATAATAGGACAGGGCCCCACCCCCAGCTCCACACTGCTGCTCAGAGGGATAGAAACAGGGTTAGAGTGTGGGTTTGAAGTGAGGCAGTGGACATTTAGGTCAGTGGAGGATTTGCTTGGGCAGCTTTGTGTCACTGCTCAGGAGGGATCCAAATGTAAAAGAAGAACCAAACCCACTCTGGGAGAGGCGAAGTCCAGCTGATATGTACAAAGTACTGTTACATCAACAAATGCCATTTTTCTGGCTTCCAAGGTACAAAAATGGTGGTGTAAGTGCATTTTTTTCCAGTTTGTCTACCAACAAGGAGCTCTTTTCTTTCTTCTTTAACTGAAGTGTAGTTGACATAAAATTTTATAAGGACCTCTTTCCTTATAGTTACAATGAGACCCTTGTTTTGAAAGATCTTTATCTACCAAACTTCATTTATTAAGTAAATCAGTTTATTTGCTGAGTTTTTTACTCATCAAAGATATAACTGCCCATCAAAGCCTCTAATGAGCTTGGGGTAACTAATATATCCACAGTGTGGTAATTATAATTCCAGGCTAAAGCAAAGAAAGTTGACCTCTTAATTAGCATGCGCAACTTCGCCATAGTAAATGAGTCATCTCTCCTGGCTTTTTATGCTGAAATACTGAAAATAGCTTCCAGTTGTCCTGTGGATCTGGGCACCTAAGTTTCCGAAACAATGGAGTTTGCTGGTCCATGAAACTGGATCAGGTGCCCTTTTTACCTAATCCTTTAGGACTTTCTGCAGGCTCTTTCCATCACATTTTCCATGTTGCGTTGTAGTTATTGTTTTTTTGTTTTTTATTTTTTGCTTTAGCAACAAGCATTTATTACTTAACAGTTCTGGAGGCTGAGGAGTCCAAAAACAAGGCGGAAGCTTTTTTGGTTCTAGTGAGAGCTCTTACAGATGGCCCCCTTGGGGCTGGGTACTCATATGACCTATTCTTTGTACAGCCTGGGAGAGAGAGAGCCACTGTAATTGTCTTTTTACATATACATAACTAGCTTTTGACTTCTTAGCTACCATCTCTAATTATATGAGTATACCTACTAAGTTTCTTCTAAATACGAGGTTTCCTACAAAACATTTCCAATGGATGTTATTTTCTCCATCTGATGTCACCATTATCTGTTTTGCTACATGTCTATTCAAATATTTTGGTACGTATGCATTCAAAGAAATGAAAATACCCTTTCTCTAACTCCCACCTTGACAAATAGGCAGAAGCAGATGATTCACATGCCGAATGAATGAAACAAGGAGGAAGGGTAAAAGAAGAGGGGAAGGATAGGGAAATATGTTTAAATTTATCGAAATATGAGCTTAGCTATACATAGAAGAGAAGGTGAACATCAATGCACAGAGAACAGTTGTACCTAACTAGAGTTTAGAAGCTGAGGAGGAAATGACAGGAGATGATGGTGCAGGTTGAAGATCATGTGTTCCCTAGTAAGAAATTTAGGTTCTATCTGGAAGCTACAGAGTCATAGAATTTTGGAAAAGATGTACTTGTGTTTTAGAAAGCATAACAGGAGGTGTCTGGGTGGCTCAGTTGGTTAAGCATCCGGCCTCAGCTCAGGTCATGATCTCGCGGTTCATGGGTTCAAGCCCTGCATTGAGCTCTGTGCTGACGGCTCAGAGCCTGGAGCCTGCTTGAGATTCTGCATCTCCCTCTCTCTCTCTGCCCCTTCCCCACTTCTGTGCACACACACTCTCCCTCTCTCTCAAAAATAAAATAAACATTAAAAAAAAAAAAAAAGAAAGCATAATGGCTCTGACCACAGTGACCTGTGTTTAACCCAGATGTCAGCAGCATTGACCCTGACTAGTGACACAATGGAAATGCCTTTGGGTTGCCCCAAATCTCCGGTTCTCTCATAGACCTCTGCTGTTTCCCAGGGAGTTCCTGTTTGGCCTCCCCAGTCCCTCAGGCCTCTCTTCTCTTTCAACATCAATCCTAATCAGACATCCAGTTCTCTCCCTCGGTTTCAAACACACAATAAAACAACAGTTTCACTTCATTTACACAGTCTTTGGGATTTTTGTTGCTATTGTTTTTTAGTTTTGAGGGTTTGGTTTGGTTTTGAACACTGCCCTGAAGATTTCTTAGGGAAGACACAGAAAGGTTTACACGTCAGTGATGCAAAATTGATGGGAAAAAGAGGCCTTATTGTCAAAACACCCTTAGATTTCCACTGCCCTCGAGCTTCACCGGGTTGCCTTGAGCATGCATCTCTGCTTTTCATTATTGGACCACTGTGATTTCCACACTTCTTTTTGGAATATTCCAGGAACTAGGAATGACTTTCCCTCTATTTGACCAGTGTGCCCTCTGTTTTGTTGTCTGAATCCTGCAGACATCTCTGTCTTGGGGTGATTCAGCTGACCCCATGGCAAGGCATATTCTCATAAAGAGTATTTCTTTCTCAGAAGAAACTCTCACAACAATTTTTAGGAGAGTTAGATCTTTTTCATCGTTATAAAAATGATTGAAAGGAGGCAAAGTTGCAATGGAAAAAAGAAATAGTTGGTGCAGAAATACAAGGGAAAAATTTTAAAAAGGCTAACACAATAGCAGTGCCGATAAAAAGATTGTTTCAAGAGATAATAAGCCAGAATTAACAGTAGTTGAAGATGGATTGGGTACCAGCTTTGGGGAAGGAGTGATGGGGTCAAAAATAATTTTATTTTCTCACTAGGGCAATGAGTGATGAAGATATTGACCAAGGTAGAGAATACCGGAGGATTGTTATTAGTTGGTATGTTATTTTATATGCATTGAGTCAAGATGTCTGTGGAACATGCAATGAAGTTGTCTAGCAGGTCATTGGATTTACTGGTCTGGAACTTTGGAGAAAGGTATTTAAATATCGCCATAATTGCAGTAGATTTGAAGCCGTACAATAGATCACATCAATGTGGGCCAGTATTCAGTGAATGAAGAAGAGAAGTGACAAGGAAACTGGGAAAACATCTACATGTAAATAGTGGAGAAAGAAAGAGGACCTCACAGAGCTGAGAAGAGCCGCCAGAATGGAGTGGTATGCTGTAATAATCAGGAAGAAACTAATGTCTTGAAAGGCAAGGGAAGAAAATCTCCAGAAAGAGAGAGACAGATCCCAGCGTTAATACTCAACAGAAGTCTAGTTATATGGGACCAAAATCCTCTGGTGGATTTTCTCCTGCTTTACTAAGGGAAGAAAACCAGTGTGAGATATGGAAGATTTGAGTTAAGCTGCTGTTTTAATTTCTTCTCAGCTCTAATAATTTATTTCTCCTCAGCCCAATTTTCATCACGAACAGGTAAATATATTCCAAATGTTCCAGAATATGACTTTCTTATTTTCACAGCTATGGAATAATGACATTCATAGGGGCCATACATCACCTCTGTTTTAATTGGTAAAGCTGAAAGTCACAAGTAAAACCAACATTAGCATAGCATAACATTAGCATGGCAATGATAAAGCTTCAGCCATTGCCTGGTGAAAATTAGGCATATTTAGTCACTGTATTCAATCTTTCAGGTCACTGGGTCAGATGTTGTAGTAAATGGTATAAGAGAATAAACACAGATTACTGAATGTCCAGAAATGTATCTATTAGGAGAATATGCCCTAGGACAGCAGTAATTCGATTTTTTTAATCTTATTTTCTTCCTTTATACATTATTCAGACAGTCATAACAAGATCTCCTTCAATATAATCTGCCTGGCTGCCTAATGTTAACAGATACTATTCTTTAGGAGAGAAGGATAATATCAAGAAGTATTCTCCTCCCCAAGAGAATTTCATAAAAACTGACACCGTGAGTACTGTGCTGTGCCACCCAGATCCCCCCTTCAAGTTCAGGGTACCCATTCTATGAGCTGCGGGGGAGCTGGTGTTGACCAATGGCAGCTGAGACCCTCCCTGGGCCAGAAACACTGCCTCATCCAAGTGTATGCACCATTCTCGAGGACAAGCCGCATGCAGTGACTGGCAGATATGGAGAGAAAGTCAGACTCCTCACTTTGCTCCTGCCCTGAATCTGGACAACTCTACAGGGCCACGCAGATTCCACATTTCTTCAGCTCCAGTGGAGGCCTCTGTGGAAACTATACCACAGTTCCACTTCTTCCTTTGCCCACATCTGCTTCCCTCACTCCCTCAATGGTGTCAATCCCAAGAGCACCCCAACTAAACTCCCTGCACGCACATTCTCAGTATCTCCATGTCTGGTCTCCAGGGAACATCATCTGAGATAACTGGTATTACACGTTTAAGAACCATTTTTTTAAACAGGAGACAGAGTGCGAGCAGGGGAGGGGCAGAGAGAGAGGGAGACACAGAATTAGAAGCAGGCTCCAGGCTCTGAGCTGTCAGCACAGAGCCCAGTGAGGGGCTTGAACCCACCAACTGTGAGATCATGACCTGAGCTGCAGTTGGAGACTCAACTGACTGAGCCATCCAGATGCCCCTCTGTTATTATGTGTTTTTGTAGACACTCTAGATTAGGAGATTGCCAAACTCTGAAAGCATTTAGTATTATAAATATCAACTTCTAAACCTTTAAAGTGGAAAAGGACAAAGTGATTATAATACATATTTGTAACTTTCAATCATCCACATTGTGTGCACTAATAGTTTAGTTAATAACGAGTGTGTTCTCCATCATTTCTTTGCAAATGCCTTATTGACCAGTGTTTTTTATCTCTTAATTTAACCATTCATCTTCCCTTCTTCTTGAAAATTTTAGGACACCTGTTGTGCACTTTGTTGTTCATTGTGTTGTTGTTGACTATTTCTGTCTTCCTTTTATTAACTTTATTGCCTTCTTTATATTCAGATGTTCCCTATACACGATTATTTTAGCCTTTTATATCCATCTATAATCTCCACTGATTGCATTAGCTTATACAAATATCTACTGTGTTCCTTAAAGTATCTGTGATTTTTTTCTTCACCTTGATTTACTCCTCGTTTTTTAAATATGTCCCCTGACAGTTCTGTCACTTTTTTAAAAGGACCAAGTCTTCCTTTTATCAACCTTCTTATATTTTAAAGGTTGTTCTATTTGTTAGCAGTTAGAATGAAATTTTAGTGGTGTTAATTAGAGAAACTAGAAGTGCCTTAATTATGTCTAGTCAGTCAATCACTCTAGGCCCATGGATTCTCCCATAAAAAACAAAAATTCAAAGAATTAAACAACACAGTGTACAAGATACTGTTTCAAATCAGGCAAAGGCAGAAGCAGAACAACTTGATCTAGACTAAAAATCTCATCACAATGCAACCCCAGCTCTTATTATGACCTAATTCTAAAGAATGACTGGTGCATTGAGGCCCAAAAACCGAGAGAAAAAAAAAAAGGAGAAAGACAGATGACCTCATGCATATGTTTACCCGATGGAAGCTGGAATAGAAACAACGCACAGGTAAATGCACAAACTTTTACACAGCGTGATCTCAGCATTACCAGAAGCAATCCCTTAGAATGTTCTAGAGAGGAGCAAGAAAGAGAGTAGGCAGAAAGGGCTGGCAAGGAACCACAGCCCCCATATGTGCGTACCAGCGCGCGCGCGCGCACCGCTCCCCCCTCCCCATGTGGAGGCAATTTTGTATTCTCCTGAAGTTTTTACTTCTGCTAACTTTCCCTGCCTCTGAAAAGTTAGGCTAGCCAGAAAGAAATAAGCTCTCTTACCACACATTTCTGTAAGGGGTGCTATTTACCTGATTTTTCCCACTCCGGAAGTCAGAATTTTTTTCCCTGACTCCGATAGAATCCACTGGGGTAATATTCAGCTGGGAACACTATAGTCACCAGGCTGTTATAACAGTGAAATATCCCATCGTGTTTATAAATGTCTGTTGATCCCCACAAGTTCCCCCACCCTGATTCCATCTATATACTGACCTCTGCACAGTTCATCCACTAAAGGGGTAATGCCTCACACCACAGGGAACCCCCAGAATCCCGCTCCAGCAGTACAGCTGGTGGCCGCACTGATTAGTAGGTGATGATTCAGCAGTTACTTTGAGTGTTGGTCCTACATACATCATACAGAAATTAGAGAAATTTCTTATTTTAGGATTTTATAAAGATGAGAAAGGAACATACAGTGTGCCTATGAGGTGTGCCCTATTATTATCTCTATTTTATAGCTGAAGAAGCCAAAACGTAGAGATAATAAGTGATGTTGCCAGAAATGCATCTCTACCAACTGAAATGAGAATAGACAACTTATTAGGCAGCAGATTCTGATGAGAATTTCCCGGGTCTCCATGTTTATGTGGTTAGGACAGTAGAATGGGCTCCGTGAGTCTCTCCATACTATCTCCATCTTGTTCATGTCCCATGTGATCTAATCAGTACGAAGATCAGTTCTTTCTTCAAGCCCTCCTTATTAATCCTCAGCCATTTATTTTAAAATTGAAGTATAGTTGACACACAATGTTACATTAGTTTCAAGTGTATGACATGGTGATTCACAAGCCTGTACATTACGCCCTGCTCACCAGGTGTGTTCCTACCGTCTCTCACTCTACAACACGGCTACAGTATTGCTAACCATATTCTTTGTGTTGTACCTTTTATCCTTTTGATTTATTCATTCCACAATCTGAGGTCTGTATCTTTCAATCCCCTTCATCTGTTTTGCCCGTCTCCCACCCCCTGCCCCTGGCAGCCGTCAGTTTGTTCTCTGTATTTATGGGTCTATTTCAGGTTTTTGTTTGTTTGTTCATTTTTTTTGTTTTTTAGAGTCCACTTAGAAGTGAAACTATATGGCATTTGTCTTTCTCTGTCTGAATTATTTCACTTAGTGTAATACCCTCTAGGTCTGTTCATGTTGTCACAAATGGCAAGATAATCAGCCTTTTTAAGATTGAGCAATATTCCATTGTATATATGTATACCACATCTTTATCCATTCATCTATCAATGGACTCTTGGGCTGCTTCCATATCTTGGCTATTGTAAATAATGCTGCCATAAACATAGGGGTGCCTATATCTTTTTGAATGAGTGTTTTTGTTTCCTTTGGATAAATACCTAGTGGTGGAATTATCAAATCATATGGTATTTCTATTTTTAATTTTTTGAGGAACCTAGTGTTCTCCACAGTGGCTGTGCCAGTTTACATTCCCACCATCAGTGCATGAGGGTTTCCTTTTCTCCACATCTTCGCCAATACTTGTTATTTCTTGTCTTTTTTGAATTTAGCCATTCTGACAGGTGTAAGGTAGGATATTTCACTGTGGTTTTGATTTGCATTTTCCTGATAATGAGTGATGTTGAGCATCTTTTCATGTGTCTGTTGGCCATTTGTTTATCTTCTTAGGAAAAAATGTGTATTCAGGCCTTCTACCCATTTTTAAATCAGATTATTATTATTTTTTTTGGTGTTGAGTTGCACAAGTTCTATTTTGGATATTAATTCTGAATCATTAATTGATTAATTCTGATCTTAATCTTTACTTAATGAACCACTATAGTCTTTAAGACAGCAATCTTTCCTGGTTTATTTTTGCTTTTCCTCAATGTGTCTTATAGAATGCTCTTATTTTTCCCATCTTCAGGTAATTTCTCTTGAAACCACTTCCTTTGCCAACTGATGCCCTGCTTTGTAGAAAAATTTATCCAGAAAATCATCTGCCCTCATTGTCTGCAATCCCTCTTCTGCTATTATCTCCTAAGCCCACCTGAGCAGGGGTTTCCCCCATTGCTACACTGAAACTTCTCTTGTAAAAGTCCCAAATTACCATCACATTGACAAATCCAATGGTCAATTCTCAGTCCATGCCTGACTGAATAGATAGCAGTGTTTGACAGACTGGATCACTATATCATCTGTGACTATATATCTGTGATTTCCTTTGGAATTTCCAGGACACCACACTTTCCTGCCTTTCCTCCCATCTCACTGGTTGCTCCTCCTCATCTACTGTGCTTGTGCCTCTTTATCTCTCGGGCCTCTTAACGTGGGAGCTCTCTCAAAGCCATGACCTAGTCCTCCTCACTTCTTTGTCTACACTCAGGCTCTCTGGTGATCTCATCCAGTCTTGTGACCTTCTGACTTTAAATACCACTTACATTCCAACAACTCCCAATTTATACATCCAAGCTTGGATTTCTCTCCCAAGGTCCATCCTGAGATACCCAACAGCCTATATGACAACTCCTGTTGCTATTTAAAGGATGCCTTACACCGAACATGTCCAAAACTCTACCCCTGATCTTCCTTCCCCAAACGACTCCATCCATGGTCTTCCCACATTAATTCAAGGTCACTCCATATCTTTCCAGTCTTTAGGTCAAACTTCAAGTGGTCCTTGACTGTTTCTTTCTCTCACAAAGAATAGCCAATTCAGCAAGCCAATCCTGTCAACACCATGTCAACATATATCCAGAATCTGACTGCTTATCCTCACTGCATTGCTAACATCCTGGTCCTACCCACTCTCACCTCTCACTGGGGCAACTGCAAGTGATACCTAACATGTCTCCCTGTTTCCATCATTGCCTCCCTTTAGTCTGTTCTCAGTTCAGCAGCCAGAGTCATCTTCATAAAACATAAAGTCAGGTTATCCATTCCTATGCTCAAAACACTTCTTGTGCAATATGTAGTAAAAGTCCAAATCGTATAGCCATCTCCAGAACACTATAGGCTTTGACCTTCCCACTGTTCAATCTCCTAGTCTCACTGCATTCCAGGATCCTTGCTGTTCTTAGAAGATTCCAAGCATTTTCTTTCTGTTTGAAACACTCTTTCCCCAGATATCCATATAACTAACTCCCTCACCTCTTTCGAATCTGCTCAAATGTTACCTGCTCAATGGGACTTACCCTGATCACCTATTTGAAATTGAAAACCTCACTTGGTACTCTTGATCTCATGTGCTCTACTATATATAGGTTTTTTTATTTTTCATAGCACTTCTCTTCTTTGACTATCCTACATAAATTATCTCATTTATTATGCATCTCTCCCGATTATAAGATATTCCATGAAAGGAGGGACTTTGTTTGATTTTTTTCAATAATGTATCCCAAGTACATAAAATAGAACCTGGAGCATAGAAGGTGCTCAATAAATATCCATTGAATATTTGGCTTTGGTAGTGCTGTCTCTCTAACCTGGACACTCTGTTCCTTGTTCTATCTTCCTTGGTGACTAACTACTCCCAGGAGATTAAAAGATTTTTGTGGGTCGGCGGCAAGATGGCGGCTTAGGAGGACGCTGGGCTCACCGCACGTCCTGCTGATCACTTAGATTCCATCTACATCTGCCTAAATAACCCAGAAAACCGCCAGAGGATTAGCAGAACGGAGTCGCCGGAGCCAAACGCAGACGAGAGGCCCACGGAAGAGGGTAGGAAGGGCGGCGAGGCGGTGCGCGCTCCACGGACTGGCGGGAGGGAGCCGGGGCGGAGGGGCGGCTCGCCGGCCAAGCACAGCCACCGAGTCTGGCTTGCAAAAGCGGAGGGGCCTGACGGACTGTGTTCCCACAACAAGCGCGACTTAGCGTCTGGGAGGTCATAAGTTAACAGCTCTGCTCGGAAAGCGGGAAGGCTGGAGGACAAAGGGAGGGAGAGCTGCTGACCCCCTGACAACAGAGCTCAGTTTGGTGGGGAACAAAGGCGCTCGCCAGCGCCATCTCCCCCGCCCATCCCCCAGCCGAAATCCCAAAGAGAACCTGTTCCTGCCGGGGAACCTGCTCGCTCCACGCAAACACCCAACTCTGCGCTTCGGCGGAGCCAAACCTCCGGCAGCGGATCTGACTCCCTCCCGCTGCCACAGGGCCCCTCCTGAAGTGGATCACCTAAGGAGAAGCGATCTAAGCCTGCCCCTCCTGCCCCCGAGCACCTTGCCTACCCACCCCAGCTAATACGCCAGATCCCCAGCATCACAAGCCTGGCACGGTGCAAGTAGCCCAGACGAGCCACACCACCCCACAGTGAATCCCGCCCCTAGGAGAGGGGAAGAGAAGGCACACACCAGTCTGACCGTGGCCCCAGCGGTGGGCTGGGGACAGACATCAGGTCTGACTGCGGCCCCGCCCACCAACTCCAGTTATACACTACAGCACAGGGGAAGTGCCCTGCAGGTCCGCACCACTCCAGGGACTATCCAAAATGACCAAGCGGAAGAACTCCCCTCAGAAGAATCTCCAGGAAATAACAACAGCTAATGAGCTGATCAAAAAGGATTTAAATAATATAACAGAAAGTGAATTTAGAATAATAGTCATAAAATTAATCGCTGGGCTTGAAAACAGTATACAGGACAGCAGAGAATCTCTTGCTACAGAGATCAAGGGACTAAGGAACAGTCACGAGGAGCTGAAAAACGCTTTAAACGAAATGCATAACAAAATGGAAACCACCACAGCTCGGCTTGAAGAGGCAGAGGAGAGAATAGGTGAACTAGAAGATAAAGTTATGGAAAAAGAGGAAGCTGAGAAAAAGAGAGATAAAAAAATCCAGGAGTATGAGGGGAAAATTAGAGAATTAAGTGATACACTAAAAAGAAATAATATACGCATAATTGGTATCCCAGAGGAGGAAGAGAGAGGGAAAGGTGCTGAAGGGGTACTTGAAGAAATAATAGCTGAGAACTTCCCTGAACTGGGGAAGGAAAAAGGCATTGAAATCCAAGAGGCACAGAGAACTCCCTTCAGACGTAACTTGAATCGATCTTCTGCACGACATATCATAGTGAAACTGGCAAAATACAAGGATAAAGAGAAAATTCTGAAAGCAGCAAGGGGTAAACGTGCCCTCACATATAAAGGGAGACCTATAAGACTCGTGACTGATCTCTCTTTTGAAACTTGGCAGGCCAGAAAGAATTGGCACGAGATTTTCAGGGTGCTAGACAGAAAAAATATGCAGCCAAGAATCCTTTATCCAGCAAGTCTGTCATTTAGAATAGAAGGAGAGATAAAGGTCTTCCCAAACAAACAAAAACTGAAGGAATTTGTCACCACTAAACCAGCCCTACAAGAGATCCTAAGGGGGACCCTGTGAGACAAAGTCCCAGAGACATCGCTACAAGCATAAAACATACAGACATCACAATGACTCTAAACCCGTATCTTTCTATAATAACACTGAATGTAAATGGATTAAATGCGCCAACCAAAAGACATAGGGTATCAGAATGGATAAAAAAACAAGACCCATCTATTTGCTGTCTACAAGAGACTCATTTTAGACCTGAGGACACCTTTAGATTGAGAGTGAGGGGATGGAGAACTATTTATCATGCGACTGGAAGCCAAAAGAAAGCTGGAGTAGCCATACTTATATCAGACAAACTAGACTTTAAATTAAAGGCTGTAACAAGAGATGAAGAAGGACATTATATAATAGTTACAGGGTCTATCCATCAGGAAGAGCTAACAATTATAAATGTCTATGCGCCGAATACCGGAGCCCCCAAATATATAAAACAATTACTCATAAACATAAGCAACCTTATTGATAAGAATGTGGTAATTGCAGGGGACTTTAATACACCACTTACAGAAATGGATAGATCATCTAGACACACGGTCAATAAAGAAACAAGGGCCCTGAATGAGACATTGGATCAGATGGACTTGACAGATATATTTAGAACTCTGCATCCCAAAGCAACAGAATATACTTTCTTCTCGAGTGCACATGGAACATTCTCCAAGATAGATCATATACTGGGTCACAAAACAGCCCTTCATAAGTTTACAAGGATTGAAATTATACCATGCTTACTTTCAGACCACAATGCTATGAAGCTTGAAATCAAACACAGAAAAAAGTCTGGAAAACCTCCAAAAGCATGGAGGTTAAAGAACACCCTACTAACGAATGAGTGGGTCAACCAGGCAATTAGAGAAGAAATTAAAAAATATATGGAAACAAATGAAAATGAAAATACAACAATCCAAACGCTTTGGGACGCAGCAAAGGCAGTCCTGAGAGGAAAATACATTGCAATCCAGGCCTATCTCAAGAAACAAGAAAAATCCCAAATACAAAATCTAACAGCACACCTAAAGGAACTAGAAGCAGAACAGCAAAGGCAGCCTAAGCCCAGCAGAAGAAGAGAAATAATAAAGATCAGGGCAGAAATAAACAATATAGAAACTAAAAAAACTGTAGAGCAGATCAACGAAACCAAGAGTTGGTTTTTTGAAAAAATAAACAAAATTGACAAACCTCTAGCCAGGCTTCTCAAAAAGAAAAGGGAGATGACCCAAATAGATAAAATCATGAATGAAAATGGAATTATTACAACCAATCCCTCAGAGATACAAACAATTATCAGGGAATACTATGAAAAATTATATGCCAACAAACTGGACAACCTGGAAGAAATGGACAAATTCCTGAACAACCACACTCTTCCAAAACTCAATCAGGAGGAAATAGAAAGCTTGAACAGACCCATAACCAGCGAAGAAATTGAATCGGTTATCAAAAATCTCCCAACAAATAAGAGTCCAGGACCAGATGGCTTCCCAGGGGAGTTCTACCAGACGTTTAAAGCAGAGATAATACCTATCCTTCTCAAGCTATTCCAAGAAATAGAAAGGGAAGGAAAACTTCCAGACTCATTCTATGAAGCCAGTATTACTTTGATTCCTAAACCAGACAGAGACCCAGTAAAAAAAGAGAACTACAGGCCAATATCCCTGATGAATATGGATGCAAAAATTCTCAATAAGGTACTAGCAAATCGAATTCAACGGCATATAAAAAGAATTATTCACCATGATCAAGTGGGATTCATTCCTGGGATGCAGGGCTGGTTCAACAATCGCAAATCAATCAACGTGATACATCACATTAACAAAAAAAAAGAGAAGAACCATATGATCCTGTCAATCGATGCAGAAAAGGCCTTCGACAAAATCCAGCACCCTTTCTTAATAAAAACCCTTGAGAAAGTCGGGATAGAAGGAACATACTTAAAGATCATAAAAGCCATTTATGAAAAGCCCACAGCTAACATCATCCTCAACGGGGAAAAACTGAGAGCTTTTTCCCTGAGATCAGGAACACGACAAGGATGCCCACTCTCACTGCTGCTGTTTAACATAGTGCTGGAAGTTCTAGCATCAGCAATCAGACAACAAAAGGAAATCAAAGGCATCAAAATTGGCAAAGATGAAGTCAAGCTTTCGCTTTTTGCAGATGACATGATATTATACATGGAAAATCCGATAGACTCCACCAAAAGTCTGCTAGAACTGATACAGGAATTCAGCAAAGTTGCAGGATACAAAATCAATGTACAGAAATCAGTTGCATTCTTATACACTAACAATGAAGCAACAGAAAGACAAATAAAGAAACTGATCCCATTCACAATTGCACCAAGAAGCATAAAATACCTAGGAATAAATCTAACCAAAGATGTAAAGGATCTGTATGCTGAAAATTATAGAAAGCTTATGAAGGAAATTGAAGAAGATTTAAAGAAATGGAAAGACATTCCCTGCTCATGGATTGGAAAAATAAATATTGTCAAAATGTCAATACTACCCAAAGCTATCTACACATTCAATGCAATCCCAATCAAAATTGCACCAGCATTCTTCTCGAAACTAGAACAAGCAATCCTAAAATTCATATGGAACCACAAAAGGCCCCGAATAGCCAAAGGAATTTTGAAGAAGAAGACCAAAGCAGGAGGCATCACAATCCCAGACTTTAGCCTCTACTACAAAGCTGTCATCATCAAGACAGCATGGTATTGGCACCAAAACAGACACATAGACCAATGGAATAGAATAGAAACCCCAGAACTAGACCCACAAACGTATGGCCAACTCATCTTTGACAAAGCAGGAAAGAACATCCAATGGAAAAAAGACAGCCTCTTTAACAAATGGTGCTGGGAGAACTGGACAGCAACATGCAGAAGGTTGAAACTAGACCACTTTCTCACACCATTCACAAAAATAAACTCAAAATGGATAAAGGACCTAAATGTGAGACAGGAAACCATCAAAACCTTAGAGGAGAAAGCAGGAAAAGACCTCTCTGACCTCAGCCGTAGCAATCTCTTACTCGACACATCCCCAAAGGCAAGGGAATTAAAAGCAAAAGTGAATTACTGGGACCTTATGAAGATAAAAAGCTTCTGCACAGCCAAGGAAACAACCAACAAAACTAAAAGGCAACCAACGGAATGGGAAAAGATATTCGCAAATGACATATCGGACAAAGGGCTAGTATCCAAAATCTATAAAGAGCTCACCAAACTCCACACCCGAAAAACAAATAACCCAGTGAAGAAATGGGCAGAAAACATGAATAGACACTTCTCTAAAGAAGACATCCGGATGGCCAACAGGCACATGAAAAGATGTTCAGCGTCGCTCCTTATCAGGGAAATACAAATCAAAACCACACTCAGGTATCACCTCACGCCAGTCAGAGTGGCCAAAATGAACATATCCGGAGACTATAGATGCTGGCGAGGATGTGGAGAAACGGGAACCCTCTTGCACTGTTGGTGGGAATGCAAATTGGTGCAGCCGCTCTGGAAAGCAGTGTGGAGGTTCCTCAGAAAATTAAAAATAGACCTACCCTATGACCCAGCAATAGCACTGCTAGGAATTTATCCAAGGGATACAGGAGCACTGATGCATAGGGCCACGTGTACCCCAATGTTCATAGCAGCACTCTCAACAATAGCCAAATTATGGAAAGAGCCTAAATGTCCATCAACTGATGAATGGATAAAGAAATTGTGGTTTATATACACAATGGAATATTACGTGGCAATGAGAAAAAATGAAATATGGCCTTTCGTAGCAACGTGGATGGAACTGGAGAGTGTGATGCTAAGTGAAATAAGCCATACAGAGGAAGACAGATACCATATGGTTTCACTCTTATGTGGATCCTGAGAAACTTCACAGGAACCCATGGGGGAGGGGAAGGAAAAAAAAAAAAAAGAGGTTAGAATGGGAGAGAGCCAAAGCATAAGAGACTTAAAAACTGAGAACAAACTGAGGGTTGATGGGGGGTGGGAGGGAGGAGAGGGTGGGTGATGGGTATTGAGGAGGGCACCTTTTGGGATGAGCACTGGGTGTTCTATGGAAACCAATTTGTCAATAAATTTCATAAAAAAAAAAAAAAAATAAATAAATAAATAAATAAATAAATAAATAAATAAAGGCTAAACAAAAAAGAAAAAGAGCAAATTACCTTAAAAAAAAAAAAAAAAAAAAAAAAGATTTTTGTGTATTCTGCCAAACATAGGATTTTTTCCGTTGTCATTTTTACTGAGGGGAGAGTCATATAACATAAAATGAGCCATTCCAAAGTGAACAATTCAGTGGCAGTTAGTACATTCACAATGTTGTATAGCTACCACCTCTATCTAGATCCAAAATATTTTCCTCACACCAAAAGAAAAGCTCATACCCATTAAGGTATCCCTTTCTATTCCCCCCTGCTCCCAGCCCCTGGCAACCACCAATCTTCATTCTTTCTCTGTGGGTTTACATATTCTGGATATTTTATATAAATGGAAGTGTACAATACCTGGCATTTTATGTGGGTTTCTTTCACTTAGTATAATGTTTTTGATACATGCCACATTTTTGCATGTATCAGCACTTCATTTCTTTTATGGCTGAATAATATTTCATTTATATATTATACTTTGTTTATCCTTTAGCCATTGATGGTCATTTGGGCTTTTTCTACCTTTTAGCTATTATGAAGAGCTGCTAGGAACATGTGTATACATGTAGCTGCTTAGGTGCTACAATTCTTGGGTGTTTTCATTTCTTTTGGGTATATACCTAGGAGTAGAGTTGCTGGGCCATATGATAATTTTATGCTTAACTTTTTGAGAAACCACCAAACTGTTTTCCACATTTTACATTTCTACCAGCAATGTGCCAGGGTTCCAATTTCTCCACATCCTGTCAACACTTGTTAGTTTCCACTTTTAAATTTTTATTATAGCATCCCACAAGGTGTGAAGCATTTCATTGTGGTGACTGATGACTGATCAACGATGCTGAGCATCTCTTCATGTGCTCATCAGCCATTCGCATATCTTTGGAGAGGTGTCTATCCAAGTCCTTTGCTCCCTTTTTAATTGGGTTTTTGTCTTTTTATTGTTGAATAGAAAGAGTTCTTTACACATTCTGAATACTACGCCCTTCCTTATCAGATATATTACCTGCAAATACTTTCTTCCATTCTGTAGGTTGCTTTTTTCACTTTCTTGATAATGTCTTTTGATGCATAAAAGTTTTCATTTTGATGAAGTTTTAATCTGTTTTTTCTTTTATTGCTCATAGTTTCGGGGAAAGGGAGCTTTTAAAGCCATGTTAGTGGGAAAAGTTCCTCCCTACTTAGTGTCCAAACTTAAATCAAATTCTAAATGTAAATAGACCCATCCTTGTAACCCCATTCAACACCGCCTGGACAGCAGTAAATCTGGACATCACCGCTAATTATCAGAGAGCAGTGCTTCCCAGCCCTGGTGTTTTTTTTTCTTGTGGTAGGAGCTTCCCTTTTATAACGCTCGTGGCTTCTTTCCACCCCCTGGCCACCCTTCCCCAACTATCAGCAAGCAGATTTAGGAGTGATAAGTTGGCATAGTTGGCACTGCTCCTCCTTGTTCTTCCTGGCAGCTGGTCTGCCTGTGGAGAACCTATGTCTTGCTCTTCTATCTGCCAGTGGTGAAAGGTCTGCACCTAAGAGTATACATCTTCCCAATTCTCTGATATAATCTTATGTCTGTAATAAAGCTGTATAAATAAATTCAACCTGTAACGATTGAAAGCCTGTTTTAGATCGCGTCCTATCTAACACGCTGGGGATACAGCCATGAACAAAATAGACAACAAAACGAAACAAAACAAAACAAAACTGTGTTCGTTGATCTATGGTGCTAACATGAAGCTTGGGGGAGATGAACAAGATAAACAAATAAAAGTTTGTAGGTCAAGAACTCGGGCAAGGAACACAGAGGTGCCATTTTATTATCCCCTCTTATCCCAACAATGACCATGTCATAAAGTTTTCAATTTCAGGGCTCAAAAAAGTTATTATCGTTTTCTCTGGTCTACATTCTTGGTTGCAAGCAGTAGAAAGGAACTCTGGCTCGGTAGTGCATAGGTGAGATTAATAAAATCGTACAGGTGTTCACAAAGTAGAGGAGTAAGTTTGAAATGTAAACAGGAGGTAAGGGGGTCTGGAAGCCAACAGCAGGCTGCAACCTTGACCATGCCTGGCTCAAAGCTCACGGCTCCACAGCTTTTTCTCAAGGGTCAGGTTCCCAGGCAGGAGTAACCTAATGGTGGAGCTGAAATCAGGTGTGCATGTTCTGGCTGCCAGAGATAGGGTCAGGGAATTTTTTCTGGCTTTTTTCAATTTCCGTAGTGAAAGGTATGGATGGATCTGTTTCCCACTGAGACCCACGTAATGAGATCACTTAAAAATCAAACTGGTTGGGTGTTGGGCTGCCTGCCTGGCCCAAAGAAGCATATATCCATTATATTAACACCATGTTCTTTCTTCCCCCTTAAGTCCTATTAATCTTACTTTTCTACTTCCTTTTTTATAAGCGGTGCTTAGCCTGTTTTTTTTTTCCTTTTAATCTTGTGGCTAGAAACTGGAAAAAATGCCATTTGAAACTGCAAGTACTTCTGTCTCCTGACAGATGAAGAATCGAATTAAACTTTGAGGCAAATCCCTCCTTCATTTTCATGGAAAAAGCCCACCTCTATTCAAGCATCCATCCTGAGTACAGATGTTTCTAGTAGAGTTATGTCTCTGAAGATTTAGTTGGCTTGTGGAGATAAATATTTCTTCTTTTCTGGAAGGATAGAAACTGCCCTATGTCGTTGTATTATTGTTTGGGAGATGTGTGTGGTGTGTGTGTGTGTGTGTGTGTGTGTGTGTGTGTGTGTGTATGTGTGTGTGTACTCAAGTTCAAGCACTTTCTCAGAGGCAATTTGGGAGCAAAGACTCTAAAAATTAAAGAAATATGATATTTACTATGGGCAGACAAGAGACTAAAAAGAAACTGGAAATATAACGCTCTATACATGGCATTGCTCAAAAGGGAATAACACAGAATGTGGAAAGTATACTTATTTTTTGACACTGTTGGGGTGTGATTATCTTTGGAGGCCCCAGGACAAGACTGTGATGGGGTGGAGGTGGGGGTGGAGTTGTGAGGAGGCTCCCCTCAGGAGACGGAGTGTCCTACCAGCACCAGTTCGTCAATCACTTCTTTTTGCTGCAGCCATTTTCACCACCAGACGCACTTCCACAGTCAGGAGCCCAAACTTGTAGTTACTACTGCCTCTACTGTGTCCACAGAGAGAGCTGCCGACCCTCCCCCCTCATGTCACTGGCTCCTGAGACATCGGATGTGAGGGTTTCTGAGGGGCAGACCTTGGGTAATCTGTCTGCAGTCTAATTGTGAGGCAGACCCAACAAGCCAGTGGGGAGCACTTACAGCTCCTTTAGAGGGAGAAGGTCTTAGCCCACAGTCCCTCCTCACCAACCCACTCCCCCTGAGGGGGGGACCCCAAACTTGAGAAGGAATTTGGATAGACTAAACAATGACAAATCCCCACTGCACATTCTAAGATCATTTTAAATATGGTTGTGTCTTTTTTTTTTTCTTGAGAGAGAGAGAGAGAGAGAGAAAGAGAGAGAACATGACTGGGGGAGAGGGGCAGAGAATCCCAAGCTGGTTTGATGCTCAGCATGGAACCTGGTGCAGGGTTCGATCCCACAACCCTGGAATCATGACCTGAGCTGAAATCAAGAGTCAGAGGCTCAACCAACTGAGCTCCCCAGGCACCCCTGAATATGGTGATGTCTTATAAGACAATGAAATGTTAGTCTTGTTACCATCACCTTCATTTTTTACCAGGGAACCAAGAGATACAGCAATATAATTGTCTGATGAATAGAAATTTAAATCTGATGAATTAAATTTAAATTTAAATTAAATTTCATTGTCATGAAAAATGTCTTTAAATTCATGAATTCAATCCACTCAGTAAGTACTTATAAGTGAAAACCTTAACTCGTGGTATTTAGTACTAATATAGAGTTAGGAGAGCTGAAAAGCAATGTAGAATGCCTTACATAAAGATTTTATTAAACATCCTAAAATTACTTATTAAAGAAAAAAATTTAGAAAAAATACAGTTTTACAATTCTACTATACCCATGATTTTTTTTTAAGCTTCATTTATTTATTTTGAGAGAGAGAGTGTGGGGAGGAGCAAGGAGAGAGGGGTAGAGAGAATCCCAAGCAGGCTCTGTTCCGGGGCTTGACCTGGGGCTTGATCTCATGAACTGTGAGAACACGACCTGAGCCAAAATCAAGAGTTGAATACTCAACTGACTGAGGCACCCAGGTGCCCCTGAATTTTTTTGTATTTACCTTCTTTTCCAAGTTTTTTCATATCTATGATATTTGTTCCTCTTCAATTCTTATGGATCATATTGAAAATATCACCAATTTAAAAATGAAGGCAATAGAGAAATATCAAACTATATATATACACACATATATATGTATATATATACACACATATATATGTATATATATATATATACACACATGTATGTGTGTGTGTGTGTATATATATATATATATATAGTCAAAGAGCTCTAGAGACATAGAGACATCTTCCTGAATCTCAAAACATATTTTCAAACAGCGTATAATAAGCACATACTATGTGACAGAAAACAGTCTGGTATTGAGACAGATTTGTTAATAGTTACCAAAAAAAGAATATGTTTACCTTTCACACCTAATTAACCTACCTGAAATTAAATTTTGCCTATGGTGTGAAGTGGCATATATTTTAATTTCCTTCCATATGAAAAACTGTTCCAAAGCCATTTATTAAATCACATGTCTCTCCCTCACTGACCTGCAGCGTGGGCTTTATCATATATGAAGCTGAAATTGAGACATGCTCTGTTATGCCCACTGCACTGTTTGACCGTCTCTGTGTTATTGGTGAGAGACAAGCACAATAGCGGTCTTACCTGCAGAAGGTGGGATGGCCCCAGGCACCTGGTTCCTGTGATGTGGGCAGCAAATCATCTGAAAGGCATTCCTGGAGGATGGGCCTGTTTCAGTGTCTGGATTCTGAAAGTGACCACATTCAGAACCAATCATAAATTACTCTCGGCATCGTGCTTCCCTCCCATCATTCCCAAGCCTCCATTAAAATCGTGCTGAGTTTTATAGACTTGCCTCATCTTTCACCAACAGAAATAAGACAAGATACAAAAAAGTAATGAGATGAAATCGTACAAGGCAGGGCAGCTGCTGGGAGACAAGTCTCCATAAATATTTTCCTGTTTCTCCAGTCAGGGCTTTCTGAGAAAAGAGTGTTGGTACCTATGTTAAAGGATGAATGAAGAGCAACTAAAATTAGAAACATCTGGAGAGACAGAGAGATTTATCTCCCGGGACCCATGTGTTTACACTGCAGAGTGGTGGAGACACCTTTCCCTCCTGTCCCCAGAGAGGATTTCTTTACATTCCAAAACAAAATCCCCTCTCCTTTACCTTCTCTCTCTGCCTCTCTCTCTCTCTTACTTTCTCTCCTTTCCTTGTCCCCCATGTCCCTCCAAGCCCCCTCCTGGGGCGGGGGAGGGGTGTGGTGGAGATGGGCAGATGTGCCAACAACTCTGATATAAACTCCAAGTTTCATAATTTGGAGGTTCGTCCCCCGTATGCAAAATCTCACAGGAGCAGGTACTGAGAGCGTTCACTGTGCCACCCCACGAAGAATTAGGGCTTGGGGACCCAATACAAGCTGTTCTATAAGAAAGGTCTGTTCCTTGACCCTGAGATGTCATGTTTATGGGTAGAGACAGAGATGATAAACATGGACGTGGAGGAGACAGGCTGACTGAGATAGAGATAGAGATGTAAAACTATGGCAGGTGAACTTGTTAGCTTGTAAGTAGGGTCACATTTCAGACTCTTCACAGCTGCACACTTAACATCAGCTACAATCCAAGTAAAACTGTTCTAGAGATGATAGAAAGTGATCTTATGTGGACTGAACAGGCAGCATAGAGACCAGAAGTCTGGAGCTGGATGGTGCTGGGTCTGCAAAAGACACCCAGAGTAGATCTGCTCTCGCAGTTTCCAGTAGCTTTGTGGGGTGAGAAGATTGGTAATAGACTGAACTTTCTGTGATCAAGGGGTTTGGAAAGGAAGGCTGGATGGAGTATGACCCAAACTACCAATGTCACACTGAAGTATCTGGACTTTATTCTACAGGTAATAAATACTTTTAAACAATGATCAGATGTGTGTTTGTGTGTGTGTGTGTGTGTGTGTGTGTGTGTGTGTGTGTGTGTGTGTTTTAAAGATCACTCTGACAGTAATGCCTAGAATAAATAACAAGAGGTGACTAGCAATAGGAACTAAAAAATTAGAGACCATTACGCTAGTCAGTCTAGGTTGACTGATGATGAAGTCTTACACCAAGATCTCTGGATTCTAGTCCTGTCTCTCTTAAATTGATGTTCAAATTAGAACTAGCTTCTCTGATGATTGAAAATGTATTTGTTCCTGTTTCCAGAATTAGGATTATAGCAAATATGCTTCTTGTGCTCATTCAGATTGAATATATAGTCAGTTCTCCACTACATATCCTCTTGCTACTCCGCTCCTTAAAACTAAATATATCTTTCCCTGGAAGGGTCTCCCTACTTCTGTTCCCTCAGAGAAGCCACGTATGTTTCACTTCCTCTGTTTTTCCCCTCCTTCTCTCATCCTGGAGCCCTAACAGAAGACGAAATGGGAACAACCAGAAGTATCTTTCTTCCCTTTGCCTTTACTTCTTATTCTTCACCTCCAACTTCTCAGTTCCTTCTTGTCATTCGATCCTTGAAAACTCCCATTTGGAGTTGATACTTGCCACTGACGATGGCCTCGGCTAAACCCAAGGAAAGAATATTTGAGGCTCCAGAGACCCCAGCTCCCATTGTCTGGGGTCCTAGCTCCTGCTGCTGTTGACTTTGCATTCTCTTTCTCTCGCAAGTTCTGTATGATTTGAATCCATGCCCTCAGCGTGTCCTGACTCTTCATCTCTTGGTGCCTGTTGGAGTCCCTGTGGATCCTAGGTCCATTAATTAATTTTTCCTCTCTCCACTGCTGATATCCATGTTGTCTTTATCTCAGGAAGTCCTTGACCCTTGGAGAGAAGCTTAACTTAACAATAATCATTACACTTACCATAATCCTGCATATTAGCATAAAAAAGGTATGGTCTCTGTTGTGTAGATGGAAAAACTAAGTCACAGAGACATGATGTGACTTACTTTAAAGTCACATAGTTAATGGGTGTCGGTGCTGGGACAAACAGCCTGGCTCTCTTACTCATCATGTGCTACTCTTTCTAGGATGACATCCTAACCAGCTAGAAACATTTGTTTTTTCAAATCAAAGGCTTCCATTCATACTCAAGGAATTAATTGAAGCTTTCCATAATACTCACACACAAAACAGGTGTGTGTGTGGGAAGCTTAGAATAGCCTAGAATGCCATGATTCAGATTGCCTTTCTCATAAAAGAGAAAAAAAATCAGGCATAAACCTTGGTCAGAACATTTGGGCCATATTTCAGACACAAACCAGAGAATTTATAGTTATTTAGAGTTCAAGATAAAACCTTTCAGAATAATTTCCAACTGTCCAGATAATAGAGGGAAAGTGTTTAATGATTTTATTAGTATAATCAAAATAACTCAGTTTCCATCCTATTATATAAGAACTGAGGAAAATGAAATCTAAAGAGTATTTTAGTTACCTCATTGTATGCTTATACTATTTAGTTTTAGAAATATAGGTTCTTGAATCAATAGCCTAAGAGATAGGTAGGGCCACTGGGGTGTCTCAGTTGGTTAAGCGTCCAACTCTTGATCTCAGCTCAGGTCTTGATCTCAGGATCCTGAGTTCCAGTCCCATGTTGGGCTATGCGCTAGGTGTGAAGCCTACTTAAAAGAGAGACAGAGAGAGACAGAGAGAGAGAGAGAGAGAGAGAGAGAGAGAGAGAGAGAGGTAAATCCCTAAGGGATAACTTGATGCTTTTTCCAAAGATATTGAAATATTACTGAAATTCGAAGAACCAGTTCTTAGTTTCGTTGATCTTTTCTATTGTTTCTTTTTTTCTTTTAGTCTTTATTTCATTTATTTCTGCTCTGATCCTTGTTATTTCCTTCCTTCTACTAACTTGGGGTTTTGTTGGTTCTTCTTTCAGTTCCTTTAGGTGTAAGATTTGAGACTGTAAGGTTACATTGTTTATTTGAGGCTGTAAACTTCCCTGTTGAACCGCTTTTGCTTCATCCCAAAGATTTTGGACCATTGTTTTCCATTTTCATTTGCCTCACAGTATTTTTAATTTCCTCTTTGATTTCTTCATTGACCCATTGGTTGTTTAGTAGCATGTTCGTTGTGGCTAGCTGCAATGACCATTGTTGATACTGTTTGTTGTGGGCGCACTGGTGGGCAGGGGTTGGCCCCCTGGCTCAGCTGGCTAAGATGCCTGGCCATAGCAGCTGTGGACACACTAGTAGGTGTCTACACCTGATGCAGCTGGATGAGAGGCCTGGTTGCAACTGCTGCAGGTGTGCTGGCGGGCAGGGCAACCTTCTCAACGCCCTGGGACAGGAGTCACTTTGTGGGATGCCAGTCCAGGTCAAGGCTGCCCGCTGGGCATGGTGGGGCAGGAGCTGTTTTGGGGAGGGCAGGTGTGTTGGATGAGGTGATTCTACAGAGCTCCACCAGGGCAGGGCAAGCAGCACTAGCAAGGTACATGGAAGAGTGTGAGAACTTTCCAGCCAGTTTGGCTGAAGGAGGGCAAGAAAAATGGCACCCACCAACGCTTCCAATCTTGGAGAACACTCTTATAGATCCCTGCCCCTCTGGCACATGCTCTAAAATTAGACAATTTTGCTCTTTCACATATAGCCCAGGTGATTTTCAAATTGCTGATCCGTGCTAGGTCTCGGATTGAGTGATAATAGTGCATTGGCCCTTTCAGAGTGGAGTCTTGGTTTCCTATAGACCTCCAGCTCTCCCAGAGGTGAGCCCTACTGATTTTCAAGGCCAGACCTTATAGGAGCTCATCTTCCTGGTGCAGGTCCCCAGGGCTGGGTATGCTTTGATTTCCTCACTCCCCGTGAAGGCCCTCCGTGCCTGTAATATCTCTCCCTCTTGCGAGTTGCCATGTGGGGGTTTTTGTTCCTGGTTGCATCTCTGTCCTTCCTACCCTTCTTGATATGACTTTTTCTTTGGAAAAAGCCATTCTGTAAGTCTTCAGGTCATCTTTAGAGTGGATTGCATTATATGTAGTTGTAGCATCAGTGTGTCTGTGGGAGGAGGTGGGCTCAGGATCCTCCCACTTTGCTATCTTCTGGAAAAATCTCTGTTTGGTTTTGGTTAATGGTTTCTATTCCTTTGTTGAACTTCTGGTTTTGTTCATGCATTGTTTTTTAAATTCTGTTAAATGGTTTCTCTGTGTGTCCTTATAGTTTGTTGAACTTCTTTACAAGGATTATTTTGAATACTTCGTCAGACAGTTCATAGATCTCCATTTTTTTTTTTTTTTAGCATCAGTACTTGGAGGTTTAGTAGTTTACTTTGGTGGTGTCATGTCTACCTAATTCTTTGTGATCCTTATATCTTTGCATTGGTATCTGCACATTCATGTAAGTTGTCTCCTCTTCCAGACTTTATAGGCCCACATTGTCAGGAAAGCCCTTCATTAGTCAGTTCAGCTTGGGGTACTGGGTGGGTTAACTGTTAGAGCCCATGGGCAGACAGGGCTTGCTATCAGGGTCTCTATTTGGGTGAGGCCACTGCCTATGCTCTGCACTTGGGGAGGGGAGGGATCACGCCCCTCTGGCTGAGCTCCATAGTTAAGTGAGCCTGCTGGCTGGTCTCTTTGTTGAAGCAAGACTACAAGATGAGCTCCCTGGTTGAGAGTGACTTCTGGTTGTGCTCCACACTCAAGTGAGGCCTCTGACTGGGCTCTGCAATCACCTGTGGTCAGGTGGAGCATCAAGCTGTGTTCCCTGGCAGGGTGGTACCACTGGTTGAATTCTGCAATTGGGCAGGGCTGCAGGCTGGGCTCCACAGTTGCTCCTAAACTGGTGGGGCCTCAATTGGATGGTGCTGCTTTCTGGACTTCTAGTTCAAGTGGGATGTGAGCAGGCCTTCCTCATGGACAGGGTACAGTCTGTGTTCTGTGATCGGGTGGGGCTCATAGGCTGTGTCCCAAAGTTTGTCACAGCCACAGGTTGGGCCTTGCACACAGGTAGACTACTGGCTACTGGCTACTGGCTGTGCTGTTCTGTTGGTTAAGGTTGCTGGCCAGGTACTGTGATTAGGCAGGGCCTCTAGCTATATTTCACAGTTGGATGACACTGGAGGCTGTGCTCCATATTGGGAGGGTCACTGTCCAGGTTCCCTGGTCAGATGGGGCAGCAGGTGATGCTTCATAATTGGGTGAGGTCACTGGCTCGGCTCCCTACTTGGGCAAGGCCACAGGCTGTGTTCAGCAATTGGGTAGACCTGTAGGCTGAGCTTCAAGGCTTCCCAGGGTCAATGTTGATGCTCTCTGATTGTACAGAGCCAAACGTTATTCTCAACAGTTAGGCAAGATTGTTGGCTTGGCTCCTTGCCCAAGTGGGAATGTATGATGGGTTCTTCGGCTACCTGGATTCCTTGACCAGGGTCCCTGGTTGGAAAGGACTGGAAGCTGTGCTCTGCAGTTGGGTGGATTTGTGAACTGGTTTCCCTGCCCAAGTGCAACCATAGAATAGACTCTGTGGTGGTAGGGCTCATTGGCTAGGCACTCAAATCAGGTAGAACTGCCAACCAAGCTCCCTGGCCAAATGGGTCCACTGCCTTGATCTGCCCATCTGGCCAGAATGGGGTCCTACTGGCTGAGATATCTGCACAGGCACTGCTGTAAGCAGGAATGTGGTCCACTGAGATCTGAACCCTGGTTGCTATAAGCCCCACTTTCTTCATCTCTATCTGATCCTTAGTGGTCAAACCCTGAAGATTCCCCCAGTCATCCCCATGAAGTGAGACCTGAGTGGGCCTCCTGGGCAGTGTCCTGCAATGCCTAGGAAGCTGGGTGTCCACATTGAGCTCTGTTTTCCCACTGAAGAAATTGCAGGCCTTGGGGAAGGGGGGGCTCTTGGTGCAGTGCTGTGCCAGCCTGGGGGAGGGGCAATGTAGTTAAAGAGAAACTGTTCCTCCTACCTTTCTAAATCAGTCCTTCTTGGTGTCTGTCATCTGAGTGAGTGCTTCAGCCACACCCCTGGGTTCTGGGATTTTCACAATGGTGTCTTGTCTATGGAGAGTTGTTAGTTGGTCTTATTGGGAGTGTCTTTGGAACATTTTAAACTCAAGAGTGTAACTGAGTTTTAATGTTTGTTCTCAATCCCCCACCATTCACCGAATCCTTATGCAATGTCAGGAAATTGAAGGTTTACCTGATCTTTCATCGATGGTGGTTTCCATATTTATTGTCTTTCTTTCTGCTATAATTGATGGAACCATCAAGTCCCTGATGATACTGCTTCTCAGAGCAAGCTAGAAAGTTGCCCTCCCAGCATTTGTCTTCACAGAGCGCCAGCCTGGCCATAGGGGTCAATCTTCCAGCATCCAGGAGTCATTGCCATCAGCAGCCCACTACCTCCTGAGGAGCTATGCAAATCTTTGTCCACAGAATCTATTCCCTATCAACTTAACATGGTTTGGTGAATCTCTCCTCTGGCCACTCTCTTCTTTCCAAGTATCAGCCTCTCTCCCCTCATCAACTCTCTTCTGGGCAACTTCACTCCATCTCCTGTTGAGCCTGACTTCCCCAACAAAAGCTATATGGCTGAAGCTGAAATGATGTGCAAAAGGAAAGAGATAAATCATTCTCAAAACATACTGTGCATTAGAATCACTTGAAGTATCTTTTAGCAAGTATGTCTTAGTTAGTTTTGAGTGGATCCCAGAAATTTGCAAGAAGTGGAAACAGGTGGTTCCCGGACCACACTTGGAGAAACATGGGCCTAGGTCCTACAAATACAAATGCTTGGCTGACCCTGCAAGACGGACAAGAATGCAAAAATGCCTCTCAGCCTTTCATGATGAATCTACAACAGGCTTTCAGTCTGGATAATAAGACAGTTGATTTCTCAAATCAGGTTATCTTGTTTCATATGGTTTGTAATTTTTTTCTAAGATATAAGGATTCTGGGAGTCAGGACAAGAAACTGTTCCTCTAAACTGAGATCAAGTCATTTAATGCTCAAGAAGAAAACAAGGTATGAACATGATAAATACTGGTATATTTTACATGTTTATATGAATTACATATACATATTTTCAGATTTTGCTATTCCAACTGTTTCCATCACTAGCTTATTTTGTAAGCCTATACATTAGATATACACATCTATTTATGCCTTATAAAAAAGCCAAAAAGTAATTTTACTTTTCTCATAGAGAAATGTTTCTTATTTGGCTTTCACCTCATAGTATATATCCAGTCTTATGTAACCATTCCTATCTAAGAAAAGGAATATATGAAGAGTACCATGCATAGTAATGAAGCAAATTTCAAGTGAATATTGCAACTTTCAAGGTGAATATTTCTTTTCTCTTTTTTCTCTCTCCCAATAAGTACTCTAAGACATCCATTAGCTGCTCCTCAGAAAAAAAAAATTTACTTTTTTGAAATATGGAAGGCTGAAAGCTAGAAAATGTAAAATAATAATGATAAAAAATGTAAACAGTTGCCTCTTACAGAGTAAGATGCATCCAATGCTTTCATTGTTTTTCTATCACCACCATACATAAGACGTAGAGCCTCGTAGAGAGGATATGCCCATAATTCTGGTTTAGATAATTCCTCCCTTTGAACACCTATCCCAAGAACTTTTGTGTTATTATGCCATTTACAGAAATGAGGACAAAATCATTGTGCATTCAAGGCAAAATACAATCGCACATACAATCGGTTTCGGATCATTTTATTCCGTTGTGGTATACTACATTCTTCTTCCTATTTACCAGATAAGAATTCAGTGTATACTTGCCTTAATAACTATCACATTTAAGATGCCTCCCCAAACTGGGACAGGAGAGTACTTTGAGTCCTTTAATTAACACTGGGAGAAAAATCTGAGGAGACTAAGAGGTAAAGAGTGGCCCAAAGTCTTTATGCTCCTTTCAGTTCCTACCACGTGCAGTACAGGTAGTACCCCGATCATTAAAACCCACACAGCTTCTGCCCTCCGTTGAGAGGAGGATCATGTCAACTATTTGAAGAGTCTTAGAATCCACAGCAGGATGCTCTTCGAATAGTGGGTTCAGACAACAGAAGCAACGACGGCTTTGTGCAGTAAAGCCAGGGTGACCATCGTACAGAGTACGAGTGTATTATTATCTTCACTGAAAAAAAGTATGGCCCTTTGTGATAGTCCAGGTTTCAGATGTTCCACTGTACTTCACGTCACGTTAGGACACTGATGGGCAAATTTTATCTTATTTTTCCAAAAAAGTATAAAAAGAAAATAAGGATTGTCTCCAAACGAAGAGAACGTTGAACAACAGCTTATCAGATGGTATGTGGTCTCCTTCCTTTTACTCCTTTTCGAATAACAATATGCTATAGTCACCACCCACTTGTTCATTGGTTTCTCATAAGAAGAAAAATGGATCTTAGGTCCCAGGTAGGGACCCAAGTAGGAGGTTTTCACGACAGTATCATATAACTACCCTCAAACAAGAGGAGAGAAAGACCCCTTAAAACGTAGAACAGAATAGGAAAGTTGAAAAAGGATTTGTTGAATGCTATATTTCTGAAGATGTGGTGTGAAGTCAATTTTGTTGCTGAAAATGTATTTTTTATTGCCTTATAGTTTCAGGCATGCTTTAGCTCCATTGCTGAATTATTTTCTTAGCAATGGCACTAAATGTGTAGATTTCAGTCTTGCTGTTTTTCCCTGTCCTTGTTTTTGCAAAGTGGTTAATGACTTGTTAGCCAAGACTTACATGCATCAAGGGAAGCAATTAATAATTCTGCAAAATGATGTCACTCTTTTTGTAATGGGAGCCCTCACAGGTTACACAACTGTTTAGCAAATCTATATTTTCTTAATCAACATTAGTATGATTAAAGAGAAATGTAGTTTATATTTTATTCAGTTTAGATACCATTACCTAAAATTATAGTTCAACTATTCTATTTGGATTAGTTAGTTATGTTCAAAAACTCTAGAGAGCTATCGATGCTTAGCTTCTAATGTGTGGAAGGCAATTCCTGTGATCAGCTCATTATGGATCCATTTAATTTCTCTTGGGATCTTATATATAAAACATAAGCTGCTTTTGTATCTTCTTAATTTTATCCTATTATTAAAAAACAATTAAACCATTTCTCCTATGTGGAATCCATTAGTGTTTTCAGTGTGTGTGTGTGTGTGTGTGTGTGTGTGTGTGTGTGTGTTTAAGCGAGAGCTAGAGAGAAGCAGAAAATATGTGCATTATAAAAACTTCAGAATGGAACATTCACTTTTGGACTGAGGGCAAAAAAGTGATGTTTGGAACATCGACAATAAGACTTTAAGCAGCTTTTGTCTTATTTGATTTTGCTCTTATAGTTTTCAACTTTTCATGAGAACACAGGCAGTAATTTCCTTAACATCAGCTGTAGCAACATTTGTCTAGATATGTCTTCTAAGGCAAGAGAAACAAAAGCAAAAACAAGCTATTGGGACTACATCAAAATAAGAATATTTTGCACAGTGGAGGAAAACATCAGCAAAACAAAAAGGCAATTTGCAAATGATATATTAGATACAGGGTTAATATCCAAAATGTGTAAACAAAAATGCAATGGGAGAAGATATTTGCAAATAATGTATTTGATAAGGGGTTAATATCCAAAATGTATAAAGAATTTATACAACTCAATACCAAAAAAAATCTGATTAAAAAAATGGGCAGAGGACCTAACTAGACATTTTTCCAAAGAAGACCTACAGATGGTCAACAGACACATGAAAAAAATGCTCAACATCACTACTCATCAGGAAAATGCAAATCAAAACCACATTGAGATATTACCTTACACTTTTCAGAATGGCTAAATTCAAAAGGACAAGAAATAACAAGTGTTGATAAGAATGTGGAGAAAAAGGAACCCTTGTGCACTGTTGGTGGGAATGTAAACTGGTACAGCCACTGTGGAAAAGTATGAAGTTTCCTCAAAAAAAGTAAAAATGCATATCCCATATAATTCAATAATTCCACTACTGGGCATTTACCCAAAGAAAACAAAAACAGTAATTCAGAAAGATATATGCACCCCTATGTTTAGTGCAGCATTATTTACAACAGCCAAGATACACACACACACACACACACACACACACACACACACACACACACAGGAATTTTTACCACCTTAAAAGGATGAGATCTTGCCATTTGTGACAACATTGATGGACCTAGAGGGTATTATGCTAAGTGAAATAAGTCAGACTGAGAAAGACAAATACTATATGATTTCCCTCATATAAGGAACCCAAAATAAAACAAATGAAGAAACAAACAAACCAAAAGCAGAATCAGAGAACAAGCTGGTGGTCAGAGGGAAAGGGGGTGGGAAGATAAGCAAAATGGGTGAAGAGGAGGGAGAGTTACAGGCCTCCAGTTATGGAATGAATAAGTCACAGGAATAAAAGGTACAGCATAAGGAACATAGTCAATGATACTGTAATAGCGTTGCATGGTGACAGATGGTAGCTATACTTGTGGTGGGCACAGCATAACACATGAAGAAGTTGAATCACTATGTTGACTATGTTGTACTCCTGAAACGAATGTAATATTGTGTGTCAACTACACTCAAATTAAAAAAAAAAAAAACTCTTTTAAAAGACTTCAACTTTTCTACTGTTAAATGCAATTTTTAAGAGCTTATTCAAAGAAAGTTGGGGTGGGGCGCCTGGGTGGCTTGGTCGGTTAAGCGTCCGACTTCGGCTCAGGTCATGATCTCATGGTCCATGAGTTCGAGCCCCGCGTCGGGCTCTGTGCTGACAGCTCAGAGCCTGGAGCCTGTTTCAGATTCTGTGTCTCCCTCTCTCTCTGCCCTTCCCCTGTTCATGCTCTGTCTCTCTCTCTCTCAAAAATAAATAAACGTTAAAAAAAATTAAAAAAAAAAAAACAAAGAAAGTTGGGGAATGTGAAAGATCCAATCAGGCAATAGTACATGAATATTATACAGTATTATTTCAAAGTGTACAAAAATGTTTTTGGTTTTTTAGCCTTAAGATCACATCAGAGTATATACTGTTGTCTTTGAAAACTTAAGTGAAGAAAAAAGCTTAAATGTGTCATACCAAAAAGCAATTTGTATTCACTTTGTCATTGTTTTTATTGGTTTTTTTTTGGCTTGGTTTTATTGCAAGACCATGGTATTATGATGTCAATTTTTCATCTGTGAAAAAAGTTCACATCATTCATCAATAGTATTTTATATTATAATAAAAGTATTTGAGAATAATGTCCAGAGGAATCGCAGAAAGACTATATTTTATCTTTTAAGAAAGATTGTGTTTTATACAGAAAAAAATCAGAGCTTAATGTCCCAATTAAATAACCTATTTTTATTGACTTAAAAATTATGAGCAAATAATTATTATTTTAAGCCAACGAACTTTGGAGTGGGTACCCATTATTTGACTTATTATTCTTATTCTTTAAAAGGTGCATATATGCTCACACATCCTTATAGAAGTATATTTCATATTTTAAAAAGTAAAGATAAAAATATTAAAAAAAGACAAACAGCAAAATCAATGGCATGTATTGGAGAGATGCATATGGAATAAACAGAATGGAAAGAAAAGGCATCCCCAAAGAGCTGGAAACAATGTTCAATCTACCAGTAAAGAAATATAACCAAAGATATATGGCTGAGCAGAAAAAGTTGATGTCTGGAAGTAAATAAAAAGAATTACCCGTGTCTCTGAAATATTTGTGAATAGCCCCCAGCTGGAGAATTACAGGCTTCTGAGAAAGTGATACAGACCAGTTAAAACACCTTCAGAAACTTTTGATATTGCCTGAAGATTCTAGGCAGGTAAAAGCAGAATATTCCAGAAGATCACACTATGAGCACCAGGATAGTTAAAATGGAAACTGAAAGGAAGCTAAAGCGAAAAGACTCGCTATATATTGATCTATTTTATATAGAAGTTAGGTAAAGGAATAATTTATTATCAGCTGGAATTTTGATCTCAAATCTCAGTGCAGGATCCTGATAAACTAGACTCACCCATTGGGTGCATTATTTTTCCTGAGGCTTACATGAGCCCAACTACCTAAAGCAATGGCAGGCGAAATGGTTTTAGTGTCTTTCATAAGCTCACAACTGCCTCTTGGACTTCTGGTGAAGAAAGACCTGTCCAGAGCAAACATACCATCAATAGCAGAAGAATTTGCAGAGATAGCTCTCAGCCCACGGGTGGGAGAGCCCCTCCTTTGAGTGTCTTGCTCCAGTAACACAGAGCATTGAAAGAGTCATAAAAATGCAAAGAAGAAGCCAAAGTATAAGATTTTGGGTGTTTCTCTGGAAAGGTGGCATCTTATATACCAGTCCCATTAGGCTGTGTGCTATGAGAAGAACAAAGGTAACAAAGACAGAGCATCCACCCTTCAGGAGCCTGTGTGATTGAGAACACTGATCAAACTGTAATAATGTCTACAAGAGAGGATGAAGGTAGTAATCACAGAAGGTGGAGATCACGCCACAGGAAACCTGGTGTGGAGTGGACATTCATTCCTGTTTGTGTAGCAAGGTTGGATTTACACCATTGTCCAGGCATAATTATTAATGTAGCACTCCTTCTCATTCGGAAAAGTATCTCTGTTTTGACAGTAAGTTATATAGTCATCCTACTTAGAAGGAAACTCTTTTGAGGGAAGTTCAGGGCAAGGAGGCCGAAAAGAAACACCTGTTTGTGTTCATGGTCTCTTGCCTTCATCCATTTCTGATAAGTGCCTCTCTTCCAGGACATGATACCCTCTCCCTGGCTCCTCCCCAGTGTCTTCTCATTTGCTTCCTTTCCCCCGTTTCTCCAACAATAGAAATCACATCGTCACTGTCTTCATTCCAAATGGATGGAAGTCTCTAAACATTTTTGGTAGAGTGATTCAATGGGTCAGAAGGATTACAGAAATCACCAAATTACAGTGTTCAAACTGGGGGTGGGTGGCGAGAGGGGAAGAAAGATGGAACTGTGAGGTAAAATAAAATGTGAAAATTCCTGCTTTGCTTATACCTTGATTTCTATTGTAGTCCTTTTTTTCTTATAAAATATCTGCTGCAATGTCAATAGACGTTATTCTCAATTGTATCAGACATTCACATTTTTCCTCATGGAGTGTAATAAAGCATATCTTTAATCCAGTGATTTTCATTTCATTTGCTCATGTTTATTTTCATTTTTTCCACGTGGGCTGGGGTGCTTTCAGCAGCTGGATGGGATTTTTTCATTCTTTGATAATTTAGAGATTATCTGATTGTCCATTTACAAAATTTATGTACTTGCAACTGAAGACTAATAAATTCAATCATCATTTAGAGAATTGGAAATATCTAAAGTGCATAAAAATAATCCCTTAGGTTACAACTTTCCTTCCTTAATTTTTATTCTTATGTGATTTTTCTCACTAGGCTCCTAAAACTCCTGTTTGTGTTTTTTTTAAAGGTGAGAATTCTACCATCTGGCTCTACAATGATCATTTTTTCCCCTAAAATAAAGAGTACAGAACGCTTACTTTCTAACTTAAAATTTCAGTCTTATTAACGTAGGTGATATTTTACCATTCAGGCAGAGGCCAATCATTTGGGAGAGATATTCTTGAAGGGAGAAAGTGTCAGGTTATAAGCTGGATATGAGCTATTGATTCATTCAACAAACTTTTTTTAATTTTTTAATTTTGTTTTTAAGGTTTATTCTTTGCTCAGAGACAAAGAGACAGAGTGTGTGGGGAGGGGGGGAGGGGGGGAGGGGCAGAGAGAGGGAGACACAGAATCCGAAGCAGACTCCAGGCTTTGAGCTGTCAGCACGGAGCCCAATGCAGGGCTCAAACTCACAGACCGTGAGATCATGAGCTGAGCTGAAGTCCGGCGCTTAACCAACTGAGCCACCCAGGCACCCCTCAACAAACATTTATGTAGTGAATACGGTGAGCTATAATAGATGATGAGGCTAGTTTCATTGCTGCCCAAAAGAAGGAAAACCAACGGTATTGGAATGCCCCCAATAACTCCCTGTTACTCATCTTTCCTCCCTAAAGGATTTTAGATCAACCACCCTACGCTCAAGGGGCAGTAGCAGAACAGAAAGCAAAATGTCAATTTATTATCAATACTCTGTCATCAAACGCTTAATTTGGAGACCCAATTGGGACACTTTATTTTCCATTACTACCATTATCTCTAATCTAAATTTGGGGTCTGGTGTGTATTAGTTGCCTTCAGAGAAAGAGAGATGATCAGGCCACAGGATGGCCTTGAATCCATCTAACTACTTCATTGCAATGAACAAGAGAGAAGAAAATGAAAAACATTCACCTTATGGCCTTGACTTTCCTAAGAAAGAGACAGGAAGAAAATACATATAGATGACGTAGATGCAGATGTAATACAGATCGAGACGTAGGTGTAGGTGTAGATGTGCATATAGACATATGAATAACATAGGGTATGAGTTCAGTGCTGGGTTTTAATGTCCTTTAATCCAACCATGTAATAACATGTGGCTCTAACCAATTGATTTACTAATTCTTCTTCCATTTTTGAAGGAAGATGAACTTAAACTACAGAATTTCTCTCCTAAAGAGGTACCAGGCCATATGCCAGTGATATAAAGAACAGTATTACAACCCTCAAACAGCTCATCCTTATGAAGAAAATGGCAAATGAGTCAACTATCAGGCTCCTTCCAAGGCTAAAACTAAATTACGTGAGTCTACTACATATGCATTAATTTAATCAATAGGTCAGGAACTAGTTTTAAAATTGTGATACATGTAATCACATGGCTCTATAAGACAACTCTGGAAATTCACTGAAGTTAAATGTCCTGTTTCACTCATTTTATTCTCATAGTTTCAGAGCCCATCTAATTCCTAGGCAAGGATAGATTGAGCGTACCGATCAGTGAAAAGCAGCACATAAAGAAACCATGGCTTTTTTTGAAAAATGGAAATCATTAGATTTTCATGCATTCATTTAATAAGTATTGATTGAGCACCTAATGTATGCAGGTTCTGGGGATATAGTAGTGAACAAGAAAGTCAAGAACCTTCCCTCAGGGAATTCAATTATATAGCACACACACATACACACAGAGTATGCATAACTTACACAATTATTGTTTTGAAACAACTGTGGATCTCTTCTAAGTTTTTTAGAGTTGAATAAATTTATGCCATAAATTAAAGCACTAGGAAGAAAGACTGCTTTAAAAATCAGATAAGGATTCCAGAGCAAAACATAAATTGCACACATCATTATTCTCTTCAATAGCATGAATACGTGGCCTTCCACTACACAACTACAGATGTCACTCATCAGTCAACACACTTTTCTAGCTGAGTCCAGATGTAACTGCAGAATGGTTCTCACGGCCTTCGAGGCAGCCATTACCAATTGGTGTGATAGTCACTCAGCGTGAAACCATTGTCCTCACTGATGAAGAGCATCCACCATGAAGCATTTAGTGAGTACCTACTGTGTACCTCCAATTGCTGCTAAGTGCTAAAAGGACAAAATAGGACTAGAAGACATGGACACAGACTGGAAGTCTTGCACACATAGTTATTGAACAAGACTTTCACTGATGTGGAGAGAACATAGGACTTGAAGTCGATGTACTTTTTCTAGTCTGAACACCTACTAGCTGTGTTAACTCATGTTTGTTTCTTCCCTTTCTGTGTCTCAACTTCCTCGTCAATAGAATGAGAAAATAATGCCTATTCTTCCTACTTCTCTGAGTTATTGTTAAGATAAAATGAGATGCTATATAAGAAAGCACTTCTAAAACCATAAAAGAGGGGTGCCTGGGTGGCTCAGTCAGTTAAGCGTCCGACTTCGGCTCAGGTCATGATCTCACAGTTTGTGAGTTCAAACCCCGCGTTGGGCTCTGTGCTGACAGCTCAGAGCCTGGAGCCTGCTTTGGATTCTGTGTCTCCTTCTCTCTCTGCCCCTCCCCAACTTGTGCTCTGTCTCTCTATGTCTCTCAAAAAATAAATAAATGTAAAAAAAATTTTTTAAAAAGACCCACAGGGTATTATTATGTTGCTTAATGAAAGTGCTAAATCTTGACACCAAAGACTAAACATGAAACAGTAAGTAATACAGTATCAAATCAAAAAATGTATGAAAGAGAGATTGAGGTACACCAAACGATAAAACTTTGATGGGCCATTGGGGCACCTGGCTGGCTCCCTCGGTAGAGCATGCAACTCTCGATCTCGGGGTTGTAAGTTGAAGCCCTATATTGGGTGCAGAGATTACTTAAAAATAAAAAAACTTTTTAAAAAGAAAATTGTCAGCAGGAAAAGCAAAAACATTACAAAACAAAACAAAAAACAAACAATCAAACAAAACTTTGACGGACCAAAACACCATGTACAAAATAAAAGACAAAGGATGGAGGGGGTCGGGAGAATAGTTACAATCTATGACAACCAAAGATTGGTATCTTTACTGTAAAATTCTCATAGATATGCAAACAAACTAAAGAAGTAAATGTCACAAGGAAATGAGGACAAAGTCTACAAATTAACAAAGGAATAACTTCTAATTTGCCAGGCTCAAATGAAAAATCGTATTTAACCAAAGATATGGAAATGGTATTTTTTCACTGAGTAAAATGGACAGAAATCATAAAACACGATGCTGGAAAGTATTGGAGGAAATGGGCACTTTTATATTCTACCAATAAGACCAATAAAAATATATATATATACTGGCGCAGTGTGCAGAAGACAATTTGTCACTTGACATCAAAATTTTTAATGTATATAGTATCCTTTTACATGACTGATTCTAATGAAAGAAAATGAAATCATTGAAATATCCACCAATTGGAGATTTGCTAAGTAAGTGATGATTTTCCTACCAATGTAATAGTTAGCAGTTAATGCAAAAAATATCGATCTCTACTTATTAGTCCCTATGTTTAAATGTCTGTTGCATACTATGGCCTTGCCATTCTGTCATGTTTCTATATTTGTCTTTTTTTTTTTTTAAAGTTTGTGTGTGTATTGGGGCACCTAAGTGGCTCAGTCGGTTGAGCGTCAGACTTCAGCTCAGGTCATGATCTCACAGCTTGTGAGTTAGAGCCCCAAGTCAGGCTCTGTGCTGACAGCGCAGAGCCTGGAGCCTGCTTCGGAATCTGTGTCTCCCTCTCTCTCTGCCCCTAACCCACTTGCATTCTGTCTCTGTCCCTCTCAAAAATAAATAAACATTAAAAAAAAAGTTTGTGTGTGTATGTGTGTGTGTTTTCATGTGCATGCACAGAAAAAAAAAGCCTTGAAATAAAAACACCAACATTTTAATGGTGATTATCTCTTCTATGCTGGAAGTGGTACAAGTTTCCTCTTCATATGTTTTCACATCATGTGAATTATTACTTAGTGTTTACAAGAAGAACGTGATAGAAAAGGAAGTCTTGTGATATCTCACAGTCTCCAGTTTTTTAACACTAACGAGTCACGGATGGCTCTGAAATTCCGTGACACATGTATCCAACTGTCTTACTGACCTATCTACTTTTTTGCCTAAGAAACATCTCATATTAAAATACCCAAAACCAAATTTTTAATCTCACAGTGCTATTTCAGCAAATGATCCCGCCATTCACTCAGTCGCTTAGGCCAAGAATATTGGAGACATGTCTGACTTCCCTTTCTCCTGCACTTCGTGTTCTATCCAAAAGCAAATTCTGATGGCTGTGCCACTAAAAGACACTCACGCATTGGACGCATAGACGTGGCTGCAGAGATTTCCCACCACTGCAGCCCCACCCTCCCAATCCAAGCCACCAGAATCCTTATGCTATCTCCCTGCTTGCTGTCTCCCTGCTTCTACTCCTCCTCTCCCCCTCCCTGGTATATTGGCCAAGCAACACCTAGAGAAATCCTTTTAAAGCCTGCATCTTATTTCTTCCTGCCCTTACTCAAAATCACCTAAGGGTGATCTCCCATCACATTTAAAGTAAGGTGTAAAGTGCTTAGCCGTGGACTACAAGGCCTGACATAATTTAGTCCCTAGATACCTCTGCAAAATCATGTACCAGTCTTCGCTCACTTATTCGCTTCCAGCTACTCTGATTTCTCTACTATTCCTTCAACATTATCAGGTGAGCTTTCACACCTCAGGTACATTTGAAATTGCTCTCCCTGTTGCCTGGGTTATTGCATGGCTTGTTCCTTCACTTCCTTTAGGTCTCAGCTCAAATTTCTCCTCGTCAAAGAAGTATTCTCTGACCAACCTGCCTGTAATAACAGCTTCCTCCATCACCCCTGATTCTCTATCCATTTACCTGATATGGTTTTCTGCAAAGTATATTTCACTACATGACGCTATGGTATGTTTGTCTGAGTGTTGTTAACCGTTTGAAACCAGTTGCCTCCTCATGTGAGCTCTGTGATTTTCTATGGTCATTGCTGTACCGCCAGGGCCTAGAACAGTGCCTGGGACCCACTGATACTCACAAAAAGTCTTTTTAATTAAAAAATGATAAATAAATAAGTGTTTATGTCACACATTCTGTTCCACATGTCTGTAAACTTTCCTGCAACCTTTTGTAGAGAGGTTTCCATTTTTAATGCAATTTAAATTTTTCTTGACTAATATGCAGAAGTATGATGACCATAAAACACTAGGCAATGTTGTCATGATGTCCAAATTAAAATTTTCTCTTTAATCGAGTAATCAAGTCCTGTATCTTCTGCATACACACAGATATTTTTGCTGTGTTTCCAAAAAACTTCCACATGAGCAAATTATATCAAAATGAAAAATTGATGGCATTAAAAATTCTATTTTATTTACACAGGTTTTTCCATGGAATATTAAAATCTATAGATAAGCCTGCCATGTAGTTTAATTTTCCATTAGCTCAGAAGGAGTTTTGTAGATCATCCAGTGACTAAAAATAAAATATTGTTATAGTTTTACCAAAGAACTTTTCCATCGCCATATTCTTTTTAAAAAGGCAGATATTTGCATATACTAATAAAATATAGTTCTGTATTTTCATATCTATATGTTTAGGAAATGCATACATTGTACTCTATTTTTGTAGTTCATATCAAAAGAATTAAAATGTTTCATGTCACACAATTAAGATTATTGCACTATTCCAATTATTTCCTGATAGCATAATAAGATTGGTTAATGAAATAGTTGTATTTCCACTTCATGATATAATATTTCACTAACTGAAAATGAGCTTTGCAGTACATGGACACACGTTACCTCTGAAATAAGTTGAGAATACCTGAAATTATCTAACAATAATTTGTCAGAAGGAATATTTTAAGTCGGATAACATTTAGCACTTGCTGTGTGCCTAGCATGCTACCAAACATGTTCTCATACAATACCTTCTTTAATCACTGAAAACCCACACATAATAGCTATTATTCTGATTTTACACATACTGAATTGAGGCCTAGAGTTTCTGACCTAAGTCATTCTTCTTGTGAATTTATGAATTATGTACCTACCAAGGTCTCATTAGTGTCCTTAAGTTCATCTCTAGCCTGTATTCGAGATGGAGTGCGGGGGAAAATGATAACTTCTATTTGTATTTATCTTAATAGTTTATCCTATTCTTGTTTTTGTGTTTTATATTGTATGCATATGTATATAAAAATGCCTGTGTTTGGGGGCGCCTGGGTGGCTCAGTAGGTTGTGTCTGACTCTTGGGTTTGGTAGGTCATGATCTCAGTTTCATGAGTTCGAGCTCTGCTTTGGGCTCTGTGCTGACAGCACGGAGGCAGCTTGGGATTCTCTCTCTCTCCGTTCCCCACTTACACTGTCTCTGTCTCTCTCAAAATAAATAAATAATTTTTTAAATGCCTGTTTTTGTATAAACACATGCATATAAAAATATGACACATGCTCAAAATTGTTTTACAAGCAAGATACCCAATCCAAAGTTTTTAGGAATCTTTTTATGATTTACTACTTCACACTCCGAATGAAATATTATGTCCTGAATATCAAATTTAAATTCCTTTTAGGTTTTGTTTGCCCACGAATTCAAAATGCAGGAAATAAATAGGTTTTGTTTATGGTTTTGTTTGCCCACGAATTCAAAACGCAGGAAATAAATACCCCGAGGCCACTATTTCTAAAGGGTTTTCTTCCACAAAGTGTTTAGGAGAAGACTGAGTCACTCGCTCATTTATTCATTCCACCAAAATTGACGGTGCACAGAGTCTGTGGCAGTCACAGGGATGGGCAGTAGAGGTGCAAGAGGGAACAGGAAGAATATCTCAACAAGTGTTGATAAACCTGTGGGTAGTGTTAGGAGGCAAAAGCACAACATCCAACCGAAGAGCAGCAGAGGGCGAGCGAGGCGTCCTGGAGGAGGGGGCGTGTAAGCCCACAGCTGCAGGCTGAGGAGGACTTAGCAAGGTAAGGAGGAAGAAGAAGAGTGTTGTCCTGGGGAACAGCCTGTGCCAAGCCTGGGAGAGAAAGAGCACGTGGCCCCATTGAGGAACGAACCTATGTGTAGTTTGGGAGAGCAGCGGGAGGTGGGAAGGGGTGGGAAATGAGGCTGGAGGCAGAGAGCCGTGATGATTTTTGCTTCAGTGCTTCATGCATTTTGAGATTTTGAGCACCCACACTGCGGAAGGCTCTTTGCTAGCGTTGGTGTTCCACAAAATACACATGGCTCTGCTCCCACGAAGCTCACACAATGTCATGGGATGAGAAGAGTGGAGTTTCGTGGAAATAGGAAGCAGGAGCACCCAATTTTAACTCAGTGGACAAGAATTCAGGGAACGCTTCTTGGAGAATGGAACCTTTAAGAGGATACCTATACAATGAATAGGAATTATCCACATAAAGCGAATGAGGGGGAAGGATATTCCAGACAAGAGGAGTAAACCTTGTGCCAAGACCTGGAAGTGAAAGGAAGCCTGAGGACCAGAAAGACCTCACTGTGGTTGAAGCATCGAAGGTGAAACAGGGCACCAGGGGAGCCTGGAGAGGAGGAGTGGGGGCACGTCTCAAAGGGCCTCATCAGCCACGTAAAGGAATTTAATGTTGTCCCAAGGGCAGTGACAGCCATTAAGCAGAGGGGTCAAATGAACAGGCTTACATTTCAGAAGGGTAATTATCATTGAGGTATACAACATGGATTGAGAGTGGCCAAGAGTGGGTGTAGAAATAGTGATGTAAGAGGCTGTAGTAATAATAAAGATGAGGGCTGAAGGTGGCTTGGACCTGGGCAATGGTAGTGGAATATTACTTGGGGAAGTGTTGTTTTACAGAGTTATTGTCTATGATTGTATGTCATAAACCAAAGACATTTAAGATAAATTTATATATGTATGTATGCATGCTTGTATGGAGATTACATACATTATATATTATATATAAACTATATACAATAGTACGGATATTATTTTTACAATAAAATGTTAAAATGTTTTCTGTATGTACAAACACACAATAAGATCGTAACAGCAAGTCTTGTAAGGAATTACATACATAGTAATATCAGGATGATGAGGGTGATAGCTACCATTTGTTGAATATCTTCAATATGTCAGACACTGAGTTAGGTACTTTACATTATCAATAAGGATTATAACAATCAGGTGGAATAGATGATATTACTGTCTCTGGTTCAAACTTGAGGACACAGATTCAGAGGAGACGTGATTGGTGCAAAGTAACTAGTGAAATTGGGATCCAAACACAGGGCTGGGGGAACCCAAAACCCATCCTAGTTCCACAGCCTTCATATTTTAAACACAAAGAGATGGCTGTTTACACAGTACTGAAAAACTCTCTCTAGCTGAGAACAATAAATACACTGGACATTTTTAACATCATGTTTAAAGTATTGCGGTTCTGGAAACGAAATAAGTGATGCTCAGAGGGTAGAAAACCAGTGAAAGGGAAATTTGAGAAGGGCAAGCAGACCACTGACACACTTCATGCTGACAGTATCAGCTGAGCCCTGGTGAACTTGAGCTTGAGTTTTGACAGCCCCGGGAATGAAGCAAAGAAGACCCAGTGCGGGGCCAATGCAAGATGCGGAGTCCAATAAGGAGCCCCCACAACATAGGATGTCAATGAGATTCACCTTTAATATGAGAGAGAACTAGAAAGGAGCCCACATGCTGAAGGGGATCTCGGGATAACATACTTGTCCTAACTTTAGTGCTAAGTCAAGGGGGGAATTCCTCCCTAAGAAGTCAGAAACACAAGCTGCCATCCATGCAAACTCACATTACTTGTGAGAAAAAGAAAGTAAAAATAAAAATAATCAAACCTTGAACTGAGAATTAAATTTACAGTAGTCCTAAGTTTTCTGATGACTATGCAGAAGAAAACAAAAATTTTCTCTGAATCTATGCACCTTCAATGGAGGTCTTAAAATATTCCCGTAGATAAAGTTCCAGAAAATGCGAGCTTATAGTCAAAACCAAACCACACAAGTGATATGGCACCATACAGAAAGCAACAAAATCGATAGTGAACAGAATCGTGCTGCAAAAAATTCAGGTATTGGGGTGATGAGAACAGAATATCGAGTAACTATCAATATTATGGTTTGACGAAATATAAAGGTAACTGATAATACAACCAAGGAATAAGGAATTTAAAAATTAAATCATACAGCTATAGTGAGATGAGACTTGCAAAAGTGTGTAGTCAAAAATGTAGGAAAAAATAGTATACATATGTGTCAAGTAGTTAATAGTAACAGGTTATGCTATTTCTCCAAATTTTGTGATTAGGTAGGATTTTTTACTTTTGATAAATTTATAATACGTTGTAATTTCTCATTCTAAATAAATACTTGCTTTTGTACCTAATTTTGTATTTATAACAGTGTATTCTAACAGAGCGGGGGAGGGCACTCAAAATTATAATCTTTGGGCTCCACGAAACAGAGATTCATCCTGTGTTGAATTTTGAGTTATTTTTCACAAAACAACTTGTTATAAAGCTATATATATATATTGCATAATACAGCCACAAACATTTGCAATAAATGTGCCACTAGAAGTGTTACTTATCAATAATTTTAGGTAGCTAATTTGTAATTGGAAACAATCTTGAGCTCAAGGTGCCAGTGTTAAATCTGCTAATTATTTGTAGATACTTGGGGGGGGGGTGGAAACAGTAGAGAAAAATCTATGTACCCTTATCCCGCAGAGAACCCCCTTTCAACAGGGTAACAGACATCAAATTAGCTTCATTACTTTCCTATTTGGAAAGAATCAGGGGAATTAGCCACGTCACAGGCCAATAAAACTGTGTATAGACAGATATAGTCTTGGCCAAAGGGTGGGGGGAGGAACTAAGATGAAGAAGATACCAGAAGCTCTAAAATAGGTGCAAAACAAAGAAAATATAGCTTTCGTGGATCTGTATTTTGTGGATCATGTGAAGTCCATGTTTAATTTCAGGTTGGCTTCTCCTCTCTACCCCAAATTTTTCTGGGTTAGACTCCCCTCCACTTTCAACTGATACATGTTCACTACATACAAGCCAACTTGCAGAACCTACGGGGAAAAGCTTTAAGAAAAAGTTTTGCAAGAAAAAATTATTTAATACAATTCAGTGACAAACATAAATTATTCTGAACTCAGAATTTTCTACATCTCTATGGAGAGAATAAAGGAAAATGGCTAAGGGTGTGTGCATGTGTGTGTGTGTGTGTGTGTGTGTGTGTGTGTGTGTGTGTATTTGCATTTCTGAAGCCAAAATACTCAGTAGTGTAGACAGAACCTAGATAATCTGAAATTCTAAATATACTAAAAATAATAGAAAGTATATGCAGATTAAATACTCATGTATCATTTATAAAAGAATTGTATCTGCTGGTATTTATCAGCAGATCAAGTACCCCAGTTCCCATTAAAATTTAATATAATAATATTTCTAATTGCTAAATATTAGAATTAATTAAAATAAATATAGCAGAACTAAAAATGACATCTTTTGGTCCATGTATTCATTTTACTAACATTTACTAGGTGCTTACTTTTTACCAAGCTCTGGTTAGCTGCTTAATACTTTGTAGAAAGTATTTATTTAAATATTAGACCATAATTTTGAAAATTAAAAAAAGAGAGAGAAACTTTCCATTTCAGTAATGTTAGTGGACATTAGAATGCTGTCAAAAATATTAATTGGGTGTTCTACTGACTCCTGGGACTATCACAGTGACCAAAGGAAACAAATTCCTTTCTCTCTTGGTACTTGTAATCTGGTAGGGGAAGAGTTTGCATGTCAGTATTAAAGTATCCTTCTATTCACTTCTCTATGCTTCACTGATAAAAGAGCAACCAATATCGTTAAATTGTGATTTTGAGAGCTAAATGCTAAACAATGTGGGAATCACTTATTTGTCCAAGTGAAATTTATTGAGATCTCGCCTCAAACCCCCGGTACTCGTTTTCATCCAGGCAACAGTGCCGAACTGTAGGCACTTGTAACTAACTCTCCACCTAAGGACATTTTGAAGGTGACCTGGGATGGCCTGAAGTGCTAGGGACTCAAGGCCCTTAGAGGCAGCCTTCAGTGACAGTTGAGAATTGCAGAATAGTGCCTCAACTCCCTTGCTCCTTGGGTTAGGTCATTCTGAGGGGTTCCATATGCACATCATCTCCCAGATATCGCACAGGGATCAGGTGCCAGTTGCCCCCCCCCCCCCCCCCGCCCCGGGCTACTGCTCATCAATGTACCTCTGAATCAGCATTTTTCCCTTGCCAGTCTCACTTATAGTCTGTGTTTCTGAACACAGGTCCCAAACAAGCCAGTTTTACTTCATTCCTTCTGTTAGGGTCCCCCTCTGGGGAAACACAGCTGAAAACAATCCCAAATGAGTATCTTTATCTTCTTCTTCCGTTTGATCAATAGGAATATAGTCTCTGAATAAAATTGCACTGAAAAGACTAGGAAAGTGATAATATCATTTTGTTTTGTCAGTATATTCTTTTACTAAACAATCATTAGTTTAACTTCCTGGAAGAGATTACTATTTAGGAATCATATGTTTTGTGATCAATTTTCCACAATTACCACTGCAAAAAAATTTCTCATGGCCAAAAGTATATATCTGAAATATTACTAAGTTGATATCTTTACAATTTGACATAAAATATGAGCATGTTGTGAGTGTATATTAAGTAAGTGAACTTTTTACTAGGGAATAAGCAAAACAGCATGACAGCAGAAATTTGTCTGGTTCTCCACAAAATTTGCCTCTTCCTCATCACCTCCTGGCTACAAGCTGAGTCAGGTCTTAACATAGCTTGAGCAGAGAAGTGTAAGCTCCAAAGAAAATAGCCTGTACATCAAAGGAATTACAGAACCCACAAATATTTCCTGGAAGAAATTAGGGGAACATGTGTAGAAGTGGATTTCAACAATGAGGAGTGGGATGGGGGCACAGAATATAGGACTAGATAGGGGAGAATTTACTAATGAGGGACCACTAACCCTTGACTCAAGATTCAATATTTTGGCAAAAACATATGGAAGAGTTCTACATGGTTTCATAGGGAAGTTCTTTGAAGTGCACACTTAATTATGGCCTACAGTAAATGAAATAGGAGTGATAGGACATCTTTGGCATGGTATTGAAGAAAAGAGCTCAGGGAGGTAAAAATGTTAAAATGGAATTATTGTGTATGGTTTAAGGGCCTCCATCTAGATCTTTTCCAGGACAGGGCCTGTAGGACATTCTCTTCACAACGATGGTTACTATAATCATTTGAAAAGAGCAGCTGCATCTTTGAGAAATCCTGTTCTAGATGACTTCTGTAGTCTGGAGATGATGGTGTGGATGCTACGTGGATTTGGATTCCGTATATCAGTGGGGATGGTGGGATCCTGGAATGCAGGGGGAAAATGGCAGCACTTAACTGTCAGAAGCAAGATGAATATAATTATTGCAACAGGCACCAAGACTGGAATGGCAATCAAAATGTCTGATCTACTGGGATCTGTGATGATGGTTCATAGCTCATGACCATACTTCTCTTGGGCCGCACATCAGACATTTGAATAGGTGAGGGGAATACAACTAGTATAATTAGATTAGTTCCAGGCCACGAGCTCCCCTATTACAGGGTAATGACTAGGTCTTTCCCACTTGTGTCTCCTGTATGTAAACATGCCATTGAGTCAATTAGAGAACAATGTCAGATTAAAGTCCCCAAATAAGTAGTATAAAATAAACTCCTATGAAACCTGGGTAAGAAATATATTCTCATTTCTGGCACTGATTATATGTAGCTTGCCATTTTCACCTTGTCGTGGCATTACAGTAATATGGAGACGGGACTCCAATGAGAACAACTTCAAAAACAGCTCTCCAAACTTCTGATTATTTTATAGTTACTCCATGTTCCTTAGAGTCATTTAACATTAAATTCAGTATTTCTCATTGGTCACCAAATTCATATTTTCTCTATTTTGGAAGGCATTTCATGCAGGTATGCTTCAAGGAAATTACTTGTCTTTCTTTCATATATTAACATGGACTTTGTCCAGATGGCTCTATTCTGAAAAAATGGTAGTGTTTTTTGAAATACATGAATCTTTAAGTCTCTTTCCCATTTTCAGTTCCAGTTATTCAGTTCATCTTAGATTACACGGCTTTTCAAAAGAAAAAAAGCGTGACAATTAGTTTGTTTTGTAGAAAAGATGGATATTTCTTTAGTGGGTAGGCATCTAGACCTTCTCTGCCTCTTATAACTTCAGTTCACTTCATTTAATACTTTCTGAATGTCAAAATGGAAAAGAAATATAAATAATTTGATTTCTATTAAAAATAGATTTATACAAGTGTATTTATAATATTCTTCCTGCTCAAAAAAGGATTTAAGATGTTATACTAAAAAGTAAGAGAGAAAAGCATAAGACAAAAGTAGTATAGAAACAGAAATGGGAAATTAGCATTGAGGAGGATAAATAGATCAGGGAGCCAACATGGTAAGTGAACTTAGCTATAATTTTCTTGACAGCCAAAACTAAAAGGGATACCTAATCTGTCATACAACTTACAGAGTCAGCAAAGAGGAAACATGCAAATTCTTCAAGGTATAAATATAGCGATGGATCCAACAAATCGAATAATTTTCCAAAGTCCCTTGAAGTAGAAGTAATACCTTGCCATTGTTTTAGCTCAACAAATAACTATAAGCATATAATATGTTCAAGGATTTGCACTAGGCATTATATGCAATAGCAAGATGCAAAAAACTCTAGTTCCTACCTACAGAATATATATATCATCCAAGCGAGTAAATAAGGTGTGTGCTTATAAGGGAAACTGACAATTCAAGCCTGTGTGTTTTATTTTATTTTTTTATAGGTCTATTTATTTTTGAGAGAGAGACAGAGACAGAGCACAAGCCGGAGAGTGGCAGAGAGAGAGGGTAACACAGAATCTGAAACAGGCTCCAGGCTTTGAGCTGTCAGCAAAGAGCCCAACGCAGGGCTTGAACCCACGAACAGTGAGATCATGACCTGAGCCAAAGTCAGACGCGTAACCGACTGAGCCACCCAGTTGCCCCTCAAGCCTGTGTATTTTAAATGTGAAATCAATTGTGCAGCCATTTAGAGGTGGAGGGAGTGGGAAGAAGGAGAGCCTGTTTCCAGTCCTGAGATGACCATAAGACAAGCAATTCTAAGAAATTTGGCCTGGAATTTGGGCACACGGAGCAGAATGTTCTTGGGTGTCCTGAGGGCAAAGATGAGGTCAGAATCCAGGTTATCAGGGCAAACTGAATAACATGATTTTCAGTATCCAAGAGAACTGACAAGATATGGCTTTTAGAGATCCCAGTCAGGCAGAAAACACAGTGGGAGTAAAATCTAAAGATATATCCAGTACTACGATTTTAGTCTTCAAGCCAGCCATCTAGAAACAAGTGAAGAATGAGGTTCCATTCCAAAGGCTCAAAGCCTTGCCTGCTTTCAAACAGACTCCTTGGAGTGAGTAGTTTGGAAGGAGTAGGAATGGATGCTTCCCACCCTAAATCAGTGCTCTCCAGGAGCCTGTGCATGCTCAGAAAAACCAACTCCGGGAGTTACTTTTTGAGCATCAGTAACCCCCAAACCTATTCCAGAGCATTCCCAGAGTAGTAGAGGATAAGAAAGGCTCTACAAATCATTGCATGTAAGGACTTGTTCAATAATCAAGCATGTATATCTTAAGGGTAAAGAGACTAAGAGGAGTATAGCAGGTGTCTTTGGATGTTTTGGAGGGTTGCCTTGTGCATCTATAAACATAAATTATTTTAGGCTACATTTATGTATGGTTTCATGGTTTTCAAGCATTAAATATGCTCAGTTCAAATCTTTCTTAATTGGATGAATGGTCTACTTCTAAGAACAAATGAGTTTTCCATAGCAAGGGCTGGAAGTTAGATGACCCTCTGTCAGGAATGTAGTAGATGATATTCTGGCATCAATATAGTGACTTGTGCAGAAGAGTCACTCACAGGTGTCTGCAGCTCAGTGGAGTCTCCTCGTTCCAACACTACCTTCTTCCCAACAAAGGAGTATCTCTCTTTATCCACCAACTTCTCATCAGAGATCTGACAGTACTGTACACTGTCAGGAAAAGAATGTGTTTCCTGAACCCATCATAGATTCTTCCGGCTTGAGCCCTCTTCATCAGAGAAAACCAAGGCTAAAATAGGTCAGGTTATTTGTACAAAACCTCCAGGTTAATTAATGGCAAAGCTGTAATTTCAAAAGCCTTATCAACTCTTTTTCCATTCTGCTGTTCCACTTCCCTCGTAATAGGAGGAACCCATGTAAGATGGGTATGGTAAGTATGGTAAGGCAAGTACAAGGTCAAAAAACTTATCCTTGTTGAATGAAGCATATCCAAACCAGTCACCCTTTTGAAACTAGGATGTTTCCTTGAGAGATGTTCAGACCTCTCATTTCCTGTTTCCCCTGTCCACATGTAGATGAGCACAGCCATCTCCAAAGCTGGATGCATAGCTCCCAAGTGACACATAAGACAATCCATCAGGGAAGAAGAAGAAAAGGCTAAAATTTCTATTTATATTAATTTTAATGTAACCTGTTTTTTAATTCTTTTTGTATACATTATATATATATATATACATATAATGCATTGTAAAAAGAAAATCCATAAAGTTTATACATAATACTATACACATATTGAAGATACATGTTCAAGAAGCAATCAGAAAATTTTAGAGACCACTGGTTTTAAAATAAGCTACAAATGCAATGCAAACAGTCATCAGAACGTTCGCTGCATTCCTGGGTTGCTGTGTTCAGATACTTTTACCCTGGGTTATACAGAACTAAAGAAAATACATACTGCTTATTTTTTTAATTAAAAAAAATTTTTATGTTTATTTTTGAGAGAGAAGGAGACAGAGTGTGAGCAGGGGAGGGACAGAGAGCGAGGGAGACACAGAATCCAAAGCAGACTCCAGGCTCTGAGCTCTGAGCTCTTTGCACAGAGCCCAGTGTGGGATTTGAACCCACAAACCGTGAGATCATGACCTGAGCTGAAGTCAAATGCTTAACTGACTGAGCCACCCAGGCGCCCCAAATATGTACCCCTTATAATCAGTTCTGACTGGCTACCTCCAAGGAGTCCCAAGGAGCAAAAAAAAGTGAGGGATTTTCCTCAAGGCTCAGAACTGCAGAGCAAAAGGTGGGAATCACAGGCAATGGCTCAATTTCCACAGCAGAGACAAAGTCTTGGTGACAGGGTTGAGTCACTGGCTGGCACAAAATAATCAGGTAGTTTGTACCTCCTCTGGCACAAGCAGTAGATTGCAATTTCTTAGGGCTCACCATTTGTTTGGAGACTAGAGGACCCTCTTCACCTCCTGAACTGCATCTACAAAGCAGCAAGAAATTGTTTATACTTGAAGTCAGTAGTTTGTTGCTCTTCAGAAAACATAAAGGATTGTCTGAGCAAAAAGAAACTGAAAATACATGTTGAATTAAGTTTTCTCATAAGAACTCATGGCAAAGTATTACCTCATCCGGCCCTAGTTCCAATTGCATTTTATCAAAAGATTTCTTTTTTTTTTTTAAAGGTTTTTAAACATTTATTCATTTTTGACAGTCAGAGAGAGACAGATCATGAGTTGGGGAGGGACAGAGAGAGAGGGGGAGACCCAGAATCCAAAGTAGGCTCCAGGCTCTGAGCTGTCAGCACAGAGCCCGACACGGGGCTCGAGCAGTAAGATCATGACCTGAGCCGAAGTCAGTCACTCAACTGATTGAGCCACCCAGGCACCCCTAGTGTGCTTATATTTAAAAAAGAAGAAGAAGAAAAAGAAAAGGCTCAGATTGCACATGACATGAAGCAATAGTGAGTAAACAGAGAAGTTCTTGTCCAGTGTCCAATTATTAGTCTCTTGCTGTGGAAAACACCTGGTCAAGAGCCTATAAGCTTAGGTACAAGATAAGAACAAAGCTTATCCAATTTTGCAGAAATGGGTAGATTCAGATAAGCAGATATCTTGATTTAAAAAGCTGCAATTTCATCCCTTAAGTTGAGGCAAGCTTGTGTTGCTACAGTTTTTCTTATTGTATAAATAAATATCAGGCTACACATATATAAAGAAAAAGTTAACAACTCAGGCAATAATAGATGTTGGCGAGGATGCAGAGAAAGAGGATCTCTTTTGCATTGTTGGTGGGAATGCAAGCTGGTCGCCACTCTGGAAAACAGTATGGAGGTTCCTCAAAAAACTAAAAATAGGACTACCCTATGACCTGGCAGTTGCACTACTAGGCATTTATCCAAGGGATACAGGTGTGTTGTTTCGAAGGGGCACATGCATCCCAATGTTTATTGCAGTGCTATCAACAATGGCCAAAGTATGGAATGAGACCAAATGTCCATCGATAGATGAATGGATAAAGAAAATGTGGTATATATATATATATACACACACACACACACACACACACAATGGAGTATTACTCAGCAATCAAAAAGAATGAAATCTTGCCATTTGCAACTACATGGATGGAACTAGAGGGCATTATGCTAAGCAAAATAAGTCAGCCAGAGAAAGACAAGTACCAAATGACTTCACTTATATGAGGACTTTAAGACACAGAACAGATGAACACAAGGGAAGGGAAGCAAAAATAATATAAAAACAGGGAGGGAGACAAAACATAAGAGACTCTTAAATATAGAGAACAGAAGGTTGCTGGAGGGATTGGGGAGAGGGGATGGGCTAAACGGGCAAGGGGCATTAAGGAATCTACTCCTGAAATCATTGTTGCACTATATGCTAACTAACTTGGAAGTAAATTAAAAATAAATTAATAAAAAAATAAATAAAATGAAATAAAATTAATTAATTAAAATTAAGAATGGATACCTTGAAGTGGCACTTCATTTGAAATGGTCAAATGGTAGCACCTTTAAAATTTTAGAGGATACTGTCTTATGACCCTCCAAAAAGGCTACAGTAATTTGCATCTCCACCACTGGATATGATAGTACCCATTTGCTCACACTCCTGCCCATACTAAATATTACCAATCTTTTAAATTTGGGGATTAAAAAGTCAATCTTATTTTTGTTGTAATTTGTATTTAGCTTGGAATCTTCTGATACTTAGCAAAGTTAAACATCTTTCCATATATTTATTTCCATATATTTATATTTATAGACAATTCATTGAATTCTTTCTTTTATCATCTCTTCTTTTTCTATTGGGCTGCTTATATTCTTCTTACTGATTTTTAGAAACTCTTCCTATTCTATTGCTATAAATTCTTTGCATATTATGTATGTTGGAAAGATTTCCTTCCACTTTGTTGCTCATTTTGAATTTCAGACATATTACTTGGTACTGAAAAGTGATGAGTTGGTAGGGCAGAGTGGCCAAAATGGTCTTGCTGTTTAGTATGACAAGATATTCTGAGCTCATCTTGTATATTTTTTCCCCTAGACCCAACAGAATCAACCATTTCTCTAATGGAATCTTAGAAATAATAAAGCTGATGCTTCTTTATAAAAAGAAATAAACAGAAAGTTAATAGTTCTATATTAGACTCAACAAACAAACAGAGTCACGGACAGTTTCTTCAGTCTGATATTTGTTAGGTAAAAAAGGGTATCATGCCTTTAATATATATTCCAAGGATTTTTGGTTATATGATGGCAAAATAGATAGTTCAGGCCCCTTCTTCTCTGAGAAATTATAGCATAAAGCAGTAAGAGTAAAAACACAACCTTCATCTTTGGTAAAACCAGGAGATAGCTAAACCACAATAAATTGAAAATCAAAAGCAAACGGAGATGAGTGGCAAATAGCTGAGGGTAAAAGAGAGTGGAACATGAGTGACCACAGATTTGTAGCCCTAATAGTAAACAGTGCTGTTCACCCACAGAGAGCCTGGATACGTGAGCATCAGGTACAACTCAAAGAAGTTGTGACGTGTTGTGGTGAAAATTCAGAAAGCAGTTGAGAATCGTCTAAGGAACGGTTGGACCATCTCCCTTCTTCATCCCAGAATAAGTTAGAGATAGAAAAAGAACAATTACAAAGGAAAGAAACATTCTTGAGATTAAAAATACAACAGTTAGAATAATAACTCAGTGGAATAGTTTGAAGATAAAGCCAACAGATTTCATAGAATGAAGTGAGAGGACTAAATGCTGGGCAAAATCAGAAGAGATATGGGAATTCAAGAGGTCCAAAACTCTACTAATAGAGGTTGTAGAGAGAAAATAATAAAAGAGTGGGGAAGGATGGTCAAAGAACAACTACCAGAAATTTTCACTTAACTAAATACAGAAGTGTGCAAATTTAAAGGACCCACCCACTATCTAGCTCATTGAATAAAAAATGGCCCAACACCAAGGCACATCATTTTGAAATGTGAAATAATGAAATCATAAAAGTTTCCAGAGAGAAAAAAATAAATCACATACAAAAAAATCAGAGAAAGAGTGACCAATTGTTAACAATATTTGAAGAAAGCAATGGAATAAATTCTTCAAATATCTGAAAGAAAGTTATTTTAAATCCTAAATTTTTCCCCTAATGAAATTAGGGGTAAAATTTAATTAAATTAAAAATTAGATGTGAACATAAACACACTTTCACACATGCAATATCTCATAAATTTATTTCCCACATACTTCTCTCAAAAAACACTGAAGGATAGGGCTTTACTGAAATAAGTGAAAAAAAATGAAGAAAGGAAAAGATAGAAGATATGGGAAGCAGGAATCCAATGAAAACACTCAAAGATAAATCCCAGGATACCAGCTATGAAGCAGACTAGGAACACCATCTAGACTGAAGCAAAAAGTAGAAAGGCTCCAACAGGGACATCTTTAAGGGAAAACAGGAATTTGATGAGTGACCTGATTCATTTGAAACATGGAAAACTGCACTGAGAGGCTGTGGAAGATTATGAAACTACTCAGCAATAGGTGCAAAGAAAAATTTAACAAATGAAAAAACAAGGCAATGATTAACTCCAGGAAAACAAACATTTGTTCAAGCAAAGAAATGAAATTATACTATGCTACTTGAACAATTTTTATAGTCATAAAAATGTAAACTCTGAACCTTGATTACCCCAAGTTGTGATATAGTGGAGTCTCAGCATAAGTAGAGAGTGTGAAGGCTGGCTGACAGATCCACATAAAGGTCTAAATCCTAATATTCCTTAGTCAAAAGTTATAAAACAATGTCTAAAATTGGCAAATCAAGACATAGTATACAAAATATGAAGATAAATGCAAGAGGAAGCTACTAAACGACCATAAGGAATTTGCCTTTGGAGAGTAGACCAGAGGTGAGGAGCTAAGGGTAAAGATTACTACGTTCATAAACCTTCTGGCTCGTTCAGTATTTGATTCTTTTTTGTATTTCTTGTATCAAAATTTAAATTATTTCAGGGGCACCTGGGTGGCTCAGTCAGTTAAGCATCTGACTTCAGCTCAGGCCATGATCTCGCAGTCTGTGGGTTCAAGCCCCACATCGGGCTCTGTGCTGACAGCTCAGAGCCTGGAGCCTGCTTCGGATTCTGTGTCTCCCTCTCCCTCTGCCCCTCCCCTGCTCGTGCTCTGACTCCCTCTCTCAAAAATAAATAAACATTTTTAAAAACATTTTTTTTAATTTAAATTATTTCAGAAGAAGATACTCCCAGGGCTAGAGCTACCACAGCCTTACAACCCTGAGCCATTGGAAAGGCTGCTTCAATAGCAACAAGGCATTTTATAAGAAGCTGGCAGGGTCAACTCAAATTTCTCATCCCAAGCCAGTTTCACCCCTGTCCTGGGTATTCCTACTAGAATAACATGTGGCTTAGCCTCATGCAGACTCCCTTTGCGAACCTTGCTGTCTACCTGGGCTCCCACATTGAGCTACGGATGGAATCTGGTGCTCTGTCACATGCTCCCACCACTTTGGCCTGCAGTTTCCAACACTAATGGGAGACTGAATGCTAAGGAAGGCGACCGTGTAAAGCCATAAGTCAAAATCTGTGTGGGTAGTCTAAGACTTAAAGGGGAGAAATAGTCATGTTAGGGAACTCCAACCAAATGTTTAGCAGCATATTCATGGCTCAAATTGAGTTTTTTAGGAATAACTAAAATTTTGCGTAATAACTCCTCCATAATGGATTAAAGGCTTTCCCTGGGGTCTTTATAACGCATCTGGTGTCCTGGCCTACCTATCTCAATAAGTCTCAAAATTAAATGACATGCAAGGAAGAATAGTCTGATCTCCACAACAGAAAGCAACTGAAAGTTTTTGTTTATCTTATTCAAATTAAATCAGAAGTTTAGATGATTTCTGTTTGTTAATGAACTTAATATCATGCAAAAAGGGACACATTGCCCAGCAGTCTTCCTCCAAGACCAGTGGAGATGGGAGCTGTAGCAGATAAGAGGGTGGCCCCACGATCCGCTGCTTTCCATATCAGTGCAAGAGATCTAGAAGGGCTAGATCCAGAAGAGATCTAGAAGGTATATGTGTGTGACCTCAGAGCCTGGGAAAGGAGCTCAGCTTGGGTGAGTGAGGCCCTCATACTACACGAATAGCGAAGCACCAGCCCCCCTCCTCTGATATGCCCGGGGCTGGGATAAAATGACAATATTTCATGGCATATAATATAGCATCAGCTCCTGTCTCATCTGCTAGCTCAGCACTTTCTTGTAGGGGGAGAACAAATCTCACTTTTGTCTTGATCAAGAGTCTGGGGTACAAACCTCCAGGTTACAGCCATACAATGTACCAAGCTGTTGGCAGAATTTGTCATTTCCAGGAAACCACTCTTCTCCCTCATTTTTTCTTGCTTGAATCCTCATGCAGAGATCTAGGTCTTGGAGCTGACCCACCTTGATTTAGCTCTGGCCCTTACATGACTTCCATGGAACTTCGCTGGGGCACAGTCACTTTCTAGAAGCCTGTGTGTGGGGCATCAGTCTTAGAGGGAATAACCCTTAACTCTCATTTGCTACATTAGTTTATTCACTCCATAATGTTTAAGTACTTTAAGTGTGAATCTAGAGATGAAAACCACATTATACTGTTTTCAAAGAGTTCTCGGTCTAGCGGTGGGGGGGCTGGGGGAGGGGGAGACAGGCTTTAAACAATATGGTGTATGTGTGGGTATATGTGTGTCTAAGAGAACAATGTGTGCAATAATTAGTCAGAGGAGGGGCAAAAAACCTGGGTGGAGAGGGGTCAGAGAAGACTTCTGGAACTATTGAAGTGTTCAAAACTAAAGTTCTACAAAATCCTAGAGAGAAAGGACAGAATGAAAAGGCAGAGAGGAGGTTATGGCCAGTGTGGGGATGTGAGTGCAATTTGGGTTGCCCAGAGCATGTGGCACGCTGCTAGGAGGGAAAGATTTAGAGCAGGAAAAGCCTTTATGTACCATACTAAGAACTGGGGCTTTATCCTATTGGAAACAGGGAGTCAAGTAGTGAAGAAAATCAGAATTGCACAAAGACCAGTGAAGATCCATGTGAGGAAGGGACAAAAAGACAGCTGGGGCTGCAAGCAGGGAGCTGGAGTAGGAGGCAAGGAGGGAGATAAAGAGCCAAGTCTGAGATAATGACAGTACAGGCAGAGATGACAGAGAGACTTCAATGTATATCTGGGCTAGAACTATTTCTCGCCCCCTCCACTGCTACCGCCTAGTAGCCTTGCAATCTCTCGACTGGATTCGCACAAAAGCCTCCCACGGTCTCCCTGTTCCCCCACCCCCCTTCACCTCCCCTTCAGACCACTCTCACTCCGTAACCAGAACGATTCTGCTAGAACTTAGATGTGATGATGTAACTACCCTGTTCAAATCATTCGACGGTTTCCAGTCACACAAACCAAAGCCCTTGCAATGGCCCACAGGGCCACACAGCCTTGTCTCCCATCACCTCTATGACATCTTTTCCTATGACCTGCCTGTAAACACACCAGGCACGCTCAAGATTTTTCCCTTGTTGGTACCTTTGTCTGGACCGCTCTTTCCCAAAATATTTCTTCCCTCACGTTCTTCAAATCTTTACTCAAATACCACCTTCTGAGCACCCTATAAAAAACTGAAACCTCAACATTCCGCATTTTCTTTCCCTTTTTAATTTTATTTATGGCTCTTATTGCCTACTGGTATGTTGTATAATATACTCGCTTGTTTGCTTGCTTTTCATCTATGCCCCACCCCTCAGTCCTGGACTATAGGCTTCCACGGGTAGGGATTTTTAGCTGGTTTGGGTCGTGACTGTATATCTCCAGTGCCTAGAATGGTAACTGATGCGTAGTAGGCACTCCATAGATATTTATTAAATGAACAAACATCTAGGAAATAAAATCACTAGAATTTGGTGATTAAATGTGAGAATTAGAAAAAGGAAAGACTCTGGGACGCCTGGGTGGCTCAGTCAGTTAAGCATCCGACTTCAGCTCAGGTCATGATCTTGTGGTTCATGGGTTCGAGCCCCGCGTCGGGCTCTGTGTTGCCAGCTCAGAGCCAGGAGCCTCTTCAGATTCTCTGTCTCCCTCTCTCTCTGCCCCTCCCCCACTCTCACTCTGTCTCTCTCTCTCTCTGTCAAAAACAAATAAATATTTTTAAAAATTTAAAGAAAAAAGAAAAAGGAAAGACTCCAGGATGCCTTACAGGCTTCCATTGTGTATGACTGGGCAGATGGCGATACCATTTAGTAAGAGAAATCAGAGGGAAATGTGATTAGTTCTATTTTTGGCAGAATGACTGGGAGGTGCAAGTGTACCAATTGTGTTAGTTATCTATTTATTGTCTCTGAGCTCCCGGGTCCACCCTCCTTTGCTTGTGTCCTACAGCCTGACCTTGTAGACGTTGCTCCTTTACCAGCTGGTTCGATGTTAGGCTTTCCCAATAGAAAGCACTGGAAAGATGCTGCAAGGCGGAAGGAAGGGGCTCCCTTCCTGTTTCCGGTGGGCTTTTATTTGAATATGGCAGCCAACAGACGAGCAGGTAGGAGACCCAGGGCCACTCGTCTCAGAAACCCTCTCAGACCACCTCCAGCCCTGTGCCCCCTGGTAATCTTCCCCACAGAGGGCAGCTCTTCACAATTCTTCAGTTCTTACATTGTCACTCTTCCACAGCCCTACAGGCAGCAGTTCCTTTTCTGGATTTACCATTTTCATACCCTTAGAGTCTTCTTCTATTGCCACTTTTCCTAGTTTCGTCACCTTTTCCTAGTTAACACTCCTTCATATTAAATGTTCTCTATTTAAATTCCTTGTGTGTTTTCTATCTCCTAACTGGGCCCTCACCCATATGACATTCAAGTGCAGATGCATCTTAAGGAGCCATGGTTGTAACTTTAAAGAGAGATTTAAACAGGAGGTTCACATTTGGCATTATCCAGGATATTGCTGGTGTTTAAACCAAAGACGATTAATCACAGAGACTATAAATCATAAAACCATCAGGGGGCTATGGAGGGAGCCTCGGGACACCATCATTTGGGGAACACTTAGGAAAGGGCAGAATTGGAAACGGGAGGGATAGGAAAGGTAAGATGAGGAATTGAGAAGTTGCTGGGAAGGATTGGTCTTAGAGGTAAAAGAGAAAATCAGGAGAAGCCAGCGGCAGAGAGAATTTCTAGGAGGCTCTGCTCAATAATGCAAATGCTACAGGAAACTCAATTAGGTTAACTGGAAACTTAAAATGAAGTTAGGAGTAATCTTTTCAAGAACAATTTTGGTACTGTGGTTTGAGAAGTCAGTAAGAAGACAGGAAGTAGCCATGACAAATGTAAACCACTCTTTTGCTAAACTTGAAAGATTAGGCTGCTACAGAGGTAGCTTGCTGGCACCGTGGCTCCACAAAATCATCTCAGAGCCCATCTGGCTTTCTGCTGCCTTCTCCTTTGAATGTTGCCTTATAAGTCATGGTTATAACACAGCTGCTGCAGCCCTAGATTTCACATTCATGGTCCAGGTAGGATGGGGTAAAAGAGGAAGAGGAGTGCCAACACTTCAGCTTTGCTTAGTTGGAAAAAAATTGTATCATTTGGCCAACTCTAGCTATTAAGGAGGCTAAAAAGATCGGTTTTGAAACCTTTTATTGCCTGTATAGTAGGGTCAGGCAAGAGAGGAAGGAGTTGAAATAGAGATTCAGGCAGCTACCTTTGAGGGTCCATCAGAGTCCTAACTAAGTAAGAGAGCTTAAAAGGGGAAAGTTTAGTTCTGTGTCTGAAGGGAACTAAAATAAGAAGTCACAAAGGAAAGTCATGTGAATTTGCCTCTGGGTGGCAAAGGACTCAACAGTGAGACTGGGAGCTTTGAGTTGAGAGGGGCACCCAGCCTCAACGTGAGGACAATTTTAGTAGAAAATTCCAGTAATACGATGATGATTAATTTCATCAGAGTGGAAAGGTTTGTAGAGTAGGTGTGACACAGGCGTGTGTGTGGTAAGGGAGTCACAGATCTATGCAAAACTGTGTGGTGACAGACAATGGGCTCTTTCTGAAAAGAAGGAAGGGAAGGCAAGAATGGAGCTGATGGTTTGGGAGTTAAAGGAGGGATATAGAGACCGGAGGACTTGATGAGGTCAGTAAGGGACAGACAAACCTGGAAGGGTAAGAGGTTGTGGACAGAAAACAAATGGGGACTTGAGTTGTTAGGGTCAGGGCAGCTCTGGATGATGACAAGAGGATTGAAGACCAGTGTAGATGGCAGCCATGGCATTAAGTTAAGGACTCAATTGGAAAGGTCATCTGCCTGAGCACTACCCAGGATGACGCGAGACTTTGTGTACTTGTGTCAAGTATCAAATTCGAAGATGTTTTTGGGGTGTGTGGCCAGTAACACAAATGGATGACAGCCCAGATGGGGGTGGAGAGTGATGTATGTGGACGGCGTCTCCTGAAAGGAGACTTTATCCAAAGATGGCGAATCTTATTAAACTTGTGAAAGACCAATAACGAAATGTAGCTAAAATTGTTAATCCTAGTAAAGAAAAATGTTAAAGTATGTGTATAAAAACCTATATCACAGTCCATTTACTTCTCTTTTATATTTCCAGTCATCTAAATGCTCCTTATACAAATGTAAAATCAATTCTCAATGACTCACTCATTTAGCAAATACATGTGAGCATCTACCACATAGAAGATCCTATAGCTGGACAGGATTCAGGAGGAAAGAGGCACTGACCTAGCCTTTCAGACACCGGGAGGTTAGAATTGCCCTTCTTTTAACGACTTGTATGGTCTGTGCGTAGTTCAGTTTCTTTGGGCCTCAGTTTATACTTAGTGTAAACCAAGGTGTTTCAGGTTAAATTCATTACCTGTCAGGTCCTTCTGCTCTGACATGCTCTTCTGATGTTTGTTTTAGATCATATCCCTATGATCTAGGGATTCCTAGATCATAGCCATCTAGCCATACCCCTATTATTGGTCTCCTGCTGCTCATGTAGATCATTAGAGGGTGAACAACAACAACAACAAGAACAAACCCAAAAGTCAACAAATTTTGTTTAAATTTAGCGACTGGAGGAGATAATACTGGCTAAACTTAATTGTCTTGCATTAAAACCAACTGAACAACATTTGGGTTCAGTATAAAACATAGGCAGACGTACACATAGGTTTTTTTGAGCTGTTTTAGATGTGTCTAACCTCGTGACTAGCTTAGCATTTGCTTCTCAATTCCACCATAGTCACTGCAGTGGTGCTCTAGTGGCTGTTTAACAAATCTTATGGACCAGTGAGAGTTTCTCTCTCTGTTGTTTAAATTCGGAAAACATTCATTTCAGTGTAAATTTGATGGTGAAGTATACAAAATGGTTTCAATTATAATTCCATGTTCACATGTTCATAACTCAATGAAAAAAATGTCTTTGGGGCTGAAACTTTCCATCCCATGCTCTGTCTCCACCCAACTATAGTTATTTTTTCTCCTCTGGAAAATTTGAGGAAATCCGTATGATCACTTATGAATGTGGAAAAAATGCATTCTTTCAAACGTTTAATTACATGAAAGGATCGACAATTGTGAAATCTTTAATATAAACCTACTATACATATTTATAAAAACCAAAATATAAATATATCAGGCCTCAAAAAAGAGATCACATTTTCACCCATTTGGAGAAAATCCTGATTTTGAATGCTTGCTAATTTGAAATTTAGAAAAAGTTGTCTTAGGCAAGCACAATAGTAATTTTCATGTTGAAAGTGGCATATTCAATATAAGTTTATAATATTATTACGAATATTGGCTGAATGATACATGATGCATCAAGGAACAGAACAGAGAGTAGAGATCGTTTCCTGAATTTTCAACTCTCTACATGCAGTGTGCTCAATAAATGCTTACTTATCAAATAAAATGTGCAAAATACAGTAGATAACTTTTTTTAGAGCTTAAAGTTAATTTGACCTGCAGAAGTGACTTTTTACCATATCATCACAACAATCTACTTTGGAAATTTAAAAAGACATCTTCCTTGGTCATTAAGTTGCCTATAAACATTTTCCCTGTAAACAAAGCAATTATTTAGGAATATTATGACAGTCAAACCTTTTGAGCATTTCTCACACTAACCCTTCCTGAATTTCCTCCTTACTACAAATTGTCCAGTGGCTAGAAATGATTACCAGGGATAACAATCTCTACCCAAGCAGCTATTAGAGAATGCAAAATGGTGCAGCCACTTTGGAGGACAGTTTGGTAGTTTCCTCCAAAACTAAACATATTTTTACCATATGATCCAGCAGTCGTGCTCTTTGGTATTTACCCAAAAAGAGTCAAGAACATGTCTACACATAAACCTAGACATGGTGTTTATAGCAGCTGTTTTCACAATGGACAAAACTTGGAAACACCTAAGACGTCCTTCAAGCAGGTGAATGGATAAATCAACTGTGATACATCCAGACAACAGACTACCGTTCAGCACCAAAAAGAAGCGAGCTATCAGGCCATGAAAAGACATGGGGACAATCTTAAATGAATAAATATTCCTAAGTAAACAAAGCCAATCTGGGGCACCTGGGTGGCTCAGCCAGTTTCAGTGTCCGACTTTGGCTCAGGTCGTGATCTCATGGTTCAGTGGGTTTCAAGCCCCACATCAGGCTCTGTGCTGACAGCTCGGAGCCTGGAGCCTGCTTCAGATTCTGCATCTCCCTCTCTCTCTGCCCCTCCCCTGCTTGTGCTCTCTCTCTCTCAAGAATAAATAAATAAACATTAAAAACATTAAAAAAAAAAAAGAAGCCAATCTGCAAAGCTTACATATAGTGTGATTCCAACAGTATGATATTCTTAGAAAGGCTATGGAGACGGTAAAAAGATCAGTAGTTGTGGGGAGTTGGGGGCAGGGAGCTAAACAGGCCAAGCACAGAAGATTTTTAGGGCAGTGTAATTATTCTGTATAATACCATAATGGTGGATACATGCATTAGACATTTGTACAACACACCATGACCTCTAAAGTCTAAATAGACTCTAAATAGACTCTAGACATTTGGTGACGATAGGTCAGTGTAGGTTCATGAATTGTGACAAATGTACCTCTCAGGTATGGAATATTCATAGTTGTAGAAGCTGTGAATGCTTAGGGGCAGAGAGGATATGAGCTCTCTTTATAATTCCTGCTCAATTTTGCTATGAACCTAAATCTTCTCTAAAAAATAGTCTATTTAAAAAGTAGGAAATCTTCAATCTTGAATTTTGTAAGTAAAGTGTAAAAACATCGGGGGGAAGTGTTTGGGTTAGCTGAGAAGTCAGCTCGTCCGTTTTTGCAGGTGACTATCGGGTTAGTTTGATATTCTGGTTAATAGAAATAGAACCGGGGACCTGGGTGGCTCAGTTAGTTAAACGGCCGACTTCAGCTCAGATCATGATCTCACAGCTCCGTGGGTTCAAGCCCTGCATCAGGCTCTGCATTGCCCAGTGCAGAGCCTTCTTGGGATTCTCTCTTCCCTGCTCTCTCTGTCCCTCTCCTACTTGTGCACACACACTCTCTCTCTCAAAATAAATAAATAAATAAATGTTAAAAAAATGAAAGAACACTTAAAAAAAAAGTGGAGCCACTTTGTTTGCAGGAGATTGAGGAAAGGGGGGAATTACTTTTAAATGTCAGAAAGATGAAAGTCTAATGTGCATTGATATTTGTTTTTTGTTTCACCTCTTGGCTTTAAATGCAGACAAGAAATAAAATGCCTTTCCAGAGAAACCAATAGAGAAGAACATTGCGAGAAAGGAAACGGTTCTCAGTGAAATGACATACACTTGTCTCTGCATTGATTAGAAAGTTATCAGTCACCCCAGTGGCAATAGTTCTCAGAAGGTAGTGAGAATCACAAACCAAAATGGGGTGTTTTGAGAAATGAGCTTGAAGGAAAAGAAGTAAAATGAATGAGGAGAGAGAGAGTCTTTTGTCTCTATTTTTAAATTGCAAAATGTGTCATATACGTTTAGAGTAGGATATCTAACAAATGTGAATTATTAAAAGCAAACACCCTTGTACTCAGTCTAAAAAATAAAGCATGATCAACGTCTTTGAATCCCTTCCCATCCCAATGCCCCTCCTTGATCACACCCACTTGTCTCCATGAACGGTAAACAGTAACAGACTATTGAGATAATCAAATTCTTGTTTTTTAAAATACTTTTACCCTTCATATATTTCCCTTAACAATACTGTAATTTATTTTGCCCATTTTTGAAGCTTATACAGGTAGAACTATAAGTTACATATTCTTATGAAAGTTTCTCTTTTAATTCAGTCATGTTACATTTGAGATTGCTTTGGCTAACTCCAATGGGAGATTTCTAGTAGGCAGTGTGAGTCTGGAGATCAGGAACAGAAATCATCATAAAAGGTATTAACGTATACAGAGGCCAGTATGTTAAGTAGTAAACATTGACAAATTTTAGGCAGCAAGAGAATTTCAATTCAACACGGGAAAGGCATTTTATATTTAGAAAATTTTCAAATTATACACACGTGGTGTGTAGTCTCAGATTGGGTCAATGGTTAAAAGAGTTTCACCATTTTATGTAATGTTCCAAGATTACAAACAGTTTATTTGTGTGTTTTATGTGTAATTTAATTTGGGAAATCAGAAAGACTCCTTAGATACAATAGCTATGAGCATGAGCATATGACGCGGGGGAAAAAGGCAATCAAAATCTTTGGGAACCAGCAAGCAAAGAAATATGCAAGAATGTCATTAGCCCATATGAAGAAAATCAAACATGGTGTGATTTTAGGGAAGGGTAGAGTTAACAAGAGAGACTTTATTTAAACTTGAAGCTCAAAACATTCTTCTCTGAATGGCCCTTTGATGGTGGCATCCGACCATTCCTTGGCCCAGAAGCGAATATTTTTCTATACTAAGGATAATAGAAGTTCTGTTAATTGGTTTTTCGCTTTCGCACGCAACTCCAGATGAAGCACAAAAAACTTTGTTGTGGTTGTAACACAAAATACTAATGCTTACACCTTCTCAATATAAAAGTAAAAAAGTATCTGACAGAAGGCACAGCAAGGAACAGAAAAGGGTAAGAAAAATATGTGGATGCTAATATTGTCATCTTATAATGAAAATTCACTAAACAATGAACAAATATTTATGTATATTGTGTGTAGGATTGTAAAGACAATCAAAAGAAGAACTCAAAATGATGATACTTTAGAAGGAGGGTATAAGAGAAAGGGAAAGAAGCACAAATTCTTTAGTTACTTTTCATATTGAGGAGTCAGAAATGGAGATAAAGGCAAATTATCCGGAGCTATGAAAGTGACCATCAGAAGAAACAAAAGTTGAAACAATGTGATTTATTTTTTATAGGTTTTATTTTAATTCCAGTCAGTTAACAGTATTATTTTAGTTTAGGGTGGACAATGTAGCAAGTCAACAATTCCATACAATACCCAGAGCTCATGGCACAAGTTTACTCCTTAGACTCTGCCACCAATTTCACCCACTCCCCCCACCTCCCCTGTGTATCCATCACTTTGTTCACTATAGTTAAGATTCTGTCTCAGCATGCCTGGGTAGCTCACTCAGTTAAGCATCCGGCTGTTGATTTCCACTCAGGTCATGATCCCACAGTTTGTGGGTTCGAGCCCTGCACTGGGCTCTGCGCTGAAAACACACGCAGAGCCTGCTTGGGATTCCTTCCCTCTCCTCTCTCTCTGCCCCTCCCCTTCTCTTGCTCGCTCACTCTCTATCAAAATAAATAAACAACACACACAAAAAAGTCTGTATCTTCCTTTCTCACTCTGTCTTTTTCCCTTTCCTCAATTGTTTTGTTTCTTAAATTCCCGAAGTGGAAACAATGTTAAAGGTTGTCTCTGACAACTGAAACTAGGGATGGGAAGTAATGCAGCAGGAAATTAAAGTGTTGCAAGGAGCTGCCACTATCACTTGCAGAAGTTTTAAAAGAATGGACCATACCATGGGACGCCTGGGTGGCTCAGCTGGTTAAGTGTCCGACTCTTGATTTCAGTTCAGGTCATGATCTCACAGTTCTTGAGATTGAGCCCTGCGGTGGGCTTCATGCTGGCAGTACAGAGCCTGCTTGGGGTTCTCTCTCTCCCTTGCTCTCTGCCCTCCCCCGCTCATGCTCTCTAATTTAATTAATTAATTAATTAATTAATTAATGGACCACTCCAGTTGCAGGGGTGAGGGCAGGGGTAAGGAGAGGCTAGAGAATCTCTCAAATTCAACCCAACGTAGAGGTATAAAATCATTTAGTTGATGCTAACCTTAGTTTGGGCAAAATGCATCAAAGTCAGAGCTCCACATTTATTATCTTAGGGCTTAATTTCTCTAATAGCTTGGACCCAGATGCACACCCCACCCAGCAATAAACACACAGATAAAAATACCTGGAGGCTGACTTAAAAGAATAAAAAAATGCTTTTCACACCTTTGGCATACTTAACGACATATGTAGTATTATAATAGCTACTATTTTTTTTTGACCTCTTACACTGGGCCAGGCATTCTGCTAATACTTTGTGTAAATTGTCTTTACAACAATCCTATGAAGTTGGTATTATTTCCATGTCATAAATGAGGAAAATGAGGTCCAGGGAGTAAGCTACTAAGGGCCACAGCTAAGACTTAGACCAGAGCCTGTCTGACTCCAAAGCTGGAATTCCTACCCATAGTATACAGCTCCATGGTCCCTCGTCTGCAGTTCTGAAGTCCAATGGCACTGAAAATCCAAAGTCATTATGCTAGACTCAGGTTATTTTCCTCTGGTAACCAAATCTGACCTAAACTGGTATGGAGTTTCTCAGAATCTTTAGCCCATTTAGTATGAATATTTATACTTTCTGTTGCAGTCATTTGCCTACAAGCTGCTCTCCTAGATGCCACTGGGGGTATTATGCAGTATATAGTATATGTAAAGTATTACTTGCTTGTAACCGGAAGTATTCCAAATTCCAAAAAATACCTGACTGCAAAAACTTTAGAGAAAAGATCATGACCCTGTATATTCAAATATTAATCATTTTAAAATTATTTCAGGGGCCCCTTGGTGGCTCTGTGAGTTTTGGCTCAGGTCATGATTACCCTGTCTGTGAGTTCCAGCCCTGCATCCGGCTCTGTGCTGACAGCTTAGAGCCTGGAGCCTGCTTCAGATTCTGTGTCTCCCTCTCTCTCTGCCCCTTCTCTGCTCTCTTTCTCTCTCTCTTTCTCTCTCTCAAAAATAAACAAACATTAAAAAAATTTAAATATTTCAGGGGCGCCTGGGTGGCTCAATCGGTTAAGCATCTGACTTTAGCTCAGGTCATGATCTTGCGGTCCAGTCCATGGGTTCAAGCCTGGCGTTGGGCTCTGTGCTAACAGCTAAGAGCCTGGAGCCTGCTTCAAATTCTGTCTCCCTCTCTCTTTGTCCCTTCCCCATTCACACTCTGTCTCTCTCTTTCAAAAATAAATAAACATTAAAAATTTTTTTTTTTAATATTTCAAAGCTCTCTGGTACAAACTTGGGAAGACAAATATTTATAAATAAAGAAAATAAAAAGGATTGGAAACAATCTATAGTGACCTATGTAATGTAGCTAAATGTATACTTTTTAAAACAGAAAGAACTTTTATCAAGTGTCTGGTTTTCATTTACCTCTTTCTCATCAAGGGAATTAAAAGTAAAAATGAATTACTGGGACCTTATGAAGATAAAAAGCTTCTGCACAGCAAAGGAAACAACCAACAAAACTAAAAGGCAACCAACGGAATGGGAAAAGATATTTGCAAATGACATATCGGACAAAGGGCTAGTATCCAAAATCTATAAAGAGCGCACCAAACTCCACACCCGAAAAACAAATAACCCAGTGAAGAAATGGGCAGAAAACATGAATAGACACTTCTCTAAAGAAGACATCCGGATGGCCAACAGGCACGTGAAAAGATGCTCAACGTCGCTCCTTATCAGGGAAATACAAATCAAAACCACACTCAGATATCACCTCACGCCAGTCAGAGTGGCCAAAATGAACAAATCAGGAGACTATAGATGCTGGAGAGGATGTGGAGAAACGGGAACCCTCTTGCACTGTTGGTGGGAATGCAAATTGGTGCAGCAGCTCTGGAAAGCAGTGTGGAGGTTCCTCAGAAAATTAAAAATAGACCTACCCTATGACCCAGCAATAGCACTGCTAGGAATTTACCCAAGGGATACAGGAGTACTGATGCATAGGGGCACTTGTACCCCAATGTTCATAGCAGCACTCTCAACAATAGCCAAATTATGGAAAGAGCCTAAATGTCCATCAACTGATGAATGGATAAAGAAATTGTGGTTTATATACACAATGGAATACTACAGGGAAATGAGAAAGAACAAAATATGGCCCTTTGTAGCAACGTGGATGGAACTGGAGAGTGTGATGCTAAGTGAAATAAGCCATACAGAGAAAGACAGATACCATATGTTTTCACTCTTATGTGGATCCTGAGAAACTTAACAGAAACCCATGGGGGAGGGGAAGGAAAAAAAAAAAAGAGGTTAGAGTGGGAGAGAGCCAAAGCATAAGAGACTCTCAAAAACTGAGAACAAACTGAAGGTTGATGGGGGGTGGGAGGGACGGGAGGATGGGTGATGGGTATTGAGGAGGGTGCCTTTTGGGATGAGCACTGGGTGTTGTATGGAAACCAATTTGACAATAAATTTCATATATTGAAAAATAAATAAATAAATAAATGAAATAAACGTTAAAAAAATGTATACTTTTTAAAACAGAAAGAACTTTTATCAAGTGTCTGGTTTTCATTTACCTCTTTCTCATCAAACTTGGCCTGTGAATGTGGAAAAAAAAAGATTAAAAAATGTTCTGGTAGTTTGGAGAGCAATTAAATGGGAAAAATCTTTGCAAATATATTTGCCTCCTACTTGTGAGCTTTTGAAAAGTGAAAATTTGTCTTTTCACAAAGTTCAAATGAGACAGAACAAGTGATTATGACCTTCCTCGGGTGTGGAAGGGACATGCTGATTTTGCTCAAGCCAGGAAGTGTTTGTGTTTTGAATTAACCAATAAAACAAAGAATGCTAAAAATAAATTTGGAGCTACAACACATTAAAACAATTATATAAACATTATTCCTAGTAAACAAACTGACTTAGATGATATTATTGCCTTTCTCCTTTTTTTTTTCCAAAAAGCACTAACACATGAAAAGTAAACAGTGCAATTTTGTGGCTTAAAATGACACTTCCATGTAAATTGCTTGGTGCTAATAAGCTGTTCCTCTGTATTTACCACATTCATTTGTCACATATTGATGTTGGCATTAGCAGTGGGCTTCTGTGAACTTAAGTGAACTGTTTCTTTTCTTTTACATTTTTGTAACAAAAAAGTTTAAATATACACGAGGTAGAGAGAGCAGCACAATAAATCACCATATATCCATCATCCAGGTTCAGTGATTATCAGCATTTTGCCACCTTTATTTATACTCTCTCTCTCTCTCTCTCTCTCTCTCTCTCTCTCTCCCTCTCTTGCTTTTTCTCCTTATGAAATATTTAAAAGCAAATCCAAGATATGACTACATTTCACTCTGGAATACTCCAGGTGTGAATTTCTTCTTACATAACAACAATACATTAAAACACTTAACAAAATAACTATTATCCTTTAATTCCACCAAGTCCATATTCTAACTTTATCCATTGTCTCAAAAATATCGTAATAGTTTTCTTGCTTTTTTTAAAACCTTTAACTTGTTGATGACTGTTTTATTATTTTGAGTTGCAATGATCTGTTTTGTTTGGACATACGAAAAGGAAATAACATGTTCCTTATCACACAAGCCCCAAGGGAATCTAGGTCTTGCCCATATAGCCGGAAAACTTGGGTTCAAATCTCAACTCCTCCAGTTACATGCAGTGCAGTCTTGGACAGGGTATGTAATTCCCATATACCTCACTTTCCTTTTCTGTAAAATGGGAAAAATAATAGCGACAACCTCATAGGGTTGTGGGGAGGGTGAACGAGTTATTGCATATAAAGCGCATACCGCAGTGCCTGGTACTCTGGAAACACTGAATGAATTCAGATTATTTTCCTCTGGTGTGCTTTTCCCTGGACACACAATGTGCTTACCCTCAGGACTTCTGCAATTTTCTCAGTATTTCTAGCACTTTGAATGTATGTGTTTATATGTTTAAGAAGAAATATCTATAATACAAGCACTAAAATGGAGACAGGGATTCCTTTGCCAAACACTAAACTGTACTTAGCCCTTTCATGTACAGATCCAGCCCCCAAATATCAACCAGAACCTACAGATATCCAGTTGTAAAAACTATATATATATATGTGTGTGTGTGTGTGTGTGTGTGTGTGTGTGTGTGTAGTCAAATATGGCCAAAATTGCATTCTTGGTAAGCTAGGACAGTGTTTGGGGGTGAGGGAGTGAATTAAATTGCCTTCAGGCAAGACATATTTTCCACTTCGTACTCCATTTACCACTGATTTTATTTTCTTCCCCAGTGAATTTCCACTTTCTTGGGTTTCTGATCTTGGCTTCTGATATTTACAAGGTGTGTGATGACTTTCAGGATGATGTATGACCACTATGATCATCAGTTTCCACATCTGAAAGATGGGTCTAATAAAACTTACCTCAGGGAATAGTTGTGAAGATTCAACACCTTTCAGCACCTAGGACATTGTAAGTGTTCCTTAAATGTTGGCTTCTTTCCCACTTTGATTAAATTAAGATTACACCATTTGTTACGGAAATGATATCCTAGCCTTTTTGTTGCTCTTTTTAAATCCTCCCACTCTGCCTCAGACATTCTTTTCTCTTCCACTGCCTTTCTTTCTGTTTTTTAATTTCCTCTCCACTGATATTACCTGTAAGGCATTCAGCCAGTCCACCATGCAGTACCCTGGACTGAGAAGGAGAGGGTATTAACATGGCTTCGATTCCTACATCATCTAAAACTACAATTGGCACTATCAAAAACAATGGCAACATTGGCTTATACTCATATAGCACCTTATATTCCTAAATTGTTTTTCACATGCCATTATATTTGATGCTGTTCACAATGCTGTGAATAAGATATTATTATCTCCCATTTCATAGTTAAGGTGGTCAAGGAGCAGATATTTTTTGACAGCCCAGAAAAAAGCATCCTTAACCAATATTTGCCACATCTCAATTAAAAATGTAGAATGACAGACTTGCATTTGTTTGTTCTATCTTGAAACTGATTGCAGGTTCAGGGAGAACCCACTTTGTGGCTCTGTGTTCATTTCTTTGTAACTGTTGGTTAAAATAACTTAACATTGAAAGAATATTGCACCCTTTAGGAAACCATTTCTGATTTAAACAGATTTTGCCACTCCAAATTCTGTCTCAGAAGCAGACTTTAAAAGGAGATATTGCCGGGTGCCTGGGTGGCTCAGTCAGTTGAGCATCTGACTCTTGATTTGAGCTCAAGTCATGATCCCAGGGTCATAGAATCAAGCCTTGCATCCGGCTCTGCACTGTGCATGGAGCCTGTTTAAGATTCTTTCTTTCTCTCTCTTTCTGTCTCTTCCTCTGCCCCTCTCTCTCCCACTCATGCCCTCTCTCTATAATAAAAAAAAAATTAAAGTAAAAGTAACAGAAGATATTGCTGAAGGAGTTGTGGCATTCTATTTCAGTTTATGGAAGGCCTGCTAAGGCAATGAAAGTTAGGGAGAGAAGCAAATCTCACTTCTGATGAAAAGATGAAAGAGAAAAGAAGGACAGTGGAAAACAAATCCAATTCCTATCCCCATCCAACCACTCATCTTCACTGACAGAGGGAACCACTTGGGAAACTTGCCAACAAGGGTTTCACTATGGCAACCCTGAATCTACAACACTCCCCTAGAATGGACTTTTTTGGTGTTAGTTAATAGAAGGAAGAACTCCCCAGAAATAATGAGTAAGTTAATACTTTTTATAACATCAATGGTTTATTAGAAATTGCTATTGGATGATGAAAACAATATTTAATTAGAATACCTTGCTTTTTATACTATCTGTAACTATCACACCAAAATTATCCTTAGAAGAATCATTTTGAATTGGATAAATCTCTAAAATAATATCTTCTGTAGCCACTCTCTTAAAAAAAAAAAAACCCAGTGGGAAATTCTGAATAAGAGTTATTGTAGAAACTGGCCAAAGCTTTGTGGGATTAATCTATTCTGAATATCAAAATCAGATTTTTTTTCTACTCTTTTCCCAAGGATACATTAGTTTAGGGTGTTGTAAATGATAGTGGAGAATAATAATGTTCGTAATGGCAAAAACTCTGATGATGCCATAGTAAAAAAAAAAAAAAAAAAAAAAAAAAACAAAAGAAAATGTACAGAGGAAAAAGATGTAAGAAAGGAAACAATTAAAACTCCAGCCAGAAAAGAACAGCTGTGAGAGGAGAGTGGAAATGGAAGCAAGATTTCAAAATAAAGCAAATACTATTTTCATTATTATTTAATAACTATTTGTTTGTTAGAAATATTAAAGTGCTTTAGAAACCACAGAACCAGACAAAATTCTTGCCCAGGAAAATAAATCAAAGCCCCAAGAGTGCTAATGTGTAGAAACTCATTACCTTTATTGTAATAGTTCATTAAATAGACATAACTGGGAAGCTAACATTTGTTTTTATCTTCTCTATGTATGATAAGAACTGTTAAGATTTAATGGTGCTTTGTACTTTAGCTTTAACCATGCTACTGTAATATCTGTGTCTCCCTCAAATTCATATGTTTAAATTGATGGTGTTAGGAGATGGGGCTTTGGGTGGTACTTAGGTCCTAAGGGTGGAGCCCATATGATGGAATTATTGCATTATAAAAGAGACCCCACAATTAAGGATCTAAATGTGAAGCCTAAAACCATAAAAATCCTAGAAGAGAGCATAGGCAGTAATGTCTCTGACATTGGTTGTAACAACTTTTTTCTAGATATGCCTCCTGAGGCAAGGGAAACAAAAGCAAAAATAAGCTATTGGGACTACATCAAAATAAAAAAGCTTCTGCACAGCAAAGAAACAACCAACAAAACTCAGAGACAGTATACTGAATGGGAGAAGATATTTTCAAATGACATATACAATAGAGGGTGAGTATCCAAAATATAGAAAGAACTCATATAATTCAAGACCAAAAACACAAACGCTCCAATTTAAAAATGGGCAGAAGACATGAACTGACATTTCTCCAAAGAAGACATCCACATGGCCAACCAACACATGAAAAGATGCTCAATGTCACTTTTCATCAGGGAAATACAAATCAAAACTATGAGATATCATCTCACAACTGTCAGAATGGCTAAAATCAAAAACAACAAGTGTTGGCGAGGATGTGGAGGAAAAAGAACCCTCGTGCCTTGTTGCTAAGAATGCAAACTGGTGCAGTCACTGTGGAAGACAGTATAGAGGTTCTTCAAGAAATTAAAAATAGAACTACCCTTTGATACAGTAATTGAACTACTGGGTATTTACCCAAACAATATGAAAACACGAATTTGAAGGGAGACATGCACCCCTAGGTTTATTGCAGCATTATTTGCAATAGCCAAACTATGGAATCAGCCGAGTGTCCATTGACAGATGAGTGAATAAAGAAGATGTGGTGTGTATAACAAGAACCATATGATCCTCTCAATAGATGCAGAGAAAGCATTTGACCAAATACAGTATCCTTTCTTGATAAAAACCCTCAAGAAAGTAGGGATAGAAGGAGCATACCTCGAGATCATAAAAGCCATATATGAATGACCCAACACTAATATCATCCTCAATGGGGAAAAACTGAGAGCTTTCCCCCTAAGGTCAAGAACAAGACAGGGATGTCCACTCTAGCCACTGTTATTCAACATAGTATTGGAAGTTTTAGCCTCTGAAATCAGACAACACAAAGAAATAAAAGGCATCCAAATCAGTCAGGAGGAGGTCAAACTTTCACTCTTCGCAGATGACATGATACTCTATATGGAAAACCCAAAAGATTCCACCAAAAAACTGTTAGAATTGATTCATGAATTCAGCAAAGTTGCAGGATATAAAATTGGTGCACAGAAATCAGTTGCATTCCTATACACTAACAATGAAGGAACAGAAAGAGAAATCAAGGAATCGATCCCATTTACAGTTGCACGAAAAACCATAAAATACCTAGGAATAAATCTAACCAAAGAGGTGAAAAGTCTATACGCTGAAAACTATAGAAAGCTTATGAAAGAAATCAAAGAAGACACAAAAAAATGGGAAAAGGTTCCATGCTCCTGGATAGGAAGAACAAATGTTGTTAAAATGTCGATACTACCCAGAGCAATCTACATATTCAATGCAATCCCTATCAAAGTAACACCAGCGTTCTTCACAGAGCTAGAACAAATAATCCTAAAATTTGTATGGAACCAGAAAAGACCCCGAATAGCCAAAGCAATCTTGAAAAAGAAAACCAAAGCAGGAGGCATCACAATCCCAGACTTCAAGTTATACTACAAACCTGTAATCATCAAGACAGTATGGTACTGGCACAAGAACAGACACTCAGATCAATGGAACAGAATAGAGAACCCAGACATGGACCCACAAACGTATGGCCAACTAATATTTGACAAAGCAGGAAAGAATATCCAATGGAACAAAGACAGTCTCTTCAGCAAGTGGTGCTGGGAAATCTGGACAGTGACATGCAGAAGAATGCACCTGGACCGCTTTCTTACACCATACACAAAAATAAACTCAAAATGGATGAAAGACCTCAATGTAAGACAGGAAGCCATCAAAATCCTCGAGGAGAAAGCAGGCAAAAGCCTCTTTGATCTTGGCCGCAGCAACTTCTTACTCAACACGTCTCCAGAGGCAAGGGAAACAAAAGCAAAAAGGAACTACTGGGACCTCATCAAAATAAAAAGCTTCTGCACAGCGAAGGAAACAATCAGCAAAACTAAAAGGCAACCAACAGAATGGGAGAAGATATTTGGAAACAATATATCAGATAAAGGGTTAGTATCCAAAATCTATAAAGAATTTATCAAACTCAACACCCAACACACAAATACTCCAGTGAAGAAATGGGCAAAAGACATGAATAGACTCTTCTCCAAAGAAGACATCCAGATGGCCAACCGACACATGAAAAAATGCTCAACTTCACTCATCATCAGGGAAATACAAATCAAAACCACAATGAGATACCACCTTACACCTGTCAGAATGGCTAACATGAACAACTCAGGCAACAACAGATGTTGGCCAGGATGCAGAGAAAGAGGATCTCTTTTTCATTGCTGGTGGGAATGCAAGCTGGTGCAGCTACTCTGGAAAACAGTGTGGAGGTTCCTCAAAAAATTAAAAATAGAACTACCCTATGACCCAGCAATTGCACTACTAGGCATTTATCCACAGGATACAGGTGTGCTGTTTTGAAGGGACACATGTACCCCCATGTTTATAGCAGCACTATCAATAATAGCCAAGTATGGAAAGAGCCCAAATGTCCATCGATGGATGAATGGATAAAGAAGATGTGGTAACATATACCCAATGGAGTATTACTCGGCAATCAAAAAGAATGAAATCTTGCCATTTGCAACTGTGTGGATGGAACTGGAGGGTATCATGCTAAATGAAATTAGATAAAGACAAAAATCATATGACTTCACTCATACGAGGACTTTTAAGAGAAAAAACAGATGAACATAAGGGAAGGGAAACAAAAGTAATATAAAAACAGGGAGGGGGACAAAACAGAAGAGACTCGTAAATATGGAGAACAAACTGAGGGTTACTGGAGGGGTTGTGGGGGGGGGGTGGGCTAAATGGGTAAGGGGTCCTGAAATCAATGTTGCACTATATGCTAACTAATTTGGATGTAAATTAAAAAAAAAAAGGTGTGGTGTATATAAACAATGGAATATTATTCAGCCATAAAAAAGAATGAAATTTTGTCATTTGCAACAACATGGATGGATCTAGAGAGTATAATGTTAAAGGAAACAAGCCAGTCAGAGAAAGACAAATACCACATGATTTCACTCATATGTGTAATTTAAGAAACAAAACAAATGAACAAAGAAAAAAGAAGAGAGAGAAAGACAAACCAAAAACACAGACCCTCAACTATAGAGAACAGATGGTTACCAGAGGGTAGGGGGATGGGTGAAATAGGTGAAGGGGATTAAGAATATACGTATCTTGATGAGCACTGAATAATACATGAAACTGTTGAATCACTATATTGCAGACCCAAAACTAATATAACACTGAATGTTAACTATGCTGGAATTAATAAGAAAAAAAAAGATGATATAAAGTATATTTCTGGGGGTTTGGATGTGAGGTTGGGTACACAAATCTCACCCCTCTTTCCTTAGGATTCTGGCCAATGGAAAATCATTAAGCAAATGGATATCAAAATAATAGCTTTATTACTAACCAGGCAAGCACCAATCACCCCTCCTTGTGGGGATTTCTTGTATCAGCTTGCTGGGAGAACAGGCTTGGAGTTGATGCAAGGCAGAGCTTCCTTTTCCCCTGGATAGAGACCTAAGGACTTGATTATGGGAGAATTGGACCCACAGATTGACTTCTAGTCCAGTCCCCCAGCTGGCTACCTGGACTACTGACCTGTCTCCCTTGACTAATTACTGCAGAAGGGAGAGAATAAGAGAAGCAGGTACTAGACCTTGTCCTGGGAGAGTTTACCACGTGGAGACAGGAAGTTAAGAAGAGGTTGAGCCCACCGCACTTGAACTGAACTTCTAAGACTTAAGAGCTGAACTTCTAAAACTTTGAACCCTGCCCACTAGCAAAATATGGCCCAGTATTTCACCAAAAGAGCTATTTCTGCCTACATGAGTGGGTAAGCATAGAGAAAAAAGAAAACAAAAAACAAAAACAGAAGGATGTAGTCCCTCCAACATTAAGACAGAGAAGTTCCTTCCTCTATTTGCTGTGAAAGGAATATGCAAAAAAGAACATTGTCCCCCACCCTTCCCCAATATATATCAACATGAAAAGAATATTCTGATGTGATTATGATATATTTATATTCTTAAATATAAATTATAATGTTTTAAAAATTAAAAAAAAGAGAGTGCACAGAGTTCCCTAGCCCCTTCCTGCCATAAGAGGATACAATGAAAAGTCTGCGACCCAGAAGAGGGTCCTCACCAGGCCATGCTGGGACCCTGACCTCAGACATCCAGACTCCAGAACTGTGAGAAATAATTCCCGTCATTTATTAGCTACCCAGTCTATGATATTTTGTTATAGCAACACAAATGCACTAAGACACTTGCTCTATTGAAATAATTCACAGGGCACCTGGGTGGCTCAGTCAGTTAAGCTTCTGACTCTTGATTTGGGCTCAGGTCACGATCTCACAGTTGGTGGCTTTGAGCCCTACATCGGGCTCTGTGTTGACAGTGCAGAGCCTGCTTGGGATTCTCTTTCTCTCTCTGCCCCTCCCTGCTTGCTCTCTCTCTCTCTCTCTCTCTCTCTCTCTCAGTCTCTCTCTCAAAAATAAATAAATAAACTTGAAAAAAAAAGAAAGAATTTGCTTATATCCTGCCACTGTCTCTAGATTACACCCCTCCTCAAGGCGGTAAATATATTTCACTCACTTCTGTATCCTTTTCCCCTCGCAGTGCCTCTATATCCATGTTCCCCACTCAGGGAAGGCTGAGCCTGGAACTGTCCCAAATGCAGTTTACTATCAACCCCCATTCACATTTGCTCCTTTTCCTGTTTTCTCTCTAAATTAATGGTGTCACACTCCAGTGGCTCTCAACACAGGAATGTGGTGGCCATCTTGGCTTTTCCCTTTCCTTTACATGTATATTAAACTATTCAACAGAAACAACAAAATCAATTAATTTTACTTTTAAAATGTGTTTCAAATCTCCTCTCCTTCTCCATCCTCCTTACTATGCCCTGACTTTGGTTTCTCATTGTTGCTTGCAGTGTTTCGATAGCTCATCACTGGCTTCTAAGCCACACATTGCCCCCCACTCCAACGTATCTCTCACTGAAAAAAATTTTTTGAAAAATTCAGATTATGTTGTTAAATAAATAAATAACAAAATTCAGAGGTTTTTAAAAATCACCAATGACAAAAGTTCAGCCTTTTCTTCAGGACACACAGGTGCTCCGTGACCATGTCCCAGGGTCTCCTTCCCTCAAATTCATTTCACACCCCTTCCCTTTCACCCCACACACCTACACTCTCCCAGGTGGAATTTCTTCCTGTCCCCTCAAAACATAAGACCTCCACAACCTCTACATGCCACTCCTTCTTCCTGGAACGTATCCCTCTTTTATTTAAGGCAAAGTTCTATTCATTCTTCAGCACCCTGCAGTAATATCATCTCCTCTGAAAATTTGTTCCCAACCTCCAGACAGAGGCTGCCCCCACTCCAGGTTCGCACAACATATTGGTGATGTTTGTATTCAAGCATTAATTATTTGTCTTTGTCTTTACTTGTTCATATGATAATCTACCCCCACCTCCACCCCTGCTGCCTGCCACTGGACTCTGAACTTCCTAAGGGCCAGGACCATGTATACCTCTTGCACAACTGGCCCTTGATACAAGTTCTATCAATGCTTGATTGAAAGAATTAAGTGACTAATCAAGAAATGAAAAAATGAATACAATATTAGAAACTATCTTTAACTTGAGAGAGAAAATTCTCAGGAAATTTTAGGCACCATTTCCATGAATACTAACTATAAACTTTTATCAATAAAGCTTAGGTAGATCTCCATTCCAATACTTTAAGAGCATTAAATTTATGGCATTACCTAAAAGTTATTATTCCAGTAATTCTTGCTAATTCAGGTTGTTCTTCCTCTCAGGTTCTGTGAGTTTTATTTCTTTGTTTAAGATATATCTCCCTTACAAGATTTTAAGATCCATCAGAAAGGAGACCATAGCCATTTTGTTCAACACTGTGTGTTGAATGCCTACTCACAAAGTGGGCTGTCAGTAAATATTTACATAAATACTTGTCAATTGCTACAGATCCCAACAGATGAAGACCTAAAAATGGCTTAGAATAAGTGAGAGGACTGTGGTCTTGACTTGTATTATTAATTCAATGGAGGACATGAACCAATATGGTGGCTCAGATGCTTTCTCCTCAGGAGCTATAAAGATACCAGAAGCTAGACTAGGAAGAACCAAAACTCATTGTTACTCTAGCTAATTATGGAATTTTACACTGATGATTTTTCACAGGGACTCACTGAAGTTTTTAGTCCTTCCTGAGATAAGATGAGTTGCAATTTGAAAAACCTGCCAATCTGTTTGTCTTCCTGTCTAAATCACTCACTAACAAATAAGTGTGTCATTTTTCAAAGATTGAATTTAAAGGGTTGTTCTTCCATGTTCAGATGATTTATGAAAAGACAAGCCATAAGATTTCTTTGAGTAGGAAACTTCTCAGTTCTTTAAAAGTATCCGTGATTTGTAACAATTTAAAATATGTAAGTCATTAGAGAGGCAGTAGTGCATGACAGTTAAAGGTATGAACTCTGAAGTCAAGCAGGTCTAATTTGAAGCTGAGCAAATTAGTAAAACTGAATAACCTTCAGTTTCCTCATCTGTAACATGCAAATAATAATTACTCTTTTGTTTACTATAAACATGAAATGCCTTTCATCTCAGTGACACAAGTAGAAAGAACTCAATAAATAGCTGCTTTAAAAAATGAATATTCAGACGCTTCAGCCAAATATCTGCCACAATGTTCTAGGAAACTTCTACAAATTAGGTTGCATGATTTATATTAATGTTGAAAAAAATACAAGATTTTCCTTTCCTAAATAAAAATCCTGATGGAAAGCCATCTCCGGAACACATGTTTGGCTGACACCCATAAGTCATTTTAGTCTGTATCCTGATGAGGCTGCAAATTTCTAAATTGAGAATTTACTTTCCTGGCTTAATTAGGAGGAAAAAAATGTTTGACGTAGACATTTTTTTCAAATCTTGTATCTATAAAATCCATACTGTTTTCCAGAGTAGCTGCACCAGTTTGCATTCCCACCAGCAGTGAAAAAGAGATCCTCTTTCTCTGCATCCTCTCCAACATCTGTTGTTGCCCAAGTTGTTCATGTGAGCCATTCTGACAGGTGTAAGGTGGTATCTCATTGTGGTTTTGATTTGTATTTCCCTGATGATGAGTGATGTTGAGCATTTTTTCATGTGTTGGTTGGCCATCCGAATGTCTTCTTTGGAGAAGTGTCTATTCGTGTCTTTTGCCCATTCCTTCACTGGGTTATTTGTTTTTTGGGTGTTGAGTTTGATAAATTCTTCATAGATTTTGGATACTAATTCTTTATATGATACGTCAGTTGCAAATATCTTCTCCCATTCTGTTGGTTGCCTTTTAGTTTTGCTGATTGTTTCCTTCACTGTGTAGAAGATTTTTCAATTGTGGATTAGAGTTATTTTTATTCTTCTCTTATTTTATCAAAAATAATTATTAGATGAAATGAATTACTATTAAATGAAAAAGTAATTATTAAATTAAAGAGATTGATAGGTATTGAGATACAAAGTTCACAATAACCAGTGTTCACCCCAAACACTCTGTGAATCTTCTAGGCCATAATGATTGCATATGAGCCTTTCCTTTGGTGTCTATACTTAGAAATCAAAGATGCAAATTAAAGGGGTGCCTGGGTGGCTCAGTCAGTTGGGTGCCTTACTCTTGATTTCAGGACAGGTCATATTCTCACAGTTGATGGATTCAAGCCCTGCATCAGACTCCCTGCTGACAGTGTGAAACCTGCTTGGGATGCTCTCTCTCTCTCTCTCTCTCTCTCTCTCTCTCTCTCTCTCTCCCTCCACCACACCCCCCCCAAAATAAATAAATAATTAAACTTAAAAAAATGCAAATCAAAAAATTAAACTATTCATTGGGTGGAGCTCTAAACATAGACATGTCAAAAATCAACTTCCTTTATTTTCAATACAGGTATAATTTGTGTTTTGTGCAATAAATTTCACTTACAGCATAGAGTTTGGGAACACTAACACATACAGCCTTCCATGCATAACCATGGCTAATATCAAAGTTAATGTTCTTATCTGAACTGCCTAGACTCCTCAAAAACTCCCTGCCTCTGAGAAAAGAATAATGAAAGTATAAATATAAAGAAGTGTAGCAAACACTATGGTGGTAATCATTTTGCAATATATGTGTATCAAATTAACTCATTGTACACCTACAACTTAACATTATATGCCAATTATATGTCAATAAAGCTGGAAAAAAAACAACAAAAGAAGTGTGTGTAATAAGCAAGTGGCAGTGCTTCTGGAGTAAGGTTCTGGGTAGTTGGCAGACAGGGTAGATAGAAAACAAATTCCTTAAATGGTACACTATTGTGTCCTCTTTAAATTTTATGCAAATATATAAATTACCTATTCAAAAAGTAACATAGAGGGGCACCTGGGTGGCTCAGTTGGTTAGGCTTAGGCGTCCAACTTCAGCTAAGGTCATGATCTCATGGTTGGTGAGTTTGAGCCCTGTGTCAGGCTCTGTGCTGACAGTTCAGAGCCCAGAACCTGCTTCAGATTCTGTGTCTCCCACACATCTCCAGAGGCAAAGGAAACAAAAGCAAAATGAACTACTGGGACCCCATCAAAATAAAAAGCTTCTGCACAGCGAAGGAAACAATCAGCAAAACTAAAAGGCAACTGACAGAACGGGAGAAGATATTTGCAACTGACATATCGTATAAAGAATTAGTATCCAAAATCTATAAAGAACTTATCAAACTCAACACCCAAAAAACAAATAATCCAGTAAAGAAATGGGCAAAAGACATGAATAGACACTTCTCCAAAGAAGACATCCAGATGGCCAACCGACACATGAAAAAACGCTCAACATCACTCATCATCAGGGAAATACAAATCAAAACCACAATGAGATACCACCTCACACCTGTCAGAATGGCAAACATCAACAACTCAGGCAACAACAGTTGTTGGCCAGGATGTGGAGAAAGAAGATATCTTTTGCATTGTTGGTGGGAATGCAAACTGGTGCAGCTACTCTGGAGAACAGTACAGAGGTTCCTCAAAAAATTAAAAATAGAACTACCCTATGACCCAGCAATTGCACTACTAGGCATTTATCCAAGGGATACAGGTATGCTATTTCGAAGGGGCACGTGCACCCCAATGTTTATAGCAGCACTATACAATAGTATAGTCAAATATGGAAATAACAATAGCCAAAATATGAAAAGAGCCCAAATGGCCGTTGATGGATGAATGCATAAAGAAGATGTGGTATATATATACAATGGAGTATGACTTGGCAATCATAAAGAATGAAATCTTGCCGTTTGCCACTATGTGGATGGAACTAGAGGGTATTATGCTAAGTGAAATTAGTCAGAGAAAGACCAATATCATATGACTTCACTCATAAGAGGAATTTAAGATATAAAACAGATTGGGGTGCCTGGGTGGCTCAGTCGGTTAAGCGTCCAACTTCAGCTCAGGTCATGATCTCGCGGTCTGTGAGTTCGGGCCCCACATCAGGCTCTGTGCTGACAGCTCAGAGCCTGGAGCCTGCTTCAGATTCTGTGCCTCCTTCTCTCTCTGCCCCTACCCTGCTCATGCTCTGTCTCTCTCTTTGTCATAAATAAATAAACATTAAAAAAATTTTTTTTTAAAGATATAAAACAGATGAACATAGGGAAGGGAAGCAAAAATAATATAAAAACAGGGAGGAGACAAAACATAAGAGACTCTTAAAAATAGAGAACAGAGGGTTGCTAAAGAGGTTGTGGGGGGGTGGCTAAATGAGTAAGAGGCATTAAGGAATCTACTCCTGAAATCATTGTTGCACTGTATGCTAACTAACTTGGATGTAAAATCAATCAATCAATCAGATTCTGTGTGTCCCTTTCTCTCTGCCCCTCCCCCACTTGCATTCTGTCTCTCTCTTTCTGAAAAACATAAAAAACTCTTTACAGTAGTGTATAATATTTGTAAATAACAAAGAAAAGTAACTTCCATCCCACCTACAAAGAGATAAAAAGCAATGCTCTATCTAGCCCCGTGAATCTCCCCATATTTTGCCTCCTAAGCTTCTTCATGAACTCTCCTAGGCCTTTCTGTTTGGTTCTATTTCCTGGAATTCAATTCCTCCTCTCTGAGTTGACCTTTCACTTGGATGGTCTAGCTGACTTTGACCTGGTTTGCTTTACTAAGTGCTGATTCGCTGATTTCCCTTAGCTTGATCCTCTGAACTTCATGGGATTCCCCACTCTATCCCAGATGCCTCATTACAGACTGTCCCTCACCCAAGATGGGCACCCTGACTCTCCTCACCTCCGGGTTTGTAACCCTGTAGCAACCCACCTCTCTAGCTCTGTTGGACTTGAAGTCCACAGGCTGGGTTCAAAAATCTTCCCATACATTTTGATATGTGACCTCAAAAAAGACACCCACGTTAAAATCCCATCTCTACACTTACCAGCTGTGCATGCTTAGGCGGGTTCTTTCCTTTCCTTGTGTCCTGATTTCCTTATCCAAAATACAGAGATAATAATAGTAACTATCTCAATAAGGTGTGAAGATGGAATGGGTTACTACTCATAAAGAACTTAGAACAGATCATGCCACCTGGAATACTTGATGTGTGAGCTGCTATTAAGGCAAGAGCCACTATTTGTGGCTATCCTTATTACTTTGATTTCATCACACTGGGACTTATCTTCTACAACTGGGTCAACAAACTTTTCTTAAAGATCCAGATATTAAATATTTTAGGTTCTGTGGACCCAGAGGCAAAATCAAGCCTATTATGCAGGTAGTTATAAAAGCATGTAAAATGTAACCATTTAGATGTAAAACAACAACAATAATGAAAACATTCTTAGTTAATAGGCATCAAAAAACAGGTGGTTGGTCAGATGTGACCCACATGCCTTCATTCTCCAACTCCAGTTTGGAAACTGGAAACTGCCTAACACAAATAAAAGGTGACCTTTAAAGATGAACTGTATAAATAATTTAAAACTTCTAGTAGCCATTTATTTAAAAAGTAAAAACAATAGGTGAAATTCATTTCAATAGTCGATTTTTTTACTACAATATATTTAAAAATATTATTGTTATAAAAATGTAATCAATATAAAAATTATTAATGAGATATACATTCTTTTTTTAATCTGATATATATTTTACATTTACAGTACATCTGAATTCAGAAAAGTTACATGTCAAGTATTTAATAGATGATTTGGACAGTGCAGTCTAGAACTATAACATGAAAGGGTGTCATTAAATAAGGAAATATGCAAGTTTCCTTTTGCTCAATTATGAAGCATCTAACTTTCTAACATCTCACCAACACTTATCTGTTATCTATCTTTATCTATCTATCTATCTATCTATCTATCTATCTATCTATCTCTGCAATTGTGTATTCTGCATGTCCCAGACACTGTATTAAGCTCCAGGGAAAGACTGACAACTTAGGAATGGTTCCTATCTCCAGAAGTTCGCTACCTAACAGGGGAGAACAATTTCTAAGTCCGTAAAGGACATAACACACAGTAAGAAGGCAACACAGACACAGATAAAAATGAGACTGGGGGCAGAGTGTATGCACCAAGGAGGAAATGGCCAATCCCCTCTGAGTCCTGAGAAGAGGGCCAGGATAGCATTACCGAAGTGGTGATGCTTGACCTGAGTATACAGAGAAGCGAAAGATTTCTATCCCTGCACAGGAGGTAATGTGATGAAAGGTAGGAGTCAGGGAAGGGCCTGGCCCCCCCATGGATCTGGAGGTAATCCTAACGGACTAGACAGGAAGATGCTAGGAAGGAAAGTCATAGCCAGAGACCCCAATTAGGAGCCACACTTTGGAAGTATTTATTTAGTAGGGATTCTAAGAAGTTTGGACTTCACCCCATCAGTGATAGGGAGGCATTGGCTGGTCGGAGGCAGGAGTTGGTGTGATCAGTTTTGTATTTTGAAAAGATCATTTGTCTGAAGTTTGGGGCCTAGATTGGTTAGAGAAAGAGAGATAGGAAACAAGGAGACATGTTGGAAGATTGTTGCAGTAACCCAGCAAGTGATGAGGGGAGGTCAAACAAAGAAACAGAGAAGGACGTGGGTGCAGGAAACAGCAAAGGCAGCAAGAAAATGTGCAATGAAAGAAGTGAGTGGAAAAAAAGGCAAAGGCCCAGATTTCAGACCTATGGTGATTTCCATTCACCATGACAGGACAAACAGAAGGAGCTTCTTCAAAGAGAAAAATTTATTATAGAAGTTTCCAGAAACACTCATCTTATATGGAATGCTTCTCTATAGTAAGTCCGCCTTGGTCAAATTCAGTACAAGGGATTTGATTAGTTTGTCCTTTTATGAAAAGCTCACTAGAAGAAATAGATTAAAAAAAAAAAAAAAGGTTTTGTGTGATTTTCAGCCCTACATTGGAACAGTCGTACCAGTGTATTGTTTGATGCTTGTTTTCCGACAGAACATCTTGAGTTCATGATCTTATGTTCCTGAATCAACCACAAACTCCCTACAGAAAACTAAATTTGCCTGAACTGCAAACTCCTTGCTCTTTTTTGATCCTTCACTGATGCTTCTCTTCACCTCAAGCAGCCATTAGCTGTTATCGGCTCAGTCCTTCGTCTCTTATTATCACAGATTTGACCGTCATGATTAACGATCTTTCAGAGAGTCTCCAAGCATTATATCGCCCCTTAACTTTCTTCAAGGCAGGCAGGGAGAGGCAAGATTTCTCATCTCAACAGCTCTTTTTATTAGGGAGCAAAAGCCTTCCCAGAAAGTCTCCCCACCCAGCAGTCTTCCCTTTATGACTCATTGAATGGAACTGGGTCACATGCTCACTGTTAAGCCACTAGCATCAAAAGGCAGTAGAATTACCATGCCCTGGTTTACACCAAATATTGTTCATTCCATAGGACAGCAGAGGTGAAGGTCGTCTTTCCTTTTTATGTGCTACCAAAGTAATAATAATCAGCGTATTCATCTCCTATTGCTGCTGTAACAAATTACCACAAATTTAGTGCTATAAAACAACACAAATTTATTACCTTACCACTTGAGAGACAGAAGTCTAAAATGGGTTTCAATGGGCTGAAATCAAGATGTGGGCAGGGCTACACCCTCTGGAGGCTCTAGGAAAGAATCTGTTCCCTCATCTTTTCCAGGTTCTAGAGCCCTCCTGCATTCCTTGTTTACATTCCCATCCTCCATCTTTGAAGCCAGCAATACCATCATCCAATCTCTGTGTTTGTGTTTCCTTTGTCACATTGACTTTTCTGAATCTAACCCTCCCACATTCCTCTTCGAAGAACTCTTGTGGGGTGCCTGGGTGGCTCAGTTGGTTAGGCATCCAACTCTTGATTTCAGCTCAGGTCATGATTTCACGGTTTGTGAAATTGAGCCCCCTGTTGGGCTCTGTGCTGACAGCATGGAGGCTGCCTGGGATTCTCTCTCTCCCTCTCTCTGCCCCTCCCCTATTCATGCTCTTTCTCTGTCTCAAAATCAGTAAATAAAAAACATTTTTAAAAACCTTTAAAAAACAAAAATAACAATAATGAAAAAGAACTCTTGTGAACTTATTGCACCCACCAGGTTCGTCTAAGGTAATCTCCCTACCTCTAGATCCTTAACTTAACTACCTCTGCCAAGTTCCTGTTGCATAACATAGTCCCAGTTTTCAGGAATTCAGATGTAGATATCTGGGGGGTCAGGGGGTGGGGGGAAGGCATTATTCAGCTTTCCACAGTCAGGCTTCCCAATCCAAGGACAGTGAATGATTGCCAGAATACAATCACTTAGCTTCTTCCATGTGTCAAGCCCTATACTGGACACTTTACAAACGTTATCCAATATATATCTAGTGCTAACACTTAGGCAATGCCCCACTTTTTTAGATGAGACGAATAATGCTCAGAATGTCCCCGTTAACAAAATGAGGAAGGGCCTCAATTCAAACCCAGATCTATCTGCATCCCTAACCTGTGTTATTCCATGCTGTCTTCCCTGCTTGGAAACATGTGTTGGAAGCCACCAGGTGAAGTGTTTGGAATCACCAAAGTCGCATGATTTCTTCAAGGGCGTATTTTACTCGTGGCAAATATATACCTGGACCCTGTTTCTCAGAATTCCCAGTGAAATGCAGAACATTCCCTTTTTTAAAAAGAAAGCTAATAGCAATTTAATTCCCGTTTACTTCTAAGGACATAGTCCTATAGGAGTAATCAACCCCTAACCACCTATTTTCACTTCCTGCCTATGCCTTTCAAAGTCATCAAAGTGAATATTTTTTAGAATAATGTTAGTAATATCCAGTGGGTTTATTGTTTTATTTTATTTCTTTAAGTCTCAGAGCAGTTTATAGCAGTACTGAAATAATTCTGATAGGTTGCCTCCCAGGGAAGAATTTCCCTATCTATTTAAAGGTAGACACGCAATAAGGAATAAAAATAATATTTGTGGTAAATAAAATGTTTAAAATAAGTGTTTTGAAAATTAAAAACATTAACATATGGATTTTGACACTTACAATGATAAGTAGCAATATTAGTATATTAGGAGACAAAGATGCCTTCTGAGTCTGTCTACAGCACCCATTTGTGGAAAGGCAATAAAGTAATAGGGTACAGAGACGAGTTTCTACTTTTACACATGCTGAATTCCAAAGAACACACACTAAAATCAAATATAGAAAAGTTGAACGATAGCCTTACATATTACAAGGGGGATGCATATTCCAAAACAAAGCTAAAAAATAAATTCCTAATTACACCTTGTTTTTTAGATCAACTTCACTGACACATTACCAGCTTATTCCTTGTTTTTCTATCTTCCCTTAGCACTGAACACCACAGTCAACTCTTAGGTCTGATGAGTGTCCAAGAGAAGCTATAAAAAAAAAAAAAAGGAAATGCTCTGGGGGCCACAATCTTCGTCTTGATAGTTTTGTCACTAGTGTCAACACTTCATCAATAGCGTCAAACACTTGGTTTTCCTGTTTCCCATCCATGTTCAACTATTAGGAATGAGATGTCGTACGATATTTATTTAAATAATCGCAGAAGTACAGTCGACACTGAGCTGGCAAGAGCAATAGCCTAGACGGCATACCAAAGTCAGCGTAAAAAGGCAGTTTGGGTATAGGGTATATAGGATATCAGAAAGAGTTCACATACTAAACAGAAGAGAAGAAAGGCCTGCCTATATTTCTGTTCTCCAAAGTCAAGTCCCCTATGTTTCAACTGGTGTATACAATGGTTTCATATGTGTGTAAGGTGGGGAGGCTTGGGGAGGGGTTCTGACCTTGTCTGGGAAGCAAGCTTGACAGTTTGTCTAAAGCTCAGACAATTTTTTTTTCAATCAAAATGCTTCCAGAACAATGCAGGTCCAACAATCTAGTACCCTCCTTCCATGTCCCCACAAATCCACATTCCTCCTTTTTCCTCCCAGAGTCAGAACTCAGGACCCGGGCAGCGTCAGGTACATGGGATATGTGGCATCTGGGGTAAGCCTTCCCAGCAGCTATCAGCACTGCTGTTTTCCAGATGTGCACCCATTCACTGCAGGCCAGGGCTGCTGTTGCAAATGTGGAAGTTTGCAAATGAGTCATGAAGTCAAAATGACTAGGAAGTTCCGACATCAGCCATTTACATAAAAGCCGAAATTTGGACCATCCACTGATTTCTCCTTTAAAGGTATTGATGAAGAGGACTGCCTTCCAATCCGAGCCACGCTCAATATTGGGCAGAAACCCGTGGATAGTTTTTCTCAGGCCCTTGGGGAATGTCAGAAGGTTCTTATTAAAATGAACACTGAGTAATAAACTTTAATAGTCTCCAGAGGTACGTAATGCCAGAAAATAATACATAAAAAATGCTGATTTAATAAGAATACTTATAAACTCCTCATAAATCACTTATTGCAAGGCATAATTTTGAATTACTCAAAAGATACTAAAATCGTGATAAATTATAACTGTTGCTGAACTAAGCCTTATGTTTCCAGTATCAAACAAATAGATAAATTAACATCCTTAATTAGCAGCTGATGAGGAGAAATCATGCGTAGCTTTAAAAGAATCCTATAACGTCTGTGAAATTTCCAAGTCTGTTGGCTAAAATAAGCTTTTCCCTTTCACAGCTATTTTTTCCCCCTGGATCTCCCTGCAAGCTGTCAACCCAATATATCATGCAGGATTGTGAGGCTGCCCATCACAGGAAATTGCTGTCTGACAAAGGTATTTCCAATCTGTAATGATTACTGTTTCTGTCAAGTAGATAGTTAAAGTAATATCATAAAACCAAGAAAATCTGATGCTTCCCCATATGTCTGGGTAACCAGTGTTCCTTCCCTCACACATGCACTTAACAGATGCACTGTATTTGTTAGCAGAATACAAAATAAAACATAACAAAGCCCATTTTCTCCAATTTGCATAAACAGTACCAATGTGGGAGGGGAAGTTGGAATCAAAGATTCTGGGTTACTTTCACTCGTACCTTCCAGCTGTCAAAATCTGAAAAGGTATCATCACTCTGACAAGAAAGGAGTCAGTGTTTGCTATGGCAATGTTGAGGAGGGAATGACAAAGAGCCAGAGGAGGTGAGAAAGGGGTCAAGATTACTACTGTAGTCTACTTTCTCTCCATATCTTGTTATTTCAGACATTTTGACTAAAAGCATCCAATTTAGTGACTTTTCTTGATGTTTCACAGAAATGAATGTCTGAGAGGAGGGAGTGGGAGGAAGGTTCTCATGATGGTATCAGGCTGCTGAGATCTAAGTGATAGAGGACCTTCAGGAGTTTTCTGTCCCATCCCCAAAGTGAGGCAAACCTCGCACCCAGACTCCAAGCCTTCCAGAGAAAATGGGTGACAGAGCACTCTAGTTACCTTTTGAGACACATCTTTCAAGTGTGGGCAAGAGCCAGTGGGAATCTGCCAAGTCCCTGAACATCACACTTTATCCCAGATGATTTAATTATCTGTTGTTTAATTTGTAGTGGAGTTATTGTCTTTGGAAATTAGGAATTTGGAAAAGTTCATGACACATGGATTACCCACAGCCTAAGACCTCTTCATCACAAAAATGGCTACCTGAGGCAATCACTTCATCTTTGTGGTCCAGCTTTCTTATAACCAATGACAGGTATCAAAAAATGCCCATTTTCTCCTCCACTGTTGCCATGTCTAACGTCAGAACTGAACTGGGATGAATGAAACAGGCCACGCTGAGAAAAGCTGACCTAAAACTGAACCTGGCTACCAAGATGGGGCAGATGCCAGAGGACCCATAGTCCGGGGGCTTTGGAGGTAAAAGCAATGGGCACAGTCTGAATGAAGACAAAGAGGAGGCATCAGGTTGGACAGCACAGAAAAGCAGGGTCTCCCAACAACCACCACTGGACTGTATGAGAGGGATATTCATTTGTCAACACATTTTTATTAAGCACTTATGTGCCAGGCACTGTGGCAGGTTTTAGGAACGGTGAACCAACTGGAGAGACCTTGCAACCAGTAGGGATTGCAAGTGACAGAGAAAGTGAGATTTGCCTTAGCAGGATCTAGCAGGAGCTCTTAATCTAGGCTAGGAGAATAGGGAAGACTTCCTGGAATCAATGCCACTTTGGTCAACCTGAGGTATAAATGGGAGCTGGCAAGGAGAAGAGGCGGAGAAAGAGTATCCCAAGCTGAGAGGCATCTTAGGGTCCTAAGGAAAAGGAGTCTATGGTCTCTGATGAAGTGAAAGAACACCACTGTCTTAGAATTTAGAATATGTGGGCTGAGAATAAGCTGAAGTGATTTGAAAGGAGTAAAAAAAAAGGGGGGGGGAGCAAATTCTTACAGGTTTTGTAAGTCAGGTTAAGACTTACCTAAGCACCAAGAGACGTTATTAAGGAATCTAAGCAGAGGAGAACTGTGGTCTGATTTGCATCTTTGAACGTCACTGGCTTTGATGTGAAGGATGAATTTGAGGGAAACTTAATGCAAGGCTTCATGGCTTTAGGATGCTGCTGAAGTAGTCCAGACAGCCACGCTGGTGATGCCAGATGAGAGTGGTGATAGTGGAAGGGTTGAGAGCCACTTAGGAGGTGGGCTTAACACATCATGGTGCTGATGTCATATGATTTCACTCATATGTGGAATTTGAGAAACACAACAGATGAACATAGAGGAAGGGAAGGAAAAATAAGATAAAAACAGAGAGGGAGGCAAACCATAAGAGACTCTTAAATATAGAGAACAAACTGAGGGTTGCTGGAGGGGTGGTGGGTAGGGGGATGGGCTAAATGGGCCATAAGTATCAAAGAGGGCACTTTTCGGGATGAGCACTGGCTGTTATATGTAAGAGATGAATCACTGGGTTCTACATCTGAAGCCAAGACTACACTGCATGTTAAATAACTTGAATTTAAACACACACACACACACACACACACACACACACACACACACACACACACATCATGGCACTGATTAGATTGGGCTTGAGGGAAAGTCAAAGGAGCTAAGGATGAAGTCTAGGTTTCCTGCTTCAGCTACAGGTTGCTGAGAGGACAGGTTTGAAGAGCCAGTTGGACAGCTGTCATCACAAGTTCACCCTGTATGCAGGCAGCAGGGCCCAGAAGGTTCTAAAAAGAAGCATCAGATCCAGAAGGAGGATGCTAGAAGCAAAATGAGCCCCAAGCTGCCTTCTGCCCTATCGTTCAGGTTTTTGCTTTTGTATTTGCTGCCCAGCCCCACACCGCCCAAGCTCTGTCACAGAGAGGACTGATAGCTTGTGCCTCAGTTCTGTGAGGGGCTCCCTGCCTTCCCTTGACCTATGACTCTGTCTTTAACCTGACACCTTGGGCAGTTGGAAGTTAACGAGTTGGTACTGGTGAAGAGCTTCACCTCCCTGGAGAGATATTCTCCACTAGTTAAAATTGTTAACTGCATCGGACCCAAGACACTTCAGTGTTTTCAATTTCCTAATTCCACCCTGGAAATTTTTTTTTTCATTTTTCAGCTAATGACCCAGAAAAGTTAACTGAGAATTGTGGTTAAGCCCCCAACAGTAAGTTTCTGAGATGACAAACAAAAGATCAGGAAACCAAAAGTTCCTTCTAGGCATTCATTTGTTCATTCCACTAATATTTATTCAGTCATTCAATAAATACTTTAAAAGGTCCTTTCAGTGGTCTAGCCTGTGTTAGGCACTGGAGGGAGCTGTGAGCAAGACAAGTTATCTGCCCTCATAGCGTGTGGTGCATTCTTATGGAGAAGACACTAAATAAATAAGTAGCCATTCTGGGAAGTCCTATAAAGAAAACACATGGGGGTGTATTTATATAAAATACTTTGAGTGCGGAGGTGTGGGCAGGAGCCCTGTGAGTTCAAGGCCTCATCAGCCATGATAAGAATGTTGGGACTTATTCTAAGTGCAAAGGAAAGCCCTGAATGTCTTCAGCAAGGAGTGACAAAATCTGATGTATTAGTTGTAAGGTCACTCTGGTCACACCATGGAAACAAACTGGAGGAGAAGCAGGAGACTATGGTCGACCAGGACTGCAGAAGTCTCCATGAGAAATGCAAAATGGGTCCATGACACAACGGAGATGGAAAAAAGGCAGCAGCTTCAAGGAAGGGCTGGAGCATGGGGGTGGATGCTGGGGGCAAGAGAGGATCTCTCTGTGCAAGGCACATGCTTCCTCTTTTGCCTTCTGTGCAAACCTCCCATTTAGTGTCTACTAATGACGTGTGAAAACTATTCCTTTGTGGAATGACAACTTAGCCAACATCGCAGGATTAGTTCTGCTTGAGTCTAGTGTTCGTGCCCTGGCCTATGTGTCAGGTGTATTTCAGGTCACTGAGGAAGGATTCTGTACTGGCCATAAACACTGGAGGGGAGGGTTTTCATTGCTTGGCTCCTCTTACCTTCTTTTTCCCTCAACCCCACCCTGTTGGAAAGCACTGACTTGCACAGCTGGAAAAGATGACGTTGGGGACCAGGATGTCTCTACTGCCCCTCAGGCCAAGGAATGGCTTTAAAAATAGAATATTGAACCAATTAGTAGCCCAGTAAAAAGTCCAGATGCCATGAGACAGGGGCTCCCACTGCCTTGAGAATAACCAAGAGGGGCTTGGGGGCCTCTCCTCCACATTTACTTCCCCTCTTCATCCTTAATCTCAAGGTCAGGACAAGTAGCCCAGCGATGCCTTCTGCATGCTAACTTTGGATGCCATGGAGTCATTCCTGCACGAGAACATTGTCACAAATTTTATAAGCTCATCTAAGTGGATCAAACACAGGGTCTCTATTAGCCTGTGACTAAGAAAACTCTTACAGTAAACACACAATGATTGAGCCTCCCTTCATCCTCCTCCCCAAATAGATCTCCCTTTTCCCCATAAAATCTGCACCCATTGGGAGCACCAAGCGGGCTGGATGTTGTTCACTTTTGGTACTCCCTGCTGGGTGAACCAGAGCTGGTGACATCTCTCTCTTGGAAAGTGACCCAGGGAGCTTAGAGCAAGGCAGGGGATTATGTGAGGATTCTCTGTATGTGTCTTCAAGGGTAGAACTCTCTTAGTGCGTCCCTGGAAAGAAAACTGACGGGGAGTGACTGGTGACAGAGAAAGAGACTCACAGGGCCCTCCATCTGGTGATGAAGCAGACGGCAGCTTTATTTAGTTCCGATGCTGTGGTTCTTCATCCTTTTGTAAGATTTCAGCTGTCTTGTTAGACTGCTCCCCGGCACCAGATATTCTTTCCAAATCATTTCATTTCTAATAGCAAAAATAACCCAGTATTTCTGAATCATTTACATGTAAAAACTTTTTAAATTGTGTATCTCAGTTGAGAGATATTTTGAGGAGGGGGGCATTATGGGTTTTTTTAGTACTATGTGATCCCCACAACAGCTGTTATGGTGAAATTCATCTGGTATATTAACATTTATGTACCAGAAAGAAAAGAAGCTTAACATATAGCTTATCTTTCCATCAGTTCCGACCCTCTCCAAATGTTTTGAGGGATAGATACTAAGGTGGAGAAAACCCACCTGAATTCAATTGCTCAGGCTATTCTGTCAGCTGTGTTACCTTCCAAACACAAGTACTTCTTTAAAAAAATAGGAACCAGACTATGTATCCATGGAGGGGAATTAAGTCATCTTTTACCTGAACCACAGCACTGAGTTTTGGGAATTAAGATGATTTTATTTTCCCAGTTTGGGCTATTTTTCTAATAGAAGGAATAGATTTATACTGGCCAGTTTCTCAATCTTCCTCCCCCCCCCCATTAAAAAAATTGTATTTCCTAATATGCATACTGTAAAATTTACTCCTTGTGATGTACAGTTCATTCTATGGGTTCTGACAAATGCATGGAGGTGTGTGCCCACTACAATTGTGACACACACCAGTTCTGGGCCTTCCCCCCCAATTTTTTCACACTGCCCTTTTGTAATTGACCCATCCCTCACTGTCATCCCCACCCTTCTCTTTTCCCTCCCTACTGTTTTGCCTTTTTTTTTTTTTTTTTTTTTTAGAAATCATGCACTATATAGTCTTTTGGGTTTGGCTTTGTTTGCTTGGCAAAATCCATTTGAAATTCATTCAAGTTGTTGCATGTATCAATAGTTCATTCTTTGTTGTTCAGCAGAACTGCATTATATGGGCATACCACAATTTGTTTACCCATTTGCCCACAGAAGGACATTTGGGTGGTCTCCAGATTTTAGAAATTACATATAAGCCTTCTATAAACATTTGCGTGCAGATTTCATATAAACTTAATTTTCTATAACTTTTGGGTAAATGCCTAGGAATGAGACAGCTAGATGATACAGTAAAGGTAAGTTAAATTTCGAAGAAAACCTTTAAGGTTTTCAATGGAGTTGTGTATTTTACATTCCCATCTGTAATGTATGAGAGTTCCAACTTCTTCACATCCTCCGCAGCACTGAGTATTATCCTTTATCTTAAATTTTAGCCACACTGATAGGTGTGAGGAGCCTTCTCATTGTGCTTTTAAATCGTATTTCTCCAATGATGGCTCCTTCAGTTCCAACCATCATATCCATACATTAGGCAAGAAGCATGGAAAGACAACAGACAAAAAGCACATGCCGGCAGAGGCGGCCCCCTATTTAAGTGGCACTCCCGGAAGCCCCTTCTAATTGCCTATCGTTGGCCCCTCCGTGTGCAAGAAAGATTAAGAAATGTCGTTTTTTGTTTTATATTGTTCTTGATATTTTTTGAGAGAGAGAGAGAGAGAGGGAGAAAGAGAGCAGTATCTGGGGGAAGGGAAGAGAGAGCGACAGAGAGCGAGAGCGAGAGCGAGAGAGAGAGAGAGAGAGAGAAAATCCCAGGCAGGCTCCGTGCTCAGCGCAGAGCCTGACTGGGGGCTCCATCCCACAACCCTGGGATCACGACCTGAGCCAAAATCAGGAGTCCGATGCTCAACCGAATGAGGCACCCAGGCACCCCTGTTTTCTGTGTTTAAAAAAAATTTTGTTTTAATGTTTATTTATTTCTGAGACAGAAACAGAGTATGGATGGAGGAGGGGCAGAGAGAGAGGGAACCACAGAATCCGAAGCAGGCTCCAGGCTCTGAGCTGTCAGCACAGAGCCCAACACAGGGCTTGAACTCACAGACCTCGAGATCATGACCTGAGCCAAAGTCGGTGGCTCAACTGACTGAGCCACCCAGGCGCCCCCCTGATTTTCGTTTTAAATATGAGCATATTGCACCAGAGTGAAATTAGGGTTTCTAAGTAAGAAAGGAAAGAGTGGACCTTGGGTTATCACACCAATTTCCCTTATTCCCTCTCACGCCTCTATACAGTCTCTTCTTCACCTGAGGCCAGAGTGATCCTCACTAAGATTCATCAGATCTTATCACTCCAGTACTCCAAATAATCCAGTGCTTCCCATCTGTCTCAGAGTAAAATCAAAAGTCCTTTCAACTGTTCATAAGCCCTTTCCTCACCTGCAACCACCCCACCTTTTGGAATCCCTCTGCCACCAGTTCTCCCCTTGATCACTGTGCAGCGGCCATACTGCCCTTCTTCCTCTTCTGTGAATGAACCCCACGTGCTCTCACTTCCAAATGTTTGCATTTACTACTCCTTCTGCCTGGATAGTTCTCCCTGCAAATAACATCACTATGTTACTCCCAATTCCCACAAGTTTGCACATAAGTGTTCTCGTGTCAGAGAGGCATTTCCTCTTATAAAATCATCTTATATAAAACAGAACTACCAACTCTCCTCATATTGTTTTATTGTCCTTAGTGCCTAATGCCATCTGACATGTCATATGTTCTGCTTAGTTGTTAATGGGATATTTCTTCGTGTCTGGAATACAAGAGATCAGGAACCTTGTTTTTTTCACTTCTATGTCTACAAGAGGACCTGACACTCAACAAATATTTGCCAATGGAATGAATGAAGGGAGGAGGATGACGGAATGCCAGTGACTGAATGGACTTGCAGAGCACTCATAGAAGAGACAGTGCTGTGGTATTTTCTCTTCCCCTACTGTAGATCCTTTTGTCACCATTTCTCAGTTGGGTGAGAAGGACCTCAAGAGAGCTTGGGGTTTGGTAAAAAGAGATCCTGACTTCACACCCCTGGCTGCAAGTTTACTGTACTAAAGAATTCTTTTTTCTTTAAGGTTATGTATTTATTTTGAGGTGGGGAGGGGAAGAAAGAGAGAGAGAGAGAGAGAGAGAGAGAGAGAGAGAGAGAGAGAATCCCAAGCAGGCTCCATGCTGTTGGCACAGAGCCTGATGCAGGGCTCAAACTCTCAAATCGGGAGATCATGACCTGAGCCAAAATCAAGAGTCAGATGCTTAACCAACTGAGCCATCCAGGTGCCCCTGAACTAAAGAATTCTGAGGCGAGGAGTTACATGTAGTTTTCTGACATTGCAGAGCATGGAAATAGAGGAAGGGATTGGGAGTTTGGAAGGAAAAGGGAGGCATAATTGTTCCTGTCTGCCAAGTGCACATTACAAAGGCAGCCACTGGGTCATATTGAAAGAGTCCCACCAGGGGTGCCTGGGTGGCTCAGTCAGTTAAGCGTTTGACTTCAGTTCAGGTCATGATCTTGCGGTTCGTGAGTTCGAGCCCCATATCGCACTCTGTGCTGGTAGTGCAGAGCCTGCTTGGGATTCTCACTCTCCCTCTCTCTCTGCCCCTCCCCCACTTGTACCCATGCTCGCTCTCTCTCTCTCTCTCTCTCTCTCTCTCTCTCTCTCTCTCTCTCTCTCAAAACCACCCAAGTCCTTTCCAGAGTGTATTAGTTTGCTAGGGCCATCCTAACAAAGTACCATGACTGGGTGACTTAATAAGTAGAAATCTTTTTTCTCACAATTCTGGAGGCTGGAAGTCCAAGGTCAAGGTGTTGATGGGTTTGGTTTCTTCTGAGGCATGTCTCCTCGGCTTGTAGCTAAGCATCTTCTCTGTGTGTCTTTACATCATTTTTCTTCTGCACATACTTGTATCCTAATTTCCTCTTCTTAAAGGGACACCAGTCATACTGGATTGGGGCCCACCCTAATGACCTCATTTTAACCGAATTACCTCCTAAAAGATCCAATTTCTGAATACAGTCACATTCTCAGGTCCTGGGTGTTTGAGCTTTAACACATGAAGTCTGGGAAGACACAGTTCAGCCCATAACAAAAGGCTAGGAATTCTCAGCAGAAAGAACCTGTGTAGTATGTCTTCCCAGAGCATAAGATCTGGGACATGTTAAGGCCTGCAGGAAAGAACATCACCAAGGCCAGGGAATGGTACAGTGCATAGGTTCTTGCAGGGAGATCTTGAAGAACCCACAAGAAGAGCTTCGTGAGGAAAGAATTTACAGATGGACCCCTGACATTTAATAGCCAAGAAACTACCAGAACCAAAAATAAGAGAATCTAAAGAAAAGAACTTTATTCCTTTTGCTTCTGTTTCCTCTCCCTCCAAACACTGACCCTGTACAGTGAAGAAGAAGGTGGAGGGAGGAGAGTCAGAGAACAAACCACTAGACTCTTTCCCACTGCAGGGTGCAGACTTGTGAGTCACACCCAAGCTGGGGGAGGAAAAAAAGGTTAAATTGGGTGAGAGATGAAAGTTTGATTTCTGAATTTGGCCTGCTGTGGACCTGGGCTGCTGGGGAGCAAGGCAGGTCAAAGATGTGAAGACCGTGGGGTTTTGTCAGCAGGAGACATGAGGCTGCTTTGGAGGAGTGTCAACTCAGACTGTCGTGAAAAACCCATGGCCTTCTGGAAGGGGAAGCATTGCCTGTACCGTCAAAACTGTCCTCAGAAACCAAGACCCTAGCACAGTACCTGGGAAGGAATCTTTCATTTCCCAGTCTTTTCACAGCAATTCTGCCAAGAAAGTTCATCGTCCAGGGGCACACTCTCAAGACTTGTGTACCTGCTGGTTTTAAGGTACTTTGGTGCCAGGCCCCAAAGTGCAAGGTCAGAATTAATTCCAGCACCCAACATCACAAAACCCAGAACCCCAGAGAACTTTCCCCATCGGACCAGTGTCCTAGGGATGGGGCAGGTTTTTATTTCTAAATTCAAAATACAAAAGGTCTTGTGCACACTTCTCCCAGGACAATCAGGGTTATATGTCCTATAGACACCCTACAAAAGGAGGCCATGTCCCGCAATTCCAAAATGATGTTCTATCACCACCTACCCAGGATGCAGCTGGCAAATTCTCTGTATTAGTTTGCTAGGCCTTCCATAAAAGACTGGATGGCTTAAACTGTAAACATGTATTATCTCTCAGTTCTGGAGGACAGAAGTCCTAAATCAAGATGTCGTCAGGATTCGTTCCTCTTGAGCACTGCGAGAAAGAATCTGTTTCGTGAATCTCTTCTAGATTCTGCTAACTTTCTGGTAATCTTTGGTGTTTCTTGGTTTGTAGAAGCCTCACCCTCATCTCTGCCTTCATCTTCACAGGGCCTTCTTCCTGTGTGCATGTCTTTGTGTCCAAATCTCCCCTTTTTATAAGGACCTGTCATACTGGATTTAGGGCTCAGCCCAATGAACTCATCTTAACTAACTACATTGCAAAGACACTATTTCCAAATGAAGTCACAGTCTGGGGTTACAGAGGGTTGGACTCCAGCATATAGATTTTGGGAGAGGGGACAGACATAGCTCAACCCATAACAGATTTCAGCAAAGAAAAAAATAAAAGTTTAATCTGTAACAGGGCACCCCATTGGCAGGCTACCATCCCACTCCAACTATGACGATGATTTAAAAACAAAAACAAAAACAAAAACAAAAACAAAAACAAAAACAAAAACAAAAAAAACATATATATGTAAAGCCTGGCAAGAAACCTCACTCAGGGGGAGGAACCACAACCTCAGTAACTAAATAATTAACCCACTATGGAGTGAGATTGACAACAGTAACAACATGTTCCCCTTATCCTAGTCTAATCATAATGCCAAGTAATAAAACCGAGGTCTTTTTTTTAAGTAAAAAGCAATTATATACATACATTTTTAAAAATCAGGAATTTCAGCCTTTGCAAATCCAATGTAACTTCCATTCGTTGAGAGAAAAAAAAAATGTCTGTCTTGGAGTTGGGTTCTTTGAGTGGGTTTTGAAGGCTCATACTGAGCTCTGAGGCTTCATATTTTATCTGTTAACCTAGCTGCTTGTTGACTCATCTGAACCCAAGAGTTTACACACTAAGATTAAATGTGAGTAGAGCTTTGCTTTGACGTCAACAGTATGCGAAGGCTTTTATTTGCTTTGTTTGGAAATATTTTTCTTGGACGGCCCCATTTGGTTTTCTCTGACCCAGGGAGTTTGGAGAAGGCAGAGGCACAGCAAAAGTTTCTTTAGTGTCCTCTGCCATCGAGTCACATCAGAACGGTCTTAAAAGAATGGTCCTTGCGTGGATGTAGGACTTTTATTCAGGATGTCAGAGGATTTTACAACAGGAATTATTTTCTATTTTATAGTTTCAAAGGTGATTGGAAGCAAGTTCAAGCCCTGTGAATAGATCTGGGGGGGGGGGGGGGGCGGGAATCAAAGAATGAAGCATTATGACGGAAGTCCTAGCCCAGAAGCTGTGCTTCTTTGAAAAACGGGCTCCCTTTAAACCACAGTAATCACCAGCTGCAAGGTATCTCAGCATCTACCATCTAAATGAAATCCAACTTGGCCAACTAAGGGTATTATTTATTTAACAAATATGACTAAGACCTAATCTATGCCTCACATTATTCTGTGTGTGATGGGTGCAGTGATGAGCAAAATTGTCATGGAGTTACCTTTTGCAGTGGGAAATAGATAACAAACAAGATAAACATATTAGTGTACTGAGTTGAATAGGGTCTCTCCCCCTAAAATATATGTCTTCCTGAAACCTGTGAATATGACCTCCTTCAGAAATATGGTATAATCATATTTATGGGTGTAATCAAGGTACGATGAGATCATACTAGACTAGGGCAGGTCTTAAATCCATATGACTGGTGTCCTTCTAGGAAGAGGAAAGTTTGGACATGGAGACACACAGGCAGACCACCATGTGATGACAGAGGCAGAGACCAAAGTGACACATCTTCAAGCTAGAGGACACCAAGGATTGCCAGTAACCCCCAGAAGTTAGGAGAAAGGCATGCACAGATTTTCCATCAGAGCCTCCAGAGGGAACCAAGCTTGCTGACACCTTGAGTTTGGACTTCTAGCCCCCAGACCTGTGGGAGAATCAATATCTGTTGTCTTGAGATAGCTGGTTTGTGGTTCTTCGTTACAGCAGCCCAAGGAAACTAGCATGATTTGTGAGTGATGAGAAGGGCTAAAGAGAACGAAATAAAACAGTGAGGCAGAATAAAAAGTCCTGGGAGAGATTGCAGCGTTACATTGAGAGCGAAATCCTCAATGGGAACGTAATTTGAGTAAAACCTGAACAGATTGAGGATACAGAATGCTACCTGGCGAAAGTGTTCTAGACAGGAGGAAGAACATGTGCAAAGGCCCTGTTAGAGAACAGCAAGTAGGCCAGTGTGGCTGGAGTGGAACAAAAGACAAAGAGAGGAAGAGCAGGAAAGTTGCTTAGAGAGGTGATGGGTGGCCAGATCATACAAATGCTGTGGCCTGTTGTAAAGTCTCTGCCATTTACTCTGAATCACACAGAAAGGAAGCTCTTGGAGAGTTTAGAACAGGGAAGTGGAGCAGAGGAGTGACAAGATTCGCCCTAAATTTTAACAGCATCTTTGAATTATTGGGATTATTCTGAAAAGAACAGGACAAAAGCAGGTAGACCAGTTAGAAAACTAGTTCAATAATCCAGGTAGGAAATGACAATGACTTGGACCGTGGTGGTGATGGAGGTGGTGAAACTGATTGCACAGGGTCAGTTCCAGGGAATGTTTTGCAGGCATGGCTGATGATACCTACTGTGGATGAGATGTGGGGCACGAGTAGAAAAGGTGAATCTAACACTGGTCCAAAGTGCTTTGCCAGAGGAATTGGAAGAAAGGACTTGTCATTTATTGAGAGGAGAAGGCAGTGGGAGGATGAGACATGGTGAGGAATATCAGGAATCCATTTGAGATATGCCATGTAGATATATGTGAGAACATCAACCAGGCAGTTGGATACACAAGATGGAGTTAGGGAGAAGTCTGGGCAGGAGAGACAAATTTAGAAGTTGTTGGAACAGACATGGCATCTCATGCCTATGCATTCCTTACGCCTCTCCACAACACTTCTTGTTTCCCTGCAGAAATATTACATAATGTGACAATGTAAGGAGGGTGACCCTGCCTCCAACTTGTGACAGTTCTACACCCCTCTTATGGGAAGAACTATGAAAAACCGACTTACCACAATCTGTTCAATGTTTCAGATTGTTATATATTTATTTTTATAACCTTTCTATTAAAAATGTTAAACAGTTCACAACGTTATAGGACATAAAATAGGAAAATTACAATTTAAAAATGTAAAAATGGCAATTAGAGAAGTTAATTAAGTAAACCAAGCACCTGTGAGCAGGAGATTTCTATAAGTTCTTTTATGATGGTCACATTTTGTGGGAGGAAGAAAGGGGAGTAAGTACAGTCTCCATGGAAAATTTCCTTTAAATTCTTTATATTAAATTCTCACTTTTGGAAAAACACTTTGAATCAACGAATGAAAAGTTTGTGTTGACCCCTGAGGCCTAAGCACAAAACTGTTTTGATCGCTAGTATTAATTAAATATTGTCTTCCATAAAGGTTTAATAACTAAGTCATAATGCCTATGCAGGGATCCTTGGCCAGTGACCCTGGAAGTAATATATCAACAAGACTAAAACCTCTCTTCTGATTTAAAAGCATTGAAGGAGATATACCAGTGACAAACACAGGGGGATCTATGATGATGACCAACCCCCAACTGAGATCAGTTCAGAGAGACAGATTCAGAGTGCACCCAATGCGGCACAGTCCCCAGGAGACTGGGACTACTGTGCTGCCGTTTTCCTTAGTCTTCTTCAGATATTGCTTTGAGGTCTGACTTATCTTTTATGATTTCTGCTTTTCACAAGAAACAGACTTCATGCATGATGCTAGAGGGGTTCCTTCCCCACCCATTCATTGCTAAGCACACATACAAAAAAATCCTGGGCTAAGACTGTTCTACTTTGGAACCATGGTGTTCAACAAGTAAATTATACCATTTCCTCCAATTTAAAAATTTGGTATTGTGTGTTCAATGAAATTGTGCAGTGGGTGGGCATCAGCAAAAATGTTTCTTCCTGATCCTTCTAAGCCAATTCAGAAAAGTTATCTATAAAAAGTAGTATAGGTTAAGTATTATAAATATTGTAACTGAATGCTAAATTTAATGTTGAGTTTCAAAGTAACTAAGTTTAAAAAGCCCACATTTTTTTTAAAATTTTTTTTTTCAATGTTTATTTATTTTTGGGACAGAGAGAGACAGAGCATGAACGGGGGAGGGGCAGAGAGAGAGGGAGACACAGAATCGGAAACAGGCTCCAGGCTCTGAGCCATCAGCCCAGAGCCCGACGCGGGGCTCGAACTCACGGACCGCGAGATCGTGACCTGGCTGAAGTCGGACGCTTAACCGACTGCGCCACCCAGGCGCCCAAAAGCCCACATTTTTAAAAGGCCTATACATTTGTTTGGACAAAGATATTTTTTTCTGATATAGATCTACAAAATATTTACTGCATTAATTTTCATTTCAGGGATATTGGATGAAAGTAGAAAATGCTTACTATCATAATTTTGCAAATAATACCGACTATATACGATCACTTTAGTATTATCCTTATATACAAAGTGTGGCATTACATAAAAATAAAATGTAACTTCAAGGAATTACAGTCCATACAAACTGAGTTCTGATCATGTAACTCAGAAATGAGGAGAACTTAAGAAAATAGAGGGATTGATCATTAATATGTCTCCGTTACTTCCTTTAAAATATACCTCAGGGGCGCCTGGGTGGCGCAGTCGGTTAAGCGTCCGACTTCAGCCAGGTCACGATCTCGCGGTCTGTGAGTTCGAGCCCCCCCCCCCGCCCCGTCGGGCTCTGGGCTGATGGCTCGGAGCCTGGAGCCTGTTTCCGATTCTGTGTCTCCCTCTCTCTCTGCCTCTCCCCCATTCATGCTCTGTCTCTCTCTGTCCCAAAAATAAATAAAAAACGTTGAAAAAAAAAATTTTTTTTTTTTTTTAATTTTTTTTTCAACGTTTTTATTTATTTTTGGGACAGAGAGAGACAGAGCATGAACGGGGGAGGGGCAGAGAGAGAGGGAGACACAGAATCGGAAACAGGCTCCAGGCTCCGAGCCATCAGCCCAGAGCCTGACGCGGGGCTCGAACTCACGGACCGCGAGATCGTGACCTGGCTGAAGTCGGATGCTTAACCGACTGCGCCACCCAGGCGCCCCGAAAAAAAAATTTTTAAAAATATATATATACTTCAAAAACAAAATTTGGAAATTGCTGAACTGCCATTAATTCATCATGCCTAAAGTGTTGCTATTCTGCAATGTTGATTTAAAAAATAATAGTAAGATTTATACAAATCTTGCAGAAAAATCAAGGAGGAAGTATTTCCCAACTGAATTTGATGTCAGCATAATCTTAATACCAAAACATAACAAAAAAAAGAAAAAAGGAAATTGTAAACCAATATATTTTATGAACATAGACACAAAACTTAAAAAATTAATAAATCAAATGCATCAATATATAAGAAGCATAATATATTATGATCAAGAAGGATTTATACCAGGAACACAAGTTTAGTTTGACATATGAAAATTGATCCGTGTTATGTGGCACATGAACAGAATGGAGAAGAAAAATTATAAAATCATTTCAAGAGATGACAAAACTAGCCTTTGACAAAATTCAGCACATATTCATGATTTTACAAAGACCACCTGGCAAATAAGGAATAGAAGGAAATCTTAGTTTAATGAACGGACTATAATACAGACTAACAGCTAATATAATGCTTATAGTGTAAAGCATTGAAAGCTTTCTCCCTATGATTGGGAACAAGGCAAGTATATTCACTCTCACCATTTCTATTCATTGTGCTATTCTAGTACAGTATTAATATTGTACTGAAAGCAATAGGCTCATAAGGCAAGAGAAAAGAAAAACAAGGCACATAGTTTTGATAGAAAGAAATAAAACTGTCAGACGATGTGATCACATACCCAGAAATCCCTGTGGAACCTACAAAAACAAATCCTATTAGAACTGACAAGTGAATTTGGCAAGGTTGGAGAATGTTAGGGTAAAGCACAGAAATTAATTGTATTTGTGCATACTAACAATGATAAAGTGCAATCTTGAAACACTACCATTTACAACAGGAACACAATGTCAAACACCCAGGAATAATTCTAACAAAGGATGCACAAGATCTCTACACTAAAAACTACAAAAATTTCTAAGAGAAATTAAAGAAGACTTAAATAAATAGAAAGATATACTGTGTTCCTAGACTGAAGGACTCAATGTTATTAAGTTGTCCATTTTACCCAAATTGGTCTCTTTAATATAATCCCCAAATCCCAGAAGCCACTTTTGAAGAAGTAAGAGACAAGCTGATTCTAAAATGTATGTGGGGGGTGCCTGGGTGGCTCAGTCGGTTGAATGTCCAACTCTTGATTTCAACTCAAATCATAATCTCACAGTTCCTGGGGTCAAGCCCCACATCGGCCTCTGTGCTGACAATGCAGAACCTGCTTGGGATTCTCTCTTTTTCTCTCTCTCTGCCCTGCCCCGCCTGTGTGCGCTCTTAGTCAAAATAAACAAACATTAAAAAATAAAATATATGTGGAAATGCAAAGAATCTGAAATAGCTTTTACTCTGAGAAAGAATAAAGTTGAAGATAGATACTGCTGTATTTCAAAACTTACCATAAAGTAATATTAATTAAGACAGTGTGCTACTGCTACAAAGATAAATAAATTGATCAATGAAACAAAAATAGAGATTTCAAGAATACATCCACACACATATAGTCAGTTGGTTTTCCCAAAAAATGTCAAGGAAATTCAATGGGGGAAAGTCTTTCATACAAATGGAATTAAAATAACTGGAATCCACATACACAAAATAAATAAATCAACCTCAACTGCTATTTTACTTCATACAGAAAACTTAATTCGAAGTGGGTTATACATCTAAACTTGAATATGAGAGTCATAAGGCTCTAGAGTGGATAAAGATCTCTTAGATCACAAAAGCACTGACCATAGAAGAAAATATCAATAGATTAGACCCATTAAAGTTAAAATTTTCTCCACATTGAAGAACTATGACTTAAAAAATTAATAGGCATAGTGTAGACTCAGGAAAAAAAACAATTGCTAAACATCCATTTTGAAAAATCTGGTATCGAGGACATATAAACTCCTATAAATCAAAATTAACAGGTTTTTTTAAGCCTACCTTTTAAATGCACAAAATATTTGAATAAATCCTTAACCAAAAAAATTTATAAACAAGTGACCAATAAGATACTTAAAAAAAATTTTTTTTAATGTTTATTTATTTTTGAGAGAGAGAGAGAGAGAGAGAGAGAGAGAGAGAGAGTGCGCGCGCAAGTGGGGGAGGGGCAGAGAGAGAGGGAGACACAGAATCCAAATCAGGCTCCAGGCTCCGAGCTGTCAGCACAGAGCCCGATGTAGGGCTCAAAGTCACGGACCACGAGATCATGACCTGAGCTGAAGTTGCACACTTAATCAATGGAGCCACCCACGCACCCCAATAAGATATTTTTAAAAAGCTCATTATTGTTCCAAAGGGAAACTCAATGTAAAATTAAAATGGAGTACCATTTCATATTCACTAGAATAGTTAATGTCAAAACTGACAGCACCGAATGTTGGTGATATGGACAACTGGAACTCTCCCACAATCCTGATGAGAATGTAAAATGTTATAACCCTTGGAAGAATGCTTAGGCAGTTTCATATAAACATATATCTGCCCCTTGGCCAGAAATTACACTTCTAGGCATTTATCTAAGATAATTGAAAGCACACATCCACAAAGAGATATTTACAATAATGTTCTTAGCAAACTTATTCATTATATTAAAAATCTGGAAACGATCCAAATGTCCATCAACAGGTGGCCAGTTGTTGAAGGGGGAATGTGATGACAAAAATGAGATACAAAGGACATAATAGAAATGTTCTATGTGATTTTTGTGGGTGGAGGTTACACAGGTGTACACATTTACCAAAACTCATCAAACTGAACTCTTAAAATCTGTGCATTTTATTATATGTAAATTAAACCTCAACTTCAACTTTTTTTAATTAAAAAAATTTTAATGTTTATTTATTTATTTTGAGGGAGAGAGTGACGGAGGGAGGGAGAAAATCAAGAGTAGGAACCTTAACTGACTGAGCAACCCAGGTGCCCAAATTTTGAAAATTTTGTAATAAATTTTTTTTAAGTTAAGTGCCTCTGTGTTTTCTTCTTCTGTGAATGAAACACTACAATAGGATGACTAAGATTTTACTTTTTTTTTTAAAGTAGGCTTCTTGCCCAGTGCAGAGGGCAACATAGGGCTTGAACTCATGACCCTGAGATCAAGACCTGAGCTGAGATCAAGAGTTGGAGGCTTAACCAACTAAGCCACCCAGGTGTCCCAAGATTTTACTTTTTTGAAAAAGAAAGCAATCATTAAATCTGCTTAAACACTCGGATATTTAGTCACAACTCTATACCTCCATGTCGTTTAACAGTAATTGTCAAATGCTATTAGAGAACAGAAAACAAAATTGTATGTGGGAGCCAAGTATTTTTAAGGGAAAATAAACTGGCAGTTCTGATTTATCCCTTCTCCTGACCTTTAAGTCAGGCAGTCCCTATACCTTCATTAGGAAATCATGTGATCTTCAGAAGCGGTTCAGAGTCTCTAACAAATAGTAAATACAAGTCAATGTGTGGCTTCAAATGCTGTAAAAGAAAATTTGTTACAATCTCCTAATGAATTAGTTGCACTGCCTAACATTTTTTGTTTGTTTTTATTTTGCTGTATTCTTTTGAGAGGTGTTTGTAGGGGTGCACTACATTGAAATGTAGAGAAATTTCTACCAAGACTATAATTTCAGCTGTAGTTAGCTGATGTTAAGCCCTTGTTACTGGCAAGGTGAGCCCACAGGCTCGGTTGTGTCTTACGGCCATCCTTTGTTCCTAATAATAAACCATACTGGCAACATGGAACAGGTTACTTGAAGCATCTAATTAATTGAATAGTCTTGCCAGATGATTTAAAGTTATGCTAATAAGAAGAGAGCAAATGACAAACTCCAGTTCTGCAACATTCAGAAGTGAAATTCCTTTTGTTAGAAGCCCATTCTTACCTCCCCTCATCCAGCAGCATTTGTCATACTAGAAGTATGGGGCAAGTGTTACAAGTGACACTTTGAAAAAGAGTTATAAATGTTGAAACACGTTCTAGAAGGTATTCTTTTCTATTTCACTGAAGTCTGTCAAGGAGTGAAAGCAAAAAGCACAACTTTCTCTTTTTCTCTGTATTATTCTTATCTACTACCTTGGGCAATCGAGTAGAGTCTAGTAGTTTTCAATAGTGGAATCGTTAACAACCAAAACCCGCTTGTTTCCTCGTACATGGCATCTCATTAAGGACCCACTCTGCACCATTAATTTTGTTTTATTTCCTTTTTCAGAAAAACTTGTCCACAGTTGTGAAGGACTGTACAAGACACTAGTAGGTCTGCAAATTGGGACAAATCACAGAGTTTTTCTTTTGTGAAAACTGGGTAGACGACACTTCAAATCCACTCTGATGTAGTTCTACAGAGGAGCTATTTAAGATAAAGTCTGAAAGACCCAGTGATACTGCCTCCTGCCTCTTGCCTCCCGTTCTGGCAGGAAGGAAAGAAGAAAATAACTTCTTTTGCTACTATTCCTAGTTTTATATATATGCATACATGTCAAAGGAAACAACTCATAAGGTGATAATAAAATAAAAAATTACGCATGGCAAAACTCACCATAAACAAAGTCAAAATACAAATGACACATCAAGGGAAAATGTATTTGAAGCTCGTATAGGCAAAGAGAGAATTTTCTTTATAATGACCTCTGAAAAATCAGTAACACCAACAAACCGACAGAAGAATGGAAAATGGGCAGAAACATATAAGCTACTAAAACTATATATAAGCTACTAAAACGGCCCTTAAATACATGAAAAGATGATGTCCAATCTCAGTAAAAGAGAAATAAATGTTTCAACCGAAATTAGGTGCAATTTTTTATCTTGCAGACTGTCCGATGTCAGAGTGTGATAGGCCTCAGTGGTGGTGAAACTGTAGGGAAATGAGGCACCCTCACACATTGCTGATGGGGATACAGAGACAATGAGAGACAGTATGGACAACCTGGGCATCAGTTTGGAAATGTCCACCAAATGCACAAATGTACAAGGATATTCACAATCAAATTGTTTGCAATAGCAAAGGACAGCTGTCACTGAGACACCATGTATAGAAATTTTGCAATATACAGGGAGAAGAATGTGATATCAGAAAGAATTAGGAGGTTCCCTATGTAATGATCTTGGGGCCGGGGTGGGAATCTCCATCTTTAAAGAAGGGACTCTAAACCCTACAGCTCCTGCTTAGGATCAGATCTTTGATCTGAAAAAAGAGGGAAAAGAAAAATTTTGGCATTTACAGAGCAAGGAATGATTGGGCTCATTAACAAGTGGGGCCCATGATTACAAGCAAAGGCTTTGTCTTAGCCTGCAAAAACAACCAACTAATCAAACAAACAAAAACCAAACCCATAGAGTCTTAAGAAGCTCTATTTGCTGCTACTTTTCAGGTAGTACAAAGAGGCAGGAGTGAGAGATAAGGAGAGGGAAACAGGGAAGGAGATAATGAGAGGAGGCATTATCGACTTGGGCACTGCAAAACGTGACTGTATTTTTCCAAACCAGTCTCTGAGAAGTCTTTTGGGGAAAAAAAGAAAAAAAAATGCACCTAATCTGACATACTTAAAACTGGAATAACCCAGGTAAATTTTCTGCCATCAGGCAGAAATGAGGCTCAAGAGAGAGATAAGGGTGAGTTATGCAAAGATACAGTCACATTTCCAGCACCCCTGAGAACACCACTTGAAAATATTGGTTGTGCCACTTGCATATTGGTTGACTCAGTGACAGCAATCTCGAGGCTCCAGAGCACATTCAAACCGTTCTAAAAAACCTGTCTCCAGAGTGGAATTTGCAAAGAAACAATGACTATTCATTAATCAATAGGGCTAGTCTCTTGATACAAGTAAAAAAATTTTAGACATGCATATTAGTTCGCTAAAGCTGCCATAACAAATACTACACATTGGGTGGCTTAGTTTATTTTCTCACAGTTCTGGAGGCCAGAAGTTCAAGATCAAGGTTTTAGTAGGGTTGGTTTCTCCTGATGCCTCTCTCATTGGCTTCTAGATGGCTGTCCTCTCCCTGTGTCTTCACATGCTCTTCCCTTAGTGTGCATCTGTGTCCAAATTTCCCCTTTTTGTAGGGACACTAGTCATATTGATTAGGACCACCCTAATGACCTCATTTTAACTTAATTGTCCCTGTAAAGGCTCTTTTTCTAAATACAGTCACATTCTGATATACTGGGCATTAGGACATCAATGTGAATTTTTTTGTGGGGGGACACTGTTGACCCCATTACAAGTTCTTTCCTTTTCTTTTCTTTTCTTTTCTTTTCTTCTCCTTTTCTTTTCTTTTTTTCTTTCCTTTTCTTTTCTCCTATTTTTTCTTTCCTTTTATTTTCTTTTCTTTCCCTTTTATCTTTCTTTCTCCTTTCCTTCCTTCCTTCCCCTTCCCCTCTTCCTCCTCCTTCTCCTCCTCCTTCTCCTCCTCCTCCTCCTGCTCCTCCTCCTCCTCCTCCTCCTCCTTCCCCTTCTTTTCTAATATGTATTAGGTGCTATGAGGAAGCCAGAGAGAGAGAAAGATCTTCAAAAGCATTGCTCAGGACATGTGTGGAGAGCAGATGAGGCAGGTAAACAACCAAGAGTGTGGGGAAAATTATTATAAACATATCAGACCTCCTGAAAAAGCATAAGTAGACATTAACCAGTGGTGAGGCATTCCTTGTTTTTGGATAGGGAACTAGGCATTAACCATGAAAGCTTACTCTAAATTAATTTATAAACAATGCAATCCCAATAAAATTATCAAGAAGTTGATTAACAGAGTTAGACAAGTTAACTAAAATTTTCATGGAAAAACAAATATGTCAAAATAGTCAGAAAAACACTGAAAAAGGAAAACTGCAGGAAGGTACTAGCCCTACCAGACATTGAAATATACTATGAAACTTCTGTAATTAAAAGTGTGGCATTCAGGTCATGATCGCATGTTTCACGAGTTCAAGCCTTGTGTCAGGCTCTGTGCTGACAGCTCAGAGCCTGGAGCTTTCTTTGGATTCTGTGCCTCCCTCTGTCTCTGCCCCCCTCCTCTCTCTCTCAAAAATAAACATTAATGTTTTTTTAATGTGGCACTGAGGAGCTCCTGGGTGGCTCTATTGGTCAAGTGTCTGACTCTTGATCTCAGCTCAGGTCTTTATCTCAGGGTGGTGAGTTCAAGCCCGGCTTTGGGCTTCATGCTGGGTGTGGAGCTTACTTTAAAAAAAAAGCAAAAAAAAAAAAAAAAAAGTCTGGCATTGGCACATGAATAGACAAATATATCAGTAGATTGGATTAAAAAGTCCAGAAATAAATGCAAGTATATATAAGCATTTAGTATATGACAAAGGTGACATCTTAAGTCTTTGGTATAAAAATTGACCTTTTAATCAATGGTGTTGGGACAACTCAATGATGCCAACAAGTCATTTGGAAAAGATAAAGTTAGATTCATATCTCACACCATATACAAAAATATTACACTCTAGTTAGTAAATCTGTTTCTCATAGGGCTATGGGATAACAATTCTATAATCTTTTTCTTTTAATTTTTTTTTTGAGAGAGAGGGAGAGAAAGTGTGAGTGCGGTGGGGGCAGAGAGACAGGGAGAGAGAGAGAATCCCAAGCAGGCTCCACACTGTCAGCACAGAGCCCTATGCAGGGCTTGAACTCACGAATGGTGAGATCATGATCTGAGCTAAAATGAAGAGTCAGACATTAACTGACTGAGCCACCCAGGCACCCCACAATTCTATAATCTTTTATGTGTATTCTAGGATTGAACAAATAAGTAAAGATACTATTATATAATGAGATCTAGCTTTCTCGCTGTGGGAGAAAGATGTTACAAATAAGGAAAGAGGAAGGCTAAACAGACCTTGTGGTGTTGGGCTGGAATCAGAGATATCAGTATGAACTGATAGTTTTAATATACATGCAGATATAAGAATATAGAAATAAATATAAATGTATGGGTATATATGTGAGTTAGTACATATTCTACCTTCTGAGAGGGCCTGGGAGCAATGATACTACAGTAACAATGAGCACACCCAGTACCCAAATTTTTACCTTCTAACTACCATTCTCCACAAAAGAAACCCAGCTCTTTGGAGAACTGGCTAATAGCAAGACTGGAGCAGAGAAAGATAAGCCTGGGACATCTTGTGATGATAGAAAATAAGCAATTGCGTGAAAAAGAGTGAGGCATGCCAAAGTGATACAATTGGAAGGAGCTCTTAATAGCCAAAGCTAGACCCACTGGGCAAAATCATAACAACAATAATAATAATGAATTGTAAGCCATAGAAAAAAAATAAATATCCATGAATTCTTGTGGATATAAATACTTGAATAAATAAGCAAATCTGGGATACAGAACATTTCCTCTTTACAGAAGAATTCCAATTAATAAATATAAATGTAAAGAGCCACTGAGAAAATCACCATTAGGCCAACACCACAGTAATATCTGTTACAAACAAGATCCACTGATGGATGCTAATATTAGTGGGCAAAAGTTTGGGGAAAAAGAGAATATTACTATACTCTCAAAGTTCCTCCCCTACTATATTTACAAATATAAATATAATTTCAAATGTAAAAATAACGACTTTACAGTGAAAACTGAGCAGACACCACCTTGGCCAAATGATGGAAATTAACATCACCAGCCATAGAACACATCTGCCCCCTGATACGTGCACTGAGAAGGATTGCAACTGTTATCTGTGGTATTTTTGTCAAAAACAAATAGCCTCAGTCTAGTCATGAAAGAAGATCAGACAAACCCAAAGTGAGAGACATTTTGCAAAATAATCGACTGATACCCATCCAAAATGCCAAGTCATGAAAGATTTAGAAATAGTGTTGAGCTGGGGCACCTGGGTGGCTCAGTGAGTTAAGTGGCCGACTCTTAATATTGGCTCAGGTCATGATCTCGCGGTTAGTGGGATCGAGCCCCACATCGGGTTCTGTATTGATGGCACAGAGCCTACTTGAGATTCTCTCTCTGTCCCTCCCCTACACGCTCTCTCTCTCTTGTGCTCTCTCTCTCTCAAATTAAATAAACATTAAAAAAAAAAAAAAGAGGGGCACCTGGGTGGCTCAGTCGGTTGAGCTTCCGACTTCAGCTCAGGTCATGATCTAGCAGTCCGTGAGTTCGAGCCCTGTGTCAGGCTCTGGGCTGATGGCCCAGACCCTGGAGCCTGCTTCCGATTCTGTGTCTCCCTCTCTCTCTGCCCCTCCCCCATTCATGCTCTGTCTCTCTCTGTCTCAAAAATAAATAAATGTTAAAAAAAAAATTAAAAAAAAAAAAAAAAAAGAAATAGTGTTGAGCTGTCACAGAGTGGAGCAGACTAAAGAGACAGATTAACCAAGTGCAAATAAGGTACTGGTAAGATCCCAACCAGGAACAGGACCTTCCAGGGGGAGAGACCTGGTGAAACTTAAGCTACAACTTTGTAGTTGAGTGAACAGAATTGTACCAATGTTCATTTCCTAGTTTTGGTCATTGGTTTTGGTCACTGTACTATGTTTATATAAGTTATCAGGGGGAAACTTGGTAAAAGGTACATGTAAATTAGTGATGCTTTTGCAACTTTTCTGTAAATCTAGAATCTGTAAGTTTTCAAAGAAAGACATTGGGGAAGGAGAAGCATCTCTTATCATATCCTGTATATTTTTTTTGAGAGAGAGAGAGATGGCACAAGTGAGCAAGGGGCAGAGAGGGGGGCAGAGAAAGAGAGAAGGAGAAAGAGAGAGAGAGAGAATTGGGGCTTACCCGAAGCGGGGCTCATGTTTTACCCAAGCAGGGCTGGTGTTCACCAGATGTAGGACTCGAACTCACAGATGGTGAGATCATGACCTGAGCTGAAGTCAGATGCTTAACGACTGAGCCACCCAGGTGTCCTCATATCCTGATACATTGAGACACAGGACTCAAAAGAGAAAGTATTCTACAGATAGAGAGGTTCCAAAAGAGCAAAGCAAAAACAACTACAAAAGCAAAATAGAACTACACGGAAGATAATTTAACCCTTATTATTCGCTCAGAAAAACTCCCACCCCTAACCAGTACCCCACTTGCATCTACAACCCTTATCAGAGGTTCTCCCTTGAGGGAGGAGAGAAGTAACAGCCTCCAATGATCAAAGCACATGCTGTTAATGTCCACTCCCAAGATCAAGGTGGGGATTCACGAGGAAATGTGTACCAAAGAGCTCAATGTGGTGACTGATGATGAAGATTAGTTTCTGGAAGGGAGGAGATGGGTTGGTGTTTATCCCCTGCCCTTACAGGTCCACGGAAGACCTGGACTTTTGTTCCACTTCCCAAGAAGGAGCAGTGGGAATAAAATTTCCAGTCTCTCCTCATTTCCCCCCTTTTCCTTAGGAGGACGAATATCTTCTCTGAGTGTTGAAATCACAGAGTGACTAATGAAACCAGGCCATATAAGCAGTGAGTTTTTCAAAATCAAGATGGGCCTCTTCATTTCTCACTCACTGTGGGCTGCCTGCCTCAGATATCTGTTAAGAAACAACAACAACAACAACAACAACAACAACAACAAACCAGGCTTCCGCCTTCATGCCCTAAGCAAAGAAAAACCTGCCTTAGCATGCCTGCCCTTCCTCAGCCTTCGGTCTGTAGGGAAGTAGGTAAGCTAGCCTAGCATGGGTCCCCAGATGATTTCTCAATGGGCATTTCCAGTTTGGCCCTTACTAAAAAGCACTATTTTTAGAAACAGATTAATGAACTGTTGTCTGGTCCTCTGATAACATAAATACTTGTATCTCTGGTTTTGTCTCTATGGACACACTCTTTGGACTTTAGACGATAAGAGCAATGATAGAATCTAGGCATCAAGCCTGACTCTGAACTTTGTACCATTCTATTCTCTTATCTTTATAGGAGACTTAAATTTAGTGTAATTATATTATGTTGTGATCTTTGCCCACAAAGGGTTCCTAAATTCTAACCATGCCTGGATTGTCAACTGAAGCTCTCTTTCATGAAAAGAGCAATAAAATCCAAGGGCAGAGTCTCTACTATATTTTTTGAAAGGTCTTGCTGGAATGACTTAAATTATAATCAACCCTGGCTGCCAGAGTAAGAGAGGGGAATTAGAAAGCATATTAAAGGAATCCTTTGGCATCCCACTTTAGTGATAGGTAGATCAATTAAGTGATTATCATCCCAGGGACAGATCCTCCACTAGGCTTCCTTCTCCCAAAGTCTGCTACTTACATAGTATTTTAAATATTTATTGAACAGCTTGTATCTGTCCAGGACTAAGTGAATGCTGTGAGGAATACAAAAGATGCATGAATTTCCCCCAAGAATTCATAATCTAACTGAGGAAACACAAAATACACACACACAGATTAGCAAGGACCACCAAGGGTACTACAAGATCATAGGACAAAATATGAAAGAACCCAAAAGTGCTGTAGAAAGTCAAAGGAAGAGAAAAAAAATCAGGATTGCCAAGAATAACTGAAGTCTCCAGGAGAACATAAAAAATGAGACAGATTCTGAAGGATTTAGATCTGTCCTGGACAAGATAAGTCAAGAACTATGGTAGACAGAATAACAGCCCCCCAAAGATGTCCATGCTCCAACTCTGGAGCCTGTGAACATGTTACCTTATCCAGCAAAAGGGACTTTGCAGCTGTGATTAATGTTACAGGCTGTCAGAAGGGGGAATTATCCTAGATTATTCTTACCCAATCTAATCACATGCATCACTACAAGTAGAAAAGGAAGGCAGGAGGATCTATCAAGAAGTTGGAAAGACAGAAGAAGCAGCAGAAAAGCTTTCAGGCTTGAGAAGGATTTGACCTCCTATTGTTGGTTCTGAAGATGGAGGAGGGGCCACAAACCAAGGAATGTAGGCAGGCTCTAGAAGCTGGGCCCTCAGCTGACAGCCAGCAAAAAATAAAAAAATAAAAAATAAGAATCCTTAATCCTACAATTACAAGGAACTGAATTCTTCCAAAAACCTAAATGATCCTGAAAACAGAATCTCCCATGGTGTTCCAGAAAGGAACACAGCCCAGCCAACATCCATATTTTAGTCCAATGATACCTTTACAAAACTTCTGACTTACAGAACTGTGAAATAATACATTTGTGCTGCTTTAAGCCACTAAGTTTGTGGTAATTTGTTACAGCAGAGTTAGAAAACTAATACACATGGGTGCAGTTCCCATAGCTTGGGTGGGAAACCTGTGTCAAAACATTAATTTCTTACTTCTTGTGCAGTAGTTATCCATATGGCCCATTGGGAGCTCCATGAAATGAGGCTACAGTTATGTTACTCCTGCTGAGAATCCTCAACATGGCTGCCATTACTGCAAGTTTCCTGACATATGGGTCTCCATGCTTTGAACCATGTCGCCCTAATACCTTGGGCAGGACTGAATGAACCAGGAAAGGGCACTTGACCTAAGGCAACCAAAATAATTCACCAGAAGCTTACTGGGTGACCAGGAGCATGTTTAGTCCATGGTGCATGGGCAACACAATCAAATCCTCTATTCAACACCAAGAGTCAACAGTCATATGGTTGTTGGACAGAAGGAAGGAGACACACAGAGAAAAGTGGTGAAAAGAAGCTATTCAAAAGATATCAGAAAGCATGTGTATAAACCACAATTTAGAAACTCTGGTATTAAAAAAGTAGGGGAACATAGGCAGTTATTGGATAATAGGAGCAGTGAAAGCAGAGTGTCCACACCTGGGCAACAGGAGAAGGAAACAAAAACCTTCTGTTGTTGAGGAGGCACAAAAGGAACAAGATTGTACGAATCATGTTGTACTTGAACAAGCTTCCAGGCTGCATGAGGCTTTCTAAGAAAGTTTCCCATTGTGTATTCTCTGTTCTTTGCCTTCTTATAATAAGTTTTTCTCTCCTTAGGTAACGTGACATCTCTCTTATTAGCAACCTGAAAGAGTTCAACTAGTAGGTTCACACGACTCTGCTGACTTACTGAGGGGGATCTGCCCTGTTGAATGAAAACAGATATGCTGTAAGGGGACTCTTGACTTTTGACCCCTCTGGATTTATTTATTGTTGTCCTTTAGGTTGTACATTGAGAAGTTGGCTATGATTCCCCAGAAATTACTCTCCAAACATGAAATCACATTCCAAACATCACAGAAATGAGCAAAGTCTGATTACGAACAGGAAATCAAAAATTTCCCTTAATCCTACACAAACATACCGTTTAGCAATTAACTTTGTGCATAATTACAACCTAGAATTTTCCATTGCTTCATGGGAATTAGTCCTCTCTCCCTTATAAATTATAAATTTTGAAAATCTATAACTTCTATTTCAATAATGTAGAGTACTTAGTTATGTATTTAATAAGTATGCATTGGTCCACGACCTTTGGGACTGTTGACAAAATAATGTTGTTTATGAGAAAAATGATCAAAACCCACATAGCAAAATCAAAGACCATCTTTCCTTTTCTTTCTACCACTGAATACTCTTCACTTTGCCTGATCTTCATAAGAGTCCTCTTCTAGCTAGGCCAGTTACAAGAATAATACCTCACCAGTAGTAGACACCAGACTAACAACTTGGACATGTCTTTCTAAATCAAATGGGAGAGGAGTTATATGAAGGTTTACTCATGCTTTCCTTACCTCCTTTTTAGATATAAATAAATATAACTACCATTTGCTGAATAGCTATTATGTATATACATTATGGTGAATCTTCTCAAAAGCCATTGCGAAAGGTAGGCACTGGTCACTTCACTTAAAAGGTAGGTGCCAGAGTTGAGAGGGACTTCGTTGCTTGTCCAAATGGCAGAAGGAATATTCTAAAGCCAGTATGTTCCAAAGTCTTCAGGCCTTCCACTTCCTCGCGCCTGCTTTATATTCCTCGATTATTGATCTGAGGTGTGTAAATAACTGACTATCTCAGGAAGCACGGTTAGGAACCCTACGTTAATCTGCCTGATATAATTGATAAGTCCAGGGAAAGTAGATGGTCCCTACTGGAACTTCAGGGAGAAAACATTTGCATTGGGGCCTGGTGCCACCTGTTGGTTAATCCATGAAACTGGTGATGCAGGTATTTTCCCCCCACACACCTACACCACACATTAATCAACCAAGAATTCTTTAGAAAGAGAAGCCATACCAAAAGCTTGTCTCTCAGGCTTGTTCTTTCCCACTTCTGACCTCCAAAATATGTGCCAGCCAATGGGTGTCATGCACAAATTGCTGAATGTAGAAATCAATCTCAGTTCTCGTACTCACTACTGTAAACTTTGCAGAGGTGAGTCAATTTCCCTGAGTTTGAATTTCCCGCACATTAAAAAATAATAATAAAATGTTACCTTCCTACATCCCAGGCTCGTTGTAAGGATCAAATGAGATAATGTAAAAGAAAGTGAGGTGTAAATAGAGTGACTCTCTATAGACTTTACAGTATTGCTGCACTTTATGGGGATCTGTCCCTGCCTTTGATTTCAAGTTTGACTTTTATGAGAGAGTTACTCCTCACAGCGGATCTTTCCCTCCACTACTAGATCACAGACTCTCCGACTTTAGTTCCAGTCAGACTTATTTCTGGAACAGTCTCTGCCTTTGAATTATGAATTCCCAAGGGAATGGGCAGAACCTGGTGATCTTTATGTACACACAGCACATAGCACAATGTTGCACAACTCAACATGGGAACTCAAATATGTATTTAAATTTTAAAACTTGAATTAAAAATTTTTTCTCCTCAGTAAGCACATGGTATTGAGTGAGAAACAACTTTGAAATGCTTCATTAAGAGAAAAGAGATGACTTTCAATGTCACATAATATTGGGAACAGGAAGAAGGGAGAAAAGGTGAACTTCAAACAGACATGGGCATAAAATCTTGTGTGAAAGAACTGAGGGCAGAGAAGCCGATTGCTGAGAGGGAATAATTTCCTTTCACCTATCGAGGTTTTTTTTCTTTTTTGAAACCCTTTCATAAAACAGTCTGCAGGATAGAGATGTCCAATGACTTATCCAGAAGTTAAAGCGTACAAATCAGGACAGGAACGTGTGTTTCTTGATTTCCTGCCCAGAGTTGTTTCCACTGTATCATGATCTCACCTCACCACATGGCTAGAGCTCAGATTATCCTGATGCACATGTACCTACATAGGTTGTCAACCTCCTATTAACACTTCAAAAGCCAGCTCAAGTGTCACCTCTTTGGGAAGTCTTTCATGGTGCCCTCAAGCAGAGTTCATGGGGTCATCCTTTGTGATAATATGATACGCAGCAACCCATTTTCTATTTATAGGGCTTTCTCCCCACGCCCCCAACTAAATCTTCAGTACACTGTGCTGCCATTTAGTACAATGTTTGACACATATTAGATGACCAATAATCACAAATGCACATTTGATGCTGCTCTGGGCAGTAGCTGCCCTCTGGGGGACTCACTGTTGATAGATATAAGGCAGGACGATCTTTTTTACCTAATTATATCTAGGGAACTATAAACAAAGACACATGACAAAGAGGTAAATCTCATGATTTAAAAGATTAACCAAGACTTTCAATAGCATTTAGAAATGGCCCATTTTTTAAATCCTAAATGTCAGTCAACAAGGGAAGGACCCTACCCCGAGTCCTGGGGCATACAACATTATCTAGTGGGCAGATGTGGGAGCCGGGCTTTGGAGTCTTGGGTCTAAAACTCAATTTATTTCCTCTGAACTTGCACAAGTGACTCCAATTCTCTAAGCCAAAATCTATCGTCTTATGAAATGGATTTTACATGCCACTTCTCTAGACATCCTCAGATAACCCCAACTCTGACTTTTCCCATGTCTGGAGCTTTATGAAACATAGTAAAAATTGCACACACATTGCAAGAACAAGAATTGAGAACCTTATCTCCCACACAGCGTGCTGAAAATTCTCTTAAGTTTATTGAACTGGGTTTGGTACTAAAATGGTCTCAGTGCACTACACAAATTTCAGGGCTCCATAAGGATTTCTTTCATTCAACCCTGAGACCATGAAATGTAGCCCAAAGAAAATATTTCATTTCATTCTGTGGTTTCGTTCACTTTTCTCAGGGTTAAATATAGATAAGAAATAAAAATGGTATCATCGCTCCAAGAATCTCATGCATTTTTCATACATGTGTGACATTGATAGACCTTGAGTACTCTCAGCCGGTTATTGGTTTTTTACTTATATTTATGACATTCTACCATCTGCAAGTGAGATTCCAACTAGAAGGAAATATTTATATACACCAGGGATTCATACATAATTTAATTCTGGAAAGGGAAAGAAGGAAGAATGTGTTCCAGCATGTAGTACAACATCCCTTACAAGGGTATATATCTGAATAGGAATGGAAGATCAAAGGATTTTCTTCTTGAGCAACACCAGATATGGAGAATAAGAACAAATCTAATTTGGATTTTTACCATCGACTATTCCCTAGAAAGCAGGCCTTACTTTATTGATCTCCAAATGAAAGGATGAAATTAAAATATTTCTTGGAATATTTGCAGATACAAGTCATATATATATATATATATATATATATATATATATATATATATAGCACATATATGCTTCAGCTCTGAGAAAGCCTAGTAACAGAACAGACTCGTACATGTTATCTGTATAATAATAAAGTCAACTGTATTGTAGCAATAATCTCTGACTTTCTAAGAGTTAGCATTAGGTACATTTATTGCACCACCATATAATGTGTTTGCACTCTTGGCACCTCATATTAATTGCTTTATTGGAAATTGATGCTGAGAATTGTATTTACTTTTTAAAAAGTATTTGGTTTTGTTTGGGGTGCCTGGGTGGCTCGGTCGGTTAAGTGCTGACTTTGGCTCACGGTTTGTAAGTTCCAGCCCCATGTCGGTCTCTGTGCTTGAAAGCTCAGAGCCTAGAGCCTGCTTCAGATTCTGTGTCTCCCTCTCTCTGCCTGCCCCCTCCCCTGCTCATGCTCTGTCTCCCTCTTTCTCTCAAAAATAAATAAACCTTTAAAAATAATAATAAAGAAATAATATTTGGTTTTGCAATTCATAGTACTTGCTCACAGCATGGAGATTGTAAAATAAAAATTTTAGGCTATATGATAAAGTGTAATGCAGCAATTTCATGATGAAAATGTCAGCAAAAAATGCCAAGGCGTGTCAATTAAATAATGTTAAGTGAAGAACATTCAACTAATTTTTCTATAAACCTGGACTGAAACTAGCAACATTATGGATATTTTACATGAATATAGACATTGTGATGGTTGCTAATGCTGTTCACAAATATTTCAACTTCCTCCAACTTCTGTCTACATAGAAGGTTCTATTCATTTCTAGGGATTGTCATAATAAAGTACCACAAAGTGAGTGGCTTAAAACAACAGATATGTATTGTCTTACAATTCTAGATGCCAGAAGTCCAAAATCAAGGTGTCAGCATGGGTGGCTCCTTCTGAAAGCTGTGGGGCTCTGTTCCATGCCTCTGTCCTGGCTTCTGGTAACGGCAGGCTTATACATCATGTTCTCCCTGTGTTTTCCTGTTGCCTTCCCTCTATGCAGGTTTGTCTCTGACCCAATTTCTCCCTGTTATCAGGACACTAGTCATATTGGATTAGAGCCCACCCTAATGGCCTTTTTTACCTGATCACCTTTGTAAAGGCCCTATTTCCAAATACAGTCACATTCATAGGTCCTGGGTATTAGGACTTCATCTGTTGGGGCAGGGGGTGGTACAACTCACCCCACAACAGTTATGGCTGCACTTTGAAGCTAGGCCTGATTGCGTGACTCATCATGACCAATGAAATAGGAACAGAACCAATGTGTGTCATTTCAGCACATGGTCATGCACATCCCCTTTTTCCTGTCTCAGCAACCATCAATGGATGTGCTTCACAGGGATTCTCCAGCAGTCAGAGGCCCTGAGTCATTCTGCTTAGCCAACCCTCTTTGGACATCATGAACAAGAAATAGATTCTCCCATATGTCATTATGTCATGTGTTATGTGTTATGTCGTTGATATCTTAGAGTTGTTTGTTACTGTACCATAACCAAGTCTGTTCAGACAGATCTAAAAATTGGTACCTAAAAGTTGAGTGCTACCATGGTACAAGCCTGAACTCTGGCATTGGCTTAGCAGCTACTTGGCAGGTAGCCAGAAAACTGTAAATAGAGGTTGGAAAGGTGGCCAGCCGATTTACACGTGACAACACACTAGAAAAACAGTGTCACCTGTGCAAACTTGGGAAACAGACCACACACCCTGTGAACCTGTAAGTCTAGGGGAAGCAGTGAAGAAGCGAGCTGTTAATCCTTTGTACGTGTGCCGTTGTTGCATTTGGCAAAGCTTATGAGGGGGAGGTGAGTTCAGAAACTAGGTGGCACCCCTTAAAAGTGGGTAAGAAAGGTAGCAGACCCCGTGAATTCAGAGAGTTGCAGGGAGGGAAAAAGCAACTACTTCTCAACCCCAAACAGTAAGATGTACAATTTAAATGTGTTTTGCACAATAAGGCTATTTACATCCCAGCCTTGAAGCAAGGATCAAGTCAAAAGGATCCTACCCATATCTAAAATCTCCAGATGGATTGGAATACCTGGGAGTAGTGACAGCTCAGGGTCTGGTGTGCTGACGGCTTTCAGTGGGACAAAAGGGCTAAAAACAAGAGAAAGAAAGAGACAAATGAGAGTTCAGGCAGATCCCACTGCAGACCTCTTTGGATATGTAGCAGTAAAAGAAATAAAAATTTGCAACTTAGTAATTTAGTCAAGACAGAGAAACATTGGAATCAGAAGGCAAAAAAAAGAAAAAAAATATATATATATACACACACACACACAAAAGAAATACACACAAAAATATATACACACACTATATATATAAATATAAATATATATGTATATAAATATGTATATGTATAAATACATACATGTGTATATATATGAATATGCACAAAAGAAGTCAAGTCTTGTATAAAAATACAGAAAGGGACTGTAGTATGGTTATTGATACATGAAATTGGTTGGGAAGAAACACACGGAAAGCTTGAGCTGTCCATGAAGTCCGGAGCCCTTCCTGCCTGGTTCAGACACGAAGGAAGCACAAGAGAGAATGAAAATATTTTCTCTGGCAGAGAGTTAAAATTAGAGGTGAAATTAGAATTTTATTTCCTTCCACAATGTCTTATAGTTGTTTTAATAATGTCCTTACAAAAACAAAGAAATAATAGATAAAAACTTAAGCTCCGGTGGCTACTTTGTTCTTTCTTAAGTAAACAGCATTCTCCCAAGCACCATGAGCCCAAGGTCAGGGATGTGAGAAGTAACTTGGCATCATGAGAATCTCAACAGGAATCAAAAGGACTTGGCTGGGCTGCAAATGTCCACAGATCCCCAGGCAAGTGAATACAGATTATATTCAGGCAAAATAAACTCTATTTGGTAAAATTTGAATAGGATGTATTAACGTCTGAATTTTTTAGTTGTTATATTTGCTATAGGAGGGATTTGTCAGATCTGTTGTACTCTTTTGTAGTTCAGCTGATCGTTTTTGTGCAAAAATAAGCACTGTAATAAATGATGTATAGGGCTTCTGTTTCTATTTTTAAACATGCTCATTAAATTCCTTTTTTTTAATGTTTATTTTTGAGAGACAGAGAGAGACAGAGCACGAGCAGGGGAGGGGCAGAGAGAGGCACACACACAGAATCCGAAGCAGGCTCCCCGCTCCGAGCTGTCAGCACAGAGCCCAACATGGGGCTCAAACCCAGGGACCAGGAGATCATGACCTGAGCTGAAGTCTGATGCTCAACAAACTGAGCCACCCAGGGGCCCCTCATTAAATTCCTTTTTGGTTTAGATTTGCAGTTACAGGCTTGCAAATCCAAGTAAGTATAAAAACCCAAGTTCTTTTTTAAGCTTAATATGTTACTATCTCTGATAAACAAGTTCATCTGATCTCAGGGAAGATACTTCAATGTAAGAGAAAAAGAAAGAAAAAAACGAGGTTATAGAGAGCAGAAGGGAATCTTTGATCACAAGGACTATCGGATTCAAGGCAAGGTCTCAGTGGAATTATTTGGGTCTTGATTTTGATTCAGAAAAATAAGAGACCAATTCTAACCCAGCCAAACCTAACCTCTTTGATCCAGGGAAATCTTCCTTATCTGGAAAAGAGATTTTAGGATAATGAATCCCTTGGGAAATCAGACTTCAACAATTTGGCAATATTTTTTGAATGGTCATTATTTTATGTTTCTGCAGTTTACAGAATTGATCTACAAACTCAAATTGGGTCTTCATATGTGAAAGAAATTTTCTAAAAATCTTCCTTGCCTCAGAGAGTTACTTTATAAAAATGAGGCTAAATCTCATGTTCCACACCCAGCATTCATGTAGGTACAGGCAGGCATGTGGGCACATGCACACAGAGGCAGGCACGCACACACACACACACACACACACACACACACTCCTTGTCACCAGTCCTACAACTATAGCTAGATCCAAACATGCCCCAGGGGGCCAACAAAAAAAGTCAAACTCAAGGATAAAGAATTATACACCAAAACCAATTCAGAACTTTGCTTGCTTATGTTGGCAAAACACTAAGGAATATGTATAAGATTATGTTTTAAGGCATTCGACCTAGGAAGAAAGGAATGTAGTTTTATGTTAGGGCTAAATGTATCAACATGAGCACACTAAGCAGAAATTCTGGATTTAATGCCCTGCTCAATAGCTGGGAGGGGTGGTTCTGGTTGTGTGCTCAGCTGGTTCTCAGAAATCTTGACTCAGTGTTGGACCACTCTAAGCAAATGCCAGAAATGCCAGAAATTCCTCAGTGGAATGTAATGAACGGACTTCGAAGACTCTGGAAGATAAGAATGTTGAGGTGTATTGATCATATGACCCATGCCCACTCACTCTCAGACTCTGTGCCCCAGAGTGATCAGGCAGGCACTTCTTTGGCTAAGTCCTTTAAGGACAACACCAATATCTATGAAAATCTCTGTAGTCATGACTCTGTATAAACTAGGGATTCCTTTGCAAGATACTATACTGAAATGGGCTTTCAGATTTCTACTGAATTTGAAGGATCCTGGGCCAGCAAAAGCCTTAATCTGCAGCAGCTTAGTAGGGGGGATTTTTTAATAGACATCAAGGCAAGCAATCAAAATGGTCCAGATCTTTGACAGTGACCAAGGTTTCTAGGGACAGAATATATGAGCAACTCACTGAGGTCTGATTTTACTTTTTAAATAAAAAATGGTCCATACTTACTAAACAGAGGCCTGATGTGAGAATCAAAGAATAAATAGAGTTCAGACCTGGTGACCTCAGGGAATCCCCCAACACAGTTTGAAGTTATTTCTCCAGATTCAGAGCCATTAGCTGAAATGGGTATCTTCAGAAATTAGAAAGTTCTCCATGTGGGCTCACGAGCTCAGGGCAATAGGGATAAGATAGAAGCAAGAACCAACTAGAAGTCTGTTCCTCCTCTTCCTCACCAAAACAGTAAATCCAAAACTTCAAAAAACAAGAGCTAACCACTTCCCTCATGGAAATTGCAGACATTAATGTTGTCATCAAAGATTTAAAAGATGCCGGGGTGGGGACCCTATGACCTCCATTTAGCTTTTTCAGTTTGGCCACTACAGAAAATAGGTCTTGGAAACAGACCTGGATTCTGATAACCTGAATCAGGTGACAAAAAAGATTTTGGAAGCTGTCTCCTTACGGGAGCAAAACAAATATAAGTCTGGCACCTAGAATGCTGCTCTTATCCTGGCAAATGGTTCTGTTGTATCTCAATATAGAAACAACGACAGAAGTCAATTCCTGTCACTTGACAAGAAAGCAATACAACTTAACATTCTTGCCTCAGGGTTACATCAGCTCTCAGCCCCATGCCATGACTGAGCTTACAGAACATTGAACTTCTAACCATCATGCTGGGCCACTACCCTGTTGATATCTCATGCTGGCAGGACCTGGATGGCAGGAACTAACAGGTACTCTTAGAAAGAGACATCAGTGCTAGAGAGCAGGGGATAGATCCTATAGGAATAAAGAGGCCTAACAATTTAGTAAAGAAGACAAGTCAGGGTTCAGTGGTATCAGGTATGTTGGATATCCCTTCTAAAGAAAAAGATAAATCCGTCACCCCACCAACAAGAGGCACAATCTATCGTGTGTCTCTTCAAATATGGAAGGCAAAATAAGTCACATTTGGGGGAGACTTTCGGATACATTTACCAAGTGGCCTGCTAGCCGCTGGCCTTGAGCGAGACCAACAGCAAGATAATGCTTTCTGGCTGGGCAGAGAGTAGAGCCAGTCAATAGAACCAGGAATTTTTCCATCAACCTATAACCCAAATATGTGGGGGAACTTAAAGGGTCTCAAGTAGATCAGGATGTTGTTTGGGGACTGTAACAAACTCCTCTAATGGGAATCAGAGAGGAAGCCCCCTAGGTTCTAAAGGAAGGCCCTCTTTAGTAGCTCATGGCAAAGGGGCGCCTGGGTGGCTCAGTCAGTTAAGCGTCCAACTTTGACTCAGGTCATGATCTTGGGGTCCATGGGTTTGAGCCCCGCCTCAGGGTCTGTGCTGATAGCTCAGAGCCTGGAGCCTGCTTCAGATTCAATGTCTCCCTCTCTCTCTCTGCCCCTCCCCAACTCATGCTCTCTCTCTCTCAAAAATAAACACTGAAAAGAAATTTAGAAGCTCATGGCTTGCTATTGAACCCAGGTTCAGAATAAATGATTTATAATAACACACAGGTAACCATGGGACGTGAGCTACATCTGTGACCTGGGTTGCATAAATTCTAGCATCTCCATCTTCAAGTGCAAAAGATACACAGGGAGCTGGGGTCCAGCAGGTGCTGGAGACAGGAAGCTGCTTTGGTCGGGCGGATGCTTCTACCTCCCAGTCTGCCTACTCCTGCTACTTCACGAGTTCTTTCCAACCATCATGGTAAGAGTATACCAAACAACATTTCTTTCCAGCAATAAACCCACTTCGTGGTAAGACAAATGAGTCAGTAAGTTGGTACCTAGGAGATTCACTGGTATTATCATATTCCACAACATCTACATGCAGCAGACATTATACAATCAGTCTATTAGAGATGTAGTTACAGTGCCCAAAAGGACTCAACATTTGCAAAGTGGGAGTGCTGTCCTATAAGGCAGTAAATGCTCTCTGAAATAGAAGCAGATTTGCTTCTATTATACTAATGATTCCACTGAATTGGAAGCTGACAATTGCAGGCATCTCCTGACAATGGGTAAAAATGAGGGAACTGATGTCATGGTACCAGAGATTACTTCTGACTGGCAAAAAGAACAGAGTGACAGCTACTTCCTGGGGTACAGGAAGAGTATGGCTGAAAGCCCACTCATCATTTGTGGACTTCCCCTTGTACAATCATGTCCAGGGGAAAAGTTAATTAATGAATCTACTCTGTGCCAGGGAAGACAATAGGCCTTTAGAACATAGAAATTAAAAAACAGATAGATTAGGATCACCCTGACCTCTAAACACCTGAGGCAAGGGATTATCAAAAGGGCTGTGGAGGACACAAATGATCAATTCTGAATACAGCCTCTCAATCAGTTGCATAAATGTTTCTCTCTTTCTCTCTCTTTGTGCCATTATTGGCACAAACTTATTGCCTTTCAGTTTAATTGATGATTGTCAACTTAAACAATTAGCTCAGAGATGGCAGAATATCAAAGGGAATAAAAACACGTGCAGAAGAAAAATGGGCATTTTTCAGAGATATTGAACCAGATACAAAATATGACCAGGCTTTGAGAATTTCCCACTAAAGAGGGAGTGAGTAGCTTCTTGGCTGTTTGAGCAATATTATTTATTTTTCTTTTTCAGTGTAAGTGTAGATAAAAGGTACATTTCTTAACCAGCCAGAGAGGCAAGAACCAGTGAACATTGACCTTTTTTCTTTTGGGCTTTCTAGCAACCAGACCCTCTCCTTCACTGTGTGTAGGATTGGGAAGGTACAGGATCCCACCTCCCATTCTGGAAGCCAACGTACAGAAGCCTCTCTCTTCCAGTCCCTGGCACTTAGGAACAAAAACTTAGCCAATCAGATTATCCTAACTGGACCTGTGAAACTTAAAGAAGTGATGGAACACTTCAGGAAGCCAACACAACAGCAAAATCATCAATAGACCAATGATGTATCTGCCAATAAGAGCCAAAACAGAAGCCTATCTAACCAGGCTACTCATTTGAGTTCATCTTGGCATTGGTCCAGCTCCCTTCTCTCCTCTGGATTCTGTTTTCTGTGCTTGTTTCTCCGGCCATCCTATGGATCTCTCCAATACATTGCCTTTTAGCCTAGGTTAGCCCAAGATGTTTCTATTGCTCATAACTGGGGTCTGGAATGTGTGCACACTGACACCACCCCTACCCCCCTTGCTCATGTCCTTCTGGTCGGTCTACTAGATTATGGCTGTAGTCTCCATTCTTGTCTCCTGCCTTCAGCCTGTCTCTATTCTAAGCAATCCAGCACATTTGAACCAGAGTATTCTGATTAAATTGAGACTCTGATCATGTCATTTCACTGCTCAAAATCTTAGTCACCATCTCCTGGCACTCCTCACTTCTGCTACCATTTCTACCATGCATCTACTGAATGAAGCGATGTCCTCTCATCATGAGTGAATTTTCTGGCATCATGCTCACTACCTCTCTCTTGCTATAGAACCTTGTGACTTTCTGTTTTCCCAACCCAAGCCATGTTTTTATGGTACTGTACCTCTTCTCATCCTGTTCTCTCCACCTATAATGTTGCATGTTCATCTGTCAAAATTCTATCCATCTAAGGCACCTTTCAAATGCTACCTCCTACATGATGTCTTTCAAATCTCCACACCCCCCCCCAAAATGTGGAGTCTCTCCTCCTTTTGAATTTTTCAGAGTTCCTGTTTCTTCCCTTGTATCAGTCCTAGCATTCTTTGCTATAGTTTTTTGTGGATTTTTCTTCTCATTTTGTAATAGAAGTCGTTTAATCATTTTTCTTTGTGGATCCTAAAGCACCTGTAGGTACCTCCCAAAATGTGATTGAATTAGATCATTCGATGAATTCTGCACACAAAAGCATCATGAAGTGGTACGCGTTCTGTGTGAACAAGAGAAGTTAAATCAACTGCGCCCCATTTGACAAATGTGCTTACTCGAAAACAACTCCAACTGCCTTCTAGTGTGGCTTCTTGTACCAGACAGGCTGGAAAACTGGCACCTGGGGACAAAAAGACAACCAGAGTTTTTGTACTTTCCAGATTCCATTATAGCTAGCAAGCCTCACATGACTTGGATGCCAAGAAAGCAAACACAACCACACCGCAGTCGGAAGTGGACACGAACAGTGGAGACGGTGCCTTGCGTGGGCACCACGTTTGGGCGAGACACGTTTGCCTGCCTCTACCAATATCCTGTGTCTGCCAGATACTGTAAGACCCCCAATGCGGCAAGCGCCATGTGCCTTTTGAAAGTCCCCTTTCTTTCTTCCATTTCAATTTTATAATGTCTACCTTAGGCTGGTACATTATGTCTATAGGTTTTTTTTAGTTTGCATTTCCTAGAAAAGACACACGAGACAGTTATTAAAAGGAATCCACTGCTTGTTTTCATGGAATCTGAAAGCAATTTTTGATTAAATTTCTTTGACTTATTTATAACATGTCACACTAAAGTACTGTCCCTAGACAGTAAGACTTTAATGAATTTTAAATTGTGGGCTTCATAAGAGACTGTACATATCCAAAACAATTAAATTTTTTATAAATTAAATTCTTTCTATGTAACATGTAGAAATTCTCATCATTTTAAACATTAATTGGTTTAATTGTTTAGCAATGTGTAACAGCTCTTTTGTTCTTTTTCTTTCCTGGTTTAATAATGTTCTGTAGTTTTTATTATGCTACATGCCCTTGCTTCTTCATATTTCATAGTAAATGTAATAGGATAGAAAGTAATCATGCCATCAGATTTACCTACATAAAACTATAGTAATGCATTCATGCCTGACTAGAAAATACTGGCTGTTACCATCTTTCAAAGCCAAAGGACATTAATATTTCATTGCAGACACTAGATATGCAGGGGGTTTGAACTCATATTGCACCAGATTCTACCAGCTTCCTAAAAGACACCCAAACCTTCAAGATTCCATCTTAAATTTCTTTCGCAATCAGATCACACGTCATACATACCTACCTAAGTAGCATAATTCAATGACAGGTCACAGGCTTTTGATGTCAGTGGAAAGTTTTTTGTGCAAGGTGTTATGTGGTCTTGTTCTGACAAATATGTCAGGCAGGCATGCCCTGTGTATGTCTTTCTCAAAACAGTCTACAGTTCCTTAATGGCTCTCTCCAGGTTGCTGAGAAATAGTCTCAATTTACAGTGTTTCCCATTTAAGAAATACAAAGTACTTTACTCTCATAAACTATTATTGGGAGGATATATTGTTACATTATCTCTATAGGATAGCTTGACAAAGTGTCAAGTCTTAATGTGTATATATATAGAAGACTTTTAAAAATTCTGCATATTGTTTTACCCAAAATTGTCACTTCTAGAAATTTAGCCTAAGAAAAAATTAGCCTGAAATATGGCATCAGATTCATGTATACTGATGTTAGATGCAACATTGTTTACAGTATTAAAAAATTAGACAGAACCTAAATGTCTAACAATAAAATATTGACTAAGAAAAGGGTGGTAAATTTTATTATGTGATGGTTACTGAGCATCTTTTCAATATCATACTCTAGAAAAATATTTGTTAGCATGGAAAAAAAGTCACAATATATGGTATTGCTAAATTAAAAAAAATCAGCTCACTCAGACACTATTTGGTTTAAATATGTTTCAAGAAAAGGGGTGGATTGACTACAAAGTCACCACACTTCTGCTCTGGGCTCCTGATTTGCACAAGCCTTTCTAAAATCGGGCATGTCCTCTTTCAAGAAGAAAAGAGCTACTTGAGCCATTTCCCCAGGCTGGAGGCCACCCTGTCTACCCCAGTGGTCTTCTGGGGGCTCAAGAGCCTGTAGGCTACCAGACCTATCTCCATATCTACCAGGTCCGGCAAGAACACACCTTGAAGAATCTTCTATAACACTCAAGTCTTATCTTTGTCCCCAAAGAGAAAGATCTGTATGAGTCATTGCCCGGTTCTCAGATCAGAAGGCCATCTTGGCCCTGGTCTGATGGACACCTCCACCTCCTCCAGACTAGACAGGCTTTGTGGGAGCAGAGACTTGCCCCTCGTGGGAAATACCCATCCCTTCCTTCCATCTGCAACAGAGAAGTTACAGATGAGGCAATACCAATAAGTGTGAAGCTAAAAAAATTCCTCTAAGTTATCAATAATAGGGGCGCCTGGGTGGCTCAGTCAGTTAAGCATCCGACTTTGGCTCAGGTCATGATCTCGCAGCTTGTGGGTTTGAGCCCCACATCGGGCTCTGTGCTGAGAGCTCAGAGCCTGGGGCCTGCTTCGGATTCTGTGTCTCCCTCTCTCTCTGCCCCTCCCCCACTCGCTCTCTGTGTCTGTTTCTCTCTCTCTCTCTGAAAAATAAACATTTAAAAAATTTGAATTATTAGTAATAGATGAATTTTGATCAACTATGTGAGAAGGAAGAATAAATTATCTTTTTAGCTTCTCTATTGAAAATAGTATAGCAAAATCACTGTCCTACAAAGAAGCAGTCAGTGAATATTCAACCCCAAGTGTAGAAGGGAGGAGTATCAAACAATAAAACATTAAAAACAGTAATTTGTTATATTTCTGACATTTATGGTAGTTTCCTACTTTATAAATTTTGCGATTTCTGTGATTTCCTTTACTTTCTATGTAAATAGTCACATTTGAACTTGACTTTTTATTTATAATTTTGTTTACTTTCTCCTGAAAGAGAAAATGTAAATGTAAATGTTTGGGCCTCAAAAAAGTTCTAGATTCTTTCTTGAGCCAGAAAGGGCACTGTAACGATCAAAAAACACCAGGATATTAGTGACAAGGAAATCAGTGGAATTATGGGAGATTCCTATTTTGCCTTGTTTTTGGTTTGTTCTGCTTTCCCACTTTTTCTGAGTTTTCAATACCACACATGTATTACCTCACAATTTAAAAAGAAACTTATAATGGGGGTACCTGGGTGGCTCAGTCGACTGAGTGTCTGACTTTGGCTCAGGTCATGATCTCACAGTTCGTGAGTTCAAACCCCACGTAGGGCTCTGTATTGACAGCTCAGAGCCTGGAGCCTGCTTCGGATTCTGTGTCTCCCTCTCTCTCTGCCCCTCCCTCCCTCTCTCTTTCTTTCTCCCTCTCTCTCTCTCTCTCAAAAATAAATAATTAAAAAAATTTTTAAAGAAACTTATAATAAAAAAACGTTTAGAGAATTGCAAAGTTTTTTTATAATACTAACAATCATACATCTTATATCTTAACCAATGAAGCTGAATTTAAAACATGGTTTAAAAAAAACAATCTCCACTACATGCGCTCTCTCAATCTGAACACAGAAAGAATTCCTTACATACAGTAGTTCTTGGAGCTGGAGTAAAAAATATTCAGAATAAAATTCTTGAGGAAATAACGAAGATGGCGGCTTAGGAGGACGCTGGGCTTACCGCACGTCCTGCTGATCACTTAGATTCCATCTACACCTGCCTAAATAACCCAGAAAACCGCCAGAGGATTAGCAGAACGGAGCCGCCGGAGCCAAACGCAGACGAGAGGCCCACGGAAGAGGGTAGGAAGGGCGGCGAGGCGGTGCGCGCTCCACGGACTGGCGGGAGGGAGCCGGGGCGGAGGGGCGGCTCGCGGCCAAGCAGAGCCCCCGAGTCGGGCTTGCAAAAGCGGAGGGGCCGGGCGGACTGTGTTCCGACAGCAAGAGCGACTTAGCGTCTGGGAGGTCATAAATTAACAGCTCTGCTCGGAAAGCGGGAAGGCTGGAGGACAAAGGGAGGGAGAGCTGCTGAGCCCCCTGACAACAGAGCTCAGTTTGGTGGGGAACAAAGGCGCTCGCCAGCGCCATCTCCCCCGCCCATCCCCCAGCGGAAATCCCAAAGAGAACCGGTTCCTGCCAGGGAACTTGCTCGCTCTGCGCAAACACCCAACTCTGCGCTTCTGCGGAGCCAAACCTCCGGCAGCGGATCTGACTCCCTCCCGCTGCCACAGGGCCCCTCCTGAAGTGGATCACTTAAGGAGAAGCGATCTAAGCCTGCCCCTCCTGCCCCCGTGCACCTTGCCTACCCACCCCAGCTAATACGCCAGATCCCCAGCATCACAAGCCTGGCAGGGTGCAAGTAGCCCAGACGAGCCACACCACCCCACAGTGAATCCCGCCCCTGGGAGAGGGGAAGAGAAGGCACACACCAGTCTGACTGTGGCCCCAGCAGTGGGCTGGGGGCAGACATCAGGTCTGACTGCGGCCCCGCCCACCAACTCCAGTTATACACCACAGCACAGGGGAAGTGCCCTGCAGGTCCTCACCACGCCAGGGACTATCCAAAATGACCAAGCGGAAGAATTCCCCTCAGAAGAATCTCCAGGAAATAACAACAGCTAATGAGCTGATCAAAAAGGACTTAAACAATATAACAGAAAGTGAATTTAGAATAATAGTCATAAAATTAATCGCTGGGCTTGAAAACAGTATACAGGACAGCAGAGAATCTCTTGCTACAGAGATCAAGGGACTAAGGAACAGTCACGAGGAGCTGAAAAACGCTTTAAACGAAATGCATAACAAAATGGAAACCACCACAGCTCGGCTTGAAGAGGCAGAGGAGAGAATAGGTGAACTAGAAGATAAAGTTATGGAAAAAGAGGAAGCTGAGAAAAAGAGAGATTAAAAAATCCAGGAGTATGAGGGGAAAATTAGAGAACTAAGTGATACACTAAAAAGAAATAATATACGCATAATTGGTATCCCAGAGGAGGAAGAGAGAGGGAAAGGTGCTGAAGGGGTACTTGAAGAAATAATAGCTGAGAACTTCCCTGAACTGGGGAAGGAAAAAGGCATTGAAATCCAAGAGGCACAGAGAACTCCCTTCAGACGTAACTTGAATCGATCTTCTGCACGACATATCATAGTGAAACTGGCAAAATACAAGGATAAAGAGAAAATTCTGAAAGCAGCAAGGGGTAAACGTGCCCTCACATATAAAGGGAGACCTATAAGACTCGTGACTGATCTCTCTTTTGAAACTTGGCAGGCCAGAAAGAATTGGCACGAGATTTTCAGGGCGCTAGACAGAAAAAATATGCAGCCAAGAATCCTTTATCCAGCAAGTCTGTCATTTAGAATAGAAGGAGAGATTAAGGTCTTCCCAAACAAACAAAAACTGAAGGAATTTGTCACCACTAAACCAGCCCTACAAGAGATCCTAAGGGGGACCCTGTGAGACAAAGTCCCAGAGACATCACTACAAGCATAAAACATACCGACATCACAATGACTCTAAACCCGTATCTTTCTATAATAACACTGAATGTAAATGGATTAAATGCGCCAACCAAAAGACATAGGGTATCAGAATGGATAAAAAAACAAGACCCATCTATTTGCTGTCTACAAGAGACTCATTTTAGACCTGAGGACACCTTTAGATTGAGAGTGAGGGGATGGAGAACTATTTATCATGCGACTGGAAGCCAAAAGAAAGCTGGAGTAGCCATACTTATATCAGACAAACTAGACTTTAAATTAAAGGCTGTAACAAGAGATGAAGAAGGACATTATATAATAGTTACAGGGTCTATCCATCAGGAAGAGCTAACAATTATAAATGTCTATGCGCCGAATACCGGAGCCCCCAAATATATAAAACAATTACTCATAAACATAAGCAACCTTATTGATAAGAATGTGGTAATTGCAGGGGATTTTAACACCCCACTTACAGAAATGGATAGATCATCTAGACACACGGTCAATAAAGAAACAAGGGCCCTGAATGAGACATTGGATCAGATGGACTTGACAGATATATTTAGAACTCTGCACCCCAAAGCAACAGAATATACTTTCTTCTCGAGTGCACATGGAACATTCTCCAAGATAGATCATATACTGGGTCACAAAACAGCCCTTCATAAGTTTACAAGAATTGAAATTATACCATGCTTACTTTCAGACCACAATGCTATGAAGCTTGAAATCAACCACAGAAAAAAGTCTGGAAAACCTCCAAAAGCATGGAGGTTAAAGAACACCCTACTAACGAATGAGTGGGTCAACCAGGCAATTAGAGAAGAAATTAAAAAATATATGGAAACAAACGAAAATGAAAATACAACAATCCAAACGCTTTGGGACGCAGCAAAGGCAGTCCTGAGAGGAAAATACATTGCAATCCAGGCCTATCTCAAGAAACAAGAAAAATCCCAAATACAAAATCTAACAGCACACCTAAAGGAACTAGAGGCAGAACAGCAAAGGCAGCCTAAACCCAGCAGAAGAAGAGAAATAATAAAGATCAGAGCAGAAATAAACAATATAGAATCTAAAAAAACTGTAGAGCAGATCAACGAAACCAAGAGTTGGTTTTTTGAAAAAATAAACAAAATTGACAAACCTCTAGCCAGGCTTCTCAAAAAGAAAAGGGAGATGACCCAAATAGATAAAATCATGAATGAAAATGGAATTATTACAACCAATCCCTCAGAGATACAAACAATTATCAGGGAATACTATGAAAAATTATATGCCAACAAATTGGACAACCTGGAAGAAATGGACAAATTCCTGAACACCCACACTCTTCCAAAACTCAATCAGGAGGAAATAGAAAGCTTGAACAGACCCATAACCAGCGAAGAAATTGAATCGGTTATCAAAAATCTCCCAACAAATAAGAGTCCAGGACCAGATGGCTTCCCAGGGGAGTTCTACCAGACGTTTAAAGCAGAGATAATACCTATCCTTCTCAAGCTATTCCAAGAAATAGAAAGGGAAGGAAAACTCCCAGACTCATTCTATGAAGCCAGTATTACTTTGATTCCTAAACCAGACAGAGACCCAGTAAAAAAAGAGAACTACAGGCCAATATCCCTGATGAATATGGATGCAAAAATTCTCAATAAGATACTAGCAAATCGAATTCAACGGCATATAAAAAGAATTATTCACCATGATCAAGTGGGATTCATTCCTGGGATGCAGGGCTGGTTCAACATTCGCAAATCAATCAACGTGATACATCACATTAACAAAAAAAAGAGAAGAACCATATGATCCTGTCAATCGATGCAGAAAAGGCCTTCGACAAAATCCAGCACCCTTTCTTAATAAAAACCCTTGAGAAAGTCGGGATAGAAGGAACATACTTAAAGATCATAAAAGCCATTTATGAAAAGCCCACAGCTAACATCATCCTCAACGGGGAAAAACTGAGAGCTTTTTCCCTGAGATCAGGAACACGACAAGGATGCCCACTCTCACCGCTGCTGTTTAACATAGTGCTGGAAGTTCTAGCATCAGCAATCAGACAACAAAAGGAAATCAAAGGCATCAAAATTGGCAAAGATGAAGTCAAGCTTTCGCTTTTTGCAGATGACATGATATTATACATGGAAAATCCGATAGACTCCACCAAAAGTCTGCTAGAACTGATACATGAATTCAGCAAAGTTGCAGGATACAAAATCAATGTACAGAAATCAGTTGCATTCTTATACACTAACAATGAAGCAACAGAAAGACAAATAAAGAAACTGATCCCATTCACAATTGCACCAAGAAGCATAAAATACCTAGGAATAAATCTAACCAAAGATGTAAAGGATCTGTATGCTGAAAACTATAGAAAGCTTATGAAGGAAATTGAAGAAGATTTAAAGAAATGAAAAGACATTCCCTGCTCATGGATTGGAAAAATAAATATTGTCAAAATGTCAATACTACCCAAAGCTATCTACACATTCAATGCAATCCCAATCAAAATTGCACCAGATTCTTCTCAAAACTAGAACAAGCAATCCTAAAATTCATATGGAACCACAAAAGGCCCCGAATAGCCAAAGGAATTTTGAAGAAGAAGACCAAAGCAGGAGGCATCACAATCCCAGACTTTAGCCTCTACTACAAAGCTGTCATCATCAAGACAGCATGGTATTGGCACCAAAACAGACACATAGACCAATGGAATAGAATAGAAACCCCAGAACTAGACCCACAAACGTATGGCCAACTCATCTTTGACAAAGCAGGAAAGAACATCCAATGGAAAAAAGACAGCCTCTTTAACAAATGGTGCTGGGAGAACTGGACAGCAACATGCAGAAGGTTGAAACTAGACCACTTTCTCACACCATTCACAAAAATAAACTCAAAATGGATAAAGGACCTAAATGTGAGACAGGAAACCATCAAAACCTTAGAGGAGAAAGCAGGAAAAGACCTCTCTGACCTCAGCCGTAGCAATCTCTTACTCGACACATCCCCAAAGGCAAGGGAATTAAAAGCAAAAGTGAATTACTGGGACCTTATGAAGATAAAAAGCTTCTGCACAGCCAAGGAAACAACCAACAAAACTAAAAGGCAACCAACGGAATGGGAAAAGATATTCGCAAATGACATATCGGACAAAGGGCTAGTATCCATAATCTATAAAGAGCTCGCCAAACTCCACACCCGAAAAACAAATAACCCAGTGAAGAAATGGGCAGAAAACATGAATAGACACTTCTCTAAAGAAGACATCCGGATGGCCAACAGGCACATGAAAAGATGTTCAGCGTCGCTCCTTATCAGGGAAATACAAATCAAAACCACACTCAGGTATCACCTCACGCCAGTCAGAGTGGCCAAAATGAACAAATCAGGAGACTATAGATGCTGGAGAGGATGTGGAGAAACGGGAACCCTCTTGCACTGTTGGTGGGAATGCAAATTGGTGCAGCCGCTCTGGAAAGCAGTGTGGAGGTTCCTCAGAAAATTAAAAATAGACCTACCCTATGAGCCAGCAATAGCACTGCTAGGAATTTATCCAAGGGATACAGGAGTACTGATGCATAGGGCCACTTGTATCCCAATGTTCATAGCAGCACTCTCAACAATAGCCAAATTATGGAAAGAGCCTAAATGTCCATCAACTGATGAATGGATAAAGAAATTGTGGTTTATATACACAATGGAATACTACAGGGAAATGAGAAAGAACAAAATATGGCCCTTTGTAGCAACATGGATGGAACTGGAGAGTGTGATGCTAAGTGAAATAAGCCATACAGAGAAAGACAGATACCATATGGTTTCACTCTTATGTGGATCCTGAGAAACTTAACAGGAACCCATGGGGGAGGGGAAGGAAAAAAAAAAAAGAGGTTAGAATGGGAGAGAGCCAAAGCATAAGAGACTGTTAAAAACTGAGAACAAACTGAGGGTTGATGGGGGGGTGGGAGGGAGGAGAGGGTGGGTGATGGGTATTGAGGAGGGCACCTTTTGGGATGAGCACTGGGTGTTGTATGGAAACCAATTTGTCAATAAATTTCATAAAAAAAAAAAAGAATAAAATTCTTGAAAACCATGGTCTTTTATATTTAACTGAGAAATGTCTTGCTAATGACTTACTAAGTTACATTAACTTGCAAGCTAATTCAATTACTTACGTTAGCCTGTGAATTAACCTGCCCACAGATTAATTAAAAGCTATTCAGGGAAAATATCAAACTGCAACCAATGCTCAAGAAATTATTACCCTCCTCTCACAGACACTAGCCTCCCTCTAAGTATGAAGGAATACAAAACAATTAAACTGCTATATAGAGCTTGCTCTCTAGAATCTTGTGATATAATTGAAGAAGTAAGATACATGCAATGAAGTAAGTTAGGAATGAAACCTATATCCACCACCGCTTGGGTAGAAGTATACGGTAGAGACATCTACAGAGTAGGTTGGTAGGTATTAACATTCTGATTGAGTAGTACAGACAAACTTGGAAGAATTTGAAAAAGAAAATTATCCAAGTACATAGATATCCTGAACAAGGCCTCACAGGATGTAGGCAAAAGGTAAAATAGGACTGGCGAAGGCCTTCCGGATTATGTAGATACATTTGTTAAAGCCTCAAGTTTGGCTGAACACAGCAGGGCTAAGAAACAGGCAGGAAGACCCACCTGATGGTAACAGACAGTATTTGTTGAGGAGCGAGGATTCATATTGACTTCTTCTGATTGCCACGTAGTGAAGTTGGAAAAAACTCACCTCTACTGCAGAATTTAAAACTGAGAAAGTTAGTGACATACACATATTTCAATTGAGGAAATGCACTTGATGGAGAAAACGGAATGCAAACTATTCATAATTATTCACCTAAGTCCAGCTTAGTTAACCGAGATTTATTTGTGTAACTCTTTCTCTCTTATTCAATCCTGAAAACATGGACATATGTTTAAAAAGATGTATATTTTCTTTATGTACCTGCAAATGTCAGCAACTGAACCAGAATAATTGAAGTGTCTTGGTGCAGATAGGGACAGATTAAGAAATCAAGTTTATACTAAGCCATGTAATAGTCACTGGATATACTCCAGGCAGGCATAACTTTCCTCAGTAGTAAAAGGGAACTATTTTTCACATGCCCATCAGAGACTCCATGAAGTTGGCTTTAAAAAATGATGATAGTTAATTCATTTCCTGGTAGAAAGAGAACATTTGCTCTCCTGGTTGAGAGTTTTGAGGCATAATATGATAATAATAGAGAATTTCAGCTAAGAAGGAATTTCTAGCTCAGAAAACAGAATTTTTTTTTAATATTTTGTGTCTTCATTCTGGGTCATGTATGTGGATACAGACATTGACCCTCCTAACTATTGTTCGAATCGAATATTGTGAGTCTTTTCATAGGAAATATAAAGACCACCTGAAGAGAGTGTAGAATATAAAAAAATGGAAGTATACACTGAAAGTAGAAACAAGAGTATGGAAATGAACAACAGAATCCCATCAGTCAGGAATTCCTAAGTAAAGGAAGTCTCCCTGTTAGCTTAAACAGCTCCATAAACACAGCATTGGCATATTGAGAGGATAGAACATATTATCATAAATTTATCGCAAACAGAAGTATAAATACCAGACTGTGTGACCAAATCTCCCTGAAACAAATGGGTCTGGAGGATACAAAAAGGTCACAATTATAGCTGACAAGACCCACCACCAGGTTCACTGTAATCTGGGCACCAGACCCACCTCCTCCAGGTCCCGGACCTTTAAAGACATCACTCTTCTCATAGGCACACACATAGCCATGACTGACACACCTTTCCTCTGCTACTCCTGTTTTCAAGAGATTCCCAAGGTCCCCAGAAAGTGGCCCCACTCATAACCCTTCCATCCTCGCCTATACTGGCCACACTGGAAGAAATCCACTTGTACTGCGTCATATTGCCAACTCTGCATATTCTCTCAATTTCTTAGAGAAATAATTGTGCACATTTTACTTTCTTTCATTTTACTTTATTTACTGTTAACTTCTTATTCAGTCCCTCCCTCTAGGACATCGGCCAAGTCCCTTGAGAGGCAGGGCCAGATGCTAATCTGGGTTACACCATTAACCAGGCATTTATGGCTGGCTGAGCTGGGCTCCAAATATGCTTGCTGAATACAACAGGCATCACTTCTGTGCCCCATCCTCAACTCCACACCTTATACCCACTCAGGTATTTATTGCAACACTAATAGGGGTATACTTTTACTTCACAAACCAAAGCTGAGGGTCAAGGAAAGGGTGGAGGAGAGAGCGGGGGTATGGAGTAGAAGGTATACCTTCTGTTCCCCCAATGGTTTTCTTGGACTGACTCCACTGGAGCACCTCACACAGTCTTTAGAAGGAAGCTATTAGGAGTCAGGCTGTACAAGCTACTGCCTGGGTAATATCCTGGCTCTTTCTTTTTTTTTTTTTTTTTTTTTTTTTAATCTGTAAAAAGGGTGTGCTGTCATGATTCGATCATTATTTTAAAGTCTGACATATAGTCATCCCTCAATACCTGCTTTTATGATAGAAAAATTAGGTCTTGGGGAAAAATTTTTCCCTCATTTTGCCTTGCCTACTTTATAAATAAATGTGACTGTTGAAAAAAAAGATCTTGCAGACCTTCTTATGACATAGAATATTGCCTTTCTAAGGCACATATGTAATTGAAAAATATGTGTAGACAGTGTCACAGACAATTCTCAACTCTTGCTTCCCAAGGCCTATTTAATAAAAAAGAAAATTTAATGGTTTCTGCCTAAGGAGGGGAAAGTCCATTGCAAAGTTGAGTAAATTTTGCTTAAAAAAAAAGAAAATGAAAGAGAAAATATAAAGGAAAAGTAAGTACCATCATTGGAATCAGTGCCCCCTCCCCCCATCTCAGATTATTGTTTGCTTGGAGAATCCAAGCAAAACATTTGGGGGCTAGCTCAACATCAGCTCTTGGAAATCATTAAAAAGGAAACTACAATAATAAAAGGTGTTTATTTAGGACAATCTCTACAAAGTGTTATTTAATGCTTCCAATCTATATTCACAGCCATGTGAAAACCAAAGCAATTTCTCAGATCATAAAAGAATCTCAAAACTTGAAAATGGCAGCCAGCTCTCAACTTGCAACATATGATCTTCCATGAATAGAAGTTTTGTGATTTTCTAAGGGCGCCTGGGTGGTTCAGTCAGTTTCAGTGTCTGACTTTGGCTCAGGTCATGATCTCATGGTTCGTGAGTTCCAGCCCCACATCAGGCTCTGTGCTGACAGCTCAGAGCCTGGAGCCTGCTTCAGTCTCTGTGTCTCCCTCTCTCCCTACCCCCTCCCCTGCTTATGCTCGCGCACTCTCTCTCTCTCTCTCTCTCTCTCTCTCTCTCTCTCTCTCTCTCTCAAAAAATAAATAAACATTAAAAAATTAAAAAATAAGAAGTTTTGTCATTTTCTGACCCCTGGAAAGAGTCAAAAATAAAGTGACTATGCAATAAAGGCTGATATGTTCTGGTTTATTTATGTCTCTTTCCACCTGAAGGGTTCTACTCCTGTTACGTTTTAATTTCTCTTCAAAGAGGCATGCATTCAGAATGAAAACAAGCTTTCAGTTTCTCCCCAGTATACCAGTTGAAACTTCCACACTTAGAGGGAGGTGGCCACTTAAGGAAGTTTAAGACAAAATTTTAAAATTTGGCTCTATTTGCCTTTTAACCTAAGCATCACATTGGTTAGTCACTACTTTAGTAACCATTGTTCTTATAGAGTGCTGATTTTAGGAATATTTATCACATTTATCTGTAAATCTATTCTAATCCCTTCTTCTATATTCTAAAGAACATTTTGTTCACTGGAATGAACAGCACTTGGGCACAAGAGTAGAAACTAGCCATCCTAAATTTTCTCCAGGATAGTCTAAGAAATACTTACTAGTCAATCACACAGTATGCAAGGGGGGGAAAAGTATCTAGTGGTCAAAAAAGAGTGGAAAATGCTGCAAGTTATGCCATATTCTGTTTTTAATCTAGCTCTTATAAATTTTTTCTTTGCTACAAAACCCTTTTCACACAGAACCTCTATAAACATCCTGAACATCCATTATTTTTGGCCTGTCGATTGGGAAATGTTGGATTAGGGAACAGTAAGGCAGAGAGTTATATATATGGATGATATTTCAGAGTCCTCCTAGAACGTAACCTAGGATCCTTTGATTTATGGTGTTCTAGGACTCTCAAGAAGGAACACACTTTTATGTTATTCTGCAATGAACTTTCTAGATCATGAAATAAATCTCAGTAACAGTTAATTGTATTCCACATCTACTTCAACCAAACCATTTATTATGCTCATCCTAAGTGCAATGTGTTTATAACAATCTGTGTGGGTAGCACTATTATTATTTCACTTTACAAATGAGGAAACTAGGTTCAGAGAGATTAATTAACTTGTATAAGATCATGTTGCTATTAAGGGGCAGAACCAAAATCTGTTTCAAAAGTCAATGCATTTTTTAATACCCTAGAATGTAGAATGAATATTAATAGCCATAATTTTGGGCATTTCTTATGGATTTTGCCTCCTGTGTTCAGCTGTAAGGATTCAATATTCAGCAAAAATGAACAAGATTGTTGCCATCTTGAAGAATAGGTACCGAAAGGTAAGATCAACATTAGTCAAATAATGATGAATATAAGCAAAGCACAGTGTTAGTGATTCAAGGAATTACCGAAACTATGCATTCTCTAAAAAACTTACTATCTAATTGAGTCATTTTTTTAAAAATGAGAAATTAAATAGTACACAGTATAAAATAATAATAAATTAAGTATATAAGTAGTATCAGGAGGAGGTACATGAATGTCAGAATCAAAATTAACCATACGGATAAGAACCTCTAGATATTTATACGTAATACACATTTGGAAAACAATGAATTGGCCTATGTTGCTAGAGTAAAGAGATAAAGATATCAAAACATTTATTTACTCACAACCAAATATTTATTGAGTAACTATTATGTGCCAGGTACAAAGTTGCATTTGAACCTATTGTAGAGGACCTGTTTAAACCAAACAAAATGTTTAGACAACAAGGCAAATTCTCATTCTTGGTTCCACCATATAGAAGGTGCATGAAGGTAAGCAAAGGATTCTCTCAGTTTAATTTTTTTTTATCTGTGAAATACAAACAGTATCTACTTAATTAGAATTTCTGTGATATTAAAACCAGAATATGTATGGGAATGGCTTAACATCTTGACTGGAGCATAGTGTGTGCTCCATAAATAGCAGAGATTAGCAGTCAACAGAAGTGAAGAGTCATAGGAATTTCCTCAGGACCCACAGGATGTGACCAATGAGTGACTTGAGAAGATTAATGAGCAGTGAGGCTAGAACAGATTGGAGTGAGGAAAGATGGAGCCATGTGCTTGACCACACCAGACACAAAAGCTGTCTGGGTGTGAGATGAACAGGAAAGCGGCGAGAGCAGTGGTCATGATCTTCAAAACTAGAGGAAAGATAACAGGAGGCAACTAAGATCTATAGGGCCTCGTGGCAATATTGTACCTTGTCCAGTGGACTAGACTCAGTGCATGCTGAGTGCATTTGATGGAATGCCAAGTTGTTAAATATTTTGAACATCACCTCTAAGAATAACAAAATGGGCAATTATTAACCCCTCTAAGTCTCATTGTTCTTATCTGTAACAGTGGGAGGAAGAGGGGTATAAGTTTTGTTACTCTGGGAGTTATTAAGTGGCTTAAACTAATGTAAAATACCCTACATATTAGCAGGCACATAATAAATGACTACTGGTGTATTAAAAATACATCTTGTACAAGAGGTCAGACTACAAATAGCCCAGTGCCTTTCTATCATGTTAGGCCAAGAAATCTGTCATGGATGGTCTTCAGTGAAAGTTCTAAGCCTCTTTTCTCTTCCTCCCATTCACATGGGCCACAGATTCTCATTAATCAGGCTTACTTGCTATAATTTCTCAGCATGCCCACAACACTGCCCCAAACACCACTTGGTTTAAAATGACTCAAGCTTCAACTGTGACCTATGAAAAAATGAAAAGCATCACGTTTGAAATCACACAGGAACTACCATGCACCAGTTTGTGTGTGTGTGTGTGTGTAATTACTTTCCTACATAACAGATAAAACAGCAGAAAAAATAAAAACTGATCTCAGCATTTAAAAGCCTACCAAAGAAATGCTTTAACTTTACTCTGAATCCTCACTTAACTCCAGAAATGTTTCCCAGGGGCCCCACAAGATGAGCCACAGTGTGTGCAGGCTGGTTTGATGAATAATGAGTCCTGATTATATTCAGACCCAACGCAAGGCAGGCCAACTCAGTAAAGTAGAGTTGTTTATTACAATGTTATCCAAGGGCCAGTTAGGGCAACAGCCAAAGCTGGGCTAGTATTCTGGGGCATTTGCTTGTGTCAGAGCTCAGAGGAACTAGAGAGACCGTCTACTACAACCCCCTACTCAATACCCCTGTCCCTGTATAATATACCCAACGATGCAGTCTTGCTGAAAAGTGCAGGTGGGGGAGACCATGGACTTTTTAGAGTTTGTGAAAGTTCTGATTGTTAGAAAAGAGTTTCCTTCCAATAAGCTGAATTCTACATCTACATTTCTTGGCATCTTAGAACCCGGTGTTGTCACTGACAGTTTCTTCTGAACTCTTTCAAAAAACAGCTTCAATTCATTCACAATATGCAGCCAATGAAGCATTGTGCTTTCTCTTCTTTTCTATTATGTTTCAAATCCAGTAAGTTCAGTAAATGATATTTACAAAACAGAAGCCAACATTTACGAAATGAAAGTAATAATGAAGAGGAAGAAAAATGGGAAGGAGAACTATATTTGGAGACAAAAGGGTGAAAGTAGCACTTTCTAAAAAGATTGGTAAACTTCAAAAAGACATATGGGATTTCCAGGCCATAAAACACTTGGAAATGCTAAATAAAATAATTTAAACACATTTAAATGCATTGCTGAGCTTGTCAGGAAGACAAATCTCTAGATGCCAAAAATCAAGTAAAACCATGAATATGAAAGCCAAACCCAGGGGCAGACTATCTCCAGTAAACCTGAACCTAAGTTTTATTAGGTGACTCTTTGCATATAAATAGTAAATTAATAAAGATAAGAGAAAGAAATCACAGGTGTGGGAATAAAACCACAAATCAAAACAGACTTCTCAGTTATGTGCAAGTAAGTATGAAAACATAGATGAAATAAATTGCTTTCTAGAAAAGTCAAAGAGCAGTAAAATTATTTCCATTAAGTCAAGGACAAGACTAGGCTGTTCACTATTACAACTATTTAACAATGTTGTCAACTGACTAGACAAAGCAATTAAATGAAAGAAAGAGGTGTGAACAGCAGAAAGGAGGTCATGTTTACATTTCTTGAAGATTAGAGGCTTATAACCTGTAAAATCCAAGAGAATCCCCTAGAAACTACTATTCTACAAAAAATGTGAGAATTCAGAAAGATGACTCAGTTCAAAATTAATTCAGAAAATAGCCAATGGGGTGCCTGGGAGGCTCAATCCACTGAGCATCCAACTTGGGCTCAGGTCATGATCAAGGGGTTTGCAGGTTTAAGTCCTGTGCCGGGCTCTGTGCTGACTGCTCAGAGCCTGGAGCCTGCTTCGGATTCTGTGTCTCCCTCTCTCTCTGGCCCGCACTCACTCACACTCTGTCTCCTTCTCTCTCTCTCCCTGCCCTCTGCCAACTCACACTCTGTCTCTCTCTCTCTCTCTCTGTCTTAAAAATAGGTAAAAAACATTAAATAAAAACAGTCGAAACAAGTTAGAAGACAAACTAGTGGGGAACTCAAAATAGTATTGAAAAGTCTAGAAATAAACTTAACTCGAAATGTAAAAACTCTATATGCAGAAATATTTTAAATACTACAGAGAGATATAATATTAGACCTTAATAAATGGGAAAATATATACTATTATTGGATAGGAAAATTTAATGTTGCAAAGATGCCAGTTCTCCCTAAATAAATGTTTGTTGTCATTGTGATTAAAACAAAAATAAGAGTTTCTTTTTAAATAGGAAAGCTGATTCTGAAGTTCCTATGAAAAAATACATAGGAAAACCCTGAAAAAAAAGAGAGAGAGAAATAATGACTAGGCTCGTCAGATATTAAAATCTATTTTAAAGTTACAATAATCAAAACAGTATAATGGTATTAAAGTACTCAATACACACTATCAGTGGATCAAAAGAAAGAATCCAGAAATAGGAGCAAATACACTGAGGTCTTTAGAATATGATGAAATATCATTCCGTTCCAGAAGATAAAGACAGATTACTGGATAAAGTTATTATTTAACAAATAATGCTGTATCAATAGGGTAGCCATATAAAGAAAAATTACTTCATGCCTATTTTATTCTTCATATCCAAGTAAATATCAGATGGAGCAAAGATATGACACATTTATTTAAAAGAAGCAGAAAAGAAAACGAAACCAAACCATTAGCAAGCACTGAGGGAAAAATTATTTTTTTTTACTCTTAAGGTAGAAAAGGCCTAGGTATGGCACAAAACCCAGGAGACAACAGAGAAAATATTAACAAAATCAAATATGTACAAAAAAATCCATTTTTTTTCATGGCAGAAACCAAACAGGAATAAATATTTGCATCAATATGTCATTAGCCTGTAATTATAATGGTTTCCTCCTAAGGCCAACAGACCAACAGAAAAAAATGGACTGAGGATATGAACAGATGATTTATGATACAATAGAAATGGTCTTGAAACATTTAAAAGATACTGAACTTTGCTCATAATAAAAAAAATTTCTAAACACAGCTGTAAGATCCCATTTGCTATCTTATTTATTATCTTATGAAGTCAGCATTGCAAAAATCTAAAGGTTTGATGTTTTTTCAGTGAGGGTAGGGATAAACAGGGCTTTACCCTCTTCATTGGTGTGAAACTAACCCTGGTAAATTTTATGTATGGTTCCTGTCCTAACAACTCTCTGTCTACAAATTTGTCCTTTAGAAATGCTCCAACATGGTAGGTGCAAAGATGTTCATGGAGCATGAACAAAAGATTGTTTAAGAAACAAACTACAGGGGCACCTGGGTGGCTCAGTCAGTTAGGTGTCTGACTTCAGCTCAGGTCACGATCTCACCGTCTCAGGGTTTGAGCCCTGTGTCGGGCCCTGTGCTGACAGCTCAGAGCCTGGAGCCTGCTTCAGATTCTGTGACTCCCTCCCTCTCTGCTCCTCCCCTGCTCGTGCTCTGTCTCTCTCTCTCTCAAAAATAAACATTAAAAAAAAAAGAAAAAAAGAAAAAAGAAACAAACTACAGAAAACCCATTGATAGGAGACTGGTTGAAGACATCTTGATATAGACATGTAATGGATTAATAATCAGCTGCACTAAAAAGTACATCTCCACAGATTTTGAGATTGAACAGTCCCCAGTAAATGTTGTTTAGTGAACAAGATGAAAAACTGTATTGTATACTATTGATGTGAAAATAAAGTATGTATATATGCATACGTCTGTAAGCATAGACTCTCTCTAGAAGAACCATAAAGTGATTGCAGTTCACTCAGACAGAAAATTGGGTTGCTGGTAGACAAGGGTAAGTAGGAAATTTGTTTTATATTGTATCACTTTTTGAAACATTTAAATTATGCACCATATATATGTATTAATTATTCAAAACGTAATTAAGTTTTTAAAGTAATATACACAATGGCTCAAACAAATACACAGGTTTACTGTGCTATCAGCCTGGTAACTTGTACAAGTTGAAGAAACATGTGAAAAGTGCTTTTTTTTCCCCCCAAAATACGAGTATCATGTCCTTTCTGAACAAAAGAAGTTTATCTTTGCCAACTGGAGTTTGTTGGAAATAACACACTGATATAAACAGAATTTGAAGAGTAAAATGCTACATGAAGGAAAATCTATCCATTTGCTCTGTTATTAAAGTCACATTAGCAATGTGAGTATAATTTTGTAACATTTGTTCTAATAAGCTTCTTAAGAAGAATTTAGCAAATCACATCAAAGAGCAAAATTATTTTAATTTAGTTGCTTTAAAAAAAAACCTTATAGGTCTTTGGAAAATACGCATGAAAGGAAAAGTATGTATTATTCCACCCATCTTCCAATTAAGATGCTTTACTGGGGTATGATGCATCTATATTCATAAATAAAAATTTCTGTAAATCTGTTTTAGCAATTCAGATGTGAACAATTTTCTGAGTTTATCATAATCATCTACCTAATGATGATAATGTTAGTGGCAAAGTTTGATTTTCTTAATATAAATTCCTAAGAATAGGCATTTATAGAGATAATGTAATTTTAGGAAATGCGATGGCAATTACTTTTAATATGTGATAACTCTCAAAGCTCACTATATAAAGAATAAACATTAAAATATAATAAATTCTGTTAAGATAACGTTCAGAGGATCTACTAATGAAAATATAAAATTTCTTAGGGAAAGAAACACAGTTGTGTGAGTATTCACCTAAAATAATGTAACTATCATATGGAGAAACCTTATAAAAAACACTCTTCTGTTACTTCCTACTTCAGTTTTTGCTGTGAAAGATCTCAAAATAAATGGAAATAAACACAGGGGGATATGGTAACTTTTTTTCTCTCTTGACTTCGAAAAGCATGCTCTAGTAAACAATTCTTAAGAATGTAAAAGTAACCAAAAGCACACCAAAAATTCAGAAATGTCAACCAACTAACTGACGTGCGCAGTGAGAATCTGCCATGAGCTCAATATTTATTGTGGTCACGGCTATAAAAACGTCATAACCAAGTGTGAGCTATACAAGCAAAATTTACATAACATGGAGAATTTATGAGTAAGGATTAAATGGGGGTGTGCTACAGATTCCAAATGTAATAGGAATCCAGAGAAGAGGGAGATCAAAGATCCCCATAACCTACGAAGGTATCAGGCCTTCACCAAGATGTTGTAACTAGGGAGGACATTTTTTTTTAAATTTTTTTTTTCAACGTTTATTTATTTTTGGGACAGAGAGAGACAGAGCATGAACAGGGGAGGGGCAGAGAGAGAGGGAGACACAGAATCGGAAACAGGCTCCAGGCTCTGAGCCATCAGCCCAGAGCCTGACGCGGGGCTCGAACTCACGGACCGCGAGATCGTGACCTGGCTGAAGTCGGACGCTTAACCGACTGCGCCACCCAGGCGCCCCGGGAGGACATTTTTTAAAAAAGTAAAAAGTTTAACCTAGATAAAAGGGATGCCGGTTTGTGAGCTAAGACAGAAATCAGCCTGATACGTGTGAAAGGTGCATGTTGGAAGATAGGAGGAAGTGAAACAAGGTAAGGAGAAAGAGGCCAAGACTATGGCGGCTCTCAAAATGACACAAATTAAGAAAGCTTCCCAAGGTTACACAGCCAGCAAGGGCCCCAGCCAGGACTCACTGCTGCAATATGTGTTCACAACCCCCACCTCAGTTGTATCTTCCAAAATTTTCACGGTAAAAAAAAATAATTCCAGGAAACACAGCTGTTCGTGTGTGTTATTGGTTCTACATCATGAAGGCATCTTCTCCAATATTATCCCCACGTTATAGATTTCCATCTCCAATCAGACCTTCCTCCAGCAGGTTCCCACTGGGCAAAAATACTCTTTTTTTACCTCCTTGTCTTTGCTGACTGCCTGCTCCAGCTACAGAGCCTGAAATCCTTCCTCCTGGATTCTGATAGAATTCTACCTTCCCTTCAATAATAAACTCCTAGAACATTCTGCTGCCTCAGTTCCCCTAAAGCCACAGCGTTATCTCCTTTCTCCAAATGCATTTTGGCATTTATAATTTATACCACAGGATTGAGCTCTTAATTATATTCCACCTTGTATGTTCCCTAATTTTTACATCAGTCTAATGATCTTACAGTGTCTTACTAAAAATTCCATATGTACAGGAAGCCCATATTTTTTTTGTACGTCCACCATTGCTCTTGATACATATTCCACTATTACTCTTTTTCCTTTTCTTCAATACAGCTTTACTCAAATGGATCCACAGGTCAGAAATACTGATGGCTAAAATGGGCAGTGTCTTCAACATCGTCTCCTGGGAGAAGAACTGAATAGGACATAAAACTAAGTACATCTTGTAAATTTCCAAGTCACTTAACCTTTTCAAAATGATCTCACTGAACACAAAGTCAGATAATACAGAGAGCTAATACAATAAAGATGGGTTTTTCCTCAGCTCATTTTTCTGTTTGAAAAACACAGAGATGCATTATGGGTTCTAAAATCTGAAATGTTCAATTCACTCACTTCGGAAAAATAAGCATATTAAAATGCAATGTTTATTTAAAAATTTTCTCCTTGTAACATCCAAAATTTAAAATCCAGATGAGTCACAAGTCTATCTGTATGTTTAATTCAGGGACCAGAAATAGTCAAAGGTCAGCTAAGAGTGGAGTTGTTACAAATTGATATGAAAAATCATGTCCCCCAACAGTTCATAATGCTCCTATAAGTGAAACAGCCTCAGAATTACTCAGTTAGCAATGGATTAACTTGATGGTCAGGTAGCTAGAATTTAAAATGTCTCATTAGAAAAAGTATTGACTGAAGTGCATTGTTGCAAAATGATTCGTGCAGTACCTTTCTGTTTTATCTTATGATAATTCTTACACATACATGTGAATGGGGTACGATGATTTAAAAGGGGCTTTATTATGCTAATAGGTGCTTTTTAAAAACTCTTCCATTTAAGATTGACATTTAGGGGAGCCTGGGTGGCTCAGTCAGTTAAGCATCCTTCAGGTCATGGTCTCACAGTTTGTGGGTTCAAGCCCTGAGTCCGACTCTGTGCTGACAGCTCAGAACCTGGAACCTGCTTCAGATTCTGTGTCTCCCTCTCTCTCTGACCTTCCTCCTCTCTCTCTCTCTCTCTCTCTCTCTCTCTCTCTCTCTCTCAGAAATAAACATAAAAAAAAAAAAAGATTGACATTTAATGTATACTCATGGGGCCAAAAATTCTCCATTTTATTCCCAGATGATAATTTGACATGTCAGGAGATATGGAAAGATTTTTATATATAAGAGCACTTGTTTTCATCACTCTGCATAGTATTTAGTAACAACTGAGTAAGGCATTCAGTGTCTGGGAATCACCACAAACAGAGTTGAAGGACCTTATAACATGAATTATGAACTAAGAGGCTATACCTGGAATTAACCTGGTCACATGATCTAATTTTTGATTAGGTGATTATGGACATGATTAGGGGTTGGGCAGCCCAAGAGGTGTTAATGAAGAGAGAACATAACAAAGCAAAAGCAAACAAAAACAAAAACAAAAAAACAAAACATGATTCCTGCCTTCAAAGGAGCTTATATTCTAGACAAGAAAAAAGGTTGATCATTGTTATGGAGTGAATTGTGTGCCCCCCAAATCCATATGTTGAATCTTTAACCCCCAATATGCCTGCATTTGAAGACAGGGCCACTAAGGAAGTAATAAAGTTCAATGAGATCATATAGGTGGAGCCTTGATCTGACAGGATTAGTGCCCTTATAAAGGAGAACCAGGGTGTCCTCCCTCCCCTTACCCTTCCCCTTTTCTACCTCCCTCTCCCTCTCCTCCTCCCTCTCCCTCTCCTTCTCCCTCTCTCCCCTGTATGAGGACAAAGTGGAAAGGCATCTTTCTTCAAGCCAGAAGAAAGCTCTCACCAAAAAACAAATTGGCCAGCATCTTGATCTTGGGTTTCTTAGCCTCCAACACTGTGAGAAATTTCTGTTTAAGCTGCCTAGCCTGTGCTATTTTGTTAGGACAGCCTGAGCTGATGCATACAATCACCCTTTCAAAATAAAGTAAGAGTTTCCATAAAACAAAGTACTCTTGTGCTTACACAGAATAAGGAGTGGTCAACTTATAATTTAACATATACAAGAAAGCCTCTTTGTTCCCATCAGCTTCCCCTTACAAGTTCTGCTGGCCATTGCTTCAGTCACTACAAGTTCGAGGATATAAGCACAGCTCCTAATTCTAAACAAAGTATGCTATCACTTAACCAAAGATCAATCTTAGTTATTAAAAAGCTTTAAAATCAAATCACTCTCCAGGGAAACCCATTGGGTGACAAACTCCACCCACAAACATGGAGTTTCCAATCAGTTCTAGTATCCTCCTCTTACATATGAATAGCCTAGAGTCACCAGGAGCTTGAAGAAAACCTTGATTATAACCAAAGACAAAGACCAAAATAAACATGGGGGGAAAATTAGAAAAACAAAAACAAAAGGCCTGGCCTGGAAGAAAGAAACTCAAGAAGAAAACAATCACCAACATTCTCAGAAAGAAGCTTCTGAACCCCATCATGATAGAGTTGCGGCAACTGGATATATTTACACTCTTGCATTAAATACTGAGAAAAAACAGATAGGAAAATATGGTATTCGGCAGACAACAGGCAGTACAGGACTTTGGTCTCTGAAAGAAGAGAGACAAATGAGCCCTACAGCTGGCCCCAAGTGAAGTACTTTCAGGTTGCAATGAAATGGGAGGTGGGGTGCTCTGAAGGTCCCTGAGTCAAGGAGTTGGAGATGGAGTTGGGGGAGGGGATGGTTAGATGCTTAGAATTTGCAGGAGAGGACCAGCCACATGGAGAGAGAGCACCTGAGCCCCAGGAACCTGCAGGCTGAGAATTAATGGCACAGGTATGAAAGGCCAGGAAAAGAACTATCAAGAAGGGATCAGATCAATTTTCAAAGATCATAAAGATTCAGAAATCTTTACTATTCTACCGACTTTAAGGGAGCAGGGAAATTCAGCAGCAAAGTGTTAGGAGCGTTGTTTCCGTAATGACTGCTCTGCATAAGAGGGCTTGTAGAATTATTTGATTCTCGAAACTATGTGCTTACATGGCTTAGGTTAAAAAAAAAAAAAAAAAGCTTAAAAACATTTAGTACAGTAGCCCTATTCACAATAGCCAAAAAGTAGAATATTCCAAAAGTCCATCAACAAATGAATAGAGAAACAAACCATGGTATAGCCATACAATGGAGTATCATTGAGCCATAAAAGTAATGAAGGGATGATTTTTGAGTGATAGCACCAAAATGGCATCATAGAAGGATTGTGAATTTCCTTCTTCCCACAGAAGCACGGGCTATGAAGCTATACAGAGGAATTCCCTTTGAGAGAAATCCAGAAACTAGTTGACTGACCCTCACATACCAGGGGACTGAGAAAATATCCACATCCAAACAGGTGGGAAAGACTGAGATACACTCTCACCATCAACCTGTGGTACAGTATCTTACAATCAGGAGGGAACCCCCAAATCTCAGCTTCTTTCTGAGAAGCTAAGGGCTTGGACTATACATATAGCACCCCAACTTTCAAGGCTGACCCCAAGAGCCCCATAATCATCAGTTCTGAGAGCAAATGGAGCTTGTATTCACAAATCTAACAGGACTACAACAAAGAAGCAGTGTTGTTGTTGTTTTTTTATGTTTATTTCATTTATTTTGAGAAAGAAAGAAAGCATGGGAAGAGTAGAGAGAGAGAGAATTCCAAGCAGGCTCTGTACTGTCTGCACAGAGCCAGAAGTGGGACTCTATCTCACTGTGAGATCATGACCTGAGCCAAAATCAAGAGTCAGATGCTTAACTGACTGAGCCATCTGGGTGCCTCCAAGAAGCAGTTTTTAAAAAGGACATGTCGGCATTCTCTGTGGCTATCCCATTAAGCACAGAGAAAGCAGACAAAAACTCCAGTCTCCAGTTTTACCATGGAAGGGGTTTGACTATATACCTTGCTAGCTACTCCATGAAGGTCTGGCTTCTAATTAGCCAGCATGACTCCTGGGATCAGGAGCCCAAAAGAGCAATTAGGTAAGAAATAGAAATAGAAGGCATCCAAATCAGAAAGGAAGAAGAAAAACTGTCTCTGTTTGCAGATAACATGATATCATATATAGAAAACCCTAAATACTCTACAAAGACAAAACAAAACAAAACCCTGTTTGAACTAAAAAAAGAATTCAGTAAAGTTGCAGTAAAGAAAATCAAGATATAAAACTCAGTTGCATTTCTATACACTAACAACAAACTATGGGAAGGAGAGATTAGGAAAACATTATCATTTATAATAGCATCAAAAAGAATGAAATATTTAGGATTAAATTTCACCAAGGAGGTGAAATACTTGTAAACTGAAAACTATGAAAGAAATTGAAGAAGACACAAATAAATGTTATGGAACCATATAAGGCCCCGAATGGCCAAAGCTATCTTGAGAAAGAAGAACAAAGCTAGAAGCATCACAGTTTCTGACTTCAAACTATGTGACAAAGCTATAGTAATCAGAAAAGTATGGTATTGGCATAAAACAGATACATGGATCAGTGGAACAGAATAGAGAGGCCAAAAATGAATCCATGTGTGTATGGTCAATTAATTTTGACAAAGTCACCAAGAATATACAATGAGGAAAGGATAGTCTCTTCAATAATTGGTCTTGGGGAAACCAGATATCCACATGCAAAAGAATGAAACTCGATGCCTATCTTACACCATATACCAAAATCAATTAAAAATGGATTAAAGACTTGAATGTAAGACCTAAAGCTGTAAAACACCTAGAAAGAAACACAGAAGATAATCTCCTTGTCGTTGGTCTTGGTAATGACTTCTTTGGATTTGACATCAAAAGCAAAAATAAACAAATGGGACTACATCAAACTAAAAGGCTTCTGCACAGCAATGGAAACCATAAGAAAATGAAAAGGCAGCCTATGGATAGGAGAAGTTATCTGCAAATGACAGGAGATGGATCAGGAGTTATATCCAAAATATATAAAGAATTCCTACAACTTAATATTAAAAAACATATAATCCAATTTAAAAATGGAGAAAGGACCCTAGTAGACATTTTTTTCCCAAAGAAGACAAATGGGGGGGAGGGGGGGCTGGGGGGCTCAGTTGGTTGGGATTTTGGCCAGGTCATGATCTGATGGTTCATGAGATTGAGCCCTGTGTCAGGCTCCACACAGACAGTACAGCCTGCTTGGGATTTTCTCTCTCTCTTTCTCTCTCTCTCTCTTTCTCTCTCAAAAATAAATAAACTTAAAAAAAAAGACAAACAAATGACCAACAGGTACAGAAAAGGATGTTCAATATCACTATTCATCAGATAAATGCAAATCAAAATCAGTGAGAGATCACCTCACCCCTGTCAAAATGTCTATTATTAAAAAGACAAGAAACAACAAACGTCGGTGAGGATGAGGAGAAAAGGGAACGCTTCTTCACTGTTGATGGATATGTAAACTGTTACCACCACTACAGAAACCAGTTTCCTCAATAGATTAACAATTGAACTACCATATGACCCAGCAATCCACTTCTGGGTGTATATCCAAAGGAAATGAAATTATTATTTTGAGGGGTTATCAGTACTCTCATGTACCTCACAGCTTTATTCAAGATAGTCAAGATACGTAACAACAACATAAGTGTCCGTTGACAGACAAATGGTGAAGGAAAGGTAATATATATACAACGGAATAGTGTTCGGTCTCAAAAATTAAGGAAATTTTGTCATCTGCAATAACAGGAAGAATCAAGAGGGAATGATGCTAAATGAAATAAGATGGAGAAAGACCAGCACTGCATGATCTCCCTTGTATGCGTGATCTAAAAATATAATTGAACTCACAGGAACAGAGTTGAATGATGGTTGCCAGAGTCTTGGGGTGAAGGAAGGAAAAGAGGTTGGTAACAGAGTACAAACTTTCTGTTATAAGATGGATAAGTTCTGTGGGTCTAGTGTATAGCACAGTAACTAGAGTGGATAAATTATTGAATACTTGAAATTTCCTAAGACAATAGATCTTAAGTGTTGTCACCCAACAGCAACAACAAAGGTAAACATATGAGGTGATGGAGGTGATTGATGTGTTGACTCAATTCTGGAAATCCTTCCACAATGTGTATGGATATGAAACCATCACATTGTGCACTTTTTGTTTTGAGATTTTAAGTAATTTCTACATCCAGTGTGGAGCTCAAACTCACAACCCTGAGATCAAGAGTTGGACGTTCCACCGACTGAGCCGGCCAGGTGTCCTCCCACCACATTGTACACTTCAACATTTTACAATTTCGTGTATCCCTTATACCTTGGCTGGAAAAGAAAAAAAAAAAAAGCAGAACAAAAGAGGCAATGAAGTACTGATACATGCAACAATGTGGAGGAAACTTAAGTACATTATGTTGAGCAAAAGAAGCTGGACGCGAAAGGTTACGTATTGGATGATTCTATTTATATGAACCATCCGGAAGAGATAAAGCCAGGAGCTGATGGTTGCCAGGAGCTGGGCAGTGGAAGGAATTTGAAGAAACTGCTTCATGGATAGGAGTTTAACTTCTGAGTGATACAAATGTTTTGGAACTAGATAGGGCTGGTGATTGCAGACATCGTGAATGCACTAAATGCCATTAAATTGTTCACTTTCAAATGATTTGCTTTGTTATGCGAATTTCTCTTTAATTTGTTATTTGAAAAAACATTTAATAGACAAAAACAATAGATGCCATATGTAATCCAGCTTTAAATGTGAATTGTTAATTAGCTGAGCTCTAATTAAGCTTTGTAATAACTAACACAATTTATTTTCTCCAGAAAGACTTCCAAAAGATTAGATCCACAGTAAATGACACTCATCATTGCTAAAATATTAACATAACAAGCAAAGTTGCAAATTTGTTTGCAGTTTACTGAAGAAACACAAATTATCAGGAGAGTGGGGGGAGGGTTTCTGGTTGCTAAAACTCGGCCACATTTGTACAGAGAAGCCTTGAAGCACCTTTATCCTCTAACAAAATACAAATTGCTTTTTGATTCAACACTGCTACCATAGCAAGAGGGAAATTTCTCCTACTTTAAACTCTGCTGAAGATGAGAATTATATATAAGTGTGTAATGAATGGGAGCTATTTAGAAACATGAATATAAATGTCCTATGGCTTATGGTCAATCCTTTGTTTTCAACAGCTTATGGGCTTGGCTTCCCTAGCTTGTATTTATATTCTGATATGAAGATTCCATCTGAATCTTTGTTTCACATATCCCAATTGCCATTTGACACTTGGAAAAGCTGGAGGATATGCTTACTTTGGGCTTGGTTTTCTTTTTGTTTGAACACAAACCAAAATGACATGGAAAACTCACAAGCATTTTTGAAATCTGCATTTTCTTTTATTTTTAACAAGAAAAAAAATCAAACACTATTTTCTTCCCCCTTGGCTCATAGATAAATGGAGAAGTTATGGGTACATCCATATGGAAGCAATATGATGTAGAATTTGAGAGTCAGAAGGACCTTAGATTTGAATCCTGGCCCTGCCCATAAACTTATGTTGTCATGCACATCGTGGTTGGCTGTAATTATTAGCATTATCCAGAAAACAGAGGTTTGAAAGAGAAAAGAAGTTTATGAGAAAGGGAGGAGAAAGGGAAATACCGAAAGGAAAGGGGCAAGCGAAGGTAGAGTGTAGGACTTTGAGAAAATCTCTTGGGTTGTACGTGCTGAAATGGAGGGCAAGAATCCTGAGCTTTGCCCCAGTTATTCCTCTGCTTTTACCACTGTGTTCTTCACTTCCTTTGCTCTTTTCTCTTTGGGGGTGTTATGTGAAGTGTCTCATCAGTTTCTGTCTCCTATGGGTGGTACCATATGAATACACAGACTTCACTAATGGGATAAAGGAACAACAAACCAGTAAGGAAAACAGCTGTGGGGTCACATTTTAACTAGATCTGAACGTAATAGAAATCTCACTGTTCAAGCCTGAAAACCAGGAAACAACTTTGCTTTTCCTGATGAATCTCTTCTCTATTAAACTAATCATACATGATCACCACAGAGAGTTTGGAAGCACAGACAAGCACTAAGAAAAAGTTAAAATCACAGTGAACATCCCCACCCAAAGATAACACAGTTAATATTGTATTTATTGTATTGTATTTCCAGTCTTTTTTTTCTAGTCTGGTGGTCTCAGTCTATAGTATGGTATTGTCTTCTGAGTTTTCAGGGTTTTTGTATCATGAGCATTTTTCATGTCATTATTTCCCCAAAATACCATTTCTATTGTGTAGATGTGCTTTTACCTCTAACATTAATAAAACATCAATGACAGACCTTCTACCCCAACCCACACCCCCACCCCAAGCCCACGGCCTCAGAATCCTACCACAACTGTAAAAGAAACGGGTGCTGCAAAAGTAACAAGGGCCTGAAGATTTAAGTATTGCCGTATGTGTCTTAGTTGTATAAATACAAATTACAGGTATATCTCAAAAATCAAAGAAGTCGGGAAAGATTGAGAAATAATACCACCCCTTCCCAAGCGTGTTTTTCCTCTTCATGTTGACCTCTTATTTCTGCATCAATTTCCGCACCACCACAAGCAAAAAGAAAGCTCTTCCCCCTCAAGTCCTTTTCCAGAATGAGTTTGTTACTTGCTTTAAAGGAAGCAAGGCCGCGTCCTCCAGGATACAAAGGCATCATTCTGGCCACAGACATGCTGAGGCCTTGACTTTTCCTTAGTCAAGGAGGCAATTTGCCAACAAAATTAACTAGATCATGTCTCATTTGACTGCAAGTCAATGGTTCTTGCATGAAATTTGATTCCAACCTACGCCAGACCTGACATCAAAATTAAAAATAAAAATGAGGGGTGCCTAGTCAGTTGAGCATCAGACACTTGATTTGGGCTCAGATCATAATCCCAGGGTAGTGGCATCAAGCCCCACATCAGTCTCTCTTGGGATTCTCTCTCTCTCCCCCTCTGCGCCTCTCCCCTGTTCTCATTCTCTCAAAAATAATAATAATAATAATAATAATAATAATAATAATAATAAATTAAAAAAATAAAATACATAAAAATGAAAGTTGAGTCAGGTGCTCCCTTAAGTCTTTAGGCATTCTGTTTATTTCAAACATGAAGCACAATTTCTTTTTAATCTCTGGATACAAGAACCAGAGAGAACGCATCTTCCATATTTCAACTCCCCTAAATATTTTAACCTTCTAGGAAAACACCAGGCACCAAATAAATATTTGTTGATAAGTGAGCACACTTCATTTGTTGATGAATGAGCACACTTCAGCATTTTGTGATGTCAAGATCAGAAACCAGGGAGCAGGGTGAACTCTTAGGGGCTTCTGTGTGTGGTGGAAAGAGGTGGCAATCAGAAAGGCATTCCATTAGGACTGTGGTTCTAAGTTCGAGTTCTTCCAGGCTCCAGCTCTTCCTCCAGGGCTGTACTGCCTGGTCTTTCTTCAGCCATTAAGTACTCATTTTCAATGGAATTAAAACTGTTTAAACTTACTAAGGACTTCTTAGATCTAGATTCAGTCAGAATTATATTTCAAGAACTTTTGATGCTAGAATAATAAAAGTGGGGGGAAATCCTTGTTGGTATTTAAGTTTTTCTTCCTCTTTTCCCCTCTGCTAGTTTCCTAAAAATAGAATAACTTTTACTATTCATGACATAGATACCAGGCTGAAGAATGTTAGGGAAGTCATATTAGTGTTTAACTTCAAGAACATTGGGCAGGTATCAGTGAGGGCAGTTTGTGTTCATACACTAATAGTATGCATAAGAAGTTTAAGTTCAGAATTATAGTTATGCTTCCTTAATGAAATGGTTACCAGCAGATTGTACAATTTCAAGAGCATATTTTGTTAATAAAAGCGTAATGAACCAAAATCAATTATAATGTTAAAGTTGCTAACGTGATTTGTTTGAAATATTTTTGTGACCCTGCAAAGTGAATTTTAATGGTTTTCAAATGGAAGGAATTGAGCCCCCAGATGCACTCTCCCCAAAGGAGTTCACCCATGAAGAAGGCATGCAAACTCCAGCAGGAAACTCTTTAATGCACAGTGTAGACTCTGCCCCCGAGAGTCATGCAACAGTCAATTCACATACCATACAAATAATAGTCTTTGTGATTGCTTGTTTCCAGATAGTTGACATTAATTTCTGCCATCCTGGTACCATTTCCCCATCAATGAAATCTATTTTTGATGTCATTACCCATAAGAAAGTGGAATCTGTGGGCGCCTGGGTGGCTCAGCTGGCTAAGCATCCGACTTTGTTTCAGGTCATGATCTCATGGCTCCTGAGTCTGAGCCCCTCGTCAGGCTCTGTGCTGACACCTCCGAGCCTGGAGCCTGCTTTGGATTCTGTGTCTCCCTCTCTCTCTGTCCCTCCCCCACTCATGCCCTCTCTCTTCAAAAATAAATAAGCATTAAAACAATTTTTTTTAAAGAAAGTGAAATTTGTTCTCACCCTTCCCTTGAAAGTAGACTGAACTAGGAGACTCTGGACAAATGGCATGCAGATGACTGATACTCTGGGACCTTTGAAGTTAAGTAATTAGAAGCTTCCAGCTTGATACACTTTTGCCTTCTCTTAAAACGCTGGCTCTGTGGAACACCATCTACCACGTGAGAAGTTTGACTCCTTTGGCGTCACTGATATTATAATACCGAGCAACTTGGAGAGCCCCTGGAGGGTGAGAAGCTAAAGAGACAGGGTACCAAGGAGCGCTGAGAAGCCATGTGAGTGAAAAACCCATTTCGGGAACGGACCTTTAAGCCCCCAGCCTCCCCAGTTAACACCACAGGGATGGGAGAAGAATTGCCCAGAGGAGCCTATCCTAAAATCCTAACTTACAAAATTGCGAACAACGCAAAATGGTTGTTTAAGCTAACAAACTTTGGCGTTGTTTGCTATTCAGCAGTAACTGCAATACAAAAACTACTCTTCTTTTAGAAATTTCCTGTCACTGATTCATCAACAGCTCACAAGTCCTCAATTTTTTCACCATCTGGTGTCACTGATAGGGGCTAATCTACGTCCAGTCTTTTGCCTAGTTTCTACTGTGATCAAACGATGATGATGCAACTGGGCTGGGGAAGACAGAGAGGCTAAACAACTTATGTAGCAGTTGAATTTATGACCCTGGCTTCGTGTGACTCTAAACTCTTCCAGGGAATAATGGGAAAAGTGTGCAGGATTCAGCCTGTTGGGTCAATTTCATAAGGGTATATATCTTATGTTAATATTCAAATTAATATGATCTCACCTATCAGCTAACAGGGAGGAACTGAGTGGGAGAGTAAACCGTTGCCTTGAACAGGTAATACAAATTCAGTCTAATCAAGCATAGGATCTATGATTATTTACATTATTATCTAATTTGCCCTACAATTGCCTTTAGTAAGATAGCTACAAAAATTTTTTAATATAATTTATTGTCAAATTGGCTTACATACAACACCCAGTGTTCATTCCAACAAGTGCCTTCCTCAATGCCCATCACCCACTTTCCCCTCTCCCCCGCCCCTTCAGTTTGTTCTCTGTATTTAAGAGCTCTTGTGGTTTGCCTCCCTCTCTGTTTGTATCTATTCTTTCCCCTTCCCCTCCTCCATGGTCTTCTGTTAAGTTTCTCAAGATCCACATATGAGTGAAAACATGTATCTGTCCTTCTCTGACTAACTAATTTCACTTAGCATGAATGGATAAAGAAGATGTGGTTTATATATACAATGGAATACTCCTTGGCAATGAGAAAGGATGAAATCATGCCATTTGCAATAATGTGGATGGAATGGAAGGTACTATGCTGAGTTAAATAAGTCAGTTATCTCAAGATAACTACAAAATTTAGATTGTAAGCCCTGAAATCAAAAAAGTCAATAATTATCAAATAGAGACTGTGACAAAGACTTGACCATGGAACACCAAGTGTGAAATTCTTTCTAAAAGTATAAGAGGTTGAGGGGTGCCGGGGTGGCTCAGTCAGCTAAGTGTCCTAATTTGGCTTAGGTCATGATCTCGGGGTTTGTGAGTTAGAGCCCCGCATCAGGTTCTGTGCTGTCAGGGGAGAGCCTGTTTCCAATCCTCTGATCTACTTTCTCCCTGGCCCTCCCCAACACGCACTTTCTCTTTCTCTCTCAAAACTAAACATTAAAAAAATTAAAATATATTAATAAATAAAAGTGTAAGAGGTTGATACATCAAAACATTGTAGTGATGAATCAAAATGTAGGTTTTTCTTTAAGAAATCAACACGACCAAGCTACAGGAATTCAAATTACTTTAATAAAATATATTTTCTTTACTAAGTTTTAGGAGTGAGAGGTAAGAGGAATGAAACCAAAAAACATGACTGGAAGTGACAGTATAAAAATTCTGCTCTGGGGTGTCTGGGTGGCTCAGTCGATTAAGCGTCCGACTTTGGCTCAGGTCATGATCCCGCCATCCATGAGTTCAAGCCCCGAGGTGGGCCTGTGCTGACAGCTCAGAGCCTGGAGCCTGCTTCAGATTCTGTGTTTCCCTCCCTCTCTCTCTGCCCCTCCCCTGCTCATGCTCTGTTTCTCTCTCAAAAATAAATAAACATAAAAAAAAAATTCTGCTCTAAGGTAATGCTCAGATGAAAGCAACATAGTCATCTCTCATAAATATATCTTATCATATTACATAGCATTGTAATATGTATATACTTTCAATTCCTTTATATGAAATTCTTTCAGCCCTAGTTGGGGACCATAAAATAGAAATGAAAAGACATTGGAGGAGCCAAGATGGCAGAACAGCATGGAAGTTTTTTGTGTGTGTGTCTCACATCCATGAAATACAGACCAACACTAAACCATCCTGCACACCTAGAAAACTGATTGGAGGATTGACACAACAATCTACAGAACCTGAACCACAGAATTCAGCAGATATGCGGCGCAGAGGGGTGAATTTGGGGAGTGAGAAACCCCAAAGGATAGGGAACCAATTTTGTGCGCAGAGAGAGTACAGAGACTGGGGAGGGGGGGAGAATACGGGAAAAGCACCCCTCCCCGAAAGCAGCCGGAGAGAAAGTGGAAAATTGGAAATGGCCACAGGGACTAAACTAAAAAGGGAGAAAGAAGAAAGGAGAGGGTTTCAATTCCATTAAGACTGTTAACAAGGGGAGCGCAAAGGCTGCAACTCCGCAGCTCCATACCTGGCGGTGCTCTGGTGGGAAGGGCGAATCCCCAGGAGCAGAGTGGGGTCCGGGAGGATCTCGGGCCACACGGGGAAAAGCGGTTCCACTGCTGGAAGGACATTTGGTAGAGACTGTTGAAGCCCCCTGGTCCCAGCAGACCCCGGAAGGCGGCCACATTCGCTGGTGCTGGGGCAAGGTCCTTAAGGGGGATGCCTGGTCCCAGATGTGTGTTGTGATTTTTCCATAATCCCTGAAAAGCTGCTGCTACACTATCTCGCGAACTTTTTCTGGGGCGGGTGGCACCTGGCCGCGGTCTCGGGGCACCGGCAGCAGCAGGGTCCAGCAAGCGTTCCTGGGTGGGGCCGACATTCGGCCATTGCTCCGTGAGACCCTCCCAAAGAGGGGCGGGACGGGTCAAAGCCACAGTCCTTCAGAAGTAAGGGGCAGGGGAAAACAGCCGCATCTGAGACAGAAGTCGGGAGAGAGGTGCTGCCTGGGGACTGGTCACGGAGAGTGAAGAAGCGGGGAGTGGACGAGAGCTGAAGACAGAGGAACGGTGCGCGATTGCTGATCTGGGAGAACAGACTGGGTAGCTGAGTGGCGCATTTTCACCTCTCCCGTGCATGCGCATACTCACCTACGAGCACCATAATACTCCACCCCAGTAGGCTAGCAGCGCCATCTAGTGGAGAACGGAGCCATTACACTGAGCCCCGCCCAACTGGGCCAACCTAGCTCTGCAAGAACACAAGTCTCACCTCCGGCTTAGTTTATAGACCAAAAAGCGCTTCATAGTCTGACTTCTAGGGGAAGATGAAGTAATTTCAGTCCTATTTCAATCTGTTAGCAGGTCCATCTATTCAATTTTCTTTCTTTTTTTTTTCTCTTCACTTTTTTTTGTTGAATACAGAAAGAGAAAAAAATTCATTTTTATTTTCAACTTTTATAAAACTATTTTTCTTTTTTTTTTTAAACTTTTTTTTTTCAACGTTTATTTATTTTGGGGACAGAGAGAGACAGAGCATGAACGGGGGAGGGGCAGAGAGAGAGGGAGACACAGAATCGGAAACAGGCTCCAGGGTCTGAGCCATCAGCCCAGAGCCCGACGCGGGGCTCGAACTCCCGGACCGCGAGATCGTGACCTGGCTGAAGTCGGACGCCCAACCGACTGCGCCACCCAGGCGCCCCTAAAAATATTTTTCTTTAAAAGTTTTTACTATATTTTTTACTTTTGTGTAAATTTTTTCAAATTCTATTTTACTTCCATCATTTTATTTTAGTCTATTTCAGTGTATTCACTTTTCAAATATTCAAACAATTTCCTTTTTTTTTTCTTTTTCTTTTTTCTCTTTTTCGTTTCTTTTCTTTTTCTTGAACACAGAAAGAGAAAACCTTCATTTTTATTTTCAATTTCTATTAAAAATATTTTTCTTTAAATATTTTACAATTTTTTTTGCTTTTGTGTAACTTTTTTCAAATTCTATTTTACTTCCATTTTACTTCCATTTTATTGTAGTCTACTACAGTGTACTCACTATTTCAAATTTTCAAATGATTTCCTTTTTTCTTTCTTTTTTCTCTTTTTCATTTCTTTTCTTTTTCTTGAATACAGAAAGAGAAAAAATTCATTTTTATTTTTAATTTTTATTAAAAATATTTTCCTTAATTTTTCTACTATATTCTTTACTTTTGTGTAATTTTTTTCAAATTCTATTTTACTTCCATCATTTCATTTTAGTCTACTTCCATGTATTCATTTTTTCAAATTCTAAAACGATTTCCTTTTTTTTTTCTTTCCTTTCCCTTTTTTTTCTAATCTATCAAACAACTTTCAACACCCAGACCAAAACACACCTAGGATCTAGCATCATTTATTCGATGTGTGTGTGTGTGTGTGTGTGTGTGTGTAATTTTTTAGTTTTAATATTTTTTAAATTTTTTAATTTTAATTTTTTTAACTTTAATTTTTCTACCTGATTAATTCATTTTCTCCCTTCAAAATGACAAAACGAATGAATTCACCCCCAAAAGAAAGAGCACGAAGAAACGACAGCCAGAGATTTCACCAACACAGATACAAGCAAGGTGTCTAAACCAGAATTTACAATCATGATAATAAGAATACTAGCTGGAGTCGAAAACAGATTAGAATCCCTTTCTGCAGAGATAAAAGAAGTAAAAACTAGTCAGGATGAAGTAAAAAATGCTATAACTGAGCTGCAATCATGGATGGATGCCATGGCTCCAAGGACGGATGAGGCAGAACAGAGAATCAGTGATATAGAGGACAAACTTATGGAGAATAATGAAGCAGAAAAAAAGAAGGAGATTAAGGCAAAAGAGCACAATTTAAGAACTAGTGACTTAAAAATCAGTGACTCATTAAGAAGGAACAACATCAGAATCATAGGGGTCCCAGAAGAAGAAGAGAGAGAACTAGGAGGAGAAAGGTTATGTGAGCAAATCATAGTGGAAAACTTTCCTAACCTGGGGAAAGACACAGACATCAAAATCCAGGAAGCACAGAGGACCCCCATTAGATTCCACAAAAACCGACCATCAACAAGCATATCATAATCAAATTCACAAAATACTCCGGCAAGGAGAGAATCATGAAAGCAGCAAGGGAAAAAAGTCCCTAACCTACAAGGGAAGACAGATCAGGTTTGGAGCAGACCTATCCACAGAAACTTGGCAGGCCAGAAAAGAGTGGCAGGATATATTCAATGTGCTGAATCAGAAAAATATGCAGCCAAGAATTCTTTATCCAGCAAGGCTGTCCTTCAAAATAGAAGGAGAGATAAAAAAGTTTCCCAGACAAACCAAAATTAAAGGAGTTTGTGACCACTACACCAGCCTTGCAAGAAATGTTAAGGGGACTCTCTGAGGGGAGAAAAGATGAAAATATAAATAAATAAATAAATAAATAAATAAATAAATAAATACCAAAAGCAACAAAGATTTGAAAGGACCAGAGAACACCACCAGAAACTCCAACTCTACAACCATCATGATGGCAATAAATTCATATCTTTCAGTACTCACTCTAAATGTCAATGGACTCAATGCTCCAATCAAAAGACATAGGGTAGCAGAATGGATAAGAAAACAAGATCCATCTATATGCCGTTTACAAGGGGCCCACTTGAGACCTAAAGACACCTTCAGATTGAAAATAAGGAGATGGAGAACCATCTCTCATGCTAATGGTCAACAAAAGAAAGCCAGAGTAGCCATACTTATATCAGACAATCTAGACTTTAAAATAAAGACTGTATCAAGAGATGCAGAAGGACATTATATCACAGTCAAGGGGTCTATCAACCAAGAAGACCTAACAGTTGTAAACATTGATGCGCAAAATGTGGCAGCACCCAAATATATAAATCGATTAATCATAAAGAAACTCATTGATAGTAATACCATAATAGTAGGAGGCTTCAACACCCCATTCACAGCAGTGGACAGGTCATCTAATCAAAAAATCAACAAGGAAACAATGGCTTTGATGACACACTGGACCAGATGGACTTACTCAGACCATTTCATCCTAAAGCAGCAGAATATACATTCTTCTCTAGTGCACATGGAACGCTCTCCATAATAGACCACATACTGGGACACAAATCAGCCCTCAGCAAGTACAAAAAGATGGAGATCGTACCATGCATATTTTCAGACCACAATGCCATGAAACTTGAAATCAATCACAACAAAAAGTTTGGAAAGGTAACAAATACTTGGAGACTAAAGAACATCTTACTGAAGAATGAATGGCAGAAGAAGTATTCTTTAACTTCTTTAACAAGAAGTTAAAGAGGAAATTAAGAGTATATGGAAGCCAATGAAAATGATAACACCACAACCCCAAACCTCTGGGATGCAGCAAAGGGGGTCATAAGAGGAAAGTATATAGCAACCCAAGCTTTCCTAAAGAAGGAAGAAAGATCTCAGATACACAACCTAATCCTACACCTTAAAGAGTTGGAAAAGAACAGCAAATAAAACCCAAACCCAGCAAAATACAGGAAATAGAGCAGAAATCAATGCCATTGAAATAACAACAACAACAAAAAAAAACAGTAGAACAGATCAATGAAACCAGAAGCTGTTTCTTTGATCAAAAAGAAAAAGGAAAGGACCCAAATAAATATATCAAGAATGAAAGAGGAGAGATCACAACCAACACAGCAGAAATAAAAACAATAATAAGAGAATATTATGAGCAATTATATGCCGATAAAATGGGCAATCTGGAAGAAATGGACAAATTCTTAGAAATATACACTACCAAAACTGAAACAGGAAGAAATAGAAAATTTGAACACACCCATAACCAGTAAGGAAATCAAATTAGTAATCAAAAAATCTCATAAAAAACAAGACTCCAACGCCAGATGGCTTTCTAGGGGAATTCTACCAAACATTTAAGGAAGAGTTAATTCTCTTGAAACTGTTCCAAAACATAGAAATGGAAGGAAAACTTCCAAACTCTTTCTATGAAGCCAGCATTACCTTGATTCCAAAACCAGACAAAGACCCCACTAAAAAGGAGAACTACAGACCAATTTCCCTGATGAATATGGAGGCAAAAATCCTCAACAAGATATTAGCCAACTGGATCCAACAATACATTAAAATAATTATTCACCACAACCAAGCAGGATTTATACCTGGGATGCAGGGCTGGTTCAATATCTGCAAAATAATTAACACGATTCATCATATCAATAAAAGAAAGGACAAGAACCATAAGATCCTCTCAATAGATGCAGAGAAAGCATTTGACAAAATACAGCATCCTTTCTTGATAAAGACCCCAAAGAAAGTAGGGATAGAAAAAACATATTTTGAGATCATAAAAGCCATATATAAACGACCCAATGCTAATATCATCCTCAATGGGGAAAAACTGAGAGCTTTCCCCCTAAGGTCAAGAATAAGACAGGGATGTTCGCTCTTGCCACTGTTATTCAACATAGTATTGGAAGTCTTAGCCTCTGCAATCAGACAACACAAAGAAATAAAAGGCATCCAAATCGCCCAGGAGGAGGTCAAACTTTTACTCTTTGCAGATGACATGATACTCTATATGGAAAACCCAAAAGATTCCACCAAAAAAACTGCTAGAATTGATTCATGAATTCAGCAAAGTTGCAGGATATAAAATTGATGCACAGAAATCTGTTGCATTCCTGTACACCAACAATGAAGTGACAGAAAGAGAAATCAAGGAATTGATCCCATTTACAGTTGCACAAAAAAACCATAAAATACCTAGGAATAAATGTAACCAAAGAGGTGAAAAATCTATACACTGAAAACTATAGAAAGCTTATGAAAGAAATCAAAGAAGACACAAAAAAATGGAAAAAGATTCCATGCTCCTGGATAGGAAGAACAAATATTGTTAAAATGTCTATACTACGCAAAGCAATCTACATATTTGATGCAATCCCTATTAAAATAACACAAGCATTCTTCACAGAGCTAGAACAAATAATCCTAAACTTTGAATAGAACCAGAAAAGACCCCGAATAGCCAAAGCAATCTTGAAAAAGAAAACCAAAGCAGGAGGCATCACAATCCCACACTTCAGGCTATACTACAAAGCTGTAATCATCAAGACAGTATGGTACTGGCACAAGAACAGACAGATCAATGGGACAGACTAGAGAACCCAGAAATGGACCCACAAACGTATGGCCAACTAATCTTTGACAAAGCAGGAAAGAATATTCAATGGAATAAAGACAGTCTCTTCAGCAAGTTGTGCTGGGAAATCTGGACAGTGACATGCAAAAGAATGCACCTGGACCACTTTCTTACACCATACACAAAAATAAACTCAAAATGGATGAAAGACCTAAATATAAGACAGGAAGCCATCAAAATCCTCAAGGAGAAAGCAGGCATAAACCTCTTTGATCTTGGCCACAGCAACTTCTTACTCAACACGTCTCCAGAGGCAAGGGGAACAAAAGCAAAAAGGAACTACTGGGACCTCATCAAAATAAAAAGCTTCTGCACAGGGAAGGAAACAATCAGCAAAACTAAAAGGCAACCAACAGAATGGGAGAAGATATTTGCAAATAACATATCAGGTAAAGGGTTAGTATCCAAAATCTGTAAAGAACTTATCAAACTCAACACCCAAAAAACAAATAACCCAGTGAAGAAATGGGCAAAAGACATGAATAGACACTTCTCCAAAGAAGACATCTAGATGTCCAACTGACACATGAAAAAATGCTCCACATCACTCATCATCAGGGAAATACAAATCAAAACCACAATGAGATACCACCTTACACCTGTCAGAATGGCTAACATGAACAACTCAGGCAACAACACATGTTGGTGAGGATGTGGAGAAAGAGGATCTCTTTTGCATTGTTGGTGAGAATGCAAGCTGGTGCAGCCACTCTGGAAAACAGTATGGAGGTTCCTCAAAAAACTAAAAATAGAACTACCCTATGACCCAGCAATTGCACTACTAGGCATTTATCCACGGGATACAGGTGTGCTGTTTTGAAGGGACACATGCACACCTATGTTTATAGCAGCACTATCAACAATAGCCAAAATATGGAAAGAGCCCCAATGTCCATCGATGGATGAATGGATAAAGAAGATGTGGGAAATATACACAATGGAGTATTACTCAGCAACCAAAAAGAATGAAATCTTGCCATTTGCAACTACGTGGATGGAACTGGAGGGTATTATGCTAAGTGAAATTAGTCAGTCAGAGAAAGACAAATATTATATGACTTCACTCAGATGAGGACTTTTAAGACAAAACAGATGAACATAAGGGAAGGGAAACAAAAATAATATTAAAACAGGGAGGGGGTCAAAACATAAGAGACTCATAAAAATGGAAAACAAACAGGGTTACTGGAGGGGTTGGCGGGGGGATGGGCTAAATGGGTAAGGGGCACTAAGGCATCTACTCCCGAAATCATTGTTGCACTATATGCTAACTAATTTGGATGTAAATTTTTAATTTATAATTAAAAATTAATTAATTAATTTTTATTTACAAAAAATAAAATTAAAAACAAAAAGAAATGAAAAGACATCGAGTTCTAGACTTTCCGGCCTGACATGTCATTGATTAATGTAAGTATTTAGAGATTTTGAAAGCTTTAAAATATTAGAACTTTATTTAGAAAACAGGGGAGCCTGACATACACTTACAATTTGTACCTGTTATAACTACTGTGTCACAACCAATATCCCATTAATATTGTCCTTTTTTTAGGGAGCTAGATATTGTTTTTTATTTTATTTTTCTGATAATCTCTATTGCTTATTCTATTTCACAGGACATTTGATGGCATTTCAAACAAATATTAATAACTGGGCTTGATGAGATGGGTTAATTGAAATATCTTAAATTTGCTTTTTTGTGGTCACGTCACAGAAATGTGTATAATCTGGAGCACCTGGGTGGTTCAGTTGATTGAGTGTCTAACTTCAGCTCAGGTCATGATTTCACTGTTTGTGGGTTCGAGTCACGCATCAAGCTCTGTGCTGACAGCTCAGAGCCTGGAGCCTGTTCGGATTCTGCGTCTCCTTCTCTTCTGTCCCTCCCCCGATCATGTTCTGTCTCTCTGACTCTCAAAAATAAGTAAATATTAAAAAAAAAAAAATGTGTGTAGCTTCCAAACCAAGCTTGAAAATTAGTTGTTTTCATCCACTGCATTGCGCAGAGTAAAAAGAGCCTCCCACCTTCCTCTTACCTATTTTTCAACATGTTTTTTACTTCTGCCTCCAAAGTCTTAAGTCACAGCACGTGGATATTGTGCTTATCGGTTTAAATACTTCAGGCGTTGGTGGAGGTGCTGTTTGTCACCACGAATTTCTTCTGTCATGTGTGAAGCATAAGGAAGAACTAGCATTATCATTCTCTTGGTTTCAAAATCAGTCTCAGGGTAGATCCACTTCCAAAGCTTATGGCCCAAGTTTGAAGTTCATGCCACTTCAAAAGCTTTGCCTTGAACTGTGTTATGGAGAGAAATGTACACCAAGACATCCTGAATTTTAAGGTTTATTGAGAATTACTTCCTGTGGTGAAAAATAAAAGCAAAATAATAAATGCGGGAAAGTCCGTCTGAAAGAAAACTTGAAGACATATGGAAATCAAATTTTCCCTTATAAAAAAAAAAACACCTAAATGTTTACTTTGCAAAGGTTTTAGCATGCTTTTTTTTCATGGTTTATTCTATGAATAACTTCCGACTGAAAGATACAAGTTGTTCATTCTAAATAAGATTATATTGTGAACAGTTTGAGTATTTTTAAAAATCCTAATAAATTTTAAAATTGTATTAGGTGGAGACCCACGCATAGAACCAAGGGTAAAAAAAAAAAAAAAGAGTAGTGTTATTTGTCTCTGTCATGTATAAATAATTTAAAGTGTTACTTAGTGAAGAACAGAAAAAAGCTGATATGAAAGGTAAATACCGTTTGCTTATATTTAGAAGTTATATTTAATTTCCTTTAATGTTTATTTAGTTTTGAGAGAAGGAGAGAGACACAGAGTGCAAGAGGGGGAGGGACACAGAGAGAAGGAGACACAGAATCCGAAGCAGGCTCCAGCCTCTGAGCCATCAGCATAGAGCTCGACACAGGGCTCGAACTCATGAACTGTGATATCATGGCCTGAGCTGAAGTCAGATGCTCAACCAACTGAGCCACCCAGGTGCCCCGTACTTAGAAGTTATATTTAAAGCATGGTAGTTCCTTAGAGACAGGGCCACTTGTCTGTTTTGTTCACTGGTATGCTCTATCACTTTATTAATGCCAGCCACAATGTAGGTGCTCAAAAAACGTTTGTTAAATAAATGAATTAGTCACTGATAAATCGCTGAGAGGATACAGAGAAAAGATAGCAAAATGTTCCCAGAAATAGAACATGATGGTTTTCTACTCACAGATCATTAAAATCTGGAGCTGGAAGAAACCTTCAAAAATCACCTAGACCTTTGTGACCTATGGATCACAAACTGACAGCATTGGTATCCCCTGAGAGTTGGTTAGACATGCAGCATGTCATAGCTCACCCAGATGTATTGAATCCAAATCTGCATTTAAGCAACCTCCCCCCTCTCCACCGGGTGATTCACATGCACAGTCAAGTTCACAAAGCCCAGACTTAAATGACTCTGAAGCTCACAGCAGAATCACATCTAGGGACCCAGGGGTCAAGTCAAGTGTGATCACCTATCACAGGAAGGGTTGAAAATTAAAGGCCTTGGGAAAATGGATCCCACAGCTGATATGATAGAGTCAGTCTGAGCAGCAGGCACAGAATCTAACAGAACAGAGGTCTCTGGTCATAAGCTGAGCAAACTGTCAATAAAGTATGGTTGAAGACTGAGTAGAAGTCCTTCCCAAAGGGTGTGAGAAAGACAGCAGTGGTCAATTCAGATAGACTTCTTGGAAGTCCGAAAAGGTAGTAAGCACCTTTTGGCGTCTCAGACGGTCCATGTAGGTTACAGACCTTTAGATACTGAGCTGAAACATGAGAGAAGGGCTCTGAGGTGGGGTGACAAAAGGAAGGAAAGAAGAAGGGAGGAAAGTATCCAGAAATGTGTGAGAAGACCAGAAAATAATGTCAGGAACAGAATATCAATTTCTGTTAAAGGGGGAAAAAAACAATTTCTATTAAAGATCTACTACAATGCAGATACTGAACCAGAGGCTTTGTATAGAGTATCTGGCTACATTCCATAAAATATGCATTGTTATCTGAATTTCTAGATTAAAAAAAAGAAAAGGAAAAAACTAAGACTCAGAGAACAACAGAACAGCCATCTCAGAGGGGTGAATCATGTATGACCTACATATATGAAGAGCTCAGCTTCACAAGAGATCAGGGAGATGCAAGTCAAGGCCAAATGAGGTTCCATTTTGTAACTATAGGCTGATACAGATGAAGAAGTCTGACAACATCAAGCGTTCCAGCAGATGTTGGATTGATCCAGATGTTGGATTAATACAGCTCTTATACATTACCAGTGGGACTATAAATGGGTACAACTACTTTGAGAAAAAAAATTAGCTTTATCTTATAAAATTGAGGGTATGCCTACCTTTCATCCTAGCAATTCTATTCTGAGACACATAGTTTAACAAAAGACAATCTTGCACATGTGGATATTAAAGACAAGTTTTTGTGGGGCACCTGGGTCCTTCAGTAGGTTGAGTGTCTGACTCCCGATCTCTGCTCACGTCTTGATCTCAGGGTTGTGAGTTCAAGACCTGTGTTAAAAGAGAGAGAGAGGGAGAGAGAGAGAGAATTTTTGTAGCAGCATGAAATGCTAATAACAAAACTGGAAACAGCTTCGGTACTTTGAAGTGCAGATAGATACATGTTTGGTAAAGTCATATAATGGAATGGTCTGTTGCAATAAAATGAATGAATCAAAGCCACATTCAGCAATATGGCTGAATTTTTGTGATAGTACATTTAGAAAAATAAGCAAGTCCTAAAAGACTACATATAACATAAAACCTTTGTTTTTAAAGTTCATAGGCAAATAAAACTAAACACTGAGGCAAATGTGAGTACAAAAACTAAAAAAATAAGGCAAGAGAATGGTAAGCATAAAATTCAAGTCAGTGACAACAGGAAGGGTAGAGGCAAACAGAGAGAATAGAGAGAGGCACAGAAATGAAATTTGCACTATGACCCATGAATTGGGTCATGGATTCAAGGGTTATTCATTATATTATTAAATAAGTAGCTCCAAAGGCCCATGACTTAACTAAACATATAATGAGTAAGGATAATGACTAAATCAGTACTGTACATGGGGCATCCAAATTCAGAAAAGAAAAAGAAAAGAAGAGAATAATTTTTCAAACATTAAATTTTTTGACCGGGTTACAAAAGTCAAACTTCTTGCAAAGACTATCAGATCATGCCATCACATATTGTAATCAGAAATATTTTTTTAAAAATTATTTGACTTATTTTTTACCCTAAGAATTAGTACCTATGTACATTTAAAACCAGAATTTTGTCAACTCTAAAATAAAATAAGTTTATTTTCATAATTTCATTTTCAGTATTAAATTTCAATCAAACCTCTTTTTTTTTAATTTAGTATATTTTCTGTTCAAAGTGGTGTTACTTTAGTTGGTCCTTTCCCAGAATCAATAATCTTAAACTAATATGGCTCTTCCATATTAGAAAGAGCTTCCTTATGTTAGACCCAAATCTGCCCTCGGTAATCTCTTTTGGCTCTATTCCTGCCTTTTGGGATACTTCTCTACTTATTTGAAACCACCTTTCTTCCAGAGTTTCACTTTCTCTGTTGTAAATCCTACTCTGAGCAGTCCAACACTCAATGATTATGGTCTTTTATGAGTCCCTGTCTGCATCAGTAAATTGAAACTTACAATACTTTAAATTTTTAATTGAATTTATTTGTTCATTCCTGGCTTCCTCAACTACAGGATAAGCTCCCCGAGGGCTGCTGCCTTACATGTTTTATATCTCATAATATTAGAGATTTGGAGTGTCAGACACTCACCTTTTCTTCCATCCAGGCCCTTCACAGTAAAAAGCAGACGGTGGAAGTGTATAGAGATCTAAAAATTAGTTTTGTTAATCATGATCTAATAACGACAACAAAAAAGAGACAAGACTGATAAAGCGGGATTGAAGAATATAGATGGAACCTGAAGCCAAACTGGGAGCCTTTGAAAACTAATGAGCCTGCAAAACAAAACTGAACTGTCAGACTTTTCCTTCTCTACCCCTAGTCTCTTAAAAATCCCCTTCCAGTGGGCCTATGATGTAGAGAATAGTCATGCAGGCCCATCTTGCATGAGCATAGGCTATAGGCATTTCCTGAGAGAAATTTCCTATTGTCAGGGAACAGCGCGGACCATTGAACTTGGTTAGTCCATTTAATTAGGTGAAAAGAGAAGGAAACTGAAAGGTTCACTCCACTAGTGTTTCACCCAATGGGAAAGACATAGCACTCTCCTCTGGTAGAAATATGAGGGGAGCAGTGGCATCTTCTGTTGAGTGAATCAATGAGCAAATGCATGAACTAAAAATGCTCATGGGACAAAAGGCGTTGTTTGTGATGAGGTATGCCTCTGGACCAAGAAAAATGAACGCTGATATTCAGATGCAAATGACCTCCAACCTACTTCATCGATTCCTTGGACAACAGCAACAAGTCCAGGTGTTGTAAGCTGAGCTGTTATTCCCTGTAGGTGTGATATGTCTGGAAACACATTTTATACCTAAAAAAATGAAAAGAAAGCACCAACATAATGTTTAAAACAACTATATTTAAATGACATATAAATGTTTCTTATCTGTGGAGAGGGTTCTCTATATGATTTGGACTAGGTGAGGCTTTTTCAAATATATGTCCAAAGATACGTCTCTTTCCCAAACAATCTCCATGCATCAAACAAAGATACTTCTTTCCTCCAAGGAATTTTGATCTGCATTCAAAATTAAAGTCATCTTTTCTACAATTATCATTGCCCATGCAATGTTTGTGAATGCATCCAGAAGCTGTTGAACGGTAAATGGTAAGAGGGTGGGGGAAGGGAAGGGAGAAGAGATCACTTTCCATAGTGACTTCTTCACTATGACCAATAGATACATTCTTCAGGCTGTCATTGATAAATAAGAATTAGGATAAGGACAAAGCAGCGATGGAAAGACTTAGATCAAACTATTTATGAATGTCCTGTGCCAGTGAGTGACTTAAGATATGCCTGTTTATTCGTATCCTAGCCTCTGATTTTTTAAGTGAACTAAGAATTTTTAAAAGTGGAAATTTATACATATTAATGAATTCAGGGATCCAGAAATAATGACTCTTACTCTTTCTTTCTTTCTTTCTTTCTTTCTTTCTTTCTTTCTTTCTTTTTAGTAGGCCCTTAGACTAGCACAGAGCCCAACACGGAGATTGAACTCATGACCCTGAGATCAAGACCCAAGCTGAGATCACGAGTTGGGTGCTTAACTGACTGAGCCACCCAGGCACCCCTTCACTTATCATTTCTAGCAAGGTGATAAACATCGCAATCTATTTGAGGTGAAGAGAGAGGAGTTTTAAGTGTCTTCAGCAAACAGTGAAGTAGACATACACATAGAGCTATGGGATAAAAAATAAGAAGTGGTAGTGATTTTGTTCCTTCTAAGTTATTTAGCTTCATGGGATTAGGCAAACCAATAAATGCGGAGTTGGAGTAAGCACTGTCATTAGCTCTCTACCGTTTTACAGGCTTGAAGCATGCATCTACATGCTCAAGGGGGAAAGGAGAGAAAGAGAGGGAAAGTTGCTCAATGACCTCGGTCAACATATGAGCCACATCAAAAGGAAGAATAGAATCATTTACTTGCAATTCTTAAGCTTCATGTTTGCTCAATGGACCTGTTCAGCTGGACATTGTATAGGGTATGACTCTCCCAAGAGGACAATTCTTTACAGTCTGGCACAAAGAAATGCAGTCATTATAACCGGCCATGACAACAGTACTATGTAAACATCAATTTAGTAATTTTCTACTGTAGATTATCAGTTTTATCACAGAAGTGCACTGAAGCACTTATAGAGGTGTAGATATTTGTAGTTGGTGTTTTAATGATTTACAATGAGAAAAATCAAACAACGTCTCCCTCCAGGAACTTATGGTCTGGTCCAGAGGTGATCAAACAAAAGTGTGATAGCTGGTATGTTCAGAAACAAAAAGATGTTCTGAAAGAAAAAGAAATCTCTAACTTGAAAAGATATATGCACCCCTATGTTTATTGCAGCATTATTCACAATAACCAAAATATGGAAACAACCCAAGTGTCCATCTAGATGAACAGATAAAGAAGACATGGTATTATATATATTTTATATTATATATATATATATATATATATATATATGTGTGTGTGTGTATAATGGAATATTATTCAGCCATAAAAAAGAATGAAATCTTCCCATCATGACAACATGGATGGACCTCGAGGATATTATGCTAGTGAAATGAGTTAGTCAGAGAAAGACAAATACCATATGATTTCACTTATATGTGGAATCTAAAAAACAAAACAATGAACAAACAAAAGCAGAAACAGACCCATAATACAGAGAACAAACTGGTGGTTTCCAGAGGGAAGGAGGGGTGGGAAAGTGGCCAAAATGGGTGAAGGCGAGTGGGAGATACAGGCTTCTAGTTATGGAAAGAATAAGTCACAGGGGAAAGAAAGCACAGCATAGGGAATATAGCCAATGGAATTGTAATGGTGTTGTATTGACACACTGTAGTGACAGATGGGAGCTATAGTTGTGGTGACCATAATACATAGGGTTGTCCAACCACTATGTTATTCATCAGGAACTAATGTAGGAGTGTGTGTCAACTATACTTCAATAACAACAAAAACTGATGAGTAAGCAAAAAGAGAAAAGAAAGAACTATGGAGAATATCTTTAGAGGGCAGAATGGGGGAGAGAAATCAATGGAGACGGTAAAAGCAAAAAAGTAGGAAAATTAGGATTCAATATTGTGGCATTTCAGAGAGAGGGTAATCAAATACACAAAATAAGACAAATCAAGGAGATAAAGATTAAGAAATTCCAATCGGATTTATATATTTTTGTTTTGCATTGTATTAAGTATCTGAAGGCAATTTCAATAGAGGATGGGAGAATAAGGAAATAAAACATTTAGTGAATATTTTTCTCTTCTAAGCATTTTACATATATTATCTCATTGAATTTTTCTACCCTAAAATGTAGACATTATTGTCACTATTTTACGGATTAAGAAAAAACTGTCATCCAAATGGATAAAGAAGATATGGTGTGTATGTGTGTGTGTGTGTGTGTGTGTGTGTGTGTGTATTGAGCTATACACAGTGTATATTGAGTATACACACACACACACACACACACACACACAATGGAATATTACTCAGCCACCAAAAAGAATGAAATCTTTCCATTTGCAAAAATGTGGACAGAACTAGAATGTATTATGTTAAGCGAAATAAGTCAGTCAGAGAAAGATAAATACCATATGATTTCACTGATATGTGGAATTCAGAAACAAATAGAGGAACATAAGGGAAGGGAAGGTAAAATAAGATAAAAACAGAGAGGGATGCAAACTGAGGGTTGCTGGAGGGATGGACTAAGGGGGTGATGGGCAATAAGGAGGGCACTGGCTGGGATGAGCACTGGGTGTTATACGTGAGGGATGAATCACTAAATTCTACTCCTGAAAGCATTATTACACTATATATTAACTAACTTGGATTTAAATTTAAAAAAAAAATTTTTTTAATGGGGCGTCTGGGTGGCTCAGTTGGTTAAGTGTCGACTTCGGCTCAGGTCATAATCTCACAGTTTGTGAGGTCAAGCCTCATGTTGGTTTCTCTGTTGTCAGCACTGAGCCTGCTTCGGATCCTCTGGTCCCCTTTCTCTGCCCCTTCCCCACTGTTTCTCTCTCTCAAAATAAATGTAAATTTTTAAATAAATAAATAATAAAAAATTTAAAAGTTAACTAAATAAATGAAAAAAACCGTCATAAACTCTCACAGTGAAAAATTCAAACCAGGTCTTTTTAACTACAAAATCCACGTTCTGTGCCCAAAAAGCTCTCCAGGGTTTAAGAAATTAATGAATGGTTAAAAATAATTTTTAAATTCTCTCTGTAAGGAAATAATAATAGCTAGCGCTTACCGAGTACTTACAATGTGACAGGTCCCATTCTGAGTGCTTTGCTTATATTACCTTGATCGCCACAACAACCCTGCGAAAGATGTGTGCTGGAACCAGCTAGAACCAGCTAGAACCTGCAAGACACACAAATCAGGGCTTCCTCTCTCACCTGCCCCCAGGGCCGATTTAACAGAACACCACTGTTATTATCGTGCCCATTTCACAGAAAAAGGGCTCTTGCACAAGATCGCACAGCTAAAAAGAGTCAGAGCTGAAACTGAACTCAGGAAGGCCAGCTAGATTCCAGATTTTAACCCTTGGCCTATACTGGGATACTTAGAACTTGAAACAGTGGCACGATCGAGGAGAAGCATGTTGATCCCATGCACCTGCTATGTTTGGAGGCACAGGAGGCGGAGCAAGAGACATTGCACATGATGTGTGATCACACGTGAGGATAAGCAGGATGGAATCGTGAGCTCCGATAATCAGCTTTGGATTCAGCAAGGACGAGGGACATTTGTACCTAGAAAAGAAGTGAACGAGGGTCTAATGAATATACATGGGGGTTTTGGAGGTGGCAGCGAAGAAAACTGAGACATGCATGTAATACGGAGCTCAATCTTGTCTATAATATTGAAGCCAAGGTTATTTGTCAAGAGACAGAAGAGGAGAGATTAGTTGAAAACATTTAAAAAGTAGAAAAGTCTTGAAATCTCATTAACGACAGTGTCTCATCAGCCCTGTTTTGGAGATTTGAAAATGAATGTTATATATAGAAAAATATTAAGTGACAGGTTGAAATCCCACCATGTGGGTAATATGCAGCAGTTTGCTAAACTGTTCTTGCAAACAATCACTTCCTTTATTCAATGTGCAACATATGTATTGCAGTTGGCATATTGGCTATCTGGCCAGCAGGGTTGCATGCCCCGTCAGACAGCGTGGAAGAAGCTGGCTTTATTTACTGAGTTAGCATTGCCTCGGGAGAGGCGTGGTCAGTAACTAAAATGCAGGAGGATGATAAACGTTTGCACTTATTTTGACCACCGGGATGAGACCTTTAAGATACAAACCAGAAATCTGTCCTCAAGGAAATGTGTTTGCAACCAATTTCATTTTATCTAAAATAATGTATTTGCATCTTAGTAGTGATCACTTCCTCGAGATTTCCTAATAATATTCATGTGAGTTGAACTGTTTTCTGGTAACCAAAGCAGAAGCAGAGGATATGCCTGAAATGAATGTGATATGGTTTTAAATGTATTCAAATTGTGGAGACATCAGGTTGACTCTACTGTTTTGAACATTTGCCAAAACTTGTCTTTCCCTGGCATTATCTTTTCACACACAGACAACGTCAGCATCTTGATGGCTGGTTTTATATTCTTTTACATGATAGATAGGTGGGAATGTACACAATGGAGGAAAATTGAATCACAGTCTACACACTTCGAAAGAGCACTTAAATGCAAAAAGATATCTTAGATTCTTTATGAGGTCTTGATCAGTATCGAACCGATATTTTCAGTGGTTGCTTACACTGTAATTTGAATGACGTTAGTAAGCAGTGAATAGTCACTTAAGGAGAAATAAGTTGAAATCTTAAACCAGTCAATCTTCTTGACAAAGAGGAACTTTATAGAAAGAAATGATCCATGCTGTCCCCCCCTCTTGGACTCGCTTCAGAAGTGTTTTTCCTTTTTAATAGCCTCTCTTCCATACGAGTGCTAATTTTCCAACTAGTTGTTGCCATTTGAGTATTCCCTTAAAAGTCAGCTCTCAGCATTACCTTATAGTCACTTGGAGTCAGCCAAAGGTATAAATGCCACCTCTCTCTCCAACACATTGTGACACACGTTCTTTGGAATCTATACCTGTATGTTTTTATTTTATTTACTATTGCAGTCGTTATTGTCCATGCATGTTCCCAAGTGAACAAGGACCACTCCTGAGAATAACTCTAAAAACTCTGTAGAGCTCCATATCTTTTATATTTCCCCTCTTCGACTAGAGTGAACAGACCCAGAGACAATTACTGCACACAGTACAAGAAACAAATGACCGTGTTTCCTGCTGCTTTTCCTTTTATCTGCCTATCGCGTGTAGTCAGTGTTCCATATTCAGGAGCATTCTGTAGTCTGTGATGTACTTCTTAATAATACACCAAGGAGATGGTATTTGGCAGAGAACGGCTGTCAGAAACTTAGATTCAAAAGGTTGTAGGATTTTTAAAACGTACACAGGCTACTTGTGCCAGCAACTAGAACAGCTAATTCTAGAAACCCAACTATGTTTCCAATAGAGAACTGCGGCTTTGTTCCTCCCAGAAGCATGTTTGTTCATAAATTCAGACCACTTCTCAAGCGATACAAGCACAGCACACAGATCTGTCTATGAGGGAAAAAACCAGAGCATTCCAGGGAATTATTCTATAAAGCACCAAATAAATAGGATAGGTCACACACCAGGATAGAAATAGATGTGAGGCTCTGCTCCTTTTTCTGTAGTTCTGTATCTTTCCACGATTCCTTGCTCTGTATTTTCCACGTTATTTTTTCCTGCTTCTTCAGCATTAATTGCAGGTCCCTGTCATGCTGGGAATGGCTTGTTCCTCTGTCGCTGGAATGATCCAGACTCTCACACCTCAACGTACTTGTTGGGGGGGGGGGGGGATGGGGGGTTGTGGAGCAGTGGTGAAGGTTTGATAGTTGGCCTGGCAGTAAAGTTCAACCTTTTTAAAATTGCTCTCCTGCTGGGCCGAAGAGCTGGTTTTCTTGTTTCCTGTGTCATGTGATCCAACGTGCTACACCTGCTCTCCTCAACTTTATCCCCACTCACCCACTATAATGAGAATAGTCTAGGATTTTGCTATTTAAAAATGTCTTGCCTCATACGTGTGGTCTGTCTAGGCAATTTTTATAGATTGAGCCCTATGAAATTGTCCATATTGGACCTACAAAAATGGCAATTCCATGTGGTTCCAACCTAAGACCTCTATTCAAATACTACCTTCCAGGGCAGTGAAATATACTGTTAGTTTTAGTAATGTTCCTTTTCAGGCTATCGAATATTGTATTAGCATTACATTTCCACAGTTCATTAATCACATAGCATTCTTTAATTTTGTACCTACATCATGACATGAAGACATTTAATTGGTATTTCAGACTATACTTTGAAGAGAGAATTTCTAGCCAACCGTGGCTAATTTGCTTCTCTTTGTTATTATTCCTACCCATCTTGCATATTGCATTAGCAAGTATCTCAGGAAATAGACAAGTAAATGGCAAGTATAAATCAAACTAATTTTCCTGGTAGTTTATAGTTCAGGTAACTTTTTATTATGAACAAGGCTGAAATGCGGTTTAGAGCTTAATCCAGTGCCAATGTCCCCTTTCCTTGGAGAAAAATTGAATGCCAATTGCAGATATAATGGTGAAATAGATATCTACATTAGCATCCATAAAATTTCCCAAACCTTCCAAGGTAATTTTCATCCAGTCAAATATAGGATATGTGATTATGTGAGGCCAGTAACACAAAACCAAGCAAAGTAATCCACTAAAATACTTTTCAGAGGAAACTAGATATGCTGTGAATTCTCAAGAGTATTATGTTCACAGAATTAATACTATATACAAAAAGCACATAAGAGGCTGAAGACATCTTAGGAAACAGGAAAAGGAGGCCATTACACTAAAAGGAAACATATTTAGATAATATTTATTTCTTTATTGGGGCCTAGTACTTTGAGGCATTTAGTAAATTACAGTATGGTTCTATTATACCCTTAGAAGATCATTCAGCCTTCATAGAGACAATATGTCTTACCTAGATCACTAAGAATTCTATGCCTTTGAAAGGAATACTTCCAATGCTTTAATTTTATATCTCTTTTATGAATTGCACAAAAATAACAAAGTAGAATAAAATAGATTCTTTACACCTCTAGTTTTAGAAGAATCGTTAACATCTCCATGGTATTTCTTATAAATTGAACGCCTTCATTTGACTTATAAATATTTTTTGTGTTTTTAACAGCTAGTGACATCGTAGTAGTATGAAAAAATTTAAACAGTTTTTTAAGTTCTTTAAAAGTACAGGAAACCATGAACTGACTGATATTTCACTAAGTTTTTTCATCATGGCTTTTACATTTTGAGCCTTAAAATGTAACCTTAAAACCTTTCATTTGAAAAACAAACAAACAAAAAAAACCTTTCATTTGTAGCACCTCTCCACCATTTTCCTTCAAAATGAATTTGTTGGTACCACATTTCATATACTAATTGTTAGCCAGTCATATTTCTTTCTTTTTTAATTTTCCGATTTTCTTTTAACTGTTTTTAAAATTTTTTGTCTTCCGAAAAATTCCTGTGAATGAAATGGTGAAAGATTTTGAAAGCAAAATTAAGGGGCACCTGAATGGCCAAGAGTTAAGCTACCAACTCTTGGTTTCAGCTCAGGTCATGATCTCATGGTTTCGTGAGTTTGAGCCCCACATCGGGCTCTGCGTTGGTGTCACGGCGCCTGCTAGGGACTCTCTCTCCCTCTCTCTGCCCCTCCCCTAGTCGCACTGTCTCTGTCTCTCTCAAATAAAATAACCTCAACATAACATAACATAGCATAATATAACATAAAAAACTTTAAAAAACAAAGAAAAACAAAGAAATCAAAATTAAAAGACAAGTTGCATCTGGAAGAAATTGCCTGTAATACAAGTAACAGAAAAAGTATTCATATCCGGATATTACAAGAAACTTTAAAAACCAATGAGGAATACTTTCACACCTGGAAAGATGAAATAGATTTACTTTTCCCTATTCCTCTCACCAAGAACAACTAAAAACTCACCATTTTATATAAAACAAACACAAGAAGACTCCAAAAGATAGAGAAAGGCAGATTGACTAAGGACCATGGGATGCACAGAACAGCACATTGATGAGTTTCCTGGGTTTTCTTTTTGCCTCGGATATTTCAGACTTCAAGTTGAAGTAGCTGCCAACCCAGAAATGCTAATAGACAAAAGAAGTCCCAACAAAAGTCTGCTATCTCTAGTCAAAGAACCAGGAGAGGGAGAGCCTAGCAAAGTGGAACTATTTTAGGCAGTAATCACTCTACTCTACCAAATACTGCAGAAAACTCTGCGACCGCATTCCTATCCATGTCAGCAAAGAGTGAGTGAGCCAGGTTTCTGCTCTAGTAAGACTGTAACAAGGCACCCAAACACTTTTTTCTACTGGGGTGGCATCAGCGGAGGTCTAAGGGAGACTCGGGATTTTCTCTGTCACCCAACAGTAGTAAAATCACCCCACTGTGGTGTCAGTAGAAACCATCTGGGGAGCAAGAATTTTCACCCCACTCAGCAATAACAAAGAGGCTCTGTTCTCACATGTCAGTGATGGCCATGCAGGGAAACTAGACTTCTACCTCCACTTGGTAATAACAAGGCAGAGCTCCCTGTCTGTACCAGAGTAGTGTCAGGAAAAGCCAATTAAAACAGAAGATTTAAATACGATTCAGAGTCTTATAACATAATACAACATTATCTAAGTTCCTTGTGAAAATCACTTGTCAGATCATGACTAAGGAATATCTCAAACTGAATGAGAAAAAAAGATCAACGGACGTCAACACCAAAGGTGTTAAAAGTGTCTGACGAAGACTTTAAAGCAACTTTGATAATGATGAGCAATTTGGAACATGCTGGAAACAAATGAAAGAAGAAAGGCTCAGAAAATAATAGAAAGTCTCATCAAAGGAATAAAAATGATACAAGGAAGAACCAAGTGGAAGTTTTAGAAATGAAAAATACTGGGGTGCTTAGGTGGCTCAGGAAGCTAAGCATCGGACTGTTGGTTTCAGCTCAGGTCATGGTCTCACAGTTTCATGGGTTCAAGTCCCATGTCAGGCTCTGTGCTGGCAGTGCGGAGCCTGCTTGGGATTTTCTCTCTCTCTGCCCCTCCCCTACTCATGCTGTCTCCATCTCTCTCAAAATGAATAAATAAATTTTTAAAAAACAAATGAAAAATACTACAACCATTATAAAAAGCTCAGTGAATGAGATCAACAGCAGAATGGAGAGGACAGAGAAAAGACGCAGCAAATTGGAAGACAGAACGATATAAATTACTCAATCTGGACAACAAAGAGAAAAGAGACTAATAAATGAATAGTGCTTCAGGCACCTGTGAGACTCTAACAAAAGTTCTAATATTCATATCAATGTAGTCCTAGATGGAGAAGAAAAAGAGGGTGAGGCTAAAAAGTCCTCAAATAAATAATGACTGAAAACTTTCCATTTAGCAAGAGACATAAACCTATAGAACCAAAAAGCTAAATGGATCCCAAACAAGGTAAATCCAAAAACAAAACAAAACAAAAATGCATTCTAAAACACACTGTAATGTGGGGCACCTGTGTGACTCAGTCAGTTAAACATCCGACTCTTGATTTCAGCTCTGGTCATGATCTCACAGTTTGTGAGTTCAAGCCCTGTGCCTGTCAGTGCAGAGCCTGCCTGGGATTCTCTCTCTCTCCCTCTCTCTCTGTCCCTCTCTCACTCTCTCTCAAAATAACTAAATTCTCTCTCTTTCTCTCAAAATAAAAAAATAAACATTTCTCTCAAAATAAATTAAAAAGTAAAAAAAAATTAAAAAAACACATTGTAATAAAAATTCTGAAAACAAAAGACAAAGAGAAGATCTTGGAAGCAGCCAAAGAAAATAATGCCTACCTACAGGAAAAAAAAAAAAAAAAAAGAATTAGAAAGAGAGCTGATTTTCTACCAGAAAGCACGGAGATCATAAGGAAGGGGCACCATATTTCACAGGTGCTGAAAAAAAAAAAGCAAAACAAAACAAAACTCTGTCCTCCCAGAATCCTATACCCAGTGAAAATATTCTTCAAGAATGAAGGGGAAACCAAGACATTCCCGGACAAAAAGACACTAAGAGAATTTGTCATCTGTAGACCTACCCTCAAAAATGGCTAAACGAAGTCCTCTAAACAGAGAGTAAACAATTAAAGAAGGAACGTTGGGATGTCAAAAAGGAAGAAAGAGCACAGTAAGCGAATGTACAAGTGGAAAGCAAACAATCCGCTGAAAGGAATCGCAAAAGACATGAGGTGACACTTCACCAAAGAAAATATACACATGGCAAATAAGCACACAAACAGATGCCCACATCACTAGCCACTAGGGAAATGCCAATTAAAACCACAGTGAGGTATCAGTACACACTGGTTGGTTAACATGAAAAATCGTGGAGACGCCAAATGTTACAAGAATACAGGGAAACTGGATCACTCACACATTGCTGCTGGGAATGTAAAATATTACAGCCTCTTTGGAAAATAGTATGGCCGTTTCTTAAAAAATGAAACCTGCAACTACCATATGACTCAGCAATTGCACTCTTGGGCATTTATCCCAGAGAAGTGAAAATTTATGTTCACACAAAGACATATCCACCAATGCCTCTATGTGGAAATATTATATTTAATATTTGTATATGTTTATATGTATATATATATAATATTATATGTATATTTGTATGTACATATTCATCTATTACGAATAGTTTTACTCGTCGCCAAAACCTAGAAATAACCCAGATGTCCTTCCAGGAGTAAAAGCCGAAGCAGACTGGTACATCTGTACCCTAGACTACTGTGCAGCAATAAAAAGGAATAAACTGTTAATGCACACAACAACCTTTAGATGAATCTCCAGAGAGTTATGCTGAGTTAAAAAAAAGAAAAAAGCAAACCCGAAAGGTTAGACGCTATATGATTCCATTTGCATAACATCCTTGAAATGAAAAACATACAGAAATGGAAAACAGAGTATGGTTGCAAAATATTAAGTAATAGATGGGCTCAGAGAAAAGTGGGTGTTTTTCTAAAAGATAATTTGGAAGTTCTCTGTGGTGGTGGAAATATTATATATCTTGACTGCATGAATGTCATTATCCTGGCTGTGATATTGTACTATAGTTTTGCAAGATGTTACGTCGGAGAAAATTGGGTAAAATGTCCATCAGCTCTCTTTGTATTGTTTGTTGCAATTGCATCTACAACTATCTCAAAATGAAAAGTTTATTGACCAAGAAAAAATTAATGAGACATTAATTTTTAAAGTCAGTTCCACCAAGTTTTTCTTTATAATTCTGGTGTTATAACTTCTTGGAAAGGCCTCTCCCTTCTTCAAGGTTACAAAAGTACCCTCCTACATATAATACTTTAATAGTTTTCTTTTTTTAATGCAGAACTTTTCTCTGTTCAGATGTTTTGAAATCTGGTAAGCCACAACATCCCTCACTTTGAATCATACCACAGGTTTCTTGATAAAATACTGGATGCTCATATGTTCTTTTCTTTTTTAATGTTTATTTACTTATGAGACAGAGAGAGACAGAGTGCGAGTGGGGGAGGGGCAGAGAGAGAGGGAGACACAGAATCCCAAGCAGGCTCCAGGGACTGAGCTGTCAGCACAGAGCCTGATGCGGGACTTGAACTCATGAACCGTGAGGTCATGACCTGAGCCAAAGTCATATGCCCAACCTACTGAGCCACCCAGGCGCCCCACTCATATGCTCTTTTCACACCACCACCACCTTATCTGCATTCTCAAGGACACAAGGGGGTGATATTGGCATATATATTATATAGTTTCTCTTAGATGCCATAAACCATGCTTTTGACAGCCATGCTGGATTTTACAAGTTCTCAAAAGAAATTGCTGTTAAAATACTTCATTTTCCCAGTGTGCTAGAAGTGTTTTCATAAGCAAAACCTAAACAATTAGGTAGCTGTCAATACTAAAAGTAGACCAGTACATTTTCCAGGTAAATTTCTATTGCACAGTAATACCCGGTTAAGGTCACCTCATACAGCAGTGCAGGTATGCACAAATCCAGATAGCACAGTGAACGTGGACTGAGGACCGCACTAACTTAGGTGGCAGCCAGTTCACCCCCGGGTCCATTCCCTCTCTGCCAGTTTGCAACATTCAAGTGCTACAGACCACGACTCTGCAACAGAAAGAAAGCTTTGGGTGGAGGGAGGGAGGTTTAGTGGAAAAGGCAATAAGAAAGTTTCATCAGGAGAGAAGAGCGACTAAGCCTCCTTCCCAAACATCCTGGCCAGACGTATCACTGTACTGAGAGGTAGAATGAAAGGTCTTTTCCCGACCACATCCCCCCATCTCCCAAGCTGTGGCTCTCTGAATCTAGAGTAGGATCCCAATGGCCGAATGCAGAAAGAGAGGAAGTTTCACAGAGAAAATGGACCCAGGACAAAGAAAACCCAAGGGCTTGCCCTGCCTGAGGCCATGGGGCTTCCTGACTTTGGGAACGTAGTTTTTCTGACATTCTGTAGCCCACAGTGCAGCAGTGCAGCCTGGGGAGATCAAAGAAATTGCAACAGGGGCGCCTGGGTGGCTCAGTCGGTTAAGTGGCTGACTTCGGCTCAGGTCATGATCTCACGGTCCGTGGGTTCGAGCCCCGCATCGGGGTCTGTGCTGACAGCTCAGAGCCTGGAACCTGTTTCAGGTTCTGTGTCTCCCTCTCTCTGACCCTCCCCTGTTCATGCTCTGTCTCTCCCCATCTCAAAAACAAATAAAACGTCAAAAAAAATTAAAAAAAAAAAAAAGAAAGAAATTGCAATAACCCCAGGCTTCTGGGAAGCACAGAAACATGCGATTGTCATGAGCAAACTAGTGACCGCGGATCTGGACTCCTGTTAAATGTATTACTTGGGTTTCCATAAGCACTGACCAAAAAATCCAAACTGTATCTTAATTTTTTTGGCTTTCCTGAGGAAACAAGAAAATGACATCATATCAAATATACATAGTCGAAGAGAATAACTGTCTCTAAAGAAATAAGCCAAGAGGGTGTCCTCAAAATGCTAAATCATGAAGACTGATTACGACGGGAACTTGCGGAGCGCTGGCCCCAAGGTGCAGCCTTCCGGTCTGTTCTGAAGAGAGACACAATCTTGGAGTAGAATGTCTTTTATCAACTTTATTTGCTTCCTGCTGAAAATGAACAGGTATGTAATTTAAACACAAACACACAAATAAATGTAAATGAAACAAACACTGAACAGAAATCTCACTTTTTCATTCAGGTTATCCAAAAACTATCAAGAACTCTGCATTTCTGAAGTAAACCGAACATATATATTTTTTAAGTTTATTTATTTATTTTGACAGAGAGAGAGTGAGAGAGCTGGGGAGGGGCAGAGAGAGAGAGAGGGAGGGAGAGAATCCAAAGCAGGTTTCATGCTGTCAGTGCAGAGCCTGATGTGGGGCTTGAACTCACGAACCTTGAGAATATGGCCTGAGCTGAAATTAAGAGTTGGTCACTTAACCAACTGAGCTACCCAGGCACCCTCTTTGTTTTTTAAAAGTTGATTTATTTATTTTGAATCCAAACATATTTGTACCACTAAATCAGACATTGAGAATCTGATATGATTTTGCAGATCTTATATGCGTTTGGCAGATTTAAAACTAAAAGATTTATTTGTGTAAGGAGAGAATAACCCAGACGTTGATTTTGGTTGAAATAACACCAGCACCTTCAATTTAGATGATTTGCTACGTACAAACAATTCAAAGTGCTTTTGCGGGGAGGGTGCTTCACAAGCCTGTAAATCCAGAGATTATCAGGATTCAAACAGCTCGTCATGCCTGCAATCTGACTGACGTTATAAACTAGAAATTATTTGCAGTCAATGTTACCTGAAACAAGCAGGGAATAGAAATACTTTTATTAATTTATACCGAGATTTTTTTTGGCTTGGTTTCCTCATATATATATATTTGGCATGAATATATATGTATATATATATTTGGCATAAATATATACATATATATTTGGCATATATATATATTTCCTCATATGTATATTGGATTTTATCCAACAGCAACATGCTAGTCACAGCACTTATTGCAAAAAACACACTTTCTACATGCAATTTCTATAAGTTTACCTCTCACGTACAGAATCATAGTCCACTGTTTCTCTATGGCTTTAGTTACTGTTACTAATAACAATATTAGTGATGGCCACCTTTTTTGAGAATTTATGATATACAAAATCATGTCATCCTCACAACAGCCCTGTGAGGCCAGCACTATTATAATACTCTTATTATGGGTTGTTGTTTCTTTTAAATGTAAAGAAATTGAACCTTGGAGAAATTGAGTAACCTCCCCATATCAAGAGTTATAAGTGAAAGAAGCAAGATCGGATCCTGATCTCTCTGTCTCCAAAGCTAACTTGAACCACTAAACTAGGTGGCTATTCTCAATTCTGTGCCCAGGTCTGTGTAATGCAGAAACTAGAGAGCACCTCTCAGCTCCAGACCATTAGGGATGCCTTCATAGTCCCTGAAACATGTCACATTGGTGAGTTTTCTCTGAATTTGTTTTGGGATTTGTATCGGAAAGATAACTCTTAACTGAATGGTCCCTAGAAACACTTCACCTACTACTTAGACAATGTTTCATTTATATTCAGTGAATAATAATCACAAACATTTCTCAAGTTGCTATGTGCCAGCCCCTCTTCTAAACCCTATTTATACTAATTCATATAATATCACCTAGTGATTGGTCCCATTGTTTTCCCAGCCTTACAACCAAGGAAAAGAGGTTTCCTAAGAGCACATGGTTGGTAAGCAGCAGGACCCAACTTTCACACCAGGCAGTGTGGCACTAAATTGCCCGGTAGAGTCCCCTAACATTTCTGAGCAGGAGCTGTATGCTCAGTTCTCCTGGGCTCCAACAAGGCTGCTATGAACCAAGCAGATTGACCTTCTGGCGCTGCTAGTCTGGCATAGGAGACAGAAATTAATCACATCAATACATATGCAATTACAAACTGTAATAAATACATTAAGGAAATAAAGAGGGAGCTGGGAGAACAAAACAGGAGCCTGTTTAGGCTGGACAGGACCCTGTGGGAAGTCACAGCTAAGCTGAACCCTGAAATGGAGGAGAAACTGGACACAGGAAGGCTCCAAGCTTGGAAGGAGGCAGGTGTGGGAGCAAGACTGAATCAGGAGACATCCTGATAACACCAACTCATATTATTATTTTAAAGTTGTGAGAACATGCTAAACTGTGGCTTATTCTGTTTGTTCTCACATAGGCTGACCACAAAATAGTATATCCCACATGCCCCCACAAGACTTTGCAAAGAAGGTCCCTAGACGTCCATTTGTCAATCCCTTATCTATCACCAATTCTGAGGATAACACAGGGCTGGAGTTGAAAAGGTTGAGGGTAAGAATTTCTCGGGAGAGCTGTCATTTTGCCTTGCATCCTTTTGCTTGCCTTGTACCTCACACCAAAAGGAAGGAAAAAGTGGTGTTTTATCCCACATTTTGAGACCTAGTGAGGGAGCTCCGTGAACCCATTCAATGGACCAGTGTCTGACTCAGCTGAAATATCTAAAGCCATGCCAAAGAGCAGCATTCACAGGAAATGGCAGCATTGGAAGAAAACTACACTTTTATGCAGGCAAGGATGTAGGAGAGATTCACACGAACCATTTATGGGTCTTGTCGGAACCAGGCTGGAGACATCTGCAAAAGGATCTTGCCCAAGAGGTTTACCAGGGAGTCTTGTGGGGTTGAAGGCCCAATGCCCAGGGACTGAGCATTTGTGCTGGTAAATGGCCAGCCGCATCCTGCATCACAGGACAGGTCATTGGAGGATCCCAATGAGGGAGTTTCCTAGAAATCCCCAAAATGTATCTCAAGGGAAAGACCACAAATGTATCCCAAAGATACATTTTCCAAGCCTCGTAAACACCAAGGACAAATTGTAAAAATGCCAATCTCTGAATACTGTGCATTTCCTTAATTCCTTCTTCTTATTTCAGAAGGAGTCAGAAGTCTGGACTAATGAGCAGGGTTTGGAAAAGTAGAACAAGGTAAAGATGTGGAACAGAAGCAACCATGATCCCTTTTCTGTTGCAGGATCCCCAAACTGGTGAAAAGGAAACACTTTATATTTGACTGAAAGTCTGAATTATATGTATCACATGGAAGCAGGTCATTGAAAGCACTGAAATAAGACTGCCTGTATGACAAAAAGTGTCCCACAGCCTTTCCATGATCTAATTCAAACTAGAGAAGCTATAGGACCAATCAAGAATTTATATAGGAGCAGGAAAAAGATGTAGATCTCACTGAAGAGGGTTGAAGAATCCTGGGGGAGTTACAAAGAAAATTGTCTGTAGCCATTCAGCAAGTATTTATGGAGTACCTACAATGCTCCATGTACAGTTTCAATACTTGGGATGTTTTGGTGAACAAACCAAGTATCTGTCTTCAGGTAGCTTACATTCTACTGGGGCAGGGGGAGGGGCAGTTTGGATGAGAGACAAACCATAAATGTGATAAACAGGTAAATTATATACTATGATAAAAGCGATTAGTGCTATGAGGAACCGATTGAGCTAAGGTCATTAAGAATGCCAAGGAAGGGTAGCTTGTAATTCTATCTTATACCTCAATAAAATTGACATATATATAGCACTGTATGTTTAAGGTGTACAAAATAATGATTTAACATACGTATATTGTGATCACCATAAGTTTAGTTAATATCCATCATCTCATACGGATACTGAGAAAAAAGGAAAAGAAAATGAAACAAACAAAAATAAAATTTTTAATTCTAAAAAGAGGGAAAGAAGAAAAATGTGTTTTCCTTGTGATGAGAACTTCTTGGATCTACTCTCTTAAAAATATATCACACAACAGTGTCAGCTATGGTCATAATGCTGTACATCACATGCCTAGTATTTACTTATCCTATAACTGGGAGTTTGTACCTTTTGGCCACTCCATCCAATTTCCCCTCCCTGACCCCCATTCTGCAACCACAAGTATGCTCTCTTTTTCTGCGTTCGGGTTTTTTTTTTTTTATGTTTAGTTTAAAAAAAATCATACAGTATTTGTCTTTGGCTCATCTCATTTAGCATAATGTCCTCAAGATCTACCCAAGTTGTTGCAAATGGCAGAATTTATTCCTTTTTTAAGACTGCATAATACACCATTGCATATATATATATATATATATATACACACACACACACACACACACACACATACACACCACATTTTCTTTATTCATCTGTCAACAAACACTTAGGTTGTTTCCATGTCTTGGCTATTTAAGATAATGTTGGTAGCTTGTAATTTTAAATCAGGTGCTTACTGTAGGCCTTATTGAATAAGTGATATTTAAGGAAGGAGATTGTTTTAATACATAAGTCGGATCTTGTCACTCCTCTGCTCAGAACCCTGCAATGGGGCCTACACTCAGGCCTGTTGGCCAGGAAACTATAAATAGAAAGGATGGAAGCAGAGAAATTGCTCAGAGGCTACTACAGTCATCAAAGGAGGAGATCGTGGCGGCCCATGGCAGCAGTGGGGATGGTGAGAGATATTTTAGAAGAAGAGAATTTCCTGATGTAGTAAGAATTAAGGTTGACCTCAAAGGTTTTGGCCTAAGCAAATAGAATTTTGAAACTACCAGAGGGAAGACTATCGGTAGAACAGATTTGGGGTTGAAGGATAGTTTGGGGCACTCAGTCTGAGATGTCCATGAGACCATCAAATGGGGAAACTGCCCACATGATTGGGTATGTGGATCTGGGGTCCAAGACAGAGATCTGGCCTTGGGAGCAGAGACTTGAGAATTATCTCTAACTTGTGATAAGGACCTTGATACAAGAGAAAAAGCAGTCCCTTTTAAACCAGCATGAGTGAATCATGAGGTGTCCAGAACCTAGGTGGAAAAGAAAAAAATAATTAGTTGGCCTAAGACCAATTGTTTTATCTATTCATCTCTGCTCTTAGTTGATATAAAAATATAAAAATCATGTATTCCAATGGCTGGCCTTGGAAAGGTAAGTCCTTCTCTGGCAATTTATTTCCAAATATAGAGCACCACATATCTCTTAAATACAGACAAAATTATTTTTTTATAAAAGAGGGTTAATTTGTTTAAGACAACCAGTCAGTTAAGAATTTTTTGTAATCCTCTCTGTCTGTAAAGTATTATTTAGTTATCCATAATTTAAGAATTCAGAGCCACATTCTTGCCATTGTTCCTGGTGAACCCCTAACCACACTAAAGAGGGAACTTTAGTTTCTCTCCCTGTATGCCAAAGAAAATTGCAGCTAAGAGTTCAGAGGGGAAATTTAAATGTCACTCTGACCCAAAGGTTTGGAAAGAATGTAAAAATTCTATTATGAAAAATGAAGGGGCACAAGAAACCATGGTTGTAATGTCAAACTGCTAAGTACCCTCCTGGGCTGATTACGTTCCCATGAAAGATGGGACCTAGAACACAGAAGATATAGACAGTCTGTTCTGTTGACTTCTGGACTGGAGGCAGAGGCCAACTAGACTATTCTGTCCTTACCAAACAGTCCTATGGCTCTGAGACAGTGAGTAACTAAGGTACAGAAAACAATGGAACAAACACTGAAAAATACAGAAGTGAGGACAAAGATAGCCAAACAAAAATATTTGTAATATATTTAAACTCAGAAGATTTAGCTTTGATTGAGAAAGCATAGAAGAGCTGGTTCCAAATCAGACTGGGAGGGTTGTTTATTTTGCCTTTTGCTCAAGTCAGATCTAATGATCTTAATGACTTTCAATGTTTCTAAGTTATTCCCCAGACTTGATTAAACTTCGTATTTGGGCCATAGGTCAGACAGCAAACACTGATTTATTTAACATTCAATCAACCCAACTCTCACTTTGCTAGCATTCTGGCCCTCTGTCCATACAGTGAGTGTTGAAATTCATATTCCCACCTCTAAAATATTTCAAGATTATACCATCGCTTCAGAACTATCAGAGTATAGTCTCAGGATTAGGTCAATTGTATTGGCTTCTTTTTCTCCCTTTTCTCTATTTCTTTCTTTCCTTATTTATTTATTTATTTATTTTAGGCAGGTGGCATCTCTCTGTGAACCAGAACATTCAAGAGCGATGCCGTCCAGTAGAACTTTCCACAGTGATGAACATGTTCTGCATCTGTATTCTGCATATTAATAGTTACTAGCTACATGACTAGTCGCTGAGCACTTGTAGCTATGGAACTGGATTTTTAAGTTAATAATTTACTTAATTCAATTAAATTTGACTTTAACGAGCCACATGTGACTAGTGGCTGCTGCATTATTGGACAGTGCTGTTCTAGACCAGCAAAGAAGGTACTATGTATTATTAGCCTATAGATAAACACTGTGTTTGTGTGCAAATGTGTCTACAAAACACAGTGGTGCTTTCCACACTCTAAGCAGAAGAAACATACTGTTTTTTCATACGGCGTGTGGTCGGTAATAGGGAGGTGTGCTATGGCACTGTTGACGAACTAAGAAGGAATATTAGTTTCTGAGTGCTGCCATACCCAAAACTGGCTGGCCCGAAACAATAGAAATGTGTGGTCTCACATTTTGGAGACTAGACATCCCAAACCACAGTGTTAGCAGGGCCATGCCCTCTCTGACAGCTCTAAAGGAGAATCTTCTCTGGCTTCTTTTAGCTCCTGGTTTTTGCCAGCAACCCTTGGTGTTCCTTGGCATATAGATGCATCACCTGAGTTCTAGGGCTATCTTCTACCTGTGCATCTTCACACTGCTTTCCCTCTGAGTATCTGTCCCTAGGTCCAAATTTCCCCTTTTTATAAGGACATGAGTCCCAACGGATTAGGGCGACCCAAATGACCTCATTTTAATTTGATTACCTCCATAAAGACTCTAAATAAGGTCACATTTCGAGGTACTGGGAGTTCGGACTTCAACATGCCTTTTTGTGGGGGAGACACAATTCAACACAGAACATTTGCCATAGTAATAATGTTGTTGTATGGAAGTAGGCAGATCCCTGAAAGCTGACAGGGTCCTTCTCCCACACTAATCCTTGAAAGGCAGCAGGACCAAGCCAGATGTCCTGGCAGCCTCCCATTTCCACATAAATAGCCTTGACCATACAACTCTGAGCTGAAGATATTGAGAAATCTCACCTACTCATGTTTTTTTTTTAATTTTTATTTTTGTAAGTTTGTTTGTTTGTTTGCTTGTTTGTTTGTTTTGAGAGAGAGAAAGAGCATGAGCAAGGGAGAGGCAGAGAAGGAGGGAGAGAGAGAATCCCAAGCAGGCTCCACACTGTCAGCACAAAGCCTGATGATGTAGTACTTGAACTCACAAGATCATGACCTGTGTTGAAACCAATAGTCAGACACTCAACTGATTGAGTCACCCAGGCACCCCTCATCTACCCATCATGTTTAATCTTCCCCTGTGTCTTCTCTGCTCAGCTCAGCACGGGTTAGGTAGTGAAGTGAAGAAAGAACAACTTTAAATAAAACTCCAGCCTTCGAGCCAGACCAGCCCCTATGGCCTGGCCTGCACAATGCTACTGTCAGAACTCACCACTATTCACAGCCTCTCATAAGTTTAAATAAGGGAAATCTTTCCTTTAAAAAAAAAAAAAGTACACTTGTCCTTCTTTCCTTCCCATCCCCCACCAATTCCCTCTTCTAAGTCAGTCTGATGTGTCTATTACTTCTTTTTGTCAAACAGGATCCTTCCACCGTTTCATGTGATATTTTGCATTGCATCAAACTTTTAGGAAACTTGGTAACATTATGTACTGCCCACGGGCAAAGGCCACAAATCTCTCCCAGATCAAGTATGATCTTGGTAGCAGCTCAGAGAAGGCCATGGTCCTTGATGAACTAGGCTGCTTAAAGTTCCTGGTGCCACTGGAGACCTGAGACTGCAAGGAGGGGTCAGTAGAGAAGAGAGGATTTGCAAGTCCGAAAGCCACATAAGGAAGGGAGAAGGGTGTGCTGGGAACGCAGACCAAGAAATAGGTCCTGGGGTGAGATGCTGAGGAAACCACTAGTAGCATGAGCAGCGGGGGGCAGATAAAAAAGAGAGACCATTTAATCAGCATCTCTAAGGACTAAGATGATGTCAACCAGAATCTCAATAATATTTTGTCAGTGGATGGTTGGTTTGAGTTAGACACTAAGCTAATTAAGAGCAACAAGAAAAGACTGTCTCCTAAGTCTTTTATATCAGCACCTGGTATAGTACCTGCTACATGGAAGTTGTCAACAAATGTTAAATAGATAAGCAAAAAAGCAAATGAATTTGGGGCTTCCTGTATGATGTTGGACGTGCAGGACAGACAGGCTCAGGTACTATTCCAGGAGCTTAGTTGGGAGATGGATAGCCTAAGAAAGGTATCAGGAAATAAGCGACAAAATGTAAAGAACAAAAGTGATCTTCAGTAATGTTGAATAAACACATGACTAAATGGAGAAAGGAAAGAATGAAGAGGTCAAAAACAAGTGAGGTTTCTCACCTGGGACATCGGTGTTATAATGTGCCAGCTATGAAGATAAAAACCTGAATACGAAGTCGCCCATGAAGACAAATGCCCATGATCACCCTGCAGGTGTGTTTTGTTTCAGCCACCCGGGATTAAAAAATAGTTTTTAAAAAGGAGATTCCAAGAAACATGAAATCCACTGGACTGTAGCTAATCCTGCATGCCCGTTCAGGCTTACCACGCTCTGTGCCACTCTGTTGTCTCTTCATAGAGTCCACTTAACCTATGTGGGAAGGGCTGATAATCTGCTAGTACAGTTTTGTCAAATGAGTTAGACTATTAAAATACTTTCTGGGGCGCCTGGGGACGAGGGGCTCAGTCGGTTAAGCCTCTGACTTCGGCTCAGGTCATGATCTCACAGCTCGTGAGTTCGAGCCCCGCGTCGGGCTCTGTGTTGGCAGCTTGGAGCCTGGAGCCTGCTTTGGATTCTGTCTCCCTGTCTCTGACCCTCCCCCTGCTCGCTCTCTCTCTCTCTCTCTCTCGCACCAAAATAAACATTAAAAAACTTTTTTTTAAAGAAATACTTTCTATTGGTTGATTCCAAGCATCTCCCTGTCTCTCCAGCTGTCACAGATGTCCCAGGGTCCAGGAAATACAGGGGAAGTGTCGAGTGGCAAAAGGACCCTGCAATTGGACCTGCTCCACCTCCATGGCCAGTGTCTGTTCTGATGGGGGAGGGGTTGGTGCCATATCAATTGTTAAATGTTACTAATAGCATTCCCGCCTGGGGGCCACCTGCCCACTCCCCACAGGCATCTGAGTTTGCCATCTCTGCTCAAGCCTTGGCCACCTCTCCATCTCATCCATAGGCGCTCATCTGAAGTGCCTGCCTTTCTTCTGCCAACCCCACGCATTTCAAAATACATGACTCATGGACGTTACCCTCAGGTAGCCTTTAGAATATGGTTTTGGTATAGCCCTACTCCCACCAGCGTCTATGCTGGATCTCTCAGCTGAATCGCCTTTCAATCCTCTGCACAGCTGCTTGTCAATTTGCATGATGTCTTCCCAGAAACCCCTCTCACTTGCTCCCTTCTCTGGGCCTCCGCCCACCCCATGGTGGCTGTTTATTATTGAACCTGAATACTAAAATTTGGGGTACTCTTTGTTTAACTAAAACTGAGGCAAAAGTAAAGCGAGAGGAGGAAGGTTTTATGACAGAAAAAGTTCCATAGATTAAAACGTTATTGGTACTTTCCTAATGAAGCTTGAGTAATCAGCAGATAAGAAAGAAAATCAGACATAATTTTTCTGTCCAAGTTTCTAAGGGTTTCTTAGATGTAAGCCAAGAAAATATCTAAAGTACTAGGAGCTCCGTCTTAACACTGGACTCCTGTGGTGGCCAGAATTTGGCTGCGTTTCAAGATAATAAGCATTTGGTTCAGAAGGCTGTTTAAAAGAAATAAAAAGGCATAAAACCTCAATCACCCAATATGGTTTGTATTAGAATAAATTGATTACCCCAAACCTAACATGATCAGAGCTCTGCCAAGAGGCTGGCAAGGAGCAACTGTTGGCATAGTCCAAATCCTAATCAGTTATTTGTAACAAGTGATTATTTAATAACCATTCACATTCATCGTGGCTCCTTTCACCAAATGGAGGAGGAAAAGAGAGAGAGGAAACCTCAGAGGGAATAAAAGGAGTTCCAGCCTTATTGTTTTCTCATGGTGAGTACATGAAAATGTATCCATGTGCAAAGAAAAATCCAGTGTTGTCAGTCAGACCCAGTTGAGTGAAAATTAAGTCTCTCTTTCCATTTCTGAAACTTTTTTTTCATTGTTCTTTCTTGCGCTTTTTTTAATTAAGTTTTTTTTTTTTTAATTTTTTTTTCAACGTTTATTTATTTTTTGGGACAGAGAGAAACAGAGCATGAACAGGTAGGGGTAAAAAGAGAGGGAGACACAGAATCGGAAACAGGCTCCAGGCTCTGAGCCATCAGCCCAGAGCCTGATGCGGGGCTTGAACTCACGGACCGCGAGATCGTGACCTGGCTGAAGTCGGACGCTTAACCGACTGCGCCACCCAGGCGCCCCTAATTAAGTTTTTTTAATTTTAATTCCAGCATAGTTAACATACAGTGTTATATTAGTTTCAGGTGTGCAATATAACGATTCCACAATTCTATACATTACTCAGTGCTCATCATGATAAGTGTTCTTTTAATCCCCTTCACCTATTTACCCATCCCCCAACCATCTCTCCTCTGATATGCTTTTTTTTTTTTTTAATATTTTTTTCAACATTTATTTATTTTTGGGACAGCGAGAGACAGACATGAATGGGGGATGGGCAGAGAGAGAGGGAGACACAGAATCGGAAACAGGCTCCAGGCTCTGAGCCATCAGCCCAGAGCCTGACGCGGGGCTCGAACTCACGGACCGCAAGATCATGACCTGGCTGAAGTCGGACGCTTAACCGACTGCGCCACCCAGGCGCCCCTCCTCTGATATGCTTTATGTTAAAGCATAACTGAGTACCCTCAGTTAAAGCTATTTTTTTTTCCCAACAAGAACATTCTTTACTTGAAGTATACTTCAGAACACATGGTTCTAAAAGACATGTGTAAAAAACATTCTATCCAAGAAAAATAGAATACACGTTTTCTTCAAGTACACACAGAAGAATCCCCTGGATAAATCACATAAAAAGAGACATGACAAATATTACAAACTTAAGAAGACTGAAGTCATACCAAGTATATTTTCCAACCACAATGGTACAAAACTGAACATCAACAATAGAACAAATCTGGAAAACCTACAATACATATTATTAAGTACTTAACACGTAAATACTAAACAACACACTGCTGCACGAGCAATGGGCCAGCAAGAAATCAGTGAATCCCAATATGTCCCAAAACAAAAGGGAAAGAAAACGCAATATTCCAAAACCTATGGGATGCAGCAAAAGCAGATGTTCAAGTGAAATTTATGTTGTAATTACGTGTATTAAGGAAAAGAGTTCAAATAAGCAACATGACACCACAGGGAGCTAGAAAAAGAAAATCCTTAGCTGAAATTCAACAGAAGAAGGAAACAACAAAGAACAATCAGAAATAAATACAATGGAGACCAGAATAAACAATAACATAACATTGAAAGTGATGAAACTCTGAAAGACCAGTTGACTTATTGAAGAGGTCCTAAGAGTCCAAGCAAATGCTGGTTGAGGAGATTTGGTGTCGTGATGCTTCTCCTAAGGAGAAATTTCTTCCTCTCGTAACGTGTATAAGAGTCTAAAAACACAAAGCACAACATGAATTTTCAAAACGTTCTATTCTTTCTCGGTTATACTTTACTGAAGGGTGAATCCGGTTCATCAAGCTTCTGAAACTCCAAAGTCAAACTTTCGGTCAAGTGCACTGTATCATGTGATAAGCATGGAAATTTTTAAGACAAAACTCGGAACATATTTAAGACATATTAATGGTTTACTGATAGACAATAAACAAAGAAAAAGTTTTTATATCAGTCTCGAACAAAAAAAAGCAGCATTTCTTACTCTGTAGGGCATCACAATAAGGAATCTCTCTCATCTCTTCCTAGATCAGTTTTGGTAAGAAGATTTGAAGTTAGTTGTTTGACTTTCTAATTTTTTACGTTCCTCACAAGACAGCCCTTAACTCTCCAAGTTACTATCCTGACATTCCATGAGAAAAAAAAATATCTTATGTAACTGTCTAAAAATGTGATAGAATTGTCAAAGCATATGGAACCAGTTACATAAATCTTGAAATACAAGTCAGTATTATTTATTCTCTAATGGAATAAGTTAGCAGCGAGACAGTTAATAGAAACAAGGGAAAGCTATAAATTCCATTTGATGGAGAGGTTGGACTTGGCCACACCTATTTATCTGCACAAACACCAGCGAGAGCATCAATGGCATAATTAGAACAGTTCAATGGCAACTTGCTCTTGAACCTAGGGAGAGGGATTGATACAGACAGTTCCCACGCCCAGTACACCCGCCCCCCCCCCCATACTGGACAGCAAGGAGTACCAAGTCAGCTACATCTCATCCTTTTCCACTTTTTTCTGAATGAGCTGTACTGGGATAGGGATCTTTGGCTGGAGGCCAAGAGACACCCTCTGAGAAGGATTCTGAGAAGGATCGCTTTCTCCAGGTAATCTCTCATGCTTTCTGAGAAGAGCCCACGTCTGAGAAAACTGTTTCCTCACCGTAGGCACATCAGGCACATCATCCTGTTGATGAAAATGAAAGAAGTCCTTGCCAAGATGTTGAATCCATTCAGCCCCTACCCTCCATGGCCTGTGCTAGCAAAGTTCACCACAGCCACTTGTCAAAGCTGCTGTCAGGACCCTCAGGTGCATACTCCTGCATTAGCAGACATCTCAGCCAAGATATGGGATTTAGGAGAGAGAGAAATTATTACTTTGCCTGTGTGTGTGTGTGTGTGTATGTGTGTGTGTGTGCATGTGATAGAGAGAGGGATGGGGAGGATAAGAGAGAGACAGAGAGAATCCTAAGCAGGCTCTGCACTGTCAGCTGAGAGCCCCACACAGGGCTCGATCTCATGACAGTGAGATCATGACCTGAGCGGAAATCAAGAGTTGGCCAGTTAATTGACCGAGCCACTCAGACATCCCTTACTTTGCCTTTTATTTATTTATTATTTTTTAAGTTTATTTAATTTTGAGAGAGAATGAGAGAACACAAGAAGGGGAGGGGAAGAGAGAGAGAGAGGGAGAGAGAGAATCTCCAGCAGGCTCCGGGCCATCAGTGCAGAGCCAGATGCAGGGCTCAAACTCACAAAGCGTGAGATCAGGACCCGAGCAGAAACCAAGAATCTGACACTTAACCAACTGAGCCACCAGGCACCCCTATCTTTGCCTTTTAATTGAGGCTTCCTTTTTTCAAAATCCTCCTAAGAAATATTCTAACCCATGAAGCCTCCTCCTGTCTTCTAATTAATCCTCTTTACCCAATCAGTTCATCTTGCTTTAGAGATTACAGTTTTATAAAGGTGGAGGGAAAATATACACATCCCTACAGTCTCAAATGCCTTGGGGTGCTGTGTGTGCCTCTCCTAGTGTGCATGATCTTACAGAATCATTTCAAGTTTTGTGCCTCAGTGTTCTCAACTATGGAGTTGAGCATATTGGGTTATTTTTTTTAATCTACTTATTTATTAAGCATGTATTTCATGCCCAGACACTGGGAATCAATGATGGCTTTATAAGGTCCTCTTTCCTTGAGAAGCTGATAGTTTACCAGAATTACCCCCAAAGTGTCCCCATTTCTTCCATGGTTTCATTCCTTCATTCCATAAATATTTGACAAGTTCATATATATTCCGAGCATTATTCTATGATCATAGGGGAGAAAAAAAGAGGAGGAGGAAAGGAGAGGAGAGACAACAGTCCATAATCTCATGGAATTTACTTGGGAGAGGCAGTTTAAGAAGAAGTAGGAGGAGTACGAGGAGGGAGAAGAAGAAGAGGAAGAAGATGAAGAAGACGAAGACGACAAAGAAGAAGTAAAATATTGAGCAGGTAATGAGCACTGAGGGTATAGATTGTATCCAACTCTGAAGGAATTGGGAAGAGAGGGGAATGCAGCTAACTGGCAAGATCGTTCCTAGCAGAGAGCCAAGCAGATGCAAAGCCCTGAAACACAAGTGCCTGGCACCTCTGAGGATCAGTGAGGAGGCTGGAGAGGCCAGAACAGAATGATGAGGTGAGAATAGGAGATGAGGTCAGGAGAATTTGGTGCGAGGCTCGTGAGGGCTATGTGAGGACTGTGACTTTGACTCTAAGGTAGAAGGGAGTTCACTGGAGATTTTGAACAGAGAAATGACACAATTCCTCTTTCTTCTAAAGGAAAGGCAAGCACAGAATCAGAGAACTTAGAAGAGGGCTTTAAAAATCCAGGTAAGGGGCACCTGCGTGGCTCAGTCGGTTGAGCATCTGACTTCTGCTCAGGTCATGAGCTCGTGAGTTCGAGCCCTGCATTGGGCTCTGTGCTGACAGCTCGGAGCCTGGAGCTGCTTCAGATTCTGTGTCCCATTCTTTTTCTGCCACTTGTGCTCTGTCCCTCTCTGTCTCTCAAAAATAAGTAAATGTAAAAAAAAAAATTAAAAACTAAAAAAAAAAATCCAGGTAAAAGATGACCATGTCTTGGACCCTGGTGGAAACAATCATAATAGTGGTGGGAAGAAATGCTAGGATGCTTTATGTGCTTGTGTTCTGGGATCTCTTAGCACTCTGTGTGTACTTCCATTGTGTCATTTAACAAGCTGTACTGGAAACTATTGTGTTGATTATCAGGCAGCTCTGAGAGCTGCCTATGAGCGGTGACTTTGTCTTCCTCTTTGTGCATAAGCAGAATGCCCTCACTAGAAGGTGCTTAATAAACAATAGCTGACAAATGAATGAACCTGGATCAGAATGAAGTGCCCAGAAATAGACCCACACAAACATAGCTAATATTTGAGAAAGGAGCAAAGGTAACTCAGTAGAGAAAGGATAGTCTTTTCAACAAATGGGGCTGGAACAATTGCATGTTTCTATGCAAAACCAAACCAAACCAAACCAAACCAAACCAAACAAACAAAAAACAAATCTAGACACCTTACACCTTTCTCAAAAATTGACTCCAAATGGATCACAGACCTAAGGATAAAACACAATTCTATAAAACTTCTAGAAGAAAACATAGGGGAAAAAATCATAATGAGTTTAGCGATGAGCTTTGAGATACAACACCAAAAGCGTGATCCATGGAATTAAAAAAATTGTAAAATTAGACTTTAGTAAAATTAAAAACTTCTGCTCTCTTCCATAATGACAAAGAAAAATCGGCTAGAAAAGCAGAAGTAACTATTCAATGAGTAATGACAACAAGCACTACCTCTGAGCATAGAAGTCCTCCAGGGAGAAATTTTCCTCTGACCTCAGAATAGCCAACTGCAAGCCAAAGCATCTGTCCCTAAAACACAATTGCACTCATGCTGAGCAATGTTGAAAAGAATATTTAAATCAGTTCTGGTTGTTCCCACTGGGGCTTCTTCCCCCCACCCCCCAGCCAAGAGCAAGAAAAGTCTAGGATCATCAGTTTCCTGGGGATGATGATTCTTATGGTGTCCTGTGTTGCCCCCTTCTGTGATCTGGAAGGTGTCACGAGAGTGGGGCTGGTGGACACTCCAGTTCCAGGTTATCCCCTCTTTCTGGGGTGCAGGAGGATAGGGCAACCCAGAACAATATCAACTCACGCTTGCTGAAAATGGGGATTTGTAAAATTTTCTTTAAGTCTTAAACTATTAGCATCAAGACTGGTAAATAGATTATTATGGGGGGAGATATGGTTTTCAGAACATGTCACTAATTCAGACACCTTTGGTGGAAATCTTAAAAGATGAAACAAATATGGATTGAAGAATTTACTTAAAATATTACCTCCAAACACAAGACGACCCACATGATCTGTGTCAGTCAGGGTCCAATCAGGAGACAGAAATGACACCAGTTATTTAAACAGAGTGAATTTAATAAAGAATTGTTACCTAGGTATTGCAGAACTGAAGAGGAAACGAACAAACCAAAAAACACAAAGGATTCACAGACCTCGCGATTGCAAGAAGCAGTTACCATTCCTTAAACTGAAGGAAAACAGGGAAGATGTAAAAATTATTAAATGGAAAAACCTGGGAAGGGCCTCACTGGTGCTGGTTCTGAGGGAGCACAAAGAGGCTGAGGCGCTTTGGGAAATTGTAAAGTGAATCCAGATGCTGCTACTGAAATAAACCGTCACTGCCAGACTCAAGAAGTGAGGCTAAGGGTAGTGCTGAGAGGAAGCAAGCGAGAAGAAGCTAGTTCCCCTCTTCCTCCAACTCCCCAGTGCCCTCCTACACCCATTCCTGGGACGGCCTATCGGGGAGCCAGATGGCAAAGCAGAAATATGTCCCAGAGTGCTTGCAGCATCACAAAGCGAATATAGAAGGTAGGTTTGAAGCGGAGGGAAAATTGCTCTATAAATGGTACTTCTACAAAGTACCGTTGATGAAAGGGAAGACATTTTTTGTAAGCAAAAAAAAAAAAAGGAATGTTACAAAAGGAACTTTACCATTTACATGGATTAACTATTCTCCTGAGACCTTATAGATCTTTCAGAGTTCATTTGAGAAACCTATTCTTGGATAACGCAAGCAGATGGCCATCTAAAGCATGTAAGACATTTTCACAAATCTCAAACGTATGAGGAATGGATACGTTCAGTTCTACTGTACTTTGCAAAGTCATATAAGGTAATCTTGTTAAAAGAGAAGAGAAATGAATACGAATCTCCTGGGCTTCAATTTTTTACCTTCCCTGTGATTGGATCCTTGAGCCATATGCTTTGATTCCTCTCAAAGAAAGATGGACAGTTAGCTGTGCTGGGAGTAAATAGTTAACAAACTAGTGGGAGCAAAGTTCCTGTTTCCCATTCTCTTGGACAATGGGAATAGCTCTGTGGATTCTGGGACAGACAATAATCACATGGGAATTTTGCGTAAGATGTTTACCAAACCCATCTGATTGCTTACTAAGAAGACTTTGGTCTAGCTTTATCAAAAACAAAACCAAGAGGATGGTTTTTAGTACGAACCAGGGCTAAGGCTGAGAAATCAATACATCTCTGTCAGTTTCTCATCCTTCTGTGTCCTGATAAAAAAGAGAAGGCAATGGTCATCAAGGCAATAATCATCAATAAGTATTTGTATTTATAGGCTGGGCCCTGTGTTTGAACTGGGAGTATAAAATGGTATAGGATATTCTACTGTCCCCAAAGAGTCACATAATTCAGATGAGGAAATAGGAATAGACATAAAAGTATAGCATAAGTTACATTTTTGTGATTGAGGTGGTAACCTAATGACAGGCCACTTAGTCACTCCCAGAAGAAGGTGATACTCAAGGTGTGTGGTCAGAGAAGCCTGCACAGAAAAGATGGTGTTTACCCTGGTTTTGAAGGATTAGGTAGAACTAGGGATCGGGAATGACCCCAAGGAATGGTGAAAAATAGTTTAGAAGCAAGAATAGTAGTGGGTGAATTAGGACACCATCAGCCATCTAATTTGGTTGGAGTGAATCTTTGTTCTGAGGTATAGTGAAATAAAATGTTTTGAGTGGTGATCATGGCCACTGCAGCCTTAAAAATCAAACTCATTTAACTCTGGAGTCGTCTTTTTTATAAAAATCCGAAAGACCACAATTACACTCTTGATTCTCTGATTGGAAAAAAAAAAATCTATATTCAGATTCTGAGCAATTGTATTTCAGGGTTTCTTTTAATTTTAACTAATCATTCAGCTATAAGCTGATCAACCACTACTTATCGAAGCTTTCTCCATGCAGGGCACTTTGCCAGACTTACCAAGTTTACACAGAATTTTCTGGCAAGCTGTATTTGGAGAGAGTGAACATGAAAAAGATACGCAGTAAAAATTTAAAAATTTAAAGCAATGTCTGATGAACAGAAAATGAGGGATTCAAGCAGTGATGTCTGCTGTGTTTTATAGATTGAAATGAAGGTAAAACGTTTTTGATAATGGCAATAAAGTGCCCAGCCAAAAATTGGAGTTCTGTAATACAAAAGAAGAAGGAATGAAGAATGACCATTGAGAACAATAGTCACTGACAAAAGCTTTTACACAAAATATCTCCTTAAACATGTAAACAAGGTATTATATGAAGAAGGAAGGGAGGGAAAAAGAGTGGAATCCAAGGTGATTCAGAGGAGTTCTGCCCACAGAAGCAGCAGAGGAGCAATGAAATGGATGGAAATAGGAACACGAGAGAGAAATCCATTGGAGGTGAAAGAGAGAAATGATACATTTGATTTTAAGGTGACAACAGTTACCTGTCTCCTGCGTCTGATGATTTGCCTCCTAATGGTCTCCCAGCCTATGGGAGGTTGAACAGAATAAAGACAGACTGAAGAGGGTAATAGAAGAACTTTTAAAAGATTAAGTAGGACTGGGGTGGTGGAACGTGCATCAGTCCAGGTCAATCCTGGAGGCATCCCTGCTCCAAAATGTGGTGGCAGAAGCTAAAATTGTTAATGAAGTCAGAGCTGGAGTTGGAATCCACTTCTAGTTCTTTACTAGCTTCTTTAAATAAGTTGAGGCTTTTTGACTATGCCTGGACAATAGGTGGGCGTTGGTGAAATAGCAGGGGAACCCTGGAGGGGCCCCGGAGTTTGCAGTCCTGCTGTAAGGACCTCGGCAGGGATAGCTGTGGGGCAGGAGCAGGTCTTCCCTGCATTTGAGCTGAAACTGCAACAGAGGAAATGCCTGACCCCTGTGGGCCAAGACCCCAACCTTGAAATCCTCTCCCTCCCATGCCTCTTCCCATCTGATCACTGTGCCTTCCCTCCCTGTCCGTCTGTCAGCATTTCCTGACACATCACCATCCACCCATTGTCAATGACTGTGAGATGATGATGGTGTCTGAGCCAACCAGTCTTAAAACCCCCAGGGGTGGGGCGCCTGGGTGGCTCAGCCAGTTAAGCTAAGCCACCAACTCTTGATATCTGCTCAGGTCATGAGATCCAGCCTGCTTGGGGCTTTGCTGGGTGTGGAACCTACTTGGGATTCTCTCTGCCTCTCCCTTACTCCTGCTCACACACACACACTCTCTCTCTCTCCCTCTCCTTCTCTCAAAATAAATAAGTAAACATTAAAAAGCCCAGCATTTACCTCAACAATTTAAAAAAATATTTTGGAGACCAGAAACCAGGTAGAGGGAGGATTTAATATGTGATCCCAGAAAACAAAAGCCTTTTAAAAATGTTTATCTTTTTACTTTATTAACAAAAAAGCGGGGGGAGAGTCCAGAGAAGACTCTAGTAAATAACTACCTAAATAGGATGAGTATATGAGTATGTGGTTGATAACTCTTCTTTGCTGTCATGAAAAGTGACATAAGAAAACCATGTTTTCTCCATATCACTATTACAGATAAAAATAATTTTTGAGCCAAGGTGGGTTTATAAACAAAATTTCTTTCTATTTTCCAAATTCTCTGTCATTATTATATTGACTGAAAGATATTTCGCTTTTCTAATGACCCGAGACTCTTCCTCTGTATTTCTATCTGATCTTCATTGGGTATGACACTCAGACTAAGCTTATGGTTAAATTTCTCTCCAAAACTCAGTCTCTCTGTCAAGTGGTTGATTATCTCTCAGGTAACATGGCGGGGCTCCCATCCACCGTTATGTGAAGGAAATGCCTGGAAATAATTTGCAAAGGCTGATATTAATCCTCCGATTTTGTTCTGGTGTTCACAAATGGAAACGACTTCAAGTAGGATTCTGGGAGGAGAAAGGAGGACACGTCGCATCCAAAACAATTTTTTTCATTTAAAAACCAAATTGTGTAAAAGGCATACACAGTTGTGTTGGAGAGCTACTAAAAGAGAAGCCCCAGGGTACAGAAAGAGGCAGCATTTTGAGTGAGCTTTGGCTTGCAGAGAAAGCCTGGCGAGGGAGGTGTTAAGGCTCTTTGGTCCTGCCACTACAAACGCTGGGTGTTCGTGCCCTGGGTGTCTGTCCCCATGGCTATTCCATTAACATGCACACACAGACATCTCTGTGCAGCTGGCAACCTAATCATAGTTTCCCTACTGGGCTTCCTAGTAACATCCCCAGGTCTTTAAGGCCAAGGCAGAAGGGAGGGAATATTCCGTCTGCACAGAACACAAGATCTAATTTTCTTGATGTGATCCAAACTTGCTATTCCTTTCAGTGCCATGAATGATCACTTCTAGAAAGAAAAAAAAAGTGTAACTAACTATTCAATTGGCCACGTGCTCAATTTTTGAAAGCACCATTCTGAATAGCTGGAATCTAGGTCTTAGGACATAGTGTGGGATGCAGAGCAAACCGTTTCTTCTCCAGGATCTCAATTTCTTCAAGATGATTACGAAAATCCAGATAATTAAACCATGTTGTTACAACGGAAGTTGTGGATTCTCCACAAGTCATTTGATTTTGTACTTACAGCTATTATAAATCACCTGATGTTTAGGGAACTCACCATAGGCAGAATAATGAAGGACTTCAAAGATTTGCATCAAGAGGCATTAGAAAACCATGTAATTTTTTCATGTCGTTCCCCACGTAACTTAGGTTTTAGACAGGTGCCCTGGACCAGTTTAGCAGAATTGCTTTTTGTGACAGATCTGTAGAACAGAAGATGGCTAAGTGAATGGATTTCCAAGGGCTCTCTTGCTCAGGTAGCAGGCCAAACTCAGAGAGAGGGTAACGAGTGTAGACGTTGACTAACAAAAAATCGGAAAACCGACTTTGCAATTATACAAGCTTGCTTGTGGGTGAAGTAAAAGAATTTCCTACTGGAAGCTGCTTTAAAAGAATCTTGTGTTTTTGTTTGTTTTCGTTTTTTTCTGATATGACAAGTTCCGTTCGAAGGCTTAACAAAGTTATTGAGGACCCATCTTTCTGCTCTGACAGTCTTGTGTTTGGGAAGTGCTTGATTTCCGGCCTCAGAATTGGTCCCTGCAGAGTGCTTATCGTAACAGTCCCTGGCAAAAGAGAAGGGCACCATCAGATTGACTCATGCTAATTATATTCCTTCCCTGGGGGCGGGGCCATATTTCCTGAGCAAATGCTACCCAGCATCTGAACAGAAGTGGGGTTCTCCAGGCAAGAAAGAAAGAAGTAACAGTTGGGTAAGCAGTCAACTATCTCTGCCACAGCTACAGAAATTTTCTATCTGGGGATTAAAAAAAAAAAAATTGGCTGACATTGGTTTAAAAAATAACTCTTCATTGACTACAACCTATGCCACATTTGGGAAATCAGTGTGAGACTCCTCCGAACCAACATATTCTCTTCTTAAAAGAGTTTGTGACCACGTCAAGGGGGGAAGAATCTAATTTTGTGATACATGTTGGAACAAGATTTAGGTTGCTAATTTGGGCTTCTGGCTCTCATAACAACAGATTGGGAAGTGGAATCTGCAGTAAATCTCCTCAATAAGAATACGTATTCTTTAAATTCTAGCGATGAGGGGCTTCCTCCGTTTATTAATTCAACTATGCCATTAAACTATGATACATTCAAGTCCACTCTCGTGTGGTATTTCCACATGGAGGGAGGGAGACCCTGACTGTCTCATAAATTGAATACCCAGCCTCTGAAAAAACTAGCTGGGCAGAGCCAAGATGAAACTCACCTCTCTGCTTTGAGTTGTGGCTGTTTCAGAAGGAAAATCGTCTCCACACTCAATACACCTGTTTATAAATCAGAGTGGTGGCCCTTTGTTCCTTCCCCACATATCTAGGATTCCAAGCAAAGTGACCACCAGTCTGTTGTGTGGGCGTACAATAGAGGCTGACCACACAGGGGACAAAGCATTGTGGGCTAGCACAGGGCACCCTCATGACCCTCTGCTGGCCTAGGTCCAAGAATATGGCCATTAAACAAGCAGCTGGCATTCAGGACAGATAACACCCTCGTGCGGACTGCCCAAGGTCTAGCAGGAAGGAGTGGGCATGTGCCCAGCAAATGCTCAGTTAGATAACACAGCTGTGATTTCAACACCAAGAGGATCTGTTCACATTTAAAATTCAGGAATATCCCAGTGTTTCACTAAAAAGTCTGTAACTGTGGAAAGCTGCCATTTTCCTGACTCCTTGCAAATGCACCACTGGGGGAGAAAAACCAAAGCGGTTTTTATAACAGTGCAGGTTTTGCTGGAAACCCCAGTGCCAAATCCCTGACTACCTCAAAGGGTTAAATGAGGTTAAATAAGCACACTTTTCCTTAGGTGCTGAGTTGTCCTAGGCCACAAGAGAGGGAAACTTCCCTATGGGGTTCCGGTGGGATTCTGAGGAGAACTTGTCAGGCCAGTGTCTAGCTTCTTTTACTCTCTCCTTGGGGGTGGGTGATAATCTATGACAATCTTGGACTGGGGATCAAGACCAGAGCCTTAGTTTTGTTTTCCCACAAACTTAATAACCTCTTTAGGTCTCTTGAGTGGTAAAATAGGACCCACTTCACAGGATTATTAAATATCATAGGAGATAAGGCATTTGAACTGCAAGGATTCAATTTGGCAAATAAAGTATTTTTATGCAGATAAACATTACCCTCAAGGTGCCCCAGAAAAGAGAGGAATAACAAAGGACAGTAATCTTATTCATCAGCCACGTTCTTTGGGGGGCAGCATGTGGGGGGGCAGGCAGGGAGCCAGCGAGAATTTTGTGGGCTGCAAGTTAACAAAAATGTACGAAGTTTCGGGATATGTGTGTTTCCTTGTGATTTTCTAAAACATCAATAGAACAAATCACTTACATTTACACACGTAAATACACCAACATTACACAGGACAAACCTTGCCTGCAGCGTCAGAACCGACTTAAAAGCTATCAATCACTTTCCCTTTCATACCAGGAGCAGCGGCTGTTAGAACTGTGGTGGACAGAAATCTACACACCCATTACTCTCTCCCAAGATCACTGGACAATTCCCGTCTAGCACAAAATCGGGGGGAAGAGAAGAGTGGGTCACACTGGAAAATGGCTGAGGTGTAGAAAAACGAATTTCTGGTAATCTGATGCTTAAAATATATATATTTCCAGAAAAACAAAGTTGTGAGTGGAGGTTACATAGTTGAAACAAATATAATTGCCATTTTAACATACTATGAGCTAAATGGACTCTCTGAGCTTGAATTCAGGCACATTTTGCAATGCTGTTTTTGTAAGGAAATGTATTTTGAGTTCTAAACAATGAATTTATATATAAACTTCAACACGACTCATTTTTTATTAAAATTGCAGTAAATTGTTTTCTTTGGGTATTTTTCATGAGCCAAAGAAAAATCAAAACCAGTGGATGATTAATTTGCAAGATCAGTAACTGAATGATATGTACCAATCTATAGTGGTTACACTCATTTGCAAAATAAGCATTAGTGATATTGAGAATGAAGAGAATTTTGTATGGGAAAACTTTAACTGACATTAATGTGTAGTGTTGGACAGAGATTTATCTAACAAATTTAAGCTGCAGTATTTACAAAAAAATTATCTGTGTAATTATATGTACACAGAATAACCAACATTTTATTATTTGCAAAATCATACATATAAAAAGTGACTGACTTAATCATCATGGCAATTTCAAGAGGTATTATTGTTATTCCCAATTTTATCAGAGGAAACTGAGGCACAGTGAGTTATTTGCCCAAGGTCACATGGGGTGCCCAGGCATTCTGATACTTTTCACTGTTAATGTTTGCATTATACTAAGCTTTGGTATTTAAAGCCTTAAAAATGTCTAGAGTTTTCAAGGTTTTCCAAAACAGACTCTCTAAAAGCATTTAATTTTAAATAATGCTCATGCATTAAGTTAGTGGTTACAATTTTCCGAAGTTGAAATGGATCTCTAGTCTCATTTTAGTTTTGAAAATGCAGTATGAGGTCACACAAATCAGATATCATCATCCTAGACTTAAGGACATTCTCCACTGCACAGAAAAGATAGAAAAACTACATCTATCTCTTGAATATTTGTGCTATCAGAATTATTCTGGACCAGTCAGCCTCTATAGAAGAGGGCAAGAGATACACAACATACACAAGAGATTGGGCTCTGTGGTGACAACACTGGGGCTGAAATACTTCAACTCCCGAAGCCTATTTCGTCTTTTATCCAATGAGGATAATCCCCAGTCTTGCAAGATTGTTCTAAGACTCATCATTATTGTTAATAAACAAGGTCTCCTCAGACTTGGATGTGAGTTCTACCTGTGTCTCTTAATCTCAGCCTATAAAGTGGGGATCCTGATGTCTACCTCACAAAGGTGTTAAGGTTTGAGCCAACATGTAAAAATACTGTAAAATGCATCTAATTTTCCACATGGTGTTTTCAGCAGGTGAGGCATAGCTCAGATGAGTAGGCATTAGATACACGGTGCCGCCTGAAGGTGGGATACTAGTTTTGGTCCTCAGGCTTTTCCGCGAAGCACTCCAAATTCTCTTTTTTAATTTGAGAGAGAGAAAGAGAGCACAAAAGCGGGGGAGGGGGCAGAGGGAGAGGGAGAGACCATCTTTTTTTTTTTCTCTTAATGTTTATTCATTTTTGAGAGCAAGAATGTGGGAGGGGGAGGAGCAGAGAGACGGGGACAGAGGATCCCAAGCAGGCTCTGTACTGACAGCAGCAAGCCCAATGAGGGTCTCAAACTCGTGAACTGTGAGATCATGACCTGAGCTGAAGTTGGACACAACCGACTGAGCCACCCAGGTGCACCACGGTAAAGAGAATCTTAAGCAGGCTCCACGCTCCGCGTGGAGCCCAATGCAGGGCTTGATCTCATGACTCTGTGAAATCAAGAGTCTGATGTTCAACTGACTGAACCACCCAGGTGCCCCATCAAATTCTCTTCTTCTGTGTGTTCTCTCTACTCAGTGAACCAGCATAAAGCCCCTTCCTCTAAAGGGAATTCAACTCAACTACCAGTTGGCAACTACCAATTCCAGGTACTTAGAATCCTCCTAAAGAGGTAATTCCTTTGTCAACCACAAAAGAGAAATATGAAATACATGCCAGCGATTAGTTCAACTTCTGGCTGTGAGGTATTAAACTGATGAATCCGAAGAGTTGATCATAGCTTATTTCCCATTTAAGCTACTTTCATGATGCACTGCCATAACCCAAATGACTTTGGAAGCATTAACTTGAAAATCCTAAGATCAATGTGCTCAGCCACCCTAAGACTGTTTAGAAATTTTTTCCCTGACTCAAATCAGTTGGGAAGTGGAATAGTTAGGGGCTGCTGGGAAGAAGTGTCTTGACTTCTTTCCAGGTTCAAAGAAACCTGTGAAAAGTTCATAGTCCCAACAAAATAGACTGGGGACAAATGAGAAAAACCATGGATAAACCTCAAAGTTAATATGCATGCAGGGGTGCAGGGGTGACTCTTAGGAAATCAGGCTACAACTTAATGTTGGCTTTTAGTCCCTTTTTATTAAAGATGCAGTCCCTTTTGGACTCTTGATTACTCCCAATGAAACAAAGGGCCAACTGAGTTCCTACAGAATATTCAAGATGAAAGCATCATCTCTACCAAGCCCCTCATGGCGCAGATTGAAAATCTGACTCCTGGATCTCTGGAGTTGGTCTGTTTCTCCATATGATTTGTCAGCTGGGATCTTACTTGTGACTCAACTGGCTTATCAAGTTGGGGCTATGGTGTATTTACTTTTCACCCTATATGCAGCTCAACTCATGGTATAAAGAGTATTGCTAGCCCGAGGAAAAGGATATTTTATGTCTTGGCTGCCCATTTATAGTGACTGAACAGTTCTCTACAATCATGAAAACGGAAGGCATGCCAAGTATCCCCTGTAACAAGGCAGCCATGGTCCACCTAGGAAAAGGTGGAAGATGATCTCAAGGACCCATGGAACCGCCCAGCCAGACCTACTGAGTGGAATCTTCCAACAACTGGAGACAGCCAACAAAGCTGACGGCCTGATCCCAGCGATGTCTACTCCGGGCCATGCCCTTGAACACGTGACAGCCCTTGGGTGATTTATGATAAGGATATTGCACCAGACCATAACCCCAAGCAACAGCTGAAGAAACAGGAGGAAAGCCAGGATATCACTTTCGGTAGATGAATACTAAGTGGCTTAATATTACCAAAGCATTATCCAATAACAGAGGCCACCTTCCAAAGGCCAGTTTTAATATATAAATGATAGTGTTCGTCAAGGTTTACACATCAGTTTGAACTGAAAGTCAAGAGCAAATTATCTTTTACTAGTTCATGTCCTTGAAAACTTTTTTACCCTGATTCAGAGACAACGGGACTTGTTCCAAAGTTTTTGGATTTGCTATGGCTCATAATGCCTGCATATTTTCAAATGCTATCATCAATAAAGGAGCTGGAAAATACCACATATTTGTATATCCTTGCTGATGCAGTTTGATGGGTACACAATGTACCAGGCACTGGCTGGACACATTATTCCTAGAGAAATCCTGTAAATCTTCATGACCCACATTCCAAATCATGTCTTTTAACATAACTGAGTATGTTCACTAAATGTACTAGTTATCATTTGTTAAGACTCTTTTACTTTTTATAAGAGGCTGCAGAAGTCAGCAAGATACAGCACCAATGTTCATAATGCATTTCTATTTAGAAATCATTTTTACAGAAACCAAGAGTGATTTTTTTTATTAGGACAAAAAATGCTCTATTTTAATACAAGATCACTATTGATGAGAATGTATACTAAAGAAGTGCAACAAATTGGTCTGAAAAAGAAACAGTACAATGACAGAAAACTTTGACATACCACATCTCGGAGGAGCCTGCGACCAGGCCAACTGGAAATGAACACACAACCCCCGTCACCCCCACACACAAGTATGTACAGGTTACATTGGCAAACATTTAGAAAACACACTGGAAGCTAAGCATGAACACACCCACCTTATGTACATCCACATATGTATATGTGTGCGTGATTTTCCTTCATTTCACTTGGCTAAAAGAAATTCTTGATCTAAAATTATTTCCTGCCTAACTCTATACATAGGAAATATCACAAAGCAAAAGTTTACATTTCCCTGGGAGCTGTTCGTTGGAAGTATAAGCTGTATTTTGAATTCCCTTAGGGTAAAATCCACATGCAAACAAAAGTTGTTACAAAGTGCTTGCCGTCTAAGCGTAACAGCACCAAAGAGCTTTATCCAGCACCCTTTACACTACTGAAGAAGAGTATCAATGATGAATTGGTGATCAGTGCTTCCAAACATTTCCAATACTTCTACACGGGAGAGCTAAAGAGTACAATATATTTCGATTCATGAGGAAATGTTTTCTTCCCACAGATAATGTGCTCCCTAACTAAAGAAAAGCCCCTGCAGGGTCACTGCCTTCTACTCAAATACTGCCACCATCCAAGGTCCTGACACACAAGGTCGCTTCTACTGGACCCTGCAGTTCTCGCTGCTCTTGGACTCGGGGATAGCTTCCGGGCTGGGGGCAAGCCGGCCTCGCTTGGCCCTCAGGCCCTCCCTGGGGCTGTCAGCTGAACTCCTCTCAGGAAGGTTACTGACCGAGAGTGATCTCGTGGTGGGTTCTCGGAAGGTGGCGCCTGAATCCACTGGGCTTTGCTGAGCAACCTTGACCTATAACAAACAAAGCATCTTTGTTAGAGATTTAAATCATATTCACAATCCTACAACATGAAAATTAAAGTGCTTATGTCACCAAATTTTAAATTCAATCCTTCTTCTGTAGGTGTTATACACGGCTTTAGTATTTCTTCCTCACTGGGAAGAAACAAGGAGGATATCGGACATGAACTTGGTTAAGTCACCTTGAGAGCTTTCCTTGACACCTCTGATGGCCAAAGGTTCACTCCCAAAGCTAGCATGACCTTCTCAGATCAGAAGGCAAGCTTTTTGAAGGCCAAGCCTGTCCTCCTTGCCATTGTAACCCTAGTGCCCAGAATATGCTTGACTACCTGTCAAACATTCAATATATGCCTGAGTGATGACACAAATCAGCTTTCATTTACCCTGAGCCCCTGCTATCATTCAAGTGACTGTGATTCCAATGAGTAAGACTACCTTCATAGGGAGTAAGCTTTATTTACAACGTGTGTGTGTGTGTGTGTGTGTGTGTGTGTGTGTTTGTGAGAGAGAGAGAGAGAGAGAGAGAGAGAGAGAGCACACACACACACGCGCGCATGCACACGAACCGGGAAGGGGCAGAAGGAGAGAGAGAATCTTAAGCAGGCTCCACACTCAGCGCCTGGTGCAGGGCTTGATCCCACAACTGTGAGATCATGACCTGAGCCGAAATCAAGACTCAGACACTCAACCGATTGAGCCACCCAGGCACCTCTATTTACAACATTTAAAGGACCTAAAACATGTTTCTCCTATATCATCGTTTTAACATTCTCCTTACGTTTTTGTTTTGTGTCCATATTGAATTTGGATTATAGTAGAATAAATAATAAAGTCCAGAAAGAGTAACACCCCTTTCTGATGTCCTGCCTTTTAAGAGAAAGAGCGATCTCAGGAAATGTGAGACTTTTAAGAAACAGACAAGAGGGCAGGGTAGCTGATAGAGTTCAGATTTTTTGAGGTTTATGCAGTTGTGACTAAAGATATGGGGTCAGAAAAGAGAAAGGGGAGCAGGATGGATAGAGCATAGAAAAGCTTCATTTGACCAAAGTTAAAGGCAAGAGTGGAGGACCCAAGTGGAAAGATCTTCACAAGGAAAAGAGGAAGGGCACTCTTGACAAGGGCGACTCATGTTTGCTCTCCACAGGGAGAAGCTATTGATAGACGGCAATGGACTCCAGTGAGCTCCTTCTGAAGCAGAAAGAAAGAAGAGTGGAAATTATTTCCCCATTTATATTCTTTCCATAGGAAGCATGTGGTTTTAAAAGGCAGCTAAATACTTTTCATTACAGAAAACATAGTAAATCTGGCCAACAGATCAAATCCCTGGAAAGCTTGTCTCAGATTAAATGCAGGACACTTAAAAAAGAGCAGCCTCTAAGGAGCAGGACTTAGTGGAAAATTACCATCCATGGAAAGTTGAAGGAAAAAAACAGAGTTTTACTGGTACTTTTTTTTTTTAATAGAAAGTGATACAAAAGACAGGCATTTCCCTTGAACCCATCTGACGCAGGAAAGTCAGCTCTTCAGATTCACTGTTTAAAACAAAAAGAGACAGAGAGGGATCACTCACATTGGGAAAAGAATATTTGAGTTAGTAAAACTTTTTTTTTTTTAATTTTTTTTTCAACATTTTTTATTTATTTTTGGGACAGAGAGAAACAGAGCATGAACGGGGGAGGGGCAGAGAGAGAGGGAGACACAGCATCGGAAACAGGCTCCAGGCTCCGAGCCATCAGCCCAGAGCCTGACGCGGGGCTCGAACTCACGGACCGCGAGATCGTGACCTGGCTGAAGTCGGACGCTTAACTGACTGCGCCACCCAGGCGCCCCATGAGTTAGTAAAACTTTTTAAAAATATTTATTTATTTTTGAGAGAGAGAGAGAGAGAGAGAGAGAGAGAGAGAGCGAGCACGAATGGGGGAGGGGCAGAGAGAGAGGGAGACACAGAATCCGAAACAGGCTCCAGGCTCTGAGCTGTCAACACAGAGCCCGAAGCAGGGCTCGAACCCACAAACCATGAGATCATGACCTGAGCCGAAGCTGGACACTTAACCAACTGAGCCACCCAGGGGCCCAATAAAACTCTTTCTTAATCCCAATTAAATAGCCCAAGTCTACCTCTTGGGTTCCCCCTCTAGACTCAATTTCTCTGATACTGAGCTGAGGAAATTACAGTCTATGATCAGTTTAAACTGTGAAGTTGATCCTCATGTTGGCGGGTTGGTCTCAGACTTGTCTATATAAGTACATGAGGTCTAATTCACCAAGTGTCTAAACTATTAAGTGCACCCCAACCTGGACTGTCTTACAAACTATGTCTGCAGCCACAGTGGCCAGAGGGCAACTATGCAGATGGTGCAGTGAAAGTGAACCTCATTCATAGGAAGGAACGCAGGGCCCCACTATACTCATCACCATCACCCTCTACAATTTAGGGGCAGGTCCTCTGGAACTGACCACCAACCCCGGGTTCAGACCAAGTCCACAATCGTGACTCGCTTATCCCCAGCAAGCGAGGAGCTCCTGGGCTCGTCCAACTCAGAGACATAACAGAAAATGATCCTCACCTACTCTGCACTAAACCTGACAGATTTCCCTAAAGGTCCTGACAGATATCACTAAAGGTCCTGCTGAATGACCTAGGGAATTGCCTGTCTCAGACCTTCAGCCAGTCACTTCAGGCAAGGGCTCATAATCCTGAGTTTCTAAGCAACAGCTTTAGGAAAGGATACCTTGGCTCTATTCATTCAAACTGAATGATGAAATACCCTTAACAGATGAGGCAAGCATTTTTACAAGGCGACTGAGAAAATGCTGAATTAAATTAAAAATCAATAGGCTGCGTTTTGAAGAGTTTGCATCTAACCACGAAGTCTCCTATAACCTCCTCTGAAGAGGAACCACCCCCATTCATTTGCACAAGTGTGCAAAATTGCTTAGCGATTCATAACTGCTGGAGCCAACTGCAGCCTGTAGCCGATGCATCGAACACAAATCTGCAGGAAACCATGGTTACTACTCTGTACTCTGCAGACTCAACAGTGGTGTGGAAAGCAGGCCCCCTAGTGTGCAGAGCTCTTGTTCCTACATAATCAGTCTGAACCCCCCACGTAAACTGCTTTTCCATCAATTCCTCATAAAAGAAGGAAAAAAATGACCCATGTGGTGATTTCATGAGATGGTTTCCTAACATATGTTTAAACATCTATTATCATAATCGCTTCAGGACAAGACTAACAGCCCCAGTCATTCAACAAATAATCTGTTCAGTGTCAGACATTGTATTAGACATGAGGACACAGGTAAGCTATAGTCATAATCAGGGACCTCGCAGTACTCCTCCTGCAACTCAGAAGGCAGATATTTAACAAGTAATTATGATAAAGTGAGCCACCTTAAACCAGTGAAAGTACAGGGTGCTACGTATGTGTCAAGATTTTCTGTTTTAAGGAGGGGCGCCTGGGTGGCTCAGTCAGTTAAGCGTCTGACTTCCGCTCAGGTCATGATCTCACGGTTCATGGATTCGAGTCCCGAGTTGGGCTCTGTGCTGACAGCTCAGAGCCCCGGAAGCTGCTTCGGATTCTGTGTCTCCCTCCCTCTCTGCCCCTCCCGTGCTCACACTCTGTCTCTCTCTCAAAACTAAATAAACATTAAAAAAAAAAAAAAAAGATTTTCTGGTTTGAGAGAGCCAGACAGCTAAGTACTCCACTTGATCACCAAAGGTGTGAGACAAGCAGGAATGGACGTTAGCATGTACGAGGAGTGAGGACGGGCTCCCAGTCAGCCACCCAGTGAGGGAAGTAGCACAGCCTGCCCCAGAGCCTAAACCTGTACCGCAGGTCAGGACTTGTCTTGTGGTTGAAAGCTTTGGTCAAGCTTGGAAACTTCCCTTTCCATGGGTACTGGTTACTTTATGGAAAAGACGCTGTTCTTATGGTCACTGGAAAGTCAAGACCTACTCCAGTACCCTCTTCAGTGTTTTGTTGTTCCCAGCATTCAAAAGCTAGATCCCAAAGTGAATGTGTGAGAAAAAGAAAGAAAGAGAGAAGGGCCAGGGGCTGGGGGCCGGGGGGGTGCGGATTTGCACAAAATGGTCAATATTTCTAATACGGGTAACGGATGGGCTCATTTTGATGAGTGAAAGAAAATGCTAGACCTTTCTTCCTTACCTCTGAATTAATAAAATTTTATTTAGTATGTAAGTCATGAAAAAACTTAACACCAGGTATACATTCCTTAAGGCTTACAGCTCTTATATATCAACGTAACATTTACAAATATGTTCTTGTTTTGATGCACCTAATCACCAATGTCTTTGTATTTTGGTATCTAAAATCCTGATGAGGAGCAGGCCTAGTCACTTAAAGAATTATTACATTACACAGATAGGGGTTCCTACACTTTCAAAGCTTTGTTTGCTGGGTCAAGGTAATCACACTGCATAGTTACTCAAACTCTAACAAGCAAGCAAGTAAAATCACAAAATTTTAGAATTCTTAGAACTATTCCAGCAATGTTCCTGTGACCTCTTGTTTGAGTAACGCTGGGGAAAAGAGCAAGACTGTGGAGGTGAGAGACAGTAAGCATTAACTCTGGGCAGGTTAGATCTTTGTGAACCTTACTTTCTTCTTTCTTCTATCATACCACTTACTATGAGTGCAATAAAATGCATATACTTTGCGTACATAAGTGCTAGTATTCCTTATAGAATAATGGAACAAAGATCTGCAAAGTGAATATTCTCGATGCTTTAAATGACATTTACTGGGCCGTTTGCCAGGTGCACAGAGGTCACTAAAATCGTCGTCCCACCCTCAACAATCAAAATAGACAGATGTGTCAACAGAGACCCTTTCTTTAGATGTCTACTGAAATATTTGCTTTCTGTAAAGTAAAGGAGTAAAAAAGAAAGAAGAAAAATAAAAACGAATTGGCAGCCGGGGCATGGGGCAATGGATTAGAGGGAAAAGTGTGAAATAAGCAATGACCAATGCCTGTGGTCGAAACAAAGACTACCTTTCAATTCCTTTAACGTACAGCTCGAACCTTGCTTACAAATCCTTTGAGTTCTGATTGACAATTTCTCATTATTTAACACTTTCCGTCAAACTGTAAGGGGCCTGTCGGATCAAGGATGAGACTGCAGCCGCAGGATAATGTAATGTTTATCCCCTGGTCCGCTCCCTACCGTCTTCAGGCCTGGCTTACTTCTAGCACGTGGAGAAAGAAGGCCAGGCTTTAAAGAGCTCCTGGGTCAGGGGGCGCTGTGTCAGACCCTTGCCCAGAAAACACCGTAACTTCCTGGATTTGGAAGGGTGGAGACGTGTTCGCCGGAGTTTACCTTTTGTGATCTGCTGCCACCAGCTGTTGGTTTGGAGGTCTCGGTATGATTTTCTTTGTTGAGGCTTAGTGGGGATGGTGTTAACTTCTGGGCAGCGAGGCGGGGGCTGGTCCGAGTTGGCATGGTTGTTCTCCGAAGGACATACGGGCTTGTCTTTCCTGTTGGGATATCAGCGAACCCTACGGGCAAAAAATGCTGACTGTCAACACTGCTAGGTCCAATTCTATCTACAAGGGAAACGATATGTATCAAGTAAAGTTTCAACAAACATAAGAGTAACTCCAAAAACACTTTCTGCTAGCCACAATGGACAATGGATTAACTTCACAGCTGCCCTGGGAACCCCCAAATCAAATAAGTAGTGGGCAGGTGTTCTCTTCCCAGACACACAGGAAAACACAATGGAAAAAGAAGGGGAAATAACATTAAACAAAAAATGTATTTCCTGCTTCCTCTTCTTCTTCTAATGTGGATGTCTTAACTCACATTCCGCTAAGATCCGAAGAACACACGAGCAAGCCTTCCCATAACATTTGGATTGGAGACAAAAAGGGGGGTAAAATGGAGAGAAAAGGAAAGGAAAAAAAAAGGCCGACTCTTGCTTAAAACAAGAGAAGGTCAAATGGTAAAAGCCACTGCTCCACAGGTGCCCACTCCCATGTAGAGACTGGGTGGGAGGAGACACCCGACTCGGTAAAAGAGTGATTTCACAGTCTGCTCACATTGTCTCCCTCCATAGTGGCAATGGACGTGACCTGAGGTGAGGAAGAGAAACTCAGTCCCAATGGGCATGGCGCACACCCTCCAGAGCGGCATTAATGGCTGACTAAAGCAACTATTTGCTTTTGTTTTTAACCCTTTCACTACAAATAAAAAACAGGAATGAGGAAGATACAACGAATTATTTGGGGGCCAGATTTCCTGAGAGCCAGAGTTACTCAGAACGGTGTCCCTCAAATCATCTAGGGCAAAGAATTAGTGTTGATAATTTTTTGAGGGAAAGGCATGGGGATAATTTCCAACTTGCTGTGGAATGATACTCCTGTATAACCAAAGTAAGAATGAGCCAAGGGGAGAACTCACATTCACGACATGCCTGCATGTGGCAACAATGTCAAATTGTTATGAACATTTTTAAACTCTTACTATTGATTTCTGAACATTACTTTTTTTTGTCATGGACCAGTAACACACAGTTCCTAGACTGGCCCCAGTCCCTGGCCCACACTCTGAAGATCACTGAGTTTAAACAAACAAACAAAAAAAAAACAAGTGCTGAGCAGCTCCAGCCAAGAGGCACATCCCCCAGTTCACCTCCTACCTGGATGAGACGAGGACTAACAGGGGAAAAAAAAAAAGCTTGAAGAGTGCCCTTGATTTGGGGAATTTTCAGCCCAGGAATATCAAATCCCGAACAAGCTTTGAATAGTCATTCTTCAAATCTATTAGCACATTTTGTACTGTAACATGAGTAATTAGATCTTAGTCCTTTCCTCATGCAGGAAAACGAACAAACAAACAAAACAAAACAAAACAAAACATACCTTAGCAATTTAAAGGTGGACTATTGCTTCTGAAGGTCAATTAGTATTGTCATGCAACAAACTAAAACATAAATGCTTCTTCTGTCTTTTCGTATGTGAATTTTTATTTGGAATTTCAAAAGAACACAAATAATTTTGCTTTTAAATGACGCATACCTTTCTTTACAACTTCTGGAAGTCCCTCTGGCTCAAACTCAGTGTGTTTGGCATCCTCGGAGGGGTGAATACCACTTTTGCTGGCTTTCCTACTCTTTTTAGAAAACGTCTCTGGGGTAGAAGGCGCTGCGCCCCCTCCATCTTCTGGAATCCCAATGGACCTTTGCCTTTTGCCTGGGGCTTTATTCTGGCTGGATGATAACTTCTTTTCAGTAGCAGAAGGGGCTGGAGAGGATTCTGGAACAACTGCATTTAGCAAAGGAGAACTCTGGAGATTAAGTTTAGACTGTGAACACAGACGAGCAACTTGTGTCTCCAACATCTCTTTGGCTTTCTCTAACTTCTCATGGCTTATGAGCAGGGAACAATACTTGTCCAAGTATTCATCGGCCTCCTGGCTTTTCTCTTCAAGAGTTTCTTTCAATTCTTTTATCTCAGCCATTAATTCCTCTACATTAGAATCCACAACAGCACCTGTCCGAAGTAAAGGGACACACTGTACATCACGTGACACTTCTCTAGTTAACACTGGGCATCGTAAAGCCAACAACCTCAGAGTTGTTATTTGGTTTTCTTTTAGACAAGGTGGGGGAAGACATCTCTATATGTTCTCGTAGGTCAAACAACTCTTGTTGGGAGGGATCATACCAAGGTACAAGTCTAGTAGATTATAAGACATTCCTTAGGATACCTTAAATAAAATCTATCAAAATCTCAAATGCGTATTCCAGCCAACCCATCTTGTAGTTCATATGAGATCAGATGAGTTAATCTAGCATATCCCCGATTTTCACCTGCCCATTCTTTCCATCATAAGTGAACAAACAATAAAAATTGGTAAAGAATATGAAGTCTGTTGTAATGGCTTTGGGAACCAGAAGCGGGTCAGTGACAAGTCCAAAACAGCTTTTTTTTTTTTTTTTTTTTAAAGCAGTGGAGGTTCTGATGGACCAGTGCTTGGTTCTGATGGGCAAGTGGAGGTTCTGATGGACAAGTGCTTCAGAGGTGGGAATCTTGGTCAATTTGTAGCTGCCATGGTTAGCACTGAATCCACTGGAAAAACTCTCTGGATCTACAATATACTCCAAGTACTCTTCTCAGCAGGGAAGGTCACCCACCCACCCTGTGCAGCTATGGTCCAGAAGGGCCCCTCACCTTATACTATCCTTGCCATCATCTTTCCACACAGTAAGAGCATTCTGCTCTGAAGACAGGAGTTCAGAAAAGTCACAAGGACAGTTGCCATTTCTTTATTTTACCTCCACACCCAAACATACAGCCCCTAAGCCTTCCATTTAGTTGACCCACGAGGATGGGCCAAGGACAACCAGAATCAGCTGTTGCTAAATCACCAATGCCAGCTCAGAATGTCAATCTGCCTCTGACGTAGCAACTACATAAATGGACATGCACGTGAAAAACTCTTTTTGCAATAGCTCATTAGCAAAAAGTGCTGCCAGTTTTTTTGTGTTTTATATAACAGAACATGCAATGATTCCATTTCAATATGCAGACTTCGTTCGGAATCCTATTAACCCTATGACCCCAAGCCAAGCACAAAATTCAGAAACTGGAAAATGGCAACTGCTGAGAATCAGCACGCGGTGCAGGACAGAGCACTGAAAACGCTTGTATGCCGACACACCACATGTGTGTGACTTCACGAGTGGAAGAGTTTTGGCTGATGGATGTGCCTAGTTAACACCTACCTGTTTTCTGTTTCTCTTGTGTGCCTTCAAGGTGAGACAGCTCTTTCTGTAACATCTCCTTTTCCTCTTCCAGCTGTTTGCAGGATTTGATCAACAACTTTATTTTCCCCTGCGAACGTTCATTTTCCTTCTTCAACTGATCTGTATATTTTACACTGTCCGCCTACAAAACAACACCTTGAATTTAAAACTTTGAATTTCTTCGTATGAGCATATGGGAAAATAATCATGAGACATCATTAAGAACCATATATTATAAATTTAAGTATTATGATGTTCAAAATAAAACATCTAAAGATGCATAAAACAATTCATCTTCCCTACTCGGTTTCCTAGGTCTCCCCAGTAGACACTGTGGTTTTGTCACTTTCTGAGTATCAGCAAGCATAAATCTTGGTTCCTAAGACAGTGCCCGAGGAAGGAGCCCACGACAGGGTTTGTCCAATGGGAATCGCACCTGGGGGGTTAGGGTGGGAGATAATGGACATATGTTTGGTGGGTCAAAAATTCTTGAGGATAGACTTGTGTTTCCATCTGTAGCCCGTGCTGTTGACAATTTCAATACCCAAGATGGCATTTGTTTTGGTGACGCCAAGTGAAAGCCAAAGAATATTATGGCTCATAATACAAATTTAAGTTCTACGGTTGCTTGAACAGAAAGCGAATAGGATGGTAAGAGACTGATGGCCTCACACATTTCTCAGGAGTGTAGTTCACACTGTTCCTTAACCACATCTGCAAATTCAAAAAAAAAAAAAAAAAAGCTCTGACAATGATTTAGAGGAAAATTTTAAGATACAGAGGTACTTATATATAGTCTTTATTTATCCCACCTTGTGAGAATAGTCATGCATCTTGTTGCAGAAATATGAATCTGATTATGATAGATTATCCCAGACCCTGCTGGGATACTCCATAACATGCACTGTATTATGTAATATCTAAAAAATGTAAGACTTCTAAAACAAACTAGCTCCAAGAGTTTCCAATAAGAGATCTGATCATACAAAGGCAGACCAAACTATTTAAAAAAAAAAAAAAAACCTGAGCATCAATTTCATGTTGCATGTAGATTTCATTCTTGGTATATTATTTCATCTTGAAATAATGTATTAGCAGTGTTGCAGTAAATCCGCACTTCCAGAATTGTCTATTTCTGATTCCAACCATCACTGGATTACAGATCCATTTAATTCCAATTCAACAGTGCTCATTAACTGGTACCTCATTAAAATTATATGCATCTGAATAGGCTCAACTAACAAGAAGTCATTTTGTACATGATGTGTATGCAGAGACATTCTCCACAGAACGGTCAAAGATTAGACAAGCTTTAGAAAGCACACCTGAAACTAATAACTCATCATATATTGATTTTACCTCCATTTTTTTAAAAAAAGGAAGTGAAACTCTTATGTGGATCCTGAGAAACTTAACAGAAGACCATGGGGGAGGGGAAGGAAAAAAAACATTAGAGAGAGAGAGAGCCAAACCATAAGAGACTCTTAAAAACTGAGAATAAACTGAAGGTTGATGGGGGTGGGAGGGAGGGGAGAGTGGGTGATGGGCATTGAGGCACCTGTTGGGATGAGCATTGGGTGTTGTATGGAAACCAATTTGACAATAAATTTCATATTAAATAAATAAATAAATAAATAAAAATAAAAAAGGAAGTGAATAAATAAAAAGTAAATCTGGGGGCGCCTGGGTGGCACAGTCGGTTAAGCGTCCAACTTCAGCCAGGTCACGATCTCGCGGTCAGGGAGTTCGAGCCCCGCGTCAGGCTCTGGGCTGATGGCTCAGAGCCTGGGGCCTGTTTCCGATTCTGTGTCTCCCTCTCTCTCTGCCCCACCCCTGTTCGTGCTCTGTCTCTCTCTGTCCCAAAAATAAATAAACGTTGAAAAAAAAAATTTTTAAAAAGTAAATCTGAAGCTCTATTACTAAATGTGTCTCATTTTGTAGTAGCAGAACACGATTGACCGTTAATGTTATTGTGACTGTTAATAGTTTGTATTTTGTCAGTATTTCCTTCACCTTGAGAACTGTTTAAGAGCAACAAATGTTAAGTTTACACCTACTTTTCTGTTTGACTATATTCAATATACAGTATCATAATTTTTACAATTTAAACCACCTTTAAGTAAAGACCTTTGTAGATATTTATCTTCCAAGTTCATTATTATACATCCTGGATGGTATTCATCTTATGAAAAATATCTGTAGGAATCAAACAGCCTCTCTTTCCAAGTAGGATTACTATAGCACCACCTATAATTGAACAATCCCAAGACTACTGGTTCACCTCTTTCTTTGGTAAAGGAACCTTTCGTGGAGATAAAGAGGAGAAAGGACACATATGTGTGTATGGCCAAGTGCTCTGGCACACCTTGATCTCTGCATGAGGCACGGGAAAAGTGGGCTGGTGATGGCAGTAAACTTGGAGACCAGTGAAGCAAGACTTCGGAATTACCCACCAGATTATTATCTATAGCTGGAGAGGCCTGTCCCAATCGGCTATCACCTTGACCTTCATATCCATCTTGAGAAAGTCTTTACCATCCTCTAGTTTGGGAGGATTCACTGAGCGATGTATAAAGTATATCCAAGCTGTGAGACTGCAGACCATCCACTGCCTTTTAAAAATAACTCAGCAGGGAGACTGGGTGGCTCAATCAGTTAAGCATCCGACTCTTGAGGTTGGCTCAGGTGTTCACAGTTCGTGGGTTCAAGCCCTGCATCAGGCTCTGCGCTGATAGCACGGAGCCTACTTGGGATTCTCTCTCTCCCTCTCCCTCGGTCCCTCCCCCACTTGTACTTTCTCTCTCAAAATAAGTAAACTTTAAAAAAAAAAAAAAAACTCAGCAGAAAAATGATGCTTTTATTTTTGACTACAAAAAAATTTTTTAAAAACAATATTTTTTTTTTAACGTTTACTTATTTTTGAGACAGAGAGAGACAGAGCATGAACGGGGGTGGGGCAGAGAGAGAGGGAGACACAGAATCTGAAACAGGCTCCAGGCTCTGAGCAGTCAGCACAGAGCCCAACGCGGGGCTCGAACTCACGGACCGCGAGATCGTGACCTGAGCCGAAGTCGGAAGCTTAACCGACTGAGCCACCCAGGTGCCCCGGACTGAGCCACTCAGGGGCCCCAAAAACATTTTGATAACAGGATGAAAAGCATTAATTCCATGCAATGAAAACAACCATTATCCTCATGTATCTTCTAAGTTATGAAGTAATGAGAAATTAACATACCTTGGTTTTCTTCAATTCTTCTAACATCTGAGTAGCAGCTTTCAAAGAATTATTGAGTTCTTCTTTACTGGACTTCAAGAGTTCCATCTCTGCCTTCTGCGAGCACAGACATTCTTCACTGGAAGTCAGCTTCTCTCGGTAAGTCTGGATTTCCATCTCATACTAGGGCAGAAAAACGTCACCTTAGCCAGGAGGCTCAGCTTAAAAAAATTATAAGGAAAACAAACGAAAAAGAAAATTGCTGTCGCAAGGGCCATTTCAAATAGTCCTTGGGATTCTCCTATTATTCTATTCTAAGACAGAAACAGATTTTAAAAACTCACATCGTAAAATAAGATCTGGACGGTATCTGGAGAAGACAGTGAAGGTAATATGATGGGGACCTTTCATAAGATTGTCTTGCATAATAATGCACATCAATGGACCTTCTTGCAAAACATGCCTCATTACTATGGCCAACGCACCACTCCCCAGCTCCTCCAGGAAACAAACCCCACGTTTTTACCTGTTTGTTTGTATCCAGAAGCAAAGCCTGGTGTTTCTTTTCAGCTTCCTGAAGCTGTAGCTGATACTCAGCTATTTCTTCTCTCGTTTTCTCCTCTTTTTCCATCTGGTCCTTATGTGCGCAATCCAAATTCTTCTTCAATTCACTGTTTTCTAACATGAGCTCCCTCAATTGACCCTAATGAGAAAAGTAATAAAATCATGGGAGAGCAATTAGGAACCTGGATATGGATCTTATATAGATCTTTAGGAAATACTGAGTACTAAAATTAAAAAAAAAAAAAAAAAAAAAAGTTTACAGCTCAGACAAAATCTTTATAGAATAGTGCCACAACCCTTCATGACCTATTCACTTTAAATTGTGACTTTACTTGCAATGACAGTTTCTTCTGCTCCAGACCAACCACGTGCAGGGTCACATCCACAGGGAATACAGAATCCCTGAGAACTCAACTTTAGCTCAAGCACCCCGGTCGGTACCCTCCCAGGTTTCCAGGCTCACTTACTTAAGTGCTTCCATTGCAATAAGCCGTTGACCTCATCCCCAGAACCCTACCATTCCCACCTTGACACTCGAGCCCACCCCCCCAACTTACATGTTCCTCCTTGACCAGCTTCAATTCCATGTTCTTTCAGCTTCCTTCCAGATGCCCTCCCTATCTTTGCCCCTCTGTCCCTTCACCGTATGACACGCAAAACTCCAGCACTGAAGGAACCTGTGTTCTCCATGCCTGATCCCAAATGACTGTTTGCACATGTGTTTCTACACATGCCGTGCCCATTTCTTCATCTCCATTTACTCCTCAAGCCCTCGTTGGTGGGCTTATCCCACCTCCTCTTCAAATCGCTTTTCATGGCCTTGACAACCTCCATGTTGCAGATCCAAGGAGCACTCTTCACCTCATCTGACCTCTGGGCAGCATGCTCTGGGCAGTGATGCTCCCGAGACAGCATCCACTCCTCACTGGCAGGACAGATACTCCCCTGGCCTCATCATGGCTCCTCATCTCTTTGCTGGCCCCTCCTCCTCCATCTTACCTTGAGAGGCCAGGTCTCTGGGCTCGGCCCCAAACTGCCTTCTCTTCTCCAACTGTATTTTCTACAATTCCCATAATTTGGCAATACTACCTATATTCTGAACTAGCCAAATTAATGTATCCACCCTACATCTTCCCTTTAAACTCCAGCCTCATGTATTGGGATTTCTCTCTGGTCTTTTTTCATATCATTTTCTATTTCATAATGGCTTCCTTTCAATTTCTAAAAAATACGAAGCTTTTTCTAATCTCAGAATGTAGCCACACTGCTCACTAGACCTAGAAGGTTCCTTCCTCTGTGCTGTTCCTCTCACAGCTGACTCCTCATCATGCAGGTGACGTTCTCTGACCTCCCTACCTAAATTAGGTTGATCTCTAGCCCCACACACCCCACTTCCCAACTATTCTTCAGTCAAGAATCTTGTCTGATTCCTTTATAGCACTTGACAGATTACGATTGCCTTATACATCTCCTATTTAGTGATTTATTGTGTGTCTAGACTGTAAGCTCTGTGAGTGCAGGAACCACAGCCGTTATATTCAACATGCAACCCTCTGACTTTAGGAGCACTTATTAACTACAGAATGCATAAAGCCACTGTAAACGGACACATTCATAGGTACGGACTTGAGGCTAAACACCTAGCTTTTCCTTTTAGTAGAGCCTATAAACTAGGTTCAAATAACACTATAGTTGGGATACTCCCAAGCTGCTTCAGTACCAAAGAAATTCCAGCAGGTGCAGCACTCAAATAGCATTCGTACAAACTCCTTCCACGCAGCACTGCCAGAAAGTTCCATGAGTCAACTCCTGAGATTAAATGCCAAAACTTTTCGATTTGCATTAGATTAAATGTCATATTTAAAGTACGGATTTCTCGGGGCGCCTGGGTGGTGCAGTCAGTTAAGCGTCCAGCTTCAGCCAGGTCACGATCTCGTGGTCCGGGAGTTCGAGCCCCGCGTCAGGCTCTGGGCTGATGGCTCGGATCCTGGAGCCTGTTTCCGATTCTGTGTCTCCCTCTCTCTCTGCCCCTCCCCCGTTCATGCTCTGTCTCTCTCTGTCCCAAAAATAAATAAACGTTGGAAAAAAAAATTTTTTTTAATAAAAAATAAAAAAAAAAATAAAGTACGGATTTCTCCAACTCTGTATACAGACTATCACAAACATCCCTTCAACCTTTTCTAATTGTTCGGGGTCATGATCGTAACTTTGTTTTGTTCCCCTTTTCTAAGTACTATCTGGGGATGAATATGCACGAGGACGACACGGATATACGAGTGTTTACCGTTTAACTAGGTTTGGCAGGCAGGTGTCACACTGCATCTGCTGGCGCTGTGTGCACGGTGGCTGCGACCTAGGACTCAGCGTTAAGAGATTCAGGAGAAATGGAGGGCACCGAATCAGCAATGTCTGCCACGGAAACAGCAGTGGGGAATGGCGACCCAGATGCTATAAATCTGTCACATTAACCCTCCCCTAAAATAACATCCCAAGACTGCTCCAGCTTTACATTTCACTGTGACTTTCCGTTACTTTTTAGTTCTTAGCAGATCAGTGCATCTGTCTCTAGCAACATTCTGGCTCCTAATCCGAGGCAGGCTGGAAAAGCAGATAAACCTGCTGAAAGCTGCATGAAATCTATTTCTGATGTGAGTTAATGTAGTTACAAGGGTCGCCTTCTATGAAAAAATATTTGGGCTCCGTGATGGGCATTTTCATGCGTTCCGAGGCCTCCCAGGGCTCGTTCTGGGCTCCTGACAGGGCTGGAGGGTGAAGATGACAGACTTCAAGACTGATCAGGACATCAGTGCCGGCCTGGATTTTTTTTAAAGCTAAAAGAGCTGGGTACGTTGCAGGTCTTACAAAAACAAACAAGGAGACTGCGCACACCGAATGATCAGAGCGTCCTGTCACAGAGAAACTTACCTGGCTGCTCTTTATTTCTTCTGACATTACAGTTAACTCTCCAGTCAGCCTATTTTTCTCCCCAATAAACTCTTCTTTCAACTCTGCTGTTTTCTGGGCCATCTCGTGCATTTCCCTCTGCAGCTCAGTTTCCTTCCCGGTCATTGTGTTTACCTGAAATTTCATCTTTCGTTAGGATCTGCTTTGGGTCGTCGGTTTTGCTCAAATTAATCATTCTGATCCAACACATCAGAACATTCCCTTTCACCTTCAATAACAAAATGGAACCTGGCTAATCCTCCCTTTACTAATCCACTCAACCACCATCCTTAAAACCTACTGGCAAGCTTACCTTTTCTCGGCCAAGGTTTAATAAAAAGACAGCAATAAGGAGAGCAACGACAAGGAAAGATAACATCACTAAGTCTCACAATCCCTCGTAAGGGTATTCATTTGTATGAAACGTCAACATTAGAGACCACTGTATGAGGTAGCGTCTTATGTTTTTATCAGTTCTGGGATCTCCACTGATCCTCCGATGCCATACTAATCTTCAAGAAACATGCCTATGATTAGTTAAAACCAGTTAAAGCCCCATCATTTGCACTTGCCCCTCAGCGTTGAAACGGACTGGCAGAATTTGCCAAGTTAGCTCTATCATAACTGCCATCTCTTGCAAGTTGTATCAAAACTTAAAATTCCTGAAAAATATTACAGAGTCATGATTGATCCCATTTGCTGGACACTCCTCTTTGCTTTTAATAGTTGTCCAATAAAAATTGAATTTGAAGCAACCACTTTCCTAGATCAGTACGTAAGCCTAGAGGGCAAAACCTTAATTTTTCATTAATAATTGAGGCCCCTGATGGCACACTTGCCCCTTAGCCATCAGCTAACAGAACAGTAGGCTGCACAAAGAGAAGATATAAGAAGGCTGAAAGCATAAAATCCCCCAGACCTACCCTGGGAGGCATGAGGGTTCTGTTTATTACAATTCTATCAGTACCTTTTTTTAAAAATTTTTTTAAATGTTTATTTATTCTTGACAGAGAGAGACCGAGCAATGAGTAGGAGAGGGGCAGAGAAAGAGGGACACACAGAATCCGAAGCAGGCTCCAGGCTCTGAGCTGTCAGCACAGAACCTGACGTGGAACTCAGACTCATGAGCCAAGAGATCATGACCTGAACCGAAGGCAGACGCTTAACTGACTGAGCCACCCAGGCACCCCTCTATCAGTACCTTGGATAGTACCTTCTCATAAAGGCAAAAAGGCAGAGCAGGGGCCTAACTAGTATCGGTTATAGTCTCCTTGGTAGTAGCTCCCAGCTGGGTACTGGGAAACTAGTACTCTGATGTACTTACTCTAAGAAAGTGAACTATGATTAGAACCAGAACTAGGCCTAACCCCAAGCTTCTCCCATGTCCAGCTGCCACACGGAAAAGCTGGGCTAATCCACAGACACGCCCCATGTAAATGTGTGCCAAAGCAAAGAGTGACTACAGCTGGAGCCAATTGAGTGTCCCCAAAGTTCAAGGCCCCGCAAACATAAAAACCCTTGCAGAGTCTGGTCCAATACTGTGAACATGTCCAGGAGGAAACATGATCCACACAGCGGCTTCCCTCCCTCATAGCTACATATTCAAACGTAGACAGATTAAGCCACTTACTTTTTCAACAAAGGACACGTTTTCCATTTTTGTCAGCTCGAGCTCTTTCTCCAGAGCCTTGTAAGAATGCTGCAGTGTTTCCAGGGTGTCCTGCAAAGTATCATTTTTGGATTGCAGCATCTGGACCTTCTGCTCCAAGTCTACCATCACATCTTCCAGTTCTCCTTTTTGCTTCTTCCAAAGCTGCTGTTCTCCTTCCACCTGGGAGAGTTCAGAGATGAGCTGCTCTCGGTCCTGAATCTGATTTTTCAGGTTGCTGATTTCTTCATCCTTCTTCTCTAGCTTCCGTTTGCCATCTTCTACCTGTTGAATGAGGCCATTGGCGGAAGACTGCAAACTAACGTAACTGCTCTTGACCTCGTCAAGGCCTTGTAGCAACTGAGCCTTCTCGTGTTCAAGAGCATCTATTTGACGGCTCAGATTCTGTTCTTGGGCCTTCCAGGTGTCTTGGTCACAACACAAAGCTGCCACTTTCTCAGTTAGCTCTTTTAACTGTGTTTGAAGCGTCTCCACGACAATCTTAGAGTCTTCTCTCATCTGTACTTTTTCTTGCTCTTTTTCTTGCAACAGATTTTCAAATGAAGAATTGAGTATTTCTAATTCAGATACCCGTCCTTGCTCTTTCTGTAATTCCTTGGTCACATTTTCTTTTTCTGACCTCATATGGACAAGATCTAATTCCAAATCTCTCAGGTTTTGGGCCATCTCCTCTATTTTTGCTTTTAGGGTCCCTACCTCTGCTTTGGAATTCTCAGCCTCCAGAATCACACGCTCTTGGTCTTGCCCTGATGCCTCTAGTTCTCTTTCAAGGCTCTCCACTCTACTCTTAAGCAGGTCGGTGTGATGTGCACTTTCCTTCAGTTTTCCTAAGACCTGGAGCTGCTCCTTTTTATCGGCTTCGAGGCGGACTTTCAGCTTTTCAATGCTGTTTCTTAGCCGATGGATCTCTTGCGCCGAGTCCAGACTCTGTTCTTTGACCTTCTGGATTTCTTGGTCATTACACAAGACTGTGACTTCCTCATTTAGCTCTTTCAGTTGTGTTTGGAGCATCTCCATTGCAGCTGTGGATTCTTCTTTCACCTCTATTTTTTCTTTCTCCTTTTCTTCCAACAGACCTTTGCAAGAAGAGAGTAATGCGTCTAATTCAGATAACTGACCCTGTTCTTCTTGTAGTTGTTTCATCAGATTTTCTTTCTCGAACCTTACTGTGACAAGGTCTAATTCTAAATCTTTCAGGCTTTTGGCCATCAATTCCATTTGTGCCTTTAGGGTCTCCACCTCTGCTTTGGAATTCTCAGCATCAAGAATCACCAGCTCTTGGTTTTCCTCTGACATCTGCAGTTCTCTTTCGAGGTTCTCGACTTTATCCTGAAGTGAATCGGTCTTACGCTCGCTCGCTCTCAGTTTCTCCAGGACGTGAAGCTGCTTCTTTTCATCAGCTTCAATGCGAACCCTCAGTTTCTCGATGCCTTTTCTTAGCTGGTGCACTTCCTCCTGCGTTGAGCTCAGCCTCACCGCAACCTCACCCTTCTCTATCAGCGCATTCTCCAAGGACTTGGCGACGGCCAGCTTTTCGTGTTCCGATTCATTCAGTCTGGTCTGCAGGCTTTCGGATTCCCTCACAAGTGATTCTTTCTCTTCATTCAGTTGTTCGATTTGGATTTCCAGCTCACCTTTTACCAAAGATAGGGCCTGTGAGTCCTTTTCCAAACTCTGCAGCTGCTCCTGGAGACGAGCGTTCTCTTCCAACAGTTCACTTACGTTGGAGGGCAACGTCTGAAGGACGTGTGTTTGATCCTTCACCTCAGCTCCAGCCATGTCAGGGGGCTGTAGACATTCACCTTGATGAGATTCGAGTTCTTGTATTTTCTGCTTCATCTTTTCAGACATCAGATCCAACTCTTTATTTTCTTTTGACAAAGTATCCAATTCTCCACGAAGCTGGTTTCTCTCACTGGTGACCACAGAGAGTTCTTCTTCAAGACGGGCTATAACTTTCTGCTTATTTTCACTGTCTTGTTCTAAATATAGCTTCTCTGTTTGAACTGTCTCTAAGGCAGCTTCCACAGAGAGGGCGTGATGCTCGATGCTACCTTTCTCAGATTCGATCCTCTTTAGCTCATTTTCCACATCAAGAAATCGCTCTCGCCAGTTGTTCACCTTGGCTACATTATCTTCAATAACTTCATGTGAACATTTATCTGTGCCTACTTCTAAATTAGAACTGAGGACTTCCAAACTCTCTGCTCTCTGGTGTAACTCCTGGTTGTCACAAGAAAAGGATCCCAGTCTTTCACTTAAATTTGATTTTTCTTTCTTAAGTTCCTCAACTATTTTCTCTAATTCTATACATGCTTCCGTCTTGGTGGTTAGTTGTGCTTCCTGTAAATCGAGTTTTAAGTCTAACTCTTTTATTTCATTTAGTAAACTTTCAACTTTTTTGTCACGTTGCTCTACGATGTGAAGTAACCTCAAATTCTCATTTGATGTCTCTCTAACCTGCAGCTGGAGATTCTGAATGGAGACCTGATTCTCCAGAAAATCCATCGGTACTAGAGCATTAGGGTCAGAAAATGACAATTGAGAAATGCGTTCTGAACAGCCCGGGGTTTTGTCTTCTACTGGGGTCTCGTAACTGGTTTCTGTAGACTGTTCCCTAGACCATTCTCCTGTGAATTGGGCTGCACCTGTCTCGGCTATTTTCTCCATCTCTAGATTGAGGTCCTGCTGAACACCGGTCTCACACATCTTGTGAGTGTCAAGCTTTGGTGTGCTCTCTTTAGTTTCCAAAGTACATTCTTCCGACTCTTTAATGTCACAGCTGTCATTTCCACCCCGGACAGCCTGTAGCTGTAATATACAATGAGAATTCATTTTATTTTTCAGGAGGAATATAGAATAAGGAGGCTTAATTATTATAGAAACTGGCGTCTAGCCTCTGCTACACACATTTCTTCAAATGGCATATTTCCCATCCCATCCTCCTCTCTCCATCCAAGTATCCAATGCAATTTAACATTTGGTAAGTTTAGCCACAGGCAAGGCACTGGGTAAGGTATTTATCATGAAGATAAGCCCTTCAGATCAGTTATTTGGTCTAAATTGCAACATAATTAAATTTCATAATTTTTTTCTTGCTAGAAATATTCTTGGTAGCCTAAATATAAAATTTATTTTTGTGATTACCAGCGAGCTAACAAATTCCTCATAAAATGTTCAGCTTCCATCTTCAGCATTTACGACACCCTTCACTGAGAGGTTTCATGAACAGCTCCCCCCCATCCCAAGGACGTAACCACAGAGCCAGCGCTCACTATCTATATTCTTGGATAAATCACATGTCTGGACTTCACCATCTTCTCATCTGTAAAACGGGGATCTGCTGCTATGACCACTATGGTGGCCACCACACCACCTGCCCTCCCTACCCTGCCGAGGGAATCAGGTGAGCCTTGTCAACCGTACAGCATTACTAGGCTAGCTGGTAGACTAGAAAGGACGAAGCTATGACTAAATGATTTCATATTCCAAAACGAAAGAGATGGCTCTTTAAATGACTGATAACAAATCATAGATTTGCATCAGAGAAAATTGTTAAGAAAATTATTCAGTAATGTGTAACAAACTCCTGCATTTAGTTTTATGACTTTAATCGCTTCTCGGCCTTTTGGCTAAGATCAAGTGTAGTTTTATGACTTTAACTCTGTAACATTAAAATAGTCTGAAAAGGGTAAGAAACTATAAAATTCCTATCATATTGTCATCCATTAGCTCTAATTTAAGTGTGGTTTATTACTCACAAAGAGTGAAAACACATACGAGTTCTGAAGATGACTTTCTGGCTCTATAATATTAATTTTCTCCAGAAGACTTCTAAAAACAACTTTATTAATTTCCCATATATGTGTTTAAGTAGAATCACTACAGAAATTTACATCTTCCCCCCCACCACCGCCATTGCCCCACAATCAGGTTTACTCATTTTCCTAAAGTTGTGCTTTGTTTAAAGAACAAATACAAGAAGCTCTCGGGTGGCTCAGTCAGTTGAGCATCTGGTCAGGTCACGATCTCACGGTGAGTTTGAGCCCCGCGTCAGGCTCTGTGCTGACAGCTCAGAACCTGAAGCCTGCTTCAGATTCTCTCTCTCTCTCTCTCTCTCTCTCTCTCTCTCTCTCTCTGTCTGCCCCTCCCTCACTCATGCTCTGTCTGTCTCTGTCTCAAAAATTAGTAAACATTAAAAAATGTTTTTAAAAACAAAAACAAACTTTGGTATATTTTGTTTTTATACCCTGGAGCTCTAAAAATATTTTAAGTTCAATTTAGTGTAGATTTCAATTCCACAAACATTTACTGAGTGCCTACTGGGCATGTAGCTAAAGAAAGGGCATGTAAATCCCATGTACTTACATCTTCTATGTCGGTGCAGAGCAAGGACCGAGAACTTAAGTCCAGACCTTGTAGCTGAAGCCGGGCGACTTCGAGCTCAAGTGACAGGTGTTCGGTCTGTTTCTTTTCTGCTGCCAACTTGGACTCCATCTCCACGGTCACACTTGTCAGCTTCTGTTGCCACTGTTCATTTTCTGACAAATACTGCTTCTTAAGACAGTCGAGCTCTTTCCTTTCAGAACTTAGTAACTGCTCGAGCTCTTCAATTTCCTTATTTTTCATAATCTCCTGACTTTCAATTTTGTCCTCTAGCTTTTTGAGGGATTGCAGGTACATCTGACAGAGGATCTCAAGTTCTTCGACACTCTTCACGGGGGTGGACAGAATCTCTTTCTTGGTCAGATTCTCCTCCTCCAGACTGCAGCGAGATCCTTCTTCTACATTACACTGGTTGGCTGAAAGATTCCCGACCAAATTATTCAACAGAGATGTTTCCCCTGTCTGGTCTAAAAGATCTTTGCAAAAAGAGGATTCTCCCAAACTTGTAAGACCAGGGCTGTCAGTCATATGAGAGAAAGACAATGACAGAAAATGCCCTTCCTGGGGTCCTGGCATCTCTTCCTTTACCAAGTCACCTTGGAAGTTTCTCAGACTTGTGGACAAGACCGAATTTTCAGCCTTTAACGTGTCCACATAAGACTGTAGGTCTGACATCTTAGAGCTCATTTGACAGTGCTGATCGTGTAAAATTTTGTGTTCGCTTTGTAAAGATGAGAGTTTCTCTTGTAATTCAGCAAAGTGCATTTGAACTTCTTTGTTTGAGAGCATCAAGTGCTCATAGCAATTACTGTCATTCAAAGGATTTAAGGGCGCACATTTCTGCTCATTTTGTTGTTCACCAAGTTCACCTTCTGCCGTTTCTTTCACTAACTCGCCTTGGAGAAGACCGCGTTCATCATTTAGTATTTTAACTTCATTTACTAGTTTCTCCACCTCTTCTGCCATTTTACTAGCTGCTGTGATACATTCTGATCTTGAGTCGTTCAGCTCAGATATTAGCTCAAGCTTTTCGACCTGCAGTGTTTCGCACATTTTCTCTAGCTCACTCAGCTTGCTCATTGCTGTTTGTAGAGAGCACTGCAGATGCGCATTGTCATTCTGACTTGAAAACTCATGAAGCCCAGAAACGTACTTTCCTTCTGTGTCTACGGCGCAGTCTTCGGGGCCACTAAGTTCTTGGGACTGAGTGTCTCGTTGCACATTTCCCGTGTCTAATTCTACTCTAATTGTCTGTAGGCATTCGTTCTCCTTCTCACTTTCCTGAAGTTTGAATTCCCTCCTTCTCATCTTAGCTCCTGACTGTACCAACTGTGCATTATAACAGTCTAGAGGGGGATCTTCAAGTTGGAGATCCATCGGAAGCTGAACATGGCATTCATTTATGTCACTCTCTCCTTTCATAGAGTCGCTAATTGGTTCTGATTCTAGAATCTGATGCTCTTGTTTCATCTCCGTTAACGTCAGCAGGTGCTCTTTCTCTTGTAATAAGGCATTAAGTTCCTTTTGCATCTTACTCTGTTCTTCCTTTAAGGTCATGATTTCTTGCTTTAAACCATCCGCCTCGCTCTTGGAATTGTTTTGGATATCCGCAATCTCCGATCTCAGATCTTGCTGCACTGCCCCCAACTCTAGTATTAGATTCTGGTTTCTTTCTTCGGCTAACGCTAATTTTGTTACAAATGCTTGGTGTTCCCTTGCAAATGCTTCCTTTAGGTGCTCCAGTTCATGTTCTCTATTTTCACAAGCCCTGGTGCATTCACTTAGCAAGCATTCTAACTCAGAGTTCTTTTCTTGAGCTGCTTTATATTTTTCACTAAGATCCTCAAGTGCACGTCCTGTTTCTTCACATCTTTGTAGTAAAATAAGTCTTTCTTGCTGGTACTGATTGGATAACTCTGAAATGCTCTTGTCTCTTTCGTCTATACAGTTTAAAAAACTCTCACTTTTTTGGAGTAAGTTAATCTTCTCTTGACTTAAGGTTGCATTAATTTCCTTGAGGGTCTCATTCTCTTGGGTCAGCTCTTCAATTTCTTTTCTGTTTAGAGAAATGGCAGCACTCATTTCCTTCTTCTCTGAGCTCAGGCTTTCAGACAAAAGCTGTAGCTCCTTTAGAGATTCTTGAAGTAAATGGTTGCTCTTTTTTAATTCTTGAATCTCTGCTTGCTCAGTTTCTAATTTTTCATTCAAAAGTTGGAACTCTCTTTCCTTGTTCTCCAGGGCAACTAAAGTTTCAGCAAATACGTTCTGATGAACAGAAGTATCTTCTTGTAACTTACTAATGCGTTGACTTGTTTCAGCCACAAAACTTTGATGCATCTGCTCTGCTTTGATGAGATTGTCTTCTATTTCTCCTCTGATTTGCACCAACTCTTCACACTGCTTTTGCAGATCTGAGTTCATCTGCTTTTGAGACTCTAATGAAAACTCAAGAGAAATGACTCGATTTTGTAAGCTGGCTGAACTTTTGGGGCTATGGTCTGCTTCTAACTGGCATTTGCTCCTTCCTGAAGGTGTGCTTCTTTGTTCTCCAAGAATATTTGCAAAGGAATTATTCATTGCAGACTGCTGTTCAAAGGCCAAAAGATTTCCTTGGTGAGCTTCACTGGTCACCAGAGAAGCATCTTTGGATTTTAGCAGATCCCGGAGGCTCTCATATTCAGCACGCAAGTCCTGGTAACGCTGGTCTCTGTCTGTTACTTCACTCGACACTAACTGAAGTTTGTGCTCTAGATCTTCAACTTGCCTGGTAAGCTGAGATATTTTCAAGCACATGTTTTCTACTTCCTTCTTATGTTTCTGGTCCGAGAGCTCGGCTTTCTGTTGTAGTTCTACGTAAGCTTGTTTATGTGTCTCCACCTCCACAGTCTTGCTGTCTATCACATTGTGAAGGTTTCTGATCTCAACATTCAGATTTTCGCTTTCCATCTCCAGTGTTCTTACTTTCTCATTGTATTCGTGGCTTTTTATTTGTTGTGTCTTGAGACAAGTTTCCAAGTGATGAAGTTTACTCTGCAAGCTTCCCTTCTCTGACTCCAGCTGACTTAGAAGCTGTTCTTTTTCACTTTTCCAACGAGCAAACAGAGTTCCCTCTTCTTTCAATTCTTCATATTCTTTCTTTTTTAACTCCAAAGCAATCAGTAAAGCTTCAGACTCTTTCTCCATTTTGCTTAACTTATCATTCAGTTGTTCAATGTGATGCTCCCTTTTCTTCAAAAGGTCTTGAGAACAATCTCGTTGCTTTTCCAGATCAGCCAAGGCAAGCTTCAGTTTCTCTAAAGTCAAGGAATTCTCTTGCTGATTGATTTTTTCTTGAAGATCCCTTAACATGGTTTCCTGAGAGGCATTCTTAGCTATTAAAAAAAAAAAAAAAAAAAAAAAAAGTTTAAGTTGTCATGTTTTTAATAAATATTCTACAAGAATTCCAAACTACTAAAAAAAATCCAAACATGGGGTGCCTGGGTGCTCAGTTGGTTAAGTGTCCAACACTTGATTTTGGCTCAGGTCATGATCTCACCGTTCATGAGATGGATCTCTGCATTGGAATCTGCACTAACAGCATGGAGCCTGACTGGGATTCTCTTTCTCTCTCAAAAATAAATAAATAAACTTAAAAAAAAAATCCAAACAGCTTCTCAAGCCCTGTAAAAACTGGCATTATTGTTTGGAAAGTAGATCAGCTGATCATTATCTGAGATTGTATAAAGACAGTGAGAAAATGGTCCTTATAAGGATGTAATACGTTTGTTCATCTTCTTTCTAAGCAGCTTAATAAAGTGTTGTTGCATAAAACAGCAAGGGGTTATTTTTTTAATTTAATTTTTTTTTTAATTTACATCCAAATTAGTTAGCATACAGTGCAACAATGATTTCAGGAGTAGATGCTTAAGTGCCCCTTACCCATTTAGCCCATCCCCCCTCCCACAACCCCTCCAGTAACCCTCTGTTTGTTCTCCATATTTAACAGTCTCTTATGTTTTTGTCCCTCTCCCTGTTTTTATATTATTTTTGTTTCTCTTCCCGTATGTTCATCTGTTTTGTCTCTGAAAGTCCTCATATGAGTGAAGTCATATGATTTTTGTCTTTCTCTGACTAATTTCGCTTAGCTTAATTAACACCCTCCAGTTCCATCCACGTAGTTGCAAATGGCAAGATTTCATTCTTTTTGATTGCTCAATAATACTCCATTTGTGTGTGTGTATGTGTGTGTGTGTGTGTGTACACACACACACCGCATCTTCTTTATCCATCCATCCATCGATGGACATTTGGGCTCTTTCCATACTTTGGCTATTGTTGATAGTGCTGCTCTAAACATGGGAGTGCATGTGTCCCTTCGAAACAGCACACCTGTATCCCTTGGATAAACGCCTAGTAGTGCAATTGCTGGGTGGTAGGGTAGTTCTATTTTTAGTTTTTTGAGGAACCTCCAATACTGTTTTCCAGAGTGGCTGCACCGGCTTGCATTCCCAGGGGTTATTTTCTTAAGTACTTGAAACTTTTTTTCCTTTGTATGTGTTTATGTATATGTGTATTTTTTCCCTTCTGAAATGCTTATTGAAAGAAAGAAAGCTCTGAGAAGAGCAGCACTGAAATGTAAATAGCCTACTTCACTACAGAATAATTCCCATTTTCCAGAAAAGTGAATAACTATTCCACCATTTTAGCCAAAATCCATAGGCTTAGTACAAAAGAATAAATGATGCTATACGCCAGTACTTCTCAAGGCCTCTGCGTGAGTACTATTGAGAAACAGTGTTACCCACATCCCAGCCCCTCACAGTTAAGTGTCTATGAGTGGGAGAATCAAATGGAAGATTTTCCAGGCTCCACTGCCACCTTCTTTTCTGCCTAGTAACTCACATCTACCCACAGGCCCCTCCTAGTTGGAAACAATGGTAGTGGTTTCATTCAAAGCACTCATTGCAAAGCCTTCATGCCAAGTGATGGGAAGGCTTCACGTTCAAGTACACTGAGGGCGAGTAAATGTGAGAATCTCAACGGTAGGTGATAAAGCTAGCATGTATTATAAACTCAGTTGTTACACTAAAGGGAAAAAAATTCCTAGTTTTAACGTGTTTAATCTCAGTCTACCTGCTGAGAGTTGATGGCTCATGAAGACAGCACCACAAAGGCTCTCACTCCACTTCACTTGTGAGGCCCTCAAACAAGGATACTGGTGACCAACACTGAAAAGTGCCCTCGCCCTTCCTTTTCTTACAGTTTTCTTTCAAGAAAGATGAAGATTGATATTTTTACCCACTGCTGTGGAATAACTGAAAGCTGTCTGAGGGAGATCAGAATTTAAAAGAGAAAACAGTCAAGGTGCCTGGGTGGCTCAGTCGGTTGGGCATTCAACTCTTGATGTCGTCTCAGGTCATGATCTCACGGTTCGTGACGAGGAACCCTGTGTTGGGTTCTGCACTGACAATGCAGCACCTTCTTGGGGTTCTCTTCCTCCCTCCCTCCCTCTCTCAAAATAAGTAAACATTTTTTTCTATTTTTTTTTAATGTTTATTTATTTTTGAGAGAGAGAGAGAGAGAGAGAGAGAGAGCAAGAGAGAGAGCAGAGGAGGGGCAGACAGAGAGGGAGATACAGAATCCGAAACCGGCTCCAGGCTCTGAGCTGTCAACACTGAGCTCGATGCGGGGCTCGTACTCAACAAACCGCGAGATCATGACCTGAGCAAAAGTCAGACGCTCAACTGGCTGAGCCACCCAGGTGCCCCTAAATAAACATTTTAAATAAATAAATAAATAAATAAATAAATAAATAAATAAATGGGAAAATAGTCATAGAGGAGCGTGACACATATTTCACAGGGGAGGTTGAAAGAAATCCTAGAGGTGCAAATACCCGGCTGAGAAAATTAATGTAAGTAAAAAGACATACGTATGTACAAATAAATGTGAAATGGTGGATTCATGTGGTGTGTGCAGCATAATCCTGTGTCTATACAGAAAGTGAGGAAATAAAATCACTCAGTCAAGTAAGTCATCAAAAAACAATGGTCATTAAGAGCTGGGAAAACACGTATTGAATTTTTAAATCATCTGGGAAATGATATCGAGCGAGAAGATGAGCTGTCTGAATAAAACGAATAAACACACTTGAGACACAAAGAATAGCACTCTGGGGTGAGAGACAACACTGACAATTTACTTTTGTGTGGAGAATATTTACCTTTCTGGTTTCAAAGTGCTGAGAAACCAGGCAGTTTGGGACTCCATGTGTTCCAATAAAACAATGTCCAACTATCACTCTGAAACCAAAAGGTAGGAGAGAGAAAACTTTCTCCGCATCAACCACAGACATCTTTCTGGGAGGATATACGGGAAAACTGAAAAACGTTTCTAAAGCCATCCATCCTCCCTCATAGGACATCAGCTTAGAAAAATAACTCCAGGGGTGCCTGGGTGGCTTAATCAATGAAGCATCTGGCTCTTGATTTCGGCTCAGGTCATGACCTCCTGGTTTGCGAAATCAAGTGCCGCATCAGGCTCTGTACTGACAGTGCGGAGCCTGCTTGGGATTCTCTCTCTCCTCTCTCTGCCCCTCCCCCGGCTCACCCATGTGCTCGCTCGCTCTCTCAAAATAAATAAACAAACTTTTTTTAATGGAAATAGAACTCCAAACGCTAAGTGTACTTACCCCTCATTTCTTCTGCGAAGTTCTGGCTCTGACTCAAACTCTGTTTGGCCTTCCTCAGTTCTTCCTCCAGGTGGCAGGCTTCTCTGGCCCTTTGCTCAGACTGACTCTTAAGGAGGCTGTTTTCCTTCTTCGCTTCCTAAAGCACACATTTAATTGGTTATAATCAAAACGACTCAAGCTAGTTATGACTTCTGCCATATATGGGTCCCAAATGGGACCACTTGTGTACCTCGCTGGGGAAGAATCTCACTTTCCCTTTGTGCACCGAATGAAGTTAGACATTCTTACTTCAATCAGATGATTTTATGAATAGAACTCAAAAGCACAAAACCCAAAACTGACAATAATCGTTTTCCTTCAAAGAAATCGACCTCTTTGAACTTTCTGGATGTCCCCATGCTGGCTCAAGAGTGACCTCAAAAGGAGAATCCTACTTAGAAGATCCTCGAAGACACAAGCTCCAAGTTCCTATCACACCTGAATGATCCAATACCTCTTTGCAAAGATCTGATATGCTAACGAACCGAAAACTTCACATGACAAATTTCTTACTTTTCATTGGAAAACCATCTTAAGGCTCACCGTAACGAGGATGTCTTAGTGTTTACCAAGAAAATCAGCAGTGTGCAAGATGCTGGAAAGGGTGTTGTCAAAGACACAAATATAAATAAGAGAAGAGTTTTTGGCCCTCAGGGTAGGTCTTCCCCTGGCAGCGGGGGAGGATTTGATACCAATCACTTAGTTCACACCAGGATCCGCTAAGTACTACAAAGAGGTGAAGTATGCTATGGGAAATCAGAGGGCAGGTACACGGAAGGAAGAATGAATTCTAGATGGGGGAATCTGGTTCTCTGGGTACCTGATTAGGTGAAGGAGCCATACAAAAAAGTAGCAGAGACTCATATGCGTGTCCATTCCATGGAGTTGGGCCTATTTTTGAATCTTTTTTTTAAATATATATTTTTTTAACGTTTATTTATTTTTGAGACAGAGAGAGACAGAGCATGAACGGGGGAGGGTCAGAGAGAGAGGGAGACACAGAATCTGAAACAGGCTCCAGGCTCTGAGCGGTCAGCACAGAGCCCGACACGGGGCTCGAACTCACAGACCGTGAGATCATGACCTGAACCGAAGTCGGATGCTTAACGACTGAGCCACCCAGGCGCCCCCTATTTTTTAATCTTAAAAACAAGCATCATTTATTTATATGCCAAATAAAACCGCTACTGCTTATCAACCACGTAAGACTTGTGCGTCAACATAATAAATCCTCTGTTCATATTCTTCAATCTGTTTTTCTACTGTCAGTGACTGCATCGCTGGTAAGTATCTCCACCTATATTATATGCCACCCTCTGGACCGCAGGGAATCGGCATAGATTGTTAAAAACCGACGGAATCAAGTGCCTCACATCCTTAGGGGGAAAAACATTTCATAAGGCTACCTTTTTTTTTTTTTTTTTAAATTGCACTTCAAAAATACCCCTCTGAGAAGAAAGGGGAATTTTTGAATCTTAAAGAAACAATTAAGACCCATCTTCCAAAACCCAACAGCACTGTTAGAAAACAGATGGTCTTGGCAAGGCTGTGTTGGAAAGTTGCCTTCAATTATCAGCCTGGTTACTACCAGCAGATGGGTACCTAGGCAGCAAAGCCAAATGCAAGAAGAGGGAGAATCTGGCTAGTGGAGAGTACTTGAAAACTTGCTGGCAGCTGCTGTGTTCGTGCATATATGTTCATTTCATCTTCAGAACAAGACAGAACCTGTTGTAGTTACGCTCCTCTGGCTCCCTTGCCCCAATCCTGCCTCCCTTCCATGAGTTAAATGGACGCTCTATCAAATTAAGAGATCAATCAGGGCTGACGGGAGGCTCCGACTGATCTCAAGACAGAGAGGCTAACACTTGCACCAGTCAGCGTTAAATTCTGTCAAGAGTGACCATGAAGGTGAACGGGTGTCGAGGACTTGAACGAGCATCGTTAAACTACAGAAATTATCATCGCTTGTTTGCTCTCCGGGCTCAGAATAATCACCACTCAAATGAGATCACAGATGTGACAGGAAAACTACCTTAAAGCACTTTAACAAGGGTAATGGAGCATTATTATTAGCATTTCTTCCCCAAATTCGACAGCAGCTAGATCTGCAAGATCCATGCTAAGATTAGCCGAATCAGTTCAACGTAAAAGAGTAACTAGAGTTTTGGGGCGCCTGAGTGGCTCAGTCGGTTAGGCGTCTGACTTGGTTTTGGCTCAGGTCAGGTTCTCATGGTTTGTGAGTTCGAGCCCCACATCGGGCACTGCGTTGACAGCATGGAGCCTGCTTGACATTCTCTCTCTCTCCCTCTCTCTCCCTGCCCCTCCCCCTCTCTGTCTCTCTCTCAAAAATAAACAAACTTTAAAAAATTAAAAAAAAAAAAAGAGTAACTAGAGTTTCGCCACCTGGGTTGACTTCGCATTTTTATTGGGCAACTTATGAAATATTTGCTTACCCTAAAAAAGTAATCAAGTCGACTGGCATCCGCACCTAGAGGTGGGGCAAGAAGGCTGCGAAGACGCTGTGTGCAAAGCTGGGGGCATCCCCAATAGAAGGAAGCAAGGTAAATAGAAGGAGAAAAGAGAAGGAAGGGGGCAACTGGATGTTCATGTATCTGTTGGTCTCTATCTATCTCTGTCCATAACTGGGGGCATTTAAATGAATAGTAAGCTCAATGGAAAGATTAACATGTCTTTCTCTCTTCTGGCATTAGCTCCGTAAATATTTGTTTCTAACAAAATGTTCAGCCAATCCTGGGACCCAGCAGGCTTATAATACTATGGCTATGACCAACCCAAGAATTTCAAAAGGCCCAAATTTGGAAAATGAACATCTGAAAATGGCTCTGTAGGCTGCCATCCATCAGCAATTAGTTTTCTGTGAGGCCACAGCCACTTAGGACTTGATTGGGTAGCTCATTATCAACAATGAGTTCGGCATACAAGGATGTATTCTCCTAGGCATCTCTTATGTCCTCAAATGATTTGCAAAATTGGGCACTAGTCTAGAAAAACACAACACAAATCCCTATAACCACAAGCCAGCATTAGAGCTTAGCAAGCAATTCCACCCAGATCAACTTCCGTTTTAGGAGCAGCAAGGGAAGCATCGTTTCCCAGGGCCAGACAAAACAAATTTCAGTTACTGTGTGGCATTTCATGATCCCATCCATGAATGGAGCTTAACATGTCCCCTGCTGCGGTGAAGTCTATACCATGAACCGGGGATGGATGCAGAGGATGTTCTTTGCCCTTCCCACCTCACCATTCTTGTCTGCCAGACCAAGCTCCTTCGAGAACCGATGTCATACAGATCCCAGTGCTCAGGAAGGTCCCTAGGCAAGTGATCCCTCATCCTGGTTACCGAATGATGCTATTTTATTGCCTCGCCCCAATGCTAGCAGGCTGGCCTTGGGGCGTGGGATGAGCAGCTTACCCAAAGCCTCCTTTCACACTGACACTAGATCTGAATTTGGCCATTGATTGGGCCATTTAATCACATTTCTCTACTGATATCTTCTCATTGTGAGCAGCATGTCTGTTTACTAAATGCAGACAAGGAAAATTTCAGTACAACTGTCACATTATCTCAGCACCCAAAACCTCTAAGCATGCGAGGTGTGTTTGCACTTAGAGTTCGATACCGAAAAAGCTACCAGAGTGCTAGAGGAACAGGACGGGCAATATGTTTAATGTGAGAAATCTCAAATGCACTGTCCCTTGCTCATCACTTTCTGTGCCTACAGGTGAGAGCAAACAGTGGGCACATCAGACGGTCACAGCCGTTGACCATCTAAGCACTTTCCATCCAAAATTCAATCATTAATACAGCTTGCAAAAGGAAAGGGTATTATTTAGTCCTCCCTACATGCAGATGAGCAAAGTCAGACTCAGAAAGGCTAGGTCGCTGTCCTAAGGTCACAGAGCAGGGAAGTGCAGAAAACGATGCAGTCCCAGATCTTCCTGACTCTAAAGCTATCGTTCTGCTACTAAGTTATAGTGCAGACTATAACTTACTGGGTAAGTCACTTTTCTAATGCCAATCCCAAAGCAAAGTGCAAGGGATAGCTAAACCCTTTGCATTCTTGACATCATCCTCAAAAGAAGACACATACCCACAAACGTAAATTAAGGCAAATACTACATGCATCCCCTAGCCCTGTGCTAGGCATTTGCACCGGACAACCAAAATCAAGGAAATCTAGGTGCAACGTGAAATGCATTTAACTGCATTAACAGGCCAGAGTGCACGGTGGACAGCTCTACAGCTGTGGGGGTCTCCACGTGTCTTCTGAAACACCTGCAAGACAATGTCCAGCCCACCACCGCGCCTTGGCCAAAAGAACAGTGTTTGGACCCTCTTAACCAGACGATTGCTTTTACAAAATGTTTCCACCAGGCAGCCAGTGGAGTCGCGGGAGAGTTTCTGGCTGGAAGGAAAGCTCACAGGGGGAAGGGTTCGGTGCCAGTCTGCCTGTGGAAATGTTAGCAGAAGCATCTGTTGGTTGGTCCCCACTGGCCAAAAGGCAAACATTTGTTTTGCTGAAACAAACACTTCCATTTGAAATCGTTCTCTGATGAAAGCATCATCTGACATCAAGTTTTCTTCCACTTGGGCTGCTGGAGCCGGGGCCTCCTGTCCCCAACAGCATTACCCCTCTGAGGCCGCCTGCTTTAACAATCACCTCTCTGCTACTGACAGATGTTCTGATTTCACAACCATGATACACTCTTCCAAGCTGTGGGGATGAATACATTTAGAGTTTCCTCATCTGCATAAATAAATATCCTTTATGCAGAATTCTTTCTGAAAAAGGGGCTCCTGGGTGGCTCAGTCGGTCAAGCGTTTGTTCGACTTCAGCTTGGGTCACGATCTCGCCGTTCCCGAGTTCGAGCCCTGTGTCAGGCTCTTTGCTGACAGCTCAGAGCCTGGAGCCTGTTTCAGATTCTATGTCTCCCTCTCACTCTGCTCCTCCCCTACTCACTCTCTCTCTCTCTCTGTCAAAAATAAACATCAAAAATATTAATAAAAAAACTCTTTCTAAAAAAAATCTTTAGTCTAAAAAATGATCACAAAAGATTTAAAGAAGTGGGAAAAATGTTTTCCTGTGACATTATTTGATAGAAAAGAAACTTCTACTGTTCTGCTATGCTTCTTTGTGCTGATTTATGGCTCTATTCAAGTTGTTTCAATCTATTAACTGTCCCTAAATGGTTCTCAAATGAACCCTTTAAGATAAACTCCAGACCACCAAATACAAAAGCCAAATTAAAGTCAGTACGAGTAAAATCCCACATCATCAGCGTGCTCTCCTCGTGTCCACACCACTGGAGAAACTTCATCCACCATTTTGTGTAACAAGAATGAATTTCCCAAGAAAGACACTGACAGTCTTGCACATGCCCAACGTGACTCTGGAAGTTGGGGCAACAACTGATGATTACTTGTTTTTGCAAGAATTTTAAATCTAGAAATCCCTCATCTGTCGTTGCTTTTGTTTAAACCTAGGACTTTCCACAACGTTTTTAATAGGCTCAAAAGCCAACCCTTGGAAAGGGGATCTACATGATCCATCCCATCACCAGTTTTGTTTCTTTCCACTTAGAAAAGTTGATAAATACTCATCTACGCCTCACTTACTTCACTGCTTCTCCTCAGCTCATTTTCCTGCATCTGACTCGCCTGCAACGCCTGTTCGGTTCTGCAGAACTTTTGCTTGAACTCTTCCAAATTTTTTTCTAGCTGGTGCTTTACTGATGTGACCTGTAAAAAGCAGACAAGGTAAGGTTTAATTTTTATGTGCTTTACTTTTTAAATATATTATTTCTTCTTCTTTTTTTAACATTTATTTATTTTTGAGAGAGAGAGAGAGAGAGAGAGAGAGAGCGAGCACACGTGCAAGCAGGAGAGGGGCAGAAGGAGGGGGACAGGGCATCTGAAGTGGAGCGAGCCCAATGTGGGGCTTGAACTCGCGAAACTTGAGATCATGACCTTGGCCAAAGCTGGACACTTATCCAACTGAGCTGCCCAGGGGCCCCTAAATTATTTCTTCTTAAGTAAAATGGTCATGGGACATGAGAACTGATGCCATCGATTTTGGGTGAGAAACAATATATGTCACAGCTAAATACAGCATTAGAAGTTTAACTTAAAATACCATCAGAGCACTGTGGGTGACAGCATAGAGGAGATCAAAAAGGGCTGGGTTTGGAGAGAAAGCAAAAGAGAAAAAAAAAATTTAACTACAAAAAAAAAAAAAGACACAATGAAATAGTAATAAACAACCAAAAAAAGAAAAGTTGAGATAAGAAACAGACCGGAAGTGGGTGCCTGGGTGGCTCAGTCAGTTAAGCATCAGACTCTTGATTTCGGCTCAGGTCATAATCTAACCGTTTGTGAGTTTGAGCCCCACATCGGGCTCTGAGCTGTTAGTGCAGAGTCTGCTTAGGATTCTTTTTCTCCCTCTCTCTGTGCCCCTCCCCAGCTTGTTTGTTCTCTCTCTCTCTCTTTCTCTCTCAAAATAAATAAAAACTTAAAAAAAAAAAAAAAAAAAAAGAAAGGAAAAGAAACAGACTGGGAGAATGTATTTGCTATGAAATAGACTGGGAGAGGGGCGCCTGGGTGGCGCAGTCGGTTAAGCGTCCGACTTCAGCCAGGTCACGATCTCGCGGTCCGTGAGTTCGAGCCCCGCATCAGGCTCTGGGCTGATGGCTCGGAGCCTGGAGCCTGTTTCCGATTCTGTGTCTCCCTCTCTCTCTACCCCTCCCCCGTTCATGCTCTGTCTCTCTCTGTCCCAAAAATAAATAAAAAAAACATTGAAAAAAAAATTAAAAAAAAAAAGAAATAGACTGGGAGTAAGTATTTGCTATATAACAGATTTAAGATTCTATATCCAGGGGTGCCTCGGTGGCTTAGTCGGTTGAGCATCCAACTTTAACTCAGGTCATGATATCACAGTTCATGAGTTTGAGCCCCTTGTCAGGCTCTCTGCTGTCAGCACAGAGCCTGCTTCCAATACTGTCTCCCTCTCTGTCTGCTCCTCCCCCACACTTTCTCTCTCAAAAATAAAAAATAAATAAACATTAAAAAAATGCATTTCCATAATACAACAAATAGAGCACATCTTTGGTTCCATTTAGAAAAAGGGAAACCAATTTTTTAAAGGAGTGAATAATAGAAGTAGACAGTTTTATGCAAAAAAATACAAACATATATCAACTTCTGAAAGAAACATCCTCAGCGGTAATCAAGGAAGAATGAATCGAAACAACGATTAAGATGACTTTTTCACTTCTTAGTTGACAAAATTTTTAAAAACAGGATTATCTCCAAGGATGAGAAAAAAAATAGGACCTCTCACACTGGGTGAGAAGGTAAATTACAATTTTTTGGAGAGCAATTTGTCAGAATCGATCACAAGGGAGAATACATCTGTCCTTGAGACCACCAATTTCACACATGGAAAGGTGTCCTACAGAAACATGCACGTTACCCAGTAATGCAATCTCCAGGGCTACAACGAACAAGGTGACGTTGACAACCTAAACATCCACCTGTAGAATAATTAAACTAGAAAACATCCAATAAAAGCAAGGCTCAGACACTACCAACAGAATGTTGCATTTGAAACAAAAATAAAACTGGTCCTTTCTTATAGACTCATAGACCTCTTCAAAAAACAAAACAAAACAAAAAACCCCAAAAAAGAAAAAAATAATAAAAAATAAAAAGCCTAGCATGGAGCCCAATGTGGGGCTTGAACTCATGACTCTGAGAATCAAGACCTGAGCTGAGATCAAGAGTCGGACACTTAACTGATTGAGCCACCCAGGTGCCCCAAAAGGACTTTTTTTTAAAGGGTCTTGAAGGAAACCCTTTAATAGTTATCCTGGGAAAGGAGGATTTTTATTTTCTACCAACCTTGGATAGCTGGATAGAGAGAGGATCATGAGCACATCAGAGAACCCCTAATTAGTACATAACACATGACAGTGATGGTTACCTCTCCCCATTCCAGATGCTTCCCCATCTCTGGCTCCTCTACGAAGAGAGGGCAACTCGTCCCACTTGGTTATATCCTGAACTTGAGAGTTAACCTGTATTTCCCATAAAATGAGACTCTACTTGAATGGTAAAGCCTTAATTTTAAAAATAAACAAAGAAGCAAGCACTAAGAAAGTAAAGAGATGAATCTCTGACATATTCACAGTAAACTCCACAATGTGTCACCCTGTCAAGCTATATGGGTCAAGTCAAGAAAAGAGCGAAGGACTATAACCCATCTGTTGTGCTGTTTTCAAGCTATGGGATTCGGTGCTTGTGTTTACAGGTAGAGCAGGGAACTAAATAGGCGAAAGCCTGTCCTCGTGGAAAGATTTGAGTGATAGAAGGAACATAGCATAAAAAGAAACAAAGAGGGGTTCTTGGGTGGCTCAGTCAGTTAAACGTCCAACTCCGGCTCAGGTCATGATCTCGCGGTTTGTGAGTTCGAGCCCCATGCCGGGCTCTGTGCCAACAGCTCAGAGCCTGGAGCCTGCTTCGGATTCTGTGTCTCCTTCTCTCTCTGCCCCTCCCCCACTTGCACTCTGTCTCTCTCTCTCTCTCTCAAATAAACAATCATTAAAAAAAAAAAAAAACAAATGAAATAGCTGTATTGTACAACAGATGATATGCCCTATGGAGAAAACTTAAGCAAGGTAAAGGAAACAGAAAGTATTTGAGGATAGGGATCTATGTAGTGACCAGGGTAGATGTCATGGATAAAGCGACATGAGAGCAGAAAGCTCAAGCCAGTGAAGGTGCCCTACAGATCCATCTGGACACAGCACCTCCCTGAAGATGCTGAGCGTGTTCTACCAATAGCAAGGAGGCCAATAAGCGAGGTGCTGGAAGGGCCACCAGGGTCCTGCAGACCTTTGGAAGGATGAGCTCCTACTATAAGAGAGGCGGGAAGTAGCTATAGCTGTGAGTAGGGGAGTCCCATAACCTGACTTACACTTTGAAACACTCATTGCTGGGGTGCCCGGGGCGGAGGGGTGGGGGGCGCAGTTGGTTAAACATCCGACTCTTGATCTCAGCTCAGGTCAGGTCAGGATCTCGCACTGGGCTCTGTACTGACAGTGAGGAGCCTGCTTGGGATTCTCTCTCTCTCTCTCTCTCTGCTCCTCCTCTCAAGCTACCCCCCACCACCCCCCGCAATAAACAAATAAGTCAGTGGATTATAGTTTTCAGCGCTTTGACTATTTGTAGGACGTGAATTACTCCGGGCGGCTCCCACCTGGTGATATGACCCCAATACACAGGAATATCACACCCCTCCCCAGACCTTCAGATCTGAGGTCCTCACTCACTCCCCTCCTTCTGTAAGTGAGGAAGCGCAGACCCAGAAGGATTCAGTTTGCTCTCTTCTTTGATAAGGAAGGCAGCTTTCCTTTGGAAGCATCAGAATGTCAGCCGTGAGACAGAAAACGCACGGACAAGGAAAAGGGGGAACAAGTGAGGAGAGAGGTAAGCCAGCTGCCTACTTTATCCAGGTCAGCCTGCAGGATATTGTGAGTGTTCTTGGCCTGCTGTAACTCCTGTGTGAGTCTGGCTTTCATCTGCGTGCACTCCTGGTCCAGCGCTTGGCAGGCGCGCTGTTGACGGCCGAGCTCCTGAAACACCAAAGACACACGCATCAGTCGGACGGACGCCGGTTAACGAGGAGACTCCGGGGTGAGCCGCCAACCTCCTGCAGGCCATGCCACGCTGAAAGAGCAGCGCACAACAGGGAGCCAGGCTGACCACTCACCTCATGGTAAACATAACCCATCGAGTGCGGGTCCCGGTGATGGGACGCAGGCCTCGGGGGGAAAGGGGAAGAAGTCCGCCAGCTGACCGCGTGGAAGCTAGCCGGCTTCCGTCCCATCCCCAATCTTACGTTCCTCATCTCTGTTTCCACAAGCCCAGGGGGGCAAAAGAGAGGAGAGCTGAGCTGTCACAGTCACGCCTCAGCTAGGAAATCAAAGGCGCTCACAACTGGGGCTTAAGATCTCAAACACCACAGCATCACTTGCAATTGAGAACCACAGCAAGGATATGCCACCAGTGAACTCTGATAACCGCGTCAGGATACCAGATTACCATTTCCAGGCGCTCTTACTGAAAGGTTAGAGAGCCTCAGTCCATACGATACGCTCCGCCAGGCCAACTCACTTGCCCCTGGCAGTAATACTTCTGGAATTTCTTTCCCCAGTACATCAGCTACCTTTCGAATATATTTGCCAACCCACGGGCTTTAGAAACAGGTGGAGAATAGGATACAACTCCCTTCACAACTGAGGGTGTTTGAAAGACGAGAGATGATCCTTTCCTACTTGGTATTAAATCGCAAACAAATCAGAGGACACGGATGAAAAGGAACATGCTGGTTAGCGAGTCCCTTCTCCCATCGAAAACCGAAAGACGGAAGTGTGAAAGAAAACAGGGGAACCTTTTCCTCACAAAGCCGTTCCTCTCTCACGGAACACCTCAAGTGACGACAAACAGCTCCTCTTTTCGGATGATGAAACTGTGAAATGCCCAACAAGAGCCTTCCGGGCAAACTCCTCGTGAATCCATTTACCTTACTTACCTCTTGAAACTCCTTTTCTTTCTCCTTGATTTTCTGTTCCAGAGAACACCTGGCACTGTCTGCATTTTGTCGCTGACAGCTCAAATCTTCAGACAATCTCCTCAGTTTTTGTTCCAACGCAGCACACTGACAACAAATAAAAACGGTCACTACACAAGGATCCGAGGCAAGAAGCAAATATTTGGAATTTTAGAAAAGTGAGTCCTGAGATCTGGTTCAAGTTCATCTTTGTGTTTTGACATTTTGTGTCATAAAAAGCTGGGATTAAAATGATCAGCAAAGGGGTGCCTGGGTGGCTCGGTTCGTAAAGCATCCGACTGCTGCTCAGGTCACGATCTCGTGGTTCACAGCCCACGTCAGGCTCTGTGCTGACAGCTCGGAGCCTGGAGCCTGCTTCAGATTCCCTGTCTCCCTCTCTCTCTGCCCCACCCCCACTTACACTCTGTCTTTCTTTGTCTCTCAAAAATCAATAAACGTTGAAAAAATAATTTAAAAAATAATGAAATGATCAGCAATTACGAAAACCACTATATTCATGTTAGCACACATAATGCTTGTATTTGGGAAATATTAGAGAGGATGTAAAGTATTAGACCATTTAAATAAATACTCCATAATTTGAACTATGAAAGAAGAAATATGTGTGTCTGAATAAAGATTCATCTAACATTGTTGCATGGAAATGAGAGGTTCAAATGCAATGATGTTGACCTGTGTCATTTAGAAGCTGTAAAATAATCAGAGGGTACCCATCACCTTCATATGATAGTCTGTTTCAAGCATAATAAGATTTTGCGGGAAACTTTAAATATTAAAATACTTCTTTCCACAATGCTCTCACTGTGCCATTTTAAATTCTGAAGGTTCACAGCACTCCAGAGAATATCACAACTGTTTTTAACCAAGCTGCCATAAATAACACAAAGAACAGTCTTTTTGCCTTTGTACATAGCCAATTTAGGATGGCTAAATCAAAACTTAGGATGCCCTTCTAAAATTAAACTGGAATAAAATGGTCTTAAATCATCAAGTTTTGTTCCTCTGAATCTTCCCCATGGTGTTCAAATCCCTAAAATGCCCTACAAAACAACTCCAAATTCCAGGGAAGAATAAGAATACTTCATATGGGTGGGGGAGAACTCCCTGGTCTAAAAGAAATGTGCCAGTATTTGGCAAATATCTCTTCTAAAGTATTTTTCTGAGACTCATTAGAGTCTCATCCAGAACTATTAGAAATATATGGGGCACCTGGGTGACTCAGTCACTTAAGCGTCCGACTTCGGCTCAGGTCATGATCTCCCGAATCGTGGGTTCAAGCCCCACATCAGGCTCTGTGCTGACAGCTCAGAGCCTGGAGCCTGCTTTGGATTCTGTGTCTCCCTCTCACTCTCACCCTCCCCTCCTCTCTCAGAAATTAAAAAAAAAAAAAGAAAGAAAGAAAGAAAAAAGAACTATTAGAAATATTAGAAATTTAACAGAGAAATTGGAGGAAAAGAAAGCATGACATAATACTTTGCCAGAAGACCAGTCAGACACCAATTATTAACTAACCAAAGATGAAAGGACCAAAGCTGGTCATTAATGACTAAATGATTTTGCAACTATCAGAACTTTACATTTTTTTTTAATGTTTATTTTTGAGAGAGAGAGCGCATAGGGGAGGGGCAGAGAGAGAGGGTGACCCAGAATCTGAAGCAGGCTCCAGGCTCTGAGCTGTCAGCACAGAGCCCGGATGTGGGGCTCGAACTCACAAACCTGTGAGATCATGACCTGAGCCAAAGTCGGTGCTTAACCGGCTGAGCCACTCAGGCACCCCACAACTATCAGAACTTTAAATATACCAAATTCAAAAGAAAAATACTGAGCCAGTGGTACAAATTAATCCACTGCCTTAGACATTAAGACACCTTTGTCACTATCTTTACTGTTCTTGAATCTTTAAATCCCCAAGGAAGAAGATTATAGAAAGTATTTATAAAAATAATAAATATGGGGGTGCCTGGGTGGCTTAGTCGGTAAAGCGTCTGAGCCTTAATTTCAGCTAAGGTCATGATCTCACAGTTCATGGGTTTGAGCCCCACATTGGGCCACACAGCTGGCAGCGCGAAGCCTGCTTGGCATTCTCTCTCTTTCTACCCTTCCCTGGCTCAAACTATCTCTGTCTCTCTCAAAACAAAGAAACTTAAAAAAAAAAAAAATGATGATGATGATGATGATGATAATAAATATGAATCCAACAAATATTTATTGAGAGCCTACTATATGTCAAGCACCCTGCTAGGCACTGGGGATGCAGCAGGAAACAACTCCGATAAAAATCATTGCCCAAAGGATGGCCCCAATGTTGGTGGTTGACAGTGGCTAAGGAAAAAAACCCATGCAAGACAGAGATGAATGAACCCTTGGTGCCCTCTGCTGGCCCTCCTTCAAACTGCAACACATCCCACTACCCTCTCAGAATCAACAACTCTTACTACAGGAGTAGGTTAAAAAAGAGCGTTTAGAAGATACTTAGATCTTATTTAAAATTTTCTAATGACATTCCGATATCGATGACGCATAATCCACATAATAGTAGCTGACCACTAGGTGTCACGAATGTTCCGTAATATTCTAAAATCGTGCCCAGGGCTGAAATCCTTGAAAATATGCAGTGTGTGACCCTGGGCACTCATTTAAGACCCCGGGGCCTCAGCTTTCATCTGTGAAATATGAGTGCTGAACTCCAGGGTTGCTGCCAGCCTCAATATTTCTACTTGAGCTCAAACTTTGTACCCCACACAGATTGCAAATACTTGGAAAAGAAGTGTACTAGACACAGCATAGGTTCAAAGAACATGGTATTGATTTTGATTGAATTAGCTCCATTTTACTTACTGGGTAGTTCTAATGGTAGACCAGGGAAGAGCAAAAACCAAGCATAATTTGACTAGCAACACATTTGACTAGGTTATACAATGCTAATAGGCAAGAGGGAGAAAGGTACACTGAATTTTCAGCTAGGTGGATTTGTAGCTCACTGGAAAAAAAGGAAGCCAGAAAGCATTGAATGAATGGGTCTTAAGAGCCTGGAGGAAATTTTCTAATAGAAAGCCAGAGCTAAGTTCTGAGCACTGTCCTAGTCAAAAGTTTTAATTCACGATCCGGTAAGAAGAAACCCTGGCAAATACGTTAGATAGAACAAAGATTCAGTGATCCTGTCATACCAAAACCAGTAAGACAAAGTATAATAGAGTAGGTATAATTCTGATATATAGGAAAGCCTGAGTTGGCAGATAGGCAACTGAAAAGAAGCTTAACTGACAAGGAACTCCATGTAATAATAATATGTTATTATAAACTCACCATGTGCCACACACTAGGCTAAGCCTTTATAAAAATTATCTCATTCTTTTTTTAAAATTTTTATGTTTATTTATTTTTGAGAGAGAGAGAGGAAGAGAGAGAGAGAGAGAGAGTGAGCACGAGCAGGGGAGGGGCAGAGAGAGAGGGAGACACAGAATCTGAAGTAGGCTCCAGGCTCCAAGCTGTCAGCACAGAGCCTGACACAGGGCTTGAACCCATGAACTGGGAGACCATGATCTGAGCCTAAGTCGGAGGCTTAACTGACTGAGCCACCCAGGCTCCCCTAAAAATTATCTCATTCTTTACAACAATCCTATGACACAGGCATTATTAACACCATTTTATTGATTAGACAGCGGAGGCTCAGAACTCAAAAGCAAAACAACTGGGATGTGGCAGAGTCAGGGCTCAAATCCAAGTCTTTGAGACAAAGACTATAAACTCAGATTGCACAAAGTGAATAAGTATATGGGTCAAGGTAGGTCATGATCCCATTGACCCTCCACTGCATCCTCACTCACTGAATCAATATTTATCAACAGTATCTCTGCAAAGCACTGCACTAGGAGAATGTCTAAAAATGAACCTGGACTACCACTTCCAGTAAGAATAAATAAAGGTACATTTCCCTATTCCTCCCGTTGAGAACAATTCAAAACCCTGGACAAATGAAAGAAAGCTCTAAGAGGAGAGAAGATTGTGCAACTAGGGACTTTAGGACCCAAGGGAAAAACATGATGGTGCTGAAAGAAAAGAACTGTCAACCCCAGAATCCATATATCCTGAAGAAATAACGCAGTAACAAAAAGAAAAACTAGAATGTGTGGCCTAAAAGCATGGTTAAAAGAAGTTCTCTAAACAAAAAGGAAATGATGAAAGAAGGAAACTTGAAAGGAATTGGGTAAGAAGGAAAAACAAGGTAAGCAACAACATTGGTATAAATAATAGGCTTTCTTTCTCTTCTCCAGTTTTCTAAGTTATGTTTGACAGTTAAAGCAAAAAATATAGCACTGTCTGATGTGGTTCTATACGTAGGTAAACACTTAGGAAAATTGTGTTATATGGGCAAAGGTAAAAGGATAAAAAGAGCAGTAAATTTTCTGTAATCCATTAGAGCTGCTTAAATGACAACACCAATAGGCTGATAAATTGTGTGTATATATAATGTAATATCTGGAACAGTCACTATAGCTCTACAAAGAAATACATCCAAAAGTATTAGAAATTATACAATATGTTCAAGTAACCCACAGGAAGACAGGCAAAAAGGAAACAACAAAATGAAAAAGAAATAGAAAACAAAAAATAAGATATCAGTTTTAAGCCATGATACATCAATGGTTACATTAAATGTAAATGGTTTAAATATGCTAATTAAAACACAGATGTGGGAAGAGTGGATTTAAACAAATATACCCAACTATACGTTGTCTTTGCAAAACTCACTTCAAATATAATAATAAAAAGGCTGAAAGTAAAAAGACAGAAATACATCATGCAAACATTAAAGGAAAGGTAGAATGCTACGTTAATATCAGAAAGAGTAGATTTCAGAATAAAGAAAATTACCAGAGACAATGAGGGCTATTCTATAATGGTAAGGGTCAGTCCACAAAGACATAGCAATCCTAAATGTGCATGCGCCAAACAACAGAGCTATAAGATATGTAAAGCAAAAACTGATAGAACTGACAGGAGAAATAGATAAATCAACAATTATGGAAGAGTTTCACCATCCTTCTTTCAACAATTGATAGACAGGAAACCAACAAAAATATGGAAGAATTTAACAACACCATCAACCAACAGATGATTTGGGGCTAAGGATAATTTTAGAACACTCCACCCAACAACCGAATATATATATTTTTCCCCCAACTGCATAAAACATACACCAAAAAAGACCACTGTCTTAGGCCATAAAACAAGCCTCAACAAACTTAGAACTGAAATCAGAGTATCTTCTCTGAACACAATGGAATCAAATTAGAAATCAATAACAAAAAGAAGAAAAATCTCTAACCACTTGGAAGCTGAACAAGGTATTTCTAAGTAATCCATGAAGCAAAGAGGAAGTGTCAAGGAAAATGTTTTAAAAATACGTTGAATTGTGGGGCGCCTGGGTGGCTCAGTCAGTTAAGCGTCTGACTTCAGCTCAGGTCAGGATCTCACGGTTCATGGGCTTGAGCTCCACATTGGGCTCTGTGCTGACAGCTCGGAGCTGGAGCCTTCTTCGGATTCTGTGTCTCCCTCTCTCTCTGCCCCCCCCCCCAAAATAAACATAAAAACACTTTAAAATTTTTTTAAAAATAGAAAATAAAAATACGTTGTAATTAGATACAAATTAAAATACAATACCTCAAAATTTGTAGGACACAGTTGAGGTAGTATGGAGGGAAATTTATAGCATTAAATGCCTGCACTGGAAAAGAAAAGCCTCAAATCAATAATCTAAGCTCCTTACTTCAACAACCTAGAAAAATAAGAGCAAAATAAACCTAAAGCAAGCAGAGGGAAATACCAGAGTAAAAATGAATACAGTTGAAAAAAGAAAAATAATAGAGAAAATAAATGAACCAAAGAGCTGGTTCTTTGGAAAGATCAATAAAAGATCAACAAATTGACAAATTTTATTGTTGTTACTGACAGATTTGACATATCTCTAGCAAAACTGACAAAGAGAAAACAAGAGAAGACACCACTATCAGAAACAGAGAACATCAGGGGTGCCTGGGTGGCTCAATTGGTTGAGCGTCTGACTTTGCTTAGGTTGCGATCTCACACTTGTGTGTTTGAGCCCCGTAGCAGGCTCTGCGCTGATGGCTCAGAGCCTGGAGCCTACTTCAGATTCTGTCTCCCTCTCTGTCCCTCCCCCACTTGCATTCTGTGTGTGTGTTCTCTCTCTCTCAAAATAAATAAACATAATAATAAAAAAATTAAGAACAAAAAAAGAATCAGAGAATATCACCCGACCTATCAACATCAAAAGGATAAGAAAATACTACAAATAACTACATTTGTAAGTTTAAAAATTTGGATAAAATGGACCATTTCCTCTAAAAACACAAACTACCCCAACTCATCAAATATGAAATAAATAATTTTAATAGCTATATAACTATTTTTAAAATTAAATTTGTAATTTTAAAACTCCTCCCCAAAAATCTCCAGGCCCAGATGGTTTCATGGAGAATTCTACCAAACATATAAAGAAAGAAATAACACCAATTCTTTCTTTTTTTTGCAAGTCATGGATATCTTAAGAGAGAGAAATACCACCGATTCTACATAATCTCTTCCAAAAAATAGGAGGGAACACTTCCCAATTCATTTTATGAAGCTAGTATGATCTCTGATACAAATACCAGAGAAAGACAGAACAAAAATAGAAAACAGCTGACCAATATCCCTCATGAATATAAATACTAAAATTCTCACAAATTATTAGCAAGTAAAATCCAGAAATGTATAAAAAGAATTATACACCATGGCTATGTAAGGTTTATTCCAAGGATACAAGGTTCGTTCAAATATTTGAAAAGTGATCAATGTAACTCGCCTTATTAACAAGCTATTATTCTATACGAGTACATGTGAATCTATAATTACCTTTAAATAATTTTGAAAGAAAGAAATAAAAGAACAGAAAAGAAAGAGAAAAGAAAAGAAAAGAAAAGAAAGGAAAAGAAAAAGAAAAGAAAAAGAAAAGAATGAACCTGCCTTCAGGAGACCAACAGAAGATGTAAGTCTACCTACAACAGAGGTTCTTACCTACTGCCTTAGAAATATCTAGAGAGTTTATTAAAAGTAAATTCTTTGGGCCCACATCAGACATGGGTCTAACAGGATTAATTCTGCAAGTTTCTCTGTCATTCTGACAATTAGCCAAGTGTGGGAACCCAAAGGGCTAGGACACAGGTAACGACAATAAAAGGGTGTTAAGGGGGATGCCAGGAGAAAAGATCTCACTGCATTAAAAGATGAAGGAAGTTGCATACGGGCTGAGGAACATGTCAAGAGTATTCTAAGAGGAGAGTGTGCCAGGCAGAAAGGCAAATGTGAGCAAAACGCTGGACCCAGATAAAGACTGGATTCAGGAAGCGCCAAATAATCAGTTGGTCCTAGAAGAGAATTCATTTTTCTCTACACTTGTCACCATTCACCATATTATCTATGTGACTCTATATTTATGTTACATCCAACATTAGGATGAAGCTTCCCAAACGCAGTGCTTTCTGTCTATTTTCTCACTGCTTCATCCCCAGGTCCAGAACAGTGTCTGACGTACAACAAGCAGTCAACAACAAATCAAATGAATCCGTGAATGAACGAATTTAAATAAATAAATAAGTAAATAAATAAATAAATAAATAAATAAATAAAACACTATTGATAGATTGGGGACAAAGCAACAACCACAACAACAAAACACCCTCAAACACGCTAAGAAAGTTGGCCTTAAGTGGAACCTTGAGATTCAATTGCAGGAGTATGTATGTTGGATCCAAAAGTAGATCAATTAGGGGCACCGAGGTGGCTCAGTCAGTTAAGCATCTGGCTCTTGATTTCGGCTCAGGTCATGATCTCAAGGTTGGACTCTGCACGGTGATGGTGCAGAGCCTACTTGGGATTTTCTCTCTCCCTCTCTTTCTCTGCCCCTCCCCTACTCAAGTTTTTTCTCTCTCTCTCAAAATAAACAAACATTAAAAAAAAAAAAAGTATATCAATTAAATTCTTTTTTTTTTTAATTTTTTAAAAAAGTTTATTTATTTTGAGAGAAAGAGTGAGAGAGCAAGCAGACAAGGGGCAGAGAGAGAGGGAGAGAGAGAATCCCAAGCAGGCTCCACACTGTCAGCACAGAGCCCAATGTGGTACTTGAACTCACGAACTAGATCATGACCTGAGTCGAAACCAAGAGTTGGATGCTAACTGACTGAGCCACCCAGGCGGGCGCCCCAGATCAATTAAATTCTATCGTTCCTCCTAAACCTCTTTAAAGCTCCATTACTTAGTTGCCTCTTGTATGTGTCAGGTGCTGTATATACATAACCTTTATTCTCCTGCACCCTCTGAGATGGAAAAGAAATCAGCAACTAGCCCAAGCCACTTTGCTGGGAAATCGTGCATCTAGATTGGACCCCACACTTACCCGGCTCTAAAAAGAACTTACTAGTTCAATTGCACCAATACTGCCTAGTATGTATTAATGAGGCTCGTTACTAACATTTATTTCAGAAATTTAAGTGTATGAAAAACATTTCCAAAGAATTATATGACAAAGTGTAGGTTTTCAAGAACTCATGAAAAGTCCAGTACCTTGGTTGATGCCTGGTCGTACTGTGCTGTCATTCTCACGAGTTCATCCCTATTTTTATTCAAAACTTTCTCTTTTTCCATTAATTCCACTTTTGCTTTCTCCAGTTGGAGTTGGAGTTCTTGACATTTACTCGCGTGGCCTTTCGTTTCTTTTTCTTGTCCTTGCAGACGTAGTTCCAAATCACTAATCTTGCTCCTTAGCTCTTAAACCACAAAGTCCACACTTTAATTAATATGTATTTTTCACCAAAAATTTACATCTAAATTCAGACGGTGTCATTTCTGTTATTACTCTGCTCTGAAACCTTTGGTGGGACAAATCAATCGATTCACGTTACACATGGAAGATACTTTAATTGGATTTAATTTTAATGGTTAGTCTCTATTGTCATTCGTATTCTAATATCCCATAGGAAGCAGGGGAAACAAATTTTCTGATGTTTTCAGAGAAACTTGGGAAAGAAAATGGTTTTCTAAAAATCGTGAAAAGTACCTAACTGAGGCTGCAAAAAGTGCATCCCATATAATACCCTACCTTAAAACTACCACTTGATTTTTATATACTGGTGAACTAATATTTGTTTTGTGCCCATATCATATGCAAATGAGTGCTAAGCAGTAAAAAAATCACACTCCCATATTCTCTGGTAGCTTTACCTCCAGTGAAGATCAAGACAGTATGAACCTCCTATACTGCCAAAATTAACAATAATTTTTTTTTTCATTTTTTTCCCTACATACACACAATATTGGCTCCAAAGACACTGGCAGTGGGACAATTCTCACCAGTGAACATTGACGGTGATTTTCAATATATCATAGCACTGGAAATTATCAGAGTCTGCAGAGTAGACTCCAAAACACCACCTGGTACCCTTGGCTGTCAGCTGTAGCATGGAGCCATGGCCAAGGTTACAGGTTTGCTCCCATATGGACTACCTGGCAGTGCAGAGCACACGCCTCACCTCTGCCCAAAGCCGGGCCGACCGCAGGCTTGTTCCAGGGGCCACAAAAGAAAGTCAGATGAGAAGCCTGGGGAGGGTCAACTGAAATCAACCTACTGACCCTACTTCTGGAAAGACAAAGCCACTCAGCCTACTTTTGAAGGCTTCGAGGCACCAGCTTTTTAGTACAAATAAAAGTATATTCGAAAATTGTGGTATCTTTTAACCCAAAATAGTATTTCCCATCACCAGACTGAGGTGCTTACTTCCAACGTGTCCAACGAAATACATGAGCACTTCTTAGGACTAGAAACATCTGGAATCACCTCTGAAATGATCTTAGGAAAATTTCCTTTCAACTTAATTTAGCTGAAAAAGTTACCTTGATTCTGGGCTTTTAATTGATCCAAAAGATGAGAATTGCTAGAATTATCACAGAAACTGTTACTCGCATCTCTTTTCCCTGTTTGCAAAGTTGATCTACTGGGAGTCATCTCTTGTTCCCCAAAAAAAGGAGATGCAGAGAAATCTCTCCTAATTGGAGTTTTCAGTGCACCCGACGGAAGCCGACTAGGGGTCTTTTCTTGTTGCCATGAGAACACGGATGATGAAGTCTGATGCCGTGCAATGTCCCGGTGGTTCATTGTACTTTGAGGAATAGCCTGACTCACCTTCTGTAAAGACAGAAACTCTTTAGAGCCCTTTAGACTTCTCAATATTCAATGCTATTCATTTTCAGATAGAACATAAAGACAAAATACCAAGAAGTTAACACTTCCACTGTGTACCAACAAAGAATGTTCATCAAGTCAAGGGAACCATTAAGTGCCAATATCCAGTGAAGGAACTTTCTAATGGTTAGACTTTAGGATTAAAGGGTTAAGCCACTACCATCTGAGTTCCAATCTATTAAGATGGGTTCCACTTTTATATTTATTTTGCATCCCTCATATACTCCATTAAATACAAGTGAGTATTCACTACCATTTGAATTCTGAAATTTGGTTTTCCTATGCCTGTCCTTGGTTGCTTCCCCCTGTAGCTTTGCACAAAGAGAATCAAAATTAAATATTAATCTAAAGAACTCTTTCAAGAATCTCACTTTCTACCATACCACTCCAAAAAAATGACGTATCAGGTGTTTTATATTATGTATTACACATTTGTGGATTTGCTACTGCTTTGAATTTTTTTTAATTCAAGAATACAGTGTTTTATTAGTTTCAGGTGTACAAGGATTCAACGATTCTATATATTCCTTAGTGTTCCTCAAACAAATGTACTCTTAATTCCCTTTATCTACTTCTTTTGTTCTTCTCTCTGCCTCTGTTCTGACAAATATCAAGACATGGCCATAGATGCTGCATTAAATTCTTTATAACAAAAGCTTTTCTTGCCACAGGGAGAGGTTTCCTGTTTGTAGAGACTCGAATTCTTCCATCAAAAACCTCTGGGCATCAATGTCAGAAGAATGGGTACCAATGACTGGACTGGACCGGATAACAAAGCACATGATATTTCTAAGACAAACCAGAAAATTACTGTTGAATTTTTATTCATCTTGAGAAGCAACACCTTTGCTATATATCAGAATCCTAATGACCTCCAAAAAAGGCTTAGAGGCAGGAAAATAATTAAAATTGTTAAAGCTCTAACAGGTACCTTTTGGCCCTCAACATTTAAGGTATCTACTTATAAATTCACCCTTGGGGCGCCTGGGTGGCGCAGTCGGTTAAGCGTCCGACTTCAGCCAGGTCACGATCTCACGGTCTGTGAGTTCGAGCAACGCGTCGGGCTCTGGGCTGATGGCTCAGAGCCTGGAGCCTGTTTCCGATTCTGTGTCTCCCTCTCTCTCTGCCCCTCCCCCGTTCATGCTCTGTCTCTCTCTGTCCCAAAAATAAATAAACGTTGAAAAAAAAAAAATTAAAAAAAATAAAAAAAAAAATAAAATAAAATAAATTCACCCTTAAACTCTTTGCTGAATTGTCCCATCTCACGGAGTTCTTATGTTTAGCAGAAACATAAGTTTGCAACATGAGGTGCAAAACTGGAATTTTGTTGTTGTTGTTGTTTTTCTTTTTTTTAGCAAATAACATCACACAAACAGAGACAGTAAAGTTAGTTCTACAGATACCAAGTATTTTGGGGGTCAGTCCCTAAGCTAAAAGCAGGGGTTTCTAATACCTGTATTTTGTTTCTTTTGTTGACATTAAATCTCTTTGCCCACCTGTTTATTTACCAAAATGGAATTTAATACCCTGGTCAGCAACTTATTTAACAGGAATGGGGAGATTACCTTAATAACATTCTCCTCGAAATAAACCCTTCATAAATAATGACCTTCAAACCCCATGTCCCCCGTGGCAATCCCCACATTCCATAAGGAATGAATATGAAGCAATGGCCTCCGGGTGATAAAGCCAGACAGAGCGTCTGGAATGACTCTGCTCCTAACCTCTCCTTACCATTAGATCTTAACAGGGAAATAATTATATGGTTACAGTTTCTATAGAATTTGATGAACATCTGATGTCTAGGGATAAACTGATCTCCCCACTCTATTTTTTCACTGCTACTTGTTTTTAAAACCGAACAGTGATTACAACTAACGTAATGAGCCAGCACTTTATCTTCTCAGTGTAAGAAAAATGTGTCGAGCTCTACGTACACCAGATTTTTCTCTAACCTCGTATTTCTGTATATCAAAGTACTGTTTCTTCAACCACATACTCTATCGTGAAGCCCATAATTAACTTACCTTAGCCTGCAAGGCTTTAACCTCTGCCTCTAATCTTTTTCGTTCTTCAACTTCTTTATTATATTTTTCTTTTAGATCTTCGTATTTGGAGCCTAAACAAAGACAATGAGAAACAGTTTGACTTCGGCCACTGATTTCATAAAGGAATTCACAGATGAACAATCATCACAATAGTCTAGAAGTGAATATCTTGCTTGGTACACGAAGTAAACAGAACATTTGGGTTTGGACAACAGATGCTGATCAAATTACTCAAGTGTCAAATTATAGAGACATAGGTGCTTTGAATATTCTCAACCTGAATTACTTTTAAAACACACTGCAGGATAATAAAATGAAAAGTTTGAAGGCTTACCTGGTGGCTCAGTATGGCTCAACAGATACACAAATGGATACATTGCCCATGCAATGCCCAAATTAAAAAGTTTTTTTTTTAATGCTCAAATTAAAGTTGAATTCAAAGATAAATTAATTGATTTCTTTGCCCAAATTAAAATCCCAATAAAAGAGCTATGAAGGGAAAAAATCCTTACCACTGTAATGTTGACTTGGTGTTAGTGGAGTTGCAAAAATTTTTTGTGGTGTAGTGCATGGATGCAGAGAGGCATCTGCAGACTGTGCGGCTTGGTGGCTTCTTTCAAGTTCAGATTTACACCTGTTCGAAAAGGACCCAAGAGGATGCCACATTAGAGCAAATGCTACAGAATACCAGCACTACGCTCCCAGAGAGTGATAAACTTACAAAAAACCCATCCCTCTAAGAATTCTTCAGCACTACTACATGTACCCAACAGACATTTAATAAGAACTAACTCATGTGACAGACTCAGCCCCAGGCGTCAAAGGCACTCAGTGTGGTCAGGGAAACAGAAATATGAACCAAGAATTCCAGTGGTATAAAGGCTATAATGAAGATCTGTAAAAACCACTATGGTAACAGAGTTGGGAGGCTGGGGATATATTCTGAGCAAATTTTGTATTCTAAGCCAAAGAAAGACATAGGAATATTAAAACAAACAAACAAACCCCCCAAACACCCCAGAACTTCAGAAACATCGAAAGAAACTGGTGTCGCCGAAGCATGACTCAAATCATGAAACCGAATGACATCACTTGTGATGTGAAATCATTACAAAAACCTTACAAATACCTGCCATGAATTTTATGACACTTTAAAAACATAGACACAAAAATCCAGTTAACGTAGTGCATCTAGAGAAGACAGGGCTGGAAACCGTCACAAAGAAATAGGAAGCTATACACTGTATATCCCGTTCTGAACACCTTTCAGATCAGACAGCCTAAGGGAATAGAAGCCTCAGATCTTGCAAATCTGTAACATTTGTGATTTCAGCTCAACACAAGAAATGAAATGAACACCGTATAGAATGGCTAGTATAGAATGGCTATTGACGTGCACGCGACAGTCTCTTGTGGACTGTTGGCTACATATAAGGTGTGAAGAAAGCAGTAAAGAAAGTGCCCCAGTGCCCTGGCTCCACCCAGTTCCAAACTCAATCTGAGAAGGAAGAAACAATGTCTGGACTGAAAAGGACTACTCAGCAAATCAAATCATCACGTTTGAGCTTATGGTAGGTAACAGCACCATCCAATAGAAAAGGTTCTACTAACATTAAAAGAGTAAAAAGAAAAAATGAATTTAGTCTTAGTATTATATTTAACTATTTTCAAAATACTATCACTTCAACTTGTAGTCAATACTAATTATTGACTAATACAAAATACTATTATTTTACATTTCCTTGTACCAAACCTTCAGAATTTGGTGTGCATTGTATACTTATAGCACTACTCAATTTGTAATAGTCACATTTCAAGTGCTTAATAGCCACCTGTAGCTAGCCACTACCACAAGGAATAGTCCAGATCTATAGACTACCAAAGGTGTAACAAGTTTGGCAATTCTAGAGATGAATTTAAGAAAAAAATTTTTTTAGTTTATTTTTTTGAGAAAGAGAGAGAGAGAGAGAGAGAGAGGGAATCCTAAACTAGCTCTGCACCATCAGTGCAGAGCCTGATGTGGGCCTTGAACCCACAAACAGTGAGATCATGACCCAAGCTTAAATCAAGAGTCGACACGTAACTGACTGAGCCACCCAGGCACCCCAGAGATGAATTTTAAAGAATCTTGTAAAATCGGGTGTTTCTTTCCCCCTCAAATTCACGTGTCATCCCCCTTTCCCTATGTTCATTTTTTAAAAGAGTGTATTTATTATAAATACTAAATAAAAGTATGCCCTTGTACTATTTTTATAAACCTTTACTCCTCCTATTTCCTATGGAAAAAAAACAAAACAAAACACAAATTGCCACCAAAAAAAAGCACTAAATTAAACTATTTTCTGTATGAGATCATCAATACTCAACAGTTTTTGACCCACATTTCAAATGGTTCAAACCTAACGTGTTTGAGACCTTCCTGAAACCTAATCAGTGGCCGCTGATGGAAAAAATAAGTTTCTGTCCTGTACTTGAAGGTTACCAATGAGAATTTGAAAATACATTCAAGAGTTTTTGTAGTTTATAGTTGTCACATTATAGACAATTGTACTCTTCATAGTTTTTATAGTCTCAAGGTTAGTTTATCAACGTTTATTTATTTTTGGGACAGAGAGAGACAGAGCATGAACGGGGGAGGGGCAGAGAGAGAGGGAGACACAGAATCGGAAACAGGCTCCAGGCTCTGAGCCCTCAGCCCAGAGCCTGACACGGGGCTCGAACTCACGGACCGCGAGATCGTGACCTGGCTGAAGTCGGACACTCAACCGACTGCGCCACCCAGGCGCCCCTCAAGGTTAGTTTATAAACATTTATAAACATCTATACCTATGTCATAGATAATAAGAATACTTTTTTTTAAAGTTTATTTATTTTGAGAGAGAGAGAGAGAGACTGAGAGAGAGAGAGAGAGAGAGAGAGAGGCCGAGGAGGGGCAGAGAGAGGAGAGAGAGAATCCCAAGCAGGCTCTGAGCTGTCAGCACAGAGCTCAATGCGGGGCACGAACTCATGAACTGCTAGATCATGACCTGAGCTGAAATCAAGAGTCAAGACACTCAATCCACTGAGCCACCCAGGCATCCCATAATAAGAACACTCTTAAACTAAATGTGCTGTCCTAATCCCACAATGGTGACAATGGCAACTGTAACAACTAATGATAATGTTGACATTTACCAGGGTGCTAGGTGTCACGCACAACTCTGAGCACTTTGTATCCGCAAGAACCGCTATCAAATGTCACTTTGCAATAAAATAGAGAAATGTATACAAAAGTATGTTTATCTAAAATATTAGAAATATAAACATTTCTGTCTAAATTATGAAAACCAGTATTTCTAAAACCAGCAGCCAAAATGTGCTTTCAGAGAAAACTATTCTGGCCTTCTGAAATCAACTCCCGACTTCTCTAGCACCTGTTTTTCAAAAGCAACTGCCTATCTTTCATTCATTTATTCATTTGACAAATATTTGAGGGCCTACCACTGCCAGGTGCATGGGGCACAGTGATAAGATCGACAAGGTCCCTGTTCTCATGGAGGTTGGTACAGCAGACAACAAACAAGAAAACAAAAAACTCAGTGAAATAGAAACGATTTATCATTCTAACATGCAACTTCTAGGTATGGATAGGACACAAAATTATAAAAAGATTTCTGTGCACCTAAGTTCTCTTCACAGGAAGACAAATCAGAGTCATTGCAAAATGTCTGAACTTTCAAAAATATGTTTGAGAGGTAGGTAGGATTAAGATTATTGCAGTTATGTTAGGAAAAACAAATTCCTTGGTATCAAGATATTTATTAATTACAAAGGGGAAAATAGTAACTTCCCAGTTACTATTCTGGGTTCCCAGAAACCCAGACAATACCTTAGCCAGGTAATCAGAGTAAAAGTCATGTTACATTATGTTACCCTGATAGTATACGCTGAAACAGAAACATCATCACTTCTGTGGTATTCTCACCCAAAATTCATAACCTCAATCGGACCCAGTGGTTCTCAATCCAGAATGACTTTGTCCTCCCAAAAGACATTTAGCAATGCCTAACGACATTTCTGATTGTCAAAACTTGCAGATGGGATAGGTGCTACCGGAATCTAGTAGGTAGAGGCCAGGGATGCTATTAAGGACACTACAGTGCCCAGGACAGCCTTCCACATCTAGTCCAAAAGAACCATCTAGCGCAAAATATGAACCATGGCATTGCTGAAACCCCTGATATAATCAGTGAGAAGAACAACAGAGAGACCCAAATTGAGGACTATTCAACAAAAGAGCTGACGAGTTAACCTGTCAACAGCTGCAAGGACACAAAAGGCAAGAAACTGTCACAGCTTAGAAAGAGACTAAGACAACATCAACTAAATGTAATGTGGGATCCTGCATCAGATCCTGGTAAGGACATTACCGGAAAAACTAGTGAAATGCTAATAAGGCCTATAGTTTAGTTAATAGCATTGAACCAATGTTGATTGCTGGTTCGGTCATTATGCTTTGGTTATATTGGATGTTAACTACTGTTTCTGTAAACCTAAAGTTATTTCAAGAGCACCTGGTGGCTTAGTCAGTTGAGCTCTTGATCTTGGCTCAGGTCATGATCTCATGGTTCCTGGGACTGAGCCCCATGTAGGCTCTGCCCTGACAGCGTAGAGCCTGCTTGGGATTCTTGGTTTCCCTCTCTCTCTGCCCCTCCCCCGCGGGCACACTGTCTCGGGCTCTCTCTCTCTCTCAAAAATACATAAACTTTAAAAAAAAAGTTATTTCAAATAAAAAAACATTTTTAAAAAAATTTCTGGGTGTGTATTAGCAGAATCAACAATGGGGCAATCTACTAAAGTCCATTTTGCTTCCAGTCTGTATTAGTCCTTGCTATTTTGACCAAATTCCACTATTAAAACGAAAAGGTATCATTTATAAGCTAGCATTTAGGTCCCACTAGATTTATTTTGACTGATGTCTCAAGTTGTTTGAGGATTTCTTTTTAATGGTAAAGAAGTCAAAAGCGCCATTTTTTATTGCTTAAATATGGCACTGAAACTGGCAAATCGGTTATGTAATGCTTCAGATGGAAGATGGGGATCTCAGTAGGAAGCTCTTCTTGAGTTTGCTCCCTTCTCTCTCCAGCCTAGATTCCGTGGCACAGGATTTTAACCACTCTCTTCACAGCAGCCTCAATTATCCATTGTCTCCTATCCCATGACCCTGGCTGAAAATAACCCTAAGTCAAACCTCCCATTCACATTCTTAGCATTTACATCGCAGATGCTGACGGGGAAATAAAAAGCGTACAACTCTATAGATGGGTCCCACTATCAACTCCTGGACTCCAGTCTCAGCTAGACCCTGAGTGTTCCTAGGTCCTTCTGAAACCCCCTACTTCTCTCTCTTATTCTCGCAACAGCTTTTCTACTCAGAGGAAACAGAAGCCATCAGTATTAGCCATGCTTTCACTCCCCTCCGCCTTTTCAGTACTCACTGTTGAGAGATTTGGCGTTATTTATTACACCACCCAGTAACAAACACAGTGTCTTGCACATGAGACAGCTTAATAAACATATCCTGAACAAAGAAATGAATAAGCAAAAAGCCATTTAATGAATTTATATAGTACTAAGCTATGTGACGATAGGAAGTACAGAAGAATTACTCTTCCTCAAATCATTGTTTATTCCACTGGGGGAAAAAACTGCAATTCATAATTGTATCATTAAAGGAAAAGATAAAAATGCGTCTGACGAACACATATAAATGACATCCATAAAAATACCATTCAAAAAAATTACCTTTTCAGTTCCTGTTCCAGTTTTTCTATTTGTTTTTTGCTGGAGTTCAGTTGTCCTTCTTGGAAATTCACTTGTGACTCCTTGACTTGAAGTTCATGAGAAATTTTCTGCTTGGTCTTCTCCAGATTCTCACATACTTCCATCAAGCTCTGGTTCTCCCTTTTTAGGTTTGCACCCTCAGTTTTTTCATGCTCAACCTAATGGAGATTGTGCAGAAAGAAACGGGTCTCTTACTTTGTGACTCTACCAAGCATTATTTGTAAGTCTGAGCTCAACACTGACAACTAATGTTTCTGAGATGTGGTTGCTATAATGCACATGTCAGTGCTTCACGAAGAACAAAGAAATTTTAAATGACCCCGCTTGGTAGCCTATAGACAGAAAAGTTCTACAAAGTCATCGATTACATTATCTTTGGTCAGGGCTACACACGTACCTTTCCTAGAAAGGGAGGCTTTAATGTCCTTTCAAGATAACAAAATCAAAAATAAACCCTATAAACCTCCCTTAGCAATTCATTTCAAAGTCTGGCTGCTAAACTCAGTTATTGTAAAAATTCTCCCACTAGTGAAGACGTTTTAGAAGCAGTGACTATACCACTACCTTGTTGGCTCATGCAGAGGTAAGGAAGAAGCACTGTTTAAATTTTCATTTTCTATTTTGTTTTAAGTTTATTTATTTATTTTGAGAGAAAGAGAGCATCAGGGAAGGGCAGAGAGAGAGGGAGAGAGAAAATCCCAAGCAGGCTCCGAACTCCTACGTGGGGCTCGATCCCATGAACCGTGAGATCGCGACCTGAACAGAAATGCTTAACCGACTGAGCCACCCAGGCACCTCTAAGTTTTCATTTTCTAGCCCAGAAGAGAAGAGGACTGGGAATACCAAGTGAAAAGCCCACTATCAGAAAGTGATATCCATTTGGACTGCAAAGGGCTCTAATACTAGCCCCTAAATTCTGAGCTGGAGAATTCTGGCCATGTGGGTACAGAGTACAAAAGTAATTTCCAATGTGCGGTCCCAAACGGAGTTAAAATGGAACTCAGCAGCTCTGAATCTTAGCAGGTAAGCAGAAATGAGGACAGACGGATGAAGAAAATGAGGCAATTAAAATACAAATGACTGAAAAAAGGAGAGGGGCGGAATACCACCTGAAGACAGCATGATCGTTTTTCTCGAAATTTCAGACCAAGCTCAAATACGTGACAAGGTTTAAATACCAGCATTTCACTGATACCTTCTGTTTCTGCTTCTGCAGCGCGGCCTCCAGAGTCTCAAGCTGAAACTGCCGTTGCTGCCTTTCCTTCTTCAATTTGTCCAGCTGCCCTTCCAGCTCTTGAATTTTCTGGAGCGCTCTCGTAGGCAGGCCCTCTTTCCATTCTTCCAAAGCCCAGCTCATCTTGCTCTCCTTTCTTTACTATTCTCGCATTTATAAGTAAACTGAAAAGAGTAAGCAGACTGTTGGGCTTAATACAGTAAAAGGAAACTTACAAGTCTCAGAGACTAGGGAGTCTCTAAGGAGTTGCAAAACTTCGCATTTCAAAAGATAAGGAAGTATAACATCTATCTTCTCCATCCTCTGAAAGGTGACCACCAATAACTGATGGTGAAATACAGAAGATGCTTGTTCGGTTTCCCTGGCTTTGTTTTTCCTATTTCTCAGATTTCATTTCTGAGCTACCTTCTTTCTGCCACTCCATTTGTTTTTATTACACAAAACATGAGTATTTTGCTATGAGGTCTCAGGTGAAATAGATCCTATAAACAAATAAAACTCATGATAAGTTATTTTGCAAATGCTCTTCTTTCCCTCTTCACATCATTGCCACATCTGGGAAGCCTTCCCTGGGGAGATCCATAACCTGGTCATATCTCCTGGTCATAGTCTCTCATGACACAGCTACCCTGTCTCTCCTTCCAAGCAGTTATGTGTTGAGCTAATGCATGAATGAACAAAGAGCGAGTGTCGAATTAGTGCTAGAGTCATTGCACAATGCAGTAAAGACATGCTCCAGAGAGACCTTGATGAGGAAACCAGTATATAGACTCAGTGATTCAAATCCCAGCTCAGCTGTGTGTGACCTTGGGCATGTTATTTAACTGCTCTGTGCCTTGGTTTCTTCATTAGTAAAATATGGATAATAATGGTGGTGACTTCCCAAAGGCTTACAACAGTACTATATTTCCTGATGAGTGTTCTACACCTGCTAGCTATTATATTTATTGTCAAAAACACTTCATTTGTATATTTCAGCCTGTGGTACCAAGAGAGAAGTGGCCTACCTCCTTCTCGGCCACATCTTAGGATATTTAAATCATCTGGAAGAAAAGTATGGTAATTGTTCTTTATTCGTTTGCCTCTAGAACTTAAATGAAAGAAAAGCATTCATTTTCCAGTTATTTGGGCAACAAGGTGAGAATCTCTTTTACTAAATGAAATCCACAAACATTGTAGTGTCTTGCTTCAATTGACTTCACCCATGAAACTTTTTATCAGAACAACTAATAAACAGTTGGTAAAAGAACTAGGAATGATTAAAAAAAAAAGACATTCAAAAAAATTTAAAAAACAGAAGCAAAGTTCTTGGAAAGCTGTGTTTTCTCCGCCAGCTTTTTTTTTTTTTCTTTTTGCAGATCTCAATTCTTTGAACGCAACATCTTAAACTCCACTCCTAGTTGCCCAAAAACTGCTGAAAGAAATCTCATGCCTCTCCACCAACAAAGGACAATTTACACTGCCACAGTAGGCTTCTCCTTCAGTTCAATCTAGCTTGCTCATTCGGGGATGGGAGTACAATACCCCAGAGGCACACAATGATAACTGTCCTAAACAGTTATGCTAGCCACTGAACTCATTACATCAGATGCCATCACCAACAAAATATTAAAAGGAGCAATTTAGAAAGATGATAGAGATGAGGAAAATAAACAGAAGGAAAACTGGCAAGTTGAATACTTTTCCATTTCCAAATCTAAGATACTGCTATAAAGAAGTGGTTAAAACAATCATCAGACCCAAGCTACTTTTGATTACAGCATACTTTGACAGATGAGGGCATCAATCACCAACAATCATTACCCAAGCACTGGGCAAATGACAAAAAAATTGTAAATCTCCAGATTAAGATGTAAGAAGCAACAGGTGTAAAGGAGGGTGGGTAGTTGAAGAAAAGCTCTAGATGTCAAGGTTCCTGTAAGGAGGATTTTGCAGAAAATGCTCTATCTTAAATATGTGGAAGGCACTCTTTATGCCCGAATCAAAACACGCACTGTAGGCCCATTTTCACGCTTTCCCTTTATCAGAATCTCCCAGCTCCAACAAGAAAGCGGAGTCCCCGCCTACAGAGCAACGGCTAGGCCTAAGAGTTAAAACTCAGCCTGATCCTCTAGACCAGGCTCAAGGATAGGACTCAGGTCGTTTATTTCTGGGTCCTCATAACATAACAGAGCCAGGCACCCAAGCGTGCCCAAATAAAAGTGGAAGGCAGGAGAAATGCTCTCGCAAGAGGCAGCAGGCACACCAACCCACCGGGCAGATGAAAACCCAAGAAGCCACTGGCTGGGGACGTAGACGGCTGCGAGGAAAATACCTGCTGGTCCCCAATTCATTTACGTTATAATTCATTTATCACGAGGAAACCGATCCCCCAGAGTGCGAGCTCGCGAGCGAGCTGGGTCTGCGGACAGTGGTGCGAGCACAGCTTTCCCAGGAGCAGAGCGGCCCTAAAAACCTCACCCCGGCCAGGCTGATCCTCCGGTCCCGTCAGGTGGGAGGGGGTGGACCGCTACATCCCCTGGGCCAGGGAGCGCGGATGCCTGCGGGATCGCGGGTCCTCGGACAGAAAGTCAGCTGCTCCCCCAGGCCTGCAGCCGAAGCCACGACCCACGCAGGACACTCACCTTGCTGGCGGGGAGAGAAAGACGACCCGTGGGAGAGTCGAGTTCCGGCGCAGCCTCCGCGGGTTTCAGCCCAGGTTCCAATTCAAACTGCCCGCGGTCGCCACCCGTTTTCGATTCGCCCCCTTCCGGGACCGACGGAACTTACTTCCACGCCTATTGGTTGCCGTAAGTAGCTACAAACCAATCGGCTTCCGCGCACTCGGACGGTCGCTCTGATTGGTTCTTTCGGACGGATTTAAAAATCAAGTCCACACCATCCGACCTGCCGGCACCGGAGTTACAGTGTTTTTTTGTTGTTGTGGGGAGGCGGAGCCCACGTGCTCTTGCAGAGTCTGAAGGCCTTTTGGAACCGCTATTTCCGCAAGAAAGTAGGAACCGGCCCGGCTGATTAGGAGAGTGTGGTCTATCACCTACAGCCGGCGGAATTGTGCGGGCTGGCGAACATTCTTAATGCTGCGCACTAGGTATCTACTTATTTTTAAGTATGTAATTTAGGACATAGATATGAGGTACTATGCCTGCCATGCATTCTTCGTCCAGTGTCATTCTTAACAATTCTTTGAGGAGAGTGTTTCCATTTTATTTAAAAGGTAATTGAGGCACAGAGAAGCTCCCTAATTTGAAATTGAATCTAGAGTATACAGGATGTCACTCTTAACTGCTGTTGTCCCGTTGATCGTATTCTAAAGAGGTGATTCTGAACGCTTGTTAGCTGGATTCAGGGGAGGACATTGCAGCCAGAAGAATCTCCAAAAGTAGATGTTATCTCTCCTTTATATGAAGCCCACTAGTTTTGTGTATGTTTGTGTACTTGTTTTATTTCCCTAGTCAACAAAAAAATAAGATTCTAAAGACAGGAGCAAAAGAATGAATTGTTAAATTAATGGATCTCTGATGCTGTTGCCCTCCTCGATACATTACAAACTTTCTGTAACCCTCTCTCTACCTTTCATTAGGTGGTTACTGCATTTTAGATGGCCCTTTACCTTTTCTGCTCATCTTTCAGTACCCAGTTCAAATGCCACTTCCTTCATAAAAACTCCCTATTTTCACCCAGCTCTTAGAAATAACTATTTCCATGGGCCCCTGGGTGGCCCAGTTGGTTAAGCATCCCACTCTTGATTTCAGCTCAAATCATGATTTCATGGTTTTTGAATTCGAGTCTCATGTGGGGCAGTGCAGAGCCTGCTTGGAATTTTCTCTGTCCCTTTTTCTCTGCCTCTCCCCCACTCGAATTCTCTCTCTAGCGCTCTCTCGCTTTCTCAAAAATAAACCAACATAAAAAAAATAACGATTTTCTATGTCTTTCTTAGAAATTGGTGTATACATTATATTTATGTCTGTCTCCCCTATCAGTCTCGAAAATTCCTGTGGAGTAAAATCTGTTTTAATTCATTTTTGTATCTCTTAACTTCCCAGTAACTTTGCACATAAAAATTAAGACCATCTTGGGATGTAAAACCACCATCTGGACCAAGACCTTGTTCTCCACTATCCTTGAATCCCCCCACAAAGGGAGGGAGCCAGTAGGTGAGGAGAACTTTTACTAGACGCTGCCATGATCAGTCTAGCATCTGGTTGTTCTGGGATTTGAACCCAATTCTGATTCCAGCACCAATCACAATTCCATTGCTTCCCTGGGTAATTATTCAACTATTAGCTACCTAAGGAACCAGAAAGACATGTAATAGAGGATTTTCAAGGATGACATTTACTATTTATTTATTCATTACTTAGTAGATAACTATTGGGTGGTCACTGTATAGCCAAACCTTGTACTACATTCATCTATAATAATCAGTAAAGAAATACATTGACTTCTTGAACAGAGGCACCATGTGATGGAGACTATTCTGTGATTTCAATTATGGTTTCCTTCCCCTGCTATTTTTCCCCATTTTTTAAGGGGGTGAATCCCATCCAACCAAACGTAGATGTCTTATGAGAGTTATTTTCAACTCCCTCACTTTTCTTTTTTTTCTATTTAATTTTATTTTTTATTTTTAAAAATTTACATCAAAATTAGTTAGCATATAGTGCAACAACGATTTCAGGAGTATATTCCTTAGTGCACCTTACCCATTTAGCCTATCCCCCCTCCCACAATGTCTCCAGTTACCCTCAGTTTGTTCTCCATATTTATGAGTCTCTTTTGTTCCCCTCCCTGTTTTTATATTATTTTTGTTTCCCTTCCCTTATGTTCATCTGTTTTGTCTCTTAAAGTCCTCATATGTGTGAAGTCATATGATTTTTGTCTTTCTCTGACTAATTTCACTTAGCATAATGCACCCCCATGTTTATAGCAGCACTATCAACAATAGCCAAAGTATGGAAAGAGCCCAAATGTCCACTGATGGATAAATGGATAAAGAAAATGTACACACACACACACACACACACACACACACACACACACACACACTGGAGTATTACTCGGCAATCAAAAAGAATGAAATCTTGCCATTTGCAACTATGTGGATGGAACTGGAGGGTATTATGCTAAGTGAAATTAGTCCCTCACTTCTCTTTTTAAAGCTGCTCCCTCACTGAGCCAGTCTACTCTCTGGACTAATTTATTCATCCACCATCTCTACTTTCTGCCAATCAATCAGTGCTCTTGAGTCTATCTTTTCCTCTCCAGCTTAGATTGCAGGGTCCATCACTTAAACTACTCCTTTTACTAGTATCCACTCTCTTACCCCTTGTTCTCTTTGTCTCCCCAAACTTATATGCATGCACCTGTCCAGACCCTTCCTAAGAGCCCTATTGCTACAGAATGGGGCTGGAGAAAAATCCTAGGATTGTGCAGATAGGAACCACTTTAAATGTATGACCTCTAACTGGGACAACCCTTTGTCCCAAGTCCAGAATTTCTCTAATCTCCTCCAACTACCATCTCCACTCTGGCTCTCAGAAGATGACCTTATCTCCCGGTTCACAGAAAATGAAAGACATCTGACAGGAACACCTTCAACTGCCTGTCACTGACATCTACAACCTTGCCCAAGTCAACAACCATTTCTCTCTCCGTTTTTCCTGCTACAACCACAGGAAGCATATTTCTGATTCAAAGGCTGAATGACCACTCTGTGTTTGGAGCCCCTTGCATTTCAGAAACTTGACTCTCAATTATGCCCTTGTAAACTGGAATCATCCACTGCTCCTACTTTCCTGAATCTTCCTCATAGCACTTAACACTGCTCAAATATTTCCCTTTAATAAATACTTTCTCAAGCTACATTCCCTCCAGCAAGCATCACATCTCTCTCATAACATTCCATTTCCTTTTCAGGTTCGATTAAATAAGTTGTCATCCTCCTTTTAATCAATTATTCCCCACTCCTCAAAAAAAAAAAAAAAAAACCAACAACCATAAAAGTTCTTTCTCTAAATAAAAGCTCTCTGAATCCTGAAGACAATATAACCTATTATTTTAAGCAGCAATTTGTTTTTTATTATGTCATAATGATGTTTCAGCTATAGGGAGACTTAAGACATTTTAGTTTTACGGGTATGTATCTGATCTTGAGATTGCCTCCCTCACTACAATATAAGTTCTATGAGGCAGGAACAATATCGGTGGTGATGCTGGTGCTGGTGGTTGTTATTTTGGTTTGGTTTGGTTGTTATTTTTTATTTTTGAGAGAGAGAGAGAGAGAGAGAGAGGGAGAGAGAGAGAGAGCAGGGGTGGGGCAGAGAGAGAGGGAGAAAGAGAATCTTATACAAGCTCCACACTGGGTGGAGCCTCAATCTCACAACCTCAAGATCATGACCTGAGCCAAAATCAAGAGTTGGACGCTTAACCAACTGAGTCACCCAGGCGCCCCTATTCTTCCACCTTCTTATTTGCAACAATTCTGTGTCTACATGCTTTAGATGTTTCTCTTGGAGGCAGCACATGATTTTATTTTGTTTTTATCTGTTTTGAAAATCTATATCTTATTTTCAAATTTTTACTGAGATGTAGTTCACATAAAATACACTCATTTTAGGTGTATCGTGCAATGGATTTTGAAGAATACATGCACCTTTGTAGGCAACATCAAAATCAACATTTAAATAATCCTTCACACCAGAAGGTTTCCTTGTGACCCTTTCCAGGTATCTACCCCCCAAAAGTCCAAGATACACTCCAGCCACTGATCTGTTTTCCATCACTATACATTAAATTTGTGGGGTTTTTTTTAGAGCTTCATATAACTGGAATTACATTATGTAATTCCATTACTCTTTTGTGTCTGGCTTTTTTGGCTCAGCATAATATTTTTGAGACTCCTCCTCATTTATTGTTTTGAACTTCTTAATAATATTTCCTTGCATGGATATGCAATCAGGTTATCCTATTGATTGACATTTGTGTTGTTTCCTATTTGGAATTATGAATAAAGCTTCTATATTTTTGCGTATGAGCTTTGTGCATGAACGTGGGTTTTCATTTCTCTTGTAATGTGAGTGAAATTACTGCATCAAATAGTAAGTGAATGCTTAACTTTTTAAGAAATGCCCAAAATCTTTCCCAAAGTGCTTGTATGTTTTACAGTGTATGAAGGTTCGATCTGATGCACATCCTCACCAGTACCTGGTACTGGTAGTCATTAATTTATGCCATTCTGCTCAGTGTGTATGTTAGCTCACAGTGGATTTAATTTGCATTTGTCTGATGACTAATATGTTGACCATCTTTTGATGTACCTATTAGCTAGCTGTATGTCTTCTTTTGTGAAGTATCTCTTAAAATATTTTGCCTATATTTTTATTGAGTTGCTGGTCTTCTCCCTATGATATGTCATATATTCTGAACACAAAGTCTTTGTCAGATACACGGTTTGCAAACATTTGCTCCAAATGTGTTTGATGTCTTTCAAAAAGCAGAAATTTGATTTTGATAGAGTCAATTCAATCTTCTCTTTCATGGGTCATGATTTTTTGAGTTGGATCTGAGAAAATTATACGTATCTCAAATTTTCAAAGACGGTCCTATATTTTCTTCTGGAAATTTTATAATTTGAGTTTTTACATGTAAGTCTCTGATCCATTTTGAGTTTTATTTTTTGTATGGCATGATACAAAGGTCAAAGTTTACATTTTGCCATATAGTGATCCAGTTGTTCTAATATCATATCCTTTTTCTATTATTACCTTAGTGTCTTTATTGAAAATTAAATGAACACACAAACAGGGACATTATTTCTGCCTCCTTATACTGTTCTACTGACCTGTCTTGTCTATCTTTACAACTGTATCATACTGTTTTGATTACTGTAGATTTATAATTAAGTCGTTAAATTAAGTACTATAAGTTCTCTAACTATGATCTTTTTAAATTGTTTTAGGACCTTTTTAAATTGTCTAGGACCTTTATTTTCCATAAACATTTTAGAATAAGAATCCTGACTTTTCCAAAAGCCTCCTGGAATTTTGATTGGGATTGCATTGAATCTGTAGATCAATTTGAAGGATCTAAGAATATTGTATCTTCTGGTTCATTAACACGGTATATGTCTTCAATTATTTCGGTCTTCTAAATAACACTTCTCTTAGCAGTGTTTTATAATTTTCAGGGTACATACATATGTTGTTATATTCATCCACAAGCATTTCCTTTTCTGCATGCTATTGTAAGCAGACTTTAAAAATTTTTGGTTTCTCGTATTTTGTTGCTTGTATAAAGAAATCAATTTATTTTTGTAAAATGACTTTGTATCTTGCAAACTTGCTAACCTGTCTTATATTAGTCAGCTAGGACACAAACATTCAGTCCGTAACAGGGCCCAACCTGATGACCTCATTTTAACTCTGTAAAGACCCTGTATCCAAGTAAAGTCACATTCTGATGTGCTAGGAATTAGGATTTCAACATGTAAATTGGGGGGGGGGGCGGGGTGCAATTCACCTCATAACATCTCTTAATAGTTCTAGTAGCTGTTTTGTAGATTACTATATTCTACAGGTTATCTGCAACTCAACATGGTTTTACTTCCTTGTTTCCAATCTATATGTTTTCTACTTATTTTTCTTCCCTTCCTTATTTCATTGGTTAGGACCTCAAGTATAATGTTGAATAGTATAATGAGAGTGGACATCTTTTTTGTCTTTCTGATCTTAGGGAAAAACATTCAGTCTTTCATCACGAAGTATGATGATAGCTATAAATTTTTATAGATGCCCTTTATCAGCTTAAGGAAGTTTCTTTCTGCTTCAGTTTGTTGACCATTTTTATCATGGTGTTAGGTTATTAGATTTTATCAAACTCTTTTGCTGAACTTATTGAGAAGATCACATGGTAGTTCTCCTTTATTCGGGTATCATGGGGATTGCACTGTTTGATCTTCAACTGTTAACAACCTTGAATTACTGTTATGTATGCCACTTGGTGTGGTATATTATCCTTTTTTTATATGTTGATGAATTTGACTTGCTAATATTTCTTGAAGATTTCTGCAACTATGTATAGGAGAGATATTGGGTCATAGTTTTCCATCTTGTTGTATCATTAAGTATGGTTAAAACTGGCCTGGTTTTGGTGTCAGGTTAAATCTGGCCTCATAAAATTAGTTGAGAAGCATTTCGTCCTTATGTCTTTCAGGAAGAGTTTACATAGAATTGGTATCATTTATTCTTTAATGCTGAGGCTTGGAGTTTTCTCTGTGCAGGTTTTTTATTAGGAATTAAAATTTTTAATTGAAAAGAGGTCATTAAAGTGGTCTATTTCTACTTTATTCAGTTTCAGTAGTTTGTGTCTTTCAAGCAATGTTTCTACTTCATCTACGTTGCCAAAATTATTGGAACATAGTTTTTCAAAATCTTCTATTACTATCTTTTTAGTGGCCTTATCAGATGAATTATCTTTTCCCTTTTTTTTTTAATGTTTATTTATTTTGAAAGAGAGACAGAGCATGAGTGGGGGATGAGCAGAGACAGAGGAAGACACAGAATCTGAAGCAGGCTCCAGGCTCAGAGCCTTCAGCACAGAGCCCAACACGGGGCTCGAACCCATGAACCATGAGATCATGACCTGAGCCGAAGTCAGACGCTTAGCGGACTGAGCCACCCAGGCACTCCTCCCTTTCATTTCTGATGCTAATAATTTGTGTTCTTTCCTCCACCCTGTCTCTCATCAATCCAGCTTGAATTTTATTAACGTTATTGATCTTTTCAAAGAACAAGCTTTTGATTTTATTGATTTTTTCTCTAATATTTTTCCATTTTAAATTTCATTCATTTCTACTCTCATCTTTATACTTAAAGTTTAATTTTTTTATTAGCTCCTTAAAGTGGAAGTTTAGATAACTGATTTTAGATCTTTATTCTATTGCTAACATAAGCGTTTCAAGTTTATATTAACTTTACTTGGTGACAGCAATTTTATTTGTTGACTTTTCATTTTCATTCAGCTCAAGTATTTTTTTTAACCTTTATTTATTTATTTATTTATTTATTTATTTATTTATTTATTTATTTTTGTGGATGGATTTCAATACGCTAGGTATGATGGCAAGGGGTGGCTAATTGCAGCTACATTTATTTATTTTTGAGAGACAGAGAGACACAGAGCATGAGCGAGGGAAGGGCACAGAAAGAAAGGGAGACACAGGATCTGAAGCAGGCTCCAGGCTCTAAGCTGTCAGCACAGAACCCAACGTGGGTCTCGAACTCATGAACCATGAGATCATGCATGACCTGAGCCGAAGTCGGATGGTCAATCAACTCAGCCACCCAGGTGCCCCTAGAAACATACTGTTTATTAAATATTTGCAGATTTTCTAGATATCTTTCCCGCATAGATACAGAAACAACCAGCTTCAGGGTGGCAAGTCAGTTTTGCACTAGATCTCCCCCACTTCCACTCTGCAGGAATCAATGCCTACTCCAGAGGTGGGTTTATCTTCTCTTTTTACAGAGCCTCTACCAGCCATGGAATCTTACATAAAATTGCCTTCAACCAGGGGACCTACTGAGAAATGTGTATGTGACCATAGGATTGCTCGTACTACCATATCCTGCCTATTTCCTGGAAGTAGCTGGTCTGCTACTGTTATGGGTTGAATAGTGCCCCCATAATTTCACATGCGAAAGTCCTAATCCCTAGCACCTCAGCATGTGACCTCAATTGAAAAGAGGGTTATTTCAGATGTAATCAGTTAACATGAGGTCGTTAGGGTGAGTCCTAATCCAGTAGGACAATGTCCTTATAAACAGGAAATATTTGGACACAGATACAGAGACATGGGGAGAATGCCAAGAAAAGGATGGAGTTGCTACAAGCCGAGGGACACCAAGGAGTGCTGGCCAACTACTGGAAGCCAGGAGAAGGGCATAGAGCAGATTCTCCCTCACAGCCCTCAGAAGGAGCCACTCATGCCAACACTGTCATCTCAGATTCTAGCTCCAGAGCTGCGAGACAATAAATGTCTATTGTTTGAAGCCACTTGGTTTTTGGTACTATGAAACGAATCGAGATACCACATTGGAGCAGCCTATTAAGGTGCTAGTTTAGGCATAGCATCCTGTAGAGTTAGGGAAACATCCTCCGTAATGCACTATCTGTATTGAGCCGATAAAGCAAGTTGTATCTTCAACAGCTAGAATACCCAGGTCCAGATTCCAAGGAAAGGAACACAAATTAGCCCTTCTCACTATCATTCCCAATAACCCATGTGTGCCTCCCCTTCTACTTTGGGCTCTACTGGGTAAAGTGGGAAGTGGGGTTCACTACTCCTGTGACACAAAAGGGTCCCACAAACCCTGAAGCTACAACTGATCTTTGTTTTGTTTGGTTGGTTGGTTGGCTGGTTGGTTTTTTGTTTTTGTTTATGTTATTAACGCAATTGGACCAGCAGGCAAAGAAAGGACTTATAATACTGGTGAGGTTAATCAACCCACATTACCATGAGAAACTAGGCTTGCTGTTACAAAAAAAGGGGAAGGAAGAGTATGTCTGAAACTCAGAGGAATCACTGGGGATACTCCTATGTGTCTTTATGTCTGCTAATAAGAGTGAACAAGTAATTGCAGCCACCACAGTCCAAGGAGGGCAAGGCAACCCAAGGCCTGACCACTCTGAGATGAAGTTCTGGAATCCCCCCACCAGGCAAATAAATTAGATCAGCTGATGCTGGCCTAGGATGGAGAAACCTAGAATGGATGGTAGAGCAGAAAGTTGATGAATATCAGTCATGGCCTTGGGACCAGCTATAGTAGCAGGAACCACCATAGCCTGATCCACAAATTTTTCTGTACAAAGTCTTTAGAGATTGTGGCCAGCACTTTGAAGATACAATGACAGAATTAACTTAATTTGGGGACAAGCGGGTCTGAGCAGGATAAGGTGTGGTCATAGAAAGTATTTCTGGGATATCCCCTTGGCCCACCTGTGATTTTAGCCACCACTCTAGTAGACGTTTCTGTGTGGGCTCAGACTCTTTCCACCACAAGTGCAAGCCATGGCTTACTCCACTTCTCTGATCCAGGGATTTCTCTGGAGCTAAGGGAGCCTGCTAACCTACCACACAAGCACAGCCTAGAAATATAGGGATAATTATAGTTTCCAGGGACAATCCTAATGAATGTGGTCAGGAGCCAGAGAATACATGGCTCAACATTCCATCTTTCACATGTGCAATTCTGAGAGATCACAGAAGAATCAAGCCCTTGGCACCTGCTGACGTTATTGGGAAATAACACCCTTCCCCTGACTCTTCTTCTTTCCATGTCTCACTCTCCCTGTCCCCCCACTTTGATTCCTGGAATTATCACCTCCCAAAACTACTTCCGTCTGAGTCTTTATCTGAGGAAAACCCAAAGTAAGTGGAAGGGGTCATATACATATGATTATTTTTGACAAGTGAAAAATCTATCTTGGTTTCTCAGATGTTTCAAAAGCCTCTGTAAAGTAGATGGAATGTCAGCTACCTCATCTGTGAAATTAAAAGTGTAATCGTAATAGATTTGCCTGGTTCTGATTAGACCACGCATTTCTGGTAGATAAGGGTCATGCTTTCATGCTTGTTTTGTGCATATCTAGACTTCTTCTGACTACAGAACCATGAATTTAACACATTCTTTGGGACAAGAATTAATTTTCAAACTTAGTATTAGGGGATTTTTGATCCCTCTAGGAAAGAAAGGCTTGAGGATAATATTACATATTCGACATATTAGTATGATTTTAAAAGTGGATTACAGAAAATAAATATTCAACATCTTGCTGTATTTTAAATACATAGGGACGCCTGGGTGGCGCAGTCGGTTAAGCGTCCGACTTCAGCCAGGTCACGATCTCGCGGTCCGTGAGTTCCAGCCCCTTGTCAGGCTCTGGGCTGATGGCTCGGAGCCTGGAGCCTGTTTCCGATTCTGTGTCTCCCTCTCTCTCTGCCCCTCCCCCGTTCATGCTCTGTCTCTCTCTGTCCCAAAAATAAATAAAAAACGTTGGAAAACAAAATTAAAAAAAAAAATAAATACATTGATTACAAACCATATGGACACTATTCAGTGATCTGAACTGAATTAAAACACAGGAAACCAAATCCTAAACTTTCAAAAAGCATTTTCTGTTTCCACCACTAGGTGATTCCCTATACCTTAGAAAATCTTTAAAAATAACCACTGTCCCATATATCCTGACTCTACATTTGCTTTTCTATCTCCCTCAGTCCATTCCCTCCATCTATCTAATGTTGTTGTTTACTCCCTTTTTAAGCTAACATTTGCTTCTTTAAAGTAGAGGAAAATAACTGAAAAATAATGGCCCATACTTATTAATAAAATAATATAGAATACATGTACATAAGAAATTCCAAACATTCAAAATAGATGTGAAAGATGAATTTAAGAAACTAGAATGAAGACTGGACATCCACTAGACTAAAATCCTCATTTTGTAGCTGAAGACCGTGAGATCAAGATAGTTCTAAAAATTCATAGAAGTTACTGGCAAAAAAAGTACGCAAATACAGAAAATCTTCTAAACAAATAGAACCTCATCATGCTGGAATCAATTCCCTTATAGAAATTAGAAACACATTCTCAGGACTCTTGCAATAGAAATTATAATGAATGAAGTGAAATAATTTACATATTTAAAATTTTTCAGTAGTATTTCATTTTTTTAAAAATGCTTACCTGGTACCTATTTCTTCCAAACTATTAAAATTAACGTTCACTGGGGTACCTGGGTGGCTCAGTTGGTTAAGCGTCTGACTTTGGCTCAGGTCATGATCTCCTGGTTTGTGGGTTCAAGCCCCACGTTGGGCTCTGTACTGACAGCTCAGAGCCTGGAGCTGCTTCAGATTTTGTGTCTCCTTCTCTCTTGGCCCCTCCCCCACTCCCACTTTGTCTGTCTCTCTTTCAAAAATAAGTAAACATAAAAAAAAATCAATGTTCAGTATATTTTTTATTCTTTGGTTGGAAACCTGATCCTCAAAAGAAAGAATGTGTCTGTTATCACAGGTCCAAGTTGCAAAAAAAAAAAAAAAGAAAAAGATACAGCCAAAAATAAATCTCACAGCTTGCAAGTTTGCCAAAGGAGATGACAGTATTTATCATCACGTGACTGAATTTAAGTTCAATTTGTCTCTAGCTCACTTTCAATAACAGTTTTGATCCAGGTGTTAGGTAAACCATGAGTAAAGTGCGTGATACTCCTGATCTCTGTAAACAGCAGGTTTGACACCTTGAAATAAGAGGTGAAGGAATTTTCCAAACCAGGAATAAATCTTTAGTGTCCCTAAGAATATCACGGAAAGCCTTTCAAAAATGCAAATGTTGAGGCTATATCTAGTTCTGATTTCATAGGTTGAAGAGGGAGTACAGAAAGTCATTTTATGAAGCACTCCTGTGGTCAATAGACAAAGTGAATATACTTCCTGGCCTCTCCCTGATTTAACATGTGTCCCAGAGTTGTTGTTATGGTTGTTGCTTTTAACAAGATATTATTATTTCTTGTGGTATTAGAATAAGCCAGGATGGGTTTGGTAGATCACTTTGTACTTCCATATTCTACCATGGTCTTCTCTAGTAGTGTGTGAGGTACATGGGCAATAAACAGGGTTCAACAGGTAACAAGAGCTTAAATCTGAACTATCAATGATAACTCCTCTCACTTTTTTGAAAACTTTCTTGACACAGTTAACCGACTCGACCCCTTTATCAGGATGCTGGCTGATAAAGAGTGGTTGCATCCAGGTGGCATTGGACAATTTCTGGTCCTGGGATTGGGAGAAGTGTTTGTTGCTGCTGCCCCTGGTGGCCATCTGGTGTATGAATCAGTCGTGCCTTGGTCCCTGGTGGTGCCTGGGAGATGATGAAGTCGTTAGGCCAGTGGGTGGGATCACTGTGAAATGTGAGAAATGAGAAATTTGGTGAATGTGAAATGTATGTGGGAAGTGGGGGTTCAGCATGCCTGCCAAAGCACTTATACAAGTGGTATGAACAATCCTGCTAAAATGGTTTTGCCATTTACTAGACAATGGAAATCTACAAGTATTTATTTACTTTTATTTACGTTATTGTTTGGTAATGCTTTTTAAAGATTTTGCAGTGAACCCTCTCAGCAGCCATGAACCCTCTCAGCAGCCATGAACTCAAGAAACAAAACAAACGTGGGCTTAGCGAAAAAATTAAGTACAGAATTTTCATTTCTCAGTGACGTTGATGACGAATATATAATGTACCTAAAATATTTGCCAATTTACTATCCACCAGGAGACCTGTAGTAAGAAAAACTGGAAAAAATAAATATGCTGTAGAGGCTCCAGGATTTACTTCAAACCTTAGACATTATTTTAAGATTTTCTTGGACCTGTATGAAATAGGAAGCAACAACTGTTGATGTCTTTAGTTTCATTAGTGGAAGAATTTAGCTGTGGACAGCTAAATGACCCCTTTTTTTATGTTTCAACAGATGCTTCAAATTACAAATTGATCAATTTCAGTAAGTGTTCAATTTTTTTCATGAAATTCATGGAATCAAAGTGAAAAAGTTCATCTGGCCATGTTATAAATACTACTGCGAATTCAATTAAAAAGTTGAACTTTGAAGATAAAATTATTTGTTTTGTGAGGACCATATTAATACAAATTCTGCATACATTCTATCTTTTGTCAATAAATTTCTTGCTAAATAAGATGTTTATGGAGCAGAAATGTTCCATGAAGCTTTGAGAGAATGGTAGTTATTAAAAACAAAATTTGGAAACAACGAGATGTGGAACTTTATCCTATAAAAGCAAGGAAAGAATTGAATAAATTAAACAATGAGGGCTTAATCAATTTATAAAATCTAATTTTGAAATTCTACAACTGCACCTTGGAATATACAAACTTGTGGAATAATTTTTTAGTGGAGTTCCTTGATTTATTTCATAAATATATATTCTGTCCTAGAATGGCATGGAATCCTAAAAGCTAACAATTTTGAAGCATCTACATTATACAAAATATTTTTAAGTATAAATAGAGACAACTTATGACAAGTTTTGCCTAACAAAAGTATTTGTTAAAGAAATCTACTCTGAAAAGAAGCAAACAGAAATCATGTGTGAAAATACATTGACTGAAATACTTACACATTTCAAAATAAAAAGGATAGAATTGAGAATTTCCTCTACTTAGGAGAATTTATTCTGAGCTTACTATGAGCCTTGCCACCTGAAGAGTAATTTTTCAGTTGAAAACACTGTGGGCTACAGAGAGGAATCAACTGATAGGGAGTGTGACAAATTTATTTTAAAAATACATATATAGTAAGACCACAGTGAAAAAATACATTCTTCAGAAATATCTCAATAACAGAGTATAATCAAATGATAAAGCGAGAAAATGGATAAAGTATATGAATATATACCAACAACAATTATTCCACTTAGACTATTTTTAATATTCAGATAATCAACATAAATGTTTCAAACCTTTTTATTTTAATATACGTGAATATGTAGGTTTTTAAGAAACAATTCTTTTTTTGAAAATGGCTTTTACTAAAACTGTTTTATAGATCCAACAACATAAAAAAACCAATTTGTTGGTAAATAGATTTTTTTTTAAGTATATTTATTTATTTTGAGAGAGCAAGAGAGCAAGAGCAGGGGAGAGGCAGAGAGAGAGGGAGAGAGAGAGAGAGTCCCAAGCAGGGAACTCGGGTGTGGGGTTCGAACTCACGAACTGTGAGATCATGACCCGAGCCAAAATCAAGAGTCGAATGCTTAACCGACCTAGCCACCCAGGCGCCACAGTAAATAAATATGCTAAAAGTTATACTTTTTAAATCATTTTAGTCCCCCTTTTATTCTCAAAAATATCTTAATTTGGCAGCTAAATTGTATAGTCACTCTATTTGAAGTCCATATTGGAGAAATAGTTACATCATTTGTGCCCTAAATTGGTGAGAATAGTTCTGGAGTATTTTTAAATGGATTTGGATGGAGGGTCTTTTGTTTTTATTTTAAGGTATAGGCATTGAAAAAAAAATAACTGAGAATATAACATTTTAAAACTGTCTTACTTGACTCTCAGCAAAATATTACCCTACATACATATGAAGTTTGCGTAAGTTCAGCTTGCTGAATTTCAAGGAAGCAGTTAGGAGGACCAATGTGACCAAATGCCCTGGAGGAAGGGGTCGCAGAGACATGGGACTTTCAGTGCTAACACGTGACAGTCTCAGACAAGCCTACCTTGTGGGGGGAGGGTGGGGTCTTCCTACAACTATGACATGAATTCGGCTCCTAGTGTGTTTAGATGGGGCCTGGTTGGCATGGAGAGAAGGGACATCATAAATACTGAGCCTCTGAGCCATGGTTTCAGAAAAGGTACGCTGTACCTCTGTATATCACAGAATAAATAGCCAGCAACTTCCGCGGCCCCCTTATATTCCAGTCCTCCCTTCTCCAACCAGAAAAACCCTAGACAAATATCTTATGATGATTCCCTTCCTTTCACTTTCTCCCCAGGGGAGCCCTGACTTCTCCACACTGCTAACCCTTCCTAATTCCTAACTGTCTCCGCACCTCACAACCCTAAAACCACTACTGCTTTTGAGAGTTAATGCAATATTTGAACAGCATCTGAGGCCTGCTGGACTTTACCAGAATCCAGTTCCCTAGGTATCCACCAAAGAAGCTGAGTCTTGAACCCTTACTGCCCACTTCATTGCTGGGTGCATAGTAAGTTTTCAATAAATAATAATATGTAGAATTTGTGAATGAGAGATCCGAGGTCCCCTATTCGAATAGTGCAAATTTATCAAACTGTACCCTCCCAGCTACCTGGTGAAAGAAAGACATCAGGAGAGGAGGGGAGAGAATAACCACTTTGTTATTCCTCATCTAAAAGCTCACTGGAAGAGGCAGAGAGCAAATGAACCACAAATAAGTTGAGTAAAACTGTTCCTGTCTCCTTTGCCTCCTGGAAGTCGGAGGAGTAGCCACTGAGGGAACCTAACTTTTCCCTCTTGGCTAGTATCAGCTAGTCAGATACTTGAGAGAGAAAGCATATCTAAAATTACTCACATTGGGTCTCCTGGGTGGCTTAGTCGGTTAAGTGTCCTACTCTTGGTTTCAGCTCAGGTCATGATCTCACAATTCGTGGGTTCAAGCCCTGCATAGGGTTCCGTGCCAACAACAAGGAGACTGCCTGGGACTCTCTCTTACTCCCTCTCTCTCCGCGCCTCCCCAACTCACTCTCTCAAAAATACATAAGCTTAATTTTTTTTAATGTTTATTTATTTTTGAGAGAGAGAGAGAGAGAGAGAGAGAGAGAGAGAGAGAGAGAGAGAGCTTGAGCAGAGAAGGGGCTGAGAAAGAGGGAGACACAGAATCCGAAGCAGGCTCCAGGCTGTGAGCTGTCAGCACAGAGCCCGATGATGTGGGGCTCGAACTCAAGAACCCCAAGATCATGAGCTGGGCTGAAGATGGACACTTAACCAACTGAGCCACCCAGGCGCCCCTAAATAAACTCTAAAAAACATTAAAGTTACCCTTATATTTTCCCTTCCAGGAGAATTCACTTCTGAGGTCTTCGAACCAGAAAACAAGAACACTTGACTGTTTAAAAAAACACAGGTAACCAGCACTTTTCAGGTTTGCATGGGGCTCTTTGATTCCCAGGAGGAAAGGTATTATTTCATGCAGAAGTCGGATTTGATAGACTACACATTCCGGGCGTATAAAGGTGATCTGCTGACTACAGCAACTAAGAGGTATGTTCCTCGTCCTCTAGGTGCCTGTGCCGTGTGATAACCAGGAGATACAGCCCAGGGCGGGGGAGTACGTGTTCGACCAAAGCAGCCTCCTACCCGGCACCACCACTACTGGCCGAGAGGCACTGGGCAAACTAGTCTCTTCACCCTTATCCACCTACTAGGGTGGTTACGAGAACGAAGTGAGATCATCCGTGTAGAGCTCTCAGTGACATGCCATGCGGTATTCAAAGGACGGCTGCTTCCTGTTCTGCCTTGGTTGTCACCTAATCATCTGCGATTTCTACCGGAACAATGAAGGTGATGTTTCCACCTCAAAGTAAGCTTATAAGGTATTTGAATCGGAGGGTTACCTGCAGTATGGCTGGCTCTTAAGCCAGGAAATACACATTAAAATTAAGTCAGAGGCTTTTATCCCCAAGCCCACAGGAATGAAAACATTAAAAAACCCAGAACACCAAAATTCTTTGGTTGAATTTAACAGACACTGTATGCTTGTGGACGGCCATGCCAGATCAGGGCTCATTACTTCTCTTGGCCAGAAGTGTAGGTGTCAGGGAAGGCCGCACAGCAGAAGATGCATTTGATGGGAATCTTGAGGACTAGGAACACCCAAGGTGGTCTTCCTACTGAGACCAGCTAATCTAAAGAATTGCTTTAATAGGCTTCTCAGTTGCTAATGATCACACAGTCCTAATCAGCGGTCAAGGAACACTTATTTAATCAACCCAAAGTCCCTGGGCAGCGTGCTCTAACAAGAAAGGTGAATTGCCTGTGTCGTTACCACTAAGTGGCATTCCTTTAACAAAACTGGCAGGCCTTCACTTTCCCAGTGTTCCCCTTGGTGCAAGAAACTGGGTGCTGGCTTAATAACCTTCGGCCATAAAGTACTGTAACATGTTAGCTCATGCTGGATGGCAACAGGTTTGTTTTTCATGATTATGTAATCGACATTCCTTTTCCAAGAAAGGATTTGGAAATGAGCTATTAAATTGGATTGCCAGCAAGCATACAGTCTAAATGCACATACATGTTAAACATGGCAAACTCAGATCCTTCTCAAACTGCCCCTCACCCCATACAAATCTGTGAACTATAAATCAACGGTGACCCGTGAGAAAGTTTGTCCAATAGCTAGCTGAGGTTTCCAAAAAGCATTAAAATGCCTACTAAGGATTTTTAGGGAGGGTATTTGATCTGCTCAGTCTTAAATAGAAACCTAATCATGCAGGCAATCTGGGCACTTGGTACACAAGTACCCATATTAAATTTTCCTTAAAGACTAATATGGTGTTGAAATACCGTGTAAAGAGTGCATACTAGAGTAGGTTCAAAGACTTTAGGTGCTAGGTGGGTATTTATTGGCTAGAATGTTATTTAGAAGAGCGTTCACATTGTTCTTAACTTCCAGGACAAAGCTTAAAACCACAGCAAGTAACTGCTTGGGGTTTTGCATTCCACAGTCTTGGACTCACAGCAAGCTTCCTGTTCCCTCTTGGCTGGCAGACCTGAAGGGCAGACGATGAATGGTTTGATTCTTATAGTTGGAGAATCTGCTCTGGCTTTCAGCCCTTAAGATTCTGAGTGCCAGACCAGGTGCTATTATTTTTTTTAAGCTCCTCCTAGAGATTTGGATTTCACTTGAAGATAATAGCAAGAAAACAGACTGAGCTAGGCATCTGGGCAAAGACCATATCCAATAAAGATCAGACATCTGTGTATATCCCAAAAAGGAGTATTTTGGAATAACCAAGAACCAAACTTGCAAACTATATGCATTCCCTGGGATCTTCTTGGTAGGTTTCAAGAATTAAGAGGAAAAAAAGAGGAAGGAGAAGGAGAAGGAGGAGAACAATACAAGATTCCTAGGCCAACATTTTTTTTTTCCTGAAGGAAATGGCCAATTTTTATTTCAAGTGGTATGGTAATTGTGTGCTTTCTTACACAACTTGTATATATATACAGCTGTATGTTTATGATGAGCTGAAAGTCAAATGCTAAGATTTCCTCTACTGCCTTCACCATTTAAAAGGTGAAGGGCACCAGGTCAGAACCTACCGAAACTGAATGAGGGAATAAGTTGTAACTCTGGAAATGTGTGTGTGTGTGTGTGTGTGTGTGTGTGTGTGTGTGTGTGTGTGTAATTACATAATTCATCTATAGAGGTGACAGAAAACTCTAGATCTTGTCCTTGTATGGAGTAGTTATGAATCTGCTTTGAATTTCAAGTGGAAAACAAATTAAGAGAATACTAGAATACTAGTTATTCAAATAGCATGCCCAAATTAATTGCTTACGGAAAACGGTTAACCTTTTCTTCTCTGCCCCATTATTCCAGCAATTTTAAAGGTCTCATGGCCAAAAGACAGGATCTTGAAGGAGTGGGATTGGAGGAGGAGGTTGAATTTTAACTAGGCTGAATTGGGGACTAATTTCCTTGGCAGTTCAGAAGCTCTTAATGGAGGCTTTCGCCAGACAGAACCAGCACAGGCCACTACTCAGTCACACCAAGACTGTCCCTGACCCTTCTTCCTCAAAGAAGAGGCTTACATCCTTCTCCTGTGAGGCAGCCCTTCCCTTAGGCAGACGACTTTCCTCAGTGCCCACCCCTCTCCCCACCACCACCATCACTGTGCTCATTCTGACCATTGTGCCCTGTCAGATTCTGACTGGAATTCTCTCTCCTCACTTCTCTTTAATCCAGACTTTACCTACTTGCAGGCCCACTCCAGGTCCTGAAAAAGGACCAAAACAAAGGACCTCAAACCAATGATATTTTCTTTCTTGTAAGCCATCATCAAGTGGCTGCAGTTTTCACTATTTCTGGTAGTATCTTTGAGCTAGCTGGTCAACCAGAGACAAAAACCCTTCTCTTTTCTTCCCCAGCTATGCTCTTTCTTTTCCTTTAAAAAAGAATTAACTTTATGATCTCTCTGCCTGGTGCATCATTGTTTACTATACCCATGGAGATAGAACATAATTGAATTTTCACTGCTATGGCATGTGGGCATCATGTTATTTCACCTTCTCAATCCACTGCACATCAAGCCCATATCTGGTTTTTGCAGAAGTTCTCTGACATTAGAACTTAAAAGCAGTCTTGAAGAATGAAAGCTATTTCTACAACAAGGGCAGGAGAAACTGAGGAAGAAAGTAGTACATAGAGGGTGTATTATGTTACTTACACTCTGGGGACCACAGGCAGAGAAGTGACACGGAGAAGCTTTTTAGAAATATGGTCCAAAGACACTAGGGAAAACCCTTTCTCTATTGACAAAAATGTCTTCAAGGCTTTTGACAACAAATGAAAAGTAAAAATGTTGTTCTACTTAGGCCTCATTAAGTTTTTTAAGTCTCGCTTTAAAATAATAGAGGTAGATACAGGGAATAGAGCTCCCATGAAAGAGAAGTAATTCTTTCTCATGAGTCTAGACTTCTCTACCTAGGGAAGCCTAAAGGAAATTGAGTGCAGTCAACCAGCAAGGGTGAGCAGAGATAATTGAAATGCACTGATAATTCAGAATCTCATTTCCACCTCATTAATTTCAACCTCTGTTCCCTTCTCTTGGTACTTCTAAAGAAAAGCAAGGTAGACCAAATTGAAGATAATATCCTGTCCCCACTCCTGCCTTCCCCCCACCCCCTGAGGTGCTCAGTGGGTTGGTAGAAGATCATTATCACAAGAAGGAGGCAAAGCAAGTGGCCCACATGATTCACCATCCAGCTAGCCGCCCCCCCCCCCCCCCCGCCACTGCCCATCGCTTATTTGTGCAAAGATTGCAGGTGGGGGTCACTTGATATGTTTCCCATTTGCAAGTACCCTAGATTTTTCCAAGTTTGGGAATCTTAGGATAATTATGGCTAAAGAAGTTACTTGACTACAGTTAGTAAACTCTGTATTTTTACTCTCCCTCCCATTCTTTGGGAAAGGGTGGCAATTTTGCATTGTTTTCAGTAGGATGTGCCTCTTAATTAATCACTGGAAAATGATCAAGGCTCTGTCTTTCCCAAAAATTTTCCCCTGTCATTTTATAATGTGCACTCTTCCTGTTATGGTATAAGGAGAAAGGTGCTTTACTGTTATGTCATTATAAAAAAAAGAAAGAAGAAGAAAGATACCTATTTTCTTGCAAGGAAAACTTCAGGATTCTCAAATACTAAGTAACACAGCTGGGTGCTAATCTGGGAAACACCAGACATTAATTAAGTATTCTGGAATAACCAGGTTCAAGTACAAAAAAAAAAAGAATATTTAGAGTCATAGAAAGCCACGGTTTAGAGAGAGGAGGAAATCAAGGCGAAGATGTACACAGTAGGGACTAAACGGAGAAGGGATTGGAGAAGGTAGTTTCCTCTGAGGGTTAGAGTGAGCCTTTCTCAAAACGGTGCCGTAGACAGACCCTTTCCCTTTCTTTACCAAGACCAGTTTAGAATGTCCAATAACAAGATAACTATTATTACTACTTGTAGAGTTTATATTTTGACAGTGTTTGTGACAATTTAGTATCCTCTCTAAGTGGCAAAATTCTTGACTGGAAAAATACAAGTGAGGGGGAATTTATGGAGGCAATTCCCTAGCCTACAAATTCTATTGCCCCGTCAAGCATGTCTCAGTCCAGCCTTGGGAATAGTAATGAGGAAAAAAATCTAGGCCCTTATCAAGGTACCTGGTGTGAGCAAATAAGATGCATATGCCAATGGCATAGAAATGAAGATTGAAAAGAGTCAAATCCTTCTAGCAGGATATGACAGTTTTATGTGTCAATTTGATGAGGCTCTAGTATCCAGTTTTTTAGTCAAATACTAAGCTAGGTGTTGCTGTGAAGATATTTTGTATATGTAGTTAATATCCAAAATCAGTTGACTTTAAATAAAGGAGACAATTCTAGGTAATGAGAGATAAAGCCTCATCCAATGAGCTGAACTTTAAGAGCAAAACAGATTTCTCCGAGGAGGATAAGAAATAAGCCTAATGACTACAGCATCAGCTTCTAACTGAGAGTTTCCAGCCTGCTGGACTCACCCACAGATTTCAGACTTGCTACCCCAACAATGTATGTATGTATGTATGTATGTATGTATGTATCTATCCATCTATCTATCTACCTATCTATCTTATTGGCTCTGTTTCTCTGGAGGACCTTGATACGGAGAATAATGAGTGAAGACCTGGGGAAGGGATCTTTGAACTAAGCCTCAATGAATCAGGAGCCAACTACATGGAAAGTAGAGGTTAATTATGTTCCTTGCAGAGGAAAGAGCATAACCAAAGGTCCTGATATAGGAAGGAGCTTGGCATAAATAAGGAAGTTAAAAGAAAATCAGGATGTCTTAGGTACAATGAGAAAAAGAGAAATGGCCCAATATGGGATTGGAGAGGCTTGCAAAGGTCAGATCATGCAGAACTCTTAGTAAAATAGTTGGACTTTTTTTTTTTTTCCAAATTACAGTAGGAGGCCATTGAAGGTTTTTAACCTGGAGAAAAATGGCTGCCTCATGGAGAAGGGAATGTAGGCAAACTCTTAGAAGTTTACTGTAGTGGTCCGGGTGGGAAATGATGATAGCTTGGCCCAGCGTGCTGGCAGAGGCAATGAGAAGATGTGGGCTGATTCAAGGTTGTTAAGACGCATGGATGAAGAAGGTGAGAAGTTATGACATCGAGAATGCTCCTAAGTTTCTGGCTGGTATAGGTGTATAGATGGTAGTGCTACTAAACACATTAGGGTAGACTGAAAGAGGAACAGGATTAAAAAACACGTGAATTAAGAATTTAGTTTTGGGGTGCCTGGCTGGCTCAGTTGGTAGAACATGCGACTCTTGATCTCCAAGTCGTGAGTTTGAGTCCCATGTTGGGCATAGAGCTTACTTAAAAAAAAAAAAAAGGTATTTAGCTCTAACATGGAGCTCAGAAGAGAGATTTCAGCATGAGATGTACATTGGAGAGTCATCGTTTACAGATGACATTTGAAGCCATGTGAATGGACATGATTAATCAAGGAGAGAAGGAGATTAATCAAGGACAGAGAGTACCCAGGACTGAACCCTGAGTAATTCCAACATTTAGAGATAGGGTAGAGAATAGGTAGCTAGAGAAATGGGGCAGCGCATGCCAAGGGGGGTTATGTTTCAAGAAAGAGGTAGTAGTCAACTGTGTGAAATGCTGCCAAGAAGCCAAGGAAAATGAGGACAGAAAAATGAACATAGGGTTTGGGACCTGGCCCACCACCCTGAGTTCTGACGTCTAGTGTGTCTGCTTAGTTACTTCATGCTTTCTCATGTAACATTCACAACACGTTTATCTCAGGTAGACCACCTATCATGGCTAATTTCAAGGAGAGTACTGGACTTCCTAGGTATTGTTTTTCATAATTGGATGTATATGGAGACCTGTTTGTTTGCTCTGAAGGAGGAGGAAGGAAAGGTGTTGGTACGTGGGCACTTGGGGACAAGGAAGGAAAAGAGAGATAGGGAAAGGAGAGGCAGGATGTTCTGCATTCCCCGGCCTGCTGTTAGATATCATATCTGATCTTTAGGAAGCACCTCATATTAAAGAAAACTTGTTTTAAATATTAAAGTATCCCAAATTCTAGGCTGGGAGACCTATTCTTTCTCTTAATATTGTTTTCTTTTCCTTCATTACATTTAGCAAGACTTGTAATTATGAATATATTTGGTATAATCATTTATTTAACATTTAGGTCTGTGTTAGCTGTAGCTTTCATGACACAAAGAGCCTATGTGGCTGTAAACTCTTGTGTCTACTGTCTAGCACAAGACCTGACACACGGCAAGAGTTCAAGATACAGTGGTTGAATTAATAAATGATGCTAGCTTATGTAGGAATGGGAAATTACAGCCCTAAGTTTCTAGGCATAAATAAATTAGTGGACTAAAAATCAGTGGTCTTCTATGTTTTTTCGGATGTATTAATTAGCTGCCTGTTCATACCGTTCTCCTGCTTTAATAGACAAGTGGTGGCAGGCACTGTAAATTTAAGAAATGATATGGGAAAAGCACAAGAAATTGAGGAAAGTTTATGTACTAACTTACTTTGGGGGGATTTTAGAAATATTTTGTATTCATAAACCATTTTTTGTATTTTACCCATAGAATACCTCAGTACTTACGTAGACTTCTGTACTGGTGTTTGAGGATTGAAAGGTGATTTATGACTGATATGTCCATAAAAAGCCAGAGGCACAGTAACCGTGGTTCTAGAACCACAAGAAGTCTACTTGTTTGGTTCCTAGAGCATTGGTCCCAACCACTATTCTTCAAAATAGGCTTGAGGAAAGGGGCACGTGATGGAACCAGGAACTTCTAAAGCCAGTGACGTAGCAGCAGACTTGTCTCAGGAAAATCAAAGAATCGTACAATTTTAGAGTTAAAAGAGACTTTAGGCCAATTCACCTTAATGTATAGTCTGGAAAACAAGGACCTATAAGTGAATTCTAGAGTCATAAGCCCAGTTTATTATACAGTTTGTAATAATGTCACTCATGCCTGACCTCAAGCTCAGATCCTAAATTAGGTGTAAATCTGTGTAAATATTTTTTAAATTCTTATTTATTTTGACAGAGAGAGAGTACATGCACACGCGCAAGCAGGGGAGGGGCAGAGCGGTGGTGGGAGGGAGAGAATCTCAAGCAGGCTCCATGCTGTCAGCGCAGAGCCTGGCACAGGGATCGATATCATGAACCATAAGATCATGACCTGAGCTGAAATCAAGAGTCAGATGCTTAACCAATTGAGCCACCTAGGCACCCCTAAATTTGTGTAAATATCAAACTCATATTATAATCAATACTGATGCACATAATATAAAATGAGTCAATGGTTATAGCCTTGGTGATTTACCTTGAGTAAGAAACAATCCCCAAATATATTTATTTCACGAGTTTGGAGTTTTTTATATTAGGTTTCCTCCAAAGTGAATCCCTGCTGAACTACTCTAATGAAATCCCACTTTAGTACAAAAAATATGTCACTTTTGGGGCACCTGGGTGGCTCAGTCGGTTAAGCATCCGACTTTGGCTCAGGTCGTGATCCTGCGGTCCGTGAGTTCGAGCCCTGCGTCGGGTTCTGTGCTGATAGCTTAGAGCCTGGAGTCTGTTTCAGATTCTGTGTCTCCCTCTCTCTGACCCTCCCCTGTTCATGCTCTGTCTCTCTCTGTCTCAAAAATAAATAAATGTTTAAAAAATAAATAAATAAATAAATAAATAAATAAACGTTAAAAAAAATATATATATATATGTCACTTGCTCCCGTTACAAACTCTTGCTGAGACCTTGGTGAGCTCACCATGTGTCACATGGTGAGACCAGAGCCATGTTTTCCAACAGCCCAGGCACAGCTATCAATAGGTGGAGTGGAGGGTCTCTTGTACCTGAATCGTAAATCCCTATCCTGCCAATTTTTTGCAACTCACCTGTTTCTGTGTACTTTTGAGGAAATTGATAGTTTTATGTGGCCATATATTAATATTTACTTTCTTGATAACAGAATTTGGTTAAGAAATGGCTAATTCTCCATAAGTGTAGAGAGTTTTCTCAAATTATTTTTCTAGAGTACTTGCTTCCTACAATAAAATTGGGAGCAATGGCTTCACTGGCTGCAAATCGGTAAAAGTGAGTATCAGTCGTATGTAAAAGACACATACAGATGTAACTAACTTTATAGAGCAGCTCTTTACATAGATTAAAATGTTTTGTTCCTTATTATAGTACTGGTGTTTTCCCTTTGTATGATTTTCAGATCCTAGGAAGTTTGAAGTTAGAATCCTTCTGTGGCCTTCATTCACAGTTTGTAGAGTGAAGTGCTATTTTAGCCAGAAATGATATTTTCATGTGCCTACTAAGGCTTGTTTTCTTAAATCCCAATCCTGTTTTCATGATTTGATTATGCCATAACAGTTTTTGAGGCTTTATGCCAAATATCATTTAGTTTGAATGATTCTTTTTTAAATGAAAGAATACAGGAAAATGTGGTAATAATGTTCTTTCAAGAAAACAAGTTACTGAACATTCTCCCCATATTCTATTATTTAAAAAACTACACCACCCATCTTTATCAAAGAGCATGTATTCATCCAAAATGCTGTCGTTAGTTAGAGGAAGGTATTGAAAGATGGCAACAAAGACCTATTTTGGTCTAAATATGGAAGGTGTCTTCCTCAACCGTGTATTCTCAGCACTTAGCAAACAATAGGGGATTATTAAATACTTTTGAGATAATGTTAAGATCAACTATGTGCACAGGAAATAATTAACATTAATTCATCTGCCTATAGTCTATAAGAAATAGATTGGATTTAGCACAAATGCAATCATATAAGTGTTCATAAGGAGTTTGTAGAAAAACTGGGTAGAAAAGATGCTCTCTTTAATTGGAAAAGTATCATAAAAATATTCCGTTGACTTGATAGAACATATGGAGCTGGCTGGGCAGATGGGTGGGAGTAGGTGGTTCCTGGCATGTGGAAGGGCCCCACAAGTCCATCTTCCTGCTCCTTGTCAGAAGAGAAATAATGATATACACACTAAGTGTTTCTCTCTGTTTTTAAATAAGGTTCATCTAGTTATGATACTTGGTCTCTATTTATATTTTTATGCTTTCTGAGCTTTCTGTTCTCCTCTTTCCTGGACAAGTCTACTGTGATGAACTTATCAACTATTTTAATGGAATAATTCTAGGTGACACAAATGGTGTAAAAAAAAACTGAATTGAGAGGATTGGTCAGTTCTTTTGCTGCCCTCTCCAGGGCTTACCTCAAGATTTGGGTCTCCTGATGTCCAATCCAGATCATGGACCATGGGGTGTGTGCATGTGTAGGCATTTAAAAACCTCCATATAAATTTAATAAAATTTTAAAAATTAAAATCAACAGTCCTGTTCACATTTTAAAGGAGCCTTTGGTTATAGTTACTTGTTTTTTAAAATTTTTTTTTTTTTTAAAGTTTATTTATTTTTGGGACAGAGAGAGACAGAGCATGAATGGGGGAGGGGCAGAGAGAGAGGGAGACACAGAATTGGAAACAGGCTCCAGGCTCTGAGCCATCAGCCCAGAGCCTGACGCGGGGCTCGAACTCACGGACCGCGAGATCGTGACCTGGCTGAAGTCGGACGCTTAACCGACTGCACCACCCAGGCGCCCCTATAGTTACTTGTTTTTAGTGAAGATTCCTTCCACCCAATCTAGAACAAATTTTTTTCCTAAATTTGAGATTTTTATATTATATTATCTCCAAAGTGAGGTACCTTTGAACTTGCTTTGCTGGGTCCAAATCTCAAATTTAGTGCAGGTGAAAATGTCATTTTCTCCCCTATGTTGTTAACTATTCGGCCTATGTACTTCCAGACTTAAAAAAAAATCTTGTGTATGTGTTGCCCCAAATGTAGGATGACTCACAGTCAGCATTTTGTAGCAACTAATGCTTAATCTTGGCTTTTTCTTGCACTTAAGGGGAAAAAAAATTCAAAACACACAAAACTTTTGTCTGCATCAGTACAGAATTAAAGTGATTATCTCTGGGGAGTGTTAAAATGGAAGTGGGAGGATGTGAAAACAGATAATCTTCCTTTTAATCAAATACTTCAATATTGTTTGAAATGAGAACAGATGATTTTTGTAATATATCCATTTTTAAACTTTTAATTATTATTCACTTTTCAACCTCGTTATTTCATATTCATACAAAATTAACCAGGATAGTGTGACAAACTCCCGTATACCTGTGGCTCAGCCTCAATAATGGTCAACTCGTTGACAGTCTTGTTTTATGCACATTCCATTTCCCACCTCTGTGTTACGGGAAACAAAATCAGATATTACATTTCAACCACAGATATTTCTTTATTTTTTAATTTTTATTTACTTTAGAGAGAGAGAGCGTACGAGTCGGGGAGAGGGGCAGAGGGAGAGAGACAGAATCCCAAGCAGGCTCCACACTCAGCACGGAGCTTGACACCGGGTGGGATCTATAACCCTGGGATCGTGACCTGAGCCAAAGTCAAGAGTTGGACACGCAACTGACTGAGCCACCCAGGTGCCCCTGTAGATATTTCAATATATGTTTCTAAAAGAAGAGGACGCTTGGGGTGCCTGGGTGCCTCAGTCGGTCGACCTTCTGCCTCTGGCCTCAGGTCATGATCTCGAGGTTCGTGGGTTTGAGCCCCACGTCAGGATCTGTGTGAGGGCTCAGAGCCTGGAGCCTGCTTCCGATTCTGTGTCTCCCTCTCTCTCTGCCCCTCCCCTGCTTGCTCTCTGTCTCTTTCTCAAATAATGAACATTTTTAAAAAATATAAAAGAAGAGGACTCTTTATTTTTAACATAGACACAATACCAGTTATCATATCTAAAATATTTTACAATAATTCATTAATGTCTAATCAGTGTTCAAATGTCTTCATAAATGGCATAAACAGCTTTTTGTTTGAGTTTACTTAAATCAGGATACAAATAAGGTCACATGTTGTGATAGTTGATACATCTTTTAAGTCTTTTTTAATCTGTAAACTTACCCCTAATTCATTCCCTTATTGTTGAGATGTATTTGTTTTTAAAGAAAAATTTCATCTAGAGTTTTCCATACCTCACATTTTGCTGACTGCTTCTCTTGAGGTCTGTTTGAACATATTCCTGGGCTCTTGTATTTTTTTTATAATTGATAGCTGGTAGCTTAATCTATTCTAGCAGTTTGATCAGATTCAGGTTATCTCTTTCAAAGCAAGATAGTGATAGTTTAGTGTCTCTTTTTTGTGACGTTAGCAACCACTGAAGCTCATGCCTTGATCCTACTTTATCCAAGGTGGAAAAATGATGGTATTCTAATATCATCTAATGATGATTTTATCATCCCTTCTATTTGTTATCTAGGATATTTCTATAATGAAAAAAACCTCCTCATCTGCTACTTGATTTTCCGTGGTATAATTTCTTAGCGAAAACAAGATGGTTTCTTTCCGTCCCTCTGTTTATCATTTTTCAAAATAATGAGTTGGTTTTAGTGGTGACTAATTATTTTTCTCATATCATTTGACAAACAGTTGAAATGTTACAACTAATTGCCATTATCATCCTTCTAGACGCTAAAATGGACCCATCTTTAGCCACTGAGAGTCTCTTCAAGGTGGTTCCTGAATCCTTTGATGATGACTCTAGTGTTCTTTTGATTGCTTTCTTGTATATTTCTTTCCTCAGACCTGGAGTCCACCATTTCTCTAAGGAGCCAGATTCCATTTAGTGGAAAATACCTGGAATGAAATAATTGTTTTAGTTGGATGTATACTTCGACCCAATCATCTGTCAGCAAACCCTGAGTGTTGGGATTAAAACACAGATTTGGAGTAAAAAAAAAAAAAAAAAAGACTAGGGTTTGAATCCCATCACTTGCCAGCTTGGTGATCTTAGAAAATTTACAGGGCTGTAATGTGCAGCAACACAGCAAAGCAGCAGAGGCTAGAAGCACGGCGGCCCCGGTATTCTCTCCTGCACAGATGCCATAGGAAAGGATGAACCTGACAGCTGTTCTCAGCAATGAGTCCCAGAAACTCCTGAGGTGGATAGAGGTTGATTCTGTCCACGGGCAGGGAAAGTAGCCAGGGGTAGGGAAGGCCTAGGGTCACAAATAGGGACCAGGTTTGGGGGACAATGTTTTAGTTCTGCCCTTTCATCATCCCTGTATTGCCCTAGGCAGATTTCCCCCTTCCTTTTGGTGATGATTGTAGGGGCAGGGTATCAGGGGACAGGCCAGAAGCAGTGGGTAACCACAAGGCAGAGCTCTGACCTGGTAGAGTGATGAGCAGATGGCAAGGAGTATAGCTGGTCTGACCAGTCCCCAAGAACTCCCCTCCACACACACACACACACCCCTGCTCTCACCCTCCTGTGGGCATCTGCTTGTAATACAGAGTGGCTGCCTCCAATAAAAGATTATTCAGAGGTTCTTTGGAGACCAGGTGAGCACAGTGCCATGTGTCTCCCACAAAGGCACATGGCAGCCAGCACACACACCGATTCACCTGGAGAAGCACAGTCTTGCTAGATGTCTGCCCCTCTCCACGGGTGCATTTTCCTAATCAAGGCAGCTCGATGTCCGGAAGGGGCAAGGATGGGCTCAGAGGGCAGGTTCTGAGAGCTGCAAGTTGGGAGGACAACAAATGGAATAACTTATACCGGAGAAGGCAGAACTCATGAAAAAACAGGAAAAGAAGTAAAAGCCAGAGTAATAAATATGCTTAAAGAAATGAGAGAATTTACTGGGAACAGAAAGTGAGAATAAGCAGTTGAGTAAAAGAATTAGAAATATTAAGAAGTAGTTCTGCCAGACAGAGGCAAAGAGTACTGTATGATATCATTTATATGTGGACTCCAGAAAGAAAGAAAGAAAGAAAGAAAGAAAGAAAGAAAGAAAGAAAAGGAGAAAAGGAGAAAAAGAGAAAAAGTTAAACTCAAAGAAACAAAGGGTAGAACAGTGGTTGCCAGGGGCCGGGGGCTGGGGAAAATAGGGAGAGGTTGTAAAAGAGTACAAACTTCCAGGGCTCATGGGTGGCTCAGTCAGTTAAGCGTCTGACTTTGGCTCAGGTCATGATTTTGTGGTTCATGGGTTCGAACCCTGCGTCGGGTTCTGTGCTGACAGCTCAGAGCCTAGAGCCTGGTTTGGATTCTGTGTCTCCCTCTCTCTCAGCCCCTCCCCCACTCACGCTCTGTCTCTGTCTCTCTCTCTCTCTCAAAAATAAATAAACACTAAAAAAAAATTTAAAAAACACTCCAAAAATAATAGTAATAAGTATCTAGTAAATATGTGAGCTGGAAGATTAGGCCAAGGAGTTTTGCCTGGAGGCACTGCAAAAGGACAGGGTAAAGAATGGAAAAGAAATTTGGAGAATCAGACATGTGTCCAAGTCCATTTGGTAGGGACACCAGAAGAACAAAAGGAAATGGAAGGAGGCCAATAGTTCAAGCAATAATGACCAAGAATTTCCTAATGTCACACAGTGAGTGAGTGGCAAAGCCAGGAGGTCAGGCCAGGCAAGCTAGCTGGAGCACATACTCTGGACGACTATTTACTGCCGTGGGTCTACTCTATCAGCTGCCAGTCTGGAGGAGGAGGAGAATGAAGTTGGGCATAGGACATAAAGAGGGGACGAATACACAGTAAGCAGAAGAGAGCCTGTGCATGAACTGAGGGAGACGGTGTGGCAGGAGCTGGGGAGAAGTCTGGATGCCTCAACTCAATGCCACTGAGGTCTTTAAAAACAAGCATCGAAACCCCCCAAAACACAGAAACCACAATCTAAAAATAACAACAAAAACAGACAAGTCACTTCCTCTCTCTAATCCTCAATTTCTTCATCTATAGATGGCAGACAGTAACTCCCACGTCATAGGGCTGTTGTAAAGATGAAATCATAGAATATAGGTAGGATTCTGAGCACAGAAAACAATGGCGTATACTGACATAAAATAATACAATTTCTTATTTAACAATTCAATAAATACTTGTTGAAGATCTATGCTCCAGGCAGTGGAATACAAAACAGACAAAAATCTTTGAAGCTATGGAATTTCTGGGGTAGAAGGTGGGGTGGGGGGGAAGGAAAAAGGCAATACACGTAAATAGATAACAATGTGAGGCACTGTGAGTGCTAATAACGAAATTAGAGCAGGGTAAAGGAATAGAAAATGGTGTTGTGAAGAGGTACTATTTTGGCAGGATGGCTGGGAAAGGTCTATGGAAGGAATAAGGTGAGTGAACGAGGCAGGAAGCATCTGGAGGAGTGGAGTTCTTGGTGGCAGTAACAGCAAGTGCAAAGGTCCTGAGGTCGGAGAGTACTCGGCATGTTCAAGGAATGGCAGAATGCGGATACCCTGCTTGGGAGCAGAGTGAGCCAGGGAATAGCAGTTGGAAATTAGGTCAGAGAGGTAGCCAGTGGCCAGATCATTTGGGTCTTCATCCATCACTAACAATTCAGCTTCTCTTTCATTATTTGAAAACTTTGTCTTTGCGTACTCCACTAAATCGGAGGTGCCGACCGTGGAAGGGAGCCTTCTTATTTAGCAAATTCTTTCCAGCCTCTATGATTTAGTATGGTGGAAGACACCTCTGCCTTCTAGTTGAGCAGAAGACACCTCAAAATTGAGCTTCCTGGGCAATTGCCTTCTCCCTGCTGGCCACAGGAAGTATCTTTTGATCCACAGTGGTCATTCCAAACCAGTCCTCTAATTGCCCTTGTCCAGGTCTGTGGGAATTACTCAGAAATGTTTGAAGTCCCAGAGCCAGGCACACTCTGAGTCACCCCTTAGTCTAGGGGAGGTGGCCAGGAAGCAGCCAGGATTAGGACAGGTTTTGATTTAGTGCTGTTGGATTCTCTTACACAGCCCTGCCCATACCCGAGGGTAACCCTATCTCACCCCTGCAGGCTGAGGTGCCCATGTACTTTAGAAAGGCATCCTAAACATGACCCGATCCTTCCCTCCCCCAGCGAAGGTTGTTCCTTTTCACTAATCACAGCAGAAGATTCCTTTCATCTCCCATACCTCTCAGAGCACGAGTGTTCTGGCCACAGCTGCCCATGTCAGAAACCAATGCACCCTGTTCTTGTTTTCCTTTCCAGTCATCTCTGGATTTGTAATCCGTCTGGAAGGCTGTCCATTTCTCACCTCCATAAATCTGGTAGCGCAGTTTGCATTATTACCTGCCGACAACTTCTTCTAGGTGTTTAGATTGTATTTAAAAAAGCACGCCCAGAACTAAGGAGATGAAGGAAAAATAAACTAAGGAATTGCTGCCTATGTGGGGTTATATTTAAATTTGTCATCTAGGACTTCTGGAAGGAGAAGAGTCAGTGGCCCATAAGATGGTAACCGAGCTTTCTTACGTTGCACACTGTCCCAGAGGTTTGGTGCAGCTATCAACGTTAACACACAGAGACAGTGTCAGGAAGAGAGCCATATCTGGACTGGCCCCTTGATTCTGAACACCATAATTATGAGAAGGTAAATACAGACCCTTTAGCTCCAAAGGTTTTTTTTCTGAGGTTGGTGGAAAGGACTCAAAAATGTACATCGTGAAGATGGGAATCTGTTGACCTTTTTTACTCAGAAATGTGGGGCTGGCTTGACTTAGTGTAATAATGTGCTTCACCATCACTCTCCTTATCTCTTGTGAACAATAATTTCAAGATTTCACTCAGAATTTCTCTATCCCAGTAATTCTTAGCAACCTGGCACTTATTCCCACTAGCATGCCACAAAATGGCCTCAGGCAGACATTCTGAAGAAGCTTAGACGGGGATAATTATAGCTTCGTGTACCTGCCCTCACGCAGCTCAGTGGAGGTGTTGATGGCTCCTTGGTCAGCCATGACAAATTCTATAGCTGGGTACCTCCCTAAGAGCTGGGCCAGGTAGGAATAGAAGCGGGAAGAAAAACAGTGCAGCTCAGTTCACGGAGGAGAGAATCACAACTAACTATTCTGAGAAATTAGGGTATTGGTATTTCTGACCTTCTGAGATGGCTGTCACGAACAGAAATGACTCGACACTCCCAGAAGGCGTGACTTCGTGCCAGTCCAAAGCAACCTCTTGTGTGCCGGAGGAACCATGGACCTGACTTGCTACTTCTGACTCCACGCAGGTGAGAACATCAACTCATGGGCGTCTCGGGGACTAATGAAATAAGCAGTAGCAAGGTATTAAAGTTCTTCGAAAGGATTTGCTGTCTGATCTTAGAGCAGCAGCATCCATTTCCTCTTTTGCTGGGAACACTCAGATAAACGTGGGAAAGGAAGGACTTGAAATAACTGGAGACGTAAACTCTGGATATGTGTCTTCTCGGTAGCACAATTTATTATTGGCCAAGTAGGGCTGTCCCCTGGGGAACCACTGTAAGGGGGGGAGTTTAGAACACACTCTATCCTGCCGATGTTTTTATGTCCCCTGTTTTTACTATCCCATTTAATTTCGGCCACCTGACTCACAGTGGTACTTAAAAAACTCTGCAGCAACATAATAGAATAAAATGAACGTGAACTTCAGAAGTAGAGATGAGGAGGCCTGAATCTTGGTTCTACCATTCACTTAGGTACTTGATGTTTTAGTACATATCTAAGTACAAGGTACTTAATGTCTTGAGGTCTCAGTTTATTTCTCTGGGAGACAAGAAGAAACACTAACCTGAATGTGTTAGTCTGCCCAGGCTGCCATAACAAAATACTACGGACTGTGTGGCTTAAACAACAGAAATTGATTTTCTCACAGTGCTGGAGGCTGGAAGTCCAAGGTTAAGGTGCTGTCAGGGTTAATTTCTGGCGAGGCCTCTCTCCTTCTTTCTTGCTATGTCCTCATGTGGCCTTTCCTCTGTGCATGCACAGAAACAAGGGCTCTGGTATCTCTTCCTCCTGTTAGAAGGATACCAGTCCTACTGGATAAGGGTCTCACCCTTATGACCACATTTAACCTTTAAAAAAATTTTTTTTAATGTTTATTTTTGAGAGAGAGACAGAGAGAGACAGAGAGAGACAGACAGAGACAGACAGAGAGAGAGAGACAGATCCGAAGCAGGCTCCAGGCTCTGAGCTGTCAGCACAGAGCCTGACATGGGGCTCGAACCCATAACCATATCATGACCTGAGCCGAAGTCGGACACTCAGCTGACTTAACCTTAATTATCTCCACAAAGGCCTGATTTTCAAATACGATCATATTGGGGGTTAGGACTTCAACATATGAATTTTGGAGGAACACAGTTCAGTTCATGACACTCAAACACTGTCACAAGGATTATTTCAGATTATATATACACAGGACCTAGCCTTGTTCCTACAGCATAGTAAGTGCTCAATGGATATTGATTCCCTTACCTTCCACCCTGTGTCACTTACCTCCCTAGTGGGTCGCTTTCTTCTCTACACATGAGAAGCTGGATTTGGCCCTTTGCATAGATGGAATAGATAGTTACAGAGTGAACAGAGGGATTCCCAAGACTTGAGTTTGGTAAAAAATTTCTCCCTTCCCTCATTGGTGTGGTTTCCAGTTGTAGGCCTCCTTTTCCCAGCTACTGTCTCCATTCTGGGAACTGTCCTTTCCAAACGAAGGGCTGGGTCCAGTCACAGCAGCCTGTTCCTTCTCCAACGCCCTGGTTTGACATCTCAAGCCACGTTCTTTCTCCTGAGAATCTGGATATGAGATTCAGTCCCTGCTGAAGGACAGAAACCAGCCTGCAGATACAGAACAAGGTTGATGATGTTGGTAGGTACCATAATTGAGAGCTCAGTGTGTGTCAGGTACCGTTCTAAGAGTTTTTCACATGTTGACTAATTTAATCATCACCACAACTCTACGAAGTAGATATGTTCATCATTTCCCCCTTTTTACATCACTTCCCTTTTTGAGGAAATTCAGGTGTGAGAGTATTTGCCCAGGGTCACATAGCTATTAAGTCTGGACACAGGCAAGTGTAGAGGATCTTACCTCCAGACAGAAAAGCAGAGTATCCTCGCGGTTCTTTGGTCTTGCCCTTCTTTCTCACGGATTCCATGACATGTTTCGGTATCTTGCCAATGAATTCCTTTTTTGCTTTAACAGTCTGAAGTGGGGTTTTGTTCTTAAACCAAGGGAACTTGTGTTAAGACGGTGGCCCTGGCCTATTAGATCTGTTGCACTCAACATTAGAGGATGTTTTTGAGATTAACAACCATAGATAAGTGACTATGGAAAACGGTTTGTTAATGATTCAATTCCATTACAAAGTTTAAAATTGGTTAAATCACAATGAAGAAGGTCTCCTAGAAGAGATTACGGGAGCAGTAAAAGCCTCCTTTTCCGGAAAACACATGATTTTAAGCAGTAACGATGGGGTAAGCTCATCACTAGCAGTGTGCCCTACAGAGGACGTGGTGATTTGATGTGTGTGTGCATATGCCAGTGTGTTGGGAGAGAAGTTGTGTGTTTTCTATCAAGCCTGGAAAAGCTGGAAGGCAATGTTGGGGCTGAGGGAGGTGAGGAAAGGTGAGCCAGGTGAATACGATCGGAGAGCTTGTGCCTTTAAGGTATGATTCAAAGGGTGTTTGCAACCCAAGGCGAAATTAGTACAGAAGGATAATGAATACATTGAAATTGGTGAGATACTTAATACTGCCTAGGTTTTATTTCCTTTAAATCTTGCTGAAAGTACCAATTATGCAGGTGCATTACTCTTTCTAGAGTGTTCTTGATTAATACATACTGCTAGTGCATTGACTTTTTAAAGAGTAACCAACTGGCTGAATCATGTACATTTTCGTTGGAAAAACTAGTGATGTGCCTAGAGCGAGTCTGCCTGATGTCCAGATAGCTAGCTGACATCATTGCCCAGTGGTCAACTGTAGCCGCCAGAAGAGCTGGCAAAGCGTCTCAGGACACTGATTCGCCTTTCTCCTCCCAGCCTGAAAAAAGTACAACCTCAAAATGTTTGTGTTTGACATTCTTTCCAGAAGGAAGTAACAAGGAAATAATTCACTTGTGGCTTAGGTTGACTGGCATGGAAATGGAGGCTCTTTCTCCTTTGGCTCAGGTCAGGGAGTAGTCAGTCCCTGTGGGAGGCAGAGCGCCTTCTGCTGAAGAATGGGCAAAGGAAAGAGAAATGAAATGGAGAGGAAATGGCCAGAGAGGAGGATGCGTCAGGAGCGGGAGAGTTGAAACATTAGGACACATGACGAAATGGAGACACTGTGTGACATGAAAGGATGCAGGTAATGCCAAACCTCCAGACTACAGAGCAAACCCAAATAAACAGTGTACTCTTTCATCTAATCTGTGCCTCCATAAGTCTCTCATCATTTTCCCAACATTTGAGAAGAATGTGACTTCCTGGCTTAGTCAACCTTGGGAAAGGCTGGGGTGGGGGCCCTTCTCTTACTCAAACGAAAAGCCTCAAAGATGCAACCAGGAGGGAAGAAGGGCTCAGTCTTCTGCGTCAGAAATGATTCTTCCAAAGCAGGTACCACGAAACTATCTCTAAAGGGAGAATGCGCAGTGCCCTGGTCACCACATTGCACAACTCCAGAGAATGCCATTCACACTCCAGACTATTTTAGCTCATGGAGTGGCATTGGGTACTATACTCGTGGCTGTACACAACAACTCTGCAGAATCATGTAGCTTTAAAAAAAAATCACCAGATAACAAGAAGTTCATATTGTAGTCAATTCGCTAATTTGTTTTCATTAATAAGGAGCTCTGAATGCACACAACGATTAAAGCACTCTTAAATTTCATCCTTCCAAAGTGTTCTCTTTCTTCCCTTCTCATGCTTAACATGTTTTTGTGTTAATAATCTAGACTTATTTTGTTATATTTGTGCTGTTAAGTCAGTGGTTCTGAATTAAAGGGGGCTGGTATAACGGAATTACTTCGGAAATGTTTTCAAAAACATCAACAGGAGAATGGATAAGCAAAGTGATATGTACACACACATATACACACACACACAGTGTAATTCCAGTCATGAAGTTTGAGAACTAGCAAAACTACTCTATAGTGACAGAAGTTAGCCTGGAGAGGTGATACAGACTGAGAGGTCACACAAGGGAAATTTTTGTGGTGATGGACATTTTCTGTATCTTGGGTCTGGACGGTGGTCCCATGGATGCATCCATATAAAAAAAATCGTCAAACTGTACATACAATGAAGGTCGTGCTTTTTATTGAATGTGAAAATGTTCTCAATAAAATACTGTCTAAAAATATGAGTTACACACATACACCGACCCAAGCTTCCACCCTGAACTCAGGGACTAAGATGAATGAAATATGGGGAGCAGGGGATACAGACCAGCATTATGTATTTTTAAAAAGCTCCCCATTGTTATTTCCCACCATTACTATCAGCTTCCAAATATTCTTTTAGGATAAAAACAAATACATGAATAATATATAGGACTTTAACATTTGTGGAAGAACGCTGGAGATCATAAGCATTTTCCCGCAATAGTTTGCTTACTTTCCTGTCCTCTTTGATTGAGGAACTTGTTTTGTTTTGCTTTGAGTGATTTCAATGTTTCTGAAGGTGTACAATTAATAAATTAATGGGAGGAAAAATTGGAGATAGGAAGAATCATGAGGGCCCATGAGATTCTGCCTGTATTTAGAGTCTGAATCAGGTTTACAACAAGTTGAAATATTTGGGGGGATATTTAATATTGACAAGTTCCTAAAACTGCAAAGTTTTCAAGTAAACCTGTCACGATGTATTTGGGACCTGTGCTATCAACTATCCTGTTCATTCTGATGCATATTAAGGAGATTTGAGTGTGATGCAGATTTAGGAAGTGTTTTTTTTTTTTTCTTTTTTAAAAGTAGCTTGTGACTGACTAGCTTTTCTATAGTTATTCAAAGAATGAAAGGCTTTTTTTCACTTCACATTGGACTATTTAAAAAATATTCTGGGGTGCCTGGGTGGCTCAGTGGGTTGAGCGTCTGGTTTCAGCTCAGGTTATGATCTCACAGTTCATGAGTTTGAGCCCCGTGGAGGGCTCTGTGCTGAAAGCTCAGATCCTGTCTCCCTCTCTCTGCCCCTTCCCCACTCACGCTCTCTCTCTCTCTCAAAAATAAACATGAAAAAAATATTCTTACTTGTGTATTGCTTTTCTGTGATCTATTCTAAAGACAGAAATATGGCTGGTCGGATGTACTTCATGGGTTTCTAAATTAATAATATATTTTTTTAATTTTTAGAAGTAAAATTATTTAAATGGAGTCTGCAGGCTTAGTGCTAAATCTTAGTGTGTGGGTTGTGTGTGTGTGTGTGTGTATGTGTGTATTTTGCCTGTGAACACCCCGCAACACCCCCCACATTCATTCTGATTCCGAAGGCAGTGTGAAAACAGTTCTCTCCCTGAGACCTTCTGGCTTTATCACTTAGCTTCCTCCATAGGCATGCGGTCTGCCTGGAGGACCATACATTCATTCAAGGTCAGAACCGGGAAAGACCTCAGAGATGAAGTAATTCAACCAAACTCTGACCTCCATGTCACACTCCACTTAAAAAATAAACTTAGGCCTCGGGGTGAAGTGGCTTGTTCAGGGTCACCTGGCTGGTCAGAGGCAGAACCAGAATCGTATGTCTACATGCAACCTTTGTGCCTCCATACCACCGCTGTCTCGGCATTCTGTCCTCAGAGTTTGGTATCACAGAGGGGCAATGCACAAGTGCCATTTCTTTTCCTCCAAGACCCCAAGAGGCCTCTCCTCTGTATCACTTTGAGAGCCTGCAGGGATTTACTTATTTTTAATGTGAATCCTATGTTGGTGAAATTTTGAAGAGTGTAAGAGCTTGCAATTTTGGGGCCAGACAAGGGTCCATTATCCTAGTTCACTCGCTGTTGTGAACCTTGGTGAGACAGGTGATTTCTTCACTCCTCGCTTTTCTCGTCTAGGAAATGGGGTAATCACACGGGGGGGGGGCACATACAGTACTTTTCATACTTCCTGGAGCACAGCAAAGCGTTCGGAAATTTTCTTTGGAAATCTAGCAAGTCCATACTGAAGCCATCCAGCTATCTCCTTGAAAGTTTGAGAAACTGACTTCAATTTTCTTCAGCCTTTTCCTTCCGCCCCTGTGTGGAGGCTTCTTGACTTCACTGTTCCGGCGGTTGGCAAATACTCAGAGAAGTCAAGTCACCACAAATTTGTACATGATGAGCACAGTAGGTTTTGCTTTTTAGTTCCCAGTTCTCTTCCCTGAGAGCTCCGGATTTTTGTATGAGATGTGGGACACTGAAGCAATCTGGGACATCTTCTGTGACAACGACTCCAAGGACCCTTTTCAACCTAAGAAAGGGCTAAAGGATTGGGTTTTGAGTCCTGGTAAGAGAACAGACCCCTAAGACATATTTTTGGTAACGCAAAGGACCACGGAAAAGTAGACGATACTAAGAAAACGATTTTTACAGCTACAAGAGCCAAGGCTTTCAGGAGCTGGGAGGCTCCATCACCCCTTGGGTCATGAGCAGGGCTGGTCCTAAACCCAGATTCCCTCGCCAGGCTGGGTGCTTTTACCATCACGGCCGCTGCGTCGCGTTAACCCCACCTCTGAAAGTGCTAAGGAAGTTCCCTCCCAGTGCCCACCCAGGCGGGGAGGGGCAAGGCTGGGGCACGGAAAGAACCGGGGAAACGACGTATTCCAGCTCCCAGCACACAGAAAACTGCTTGCGCGATTCGGCGCGTGGGGAGAAGCGGGGGGGGGGGGGAGTTAGACGCCAGATCCAGGACGCAGAGACTCCCGGTGCGCTGGGGAGAGACCTGGAGATTGCATGCTCGGGAAGCCACCTTCCTTTCCCCTGGTCTGTCTCCCCTTGTGCAGTGGCTGCCTGGGGACGCCCCGCTCGGAGGGTTTCTCCCAGATGAGACGTCCCGTCCCTGCCCACGGTCGGGGCCCGCGAGTGGCCGCCCCTGCCCCGCCCCTGCGGTTTCCGAAGGTCTAAGGGGGATTTTTGTTCCCCCCTTCCCGCCCCCGTCCCTGCCTCCGCCAGGAGCGGCGCTAGGTCGTGCCGGCTGCGGTCGCTTTTCCTTCTCCACTCCCACGTCTCTGACTCCAGGGTTTCACCCGGCCTCCCTCCTCAGCCCTCACCTTTAAACAGTTCCCCAAGCCACCGCTCCAAAAGTGCGCGACTGCTCCCGGGCCTGCACACGGAGCTCCTGCCGCCCGGCATTCCTCGGATTCCAGCGCTGTGACGTCCCCGAGGCCGGCTCGCCTCCAGCCCGGGAGCTCGGGCTCCAAGTTTCGGCGCTCCCCCGCGCGGACGCCCCCCCCCCCGCCGCCCCGCCGCGCGCGCCTCTCGGGCGCATTCCTCCCCGCCCCCGGCCGCGCGCCCCGCGCTCCCTCCGCCTCCGGCCCCCTGCGCCGCCGCCCGGCCCGGGGGTGGGGGGAGCCACGGCCGCCGGCGCCTGCTCCGTCCCCTCCCATCGCACGGCCCCTTCCTCCCTCCTCTCCCGGCCGCTCGCATTTCCTGCCGCCCGGGCTCTCGCGGCCCCGGAAAGTTCTGCCCAACTTTTTCTCCCCCCGCCCCGAGCGAGCGGGCGCAGCCGGCGCAGTCCGGGGGCAGGTTGCCGCGCTCCTCCTCGCTCCGCTGCCCGCCCTCCCGGCTCCGGTCCTCGGGGAGCCGCAGACACCCGGTGGTCGCGGTCTGTCCCTCCCCTCCCACCTCACCCATCCTCCGCGGCCTCCTGGCCCCGGCCCCCCTCCGGCGGGACAGACAACCCCGTGCCTAGGTGGCTCTCCTTTTCTCCTTGTCGGTGCGCCGGGATCGCGGCGGAAACCTCCCTCCCCTTTCGCCTCCTCCGGCTCCTTCCCTCCGCCCCTCCTCCGCCAGCCACTGGAATCAATTCCTTAGGGAATTGGGGCTCCGCCGCCGCCGCCACCGCCGCGGACGACAGCCTTTCCGCGCGGGACTCCGGGGCACCGACGGGGCCATGTAAGCAGGTAAGCGCCGTCTGCGGCGCGGGAAGTCGGGCCCGAGGTTGGGGGCCGCCAGGGCGCTCCGGGCGTCCGGCCGACGGCGGGGACCAACGCCGGCAGCGCCAGCTCGCGATCGGCGGCCCGGGACGCTGGCAGAGCGGTGGGGGGCGCGAGGTGGCCGGGCCGCAGGCGTCTTCTGTCCCGGTGGGAGCTGCCTGACCTGAGGCGCACGTCTGGTCTGGGCAGTGAAGGTGGAAGGTGAGCGCTGTCTGGAGAGAGTTTGCGGTTAAACCCACACCGTCGCCCCCCTCCTTCCCGTTCCCTCCTGCTTTTTGGGAACCGAGAAAGGGCCTGGAAAGGCAGCTGGAGAGACCCGAGCGGTGGGAGCCGGAAGATGAGAGAAGAACGACGTCGCTCTGGCTCCGGCGGGAGAGGAACGCTGCTCCCCGGCCCCACTCCGCTCCCCGCCTGCCCAGGGGGGACGGGATCTTGGGAGGCAGAGGAGTTTTTATGCGCTCCCACTAGGCCCCAGCCTTGCCACCAAACTCCTGGCCTTCTTGGCCCCTACTCGGGTGGTCGGGCTGGCTCGTAGGGACAAAACCTGGGGCCACATAATTTCAGAACAGGTCTGCACCTCAAACTTTCAAAGTTCTGAGTATGAACAAGTTCTGAGGGTGTTGTTCATAAGTCTCTCCTCTCTCCCGGGCATGACCCCTAAATCTGGGTTTTGAATACTTGTTAGTTTTACACCTTTCTGAGGGAGTAGGGAGATAGTGGTCCCCCTACCTAGCATTCCCTAACACTTCCTTCTGTTCCTGTCCCCCCACCCCCCAACCCCACCTACAAATCAAGGAGATTGTGGGGTTTGGGCTTCAGTCTGTCCAGGAACTGGCCGTTGCAGGCTCTTTGTGAAGGCGAGGAATCTCTAGACTGCAGGCTGAATATAGGGTTACAGGGTTTCCAGCAATGAGTTAATTTCTTAAAATGGCCTAGTTCACCCATTCATTCAACAAACCTAGCATTGAGCTTCTAGACTGTGCTAGGGAAACAGGATACAAAGGTAGTTCAGCAAGCTGTAACTGCAGCCTCCTGGAGGAAACCCACAGGCTGATAAGAATTATAGTGTAGTGAGGGAGAGGTGTTTTGAGAGTCAGAGAAGGCTTGGTTCTGTTGATGAGGGGGTGAGGTGTGCCCCGAGTTTACAGGGTTACAGTGGTGCTTACCTGTAGGAGTGATGAGGAGGGTGCATTCCAGGAAGAAGCAGCAGCTTGTGCAAAGTGAGAGTCATCCAGAAAAGGAGTTCAAAAAGCTGACTATTTGAACTAGAGATCATAGCCCCAGCTCTTTGGGGTGTGATAGATAGATAGATTGATAGATAGATATCAGAAATTAAACTAGAAGCATGTTACCCTCTTATGAGTCTCTCTTTTTGGACACCCTTCCATGCCTTGCTGTTTCCACAAGCAGCAGTTTTGCGACCATCAACATTTTAATTGGCACTAATTGGCCTGTGCCTGTTTTCATTAGAATGGTACTTGATTCCCTTTTAAAGAGCCACTTGACAGCAGTAGGTGATAATACTGCAACTTTACAGAACCTTGCATTAAAGCCGCTTATCTTTTGGTGACGGGGTTAAAAGCTTGTGCCACGGAAATGATAGCCTTAATGAGTGGGGGCTGAGCGACATGATGCTCTTCTGCCTGATCTAAATGGGTGGCCGCGAGGTGCAGAAGGAGCCCATGTACGTGTCATGTGTGTGTTACAGTTTTTCTCTCCATTGAAACGCCATTATTGCTTTAGCACAGTCGTAAGGATTAGTTTTTCTTTCTCGGAAACTTTACAAGAACAGGAGTATCTTCGGGCAAGTTGGGGTATAGCCTGATGGTCCAGGATTCAGCAGATCCTGCCTAGAGGGTTCCTCACTGTACCGTAGCACTCTGTACGTGGGTTGCCTTTCAAGGGTGCCTCTTCCCTGGGCTGAAGTGGGACCGTACCAGTTTTCAGAGTGGCTGAGTCCTGGCTGACGTGGCAGAGCTGAGAGAGTACAGTTTGGAGTGTTTATCCAAGCCCCTCCACAAACACCTTCTCTTATCTCAAGAACAGCCCCTTGACAGGAGTTTTACTGGAGGTGTGGGACCTGCACCACAGACATGGCTGAGGGGAAGCCCTTTCTTGCCAATCCCCGTACTTGCCCGCCTTCCGTCATTGGTTTAAACACAGTTATTATTCACACTTTAGTTATTCAGGGGTGTGTGCCCTGTGTGGGCCGGACAGCTCGAATGGAAAGAGAACAGTTAGACGGTTTTACTATGGAAGAACCTAAATAATTCAGAGAAAAATCAGAATTTTTAGGAGGGTTGCTGTCTGTCCTGAATGGATGGGCCAGGGGTCAAGAACTATGGAGATTTTTTTTTTTTTTTCTCCAGAGAAGCAAACATAAACCCTTTGATTGTACAGTGTAGCCCACCTGGGTTCCATATTCTTGTTGTTTTTCACTTGCTATGCTGCCTTTGGATTTCTTAGTCACCAGTGGTTGTGTAGGATTGGAACCCATTTTATGCCTCAGCTCTGTGCTGTGCACTTTGTTAGAGATAAGGCAAGGGAAAGAGATAAGATGAAATACTTAATTAGCCAATTAAATCATTACTGCTTGGGCTGATTAAAAAAGAACGAGGGAAAACAAGTTTTGGTAATGAGGAGATTGAAACCGATGTTTGAAATAAGATCTCCCCTTACTGATTTAATTTACCCTGCCCTGTCTGAACCCCCTGGAGTGCTGCTTCTTCTTTCTTTCTTTTCTTTTTTTTTAAAGTATTTATTTATTTAGAGCATGGTGGGGAGGGGGGCAGGCAGCAGAGAGAGGAAGAGAGAGAATCCCAAGCAGGCTCTGCACTGTCTGCACAGAGCCCGATGTGGGGTTCAATCTCATGAACCATGAGATCATGACCTGAACAGAAATCAAGATGACTGAGCCACACAGCACCACCCCCCCCCCCAGTGCTTCCTGAGCAGTCCAAGGGGTGTGTACCAAGTTCTACAGCTTTCCTGTCTATCAGTGTGCTGGATGGAGTAGGGGATCCAGCTTTGGGAGTTTGAAATGTAGCTAGGTTTGAATTCCAGCTCCGCCTCTTTTCAGCTGGGTAACATTGGCCAAACTTTGCAGCCCTTTGGAGTGCCGTTCTTTCATCTACAAGGTGGGGCCAGTGGTAACTGACTTGCCAGGGTATTTGTGAATTCAGTGCGATGCTCTATGTTCCCTTCCTGACGTAGTGACTTGCACAGAGTAGGTGTTGGGTCAAGGATGGCTATTTATATGTTTGAGGAGTTATATGTGGCCATGAATGTGCTCTTTGTGTCATTTTTTTTTTCCAGCAGCCTGAGTTCACATGCATGCCAACATACACATAAAGCTTTGTCTTTGACCTTTTATTTTCTTTCTTTCTTTTTTTTTTTTTTTTTTTTTTTTTGGTCTGTTGGCTCAAAGCAAATGTGTTGGCTGGCAGCTTTCATGTGGCCCCTTATATAGGAGGAGGTTGAGAATTGCATGATCAGACAGTAGGGAAGCTTGGGAAGGAAAAGCCACTTAGAGAAGGGCAGGGAAAAGAATCCTTTTCCCTGTATACCACTTACGAAAACAAGGGTCCGGTGTTAATGTAAAGATCCTTGTATTTCTAATGTTGGGGTCCAGTTAATTAAAGAATGTTGAGAACAAATCTGCCTGCCTTTATTTTAGCAAGAATGCAGAAGCTAGCCAATCTTCACAAAGGAGTGTCTTTGCAGCCTTGATTTCTTTCCTTCTTTGAAGCCCAAATATAGAGTCAACTGCAACACCTCTAGTGTAATGCCAGCTCAGGTCTCTTGAACTTTAATGTTGCCTTTCATCTGAGAAGCCTAAAGTATTTGACAAACATTAACTCATTGATCTTCATATCAACCTCCCAACAGGAGGGACTGTTAGAAGAAAGGAACAGCTTGGAAAACATCAGTAGAGCAGGTTTGTGGCGTGTAATACGTGGTCCTGAAGCAGAATGGGTTGTTATAGCCAAGAATTGGTTAAATCCCCAGTGTGGATGGATTGCATGTAGGCCAGAAGGTCATGAGAGTGAGTACCCCATTGAGAGGTCAGGGGGAGAAAGCCCAGGAAAAATGCAGGTCTGGCTGGGATTTTTGCGCCAGGAGGGGAGGGGAAGTCCACGTTGCCCAGACCAGCCATGCCTTTGCCATGCATTACATGCACATTGATTATAAAAATAATCTCTGATTTATTTATAATTCTGAATGAAAGGATATGAGGCAATGCTTGTAGATGAGGGTTTAGAGCATCTCTGGATAAAAGGTAATAGTGAGTCCTTGTGGGCTAGGGGTGGTTATACATCTTAGTTGGATTATAAATGGCAATTGACATTGTTTTAATTTCCTTTCCCTTTTTCTTGTTGGTTCTGTATTTCTTGGCTTGGTTTTGTCTTTGTCTGACCTGTTTCAATGTCCTTGCTTCTGGACAAAAACATACTGTGGCCATTGTTAGATCAATTTTGTGCGTAAAGTTTGGTAACGTGGGTAATTTAGCTTAGTTCCTTAGAGGACTAAATTAGGTCCTGCTCAAAGGTTTCGTCCTGAGCCTGGTTGGTTAGCTTGACCCAGAGGGCTGTTGCATATCCAGAGATCCTGTAACCCTAGGTGGCCATCCCCTAAATGCTTGATGTTGGGAGGCGTCTGATGAGAAAATGAGAAAGAGATCGGCTGATGGTGTGGCATCCTCTGACGAGCAGAATATCTTCTTCACATTTGTGATGTTTGAAATTTTAGTACTGAACCACATTACTAAATTAGGAAGCTTTATTGTGTGGGCCACTTGCTTTGATCTAATTTGCCTTACAAACTTTTAGCTCACAGGGAAAACTCCCTCGGTGTTGGAAATTAGCAAAAGTTCCTAATGCTTTATCCTTTACTTACACTTAATTTCCTCAAGTCTTTAGAAATCTATTTCCTGGGAATTCTTTTTTTCACACTCCTTTCCACTCAAGTAATTGGGGCATTAGCTAAGGCAGTAGTAGATCTGAAACTCCAGTGGGCACCAGAATCACCCGGAGGGCTTGTTAAAACACAGATTGCTATTCTCCATGCCCACTCCAGCTTCTAGAAGAGGCAGTAGGTCTGGGGTGGGGTTTAAGAATTTGTGTTTCTAAGGAACTCCCATGATGCTAACAGCCCTGGTCCTTGACCAGCTGCATCTTGAGAATCACAGAGCTAAGGAGTCCGTCCAGCCCTGTCCTCAGGCTCATAGTCACTTAAGATTTTTACCATACTGGTTTGAATGGTCCTGTTGCTGGTAGTCTGTGGGCTCTGGAGAGGCCTGGAGTCACTTAACAACCACTTAGCCCCAGTCCGGCCCAGGAGAGCATGAACGACGTGTTTCCATTTCGGTGGATCTGCTTGGTTCTCATCGCCAATCCAGACCCCCCTCTGCTTGGTTTCCATCAGTTTGGTTTACCTGGTGCTTCTATGTCTCTGGGCATCCAAATTCCACGTGTGTCAAACTGAACAGCATCTGTGACCCTGCCATCTGTTGAGTTAGCTGCCGAAAGCCAGCGTTTGGAGTTCTCTAAAACACCACGCTCTTAGCACCCCTCAACTTCTGCTTGTAAACCCCAATAATGAACCTTATCTGTCCTTTGACCCTTAGAATTTGCATCTCCAAAATATCTTCACTTTGCTCCCGTCCCTCCATCCCCACTGCCTCTTGGGATCATGCAAGAGCTTCAGAGGTTGCCTTTCATAAATCCTTCATCTACTCTTTCCTTTCCCAAAGAGGTTTTTTTTTTTTAAACAAAACAAAACAAGTATTTAAATTCTCTTGATTCTTATTACCTGTGTGATGAGGCTTCTTTACCCTATGACTACCTTCCCATTACCATCTGCCGTGCCTTCTCTCTGTGCTAGCGACCTGAGACTTGGTGACGGTTAATTCCCCTCTTCTTCGTCATACTCTCACCCGACTGACCTCTCCCCTTTCCTACCTGTGTGGCCCCTATGCATTCCACTAGAGCCTCACCTTCCCTGACATTCCTTCCCACCACCGGTTAGGCATTCCTTTCTTTATAGTCCTAACGCACTTTGCACTTACCTGTGTTGGCAAGTTGTGTCTCATCATATTATATGTGTTTGTCTCCTTGTCTCCTCTACTGAGTTACAAGCTTCTCCACCAGGAACCCCATTTAGTTGGTTCAGAACCAGAATCTCCATCCTATGTGGATGTAGGACACCAGTCGCCATGGCTTACCTGTATTGCTGCTGATTCCATCCCAGCATTCATAGCACTTGAAATGATTTTATTAAATTTTTCAGTGACCCTGTGAAGTGGGTACAATTATTCTTTCTATTGTTCAGAGGATGGGATGAGGTTTTATTACTTATTCTCTGATAGGACGTTCAGTGCTCTGGGAAAGTGACATCATGTTAATGACTGTATGTGATTTTAAATTTTTTTTTTTCAACGTTTATTTATTTTTGGGACAGAGAGAGACAGAGCATGAACGGGGGAGGGGCAGAGAGAGAGGGAGACACAGAATCGGAAACAGGCTCCAGGCTCTGAGCCATCATCAGCCCAGAGCCCGACGAGGGGCTCGAACTCCCGGACCGCGAGATCGTGACCTGGCTGAAGTCGGACGCTTAACCGACTGCGCCACCCAGGCGCCCCTGTATGTGATTTTAAAAATTAAACAGGCATCAGTTCATACACATGATATACATCAGTATCTATACATTATACACATCTTACTTGTTACTTAAGGAGATGAGTCACATCCCTAAGCTGTTTCCTGAAGTTATTGATGCTCTGGTTCTTAAGAACCTGGTTATTTTGCTTTCCTTGGAAACTTTTGAAGATGTGATCATTTTTTCCCCTCATTTTTCAAACCCAGGGATGAAAGAAGTGTACATATCACACAAGTGGGAACATGGGGAGGTTAAGGCATAAAACAAAATTGTTTTTGCAGGTTTAGGTACATTTATTAGAATATGCTTCACTTCCTTGCTATGCATTTTGTACCTGATATTAAAGAGGAAGAGGCAGAATTACTCATTATTCAACCTCTGAGTTTGTAGTTTTTATTTTTATTTATTTATTTATTTATTTATTAAAAAAATTTTTTTTAACGTTTATTTATTTTTGAGACAGAGAGACAGCATGAACGGGGGAGGGTCAGAGAGAGGGAGACACAGAATCTGAAACAGGCTCCAGGCTCTGAGCTGTCAGCACAGAGCCCGACATGGGGCTCGAACTCACGGACCGCGAGATCATGACCTGAGCCGAAGTCGGCCGCTTAACCGACTGAGTCACCCAGGCGCCCCTGAGTTTGTAGTTTTTAAAATGCGAGAGAGACTCTCTGACACTGTCACAGCAGAATTGCCAGCCTCCCTGCCTTTAGCCAAGACAGCCTGTCCTGCATGTAGAACTGTCGTAAGTAGCAATGGTATCTTTGATATTATCCCCCGAATCACAGGATTGGCTGTTGCCATCATGTTAGTTCCCGAGTAAGAGGGATTAAGGCAGATTTCATGGTCGTGAAAGTGAAATTGATTATGAATTACGTATACACACGATACACACGTCATCTTGATATTTGAGGTTCTCCATGAATAATCCCCCAAATGGTCTTCTGATATCTTTAGATTTATGTCCCACTGTTCGCCGGGGTTCTGTCGAGCTGCAGCTGCTTCCTGAACAGGCCCAATAATTTCTTCCACCTATGGTTATGCTGTTGCCCTGCCCAGGAATCCTCACACTCAGCATTGCCTGTCAAAACCATCCCTTGAGACTCGCCACCCTGGGCAGCCTACCCCGAGCTCATTCCCGGGTCAGGTCCTCCTGCCCCAGTGCTCCTGGCACTTACCAGGTTGTGCTTTGTGGCCTGGCTGATCTGCCTCATTCCCCTCCTTGGTGTTAGCCAGAGCCAGCCACCTGCCCCACTCCTCCCCACATCCTGCCTAGGGCTCAGCGCAGACTGTGGCCTTTCTTCTGCTGGTTCATTCGGGTCTGCTTCCTCCTTGCCCCAGGAGTGGCCTCCAAGGCTGAGGCTGCCCCTTCTCTCTTCATTATGACAGCCCTTCAGCGACGACAGCTATCTCGACACCTTTCTGTCGCCTGCCCCACTGCTGCCAGCTGTGGAGGCCGATCCACCCCCTGCATTACAAGAGGCTTGTTTTGAACGCGTCTGATATTTTCTCTCCCCTGCTTGAAATCTGTCTTGCCACTTTATATTGTTTAGAGATACTTGTGTGTCTGTAGTAAAAGTATAAGGAAACACCAGAAGGATAAACACTAAATACAGGGGGTGGGGCATGGGGCGTGGGGTGGAGGTGAGGGCTGAGATGTGATGTGCTATTGTTTTTTTTTCCCAAGCTGGGTGGTGGGAACATGTATGTTTACTATATTCTCCTGTAGGTCTAAAATACCTAGTTTATGGGGCGCCTGGGTGGCTCAGCTGGTTAAGCGTCTGACTTCGGCTCAGGTCATGATCTCACGGTTCGTCAGTTCGAGCCCTGCATCGGGCTCTGTGCTGACAGCTAGAGCCTGGAGCCTGCTTCAGATTCTGTGTCTCCCTCTCTCTCTGCTCCTCCCCTGCTTGTGCTCTGTCTCTCTCCCTTTCTCAAAAATAAATAGACATTAAAAAAAATTTTTTTTTTAAATACCTAGTTTAAAAAACACACACACAAAATAGCCCACGGTTAAATGCAGACTCCCTAGCAGAGCATTCAAGACTCAAACGCTTGGGGCCCCTGGGTGGCTCAGTTGGTTAAGTGTCTGACTCTTGGTTTCAGCTCAGGTCATGATCTCCTGGTTTGTGAGATCGAGCCCCATGTCGGGCTCTGTGGTGACAGCTTGGAGCCTGCTTGGGATTCTCTTTCCCTCTCTCTCTGCCCGTCCTCCACTCGTGCTCTCTCTTGCTCTCTCTCAAAATAAATAAACATTTAAAAAAAAAACAAAAAAGACACATGCTCTTGTTTCCACCTAACCTGACTTTATTTAGCCTCTGCCGTTCTTGGTTCCCTGTCATCCTTCTGCAAACATTTCTCACATTTGAAACCTTGCAGCTTTGACTCCTACTGTTACCACAACTGTTCCCTTAAATTCTCTGTCACACCTGGTCACATAATAATCTCCTTTGTTTTTTAATGTCTAGTATGATTCTTTTGTCTTCGGAGATGTTTTGCATCACAATCCCTTTTTATCATCAGGAGAGTGCATTGCCACTTTGAACCGTCTTCCTATCATGCGTCACACGTTCTTTCCTGATACGTATTACATTGTGTTATGGTCATTTGCTCATCCCTCTCCCCAAAGTCGTGAGCGCTTCAAGGATATGTTTTGTGATTTACTTCTCTTTGAGGTCTTAGCACCTGCTGCAGAGTAACAGGTTGGGGGAATTGTTGAGTAGAAGAAGTAAGATTAATGTGTTCAATTGAAGTGTGTGTGTGTGTGTGTGTGTGTGTGTGTGTGTGTGTGTGTAAGTATTTCCAAAAAAACTTCAAAGCACATTGAAGGGACAATCTCTTGGGCTCAATATCTGAACCATAGGCTGTCAGTTGAATGGGTTTACATGTGGAATTCCTAAATCAAACTCAGGTTTTTAAAAAAAAAATAATTTCTTTTACTTTTCCTATTTGCCTTATGGTGTTGGGTGGTGATTTGCTTCTTTTGGCTTCTTCCTGTTTTTTAGCCCTGTGCCCTCTACCCCATGGCCATGGAGCATGCTGGTGGTTTGTGTAGTAGGGCCCCAGGGTGGGTGTGAGTCTAGGTTTGGGAGTAGATCTGGGCTGTGAAGTGGTACCACTTGTTGTAAGGGTGATTTCTGCCATCAACGCTTACTTACTCTGGGATGGAGAAGTGACACATGCATTTAGAGAAGAGGCAGCAGAGTTTATTTTTGTGGCAGACGTGTCCCACTGCAGAGCTATAATAACCGTAATGAAGGAGGATTATGCTGCATTAGGTTTATGAAGGGTGTACTAGTCTGTTACCAGGGTCAGTGGTGGCAGCTCCAGCCAGCAATTAGGTTTCATTAAAGACTCCAGCAGGCAATTAGCATTCTCTTCTGCCAATGAAATCCTGTGATCTATTAAGCATATTCTTTTTCGTTATTCATTTTGTAAAATGTGCATTAGATGATGAAGGTACTTTTTTTTTTTTTTTTTTTTTTTAGACATACGCAAGTCTCCAAGTTATCATTTAAAAAAACGGGGCTGATTTTTCGACTCTCTGTGTTTAAATGAAATCCATGGGTTACACTAACATTCTGTGTAGATTGTACTGTTTTAAAACCTGCCCGTTTACAAAAGGTCCTATCAGTTCTTTTATTCAAAGGCAAGGAATTTGTTATGGAATATTAGATAATTATGTGATTTATGAGGGAAACGTGGGACTGATATGAAACGAATTAAAACTTTAATATAATGAGATGGCATCTACGGATCTTAATGATCTTCTTTAGAAAATTATTGTTTTGCTTAAGAGGCATCTAAAAATAAAGTCTGGAAAGGATGAATTGCGCTGGCTTCTGCGGAGCAGCTGTTTGGTTGTTTTCAAAATGAGGCTTATTTTCCAAGTACTAGGTTAGGTACAAGTGTGTATTTCATGTCCCTTCATCTTGATGAAAGTGTTTAGGCATTTAGCTTTGCTGTGAATATGAAGTGATGTTTACACTAAGTTATTCAAAGGAGTTTCCCCCCTCCTTCCTTCTTCCTCTTTCTGCTCCCTTCTCTTCCTTTCTTTCTCCCTCCCTTTCTAATAAATTGTCTTCATTTGGAGGCTCCTGATGGGTTAATTACTATATATGTATTCAAGATTGATATTTATCAGGGATGATAAAAGGGAGAAATGCACAGCACAGCAGCACCTCAAGCCAGAAGTTCAGTGCAAAGATCTGTAAAGGATGTCTATTTCCATGGGATAATTAGGCTCTCTCCCTATCATTTGATTCTCAATTCATATTATTATTTTTCTCTTTTGTAGGCTGGTAAAATGGTAATAGTGGATGAGCATAGCACTTTGAAATCTGTGTATGTGAATTTATTAAAGACTCCCAAGAAGTCTTGCAGTAAACAAAAGTGTGTCAAAGCTGAATTCATTTTAGTAAGGACCTATTTTTTTTTTTAATTTGCTTTTATGAGACACATGTAATCTCGAGGGACACTGATTATTTCTCTCTAGAGGAAGTTTGGTTTAGAAGGTCCCTGGAATAGAGAAGTCCTGACTGTTATCTCTAAGAAACTCAACATAAATTAGAGTACTGTGACTTAGATTATTAAGATGGATAAATATCTAAAATCCTCATCAGCCGACCAGACCTAACTTTTTAAAAACTTTAATTAATTGGATTTTTACTTGGAGGGATGGGAGCACAGGAGAAGAGCAGGTTTAAAACAAAATATCAGGAATCTGTTCACAAAACTACCTTTCAGGAAAGTTTCAGGAACAGTAAACATCTCGTCTAGTTTTATGTATTGATGCGGCCGAGAGTAATATTCAGATTACATTCACGGCACTATAGGAACCACGTCCTTCAAGGAGAGATTTAGGCGTAGTCAGCGGTCCCGTCTAATTGAGGCCAGAAGCTGGCACTACTGAAAAATCTTGGTTTTTCCCAATTCTGGCAATCAGCCCTCCTCCCCTCCTCCCCTCCTCCCTTCCTCCCCTCCTCCCCTCCTCCCCCTGTTCCCCCCTTGCTTGTGATCCTGCCAAGAAGAAAGCAGGCAGGCTAAGGAGGTATAAACCATTGAGGGCTTCAGAAAAGTCATTGCAATCATTTTATTAATAGCTGCCACTGTTTAAGTTGTTTTGTGTAACGGGGCGTTTTTAAAATTTTTTTTGTTTTTCAACGTTTATTTATTTTTGGGACAGAGAGAGACAGAGCATGAACGGGCGAGGGGCAGAGAGAGGGGGAGACAAAGAATCAGAAACAGGCTCCAGGCTCTGAGCCATCAGCCCAGAGCCCGACGCGGGGCTCGAACTCACTGACCGTGAGATCGTGACCTGGCTGAAGTCGGACGCTCAACCGACTGCGCCACCCAGGCGCCCCTGTAACGGGGCGTTTTTAACAAAGGCGTTGTGGCTATAACATGATCAGTTTTTCCTCCACCATGGCCCCTTTATTACCTCAAGGTGATGTGCTCTATATCCCCGTCATCATTTGTTTCCTGTCCCCGTTTGCGACCTTTTTACAAAGCAGAGCTTTATGTATGGAAACTCCTTTCCCTCTACAACCTTTAAACTCATAACAATCTTATGAAAGAGATGTTATTTTTATCCATAGCTTGTCCGCGAGAAATACGGGAGGTGAAGAGGTTATTTGTGAAAGTCTTGCGGCTAGTTCGTGGAAGAAGTGAGATTTGAACCCGTTCTCTCTGGCCCCATAGATCAAGCTCCTAAGCATGACATTAGGCCCACAGGTCTGTGCAGGTCAGGAACATCTGTTTTTTTCTCCCTTCCTCTCTCTTTCTTTCCTTTCTTCCGTCCATCAGTTTGTTCAGTAAATGGCTTTTGATGTTTTTCAAGGAAGGGATGTCTTTCTGTGGTTATAATCTTTCAAATAATAAGCAAACTAATAATGTCACTACTGGCCCCATTTGACTGGCATTTGAAATGTGCCTAATTTGAGTTCAGGCAGACGTAAGTCTCAAATACATACCAGAGTTTGTAGACTTAGTACAAAAAAAAAGGGGGGGAAGAAGAAGGAGAAGAATGTAAAAACAACGTAGTATTTTAAAATTGATTACATGTTGAAATAATATTTTGGATATATTGAGTTGAATAAAGTCTATTAGAATTAATTTCTTGTGCGTTGCTTTTTAAATGTGACGACTAGAAACTTAAAAATAACCTGTGTGGCTTGCATTGGTGGTCCACATTACATTTCTTTTGGATAGCACTGCTATCGATAGGAATCAGATTATTCCTGGGAGGCCTCGTTTGGAGTGGTGCCTTAGAGGACCCGGGGCCAGTGGCTGGAGAAATTAGCAGTAGTTATTGGTGATGGTAAGGAGCAAGCCTGATGACACCTTAGCTGACCACCAGACAGAGACTAGTATTAGCTGGCACTTATTTACTACTTACGGTGCGCAAGTACTTTGTCAAGCACTTACGTGGATTATCTTTCTGATCCTTACAACAACTCTGAAGTAAGCGCTCTCACAGACTTATTTTGTAGATGAGAAAACCAGGGCTTAGAAAGGCTAAGGGACGGGATCCCACAACTAGTAACTACTAGTTTTCTGTGTCACACCATTGGCATGCAAATACTAGTCAATGGTGGCTGAGAGGCAAATCTGGGCCTGAATCCAGAGCTCGTACTTGTAACCATTCTGCATCACTGCCTCCCAAAGGCAAGAGAGACAACATTCCTTAGAATGGATCCAGAGCAGTTCTTTATTGGTTGAGGGTCTATGGAGGGCATACATTCTCCTCCCCAGTACTGGCAGATAATCAATCATCTTGGACTTAGGGAATATGCACAATTGATGTTCCTGAGAATGATCTCACGTAATCAAGAAATGCTGATGTTATGTTTGATACACTTCGTTTACTAGTCCAAGGTTGCCTTACTGAGGAAGATACTTATCAGAACTTGATTTTAGAAACTCGAAGCTCACTTCTGATGGCTTTTTAACTGAGAGACATTGATGTATTTCATAGCAAGTACAGATTTTGTAAATATAAGCGTTAAATCTCTGCCCTGAAATAACTACAACGCTAAAAAAAAAAAAAATTAAAACTCTACCTACAAGTCTATTTCTAGCTATTTAAAATTTTTTCATATTTTTCATATTTTAGTCTTTGCTCACAAATGGATATATTTTTATAGTTGTAGTTAAGTTTCTTTCTTTCTTTCTTTCTTTCTTTCTTTCTTTCTTTCTTTCTTTTTGAGAGAATGAGAGCTTGAGCACAGGAGAGAGAGAGAGAGAGAGAGAGAGAGAGAGAGAGAGAGAGAGAAAGAGAGAGAGAGAGAATCCCAAGCAGGCTCTGCACTGTCTGCATAGATCTGGACATGGGGCTTGAATTCAGGAACTGTGAGCTCATAACCTGAGCTGAAATCAAGAGTTGGACGCTTTAAATGCTTAACCGACTGAGCCACCCAGGCACCCCCTTTTATTATTGTTTTTATTGCTGAAAATACACACATTTAAATTTCTTGCTATCCCATAGAAGATGATAGGGAGGATCTTCACATTAATAGCTTATTTTCATTGAATTTATTTTATGGCAAATGTCTATCAGATTGTTTCTTATGATGAACATTTTTTGAGATTCTTGAATCCTGCAAGTGGAATTTTAAACATAGGTCGTGAAGGCAAATTGAAAGGTAACACTTTATTATCAAATGCTGATATTCTTTCAGATCTTGCTTTCTGCCTAGGAAGTAGATTATCCCAGCAAATAAGTCTTGCTTTTGTCTTTTGTTGTTATTGTTGTTGTTTCTTATAGTTCCCTTTCTTATAGTCTGACAAAAGAATTGAATGAGCTCTAAATTGATACTTTCAAAGACTGAATAATAATCCTCACAGTAGGTTCACTTTTGATGTAAGTGTTCACTAGTCTTTACATCATTTAATACAGAAAAAGGTGCGTTCGAATTATTGCTATCACGAATATGATATGAATAGAATTATTGAAGATATGTTTACATAAAGGTAGCATTTGAAAGGAAATTAGGGGTGCCTGGTTGGCTCAGTCTGTTGAGCGTTGGACTCTTGATTTCAGCTCTCAGGTCATGATCCCAGGGTCATGGGATTGAGCCCGTGTCAGACTCTGCGTTGAGTGTGAAGTCTGCTTAAGATTCTGTCTCTCTCCCTCTCCCCTGCGCTCTCTCTAAGATAAAAAAATAAAAGAGAGTTAAAGATCTATATGAGTACATATTTCATTGATAGAAAGTGACACAGTAAAACCTTGGATTGTGAGTAACTTGTTCTGTGAGTGTTCTGCAAGGCCAGCCAACATTTCTAATAAATTTTAACTTGATAAAGAGCGATGTCTTGCAGCATGAGTAGCACGTGCCCTCAAATGTCACATGATCACAACTGAACCAGTGGTTCTTGAAATTCGCCTCGATATACGAGTGCTTTGGATTGCAAGCTTGTTTCCGGAAAGAATTATGCTTGCAAACCAAGGTTTTGCTGTAATTAGAAACTATTACATCCTTCTAAGTTAACTTCGTGCCTTATTTTTATCTCGATGTCATTGGTATCTGCTTTTTATTGTCTTCTACGTTTTCACAAGCTTATTTCAAATACATGTTTTCCTATAACTTGCTGTACTTTGAGGACTATTGTATTGTCATAGTTCTTGCTATGGTTATGAAAAGGGTTCCAACATCTTAGTGGCTTAAAACAGCAAACGTTTGCTCCTCGTCCATGTTAGGCGAATGCTGTGCATGTGTCGCAGCTCTTGGTGGCTTGACTGGGCTTGGTGCTGCTCCTCTGTCTTCTCACTCGGAAACCCAGGCTAAAGGACAGCCCCCATCCGGGACATTCTGTTCTCGAGGCTGATCACAGGAATATGGTGAGAAGCATGCAGTCCCACTTAGAACTGTTGTCTGGAAGTGGCAAATATGTTGTCTCCTCATGTCCAGTTTATCCAAAGTATATCACGTGGCCAAGCCAAAGACCCAATGAGTCAGGGACCTACACTCACCCCACAGGATTCCCAGGCAAGTCGCTGGGACGTAGAGGGGGACATTACAGGAAGGGACCAAAGGGTGGGGATCAGTGGATCCATTTTTTATACCATAATTGACGTAACTATTCCCTAATGTTTGGTATTTGGATTGTTTCCAGTTTTCACCATTGTAAATAGCATTGTTACAAACATCGTGGAACAAATTACATTTATTTACTTGGAGAATATTTTCTTGGGCTATGGTTTCCAAAGTAGGCTATCTGAGTCAGAGAGCATGAATTGCTTGGAGATCTTGTTACAGGTGGCCAGATTGCTCTCTAGAAAGACTATCAGTTTATAGTACCGTCATTAATATTTAAGTATCCAGTGTTCCTCCTATTCTGCTAGTGCTGGGTTTTGAAATCTTCATTTTGTTGGTTTCATAATTGTTTACAGTTTGATTTTTGTAATTACTAATGATGATATTTTAAGACAGAAACTTTCAGAACATATTGTTATTTACCTTTTTAGTTGAATAAAACAAAGGCCATCTATCATTTTCTTTCCTGGTTTCTGAAAGCCATTGTAAATAAAAAGAAAGGTCATTTTCATCCTTTCTTTGTTTCCTTGGTCTCACATTTTTCTTACTATACTGTATCTTACTGAAATACATCTTTACCCTTATGTGAAAACAAAACAGTGACAAAAATAAAATGAAAACTGATACGAGGTTTTATAATTTTTATCTTGGAGTCAAATCATAAGTAATAATTACTATGGAACTGGGTAAATGGCCAAACCATTTGGCCAAACCAACCGGGTAAATGGCCAAATCTAAATTGCTGAATTTTGTTACAAATTTTAAGTCTTAGGAGGGCGGATGTATTGATTATCCTGTTGCCTAACATTGGATAACTTTAATTCCATGCTTTTCAGATTCTCTTATGGCCGTATGGCTTAGATAGCAGAAAATACCCACTGAAACCTAAGAAGCAGATTTTCCTATAGCTTTCCCCCTCAAACTGTAAACTAAAACTTTTTATTACCAACCGTATCCTCTCACTTGGTTTACTTTACAAGTGTCATGTTGCCCGCTGGGTATACTTGTCTTTGGCTTCTGTTTAGAAATAGTGTTATCTAGACCTACCCATAAATAACCTTGGTTACATTTCTTCATATGAAGCTCTGAGACATCCCAGCAAAGGCAAGGTAGACTTGCAGAGCAGATAAGAGAAATGTGTAGGCCACCGAATCCAGAGCTCCTAGAGACACAGAGAGAGAGAGACAGAGAGACAGAGAGAGTGTTGGGATGGGAAGTGGTGCTGAGATTTGGGAGCGATAGCTGGATTTTGCAACTACCACTGCAATGCAAATGCCTCCCACCTCATTTAGCAGAGGAATGTCAAAAATCCTCTGAACTGAGAAACCCATTCTCTGTGTTTTGAGACACAGCCTGGTAAAGCTTGTAAGAAATATTACAGCTCAGTGGGAAGCAAGTCCAAGTGGGGGAGAAGCAAGATGATGTGTGAACCAGACATCCGTGTGTGAAGCCGAGTTTATTTGAACAGTAGTAGTTGCTGACTGCAGGATGTTCAGAGCAGGAATATTTAGAATGTTAATTGTGTGAATATCAAGACTCAGGTTACTTTTGAAGACATAGGACTTTGAATAGATTTGCCGTGAAGGTCTCTGGGGTTTTGTTCCTGAAATATTTTCCTATTTCAATTTAATTACATTTTGTGTATTTAATTTACAATTTAATTACATTACGTCTTCTGGGAATTCTTTGCAAATTTCTTTGGAAGGTGAGGACTCATTGGTTTATGAAGTTTTGGTTATTTATTTATTTATTTTTAATGTTTATTCTTGAGAGAGAGACAGAGCACGAGCAGGAGAGGGGCAGAGAGAGAGAGAGAGGGAGACCCAGAATCCGAAGCAGGCTCCAGGATCCGAGCTGTCAGCACAAAGCCCAACGCGGGGCTTGAACCCACAAACCCCAAGATCATGACCTGAGCCAAAGTCGGTTGCTTAACTGCCTGAGCCACCCGGGTGCCCCTGAAGTTGTGCTTTCATAACAGGTAAATCATTTGGGGAAACTGGATTCTGAGGCTCAAAGTAGGTAAGGGTAAGGATGTTAATACAGAAGAAACCAAGTAATTTCAGAAACTTAAAAAAAAATCAGTGCAATAAGATAGGATGCTGGTTTATACTGAATCATTACGTATCTAGGTTGTATTTATAAAAAGGTTACTCCTGAGCTCTTCTCAAAGGTTGTCCTGCTCATTGTAAATGGTTTCTTAAGCTGCTTATAGTTTTAAAGACAAAAGAAGCACTTACACTTGCTGTGTGTTCTGCTTCACTGGATTGTGGGAGAGTTGAGGCGAAGGGTGTGAATGTATTACGTGTGTACATAGTGTTTGGCTCTGGTTTGAAGGTCCCACCTATGGGACCCTGTACAATGGTACCCTGTTTCCAGTACTTTCTTCCTTCCTCTTCCATTTTTCTTTCCTCCAAGCCTGAATGTTGGCCTACCATTGGAATCCACTGATGTGGTGCTATGGTCAGAATGTGGCACCCCAACCACCCCCCCCCCCGAAATTCATATGTGACTTTTGGAAGGTGATTAGGTCACAATGGTGGGGCTCTCATGAATGGGATTAGTGCTTTTTTAAAGTAGACCTCATAGGGGCACCTGGGTGGCTCAGTCAGTTAAGCATCCGACTTCGGCTCGGGTCATGATCTCCGGGTTCGTGGGTTCGAGCCCCGTGTCGGGCTCTGTGCCGACAGATCAGAGCCTGGAGCCTGCTTCGGATTCTGGGTCTCCCTCTCTCCCTGACCCTCCCCTGCTCATGCTCTGTCTCTCTCTGTCTCTCAACAATAAATGTTAAAAAAATTCTTCTTAAAAGAGACCTCATAGAGCTCCCTGGTCCCTCCTGCCATTTGAGGATGCAGTGAGAAGTTTGTGATCTGGAGGAGTGCCCTCGCCAGACCATGCTGGTACCCTAATTTCAGACTTCCAGCCACCGGATCTATGAGCAATACATTTCTGTTGTTTATACACTACCCAGCCTGTGGTATTTTAATGTATCAGCCCAAAGAGACGAAGATACATGACTTAACTTGATGGGTGATTGTCAGACAAAACATGGTAGTTGTTTACTTAAGGAGGCCTGTGACTACCAGACTGTTGTAACATACCTGCATCCATCTGTCTTTCACCAACATTGAATGTTGAACGCAACCCACGGCTTTTGTAGACGTAGGACAAATTTGCAGTTCTTACAATCCAGTGTGTTGATCATATAGTAATTAGTATGTGTTTGCTGATGTCCATGAGTTGCTTGAGGTTGTTTATAAAGAGGGCAGGAGCAAAAACCCACTTAATTTCCCTCATGTCTTTGCTGCAGATCCCCAAGGAAAGTGTAGGCAACACACTCTGATTTGCTTGTGTGCTCAGTTACCAAATACAAATACATTTTTTCACAAGGACATTTGTGAATGACCCATCGTCTTCTCTTCTTTGCCATTTTGAGGACATTGGTCTCACAAACGCATACTTTGCTTGTGATGAGGTATCTGTGACATATGGATGAGGACCCATAATTCTTGACTCTTACCACTGTGGGTATCACACTGAAGCCCATTTTTTATTTATTTTTTATTTTTTTTATTTTTTATTTTTTATTTTAAAAATTTTTTTCAACGTTTATTTATTTATTTTATTTTATTTTTTTTTAATTTTTTTTTTCAACGTTTTTATTTATTTTTGGGACAGAGAGAGACAGAGCATGAACGGGGGAGGGGCAGAGAGAGAGAGGGAGACACAGAATCGGAAACAGGCTCCCAGGCTCCGAGCCATCAGCCCAGAGCCCGACGCGGGGCTCGAACTCACGGACCGCGAGATCGTGACCTGGCTGAAGTCGGACGCTTAACCGACTGCGCCACCCAGGCGCCCCAGAAGCCCATTTTTTAAAACAACCATAGTTTGGTTTTTAAAATGCATCACGAATCTTGACAGCAGTTGTTCTACCATGATAGCATAGCCACTGCCTTTTATATTCTTTCTAAATTTTCTGTTAACTGTGCAACTATAAACATGCTGTTTGTATAGAATAATGCTCATACAATAATATAGTGTGAGAACACTTTTTATTCTGCTCTTTTCCCCACATATACCACTAGGTATAGTTTTCCTGTTTCTAGAGTCTTCATGAATGTATCAATTTAACAGATGTGTATATTTTTTTAATGTTTATTTTTGAGAGACAGACAGAGCATGAGCGGGGGAGGGGCAGAGAGAGAGGGAGACACAGAATCCGAAGCAGGCTCCGGGCTCTGAGCTGTCAGCACAGAGCCCTATGTGGGGCTTGAACTCATGAGCAGTGAGATCATGACCTGAGCTGAAGTCAGACGCTCACTGGACTGAGCCACCCAGGTGCCCTTAACAGATGTGTAACTAATCCACTGAATTAATAATATATTAGCATTTTCCATTTGTTGATTATGTGGGTTGTTTCCAGGGCTTTTGCTTATTATAAATAAAATGCCATTAATATCTTTGTCAGGTAGCATCTTTCATCTTTGGACTGTTCCTTTGGGTTGAATTCCCAGGAGAAAGATTAATGCATCATGGCAAATAATGTACACATTTTTATGGTTTTTTTTTGTTGGCAAAACCACTTAAGAATTTTACCATCTGCTACCAGATTTTATAACTGATATGGTTTATATTTAGCCATTGTTTTGTTTTATAGATTAATATAAAATATTTATTAATTAATTGAGCTTTAAGGAGAAGTGCTTATCAGTGTTAGCATTTTCAATATTGTAACCATTCACCATTATGTGCACTTTATTGATTTTTAGATGTTGTTTACAGAGGTTTTTCTGGGGAAAAAAACACTATGCAGAGGAAAAAATTTAAAAACCACAAACTGCATTTGGCCCAAAGATTTGCAAGCTCTGCTTAACTGCTTTTCCCATCTACCTTTTAGATTTTTCCACTTGACTGACTGTGATTGGTTAGGTATGCCTCAGCCTGCATTTCTGGGCTACTATAAAATCCAGTCCATTTTTGAAATACATGACTATTCAGAATCATGGACATACCCGCTAGAAAGAAATATTGTTGTACCGCTAGGAGTGTGTGGCAGTGACAAGGAATACTAAAAAAGAAGAGTTAAAAATGTAGTTAATGTTTAAAGGCCACCCTGAACAGGCAGCAGAAGCATCAATGTGTGAACAGGCTAGTCTTGTCTTGTTACAGTAGGTCGAGTGATTTAATCCCCTCTCTTCAGAATTTCTGAGTATTAAACCGATTTGCCCAGACATTAGACCTTTTGGGTTGAGAGTGAGCTGAGTCCCATTGACAGTTAGACCTCTTGGTATAGTTTTTCAGTTGGCATTGGTCGGTCCTGATTGAACTCAGAAAATCAAGTTCTTTAATGGGCAAAGCAAAAGACCAGTCCTGATATAGACAGAAGCCGCTGTTTGCACCCACACGGAAATCTCCAGATACCCTAAACCATCTAGTCTGATTCTTATGTCTTGACTAAACTCTCTTCTGTTGATGGCACGTGCTTTCCCACTACCCTCTTGGATAAAGTGTACCATTTTGCCTTCCCCTTAACATCACCTGTTCTCTCTGCCACTTCATTACTTCCTTTTCTTCTGATGTTCTGTTTTATTCTGCAACCCCCTTTCTGTCACCTGTCATGTCTTTCCCTATCCCAGGCCTAAAAGGAAGAAAAGCCCCCTGGATTTTCTAACGTTCTGCCAATCAGAATTCTCCTTCTTTGCTGCGTCTGGGTCAGTCAGCATTGGGGTATAATCTTGGGTCCTTTCATTGCTGTATTTTGTTTCTGGGAGCAGTGCTCGAAGAACTTCTCTACTAGAGCTAGTGGTCTTTATATATATATTTTTGTTTTAATGTCTGGGGACCTCAGGTCCTTACTAAACAGATTCTAAAGGTAGTCTCCTTATTGTGCCTATTGTACTGGTAATTGGATCCATTAAAAACATCCATTCTATGGATATTTTTTCCATAAATTACTGTTTGGCCCAGAAAGCCAGTGACTTCTTTCAGTGGTATTTGGATTACTGTTGGTATGTGTACACTTTAATTCCAACTTGATTTTAATCAGTTTGATCACACATATGTCTTAAAAAAAAAAAAAGCCACTACCATTAAAAAAGGCAGCACCACTACGAAGTGACTCTTCGTAGCTTCGTAGCTTGTTACATGAGAGTCCTTAGGCCATGTAAGATGAAACCACTCTGGGCAGATGTGTAATGGGCCACGTCCATTTTGAGTTTTTGCAAACTCTCCAACCATCCCCCGTCGTCCTCCACGTGGTATAGTGGAAAGGGCACTCCTGTGGAATTTCAGAAACCTGAGTCCCTAGCTCTGCTACTAATTAGCTATTTTGGTTTTAGGCAAGTTACTTAGTGACTCATGACTCAGTTTCCTTGTCTTCATCAGGAATTAGTCGGTCTAATAGAGTATGATTCTTTAGGCTCCTAACTCCACACTTCTTTGAAAACTTAGTAGTTCTAGAAAACGTTTTGTTTCATCCCTGCGGTTGAATTTGTGGTCAGAGCAAAGAAGGAAACCTCTGTGCTGTTACCCTTCTCAGAAGAAACTACTAGTTGTCTGATTCATTTTTGGATTAGGAATAGATTTAGGAATAGATTCCTAAAATAGATTCAGGAATAGATTCAAGTTGCATATTTAAATCTTAAATTTCAAAATTTTTTGTAGTGATAGTTCATTTTATTTCCATGATTCTGTGGCATTTACCTCTGATCATTCCTATGAAAAATGGGGTTAAGGGGTGCCTGGGTGGCTCAGTTGGTTAAGCGTGGATGTGGCTCAGGTCACGATCTCACAGTTCATGAGTTCGAGCCCTGTGTCGGGCTCTGTGCCAACAGCTCAGAACCTGGAGCTTGCTTCGGACTCTGTGTCTCCCTCTCTCTGCCCCCCTCTCCCACTCGTGCTCCGTCTCTCTGTCTCCCAAAAGTAAACAAACATTAAAAAAAAAAAACTTTTAAAGATGGGGTTAAAATGTATGTAATATACTTGATATTACATTCATTTAAATTAATGTTGATTTTGTTTGGATATATGTCCAGAGCTTCACTGTGGTTGTTGAGGTGATTCTATATAGTATTAAAGGTTGCCCTGTCAAAGACTGGAAATCGCTGGGGTGAGGTGATGAGTGGAATTAGCAGAAGTCTCTCTGTCCTGTGGAAAAGGATACATATTCTCCTGTCTGTCCATTGCCCTCTGCAAAATGTTACCTTTCATGACAGTGTGGCATGACTCTCAGTCAGGTCTCTTGGCAGAGATTTAACGGTATTGCTGTTACTGTGTTCGTCTTCAAAGTGTTTGAAGTTGCTGGGTGTCACATATGTGCCTCTTTGGCTCCTCCTGAGCTGTGATTTGTTTCCTTTTGGGAATTGCAACATCATCTCCAGGGTTTGAGGTTTCCTGACACCCTACACTGCCGATTTCTTTATAGCACATGCTTATTACATTGATCTGTTTTGAGAATTTCATAACTCATTTTGAAATAACCGGAGACACTCAGGGCTGTTTCAGATTCTAGGCTGAAAACGTCTAGTCTGGAAAGCAGTACGTGATGGACAAGAGAGAAGAGAGAAGATGACTGTGAGGTGGATCATTGAATCCAAGCAGAGGCGATGATGGTAGCTTTTATGTAGGGGTTGCTGGACGGGAGCATATAGCAGTCCTCCTTTACCCGCGATCCGGCTTCCGCAGGTTTCAATTACCCGTGGTCACGGTCACATGGTCCGGAAGCAGAGGACCCTCCTTCTGACCTACCCTCAGAAGGTCAGTAGTAGCCTACCCCTATGTCACAATGCCTGTGTCACTCACCTCACTTCATCTCAGCCGTTTTGTCGTCTCACATCATCACAAGAAGACGGGTGTGCACTGGACAATAGGATATTTGTACAATAGGATATTCGAGAGAGAGAGACCACAGTCACATAACAGGATATTGTTATAATTGTTCTGTTTTCTTATTATCGTGTTAATCTCTTGCTGCTCCTAATCTAGAAATTAATTTTTATCATAGGTATGTGTGTATAAGAAAAAAAACATGGTGTATATAGGGTTCAGTTCTCTCTGGAGGTTTCAGGTATCTGCTGGAGGTCCTCATTGTATCCCCTACAATGGGGGAGGGGCTACTGTTGTCTGAAAAAATAGATTTTGCAGTATATATATGGTATTTCTCCTTTATCCTATTATATCGTGAGTCCTTTCATACTTTTAAAAGCGTACCTTAAGTTGCTTACTTTCCATTTTAACTGGGTTTTAATTTAACCAAAAATATTTGTTTATTTATTTATTTATTTATTTATTTATTTATTTATTCCCAGACAGATACACACACAGACAGACACAGGTGAAAACAGACACGCAGACACAGAGTTTGTTTTTAATTGATACAAATTACCCTTTTTGGCCTTTACTCCCTTGAAACATGGTGTTTCCACTTCTGGTGTCACTTTATCAAAGAGTGTTCCAGAAGTTTGTGAATCAATTAGCCAAACCAAGAATTGATTTCCCTATGGAAACTGTGCTTACGTTCTCAGCTAGCTGGTGAAAGCCCATTATCTCTTATGTAGCGTACTGTAGAATGAAGGCACTCTTTTAAATACTATTTCAGTGCAAAAAGAGATCTGTAGCTGTATGCTCAGTGACAGAAGTTTGAGGCAGGAGCCCCAGCAGGAGGAAGGGCTCCAGGCTTTGTAGTGGTGGCCAGTGTTCCTGGGACCAGCTGCCTGGGAAATGCCATGAGACACCAGGGCTCCCATTCCCCCCGGGAGGCTGCACAGAAACTGCCCACAGAGCCCTCAGTTGTCAAATCCATGGGGCCAGTTAATAGTGATTACTCTGGGTTCATACTTGGTTAGGAAAGACTACCAATAAGGGTTGTGTAAGGAAAATGGGAAGATGGTAGGGAATGGGGGGAAGCAGATGTGTTCTTGTGAGAGATTATGTTGACCTTTGGATGCAAGGTCCAAGGTCACTGCCTCTATAAAAATGGATCATGCCTGTCTCCGTAGATCCTGTACTGTGAAAATGTCAGAATCACCCAAGGATTAATATTTTATTAGTCTCCTAGATGCATAGATGCCTCATAAGTACGATTGAGTCTTAAAAGGCAGAGTAAGTTTCATTATTTTTGAACACAGTTGGCCCCGATCACCATTGCAATTTAAAAATATCTTGAGTTGGTGTTTCTCTGCTTCTTAATAGGCCTAGTGGCTGTCTCCTTTTTCTTCTCAGTCTTGTCTTGACAACATTTTAAATATAATTGATATCACGTGCAATTTTATTAAGTGTTAAACATAAAGTTGCACAATAAATCACTAAAAATGCCGTGACGTTTCATTTCACAATTGGTTATCTGTGGTTTACAAGTACAATTTTTGCAGCTTTCTTATCATCCCTCTCCCTCCCCCTCCTACCCCCCCTTCCCTTCTTCTCTCTCCCTCTCCCCTGTTTCTTTCTCCTCTTTTTTCTTCGTGTCTTCATGTACACTTTTCATGTTCTTTATTTAAAGTAGCCTAGAGTGTGCTAACCATACTTCTAGGCAATTTCTTCCACTAGCACTCTTTGGTATAAACTCAAGGAATCTTACTTGTTCGTTTGTTTGTTTGTTTGTATTTTTATATGCTTGTTTGAGATAAATGTAATTAGGAAAGGGAGTCTGTTTCAGACCTGGGTATAAAGCATGTGTTGCCTATGCATTCTTTAGTTACATTCTACAGGTCTGGATCTTTATATTCTTCTTTTTTTTAATGTTTATTTTTGAGACAGAGAAACAGAGTATTAGCAGGGTAGGGGCAGAGAGAGAAGGAGACACAGAATCTGAAGCAGGCTCCAGGCTCCGAGCTGCCAGCACAGAGCCTGATACCGGGCTCGAATCCACGGACCATGAGCCAAAAGTTGGACACTCAACCGACTGAGTCAGCCAGGTGCCCCTGGATGTTTATATTCTGCACATAGGTTATTATTCGAGTCCACTGAATTAGCTGTTGGTCAGTCATTTTGCAGGCTGTATCCTTCTTGAAAGGGAGACATGCCTTTGGTCTAAAGCTTGCCTTAGCAACGATCATACCACCCCCCAAATTGTTCATTCCATATTTAATTAAAGCTAGTTTTGGATCTTTAAGTTGCTATATGTGAAGTTGAGAGATGTGAAATCTCTCAAACTGGTGAGAAAAAAAATGATCCCCAAAGCCTTTGATTTCTGTTTTTGAACTTAAATATAAACAAAACACACAAGTGTCACGAAGCATGGTTTTAGGTGCCTCTGACATACAGAGAAACACGTGTAGGCTCAATGTCGCCGACGCTTTTTCTGACTGCCTCCTTTTTCACCTTTAAGAGATTTTGCCCGTTAACTCTTCTTGTTCTTTTTTGTTTCTATTTATTGATACTGTCATTAAGTTAGTATTTAAACATGCCTTTCACACACGGGAGGGATCTGCTGTTTTCAGGGTATTTGTTGTCTTTTCAAAAAGCTCTTTTCTGTGGCAGAGCTCAAGTAGGTAGCTAAGAAGTCCTTTTTGCCACTAATTAAGGGCTTGCCAAATAGTTTATGAAAACAGCTTACATGTGTACGCATTTATATGAGAGGTCTTTTTATTGATACTATTTAACGTGCCATGTATACCATGAACCTTGTACTGATTAATGCCTTTTCAAGAAAACGATTTTTTAGATTGCATCTGGCTGCCTTTTTGGTTTTTTGTTTGTTTGTTCTGTTTTTGTTTAACTGCCACTTCCAAAGATAAACTTCATTCTCAAGTTAGGAAAACAGATGACTCTTTACCCCTAAAATTCCTTCTGTGAAATGACATGTGCCCCTGGCAGTCATTGTGAATCTGCTTTATTTTCCCCCTGTGTTACACAAAGCAAGGCAGGCATTTGAGCTCCTTTAAGGAGACACTAGCCTGGGGTAAATAACAATTTCGTCCAGGTGGGTGGAAAAGAATGCTTATGACATTCTTTTCATCAGCTCCATGTGTAACCTCCAAGCAGGAGGTCAGGCAATAAAACATTTGAGTGAACTGGTGAAATGTTTTGTATTTATTTACAAGCCTCTTAATCACAAGACCGATCCCAATAAACTCAACAAGTCAAAGTGATGGAGGAGAGTATATGAGGCATGCAGAACAGTAAAAGTGGGGACTGGAAGGGGCCTTTAGAGTGCATTTCGCCCGCTCTTCGGTTCCCACTGTGGAAAGATGGCCATCGGGATCTCCAGTGCCGTGGTCACGGTGGACACGAGGAATGCCATTGTCCTCATTCTCTTCGCACCTGCTGCGGAACCACCTGCCATCCTGCTTTAGATTCCAGCCGTCCTGAAGTCTTAGAATTTTGTTTTGCTGGACTTTCTCAGTTCTGTTTCTTGAACCTCCTCTACCCAAAACTTCTCTGTCATCATTCTTAACGCATTCTGTATTTTCTCTTGTGCTGGAGTTGATGACTCAATATCCTTGCTTACCACAGTTGGATTTAAGGGAAAAGCATTCTAAAACCTTCTTAAGTTTTCTCATTTTTATTGTTACCATACTTTAAAAAATGATTTAGGTGTAACTTGTAGAGAATTTTTAAAAAGGGGAGAAGACAGTGCCTCTAGATAAGAAGGCCATGGTGTTTTCTACCCAGAAGGCCTGATGCGTGGTAAGCACTGGGGTCTGGAGACTTCTCCCTCATTTCCTTCCCTGAAGCCTGGCTGTTCCTCTTCCGTCTCCACCAAATAATGGGCAGAGTTTCAACTCCTCCCTGACAGCCCTGCCTTTTTGTATCTCAAATAAACGATGTCTTGGGGTAAGAGGGTTAAACTCTTTGTATGAATATGAATAATCCAGATTAATTTGAAAGAACTCTCCTTTCTACAAGCAGTTATCTCTGTGATCTAGCAGAAGCATAGGCAGGGTAGATTTAGTGAGTAACAATTAGTCATATGCACCAAATTATTATTATTCTAAATAAGAAATTATCATATATAATAAACAACTATTATATATAATAATGGTAAATAATTATATACAATAATAAATTATTATATACAATAATAATAAATTACTATTCTAAATAATAATTTGGTGTTAGCCTGTTACACAAATAAGAATGCTCTAGTATCTAAGATTTTCATATTATTTGGGCATTTCTCTTTTTCAGACTGTTGCTGGACACTGTTAAAATATATGAGGAGGTTACTTCTGTCTATTATGGATCAGCAAGCATTATTGAGAATTTACTGTACCGCTAGGGGAAGTGGCAGTGGTAGGTTAGGAGTTATGAGAAGATACCAAAGCAGGGTTCCTTCTTTTAAAGGATTTTTTTTTCGATGTTTATTTATTTTGAGGGAGAGAGAGACAGGGTGCAAGCAGGAGCGGGGCAGAGAGAGAGGGAGACACAGAATCCGAAGCAGGCTCCAGGCTCTGAGCTGTCAGCACAGAGCCCGACGCAGGGCTCGAGCTCATGAACCGCGAGACCATGACCTGAGCTGGAGTCGGACACTCAACCGACTGAGCCACCCAGGTGCCCCTTTAAAGGATTTCATTATAAATTCGTTGTATTTTAAGTCCCTTTTTTAGAGGACTTGATTACAAACTTAATATGTTTTAAGTCTTTTCTTTCCTGCCCTCCTCTTCCCGCTTCCATTTTTTTCCCCCTTCCATTTCATCTCAGAAGAAGGATATGTTTTGCCTTGCTGTTGTGTTCTCCCCTCTTCTCATTTATGGCTCCTGGTGAGTGCTGTGATAGGATTTTTGGGTGTGGGTGGTTAAGCGATATTTCTTTAGCTATTTTAACTATGTTATCCCCATTCAGTTTGGTGAAGCTGCTTCTTTAAATGCAATGGATGGACTGACTTTGTCTTTAGTCTTAACCTTGATGGCCAGCGTTCTGATGAGATATCCTTGAGAAAGCGCTTGCCCTTCTCTGTTTAGGTTCCTTAAGTTTTAGCACAATAATGATTTCAGAAAGGAAGAAATACGGTGCATTCTTTAATGCATACGTGAAGTTTGCTTTTTGGGAAAACAATGATCGCGCACCTGCCGTGCCTGCATAGAAATGGAGATGGGAGCGCTACTGAGGCAGAAGGAAGTAGATATGCGGGGTTGACGATTGCTCTATAAACAGTTTGAGTAAAATATTGCAAAGGCAGGACTGATTGCATTTGCCTGGGTGGTATGAGACAACCTTAGCTGAAAAGGAAGGAGCTAAGTCTGAAAGGCTGAATGGGACCTCCAGGAAGGAAAAAGAGCAAGAATGTCGCCAGAAAGAGAGAGGTAGCATGGGCTTTGAGAGTCGTAGAGCATGGACACCTGCATGCAGGGCCTACGAGGAAGCTGGGAGCCCAATATGCCTGGTGCTTGGGGTGAGCGGGGGCGGTGGTGGCTGAAGGGTGTGGATGGTGGTAAAGAATGGGAATTGCTTTTAAGCTGGGATGTGATGGCAACAAAGGAACGTGTGTGACTTTTCTATTCGGAAAGATTAGAAATTTTCTAGGTGGGATCCTTCTACCTTTGTGTCACATTGAGGTTTTTGTTTTTGTTTTTTACCTTGTATCAAAGCTAACCTAGTGTTCTCAAACATACACTGCTTTTCCATTAACATTTGATTCTATCCCCAAAGGAAATAAATATGTACAGGCCTGGTAGCAATATGGATCAGCTGGAGAAGCATTTAGTAACACGGGTAACTTCAAACACACTTTACCAAACCATGTTTTGTATTTGTTCTGCTCTGGTGCTTATATGGCAAGAATGGTGTCCAGCAGGAAAGTCAACATATCTTTTTCTTTTTTTTTAAGTTTTTTTTTTAATGTTTATTTATTATTTTTGAGAGACAGAGCACAAGCAGAAGAGGGTCAGAGAGAGAGGGAGACACAGAATCTGAAGCAGGCTCCAGGCTCCAAGCTGTCAGCACAGAGCCCAACGTGGGGCTCGAACTCACGAACCGCGAGATCATGACCTGAGCTGAAGTCGAACGCTCAACCGACTGAGCCACACGGGCACCCCTCGAAAGGCAACATATCTTTTTTTCTTTCTTTCTTTCTTTTTTTTTTTTAAACTTTTTTTTTTAACGTTTATTTATTTTTGGGACAGAGAGAGACAGTGCATGAATGGGGGAGGGGCAGAGAGAGAGGGAGACACAGAATCGGAAACAGGCTCCAGGCTCCGAGCCATCAGCCCAGAGCCCGACGGGGGGGGGTGGGGGGGGGGGTGGGGAGCTCGAACTCACAGACCGCGAGATCGTGACCTGGCTGAAGTCGGACGCTTAACCGACTGCGCCACCCAGGCACCCCAAGGCAACATATCTTAATAAACCATTTGTTTTATAGAAATGCTGGGGTTTTGGCCAACATATTATCTGCCTGGCATACATTTGGCAGTGATAACCCTTTTAAACTTGTTCCAATGGGGGCAGCAACATATTTCACTGGTCACTGTTACCCTGGTAAACAGTAATCTGACATGCTGTGGATTACTTTCCGATGTGTATACTCACCTCGGCCTCTTAGACTGTCCCTGCGAAAAAACAAAAACAAAACAAAACAAAACAAACATCATAGAGAAGTTGTTTGCACTGGTTTAGTGCCATGGCTTTAACTCAGAAGTGGATGGGAAGGGCGAGGTACCTGGAGAGGCAAATGGTCTGTCCCCATTCTGTGACTGGGCTTGTTGGCTCATGCGTGCACCAATACAGCGAGACTTTTCTTGAGAACCTGGGGGTGGGAGTGGAGTGGGTGGGGTAAGTCTAGCTTCTCTGGGGAGAGAGGTGCAGGTGTACTTCCTGCTTTTATGATCTGTGCCGTTTTGGCTAGCCGACTGGTCAAAAGGCATTGATTGAAAAGATGCCATTCCCTGGGCCATGTATCCGTTTTACTATGTTAGAAGAGATACTGGGAAGAAGAACTTCTCTTCTTGCAGTTAGTTCTGCTCCTGGGTCATTGCCACGGATGGTGGCGGGAGGCAGGCACTTGTTTAGTGTGACGGCAGAGGGAAGGGCACCGCCAGGACACTGAGCGGGGCTGAGGGCTTCTGCTGCGTACATCCTCACTGGTACGCTAGTGCCTCGAGAGCCTGTTCTGGTGCTCACGCTGAGTTTAGGGGTACCCACATCCTCCGATATACGAGGGTCCTGAGGGCACACGGCACATCTGTTTTGGAGTCTTAAGTGTGTGATGTCACGCATAGCACAGCACCGGGCAGCAGTTGGTTTGAGCTGGGGTGATGGGGGAAAGGTTGGATCTGACGAAAGAGAAAGAGGTGCGGGTAAACTTTGGCATCTCAGAGCAGCCCCAGCTCTGCCCGCCAGGGCGCTCGTTAAAAGTAGGTCCCTGGGGCGCCTGGGTGGCTCAGGTGGTTAAGTGTCCAACTTCAGCTCAGGTCATGATCTCGTGGTCTGTAAGTTTGAGCCTCGTGTCAGGCTCTAGACTGACAGCTCAAAACCTGGATCCTGCTTCGGATTCTCCCTCTCTCTCTGCCCCTCCCCTGCTTGTACTCTGCCTCTCTCTCTCTCTCTCTCTCTCTCTTTCTCTCTCTCTCAAAAATAAACAAACATTAAAAAAAATAAAGGTTCCTGCAAGGGACCCCAGACAGGGGGAGTCACACTCTCTAGTGATAGACTTGAGGTCGGCATTTTAATTTTTTTTTTTTAATGTTTATTTATCTTTGAGAGAGAGAGACAGAGGGCAAGCAGGGGAGGGGTAGAGAGAGAGAGAGGGAGACAGAGAATACAAAGCAGGCTCCGGGCTCTGAGCTGTCAGCACAGAGTCCGATGCAGGGCTCAAACCCACGAACTGTGAGATCGTGACCCGAGCCAAAGTCGGCCACTTAACCGACTGAGCCACCCAGGTGCCCCGGAGTCTGCATTTTAACAAATTCCCTGGGTGAACTTTTCAGTTGCAAAACTACTGGTTCATGCTTTCCTATCTGCAGATGACTTCTCTCAGCCCATTTTGCAGTTTTGGAAAACTTTTCCGCATACAGTCTGTGGGCTGGTGGCTGAGGAGCCCAGAGTTTCTCATGTACTAGGAGGGCTCCTGTAGGCAGCACGCCATCCATAAGTTCATGGTCCCTTTCATGATATATTTGCAGAGAGCTTGAGAGACTATACCAAGCACTAGGCTTGTGGCTTTCTAAAATGGGGGTGTTTTATTCTGTTTAAGGACAATCTCAGATTATTAATTTTGCTCCCAGGGGTTGTATGCTGGATATGCTTGCTGCACTGGAGTTTGTGGCTGGGGGAACATTCAGGTGGTAATAGACTCTCAGAATTATCCTGTATGAAAAAAAAGACAGGAAAGAAAAACTGCTGGGGGCAGGGATGGTGCAGGGAGGGAGTCTTTCACAATTGGAATTCCTTCCGTATTTTATTTTTTTTTGTTCTAATTAAAAAAGTTTTTTTTTTTTTTTACATTTATTTTTGAGAGACAGAGTGAGAGACAAAGCACAAGCAGGGGAGGGCAACAGAGAGGGAGATGCAGAGTCCGAAAAAGGCTCCAGGCTCCGAGCTGTCAGCACTGAGCCCGACATGGGGCTCGAACCCACGCACTGCGAGATCGTGTCCTGAGCGGAAGTCGGATGCTTAACTGACTGAGCCACCCAGGTGCCCCAGAATTCCTTCTGTATTTTAATTGTTTCTCTTGCAGTCATACTAATGATGGTGAAGGTAAGAGTCAAAACAAACACAACCAGTTATAAGAAAAGCAAGGATTTAATGAGGACTTGCTTGGTGCTAAGTGCTGTGCTAAACCCTTTACATACATCGCCTCGTTTAATTTTTGTGACAACCCTATGAAATAGGTGCCATTGTTATTATACCCCATTTTGCAGATGAGGAAACTGAGGAAGGCATCTTCGCTTCAGCCAAATAGCTAGTCACGGCAAGTGCAGATTTCAGACTCTGAAGCCTGACTTGGAACCTGAGCACAAAATTCAGCGCAGATTAAAGATTCAAATACTTACAAGGCTAGGTCGGAAGCATAAGTGAATGGAGCACGCATGTAGTCACGTGGGGAGTGGAGGAGACTGCGGCCAAACCAGAGAGGGCTCCCCCGTCAGTGGGCAGTCACTTTCAATCCCGGCTCCTTGCTGCTAGGCTGAAATTTGGGCCAATGCAGTCAGATCTTCTTTTCAAGAGCAACTGGGGGCACCTGGGCGGCTTGGTTGGTTAAGTGTCGACTCTCGGTTTCAGCTCAGGTCATGATCTCACAGTTCGCGTTCTTGAGTTCCAGCCCCATGTTGGGCCGATGGTGCAGAGCCTGCTTCTCTCTCTCTCTCTCTCTCTCTCTCTCTCTCTCTCTCTCTCTCTCGTTGCCCCTCCTCGGCTCTCTCTCTCTCTCTCTCTCAAAATAAATAAACGTAAAAAAGAGCAAATTGAAATCTGTATTTTTGTGTGAAACATCGTGATTTTTAAGTAAGGGCATCATTTTCAAAGTTTAAAACTATCTGGGCCACACAAAACATCAGAATGTAAGCAAGGTTTTTCTTCTGTTCTGTTTACTGCTATATGCGCAGCACCTAAAACAGCCCTTGGCATGTGGCCGGTGCTTAGTGGATGCTCGTTGAACAGATAAATGAATGAATATGGGGCCACAGTACACTCTTAGGCAGCCAGTTTTCAACCTCTGCTCTGTGGCTTTCCCCAGCTCCCTTTTAGGTTTTTCTGCTGCTTCCTATCCCAGACCAGATCACTTTTTAGCTAAGTATATGTATCAGATCTACTTAAAAGGTTAAAAATCCCTTTAGTGTGAGTTGGTTTTCAGACCAGCATTCCTGGTGTTTTTGTTTTTGTTTGTTTGTTTTAAAAATTCTTTTTCAAAAATTGCGGTTAAAAAAATCTTCAAAAAAAATTGTGGTTTTACCGTGTTAACCATTTTGCAGGATACAATTCAGTAGCGTCAGGGTACATGCACTATTCTAGCTACTTGTGCAGCATGAAGGGCCCACTTTTCATCCTTAGAGCACTTTTCTGTGGAATCTGATTAAGCGTTTTGTGGCTAGGTTGTGGAGGGTACGGGAGGTGGAGGAGAGTTAGGAGGGGCCTGGGTGGCTCAGTCGCTTGAGCGTCTGACTCTTGGCTTCAGCTCAGGTCATGATCTCATGGTTTGTGAGTTCAAGCCCCGCATTGGGCTCTGTGCTGGCAGTGCGGAGCCTGCTTGGGATTCTCTGTCTCCCACTCCGTCTCTCTCTCTCCAAAGTAAATAAATATTAAAAAAAAAAAAAAACAGTAAAGTAAATAAATGGTCTTTCCTCCCACTCTGCCATTAGCTGGTGCTGCTTAGAACAAAAGAAAGTCGGTCATAATCCATCCAGTGAAAATAACGCTAATGTCTAGACCCCCAAAATCTTGAAGACGGGTAAATTTAACTCTGTGACAGCTCATTTGTAGTTTTAGGGTTAAAAGGTGTTATATACACCTCTTGAAGATTTCATTCTAGAATTTAATATTCTAGGGTGAACCCCTACTAACTCAGGGTTAATTGAAAAAAGGTACATACGCTGAGGTCTTGACTTCTGAGATGTCCTTTACTGATAGGGCATTGATGTGGGATTAACCGTATCTGCAGCCTTAGAAACAGGAGGCCTTCCTGCCTTGCCAGTGTCTGCTTTGCAGACCTGGAGGGCGGGGAAGGATTGGGGGAGGGGGCTGTTGTTGGCCAGTAGATTCATGGTTAAGTCCTGCAACCTGCCAGACACAATGCCTAATCTTTGCTGAGACCCGCTGCTCAGAATGAATAAGGGTTAAAACCATTCCTTTGACTAAGACCATATACCTTCCATAGTTTGTTCACTTAGATATGTGACACCGTGAAGGTTTTTAATTTTCCCTTTGCAAATAAAATTCACACAGCACAGAAGTTTCATGACTCATTTCTTGCAAAGAAAGCAGGTGGTATCCATGGATAGTGTGTCCCTTTTTAGGGACAACTAGAATGATGGCTGCTGAATCTTCATTTAACTCCATCACAGTTGTGTAGAGACCAGGATGAAATGGCCCTCTCTTTGGTGTTAAAACAACCACAATAAGTAGTGCCCCTGCTAGCTCACAGGTTCTTTTAGTCGGCTGTGCTGCACATGGCTGTGAGATTTTCTCATTTGGGGGGACCGGTCATCTGGCCTGGGAAAAGGTAAAATGTTTGTAAAAGGGGGAGCAAGGGGCACCTGGGCAGTCGGTCAAGTGTCTGACTTGACTTCGGCTCAGGTCACAATCTCACAGTTCATGAGTTCGAGCCCCATGTTGGGCTTTGTGCTAACAGCTACAGAGCCTGCTTTGGATCCTGTCTCCCACTCTCTCTGCCCTCCCACCCCCCCCTTTAAAAATAAATAAACATTTAAAAAAATAAGAAAGCCGTGGGGGGTGGGGGTGCCTGGGTGGCTCAGTAGGGTAAACGACTGACTTCAACGCAGGTCATGATCTCACGGTTTGTGGGTTTGAGCCCCACATCGGGTTCTGTGCTGACAGCTCAGAGCCTGGAGCCTACTTCAGATTCTGTGTATCCCTCTCTCTCTACCCCTCCCCTGCTCACACTCTGTGTCTCTCTGTCTCGCAATAATAAATAAATGTTAAAGAAAAAAAAATTAAAAAAAAAAAAGAAAGGGGGAGCAAAGATAAATGGGAGGTCTCCCTCCCCTCGGTGGGGTTGCTTCAGGCTGGGTGCATGTCAGTCTCCAAGAAGTCAGTCCCCTCATTCCTAGTTAACGAGTGGCAGTCACCTGGTAGAATGCCACCACCACAAAGACGTAGTTTCAGGTTTTCCATTTGTTATGTCCACCTGAAGCTTTTGGTGCTCTTGCCTATTTAAGACCATTCTATAAACATTAGAAATAGCCTTTATGTTTAAAAATAAAAAAGCTTGGCTGAGGATTTTGTGCTTCTGTGTTAATGATTCCAAACCCATTATTAGGGTCCTAGTTGTGTTGTTTTTTTTTCCTCCTTAGAAACCTCTGTAATAATGCTCTTAGTTTCCTTTCTTCACGGTCATCTGTCTGCTGTCTCCTATCTAAGGATGCATGGCGGACATGGCCAGTGTCTCTCTGGCTTAGATTTACCTCTGAGAATTCATTGTAAATCTGTTCGGAACTGACAGTTTGGTCTGTGTCGGAATATTTCTTGCTTATTATAAACTCTTTAAATTAAACAAATGAAAAAAGACTGGTCTCTTTCCCTCGTAGCTAAGATTTTTGAGACTGTTCCGAGGTCTGGCTGCATCTCCTGTTCAGGCTTGGGCTCCATGTACTCGGACACTGTATGGGCAGTCGGGCCAGACATCTCCGATGGCCACAGTGCATATTTCTCAGCTTGTATCTCATTTGACTTTCCTTTGGAGTTTGACATTGACCACAGCCTCCGCTTTGAAGCATGACTCTGTTGGGTCCCACTGGGTCTCTTTTCCTACCCTGGGTATTCTCTCTCACTGTCCTTTGAAGGTTCTCCTCCACTGATCACCTGTGGGATGTAGGTGTAATCTGGATCTATTTTCACAGCCATATTCAAGACTACTCCCGTGAGCTTCCCGGTAACTCATACCTCTCTCTCTCTGGGGCCCCCCATTCCACCTGCCTACTGGATTATCCATATAGATTGACTGCTGATATCTTCAACTCAGAGTGGCGCAAACAGAATTCATTGGCTTTCTCCTCAAACTTGTTCCCTTTTCCTGCGTTTCTTACTTTGGTGATGGCGTCACCTCCTATTGAGTTAAACAGAGTGCTTGGGTCAACCTAGGATCCTCATTCTCCTTCACCCTCTATGTGCCGTAATCACCAAAAGCTTTTCCTTACCCTGCCGTAGCTACTTTTTTCCCCTAACCCAAGGTACTCCTGCTGTCCTTCAGATTCAGTATGTACCTTAACCTCCTGCAGAAAGAGTCCCCAAATTCCAGACCGGTTCCTTATTTTGGGGTATGCTTTACCCGTTTACCTGTTGGTCTTTTTGTGATTGGGTTTGGCCTTAGCTGGGGCCATGCCTCATTTATGATCGTTTGCCAGTCACCAAGGCAGAGTGGTGCCTTGGAAATAGGTGATGTAGTGGAAATGCTTGAGTACTGTTCCATGGCTGATGGGTGTCCTACCCTTTACATTAACAGGTGGGGCCGGAACATCAGTCTGTGGACTTTCTGGTCCTGAAAGTCCTGTTTCTGTGATGCCTGTCCTTTGTCTACTTGCTTCAAGTTGGATGTGACCTCCATGGGAAGGTGATGGGGGGCACGGGTCGGTTTTGGTGCATGGAGAAGAACACAGACCTCCCGCACTTGGCTGTAAGGATTAGGGAAGAATAATGCCTCGGAAGCCCCTGATGAGTAGCTGGTTCTCGATAATGGTATGTTTGAGGCAGCAACGCATTGCTGGAGGTTGGGCTAGTGCATCGATGCAGCGGTGACAAAAAGTCTCCCTGTCTGGCTACACGGCGATTGAGTGAGGTCACCCTCCTCGTGTATTTTCTGGCCCCTTGACCGCAGCGTGAAGGTCTTCTCAGGGGTGTGGATCGGGGGGAGGCAGTGGCAATTGCTTTACAGTTACAATGTAAGTTGGAAGACTTTTCTTTAGTCTCAGGTTGATTTGCCCACATTCTATAACGTGTGGGGAGGAGCTGGGAAGTGGTGACGTCATTGGCAGTGTCTACTGGTCGTTTCCTAATCCTGCAGTTTGGTGAAGGTACTCATCTCCCAACTATTTCTCAGACTTCTCAATAATGAGAAAGCTTTGTGATCAGAGTGGTTGGAGTCCCAGGAACCTTGCTTGTCCTTACTATGGAAGCTCAGAGAACAACCTGTGAACTAAAATAAATGAGTAAAAAGGCACAGGGCAAACCTTATTGGAGTAGGTGAAGTCAGGTATGTTTGGTGCTCAACAGATAGAAATATTTTATGTGCAGATGAAATAGAATGACTCCTAATAGTTGTTGACATAAGTCTGTGTTCTTCCCGCAGCTCAGAATATCATATGAATTTCCCTAATTGCCCCACCAGGTTGTTCATAGACCAGCATTACAAAAGTGGGATCACAAGACGCTTACCACCGTGCTTTGCTTTGCGGAAACGTAACAGTCCTGAACCGAGATTTGAAGTGAGATTGGAGTGCTGGTTTTGATTTTTCTGTTTCTTAACCTCTATTTTTTTTTTTTTTTTTTTAAGTTTTATCTTGTCCTGCAAATACACACCTGCATACCGGAGACAAGAATGGAAGAGGGGCAGCTGCTGATAAATTTACGGCTGTGTTTAAATAAGGTCCAGTCCTAATGATTACTGAGCTGTGTCCAAGATGCCAGGTCTAAAATGTCTTTCCGGGGCGCCTGGGTGGCTCAGTCGGTTGAGCGTCTGACTCACGATTTCAGCTGAGGTCATGATCCTGGGGTCTTGGGATCACGCCCCGCGTCGGGCTCCATGTGGGGCCTGCTTGGATTTCTCTTTTCCTTGCCCTCTGCCCCTCTTCCACTCATGGTCTCTCCTTCTGTCTCTCTAAAAAATAAAATAAGATGAAATAAAATAAAATGTCTTTCCATGTCTTTCCCCACCCCAACCACAATACTCAACATGTGTTCAGGTAAGATTAGTACCTCTACTATGTCACTGGAGATTATTTTGAAGATTTAATGAGTTTGTTCTTATAGAGTACTTAGGACAGTGTCATAATGAACACCAAATAGTGCTTGCTTTTTTACTGTTGTTACTACTTATTTTTAACAAAGTTGTATTTAAATTTTACCTTTAATGATATGTTTCTCTAAATATAAACTAACAGTGTGATTGTCACAGTTTGAAAATAAAGTTCAGGATCCCTCCCTTCATGACTTTTGTCTTTTTGATTGGAATTTTCTTTTGAGATACTTGGTCTACTTTTGCAGGGTTAAGCTGCTGTTATCTTTTTTATCAGTAAACTATACTGATAACCTTTTTTTTTTTTAACGTTTATTTATGTTTGAGAGACAGAGAGAGATGGAGCACGAGCAGGGGAGGGGCAGAGAGAGGGAGACACAGAATCGGAAGTAGGCTCCAGGCTCCGAGTTGTCAGCACAGAGCCTGACGCGGGGCTCGAACCCAAGGACCGTGAGATCATGACTTGAGCCAAAGTTGAATGCTTAACCGACTGAGCCACCAGGTGCCCCGATAAGCCTTTAAATTACAAATTGCAACAACTTCTTACTTCACTTTTCTGTCTTGTTAAAAAAACTTGGAGGGAAATCTGGTTATATCCTATGCAAATAATTCATACAAGAAGGATGGGACTGTTCCATTCATATTTTCCACAGAGATGTTTTCTGTGATATTGTCATTTCAAACTCTGTTTCATTAGGGAACTATTTTACATAACATAATAACTCTGACTTTGTTTTTGATAATTCCTTCTCATTCCTTGACAGATGCTGCATTTCCTCCAAAAGTTACATTACACTGCCTAGCATTTAAACTTGGCTTTTAAATTATAAAAATGTTTAATATTACAGATATTTTTCAGGGTCTGTGATGTACTGGGCAATATTTGCATATATTTTTTGTGTTTAACCCTTGCCACTCTTTGAGCTGTATTTCATGAAAATGAGGCATATTTTTGCCCCTGGGAGAACAGGCTCAATAAAAATCATATCACTTGCTGGGCTACTAAGGGCTCGAACTCAGATCTCTCTCTCTAAAGCCCAGACTCTTAACTAGTACAATAAAAAATGTGGGGGGCACCTGGGTGGCTTAGTTAGTGAAGCGTCCAACTCTTGATTTTGGCTCAGGTCATGATCTCAAGGTTGTGGGATCGAGCCCCATGTCAGGCTGTGCACTGACAGCAAGGAACCTGCTTTAAATTCCAAGTCTCGCTCTCTCTCTGCCCCTACCCTGCTCAAACTTGCTCACTCTCTCTTTCAAAATAGATAAATGAAAAATAAACAATTTTTTTCAAAATACTCTCTCCTGGAATCGATTGAGTGTATGGCACAAAAGATGGATGTAAGTCAGTTTTTCTCTGTATCGCACATGGTGATCCCAGTTCATTTCCTTAGCAATTATTTTTGGCTCCTACCGTGTTCCAAGTACAGTGTTGGGTAGCAATTCAACAGGTATAAGATAGGCATAGGGTCGCTCCTTAAAAACACGATAGCTGCTCGTTCATAGAATTCTTATTATGGTTTTATTGATTAAGGTTTTGTGTTTAACCTGCTCTCATATGGCTTCTGAGACGGTAATATTGTTATAGTCACACTGTAATATTACTAAAATATTAATAGATGAATTTGGCATTTTCGCCCAGTTCTGCCAGGATGAATTTCACTATTTGCTGTATTTCTCCTTGACCTTTGGTGCTGACTTCAAACTGCACAGCGTAGCAGTCAGAATACATTTTTATCTTCATTTACTTTTCTCAAATTTACTATTGATCATGGTGAATCCTTTATGGTGAGTGTTTTAATAGTAATGAATAATCACCAACTTCCAGATTTTTTTTTTTTTTTAATCTTTCCTCTAGTGCCCACAACCGCCCTCTGGAACAAGTCTGCGTTTTCCTCATATTATTGATGTAGAGACCCGAGGCAGCACGTGCCCTGTGGACGCAGGTCCAGAGCAGTCCTCTGCTGGCTTCAGGCTTCTTTCAGTCTGTCTTACGAAGACCGTAGATGGACTGTAACAACTTATCCCCGTATCCCCTTCTGGGATAGCTAAGGTTCATATGTTCCTTGAAATCCGGGGAGACTTGATTACTGAACATTTCTTTCTATCTGCCCCTCTGGTGTTCTGATGCCTTAGGACACTGTTCTCCTCAAGAAAGATTTCAGCACCTTATTTAGTAATCCAGTTGTCTGGTAGCCACTTATATTGGGAACCAAAACAGAGTTGTTATTCACGGAGTTCCAGAAGAAGGTATTGGTGACTTTCTTGTGTTGCTAAAAGGGTGGCACTGATTATAAGAGGCCTCTTGCGTGAGGGGTCCTGGGTGGCTTGGTTAGTTGAGCATCCTACTCTTGACTTCGGTTCGGGTCATGATCCCAGGGTCATGGGATCAAGCCCCGTGTTGGGCTCCATGCTGAATGTGGAGCCTGCTTCGGATTCATTCTCTCTCTCTCTCTCTCTCTCTCTCTCTCTCTCTCTCTCTCCTTCTTCCCCTCTCCCCCATTCACATACGCTCTCTAAAATTAAAAATAAAATGAAAAAAAAAAAGCCTCTAGTGTAGAGAATGTTCAGGAAAGGTGAACCCATGTTCTTTGAGAAGTTGGGGGGAGGGGTTTAGACAGAATTTGAAGTGACTTGGGATGGTGTAGAGGAGGTTGAAGATTTGGCAAGGAAGGGGACGGGGTAGGTCCATGGCCCTTTCTAATTAGGGATCTGGGACCTGAGTCCATCTTTTGCCCCAAGCTGCTGAGATCATTTTTCAGGTATCTTTCCTGATGGCAACATGAACACGTGTGGACGGATGTGTTGTTACTTATTTGGGAGAATGTTCTGCAGAGAATTTTTATCCCTGGGCACATGCTCACTGATGTTTTAGAATTAAGTGTAAAGTCCAAATGCCATGAATGCCTAGGATGAGAAAGTATCACACACCAGTTGCTGGCAGAAAGGCAGGTAGAGCTGCTGGCCCCGTCCCTCCTCAAGTGCCTGGCGCAGATGCGTCGCCGGGAGCAGGAGTTCCTGTAGGAAACGTGGTGGCGTTTGAAGTGGAGTTTCCTGTCACGTGAAGAATGTTTCTGTGTTCAGAGACATCAAACAAAACTGAGTATTATTTTCTTTTTAGGAATGGTCTCAGAGGCATTTTCAGCCGTTTCCAAAACTGCATTTCCTTGGACTTTGGCAGACTTTCTGAGTTCACATAAATGGTTAATTTTGCTGTATAAAGTATCGGCTTTGAAGTTTTCTGCCGAGGGCAGAGACAAATGTCTTCAGTTTAAACTCTGGGTTACATTTCTTTTTGTGCAAATGGGCGAAGAACAAAAGTCATGCAAAATTAAAAAAAATAAAAAAGGTGATACAGCAAAAAGCCTTTTTTCCACCCCATGAACTAGTCTCGGGTTCCCCTCTTAGCGTTGAACTGTTCGTAAGTTTTAGCGTGGCCTCCAGAGGTATTTTGTATACATACAGACACACATATCCCTGCCCTCCGTTTCCCACCCAGGGGGCGCACCGCACCAGTCCTGCTGTGTATATGGTCTCCTCCTGGGAACCTTTCACTTCAGTGCACCGAGGACCTCTTGATTCATTTTTTCCTTATTTGGGCACACCATCATTTACCCTCTCCTCTGTGATGAACTTTTTTGGTTGTTTCCAGATTTTGCAGTTACAAAGACTTCTTCACACGTGTACGAGTCTTAGAATTTTCTAGAATTGGAATTGCCGAGTCAAAGGTTGGTGCATTTGTAATTTTAATAGAGATTGCCACATGGCTTGCCATGGGAGTTGTACCACCAGCAATGTTTAGGAGTGCCTTGTGGGCTATTGACTTTGAAGTCTCGGGGGTAGGAATTTGAGAATTTGAAAATAGGCGTATTTAAATATCTATGTCATATTTAAATGTGTTTCAAGATGTATGTCACTATTGCGTCATTGTATTTGAGTCTGTTTTTAAAAGGTGGCAGTTTTAGTGGCAGTTTTCAAATATCCAGAGTTATCGGGTTGAGAACAGATGAATAATAAGATAATTTGAGGAACTTCTGGATTCATGGCCTCTCTTTCTTTCTTATGCCACTCTAAATTCTTTAAGATCTACTCAGTGTTGCCTTTTTCTGTGGAACTTTCTGTAATCATTCCAGCTTTTACTGATGTGGGACCACATTTAGCTCCCATTCTCAATGATATGTTTTATTCTAATTAATATCTACCATTTTTTTATTGTGTCGGGAGAATCAAAATGCTAAAATGGAAAGAGCATGGAGGGATTTAACTCTTGGCTTTGCCCTATGATTTTTGTCTAGTTCTTGGGATGCAAACAATAACATTCAATAAATACTATTTTCTCAAGTTTTTTTTAAGCCCCCTCAAGTACTTCATTATAGCATTTTAAGCATAACTCTTAATATTTTTCTGAGTATACAAGTAACAATGATTGATCATTATAGAAAATGTGAGAAATGGGGAAAATTTTATAAAGCAGCAAATAAAAATCCCCTAGAATCCTACCACACACAGGTCATTATTCCATCAGTTCTTTTGTCCATGTGTGTATGTGTGTGCCTGCGCGTGTGTGTGAAATTAAATTGGGTGTAACATGCTGAGGCAGTTTTTACATTTTCCCCCTTCACCCTCCCAACAGCTAACATTTGGGGTACCCCTCCCAGAACTTGTCTTATGCACATACGTACATAATATGAAATGTAAAGAAAAATTTTAAAAACAAAGTAGAAGCACAAGTATACCATGCATAATGCTGAACTTGTTTTTGCAGCTTAGAGATACATGGTCAGCCCCGCTGTTTTGTATGTACCCATCCTGGTTCTTCTAAACATTTGCACCATGTTCAATACAACATGTTAGTTGTATCCAGTTTTTCCTATTGTAAAGAATGCTGAGATGAACATTAAAAAAATTTTTTTGATGCTTATTTATTTTTGAGAGAGAGAGCGAGAGGGACAGGGTGTGAGTGGGGGAGGGACAGAGAGAGAGAGGGAGACACAGAATGTGAAGCAGGCTCCAGGCTCTGAGCTGTCAGCACAGTGCCTGACAACTGTGAAATCATGACCTGGGCTGAAGTCAGACCCTTAACTGGAGCTACTGAACATTTTTTTTTTTTTTTAAATAGTTGCATGTAAAATCTTGTGGGACAGATTCGTAGAAGTGGAAATGCTGGGTAAAAGGTCACACATACTTAAGTTTTTACAGGTTATGTCAGATTTCCCCTTAAAAATTCTTACCTGTGCATATTTGAATAAGTAATACTTCTGTAGCGTTGTAAGCATGGAAGATGATCAGTCTTTTTAATGTTTTTGCAACTAGAGAGATTTTTTTTTTTATGAAATTTATTGTCAAATTGGTTTCCATACAACACCCAGTGCTCATCCCAAAAGGTGCCCTCCTCAATACCCATCACCCACCCTCTCCTCCCTCCCACCCCCCATCAACCCTCAGTTTGTTCTCAGTTTTTAACAGTCTCTTATGCTTTGGCTCTCTCCCATTCTAACCTCTTTTTTTTTTTTTTTCCTTCCCCTCCCCCATGGGTTCCTGTTAAGTTTCTCAGGATCCACATAAGAGTGAAACCATATGGTATCTGTCTTTCTCTGTATGGCTTATTTCACTTACCATCACACTCTCCAGTTCCATCCACGTTGCTACAAAAGGCCATATTTCATTTTTTCTCATTGCCACGTAATATTCCATTGTGTATATAAACCACAATTTCTTTATCCATTCATCAGTTGATGGACATTTAGGCTCTTTCCATAATTTGGCTGTTGTTGAGAGTGCTGCTGTGAACATTGGGGTACAAGTGGCCCTATGGATCAGTACTCCTGTATCCCTTGGATAAATTCCTAGCAGTGCTATTGCTGGCTCATAGGGTAGGTCTATTTTTAATTTTCTGAGGAACCTCCACACTGCTTTCCAGAGCGGCTGCACCAATTTGCATTCCCACCAACAGTGCAAGAGGGTTCCCGTTTCTCCACATCCTCTCCAGCATCTATAGTCTCCTGATTTGTTCATTTTGGCCACTCTGACTGGCGTAAGGTGATACCTGAGTGTGGTTTTGATTTGTATTTCCCTGATAAGGAGCGACGCTGAACATCTTTTCATGTGCCTGTTGGCCATCCGGATGTCTTCTTTAGAGAAGTGTCTATTCATGTTTTCTGCCCATTTCTTCACTGGGTTATTTGTTTTTCGGGTGTGGAGTTTGGTGAGCTCTTTATAGATTTTGGATACTAGCCCTTTGTCCGATATGTCATTTGCGAATATCTTTTCCCATTCCGTTGGTTGCCTTTTAGTTTTGTTGGTTGTTTCCTTGGCTGTGCAGAAGCTTTTTATCTTCATAAGGTCCCAGTAATTCACTTTTGCTTTTAATTCCCTTGCCTTTGGGGATGTGTCGAGTAAGAGATTGCTACGGCTGAGGTCAGAGAGGTCTTTTCCTGCTTTCTCCTCTAAGGTTTTGATGGTTTCCTGTCTCACATTTAGGTCCTTTATCCATTTTGAGTTTATTTTTGTGAATGGTGTGAGAAAGTGGTCTAGTTTCAACCTTCTGCATGTTGCTGTCCAGTTCTCCCAGCACCATTTGTTTAAGAGACTGTCTTTTTTCCATTGGATGTTCTTTCCTGCTTTGTCAAAGATGAGTTGGCCATACGTTTGTGGGTCTAGTTCTGGGGTTTCTGTTCTATTCCATTGGTCTATGTGTCTGTTTTTGTGCCATGGAGAGATTTTTTTTAAAATGACCTCTTGCTGCATGTTAATTGACATTTCCCTGATAGTGAGGATGAATGTCTTCATGTGCTTTTTAGCCCTGTTTCTTTCAGCTATAAATGGCCCGTTTTTCTGGTTTCTTATTGGTTATTAGGATTTCTTTGATGCTGACTTTTGTATGTTACATATGTTGTAAGATTTTTCTCCCAGGTGGCTGTCTTGTCACCTGCATTATGCTGTCTTCAGCCATACGGGACTTTTTTTTTTTTTTAATTTTATTTTTTTAATTTACATCCAAGTTAGTTAGCATATAGTGCAACCATGATTTCAGGAGTAGATTCCTTAATGCCCCTTACCCATTTAGCCCATCCCCCCTCCCACAACCCCTCCAGTAGCCCTCTGTTTGTTCTCTATATTTAAGAGTCTCTTATGTTTTGTCCCCTCTATGTTTTTATATTATTTTTGCTTCCCTTCCCTTATGTTCATCTGTTTTCTCTCTTAAAGTCCTCGTATGAGTGGAGTCATATGATTTTTGTCTTTCTCTGATTAATTTTGCTTAGCATAATACCCTCCAGTTCCATCCATGTAGTTGCAAATGGCAAGATTTAATTCTTTTTGATTGCTGGGTAGTACTCCCTTGTATATATATACCACATCCTTCTTTATCCATCCATCCATTGATGGACATTTGGGCTCTTTCCATACTTTGGCTATTGTTGATAGTGCTGCTATAAACATGGGGGTGCATGTGTAGTCATACGGGAATTTTAAATTATGTGACAAAACCTGATATGGTTTCAGAGTTTGGGATGTTAGTTAGGAGACACTTCTATACTTCCACATTATAATAGATTTTCTTCTGGCAGTTTCATAATTTTGTTTTCTTACATTTAGACTGAGCTAGATTGATTGATTGAATTCTTTTCCTTTCCCTCTGTCGTTTAATCATGGAAATTAGCCTATTTTTGTATAGGACTTTTATGACTTAGAGCAGCTCCGTGTAATAATAGATCAAGTTAAAACTGAATGGTGGAAATTTACATGTTCCAGATAAACTTTTTCTTCAGGATTTTCAAATCTTTCTCTAGCTCTCATTTATTTAGTTTGTCTTTTTAAATAATGTTCCCTGGTCACTTTAGGACTGGGGCAGGGGGGGGGGGGGTTGGGGGTGTGTGTCACAGAGGATATGCGGGTGTCAGAAAGTCACTTCTGTCTACAGCCATACCACCCTGAACGCGCCCGATCTCGTCTGATCTTGGAAGCTAAGCAGGGTCGGGCCTGGTTAGTACTTGGATGGGAGAAAGTCACTTCTGCTTTTGTCTATAACGTTTTATTTGCAAATGAAGGTGTTTCTTTAAAAAAAACTAACAACAAAACAGGGGCATTTGGGTGGCTCAGTTGGTTTAGCGTCCGACTTCGGCTCAGGTCAAGATCTCGTGGTTCACAGGTTCAAGCCCCACATCGGGCTCTGTGCTGACAGCTCAGAGCCTGGAGCCTTCTTCGGACTCTCTGTCTCCCTCTCTCTCTGCCCCTCCCCCACTTGTGCTCTGTCTCTGTCTCTCAAAAATAAATAAATGTTAAAAAATGAAACAGAGAACCAATGATTTGCTAATCTATTTGAAGTGTTGGGAGCTGGGCAGGTAATAGTAACTCATTCTCCCCCAAGGGGTTCCAGTGTGTTCGTGTTGGTCACGCGTGCTGTCAGTGTGCACCAGAGCAAAAATTCCTTGCCTTGAGGGGCTGGGCTGAGCCTCGCTGTTTCCAGCCCTATCCTGTTACAGTTATAAAATACGTTCCATCGTTTGACCTTCTGCTCTAGAACACTTTGCACGCTATTATTCCACATTTCCTCTTGGATACCTTTCTCATCTGTACACCGGGATCTAGTTATGTAGAAGCAATAAATACTTCAGAGCATAAACATTTTCGTTAAGAATGGAAGTACTTTTCTAAATCTGTGAGCACAAAAGGAAAATGGAAAGTTACTGAGTACATGATAAGCTCAGGACCAAGAATGCCGGGAGAGTTTTATTTTTATGTTTAGAAAAGAAACATGAAGTGTTGCTTATCTGTGGGCGTGAAAAATCTATTAAGATAGCATATGGTGACCATTTCTTTTTTTTTTTTTATTAAAAAAAATTTTTTTTACGTTTATTTATTTTTGAGACAGAGAGAGACAGAGCATGAACGGAGGAGGGGCAGAGAGAGAGGGAGACACAGAATCGGAAGCAGGCTCCAGGCTCCGAGCCATCAGCCCAGAGCCCGACATGGGGCTCGAACTCACGGACCGCGAGATCGTGACCCGGGCTGAAGTCGGACGCTCAACCGACTGAGCCACCCAGGCGCCCCTATGGTGACCATTTCAAAATGCTTTTTCCCCCTGCCCCGACGGAATCTGACAACTTCAGTCTTGTCCAAATGCATTTTTTCCCCCTGGAGTGGACCAATGGCACATTATTTCTTATTTGGATTCCCTTGGGGATACTGCAGATATTTGGACCATTTAATTCTTACTCCTCACCTTAACGTTAGTTCTTAGTATCTACCTTTCAGATCTTTTTATTTTTTGAGTGTTAATTTTTTATCCCCCTTTCCTCTCATTGTAATGGTTCTAATAATAAATAATTAATTAGGTATTTTGCTGTGGCCAGATACTCTGACAGCTGCTTTGCATGCCTTACTTCATGTAATCCTCCCAGTACCCTGTGATGTGTAGCTACTGTCACAGTTGACCCTGGAGCAGTGCACTTAACCACCTCCCCCACACACAGTTGAAAATCCTTTGTAACTTATGACTGCCCCCAAACTTAACTATTAATAGCCTACCGTTGACTGGAAGCCTTCGTGTTGATATAAGCAGCCAATTAACACATAGTTTGTATGTCCTATGTATTATACACTGTATGCTTTTTTTTTAATGTTTTTTTTATTTTTGAGAGGGAGCGAGAGAACGAACATGGAGGAGGGTCAGAGAGAGAGGGAGACACGGAATCCGAAGCAGGCTTCAGGCTCTGAGCTATCAGCACAGAGCCCAACGCGGGGCTCGAACTCCCGAACCTTGAGATCATGACCTGAGCCGAAGTCGGACACTTAACCGACTGAGCCACCAAGGTGCCCCTATACGCTGTATTCTTACAATAAAATAGAGAAAAGAAAATTTTAAATCATACGGGAGAGAAAATAAATTTACAGTACCATCTTGTAAAAACTCCACGTGTAAGTGGACCCGTATAGTTCTAACCCATATTGTTCAAGGACTTTTCTTATTTTCATCTTACACGTGAAGAAACTGAGGCTCAGGAAGGTTAAATAGTTTGCCCAAGATTTTACATGTAGTTAAAACTGAAGCCTGGCTTCCAAGTTCAGGAGTCTCTTACTTCAAAGCCCAAGCTCTTAACTATTATAAGGTCTTTCGATTTTTTTTTTTTTCCATCTTTATGAGTAACTGGATGTGTCCCCATCCTTTCCAGGATGAGGCTGAGAAGAGAGTATACATCTCACCACAACGGCTGGTTCCAGTTCTCAGTCAGTTGCTACTTGATCCAGAGGGGATTGTTAAGTCATCTCCAAGACTCATTTAGTGTCATGAGTCGGACAAGAGGAATTCTCGCAGGCCTCTCTTGTGGTGAAGAGATATATGGTCAGCGTTGCTAATTATACCTCACCCCTTCTTTTCCTTGAATCTTGTCAAGGAGCAGAACTCACCTCCCTCATTCCCACTCTTCCGTCCGGTAACACAGCGGTGACTCTTGGCTTTAGAAATGTCCTGAGAGGCCATGCGTCCTTTAGACTCCCAAGTATTTGGTTAGCTTTGGTTCTCTCTCTGCCTTGCTCATGCAAGAGCTTCCACTCTATGGGCAGTTTCCTAGAACCTCTTCTTTCCACTTTCAGAAAAAAAGAGCAGCTCTAACTTCTTAATGTTAGATGATAGTGACTCACAACGCAGCCTGTAGTTTAGATGGTTAACTGTGGGGAGACAGGACTCGCTCCCATTTTGACCAGAAAGCACTAAACTACATATCTGTGGTGGGAATCTCCAACCTCTGTAATGTTGGGGCATGCTGGCCCTTCAGTAGGGCTGACAGGGCCACTGACGATGTAAAGTGAGAAAGAAGTAAGGGGAAATGGGAGGGAAAGGACCCGTGGGGTGTCCCCACAATTTGCCTCGTTGTCTCCGTGTAGACTGGGCACCAGTCAAGTTGAGAAGCTGTTGTTGTTTTCTCCTACAGATGCCAACAAGACTGTATTCTGTGAAAGGTCCTCCTAGTATAATCGTCCTGCCCCTGTTTCAGATCTGAGTGGCCCTTGGTCATGTATAGGTGACCCTCCGTGTCTATCAAGTGGGTCTGGTGTTGGCCAGCACACGAGTTGGTATCGTCTTCTCTGATGCCACTGTGCCTCTGCAGAGATTAAAATTGCGTAGAAAAGGTAAAGTTCTTGTTTAATGTTCTGAGTTTTTGGACTAGGTTCTAGTGTAGCAAATGGGCCTTTTTTGGAGGGAGAGACAGAAAACAAAACTGACACACGGAAGGAAAAAGGTAGAAGTTTGCTCTGGTACATCGCACACAGGAACTAAAACTCTGGGGGAAATCCTCGTGTCTCTACCTCAGTCGATAGTCGCTTTCCAAGCCCAACCTGGTAAGTTCCAAAGTTTTCATGACAAGCCTGGAGGGAGGTGCAGTTGTGCTCTATCAAGACCGGTGAATGGAAGTTGGAATACTCCAGCAGCCCCCGAAGAGTTCTTACACTGCAATTTTCTCTACAACCTAGATAAAAGCATCAGAAAAGCGTGTCAGGTGAGGCTTGCTTTTAGCGTTGTTCTGGGCCATCCCTAGTCCTATATAATTATTATAATGAAATGTGTAGATTAAAAAAAAAAATGTTTATTATTTTGAGAGAGTGTGAGCGAGGGAGGGGCAGAGAGAGAAGGAGAGAGAGAATCCCAAGCAGGCTCAGTGCTGTCAGCACACAACCGGATGTGGGGCTCGATCTCATGAAACATGATCTATACAAAATGGGAAACACTTCTGTTGTGTCATTTATAGCCAAGGATGTTTTGATGAATATGGCACACAATGACTTAAGATTTTAAACTATGACCTAGTGGTGCATGTGTTACAATTACTAATGGTGCTCTGTCAAAGGTGATTGTTGCAGAAGCAACTGCTATATTCTGAGCTCACTTCATGAGTTACCACGGAAATGCTTGTCATGGGAGAAAAGGTTGAATTCAAGGTTACGTGTGAGACATTTTTCCTCTGCAAAGCTTTCTGTAATTTTTTTTAAAAAAAGCTTATTTGTTTATGTTGAGAGACACAGAGAAGAGGGCAAGTGGGAGAGGGGCAGAGAGAGAGAGGGAGACAGGAGAATCCCAAGCCAACTCCGTGTGCTGTCAGCACAGAGCCTGATGCGGGGCTCAGTCTCACAAACCGTGAGATCATGACCTGAGCTGAAATCAAGAGGCGGATGCCCAACCGAGTGGGCCATCCAGGCCCCTTGCCCTCAAAGCTTTTTGGAAAAACCTAAGTTACCTTTAAATGTTTAGGTCTGGAAGGGACCTGGATTGGTTATAGAAACGAGCCTTCCTATCCCCCAGCCACATTATGGAGAGGAGTGACTTTGTATTTGCTTGAGATTGGAGGGAAGAGAAAAGCCGGCTATCGAGGGCAAAGTCCTTTATTAGTAGTGGGTTGGTTTTTGACTTGTACTTTACTACTAATAGCTAACATTTATTGAGCACATACTGTGTCCCACTTATTGAGCTAGGCTGCTAGATTGAAACCCTTAGAACAGCCTTTTGAGCTAGATGCTACGTGACAACCTTCATTTTTATTTTTTTTTTTTAAGTTCACATAGTATTATTAGGAGATTTTTTTTTTAACGTTTGTTTATTTTTGAGAGAGACAGAGCATGAGTCGGGGAGAGGCAGAGAGGGAGGGAGACACAGAATCTGAAGCAGGCTCCAGGCTCTGAGCTCTCAGCACAGAGCCTGACATGGGGCTGGAGCCCACGAACTACAGGATCGTGTCCTGGGCCGAAGTCAGACACTTAACCGCTGTGCCACCCAGGCGCTCCGACGACCTTCATTTTTATAGATGAGGCTTAGGAAGGTAAGTGAATTGTCAAGTTGGTAAGAAATGGATTCAGGACTTGAACTCAGGTATTTCTGGTTCCAGAGACCATCCTGGAATAAGCCCTTAGCCTCAGTTCTCTGTCCTCATTCATTTGTTCAGTCAGCAAACCCGCACAGTTGATCTGATGCCTGTTGTGCATAAGTGCTCTCACTGGGCTGTGGAGCTGCACTGTTGACTGTGAGATGTCCGTGGCCTAGAGCAGCTCACGACTGAATGGCAGAGTGGGATAGTGCTGGGGGGGTACAGGGGGCGCCCAAGGCAGAGCCAATTCAGACAGGCGGCATCAGACCTTAGAGTGGGGCATCTAGAAACGTCTCCTGGAAAGGTGACTCCACATGAGTTCTGAGAGGGAAGTAGGAGTCAACTGGGTACAGATCGGAGAGTGGGGTGTGGAGGATAGAAATGGCTCGAATGCAGGTGTGGTGCACGTGAGGAAAGAAAGGGTGGCTGGGCTGAGACCATAGTACAGTGGGGAAGCCTTTGGGCTTCGCTCTGCCAGTTCCTGGCTTTTTGTTCTTGAGCCAGATCTCGCCCTCTTCAATCCTCTGTTTCCTCTGATAAGCCTGGGGATAAATAATATACCTATCTCCTAGGGCTGTCGTAAGTTTAATGACGTATGGCCTGAAACTGCTTATCATCACAGTGCTTGCCACATGGTAGATGCTTCGTACCTTGAAGCTACAGTTACTAATGGCCATGGTCCTTATCACCATCCTCCTCTTCCTCCTCATTATTTAGGTAGACAAGGAGCAGATCTTGAAGGACCGTCCTCATGCGGCTGTATGAGCAGCCTTAGCCCCTCTGTAGACCAGGGAGAATTCTGATGTCTTCGAATGCCGTCACGGGAGGGTAGAGTGAATTTCCTATTTTGAGGAGCAGCAGCAAGCTTATTTTGATGACACACATTTCAATGGAGCAGAGGGGTCAAGAGCCTGTCTTGATGTCCGTGCTTGCTATGGGGACATGTGTAAAGAGAACAAGGCAATACTATTACTTTGTGTCGGTTTTGGCGAAAAACCGTTTAAACACAGCTGTCAAACCTCTTTGCAGAGAATGCCGTTTGCCCTCTGATTCTTAAGAATTCATCCTCAGTAGCTTATGAGCTTCCGAAGACAGGAACCATATGGTACTCTTTGTTGTCTATAGTGTCTGGCAACTGGTAATTGCTCAGAAGAAATGAGAGGGGTGAGTGCACGTTGGTGGCGTTCCTTCATGTCCTGGTGCTTGCTATTTAAAGGAGGGCAGATGGGTTTAAGGAAAAAGGTGAGAGTTGTGCCAGTGCAGTCAGTGATTGTTACGTGCTCGTGATATATCGCCCTGCTTACATTTGGTTTCTCTTGTGCACCTGTGCAGACCGTTGTTCCAGACTCAGTTGAGGTGTGTAATAGGTGAGCTCTGTGAGGACGGCACAGCTGTTGGTCTCACATGGTTTTACCCCTACCGTCTAGCACAGTGCCTGGCATGGAGTAGGTCCTTGACAAATATTTGCAATAACGGGGGCGCCTGGGTGGCTCAGTCAGTGAAGCGTCCGACTTCAGCTCAGCTCACGATCTCATAGTTCGTGAGTTTGAGCCCCACGTCAGGCTCTGTGCCGACCGCACAGAATCTGCTGGGGATTCTCTGTCTCCTTCTTTCTCTGCCCCTCCCCCGCTTGCACTCTGTGTCCGTCTCTCTCTCTCGAAAGGAAACAGTAAAGAAAAAAAATTTTTTTAATATGTGCAATAACGAATCTCTTTTGAAAAAAATTTTTTTACTTACTTAATGTTCGAGAGAGAAAAAGTGCGCACGCGAGCCGGGGAGAGTCAGAAAGAGAGGGAGCGAGAGGAAATCCCGGTAGCATGGAGCCTGACATGGGCTCGAACTCACCAACCGTGAGATCGTGACCTGAGCCGAAGTCAAGAGTCCAACACTTAACTGACTGAGCCACCCAGGAGCCACCCTTGAATTTGTTTTAATACTGGAATTGGCTTACAGGGAGCGCGTGTGGTGGGGTTTGTGTTCATATCTGCACTTAACCCATGGAAAGAGAAAAGTGTATAGTTTTTTTCCCCCCTCTGATATTTATTCTTTTGATTTTTTAAAAACTTCAGCTTTATTGGAGTATAACCACAGATAAAATTGTAAGATGTTTAAAGAGAGTGTTGCGATTTGAAATACATATATATCGTGAAAAGATTCCCTGCCCCTCCCTCCCCCATCTAGTGAATGAACCCATTCATCCCCTCATGTGTTTATCTGATATTTATTATTCTGTTGGCAGAATGAAAGGATACTGTGGAGAATTTGACCAAAGTGCAGAAATTAATATGAACAGGTAGGAGGTTGGTGCCTCTGGGTGACAGTAGGTCAGCTCTTCCAGATTTCCTGAGAAACGCCAAAGTTAAAGCTTGGGATATGCCAGTTGGTCATGTAAATATCAGACCTTCCCCACATTTTTGGGTTATTTTTCAGCACCACAGTATCAAGATTGGCCTCCGTTCACTTTCAGGAGGGATGGGAGGATCCAAGGGGGTTGTTTGCAACAGAGGAGGATCCAAGGGGGTTGTTGTTGCAACAGAGGAGGAACATATGGCAAACGCCAGGCGTGTGTCTAGAGCAAACACCAGGCACACGTTGGGTGAAGACTGGGGCTTCTCCCTTTCCACTCCCGCTAATCTCAATTCTTTCTTTTTCTTCTGACCTTGGGGTCGTCTAGCAACTTTGTTCCCCTTGTCCTAGGTGCTATTTTTCTCACACGGTTAACTAGTTGTATACAACACGGTCAGTGGGTCATGAGCTCCACGTTAGATTTCCATTGGTAGAGATTGGCTTCCTTGTATCCCTCCAGACTCTGTAGAAAAGTCACAGTAAAGGCTCCTTTAAGATATTATGGAAGATGGGAGACTACACAGCCTAAGTGAGACTGTGAATTCCATCGCTAGCTAGTATGTTGTCTGTAGGCTTCAGTTTACTCGTCTGTAAAATGGGTATAATGCTTATGCACAGTTGATGATGTGGGTACTAGAAATAACCTGTGCAGGGTTTCGTATGGAAGAAATGCTCCAGAAATGCGAACTATAATTTCTGACAAAATCCGGGTATGGCTTTGGCCATGAACATTTAGTGACCATAATCTTGACCCTCTGAGTCATGTTGCTCGGAATGGTGCCAGCATCTATGGATAGGGCCTATAAAAGGCTGGATGTCTTCAGCCCCTGCCCATCACGGGTTCAGGCTCAGCACAAGATCCATGTGTGCTTGCGTTGGGATTAACCTTCTGTATTATTTGGGTGGTGGGCCTGGGGAGCTGGAGGTCTAGGTCAGTTGTATTTTGCATTCCTCTTCAGGTGCACTTCTCCTAGCTCAGTGTCCATTGGCCCTTCTTTATTCTTCTATTCTTAATCTAATAAGGACTTGCTCCTGGCAGTTGTCATAGACTTCCTGAAATCGGGCAGGACGCTCCTTCTCTCCTTGCTGAAACAATTCCAAAGGCTGACTGCAGGGCATTCAAAGGAGGCTCTCCTTGCTAGAGAAACCCCTCTTTGCTCCGTCTGGGAGCCTTCATGATGCTTTTTGTTCTGTGGCAGACTCCTGGGAGAGACACAAGGCCCACTTAAAGGGCTTAGCATGAAAAACATAAAACCTGGTAAGTGCTCAGTAATGTTAGGTAGGACAGTGGTGGTGACAGTGGCAGCGGCAGGTAAGGACTGAGGCTCACTGATACCCCATCACCCTTACCGCCATCATTCCAGAAGAGCAGCGCAAATGCTCTGGTTAGACTCAGTTCAGTGCCTTTTCCGTTCAGTGTAACGATGCAGATAATGTGTACAGTTTAGCCAAGTGTGGTATGTGGATCGGGGTTTCTTTCTTGAACACATTGTTTTCTCTTGAGTTTGTAAATGTTTCACCTTTTCACTTGCTTGGTTTTCTTTAAACATCTCCACATACCTCCAACTGCTTTAAAGAACTCCTTGTGCACAACTTTGCACGTGAGCCAGTCGTGTCACGATATTTCACCCCTGCCCCCTTCTCTCTTTCCATCCGGACACCTCCCTCCTGGAGCCCTCTCACTTCCTGTGCCATCTGGACTGGGAGGAGGAACATGTCCTTATCAAGACGTTCCAACAGTTCCCCGGCTTTCACATCCTTCCCTACTCACAACCTACACGCTTGGCAAAAACGAGACACCTCACAAAACGAAACCCACACCTGGCTCCGTGTGCCTCTCCAAGTTAAGCTTCCAGAGGGCCTGCCTGGCTTACTCTCCCAGATTTTTCCCTTCTGTATTTGTATTTTTTTGGTGTGGGGTTTCTGACATCCCCTTGTTCATCAGACACGGAGCTTGTAATGTGTGTGTCGTGTTCCTCTCCAGGATTTGAAGTGATTTTTCAGTTGGGAAAACATCTTTGTTTCACCACTGAAACCCCATTATCTTTCAACTTCTAGCTCTCTCTTTTTTTTAATGTTTACTTATTTATTTTGAGAGAGAGCGAGCCAGCAAGTGGGGGTGAGGCAGAGAGAGGGGGAGAGAGAATCAGGCTCCACACTCAGCACAGAGCCCCACTTAGGGCTCAATGTCATGACCACAAGATCAGAGATCATGACCTGAGCCAAAATGAAGAGTGGGATGCTTAAAGAACCGAGCCACCCAGGCATCCCCTCCAGCTCTAGCTTTCTAACTATCGACTGGATTCAAGTAACCAGACAGAGCAAAGAATTAAGCCTAAGTGTTCTAGACCCTCTTCAGACGTTCTTTGTCCTTTGTCATAGTCTTCATTATCTGACATAGACGAGAGCACAGTTAGCTTTTCTTGTGGTGTCTTCTCCAGGGAGAGATCTTTTTGTTCAAGGAAGGATTTCACGGGCAAATCCAACATGCGTGCTCTGTGTTTTCTGCTGAACATGAAGCCCATCTCCATGAGTTAGGTTGTAAATGCAACTTGTCTCAGTTTTTTTCTGCAACAAAAAGAAAACAAGAAGGATTTAGAGTGAATAGGGAACCACAGAGATAGATGATTGCAGGGCAACGAACTAGTCCCTAAAAAGAGAAGGTAAGAAAGGTAGGAATATTTAGGTTGGGGAATCTGAGGCAGTGAGTGTCATAATAAGAGTGTTAAATATATGAAGGTGTGATGCGGGGATGATGGTTCCCAGTTGCCCTTTTCAGGATGAAAGACTTCAAGGAGGAAATAGATACAATTACGAATAGAGATTTAAGCATATTTTACAAAGAAGAAATTTCAACATGGTAAAGATTGTTGCTGGAATAAGCTATTAAGGTATGACCATCTTGAGTATTTTTATTCGATGTGTTCACCCACAATCTAAAAGTTCTAAATTAGGGGCGCCTGGGTGGGTCAGTCAGTTAAGCATCCAACTCTTAATTTCAGCTCAGGTCACGATCTCATGGTTCTCGGGATCGAGCCTCCTGTTGGGCTCTGTGCTGCTGGTGTGGAGCCTGCTTGAGATTCTCTCTCTCTCCCTCTGCCTACCCCTCCCCTGCCCACACTCTGTCTCTCTCAAAATAAAGAAGTAAACCTAAGAAAATAAAGTTCTAACTTAGTGTATAAATGACTCACTGCCATTACATTTTTTTTTCCCAAATTAGTTCACTCTTCCTTGAGAGGGTCCAGGCACAGGTACTGGAATGAAATCTTCGTTTTTTACTACTTGTCTACTTTAGTTCCTATATCAGAATCCTCATTTACCAATCTGACTTATAGGAAGCCGTGCTCTCGAAGACTAAGGACTATGGCTCCAGTGTTTGCGTAAATGCAACAGTTAAAAAAAATCATATGTAATAGTAAGATAAAGAGAATATTTTGGGGGCACCTGGGTGGCTCAGTTGGTTAAGCATCCAACTTTGGCTCAGGTCATGGTCTTACGGTTCATGAGTTTGAGCCCCACGTCGGGCTCTGTGCCGACAGCTCAGAGCTTGAAATCTGCTTCAGATTCTCTGTCTCCCTCTTTCTCTCAAAAATAAATAAACATTAAAAAAAATCACAATGTCTTAATTTTTATTCTTTCCTTGTGCTGAATTTGCCTTGCTTTTGCTTCAAATATTGCATTTATATAGAATAAAATGAGCACTTACATAAATCTCAAGTGAAAATCTCTCCACACTGGAAACTCTTCTTTTTAATTTTTTTGAGGAAGAGGAGAGGGGAGGGAGAGACGGAGAGGGAGAGAGACAATCCCAAGCAGGCTCTGCACTGTCAGCACAGATCCCGATGAGGGGCTCGGGGCTGTATCCCATGACCATGAGATCATGACCTGAGCCAAAGTCAGGAGTCAAATGCCCAACTGACCAAACCACCCAGGCAACTTCTCTTCTTTTTTTCTACTTAAGCTGCGGACCTTTGCTACCTCCCCTTCTACCTTCTGCAGATTATCCGGAACCCAAGAACGGTCTCCAGACGGTCGGTGTGCATTTGCATCCACTCCTTGTCTCTTCTCGTCCTTGCCTCTGTCTGGACGAATCTCTTCCCAGCTGCCCAGTGTATGTGCCGCTCTGTTTTTATCCTTACCGAGCATGTCCTACCATTTGGCAGGCAGAGAGGGTGTCTTTACTTGTTCTTTGGGATTTCCCACAATCAGTAGTCTGGGCTGAGCGAATAGTAGTTTTTGAGGAAATGGTATATAAATATAAGGAAGTACAGTCATTTGATGTTCGGGCCAAGTAATTTCCATAGTTGCTGCCTGACGGAGGACAGCGTGTGGTATTTCTCAAAAGCTGTCCTCAGAACTGCTGCTCCCAAAGCTGTGGCATGGTGACATAGCACTGGAGCTAACGAGAGAAAGGATCCTGTTCATTGCAGACTGGATTTGGGGGGCCATTCTGCCACGCAGACCTGCTCTCGCATTAGGACTTCGATATATCCTTTTTGGGTTGAAATTTTCCTTTCCTAAAGCGCTTCTGCCTTGCTGAGGAACCATGCTTAAGGTGACCCAATAAGAAAAAAGAAAGCTGTAACCTGATCTTGGTCCTTTTGACTCCAAGTTTGATTCCTTTCTGTTCTACGTTATGCAGCTTTTCAGTGGAGTACTTAAGAAAACACATCATCTTGAGCATTTTTGCAGGTAAAGAAATGGAAATCATAGTGACTTACCATAGCTTCTGCATTTGACAGTCCTTTGGCAATCAGTTTAGCTGTATGTAGTAAGAGATTTTTAAAACTTACAGGTTTTGACTTGGGAGCATTCCTCCTTAAGAATCTATGCTAAAGAGAGGGGTGCCTGGTGGCTCAATTGATTAGGCGTCCAACTCTTGATTTAGGCTCAGGTCGTGATCAATCTCACGGTTAGTGATTTTGAGCCCTATGTTGGGCTCTGTGCAGATAGTACGGAGCCTGTTTGGGATTCTCTCTTTCCCTCCCTCCCTCTGCCCCTCTCCCACTTGTGCTCTTGTGTGCTCTCTTTCTCTCTCTCACAAGATAAATAAATAAACTTAAAAAATATTTAAAAAGGGGACACCTGGGTGGCTCAGTTGGTTGAGTGTCTGACTGTTGATTTCAGCTCAGGTCATGATTTTGTGGGTTCAGTGGATTGAACCACAAGTTGGGCTCTGCTTTGACAGTTGGGCTCTCACCCTCTCTCTCTGCCCCTCTGCTATTTGTTCTCTCTCTCTTTCTCTAAAATAAATAAACTCTAAAAAAAAGAAAAAAGAAGAAGAATGGCCTCTCTAGGCTTAATAATTCAAAAGAATGGAAACTCAGGGAAGTCCCAGAGTTTAAGTGGCTTTTTTTTTTTTTTATCAATGTTTGTTTATTTTTGAGAGAGAGAGACAGAGCATGAGCGGGGGAGGGGGCTGAGAGAGGGAGAGACACAGAATTTGAAGCAGACTCCAGGCCCTGAGCTGTCAGCACAGGGCCCAGTGCGGGGCTTGAACTCAAAAACCATGAGATCTTGACCTGAGCTGAAGTCTGACGCTTCACCAGCTGAGCCACCCAGGCTCTCCAGGGCTTAAGTAGTTTTAATTCCAATTTTGAAAAGGAATGCGTGATCTCAAGTGATTTTTTTTTTTATTTTTGCTTTTGCTCTTAGTCAAGGTATGATTTATGTGGTGCTAAAAGCAAATGGTTAATGAGATTTGTGTTCTAAACATTGTTATTTATGAAGGGGGCATATATGATCAATGTGTATCTTACTATGTGTATCATCTAATTGTAAAAACTGGGCTTTGGAGCCCATCTCTGCCACCTGCTTGCTTTGGAACTTTGGCCAGGTTATGTAGTCTGTTTCCTTATCCGTAAGCTGGGATTGTGAGGGTTAGATGATACAGTGCGTGCAATAGTCTAGCATAATTCTGACACATAGCAACCACTCAGATGATCTTAGAGCTGAAATGGTCAGTGATGACTGATATAATATTGAAGGAAGACTTCTCCTCAATGTTTTTATATCTAGTATTTAGGAGAAGCAGTATTTAAAATAATAGTTCTTGGGGCACCTGGGTGGCTCAGTCGGTTAAGTGTCCGACTTCAGCTCAGGTCATGATCTCACAGTTCGTGGGTTCGAGCCCCGCATCGGGCTCTGTGCTGACAGCTCGGAGCCTGGAGCCTGCTTCAGATTCTGTGTCTTCCTCTCTTTCTGCCCCTCCCCTGCTCATGCTCTGTCTCTTTCTCTTTCTCTCTCAAAAATAAATAAATCTTAAAAAAAATTTTTTTAAATAATAGGTTTTTGTTTAACACAGTGTTAATACTCCAAAGATTGCATATTGACAAAGTAGATGTTGTGCTCTACCTTTTATCCCTCTGAGGATGGACCTGTTCCATCCTTTCTCCGAGCTCGTGTAGGCACAAACACATACAAGATGACTGGCTTCACTTTGGGTCTGCATGCCCTTACTCTGCAGCTTTTCCAACAAGCTGGTAGTTACTGAATTTTTGACGGTTGTTGCTCTGAGTTCATAGCTAAAGATTTAGCTGATTTTTAATAACAGCATAATGCCCTAGATCATGTGGCTCTGCCAGAGTGCATTCAAACGTAATTCCGTCATGGATATGCAGGTCGTTTTTAGGCCCCCACCCTCTACTACAGATGATGTTTACTGCACCATCCTTATACGCGATCCTTAAGACCCATTGCTTTTAAAGTGGCATTGCTGAGTTAGAGTGTGCGTTAATTATAGTGCAAAGGGGTTTGGGGTGATAAAAGCTGTAAAAGCGTTGTTGGTTCCTGGCTTCTCACCATCTAGTTGAAGGATAGATACGCATTTTCTTTTCCCAGCGATATTTTTGCTTCTGTACCAAGATTTCGGCAGACAGGGTTTGTCTGCAGGGAGATTTGAAATCCTTAATATTCTGAAACATAGGTGTAAGTCAGGAGAGCAAAGGGAGCCTCTTGAATTACGCTTACCCTGCGTAGCACTCGCCGTACTTATTAGATATGGCTTTGTTAGATATTGTACAAATTTAAGTTTCTCAGCTTTTAAGAACGAAGAGTCCGACCCGGGAACCGGAGCACTTGACGTTTTTGCTCCTGTTCCTTCCTCCGCCCATCCCCTACCGGGCTGCAGTCATCCTCTGCCCAGGGGGAGAGCCCTCCCCACGGGCAGCAGTGTCTCCAGAGGCCTCGGCTTGCTCAGCTCTGATGCAGGCCACTGAGCACATCTTCAGGTCTGAGGTCACTAACGGTAGCGGGAATGTTAGCATGCTAACAGTGTTTTTATGACAGCCAAGTGACCGTGCTGGCAACAGGTGCTTTTCTCTGTCATGTCACTGAGGGCTACTTAATGTACAGCACGAGTTTTTTCCAAGAACCCACTTGGGTTGTGTGTGGGGGTCTCATAGGCAGGGGACCGAGGGAAGAAAGGACAATTACGATGGGCTTCCTGTGCGTGTCTGTGCACGTGTGCTTGTCTGTTTATCGCGTGGGTGCCAGCTGGTAGCATGGGCATCGCTGTTTAGAAGCTTTGTTTTCTCCCATCAGTGACTGACAGTTGCTTACACCAGTGGGGAGCATGCAACTCGGTAGCAGCTGATACTGGCTCCTACCTGTGGCCATTTTTCCCCCCTCTGATTCAGCTACTTGGCTCCGGGGAAGTGATTGCATCGTTAACGCTTCAGAACCCGCTGGGTTGTATTCCTGACTCACTGACTTGGTCCCGGTCTCTGGAGCCCACTGTGCATCCTGTCCGTGGTTCCCAGTCAGTGAGACCTAGGGGTCTTGTATTCATGCTTCGCCTCCTTGTGACAAATCGCCTTAGCTTTTGAAATTCTACAAACGCTGGCTTGTTGGAAAGCGATTCGTACACTTGCGAACGTTGGCAGTCTGTGTTTCCTTGGGCTTCCTGCAGTATTCAGTGAAACAGCAACAATAATAAGGACAGTGACTGCAAACATACAAATAGTGCTCACCACGTGCCAGACTCTGTGCCAGCCCTTGATATGTTACCAACGGGTGTAGTCCCGCAGCTGCACCTGGTGGGTATTGTTACCACCCCCATAGTATAAATGCAGAAAGGGAGGCAGCCTCTGAGCTATGGTTGTACAGCCTGTAAGTGGCTGATGCAGGGAAATCACTCCATATCAGGGTGAGGCTCACTGATGGGGCCAGAGAGACCAAGGAACATGGCGACGTACCCAGGGAAGCTGGGCACTGGCTGCATAGACCCCCTTGAAGGGAGTTGGCAGAGATTGCGTGGCTGCTGCTTCTGTTTGGATAGGAAGTGACACGGGTGAGTCCTCCCATCCGAAAGTTCTGGACATGCAAGGGGAGTTGAGGGAATTCAGGCATGGACAGGAAGGAAACGGGAGAGGGAGGTGTGGAAAACTTTGCTAAGGGAGGTCACTTGTAACAGCCTTTCACCAAGAACCCCTCTCTTGGTCAGCTCTGTCCCCGTTAGGGTGCACATCCCAGAGGAGGGTGAGTGAAGCAGGTTGGAGGTATGTTTACCTTCAGCGAATTTCTTTCGTTTTGATGATGAGTCATATGAACAGGCTGGAAAACCTCTCCAGTTGCTCTTGTAACTGTGTTTTTCAAATTGGTTTTTGAAGAGCTTGTATTGATGTGCTGGGATTATCCCTCTCTGCCGCACACACTGGAACCGTAGAAGGAAGGTTGTCTAGGTAAGAGGCACTGGGTCGGGGGGAGGAGGTATGGGGTGCTGTGGCAGGGATAAGACCCTGATTCTGCTGCCATGCCGTCTGGATAGAACATCCTGGGACTGAAATTGAGTCACCGGCCTCAGGATCCATTTCTGCCATGTCTGGATCGAGTCCACTCGGGCTGAGCAAAGATAGACTGCAGATGGCATATTGAAGCCTTCCTTATAGAATGTGGTTGTTTGCTGTTGTTATTGTTATTTTCATATCACCAGGTCGTTTCCTACCCCCTTTCTGGGTATTTTAACATGGTTCATTGAGTAAGAACGTGGGGTCAGGTGGTATCCTTAGTAACTGTGTGATCTTGGGCAAGGTCTTAACCTCTCCAGAGTTGGTGCTGTCGTCTGTAAAAATGGGGGCATTAGGAATCACCGTCTCATAAGACCATTGGAGATAATGCTCAGGAAAATGCCTCTGTCATCGTATCTGCTTTAAAAATGGAGGTGCTCGCTATTGCCTTCTTGGTGTTCCAACACTCACAGGACTCTCCCATTCTACTTCCCGGCTATGATTAGCTGTGACATTCCAGGACGCACATCACTGTGGGTGTAGACACTGACACCAGAAAGAACTGGATTTGGAGAGTTGCAGATTCTACTGTCTCTCAAAGAAGGGTGGAGTCTCGTAGGACAAAGCATTCCTGGCGTGAATAGACAGAGAAAGCTCATCAGAGAAGTAAGCCAGAGTCAGGTGCTCTGATACAGTCGATTAAGCAGGTTGGGCAGGAGGAATCCCCTCCCCTCTGCCCATTGGTTGCACTTTGTACTTTTATCCAGCCTGTCAACTTTCCCTGCAAAAAGAATTTTTATTGCCATCTTTTAACAATGAAATGAGAAATGCTCACTCTCAATTTGATCTAGTTAAATGTAAGTTTTCTTTTGGAGGGGCAGGAGGGGTTACATGGAGGAAGAATTCTGACCCCCTTTCTCTGTAACATAGCTCCACAGAGTGGAGGATTTTTGCCAGGTTGCTTTACGAAGTGCCATTTAAGAAAGACGTCTTTATTAAAAAAAAAAAAAAAAGAAAGAAAGAAAGAAAGAAAAAACAACTTTTTAATGTGGGAAATTTCAAGCGCATACAAAACCATAAGGAAAGGTATGAGCCTTGTCTGCCACCAACTGCAGCTGGCAACTACGTGGCCAATATTGCTTTATCTGGACCCCCGCAGTGTCCCCTTCCCATTATTATTTTTTTAAGTTTATTTATTTATTTTGAGAGAGACAGTGCAAGCGGGGGGCGGGTTCAGAAAGGGAGAAGGGGACCGAGGATCCAAAGTGGGCTCTGTGCTGACAGCAGCGAGCCCGATGCGGGGCTTGAACTCACGAACCATGAGGTTATGATCTGGTTAGATCAGATGCTTAACCCACTGAGCTGCTCAGACGCCCCCCCACACCCACCCCAGTCCTGTTATTTTTGAGTAAATTCCAGACAACATATTATTTTATCTATAAAATATTCAAGATGTGCTTTGAATGCCTTAAGAGTCTCAGTGAAGTCAATAATGAAAGCTTTCATGTTTTGAGATCCTTCCTGTGGGAAGATCACGTCTCTCTAGAGACCTCAGGGCGGTGATCCTCAAAGTGGGGGATGGGGTAATGATTTTTTTTCAGCAGTTACCTGTGGGGGGCTTTTTCAAACTGCTGGTCCTCACAGATCGTTGCCCTTCCCCTCCAACAGTCGAAAATGCAGCCTTTGATTCTTCACCAAACTGCTTTGCTCTGAGAATTAGAGCAGGAATAAACAACAGAGAACCACTGCTTGGGGTGGGGGAGTTGGGATTCCAGGTAATAGAAGCTTTACCACTCAAGAACCACTTTTTTTTTTTTTTTTGGTTATTTTTAACCACTATGGATAGGAGTTTACAAGTTTACAAGTTACACTGTGTTTACAAGTATATTTCTTTACTGCCATCTTAAGCAAAATATGCCGGGTGTTATTCCGTCATCCATATTTACCACAGGGTACTTTCGATACTATCTTCCGTGCTGTGGAATGCTTAATTTTATAGTCTGCCTCCCTCATTGCCTCTCTGTTCCCTGCCAGCATACTTTTCTTTATCTCCTTTCAGTCTGCTAAGGGCTAAGAAGCAAGGTATGTAAGGTATATAAAGTCAGAGTAAATGCACTGTGAGGGTGGTTTGTGTTTGTTTGTGTCCTGAGCAGAGCATTAATAAGGACTTCGTGATATTTGATTGCTCAGAGGATGTTTGCCTCCATTTCCTGGTTTTCGGAGACATTGTGCACACATGTAGTTGCTATGTAGCCATTTTTCGTGGAGGTGAGGTACCACTGTGATGGGGTCCTGTAGCAGGAATCTTTGTTCTTACTTGCAGTGCAGCTCCAGATTTGGACAAATTCCTCTCCATCCCACCACTGAATGTTTGAAGTTGAGTTAGCGGGAGGAAAAGGAAGAAATTCAAAAACGTGGACATTCTGCATTTGTTTTTGTAGTTATTTAGCAACTAAAAGTTAGGGGCTTGTGTTGTAAACCTCGCACAAAATTTTGCTTGGCTTCGAATAATACAATGTGTGGATGTAATTTGGGGATTCTATAGCACTAACATTTATAGAAGAAACTAACTCTAATTTTCACCAAAACGAACTACCTTCCTCTCTGCTGGTCTTTAAGGGGGAATCGGAGAAAGCATTTCCCATTTTCCCATACTCTTTTTTTCCCCATGCCCCTTCTACCCCTTTTTAAAACTCTCCTCAGAAAAATGACATAGTACTTTTTAAAACTGAGCTGTGCCTCATGCGTGTTTATACACAGGATGGACTCATTGCATCATTTTTTCCTTTCTCACACCCAGACCAGGGTTACATAGTTCTGTGAGGTGTGCTTGGGAGTTGTAGTAATATGGAATGCTGGAAAAATGCCAGAGACTGTTAGTAAATATAGAATGCAGTGGAACAGCAGTTAGCTTATGTTCGTGATTTCAGAACTTTTGTTCAGATTTCAGAAGTAAGCGTACGTAATATAGCATGGGAAATAAAAAGATGACCGCGTTTAAGATTTGGATTTTAATTCCTGTCTTTTCCCTAAAGAAATTTAGTACAGGTAATTTAGTAAAGGGAATTAAGCTGTCTTTGGTTGATATTATGAAAGGTCTCTCCACTTCTTACTCATCATATTTAAAATTTATTAGATCAGCCGACTGACTTTTCTATGAGAAAGCTGGCTCTGCTCTGTGTTTTCCATTTGGCAGGTGTTTTGTTGATATGTTTAGGGGGAAAAAAGAAAGTACAAGGTGCTGGAAATCCACAGCTGATTGTTAGAAGATGGAAACTTACATATTAGATCTTCTTAGGAAGCTGATCGGTCAGGAATGAGTTTTAGAAGTGACTTTGAAGCTTCCCTGTATGTCCTGTCCTCTTCTGCTGTAACTTATTCTATGAAAGGCCCTTAAAGTGTGTTTACAGAGCAAATATCCCTACAAATTGCTTTGGGCAATCGTGGGCACACTGGGATTCTTTATCACATCAGTAATTCCCTTGTTGTTTTGGCAAAGAACTTCCATGGGATGTAGCATCTCTCTGGTCTTTGAGCCCATGCCCAGTCTAAGACATATCAAGGGCCGGAAAAGACAGGCTTGGGTGGGAATGTTCTTATAGAAGTGTGAGTTCAATTTTTTACCCCCAAAGAGCACCAGTGAGCTGAATAACTTCTCATCCCTCTTCTCTGCACTTTTTAGCCTTTCTCACACCCTCGCAAGTCAGATCTATCTAAGGCTCCAAATTCCTTAGGTGCCACTGAGGTCACCTGGAGGCCCCTGCCCTACCTTGGCCTCAAAAACTCAACCCTTTCAGAATTCATTCTTTCTTTCATCATAGTGACAAATATTTATTTAGCGCCCTGCCACATCCAAAGGCGACTACAAATCTAAACCTGACATAGCTCTCTCCCTTCAAAATTCTTGTGGTGGGGATGCCTGGGTGGCTCAGTCGGTTAAACGTCCTGCTTCGGCTCAGGTCATGATCTCACGGTTCGTGGGTTCGAGCCCCGCATCAGATCCTGTGCTGACAGCTCAGAGCCTGGAGCTGCTTCAGATTTTGTGTCTCCCTCTCTCTTTGCCCCTCCCTGAATCGTGCTGTCTCTCTCTCTCAACAATTAATAGATGTTAAAAAAAAAAAAAAAAAAAAGAAAAAAAGATTCTTGTTGGGGAGCTAAGACACACACGGGAGTTTCTCTGGGGTGAGGGAGACTGTGCTATGCCATCAGCTGTAGAGATACAGCCATTTGGATTCTAAGACCCACAGCAATTGGGAATCAATTTCCACTGAAAAAAAGAACAGCTGCCTCACACCAGACACTGTAAGCATGTTATTGACTAAGATAAGGAAAAGGCCGCAACCTTCTTACCCACTTAGGCTGGGCTCTGTATGGGAGCGTTTCTTCTAATGATTGGCTCCTTTCTGCTCTAGGTGACGGTACACTGGAGGATGACAAGGTGGAGTGCTGGGACAATGCACGGTTCTACCCTTGGACTTGTCATCGCTTTGCATTCAACTCTGTGTTCTCTGCTTTGCCTGTTTTTTTGTTTTTAAGACTTAGGTGGTCACGTACTCCGGTCCTTTCCATGGCTGCTTTGCTATCCTTTGAGCAAACTGGGCTTACTGTATGAGGAGGAAGAGGAAAGGGACCTTTATAGCCACTGAGTGCTCCACAGAAGCATTTTCTCATTTACTTCTCGCAGTTGGGCAGGGTGGGTATTATCTTCACAGATGAGTAAACTGAGGCAAGGAAAGGTTAAGTTGCTGGGTGTGCACTTAGGCCAGTTCCTGCAGGAAGATGTGCACATGTTCCCTTCCCTGAGCTAACTTTGGTTCTTAGAGAGGACCTTCTGTGCCCCTGACTTCACTCCTTCTGTCACATGGGTGTCCTTCCTTTCGGGGGAGCCTTTAACATTTACTTCCAGTCCCTTCACACGAATACCCACCGAGCTGGAGAGGTCAGAGTTGTTGGTACTTTCCTTGTCCTTTTTTTTTTTTTTTCACATTTGCTTCTTCTTCTTTTTTTTTTTAATGTTTATTTGAGGAAGAGACAGTAAGTAGGAGAGGAACAGAGAGAGGGAGAGAGAGAGAGAATCCCAAGCAGGCTATGCACTGTCAGTGCAGAGCCTGATGTGGGGCTCAGTCCCATGAACCATGAGATCCTGACCTGAGCTGAAATCAAGAGTCCGACGCCCAACCGACTGAGCCACCCAGGCCACCCTTCATGTTTGCTTCTTACTCCCGGTGACTCTCGTCACTAAAGGGCTGGGGTCTAACTCTTTTATCTGATGCTACTTTTCTCACTAAGCTACATCTGTGAAAAAGAGGATCAGCAGATGATGTTTGGAAATTAGAATAAGATGCTGTTTGTCTTGAAAAAAAAAACATCATGAGTCAGCACTATCGGCTTTACTATGTGTACTAACCAAGAAAAGAGTCTGTTTCCTTAAACTTCCATGAATGGAAGCAACATTTGCAGCTTTCCCTTATTTACTTGATATGTTCTTGAAGAGGGGACAAATAAAACTCATCCTTTAAGTGACTTCAGTTTTTAAAAGAGTTTTCCATTAAACAAAACCAAATCTCCTGGCAAATAGAATTGACGACCCCCTAGTTTGAGCTCTTTTGGAAATCCAGTATCATCAGGAAAATCTACAGTTTCATAAGCATGTGACCTTTTTATGAGAATTTGGCATTTTGTTCTAGGTTTTACAGTGTTCATGTGATGAAGTGAATATGATATGGGTGGCCCCTGAGAGCCACACAGGGAAAGTCGTTGGAGTCCCAGAGAGGACTTGTTTGTGATAGACTTCACATCCAGTTTCCCGTCTGGTAACATATCTTTTTTTTTTTTTTTTTTTTTAATGTTTATTTATTTTTGAGAGAGCGACATGGTGTGAGTGGGGGAGGGGCAGAGAGAGGGGGAGACACAGAATCCGAAGCAGGCTCCAGGCTCTGAGCTGTCAGCACAGAGCCTGACGTGGGGCTCGAACTCACAAACCGAGAGATCATTAAGCTGAAGTCTGACGCTTAATCCACTGAGCCACCCAGGTGCTCCTGTCTGGTGGCATATCTTAATCCTCCCTCTCTCTGTCTATCAAGGACAAAGCAGAGGAAGGAGGCTTAAAACCCAGACAGTGCTGGGTCATGTGTATTGTAGAACTGTGTGCCTTTGTAAATGGTTAGGAGATGGACTCATGATACAAGTGCTATGGATTCTTTGAGACCTTAAACATGGTGGTTAGGGGGGGCCTGGGTGGCTCAGTGAAGGGTCAGACTCTTGATTTCCACTCAGGTCATGATCTCACAGTGCAAGGGATAGAGCCCAGAGTGGAGCCTGCTTGGACTCTCTCTCTCTCTCTCTCTCTCTCTCTCTCTCTCTCTCTGCCTCTCCCCTGCACATGTGCATGTGTGTTCTCTCTCAAAATAAATACACATTTTTAAAAACACGGCAGATAATTCATAGACTATCAAAATGTTAACACTGAAAGGGACTAACAGATCATCTCCTCTAACCCTATTCTTACAGATTAGTGTCACACAGATGGTTTACCTGGAATCATTTAGGTGTGACCCATCCTAAAGCAAGGGGTGTCTTAAATGAGCGCCTGGCAATTCTTTCCAGAAGCACAACCCTCCAACCGCACGAGTTCTGGGCATAAATGCCATGAACTTTTAATTTAGGTGAAAGATGTGGGTGTTAAAGACGGAGAAAACATGTCTCTAGTTCTGGAAGAGTTTAGAGTCAGCCTTGCTAATACTATTAACACAAGTTTGATTGCTATGTTACAATAGGCAGAAATGATGTGGGAGTTCAGACAAAGAAAGGGAGGGATTAGAGAAGTCCATAGAAAGAGCCAGCTGCATTTTCACCCGAGCTGTAAGGACTTTGTTTAGTACCGGTATTGAGGGTTGCCTTTTGTTTTGTTTTTTGTTGTTGTTGTTGTTCCTTTGATTACGAACATTTTTAGGTATACAGAAAAGCTGAAAGAACAGTGCAGTGAATATCTGTACGCCCACCATCCAGATTTAACAACTATTAATGTTTTGTCATGTTTGTTCGACTCTGAATCTGTATATGTATGCATTGGGTTTTTAGCCATTTGTAAGTAAATTATAGATAATATGACATTTTTACCCCTAGATATACCCACTGTCATCTCCTAAAGCATTCTGTTTACACAAGCACAATTCTACTATCAATAACAGAAGAGGGGCGCCTGGGCGGCTCCATCGATTGAGCATCCGACTCTTGATATCGTCTCAGGTCATGATCTCAAGGTGGTGGGATCAAGCCCTGTGTTGGGCTCTGCACTGAGAGCATAGGGCCTGCTTGAGGTTCTCTCTCTCTCTCTCTCTCTCTCTCTCTCTCTGCTCTTCCCCACTGCTTGTGCACTCCCTGTCTCTAAAAAAAAAAAAAAAAACAAAAAAAACAAACCAAGAAATTTATTAGTAATCCATTGATATCATCTCATTTCTGTTCCCTATTTCAAATTTCCCTAATTGCCTCATGTCTTTTATAGGTATCTTTTTAACCCTGGATTTGATTGAAGTTCACATATTGCATTTTGTTTTTATAAGTCCTACATCTCTTTTACTCTAGAACACCACACCCCCCTCCGGCACCCCCCCCCCATTCAATATTTTATGTCACTGACTTTTCAGACCAATTTTCTTACAACTTTTTTGTGGCTACCTTACCTAGCAAGTTTCTTGCAAATTGAAGACTTAAATAGCTTTAAAAAATCTTAAAAAATCGTTATTTTCTAGGAGATACACTGCCCGATTGGCAGATGTTGCTTCTGACATACCATTTTTAGTAGCTAATCCATTTTAAGCTAATCTTTATTTGCAAAAGTAATCTAAGGTGATTGTAAAACGTTACAACACTTTAGAAATGTATAAAATACAGAGTGAGAGTTCTGTGTAATGTCACCTCTACGTGGCCCTAATGGTTAATTGTTTTAGGGAATTTACGTTCTTTCCCAGTACTTCATGTGTTTTTGTTTATTATACAAACTGCACTATCTGTGCATTTGGTGTGCAGTGTACTTTTTATTTCTCTAACTGTGTGTTCTGGATGGCGTCCTATGGAATATATAGCAGGGATTGTTTTTAATAGTGGCTGGGATAAAGGTGTACCCGGCCGGCCACATTCTTTCATAGGTGTTTAAGGTGAGGCACACCCAGATGTAAAGCGCCTGGCCCAGGATTAGAAGTGTGGCTTATGCCCACGGAGCAAATATTTCTTCTGTTTGAGGCTCCCTGGTTAATATACGAGTTGAATCTCTTTGTCTTCTGCCTTGTTCTTCAACAAGGTGAGGGAATGTGTAGCAGTCAACTCTTCAGGGTTCTGTATTTGAATCCTGACTTCTTTTTCTGCTTTTTGGGGTGGGTCCCTGTGTAGTCTTTCCTGCAGATATCAGGAGATCATCAGGTTGGTCTCCCTTAGAGGTAAACATGACAGTCTGCCAACACAAAGTGATTTAGAAATGTTAATAGGTTTTACCAAGCCACAGTCTCTAGCATGTGTATTTTAAGCCATCATAAAACATACCTGTCATGCTAAGGAATGTGCCAGAGGGCAGGCATCAAAGACCGGCCGAGGGAGTCTGGGGAGTATGTTTTGCTCTGTTGTAGGGTTGTGCCCTGACAACCTCTGTGAGGCCTGGGGTACTGATAGGGAGTGGTTTCTAAATATTAAAGCCATTTTATTTATTAATTCAGGAATGCCTGTAAATAGTTACTCATATTTGCCCCTCTAAGTGTCAGGGGGCTCCGAGGTGATTCTTTGGATGAACGGTGTGAAGTCAGGCTGGATCTGCTTGACTTAGGGAATGGAGTTAACACAACAATCACATGAGCAAGAGATAGTCTTTTGGGCTTAATGGAGAAGAGAAAGGTGAACAGAGAGGTTGTCTGAACATTTCTGGCTTCTTTGGAAGATAACGATGAAGAAACTCCCAGTGAGAGCGGAACAGTAAAGCCACTTTTGCTGTTGTTTTCTTCTTGTGTTCTCCGTGGCAGTGTCATCCCTTGAATTTGGTGGGACATGAGGGTGTAAGTACATCTCACTATTAGTTAAGTAAATTACCTTTAATTTGGTGGCAAGGCTTTTGCGTCAAGCATTTTGTAAAAGATCAAAATGACGGTAGGGCAGTTCCCCACATCTAACTGCCTGTTTGGTGAAGAAGAGCACAGAGTTGTGATAATAAATGCATTAGATTCATATATTTAAAACTTCTTCAAGTGTAGAAAGTTGCTGACTTCCATTAAATGTGCATTCTCTTCATTTTCTATCATCCGTTCTAAGTGTGTAAAGTAAATAACAAAATAAATATTAAGATAAAAATAAAGGTAAATAGTGTTAAGGTAAAGAAGGAGGCAGTGTTGCAAAGAGGGAGAAGGAGCAAGATAAGATGCTAAGTTCAGGATCAGCCAGTCACGTAAATCATCGAGCTTCACTTCTTTCCCCTGTTAAAAGGGGGGGAACAGAAAGCCTACGCCATCAGGCTGTTAATGAGGTTGAAATGAGAGGATCTATTTAGAAGTTACACAGTGTTCCAGTTCCACCACTACTGCTTTCTTGAGTGGACAGGATGGTGCAGTGAAACAAGCATGGGAATTCAAGGCCCATAGACGTTGGTTTGAATTCTGACGTTGCCATTCACCTTGTGCGTCTTTAGGTGAGGTCTTCTCATCTCTGATCCTCCGCGTCCTCAGCTGTCGAACGGATTTCATCAGCTCCCTCTTGAAAGATCAGGTAGAGCTCATGGGCTCCACCAAGAGGCTTGAGGGCTGCAGAGCTTGCTGGTTCTCGAACGTGGACGTCCGGCCGGCCGGGGGCGTGTGCTCGCGTGTGCGGGTCGTACGCCGCGGCATCCTCAGCCTCCCTTGCAGCCAATGACCTTGCTGCTTCTCTGTTCGCAGCGATCCTCCGCAGCGCCGCACCGGGCATGGACACCTTTCTCGGCGTCTGGAGGAGCACGTGCGGTAGTGTCATCACCCAGACACGAAGCTGCTAAGGCCATCTCAGGGGCGTGGGCGCCGGGATAGGAAGGCGGCGTCCGAGGGCCACGCAGCCATGCCTTTCGGCCTGAAGCTCCGTCGGACACGGCGCTACAACGTCCTGAGCAAGAACTGCTTTGTCACACGGATCCGCCTGCTGGACAGCAATGTGATCGAGTGCACGCTGTCGGTGGAGAGCACCGGGCAGGAGTGCCTGGAGGCCGTGGCCCAGAGGCTAGAGTTGCGAGAGGTAACAGCGGGTGTGGGCGGGCATCTGAGCCAGAACTCACTCAAGGGACTGGCCACCTGTCTCTTGGCACCTGCCGTGCTTTGCAGTCCCAGCCTCCTGTTTAAGAGGATCCTGTTGTCCTTGGCATAGGCTTGATCTCACAGCGTCAGTGGATCAGGAGGCCTGCTCCAGTGCCGTGACAAGCAGGACCCCGCCTGGGGTGGCGGCTTCCCTTTTGTTACCTTCTATGAGGAGGTTGGGCGGGGGGCGGGGGCCCGTGTCACGTCCAAAGTCATTGTCTCTCTTTACAGCCGTGGAGCGGGTTGGCATTCCAGCTGAACATCTAGGAGAAAACGCCCACAGAGGGGATGGATGCAGCTGCTTTTAGTTTTTGTTTGTTTGTTTCTATATTTTCCTCTTCAAAGAGGGGAAAAAATTGAAAAAGTATTTAAAGCGAGCATGACCAGAGAGGCTTTTTGTGGGCGCATATAAAATGGGTGTTTTGTTTCTTGCAGGATTCCTCATGACCCTCGTTTTCTTTCTGCTGTCTGTGAGCGTTTTAAGTTTTTTTATTTATTAAAAAATTTTTTCTTTTAATGTTTATTTATTTTTGAGAGAGAGAGAGACAGAACGCGAGCAGGGGCGGGTAGAGGAAGAGGGAGACACAGAATCCCAAGCAGACTCCAGGCTAGGCTCTGAGCTGTCAGCACAGGGCCCGACATGGGGCTCGAACTCCCAAACGGTGAGATCATGACCTGAACCGAAGTTGGACACCCAACCGACAGAACCACCCAGGCATTCCTAGACTTCTTTGGGCTTAAACAAAGCCAGGGTTGACCATGAAGGCAGTCATGTTATCACTCTCTAAAAGGAACTCTCCTAGGACAGTATGTCCTTTATAAGAAGCAAGCCCTTAGTCTTCCAGTCTTAATTCTTTGGTGAGAACCCTGCACACGCATATGCGTCCTGAGAGCCCCGGGGCAGAGTGGCCAGTGGGTCAGGTGGTATGATTCAGTGGTTGCCAGCGAAGAAGGGACTGCAAGCCCCTGAGATTTGAGGAGCAGGAAAAGCTCTGTGGTTGTCCTGGGCCCTGTGACCACATTGCCCATTACCTCAGGGTGCTGGTTTGGGAGGTGGTGCCTTCTGGAGGTGATGGTGTTTGATGTCTTCCACACCCCTCATGACCCACCTTCTTCCACATGCACAAAGGAATTGGGGTCGGGGAAGTTCTTCTCCCCTTGGCATCCTCCACAGGCCAACTGTTGTATTCTTGGGGACAGTTTCACCTGAGTCCTTCTGTCTCCTGCCGGTCTTCATGTTTATACTTCGGTTTCTGTGATCAGAGCTTCCTTTGAAGTTTCTTTTCCTGTATAGGGAGACTTTCCTGTCGCACAGCTACATGTGGCTTGGTAGCTGACCCAGCAAAATAAACATGGAAAAGGTGCTGCCTTTGCCCGTTGAGAGCTGGTTCCTTTTGGCTTATGAGTAGCACATTGGGGTATACATATTTAAAAATATGCATGTGCATGGGCATAAAGGAAAAACCTTAATACTGGAGGTTGGTTGGTTAGGAGACTGGTCTAAATTTCTTGTGAAAATGTTCGTTCTAGATCGTTTACGAAAGATATGCACTGGTTCCACTTTTGAATATTCTCTGTAACTCACGGGGGAGTAACTATTCTTTGCATATACTGGGAGACAGTAGAGCACGTGCTGAAGGAGTTATAGGCTCGGTCTTTGGCCTCCTGGACTTGGGTTCAAATTATAGTTGTGTCATTTGTTAGGTGTCCTTGGAAAAGTTACTGTGCTTCTCTGGGCATCGGTTTTCTCACCAATAAAGTGGAAATAATGATAACCTTACTTATCTTATGAGACTGTTGTAAATATTAAAAGAGATACAGTATGGAAAATGCATAGTGCTGCATCTAGTATTGACAACCGTCCCAATTTGAGAGTCTTGAAAATTTTTCATTGAAGAAAATCTTGAGCAACTGCAATGTGCCAGGCGCTGTGTTAGGACTTGATGAGGGAAGAAAAATAAGGTGTAGTTTTGTCTTCAAGATATGCACGGGTGAGTAGGGGAATCCAGCATTTATTTTTTTTAATTTTTTTTTTCAACGTTTATTTATTTTTGGGACAGAGAGAGACAGAGCATGAACGGGGGAGGGGCAGAGAGAGAGGGAGACACAGAATTGGAAACAGGCTCCAGGCTCCGAGCCATCAGCCCAGAGCCTGACGCGGGGCTCGAACTCACGGACCGCGAGATCGTGACCTGGCTGAAGTCGGACGCTTAACCGACTGCGCCACCCAGGCGCCCCGGGGAATCCAGCATTTAAATAAGCAGTTAACGCTGAATGCGATCTAGGGGCGCCTGGGTGGCTCAGTCGGTTAAGCACCCGACTCTCGGTCTTGGCTCAGGTCATGATCTCACGGTTCATGCGTTTGAACCCCTCATCAGGCTCTGCGCTGACGGGGTGGAGCCTGCTCGGGATTCTCTTTCTCTCTCTGCCCCTCCCCACTCTCTCTCTTTCTCTCTCTCAATAAATGAATAAACTTAAAAAAAACAACAACACAAGATTAAATGCAATCCATGCTAAAATGCAATGCAGGTACAGGCCGGAAAGGCAGTAGCTCTTCTTAGACTTGTACAGTACACAGTCTGTGCTGCTGACCACTGTGGCCCCGGGGGGGGGGGGGGGGGGGGGAGGAAGTTTCAGTGAAGGATGAACAGAGCCGTCACTCTCTGAACGGGGACTTGAAGGATGCACAGTACTTCAGCAGGTGGCAAAGAAAGCAAGGCCATCCAGGGCCGGGGGAACTGGAGTCTTGAAGATCCAAGGATGCAAAAGCAGGTGCCATTCTTGGGGGCCAAGAAGGCATCTCTGTGAATCCCCAGGCAGAGTCTAAGGTGCATGCGGAGGTGGGTCTGGAGATGTGGACGGTAATAATTACTCTCAGCAGAGTATTGCTTCTCTCAGTGAGAGGGCAAAGGTCAGACCCGGATTAGCCCACAACTGTGTTGTCACAAAAGACAAAGCAGTGAAGTCTGGATTCTGCTGTCACGTGTCTGTTGCAGTGTGATTGATCTTCTAATGCGAAGGTGGGGTTGACATTTAATGCTGGCTTTATTTTGACATGCTCTAAATGGGTGCATTCACATTAGAGCAAATCACTTTCTTTTTTTTTTTTTTTGATTGTATGCTTTTGTTCTGTGACAGATGACATGGAAGGTATGGCCTTTTGTGAAACAATGCTATAGCTACTTTCAAACGAGAGGATGAGATCATGCAACCTCCTACTTTGTTCTTCATTTGCACACACACACCTGGAGGAGGAGTGCATTCTTTCCCCAGAAGCAGGAGGAGGAGGGGATGGACACGGGGTCTGCTCTACTCGCTTGACTTTCTTTTTGTATTTGGGTCATTTTCCAAGTAGAGTTGATGGAGCTTGAGAGGAGAAAGTGGAAATCTATCTAAAATACAACAGAATGTTGAGTCTTTATTAAGGCTTGGAACTCAGATCTGGTGGGTATTTGGCTTTGCTGTTAGAAGGATTCTGTAGTTGGGGTGCCTGGGTGGCTCAGTCAGTTAAGTGTCCAACCTTGGCTCAGGTCATGATCTCACAGTCTGTGGGTTCGAGCCCCACATCGGGCTCTGTGCTGACAGCTCAGACCCTGGAGCTTCTTCAGATTCTGTGTCTCCCTCTCTCTCTGCCCCTCTCCTGCTTGTGCTTTGTCTTTCTCTATCTCTCAAGAATAAACATTGGGAGGCCTGGGTGACTCAGTCAGTTAAGCGTCTGACTTGTGCTCAGATCATGATCTTATGGTTCGTGGGTTCAAGCCCCACGTTGGGCTCTTGTGCTGACAGCTTAGAGCCTGGAGCCTGCTTTGAATTCTGTGTCTCCCTGTGTCTCTCACCCTCCCCTGCTTGCACTTGTCTCTCTCTCAAAAATAAATAAACATTAAAAAAATTTAAAAAAGAATAATTAAACATTAAAAACAAAAATTTAGAAGTGTTCTGTAGATGTATCCTAGACATTTTAAGAGCTTTATCTTAGGAAAAGAAAATTAACTTTGATTTAATTCTTGATCTACATTAATTATAATTTGTGTTTTGCCACTTCATTTAGTCATTTTAAAAATGGATTTTATTTTTAAAAGCTGTTTTAGCTCCATGGCAAAACCGAGTGGAACGCAGTGGAACATACCTCCTGCACCCCCCCCCCCAGTCCTATCCCCTCCCCCACACCAGAGTGGAACATGTGTTCCAGGCGATGAGCCCACATTAACACATCATCATCACCCTGATCCATCGTTTACATTAGGGTTCACTCTTGGTGGTGTTCATTGTGTGGGTTTTGACAAATGTATAATGACATGTATCCATATGGTAGACTTTATGAGGCTCACATCTGGTTTTGAATGTATCGATGTGCTGCCATTTCAAATGGCATTTAGAGAACCCAGACCTGGTTCGTAGGGTCAGCAAATACAATCAAGCCCCAAGGGAAGCTGAACATGAGAGGGTCCCCGATCCCAGAAACCCTAGAGCTTAGAGAATAGGACAAACAAGAAACAAAGCAAAGGGAACAGTCCGTGCTGAGGTACAGAAACAGGAAAGCACATGGAATTTTCAGGGAAGGGCAGAGTTCATTTTGCACTGATCTGTTTGTGTGTGTGTGTGTGTGTGTGTGTGTGTGTGTATGTGTGTGTGTGGGTGGAGGGGTGGGTGGAGAGGTCATGGCAGGGGAGGGTAGGAGTGTAGAAAGGCAGGCAGGAGACTGCTTTTGAAGGGTTTGATGTATCTAGCCAGGGAGTTTTAACTGGATCCTGTAGGACATTGTGTCTAAAATGTGTCACAAGAATAATTAAAATAAATCTCCAACTTTTAATGTCACATACTGTGCTGAGTGCCCTCCCCATATCAGTTCATCTGATTCTCATTTCAACTCTGTGCAGTGGCTTCTCTGGCCGTCTCCATGTTACAGACGGGGCCATCACAGCACAGGATGACCTTCTGGCCGTGACTGGGCTTGTCCTCAACCCCAGGCAGGCTGCCTCCACTGTTCGAATTCCTGGGCATGTGTAGTGGCAGAAAGGAGTGTAGTAAAATGCTTTGGGAAACACCTCCATAAATGCTATTTTTTTTAAAGGTGTCAAACTCAGTGTTTCACAATTATTTTAGCCTTCTGTAAAATCCTCTTTGAATTGTTTGGAGAATAAAATGCTGCCGTGAGATGGGGAGACATCTAAGGACTTCAAGGCAGAGTGTGACTGACATGAACACCTTGCATTTTCGGAAAAGAACCAAATAGCAGAAAGAGAATGAGGATTGGGGTGACAGGAAGGACAGAGATGCTAGCTGGGTGAACTTAATAACCTGGCTACGGGAAATAAAATGAACTGCTTAGGAAATTTTTTTTTTAATTATTTTAAGTTCAGAAAAAAAATTGGGTATGAATTTCTGGCAAGGAACTTTTATTAAGGGAAAGACGTAAGATGACAAGGCTCAGAATATAGTTAAAACACGTTTGGATTAATGGATGTCACCTATTTCTCCAAATGAGATGTTAGGTGGAACTTAAGTGGAAAAAACAGAGCTGTTATGTTTGCAGAGGGGATGGTTATCTGGAACCCCGGCTCCTTGTGGCCTTCCTACCTTCCAATACAGTTTGAGAATCACTGACCTGGGATAAGATAGGAGTAGTTAACGTAATGTGTCTTATGACTAATTCTCACATTTTAAAAATAATTGCACAGAGAAGCAGCAGGTTTCATGGCTGTGAGAACTGCCTGACTTTGAGTCCTGCCTCTGCCGCTTATCACCAGTGTAATCCTGGATAGTTACTGAACTGCTCTGTGCCTCAGTTTCCTCATCTGTAAATGGAGACGGTAAAGTAGCAACCTCCATGAGTTGTTGGAAGGGTTAAAAGAGTTAGTTTTGTTAGTTGTTAGTATTACAGAGCCTGGCACTTGGAGGCACTCAATATGGCAGTCTTCTCTGTGACACATCACATGGGCTCTCTGGACTGTGACACAACCCTTCCAAAGATGGGGCTCTGACCCTTTTATAAATCTGTTGGTTTCATTTTTAGATGGCTTGAATTATTAGAAGCCGTGATCATACATTGAGCCAAAACTCTTTCAATTCCTTGAATAGTTATTAAGATTGTATAGTCCACTAGGATAGCAACTGGCCACATGTGTCCATCGAATACTTGGAGTGTGGCTAGTTTGAACTGAGATGTGCGGTAAGTATGAAAATACACATCGGATTTTGAAGATCTAGCATGAAAAAAAAGTTAAACTATCTCATCATTTTTATATTAGTTACATGTTGGAAGCCTACTGTTTTGAATACACTATTTTAAATGAAATTTAAAATTAATTTCATTTCTCTGTACTTTTTAAATGTAGCTGTTAGAAAATTTAAAGTTGAAGATGTGGCTTACGTTATATTTCTACTAAACAGTGAGTGCTAGGAGCGGCAAGGAGGCCATGTTAATAGTAATAATGACTATCAAGAATTTTATTGGAATATAAAGGATTCTAATAAAATATAGAAATCTGCTAGAATTATTTTCTTGAGGGATACTCCTGACTCTGCTTTTAATTAGAGAATCATAAATGGAGGAAGAATAAGTAATTTCACAAAGGTACCTTCATAGTTAAACTCTATTCAAGACAGAGAATCTATTCTTGAGAATGCTGAATTCGATAACTCTTGGACCTCCCTTAAGACTAGACTGACAGCTCTGGTTTTTAAAGGAGCCTAAAAAAGAATCCCTGATCATTTCATAGGGTGGGTGATTGTCCTCAGATTTATCCCCTTGTTCTTTTGCAAATTTATATTTTCGTTTGAACTCAAAGGTGATTTATGCCAAGCTGTGGGCACAGTAGGAATGTCCCACATTTTGCTATTCTCATAACAGCTAGAGTTTATAAAGATACTGAATCTTGACTAGCTTAAGTGAACTTACATTAAGGATATATCTATGGTCTGATTTTATGCTAATCTTTTGGGCATTGGTAACAACGTAATGTGCAATTATAAGAGAATTCGGTTAAATGGAATACTTCATTTCCTGGCCCTGTCTGATAATAGTGGAAATTGCTGTGTTTTGGAGCCTGCTTCCCCGTATCCATATACGTTTGTATTTGCAGTGGACTAAAATAACATTGATTAAGAATCAGCTGAAGAAGACTGCGGGAGAGATGTCTGGTCTCTGAATTTTGTATTGCTTTTTGTCTGTATAAAGATTATAACGTGAAGTCTTACTAGCTTAACGTCCGTTCTCTGAGGCAACCTGGCACCCGTGTCTGGTTTCTAGATACAAGAGACTGTAGGTGAAGTAATTTCCCCCGTCTTAACTCGTAAGTCTTCATCTTTTTGTATATTTTGAGTGAGCTGTACAGCCTCAGAAGAGTGATTTTTTTTTTTTTTCTTGGTTATGAGGTTTGCTTCTTGGGTCGATGTGACTCTGCAGTGTCTTTTCCTCTACTTTTGTGAAAGATTGGCTAGGAAAATGAAGGGGGTGCAGTTGTTAATTATAGACGTGTCAGTTCCAGAAATCCCAGACCTACCCAGAGTAGAGGTTGATTGCACACAAGTTGTTTTTTTACAGTCATCCGACTGATGTATAGTGGTTTATTTTCCAAAGCCGTTGGAATGTAATAGCGTGAAGTGCCGTTTCAGAGCCTGCTTATAGTCATCTTTTGAAGTATTTTCCATGCCTCAGTGAAAGTTTTAATGCCTGTATGTAATTCCTGTATATTTTATGTGGAGCTACACCAACTCTCTGTTCCTTAATTTACAACTGAAGCACTGGGTATGACAGGCAACCAATTACAGCGTAATGCAAGATATTTTAAACGTTTGCTTCTGGATGATTAACTCTTCAAAACGCTTGAGATAAGATCATGGATTTAATCCCTGGCCATTGCCAAGACAGCATCTGTAACCCTTGCAGATAGCATGAAAGATGCGTCTTTGGTCACAAAACTGGAAAAGCAAAATCCTCAAAAAGAATCTTCCCCTAGTCACAGCTAACGTGGGGGATTCCACTATCTCTGCAAATAAATGAACAAACAAATCAGAACACCCCCAGACTATTTTTAAAGGCCTTTATTCACTAGAATCTTTTTCCTGGTGCTTGGATCTTACTTTGGCACTAAAATATTCACACACAAATCTGCCGCTTAAGAAACTAGCATATTTTTGAGTGCGCGCATACATTTATGCTTCCTGTGTTAAAATGAGAAACTCCAAAGCAAATAGACCAGGAAACTACTCCTATGAAAATGTCATGTTAGTGCGTCTTTCCTTACACTGTTTCTTAGTAGTGCATTTTTAGTCATTGATTCACAGATGGGGTTCCTCTCCCTGGGCACCAGTTCGTCTGTCTGCTTTTTTCTTCACTGCAGTGAGCTCACTGCAGAATTCAAGGTAACCAGACCCATTTTCTAAAGAAAACTAGAGAAATAAAATGGGATTAATAGCTCACCCAGAGGTATCGTGAGGGTTCGCCAGACCTGGCTGATGTTTGGAGCTTCAGAGATTAAACAAAACTGTTTGGGGGTATGTACTCGGGCAATATGATGGGATCTTTCTGGCCACGGAGGAGGTGGTTTCTGTTTGGAATCATCTACCACATTCTCCTAAATCATGGGGCAGTGGTTAGCAGGGAAGCTCAGCTTTCAGAATTCAGCTGGAGTTGATGGCAAGTCAATTATGAACCAGCCTGGTGTGGTCTCAGCTGGGCCTGAGGGGATTAATGGTCCCTTGGCTAATACACAGGAAGTTGATTGATGCACTTGTTGGTTTAAGTGAGAGGTTAGTTTCTGATGCTATTTCCTGAGAGGCACTGCGTAAGATACGGCAGAATAAACTCGTGCTGCATCGTGAACTTAAATAGAGCAGGCTAAGAACTTTGAGACAGAGTCTTTCTCCTCTGTTGAATACTCCAGGGCAGGGATATAGCTAGAGGAAGAATGGGGTGGGGGTGGCAGGGTGGGAATAGAGAAGGTGACTTTGGGCATAGCTTCACAAAATGGTGTGGGGTTAGGGATCTCGTAAATGGATTTTCCTTCCCACCAGATAACTGAATTCAGCGCTTAAAAAAAAAAAATGTTTATTTATTTATTTTGAGAGAGAGAGCGCCCTGGAGAGCATGCACGCGAGCAGGGGAGGGGCAGAGAGAGGGAGAGAGAGAATCCCAAGCAGGCTTCGCAATGTCAGCATAGAGCCCGATGTGGGGCTCGCTCTCACAAACCGTGAGATCATGGCCTGAGCTGAAATCGAGAGTCAGAGGCTTAACCGACTGAGCCACCCAGGCGCCCCTGAGTTCATTGCTTCTAAAACTGGTTATTCTGGCCTCTTAGGTAGGAACTGTATCTTCCAGGTTACCTGCCTCTCTCAGCTCTGCCTTATGCTGGACACCCCATTTCTTGAGTAGTAATATTGTAGTAATATAGTTACTCCATTGGATAAATGCATGGTAGCTCACTCAGGTAGTCTGTGTCCTCTGGGGGGCAAAAAAAACCAAAACTCTTTTTTTTTTTTTTTTGGCAAAATTGATTATAGGATGTTTATGCATTTAATGTGGACCGTTTCTAATTTGAATGTTACTAATTTGAGTGACTGTTGTAATTTGAATGAAGTATGATCATGAAATTATACCCTCTAATGTCAGGACTGCTTTTAGTGAAAGTTAATAAATCATGGCTGGCCTGTTAAGCAACTGCAAAGCTTGTCCCTCCCTTTCTCCACCCAGGCTTATAAAAGGGCTTCTTTTCCAAAGAAAATAACTGTTACGTAGCATGTCACTGTTTATATATATTACCTCATTTATTATATGCAGACTCATTCCTAGCCACCCAAAATGCAGTGACATACCCTTACACAACACTGTGTCCATTTGGAATTCAGTATAATGCAGAACTGCCTTGGGCCCTTTTCAGACGGTCTGTTAAGTACCCAGATTACCTCATTTTAAGGTTAGCTTAAGCCTACATCATAGATCCCCTAGGACAGCGTCAGAGCGATGTTCCAGTGTCCCATAAACACCTGTAAGACTAAAGCACATCTGAGCGGAGGGACAATTTTGTGATGATTTTTCTTCCTACATCTTTTAGGTTTTTATGTTACTTACGGGCCTTCCAGCTTCTACTCTTGCCTGCTTTTTTTCATTTATCTCCAGGTAACCTCTATCCTCTAATTCTGTGGTTCATAGGCATGCCAGGAGTGCTGATGAAAAAGATTTCTTGAGGCTTGCCTGCTTTCATTTACCGATGGTGACGATGATTGATAATGATAGTAGCAGCCACAGAGAGCACCATTCCCGAAGCAGTTAATTTACACGTGCCATGCGCACAGTGGACAGACACGATGTCCCTGATACCCCTCACAGCCTGTGCATGATAGCAGTACGACCCCGTCTTAGAGATGGGAGCTCTGACCCTCTGGAGCCTCAGGAATTTGTATAGGGTTATTAGGACAGTGAATGCAAGCGCCCGGAGGTGGGTAGACCTCACAGCTCGTCTTCTTTCTACTCAGCCGCATTTCATTTCCTCTACGTCATCAGTCACCGTAGAACAACCACCAGGCTCACCGAAGCTGGGAAGCGAACAAAATAGGGTCAGAATTCAGGCAGTTTGTCCAAGTTGATGGAGCTATAACCTTGGTTCTGTGTGTTGGCATTCTGTTGCTCAAGGGATGCATAGATTGCTTATGTGAGCTTGCCCTTTAAAACATCATGGAGTAGGGGCACCTGGGTGGCTCAGTCAGTTAAGCATCTGACTTCAGCTCAGGTCATGATCTCATGGTTGGTGGGTTCAAGCCCCATATTGGGTTCTGTGCTGACAGCTCAGAGCCTGGAGCCTGCTTCGGATTCTGTGTCTCCCTCTCTCTCTGTCCCTGCCCTGGTCGTGCTCTCTCTCTCAAAAATAAATAAAAACGTTTTTAAAACATCATGGAGCAAAGCTGGGGAAATCATTGCTCCCATCTGAAAGTACATGCATTTGAAAATATCCTTGAGAGTGTTTTGGTCTGTAGCCTTAAGTAGGCAAGGACATGCCTGGTTTTCTAGGGAAGTCAGAATCAAGACTTCTGGTACAGACTTTGGTAGGGTTGTGTCAGGGATTGATCTGTGATACTGCTGATGGGACAGCCAGCTGGAGTGGGAACATCAGCACAAGAATGCCTTTGGAAATTAAACATCGAAATGAAAACGTTCTTTTGAAGGCAAATTTCCAGGTGTGCTGTAAACTGTGCTAAGCTATAATTGAAATATAAAAGAAAATTTCAAAAGCGGTGATCTATTTTTTGGTGATTGTTGTGCTAATCCTGAAATCCTAGTGTGAATTAATACAAAGACAAGATTGGATGCATAAAAGTACCTGTTTTAATCATTTAGCACGTTGTTCAAAACTAAACTGGTTGAGGCTTCAAGTGTAAGGGTGAAAATCTTACTTTCATCTATCAAATCCCACCATAATCTGCCAAGAACAGCCACCAGGGGCTCCCCTGGCAGCTGCGAAGACAACCTTCCATTCTCAAAGCTTGATATGGGGGAGAGATTTGCTGCAGTTCATGTATAATGAAGTGGTCGAGGCTGATGTTTTTGAAAGTACTTCATTAAAACTCAAAAGGAGTGAATCAATTTTCCGTTGAAATCTGGTACTGTATGGAAATATCCTGCAATGTGGAAGCTTTCATTTGGCAGAAGGTTTTGTCTTAGGAGTTGAGTACCAAGTTACTTTGCAGCAGGTGCAAGAACTGTGTTTGCCTTTGCCAGCATGTTCCACGTGAGATCACGAGGCATTCAGAAGCCACAGGAAAGTCGGCCTTGAGAGCGTAGGAAAAAAGCCAACCCTGTCCCCACCCCTGCACCCCACCCCCTTCCCAAACACCGGTGCATCAGTACCCACATGTACCAACAGCAGCGATGGCTATGGGTACTATATCGGATAGCCCCTGTGGATTGTGTGCATGTGGTTTCTTTTGGCCTGTCCTAAAGTCAGAAAGTAAATGCTGGATCCTCGTGTCCGAACTGGGAAACCAAACGTGGCGTAGGGCGTCAGAGTCTTGCTCTCCTGTGCAGTCTTGGGGGTACCCCTGATAAACATAGACTGATGCTATTTTACTCTTTCGTCTAGACACACTACTTTGGCCTTTGGTTTCTCAGCAAGAGCCAGCAAGCACGATGGGTGGAGCTGGAGAAACCTCTGAAGAAACATCTGGACAAATTTGCTAACGAGCCTCTGCTTTTCTTCGGAGTCATGTTCTATGTGCCAAATGTGTCATGGCTTCAGCAGGAGGCCACAAGGTAGGTGCATTTTTTTTCTGGGTTGTGCATAAGGGCGTGGATCAACTGTGAGGCTTCAGGTGAAGTAGATGAGCTGGCTGATTTGGGGGGGTGTGTAGGTGTAGGTGGGTGTAGTGGGGGGGAGGGTGGAGTAGTTGGGGATTGTTTACCAGTTGCTTCGCAGCTTTAGAATCGTTGTTTGAATCCGTGGTGCCAACCCTGGTGGCTCCCTATGATGCTAGTCAGGTAGCAGTGATCCTGAGTCAGTAGAGCATTGTGCCTGGCAGCATAGAAGGATTAGTTGGGGTCTATGGGTAGAGTAGATGGGCTAGAATTTAATAAAGAATTAACCATCTACGGGGCGCCTGGGTGGCTCAGTTGGTTGAGCATCCGACTCTTGGTTTCGGCTCAGGTCGTGATCTCACGGTTTGTGGGTTTGAGCCCTGCATCGGGCTCTGTGCTGATGGCATGGAGCCTGCTTGGGGTTCTCTCTCTCTCCCTCTGTCTCTTCACCTCCCCTGCTCGCTCACTCAATCTCTCTCTCTCAAAATAAAAAAAAATAAGCATAAAAAAAAAAAGAATTAACCACCTAATACTTCTTTGTTCTACTCTTGCCCTTAATATGCTCCCAAGCAAAATGTAGCATCAGACTTTGGATTTCAGGATTAAAAACATACTAATGATGGGAGCAGAGTTGAGGAGAATGTTGAGAAGGGTGAGAGTTTTGCTTGTCCTGGGTCATAATAGGAGGAGACAGGGAGCCGTCGGTAGAGAGGAGACCTGGAATTGGTCCCACCCTCCTGCTCATTGGCTGTCTTGCCTGGAAGAAACCACCTGCCATCTGTGAAGTGGTATTTTTCCCTTATCTGTAAAGTGAGGGGTTTGCATGTTTCTAAAGTCTCATAGTCAGTGATTCCATGAATGAAGCAGTTGGTGTTGGTTGGTGTTAGTACGGTTCGCTTATTGGTAAGAGTTTTCCATTAAAATATGCGGAGGGGTTGTCTTCTCATCAAATGGTTCTTTCTGGTAATAAGGAGAATTACATCAAGCTTCTACTTTCCACGTTTTTCTTGGCTCATGGCATTCAGAGTACTAGGAAGCAGTACCAATAACACACTGCAAAGTAGGAATATTGTATTTGATTATTGCATGTGTGGTTTCTTAGATTTAAAATTTTTATTTTATTTATTAAAAAAATTTTTTAAGTTGATTTGAGAGAATGAGAGAGAGAGAGAGACAGTGTGTGTGTGTGTGTGTGTGTGTGTGTGTGTGTGTGTGTAAGGGGGAGTGGCAGAGAGAGGGAAAGAGGGAATCCCAAGCAGACTCCACGCTGACAGCAAGGACCCCAACTTGGGGCTTGATCCCACGAACCCTGAGATCATGACCTGAGCCAAGACTGAGAATCGGATGCTTAACTGACTGAGCCACCCAGGTGCCCCAAGATTTTAAAATAGGAAGCACTTAAAAAATTTTTTTTTTAATTTTTTTTCAACGTTTATTTATTTTTGGGACAGAGAGAGACAGAGCATGAACGGGGGAGGGGCAGAGAGAGAGGGAGACACAGAATCGGAAACAGGCTCCAGGCTCTGAGCCATTAGCCCAGAGCCTGACGTGGGGCTCGAACTCACGGACTGCGAGATCGTGACCTGGCTGAAGTCGGACGCCTAACCGACTGCGCCACGCAGGCGCCCCCAAATTTTTATGTCCATTTTAAGGTGATAGTTTCCATCTTCTTTTTTTTTCTTTTTAAAATAAAAACTATTATTAAATAGGTGGTATTTCTGTCAGCAGAGGCCATGATATAGCTCACAGCCTGACCAGAAAACCTGTGTTCCATCTTTCAGGTATCATTCATTTGAAGCACTTGGTTGGAAACTGTTGTGCACTGTTTTCCGTTTTTTTTCACTTATGTAGTTTCTTTTCTGTGCATGAAGTTATTAACTCCTCCAAATGGGACAGTTTCCACTGGCTTCTGAATCTTCCTTGACTACTTCACACAGTGTCGGGAACACGGCATTAGGTTAATAAGTACTTGCTGATTCATGGCTCTTGGACTGTGAAATGCAAGGCAGTGGGTAACAAGGAGGAAACGCAGACTATAAATTAAAACATATTGGGCTAAGTTCAGTCTGTAGGAAAAAAACGAAGTGTTGTTACTCTAGACAGACTTATTCTGTAAGGTCAGTTGTTAAGTAGAAGAAATTGAAATAAAAGGTAAGGCACTCAGAAATTGTCCTTTATGAAGTTAAAAAAGGTTGTTTAAGCTTAGAAAAATGAAGGCTTAGGGCCCCCGAGTGGCTCAGTCAGTTAAGTGTCCAAGTCTTGGTTTCGGCTCAGGTCACCATCCCATGGTCTGTGAGATTGAGCCCCACGTCGGGCTCTGCACTGACAGTGTGGAACCTGCTTGGGATTCTCTCTCTCCCTCTCTCTTGCTCTCTCTCTCTTGTGGGGGGGAATTCTATGTTAACTCTGGAGTGCAAAATTTGGGCCAATAATAAGTGAAGTGCAAGGAGTTGAAAGACTTTGGTTATTTGGCTCAACATAAGAACACAGTTTCTAATAAGTAAAGCCATAAAAGGTGGCGCAAGCACACCTATAACAGGGTGAGTGCCCTGGTTTATGGAAGTGCTGTGGCACTGAGTGGGTAGATGGGGTGGTGTCTTGGAGAGGAGACCGCCATATTGGGTAGGATGTTGGACTAGATCAGTGGTTCTCAAACAGACCAGGGCTTGCTATATTGTAATTACCTGGAGCATTTATTATAAATGTGATTCTAGGGCTGTAACAGAAGTCTAAATTGAAATGTCTAGGGCTGTGGATCAGGCGCATATATTGTTTAAAATAAATGATATTCTTCGGGTGGTTCTGATTTTCATCCCGACTTGGTAATTAACAAATTAGTTAACCTCTGAAGCTCTTTGCGGTTTTAGATTTTCCAGGTAAGTAAACTTAATGCCAGATTATTTGACTGTCAATATTTGCATTCGCAAGCTGAAACAAAAAGTGTTTTAAATCTCAAAAATTTGAGTTATAAAGTAGGAATTTTGATGGTAGGGGTTATTGAGACTGGAGATTCGGTAGGACTTCTTTCCTTTTCCTTTAGAATTTCTTTTTTGCTCAGTTAGCTTGGTTCATTTAAGATGAACTTTGATAAGGAGAGAATGAAATCTTTTCCAGCCGAGGTTTTTGAAGCAAACTCTGTTATTGTCATTTGATCAGAAAAACTAACAAAGAAAACAAAATGTTGAAGGACATTTTTTAGGCTTAAACATGGAACTAAACTGTATATATGTTAGGTATGACCTTCTCTTTATGGCAAAGAACGTTTAAAGTTAGGAGCTAGGTTAGCATGAGGAGTTGGGGGTTTTTGGTTTTGTGGGGTTTTTTTCCAGCATTACAGAAATTTTTGTTGCTCCAAGGAACCCTAAAACTGGAATGTGCCAAGGGACATCAGAGCAAGTGAAAGACTTTAGTTGGGGAGATGAGAAAATAAGCGAGAGAAGTGGCGTAAGTAAAGAAAGGAGAATTGATGGAGAAGGAGGAGAGAGAATGACATATACTTGGGAAGTGACCCGGGTGTGATTCGTGAGCTGTACCATGGGTTGTAGGCATATAGACTGGAGTGCAAAGGAGCCCTGGTTTGGACAGAATGACATTTTAAAATGAGCAAGGTTCCTGGGTTTGATGTTGGACACAAATAAATGAGCTGAACTCAAGGTGAAGAATGCTACCAGGGCTCCTTAGGAGCCTGTGGGGATCTGAGCCTTCTTGGGAGGTTTTAGAAGCATCAGGGTCCAAACTGAATACTGAAACTGTCTTCCAGGCAGAGCAGCCAAGGAGAAGCAGCGGTGATAGGGCAGGATTCCAGAGGAATGTTTCACAGAAGGCCCCAACAACATTCATTAGGAGCGGGTTAGTGACTAACTCTTAAGCCATTTGCTGTTGCCCGTGTTACCAGGCGTCTGAGGTGGAGATGTGCTGCACCTGGGATCTGCAGTGTCTGACACAAAACAGTTAGTCTTTGTGATGCCCCGCAGAGTAAGATATTTGCATAGATTAGAAATAGGAATCCGTCTTTCACTGTGGGCAAGCCCTCGGAGGAGGCAACCATTCAGCCATCTGTGCTTAAAAAGTAAGCCTTTGTCTGGAGCCAACCAAACTCGTTTTCACCCAACACATGTTGGCAAAGGTTTGGCTATTTCTATTTGAGAAGAAAACAGGTTCTATAGCATTAGTAGGGCCCGGCCATGTCTTCTTTCTGAATAAGGAAAAAGAATTTAGAATTAGCACTCTGGTTGTTTGGGGGGATGGGGTGTTTGTGAACGCACATATCTCAAATACATAGCAGTGGAAGGAGGATGTATTTAAAAGTTTGTGCTTCATATCTTGTCCCCAGACAGTTCCACCCTTGAAAACTTGCAGGTTGGGGTGCCTGGGTGGCGCACTCAGTTAAGCGTCCGACTTCAGCCAGGTCACGATCTCGCAGTCCGTGAGTTCGAGCCCCGCGTCGGGCTCTGGGCTGATGGCTCAGAGCCTGGAGCCTGTTTCTGATTCTGTGTCTCCCTCTCTCTCTGCCCCTCCCCCGTTCATGCTCTGTCTCTCTCTGTCCCAAAAATAAATAAATGTTGAAAAATAAAAATTAAAAAAAAAAAAAACTTGCAGGTTAATAGAGTCCTGGGAACAGCACAACAAAAATTGAGAATGATGTTGATTGCACACTGTTCAACAAGGTGATTTACTTTCTTCAAATGATCAAGTCCATATTTTTTTAAGTAGAAAACTGAGAAGCTCTTTTTTTTTTTTTGACATTAATTTTGACATACTGTGTCTCGTCTCATCTGGATATGATTTTCGGAGAACAAATGTCTTCATAAGAGAAGGAAACCTGCCGAGGTACTATGATTGAATTGGAGAAGAAATGGACAATTCAAGCCCTACATTTAGGTGATAATTGAACAAGAAGGCAAACGATACCAAAAGGAGAATTCACATAGGCATACACACGGAAGGAAAAAAATCTCGGTATTCTTACAGAAGTGCAAAAAAGCCGATACAAAGGACACTAGTAGACAGATGGAAGATGAGTCATGAAACCATAGGAATTAAAGAGATTAAGACCAGGGTTTGTTAGCCCCACTCCAAAGTCTAAGATACATTACCTTGGGGCTTTAAAAATGTTAGTTTTCCCACTTTGGTTAAAATGACTCAAGGGATGGGACCACCGTAATTTTTTCCACTTTGCTTCCCCTATTCCTTTCCACCAGCTCTGCTGTTCAGTGAAGGGACTCTTGCTGGCGATTCCTCTCTCCCCATTATGTTCTCCTCCTGACTCAAAGGAAAGATTTTTGTAATGTGTTTTAATGATTTGCATAGCAACAGGCTCAGTATAAACAGAGGGTTTTCAGATTTTTCTGGCCACAGAAAGAAGAAAGATGGTTTGTGAGAGGTGGAGAAATTCGTCGTCAAACAGAAGGATACTTAATAATAGCAAGGGGAAGCCAGAAGAGTGCTGGCCAAGGTTACCGCTTTTAGTTTCGCTCTGGGGTTTTTCCAAGTCTTCTCTCCAGCGAGGAAGCTCCTGTTTAGTTTTTTTCAATACGAAAGAGAAAATGTTGAAAAGAGTAATTTTTTTTCAGGGCGAATTTAGGCTGCAAAGTGTAAGTTGCTGACCCTGTGGTTTCTAAAATTTTTAATTCTCAGACACTTTTCTTTCACCAAAACATGTTCGTCTTTGCACTGCTCACTGTTGAATGGTACATTTGCATGGTGCAAAGAATCTTCTGATTGTCCTGATGAAACCAGATGACCTTTCCTTCTTTTCCAGGACAGGTTTGTAGCCTGCCTGTTGGGGGGGTGGCTGCCCACCCTCCTGGCTGTGTAGAAGCAAAACCAGGAAGCCAGTGCTCTAGCCAGCACAGCTGCTCCCCTCGCCAAGGACAGGCTTAGCACATCTGGTACATCTAGTGGATATTCCAGGGCTGTGGGACCTGTTCCAAGCTCCCTCTGTCGAGTGGATGCTTCTTCTGTGTTTTCTGAGCTTCTCAGCCTCACTAGGGCTCCCTACTTCTAGGCTCATGGTTCTTCTGTGCAGCTTCTCAAGTACTGGTCCATGAGGCTGAATGCTAGCCCGCTAGGTTTGGCTTCCCGTTATTATCAAAAGGACTTAGGAAGTACTCGATCTCTGCTTGGGCCCATATAGGGCATTCTTCAAGGTTAAATGAAGTTCCTGCCTGGGAAGAACTTGCTGGACGAGATGTCATTCCATTAACTGGGAATAAATGCCCACGTTGAAAATTGCACTGTTTAGGTACTGTAAAGAGGGGGGGGGGGGTGCGTTTCTTCGTGACGGTGAGTGACAAGGGAGTTAGGTTAGTAAATTTTTAGACTATCATGGGGGCTCTTTCCCTCCAGTTACATATTTGGGCATATGGCATTGATGGCAAAGCCAAATTAGTTGAAACCTTACAATTCCCATCAAGGCCAAAATGGTATTTTGATTTTTTTCTTTAAGTCTCGGGAAGTCGTTCCAGTGACCTTACAAAAGCTTTCTTCACCTTTCCTTTCTTGTAAATACCAGTGCTGTCCCCGCTTAGGCTCTTGCAATGCGCCTTGAGTGCTATTGTAAACAAGTCAGCGTTCACCCAATGTTTAAAGTGTCTCTTTTAAAAGCTCTAATTATGGTAATGTTTCCATTTCCTTTTACAACACCATTTATTTTGTTCCTCCGGTTCTTTGAGTTCTTTTATTATTTTGAAATGTCATTTTAATGGCTATTTAAAGTTTGCCCTTGGGCTGGGAAATAGGGACTCCCTTCAAGTCAGACTTAAGATTCAGCATGAGTCCGCCTTAGATAATATAATTTGCTGAGAATGGCAAATCCTCTTCTGGCCAGCTCCAGCTGGTGAATGGGAACTTGTTTTCTCTCTCTCTCTCTCTCTCTCTCTCTCTCTCTCTTTTTCTCTGTTGATAGTTGAGAACAGAGTTGTTTCTGCCAGATATTTTAGATATTTTAAGATGCCATTGATACTAGGATTTAACCTTAAACATTCTCTGGGTGGGTAATGTATCGTTTAATGGGATCAAGAGAGGAAAATGGCTGTTTGTAATAAGCAGAGAAAGTCTTGAAGGGAAGAACTGCTCCCCAAAAGATTAGTTGATGAAAATGTTAGCTGTCATTTGCACTATTTTGCATTTCAACTATTATGAAACACCTTTCCCTGTTAGGCACTTTGCCAGTCAGAGAGAATGTGAAATGTACACATCTCCACATGTACACATCTTTTGCAAAGAGCTGTATCTCCAAGCAGCTTTTAATTTCATTTCCATGTATTTGATTTATTGCAGTTTGAGTTTGGCCTTACAGCGAACATTGCTGACCCTACGTACCTCCTGGAGAAGGCTTTCTCACTGTTTTGGTGAAAGCCAGAGGGCCTGGCAAGACTCTTTGAAAACCAGGGCCAGCTTCATGGGCCTGTGACCTGTGCAGTGAATTACACAGCCCTGTACTCAGAAAGGCCGTTGCCCCTGGCTTAATGCTCTGCTGGGGCCCTCTTGGAGTTGCTAACAATTTTTGAACCACAGACCCAGCATTTTTATTTTTCACTAGACCCTGTGAGTTAAGTGGCCAGTCCCGCCCAGGACAGTGTCCTCCTTGCATCTCTGTTCATTCTCTTCTTCTTGTTTTGTTGTTACCTTGTTAGTTGTTACTCTCGTTTTGTAGTTACTCTTAGTTAAGGGTGGATCTGGGTCTACAGTTACAGGTGTGATCAAAGAGAAAAAGTAAATTAAAAAAAAAAAAACCAAAACCCTGCCTTGGAACAAAAATAAAATGTTCGCTATCTATGCAAATAAGAAAATAGAAACGTGACCCTGGTAACCATTTCTCGTCCTGGACGTGACTCACTGGAAAATCCTACAGTCTGTTATAAAATAAATTTAATCTCCTATAGGGAAGCTGATTGATGAGTGCCTCTCATTCCTCAACTAGGATTTCTTCATGGTTTATTGTGAAAAAAGGACTCTGCAAAGTTTATGTGTCTCTTAATTAAATCAAGAGTACGCCTTAGCCACTGCTTCATTGTTCAAGTCTTCCAGATACATGGAGCTTCTTGTCCAACTCTCTAACCCCCATGCTCCAGGAAAAAGAGTTTGCAAGATATGCAGGGATGTTGTTAGCTATTTAGGCAACCTACTGCCACTAGAAAAACAAAGTGTAGACAAATAAAATGAAGTTAACACATAAACATAATCTGTGGGTTTGGGTTTTTTTGTTTTTTTACTATTCTTTCCCTTTAGGGGAGAGAAAATAAATAGTAATAAAAAGTCAGAATATTTTAATAATATCACTTGACATTATTATTCATTGTAGGTGTCCTGTAATGAATGGAAAAATCCAAATTTCAGAAGGAAATAGATCAGAAGTGTCATTCATATTTCAAAAGAAGCCTTCATGGAATTCATGGAATGCTAGGGTTCTTTAATGCACCTGACATTTGATTTTCACCCTTTACAAAGCAAGATGTACTCATGTAGGTTTTAATCATTCGTAAAGCAAAGTTTCCCCCCAAATAGGTGAGGTAGAATACCCAAAAAACCTTTGCTTTTAAAGTGTTAAAATTACCTCATTTGCAATCATAGGTTAATGTGTATTTGATGATGTATCCTGAACTTTTCGAAAGCAAACAAAAATCATGCTCCCGTTAAGCCATTTTGAAAATAACTCAATTTCTTTTTTTTTTTAATTTTTTTTAACATTTATTTATTTTTGAGACAGAGAGAGACAGAGCATGAACAGGGGAGGAGCAGAGAGAGAGGGAGACACAGAATCTGAAACAGGCTCCAGGCTCTGAGTGGTCAGCACAGAGCCCGACGCGGGGCTCGAACTCACGGACCGTGAGATCATGACCTGAGCCGAAGTCGGACGCTTAACCGACCGAGCCACCCAGGCACCCCGAAAATAATTCAGTTTCTTAAGCAAGGGTCCTAATTGCATTCTTTGTGGGTTTCTTGATTTCCAAAGATAAATTTGTTAATTCACTTAGTCATTGATTCCAAAATAGTTTTTTTTTTTTTTAATGTTTATTTTTAAGAGACAGAGTGTGAGTGGGGAAGGGTCAGAGAGAGAGAGGGAGATACAGAATCTGAAACAGGCTCCAGGCTCTGAGCTGTCAGCACAGAGCTCGACGCGGGGCTTGAACTCATGAACCATGAGATCATGACCTGAGCCGAAGTCAGATGCTCAACCCACCGAGTCACCCAGGTGTCCCCCAAAATAGCTCTTTATTAGAGTTACACTGCAGAAGACTGAGAAAGATTATACATTCAATCCATGAAATAACAAAGATTTGTAATCGAGCATAGATTAAAATTTTAGGATATTCTTTTTTGGGGGTTGTTTTTTTTTTGCCTTTTTTTCAAAAACAGAGTAGAACATGATGATCACAGGCACCAGTGTTTACCTTCAGCTGAGGGGTGGAGAGAGGGGAAAACAAACAGAAGCTATGGGAAGAGGTGTTTTGTCATGTCAAAGCATGCCAGCTATGCTCTCTGGATTTTTCAAAGACATCCACTTCCTTATAAAGGATTCTTAGGATTTGTAGGGGTATCATTACAATGGGTGGGATTGTGAACGGTGTGTTCGTTTCAAAATGGGTTTTTGAAAATCTTGGGAGGGGAGGGGAACCCAGGGAGTCAGTGCTTCAGAATCCTTTGCTCTCCCTTTTTCCTGGAGTCTCGGCACCGGGACCTTGGGTCCGGGTTGAGTGGGTGGGGAAGGGAGAGGGAAGGGACAGACGTGGTGTTTTCGTACATCACAGAGGCCCCCAGTGCTTGAGCAGCAGCACGGTCTGGAAAGCACAGGATCCTTCATCGGGCTTTAGGGTGAGGCGGTTGTCTGACCCCACCCCAGACTTGGAAACCTCCTCTGTGGGGTTCTGTGGGAGAATGTAGTTTGCCTTCTGTCACCTGATATCATTTCATAATAATAATGATAGCGGCTAGCGTATGTGTGAGGGGCTGCACTAAATATCTTAAGTGATTATCTTTTTCAGTCCTCACCGGAACCTGTGAAGCGGGCACTGTTATTATCCTCTGAAGAAGGATTGTGTTTCTAACAGAAGTTTCATTACTAATGAGTAGAGATTTCGTCCATCAAATAAAGGGAATCTTTTACGTTACTTTGCCAGAAAAATACATCTGTCCATACGTGCCCCTACTCCCCAGCGTTTTCCAGAGCAACAGGGGGTTTAGTCTCCACCGAAATGTCAGCAAAAAAACCCAGAGGGCTGAAGTTCCCGTAAGGTCAGAGATGGTAAACGGGTACCATGAGGGTTGATTTGGGTCTACCAGTAGGTTTTGTTTCACCTGGCCATTTTTTTTCCCCAATTGGATTTGGAGGGGCGCCTGGGTGGCTCAATAGGTTAAACATCCAACTTTGGCTCCAGTCGTAATCTCGCGGTTCATGAGTTCGAGCCCTGCATCGGGCTCTCTGCTGTCAGCACAGAGCCCTCTTCGTAAAGTCTGTCCCCCTCCCCCCCCTCCCCCTCCCCTGCTCGTGCTCTCTTACACAAATAAATAAACATTAAAAAATTGTTTTTAATTGGATTTGGATGCCTTGTGGTAATACAGGCATATGCTATATGGTTCACCCCACTTCCTGCACTGCCCATGGTGTTACAGTTGACGACATTTGCTCTCTTCCTGTGACCTGACTGGTCCTGTGGGCATTTAGACTGTGGCCACTGATACTTGGTCTGTCTGTATAACTTGAAGTACTTGGGTCAACTCATACCTTCTCATTGGCCCAGCTGGTTTTATGCCACTCAGCATCTAGCTGTCTTACGACTTTGGCCACCTGCCAGAGACTGTAGCTGGATATGGGAGTATCATTTCCCTTAAGCACTCATTTGAAAACTTTGTTTCTGTGTAAAATCACTCTGGGGTGCTAGATTACATTGCCCTGTACTTTCTGTTCTGGAGATGTAGCTCAAGTTTTTCGGATTTCCTCTCCTTATTGCTTTCAATATCTGCCTTGTTCTGATTACCCATAAATGATTCGATCCATCAGAAAGGTACCAAATGTTCTGTAGGCCAAAAAAAAAGGCACTGAAATCTTAAGCAAACATGATCTCTTGAAGAAAGTGTCGTTTGCCTCCTATCAAGACAGAGCAAGCTTTACTAGAATATAGTTTTATATCTTAACACCAAATACCACGCATTACAGAGGCGAGGTGTTTCATTTTAGAGAGGAAGAAACAGAACCAAGGAGATAAAGGGACTTTGCCCATGGTCACACAGCTTAGTGACAGAAGCCCGGCTCTTAATTTGATACTGGAACGGTTTGAGGTGAACCAGCCAGACATACATGGCACAGTCCATGGATAGGATTTACTCAAACTTCCAGAAAGCCTCTGCCCGTCTTCCCCTCCCTTGCCCTGCAACAGCAACGACACACTGGGACTGGAAGAGATGAGTTTTGTCAAAAGGAAGGAAGTAGTTCAGACAGAAGAAAACAAAGGGTAGAGGAGAACAGGCACTTCTTTGAATGGAGTCGTTTAAATGGTGAGCATTATGCAGCGATTGGAACTAAGATGGGTCTTATTTAATGTTGTTATCAGTCATCTGCAGCCCTGGGCACAGAGGGAAAGTGCCAAGCTGCCAGGTGACACTAAGCGCTTTAGAAGAGTGGAAAATTGAGACATTGGAAATAAACAGTAGAAAGGTGTCAGCAAGTGTCACGTTACCAGGTGCGACTGTGAAAGAATGACACTGCTTTCTGGTGCAGTTTGGGAAAGCAGGAAAGCAAGCGAGCAGGAGTAATCATTGGGGGGACATGTTGCAACACGTTTCATTTTACCCCAGCCGAACTCTCTTTCAAGGTCAGCCCGTCAATCTTAGCCTGCAGCTGGGGAGAGAGAGTAGGTAGACCTTTCGAGTAGACCTTTCGCCAGCATAAAAATGTTTCCTGCCAGCATAAAAATGTGTTACTGTTATGCAGAACAAAGCCCGGCAAATTGTACTTAAATTGAACTAAAAGCAAGTCAGACACATGATACTTTAATAGGAACTCATGGAGATAAAACAATGTTAGAAACACATGTTTTTGACTGCGACAGATGTTTTGAAGGAGGTAGTCAAGACATTTATGATGATAACTAAAGAAAGGAACCCATAGTTCTAGGGAAGACTGGAAAAGTTCAGTAATCTGGATCCTTGAAATAAAGGACCGACTGTGGATCCTGATGGAAAAATTTGAAGGCAGGTTATGTATCTGCCAGACTGTGTTGTATATTTAGAGTGATTGATGGAATCAGCAAAGAACTGATATTTGGTCTAATCTTAAAAAAAAAAAAAAGCTGGGGATAAAATGTAGTTCAATAACAAGCTACTATAGTAGGGAGATATTTGTTTCTTGGTCAGGCTCGGTAAACTCAAAATTTACCTACTGTGTTTAAGGTCAATCAGGAAATGATATCAGCACAGCTTCAGAAAGCCCCTATCAGTGTGTTCAGTGCATTAAAGCACCTATCCAGAGTGTGTTTAAATAAAAAGATCTGTTAGAGGGTAGTGACAGATTGCTGCGAGCCTCAGAAAGTTGTGCAGGTAGGTTATCAATCACCTGGAAGAAAGAGTCCTCGCCCACGCTACCTGGAAACATACAGGGAGATGCCTTCTGGGAAATGTAGTTCAGCCTAGTCGCGTTGAGCCATTACAGTACCACCAAGGGGCTTAGTACGTAATCGATGATGAACAGAATCCGTATCACGGTTTTAGTAGAAACACTATTGAATCCCCAGTTGGTACTGACTCCTGAGTTCCAGAAATCAAAATTAGCCTCAAAAGGTAATGATGTTTTGATGTAGTTGAAGATAACTTCAGATTTGTCCCTTATTCTCTGGGACACCTCCCAAAGGTGAAGCTGCAAAAAGTGATTTAAACAAAAGCTGTATTGTTATCATAAATGTATGTCCCCAGGAAGGTTCTCCACCCTCACCCCAGTCCCATACAAGGGAGCAGATCTAATCCATAGAGGGCCCAGGCTGGTCCTGCTCACTGTGCTGAGGTTATCAGATGAGTGTGAGCAAAGAGGATAAGGCAGGCCTGGCCTTTGCAGCCTCACAGATGGTCAGAGCAGCTGTTCAGGGTCTTGAAGCCAGGCTGGCTGCAGCAGGAGGGACCAGGCCGACCTGATGCTAATCTTGCTGTACTTGTAACTTGAAGAGGGTGTAGTCTGGAAAAGATAAACAGATTCCAATTAAAGATTACTTAAGGAGATGATGGACTCTTGGTGGGTGATAATTATTTGAAAAAAACAAAAACAAAAACAAAAACAGAGCAAAACTAAGAAACAGGGACCCCATTGATTTCTTTAAAGGCGGTCCTTAGCAGAATGGCCCGTGGCATTCTTTAAAAATGCAGATTCTTGTACACCACGCCTGACTTCCTGAATCAAAATCTGGTTTTATCTTGTGCCACAGGTGATTCTTACACTTATTTAAGTCTGGTGAAGTGGAATGCAACTATACCTCGATGTTCTTTCAGCAATATATGGTGTTTTGGGTTAGTAAATTCAGGTTAGAAATGCTCAGGGTGGATTTCAAGGAACTGGGGAAGAATGAAAGAGGTGCAAAGTCTGGAACATCTGGTTTAGGCTGAGAAGCCTAGAGGCTGGATGGCATGGTCTTCTTTGTAGAGTACCTGGGCATCTTCATGGGGTCCTGAAATAAGCAAAATGAGGATCCAAGATTTTGCAGGAATTTTGGTCAGTTTGTATTTCCTCTACTTCAGAATGTAGCATTTTAGCCTTGTAATTAGTTAAGCTTTGGTAATGCATAGTAGATTATACGTAATATAATGTATGGTTTACATACATATATAAAAGTGTAGGGATATATTGTGCACGAATTTAGCATTACCTGCATCTCTAATGAAAGCAGTAATAACAGCTGGCCTGAATTATACTACACTATGCACCCTAGAACCTTAAAAGGGACCCTCTTCCACAATTTCCCCAGGCCTTGACATTGTAGACTTAAATTTTTTTTGATGTCTCTTTATTTACTTTTGAGAGAGAAAGAGCGCTCGCGCACACCTACTCACACACAAGTGGGGAAGGGGCAGAGAGCAAGGGAGACAGACAGAGAATCCCAAGCAGGCTCTGCACTGTTGGACAGAGCCTGATGTGGGGCTCAGACCCCCAAACCATGAGATCATGACCTGAGCCGAGATCAAGAGTCAGACACGCAACCGACTCAGCCACCCAGGTGCCCCTGTAGACTTCATTTTAATTAAAAAAAAAATAAGAATTGTTTAAAACTGAGAATTCTGTACGTGGGTTTCAGTAATTCTCTTGCCATTCTCTGGTTTGTCGATTTCTACTGCATTTAGTTAAATTAAAGATGAAATAGGTAAATTGAGAAACAGTTATAAGATCTTTTCAACCAAATAAGTCTAAACTTGTGAAAACATTGAAGTTTCTTTTCATGATCAGTTTTTAAAATAGATATATCATTTTCTAGACTGGTTCATTGAATCCTTTGATTCCACCTACCAACAAGAAGCACAATATATTTAAGTACAAAAAAATTTTTAATGCAAATTTCTGTGACTGCCTCCTTACCACACATCAAGAGATTTTGTGTTGCTTACGCGTGCACACACAACGCCCCCCTGCCCCATGATTTTGTGATGTCCTCCTTGTTAGGAGTGAATGCATTATCCTGAGAGCTAATATTCTGACAATCTTTCACCCACAAAAAATTCCATGGTTATTTTTTTTTTGAAAAGGCTTGGAAATCGTTTATCCACAGGAAGTGGGAAAATACCAAAGATGGGAGAACAGTATTTTTTATGTCTGGTTCATTTTCAAAAGGGGTGTCACAAATTATTTAACCATGACACTGTAAAGTAGGCATTTTTCCTTTCCTACTTAATGTGATTATTTGCTAAATTGTAGCATTGTATAATTACAACTGCAATGCCATTAGAAATGCATTTAGAGCTTTGAACGTCTGTAGAAGAATGCTGAGTTGACCTACAGAGATTCTTATCCATGGCTCCCCAATACTTGCATTTTACCCAAAAGCACATAGACAAAATAAGTCTAAAACATTTTACCCCTCCTTACCCTTGACTCAGTATATAAGTAATTGCATTAGAAAGCATTCAAATGAAAGAGGGAATCAGTCTAGCTTTTTGATCATGGGGAATGAAATATATATATGTTTAATTGTCTAGAGTGGTATTTGCTGATATGGTGAAGGAGGCTCATTTGGGCATTGTACAGATTCTCTTCTTATGATTTTCATGTAAGAAGCACAGGATTTTGTCATGATAAAGGACATTACAAGTCATCAAATCTGACTCTTTATGAAACCAGCCCGATCAGAGGTGGAGCCAAGCAGCCCAGGCATCTCCGTCCAGAGCGGTGCCCCCTGCTCCCATAGCCTCTGCTGGACACAGTCCAGCCCCTGCTGCACTCTCCCACCCCCAGCCACGTCCAAGGACGGGGTGTCTGCTGTTTGCAAGAAGGCCAGTCCTTCTACCTTTCTTCTGGATTCTCAAAGCTTTACCCAGGCTTACTCCAGTTTCCCATAATTTTCAAGTATCTTTAATATCTGCTTCTCATAGATTCCTTGCCTTCTGTTTTCAACCATGTCCTTTTTTCTATCTTAAAAATTAACCACAGGGGCGCCTGGGTGGCTCAGTCGGTTAGGCGTCCGGCTTCGGCTCAGGTCACGATCTCACGGTTCATGGTTCGAGCCCCGTGTTGGGCTGTGTGCTGACAGCTCAGAGCCTGGAGCCTGCTTCGGATTCTGTGTCTCCCTCTCTCTCTGTCCCTCCCTGGATTGTGCTCTCTCTATTTCTCTCAAATACATATTTAAAGAAATTAACTACAAAATACTTATACTTCTATATGTTTATACCTTTATGCCTCCTAATTACTATTGGTATATCTCTCTTACCTTTAGATGTCTGGGGTTTTTGCTTGTTTTCTTGAAAATTATGTTCATCATCGATTTTGCTCACATTGTTCTCTTGAAGGTCACCAAAGGACACCCCCACCTCTGGGGCCTTTTCTTACTCCTGTTCTCTTCACTCACGTACAGCTCTAGACATGGAGAGCCCACTCCCAGAAATTCCCTTTCTCCTTGTTTTTTGGTGCCTTACCCCTCATCCAGTCTCAGGCCTACTGCTTTTCCTCTTCTAATCCCCAGTTTGCCAGAACTCCGCCCTTCTAAATAATTTTCTCTTTATATATGGCCTGCAGTAGACCACAGTCATCTTCAACCTTTAGAAGTAGTTTCTGACATGTGTGTCTTCATTTCGTATTACCCACATTTTACTCTTGATTTCCTGCCGACAGGACATTCATTCATTCATACATTGAATATCTACCCTGTACAAGGCACCAGAAGTCTACACAAAATACAACCCTTTTCTCCAGGAGCCTGCATTCACATGAGCCCCTCTGCCTTGTGTTGTATTCTTGCTTCAAGCTCTTTGGGTGATGATGACAACTACCGTTTGTTGATCATCTGTCGCTACACAGGACACTCTGTTCACTCTATTACAACCAATCCAGAAAGGACAGAGCCACAAAGATAGACACGGATGAACTGTTTCCACCCCCCCCCCACCCCGTTACTTTCTCTTGACCTTAAATTGTTCTCTAAATACCCCATTTTTCTCTGAATGACTCTGATACTTTTACTGTCACAAACTGACGATTAGAGTCACCTGGGTGCTCCTTCCTTATCTCATTTTTTACACTGGACCTGACCATTCCTCCAAGCGCTGGTAAGCCTTTCTCTCGGAGCCGCATCGTGACCTTCTACACCAAGAGTCATTTTGTTGACCAAGAGTCTCTTTGTTGAAATGTAACATACAGTCCAGTGCAGAAATCAAAGTGTGCAGCTCAGTAAATCTTTGCAAAATGAATACACCTCCATAACCAGTTCCTAGATCAAGAGCTGGAACATCACCAGCACCTAGGAATCCTTCATGTTCCCTCTCAGCGTCTGTCCCCCAAAAGTCATTAGTATCCTGACTTCTAACAGCATGAATTGGTTTTGCTTTGAATAAAGCAATAAAGTGGAATATCACATGTGTTCTTTGGTGTCTTACTTCTTTGATCAACATTTTTTGAGACTCGTCTGCATTGTTGTATGTAGTTAAGAGATTGGCCATTTTCAATGCCGCGTAATATTCCAGCACAGGAATATACTGTGTTAAAAAAAAAAAAAGAAGTCTTAGTGATAAACGGTATTCTTTTGGTTTCAGGCATACATCGTAGTGATTTCAGTGTTTTTATACATCATGAAATATTCCCTATGAGAAGTCTAGTTACCATCTGTCACCATACAAAGTTATTGCAGTGTTACTGTGTTTCCTCTGCTGTATGTTACATCCCCATGACTTATTTATTTTACAACTAGAAGTTTCTGTATTACATTTTGCTCATCTTACTGTTGAAGGACACTGGATTGTTTCGGGTTTGGAGCCATTAAGCACTGTGATGATATTTACATTTCTAGCACATGTATCCAGGGCATCCTTATACACGTCCGCGTTCTTGCATGTGGCTTCAGACATGTACTCATTTCTGCTGAACATGTATATGCAACTTTTACCCAACAGTTCTCCAAAATTTGTATTACCACCAGCAAAATAAAAAGCACATTTTAAGGCCGAAAAATTTTAGACAGTTGACCTTGGTTTCCTTTTCCTCCTTGTATTGAATTCATCATTCATTAAATATTTATTGAGTACCTATTATGTTTGAGGCCCTTAGGCCACATCAGTAAACATAAAAGCAAGCACTGTGGCACTTAGTTGCAGATCAATAGGATTATTGATCTTTCTTAATAGTAACAATAATGATCACTAACGTATTGAGTGCTTACTTTGTGGCAGGGCACAATTCTAAATTCTTTATATGTATTAAGTCATTCAGTTCTTGCCACAACTATAGCGTTAGCACTGTTAGTATTCTGATTTTACAGAATATGAAACTAAGGCACAGAGAGGTTGTGTAACCTGTCCAAGCTCACAATATGAGTAAGTGACAGAGCTGAGATTTGAACCTATGCAGCATGGCTCCAGAGTCCACATGTTTCCCACTATGCTGTATCATATCTCATTTAAATCCATTCCAGCCACCTCTGCCCCTACTTCTGGCATCAAATATGGTGACGTGGGAAAGAGCATAGGCTTTTGAATCCAATAGGCTTGGATTTGAATCCTGACTCTGTCACTTACTCTCTGTGTGCCTTCGGGTGAGTTATTGGTCCTTCCCAAGACTAGGTTTCTTCATGAACAGAGGGATCCTATGAGATTTAAACTGGTTAGTAAGTGGAAAAGCACACTTTATAGTGCCTGACACTATTCCCATTATTTTTTGGACTCTTGTGTCTCTACCACCCATCTGCGTTATACGGTGTGTATGCTGATTCTAAAGCATCTTTCTTAAAGGCTGTTTTCATCATTTTCCTTCTTTTGTCAAAAATGTTTCATGACTTACCATTGCCTGGCAGGTAGAGACAAACATACTGGGACATTTGGAGCATTGCAAGACTACATCTTCCTTATTGCCTTCTACTTCCTTCCTTCCATAAACCTTTCTGACTTGTCTGACTGGTCCATTCAGTATTTGACACCCTGGGCTTCTCAGTCCTTCTTCTGGTCTTTGCCAGTAATTGAAGTATCTCCCTTTTCCTTTTTCCTTTTGCCTTGGAAGCCTCCTCTGCCTTCTGGACTCATCTCTGAGTATTCATTCAACTCATTTATTATTTTCTAAGTATAAGGAGCTCTGTAAAATGCAAAGTGGCACATAATGTCACTCCTGTCCTGATTGGGTTTTCCAATCCATTAGGGAAGATTTAGACGGTCACATAAAAATACCCGAATGGCAGGGTAGTGTATGATAGGTACCTACCAGGGGTATCCTTCATGGGTGAAGTGGTAAGGGGAAGCTTTGGCAAGGTATCTTAGGGTTTTCCAGAGAAACAGATCTAACAAGGTAACTGTATCTATATCTAATCTCTGTATCTACAGAGATTGACTTCTTTTAAGGAATTGACTCACATGATTATGGAAGCTAGCAAGTCCAAAATCTTCAAGATAGTTCTGCAGCCTGGAGACCCAGAGAGGAGTTTTAGCTTGAGTCCAAAGGTGGTCTGCTAGCAGAATTCCCTATTCTTTGGGGGAGGTCAGTCTTTTTTTAATGTTGTCAAATGATTGAATGGGACCCACCCACGTTATGGAGGGTCATTTGCGTTACTCAAGGTCTACTGATTTAAGTGTTTATCTTATCTAAAAATTACCTTCACAGAAACATCTAGAATAATCTTTGACCAAACATCTGGGTAGTATGGTCCGGTTAAGTTGACACATAAAATTTACCATCACAGGATGTGTCTGTTGAATTGAGCTTTGAAGAAGACATTGGATTTTGATAAATGAATCAAGACTTTTCATATTTATGTCTTAAAGAAATAATTAAATCATATTGCATACAGTTTTGATTTCTTGGAAGAAATAATTTTTTGAAGGACAAGATTTTCTTGTTACTATTGGGTCACAGGTTCCTGGTATGAAGTCTCGTTCTGTGTCCTGGAACTAAATTATGTAATTTCTTCTTTAGAGTTTTAAGTTGGTGATTATTAAGAAAACATACTACCTTCCAAATCTAGAGTACCCAATATTTTCATTATAAAGGGATCAGTTTTACTTTTTCTTCTCATCGTAAGACCCTATGTTTTAAAAAAAATTCTCTACCATTAGTACTTTCTATAAATATTTTTTCTATAAATATTTGAATGTAAATATTTCTATAAATATTATTAAATACTTATCCTGAACTAAATAATTAGCATAATTTTTGCATCATTAATATTTTAGTGTACTTGAACAGCCCTTTGGGACAAGGTGCAAATCACTGTGGCATTTTCATTCACTCATTCATTTATTCATCCATTCAGCTATGCATGTGTACATTCACTAAGTATTTACCAAGCATCTGTTGTGTGCTAGGAGTCTTTCAGTTACTGGAGATATGGCAGTCAACAAAACAGACAAAATCCCGGCTCTCATGAAGGTCATGTTTTTTAAATGGTCACAGTACCTTGCAAATGGCTCCTTCCATTTTTATAAAATTCCAGTTGGGAATTTTAAGAACATACAGTACCCTGATTATCTAAATGATTAAAATTAGATACTGAATTATATTCTTTAAAAAGATTGTTGGGGCACCTAACTGGCTCAGTCAGTAGAGCATGCGACTCTTGACCTCAGGGTTGTGAGTTTGAGCCCCACGTTGGTTGTGGAGCCTATTGAAATTTTTTAAAAATTATAAAAAAATAAAAAGATAGTGAAACAGTGTTTTCCAATTCCCAGATAATGGTTTATTTTCATGTGCTAATTATTACAGATCCTCTCCATAGAGAAGATGATAAACATATAGAAGAGTTTATATAAAGACATATAAATGATAAACTATAGAAGTCCACCATATGTTTTTCTGTGTCTATACTTTTGATCAAATTCCTCTTTAGACTTACCTTAAATCTATGATCACGACTTTTATGAGAAAAGCAGCCTGTCTATGAGCACAGTCATTCCTGTCTGTCAGAACTGCTGGAAGTTACCCAGGATGTACTAACTTGAGAAAGTGGAGAAATACTTGAGAAGGTTCTATGCACAGAACCTAGTTGCCAGTAGTATAAAGGCGTATAAAGGTGAGAGTGACTCTAGATGAGTTTTCATAAAAACAATAAAATTTTAAATAACAGAAAATGTGTGGACTTGTAAATATTAATTACACAAACTTGTTTTTCTTCTCTGGTTTTTTAGGGCGTGTTTTTTGGTCAAGTTGTACTGCAAAGACAATTTTTTTTTTCAACATTTATTTATTTTTGGGACAGAGAGAGACAGAGCATGAACGGGGGAGGGGCAAAGAGAGAGGGAGACACAGAATCGGAAACAGGCTCCAGGCTCCGAGCCATCAGCCCAGAGCCTGACGTGGGGCTCGAACTCACGGACCATGAGATCGTGACCTGGCTGAAGTCGGACGCTTAACCGACTGCGCCACCCAGGCGCCCCTGCAAAGACTATTTTTAATTAACCTTTAATTTGAAGATGATACTGCTTTTTTTTTTTAAGTATGTCACTTTTATAACGGGGATCAAGTGGGAAGTAGCCATGATTTGGGCTCCCCAGAGATTTTGCCAAAGACAGAAGTAGTATTTCATTTCCCATTTCCTACCACTTACCCTTTGCTCATTTCACTCTTGCTACACTCTTAACTAACCATTCTTGGTCTGCACTGAAAATTCAGATCTTAGAAAACAGGTAGAAATATTATGAGCTTCATTCTTTAAAGTTATTTCCTATACGGAAATATGAAGCAGAGGATTTAGGGGATGGGGAAGAGCAAGAAGAATGATGAAAAAAAGGAGGATACCCATTATTATGTCAGGAAGAGTCCCCTCCCCACTCAACGTAAAAATGATGAGATCAAATGTTTGACTGAAGTGGTTTGATGAATGTACAAGCTTTAGTGAATGATAATGTGGTTATAATTTTTTAAAATCAATAGTTAAGTCTGTTTTCTCCAAATTTAAGGAGCAGTCTGTCATTTCTCCCAAAAGGAGGAGTCTTTATCTGAAATTTTTATTTCTGTTGCTCAGACTGAAACTCTTACAGATATCCATGAATTTGTTCTCATCTACCCCATATCCAACCTTCAAAATATGTCCAGAGTCTGACTGCTTTGTCCCATATCCATTGCTCCTGCTCTACCTTAGTCCATCATCATGTCTCCTGCCTGCTGTCCCTATGTCCACCCTTGCCCCTTATGGTCCAGTGTCTATACAGCAACCAGTGCCTTTCTTTTTCAGTGTGTGTCACTTTATGTGGCTCCTTTGTTCAGCGCCTTCCACTGGTTTGCCATCTTACTCAGTATAGTCCAAATCCTTCAATTACGTTTCACCTCTGTGACCATTTGTCCTCGTGCTTGCTCCTTGCTACATGGGCTCCCTTCCCATTGTTGAACATACCACTATGCGTGTTCCTACAAGCCCTTGGATCGGCTGAACCAGAACATCCTTCCCCCAAATATTGATAAGGCCAGCTCCTCATTTTTTTTAGATCTCCGTTCAGAGCTCGCCTTATCAGAGAGACCTTTCTTGACCTTTGAACTGGCACCCTTTCTTGGTTTAATGCCCCAGTGAGTTCTGAGTTCCTAAAGAGGCATTTGATGTGTTCCTATACTAATGAGATAGTTTAAAATTTTTCAATTTATTATTTTTTTAATTTTTTAATGTTTATTTATTTTTCAAGGAGAGAGACAGAGCATGAGCAGGGAAGGGACAAAGAGAAAGGAAGACACAGAATCTGAAGCAGGCTCCAGGCTCTGAGCTGTCAGCACAGAGCCTGACACAGGGCTTGAGCTCATAAGCCATGAGATCATGACCTGAGCTGAAGTCGGACACCTAACCGACTGAGCCACCCAGGCGCTCCCAAAATTTTCAACTTCTAATGAAAAGGAAGAATGTGTTTAGAGCAGCCTTGTCCGTGAAATGAAAGAAATGAAAAACTTTCTCTGAGGTGGCAATTACAGTTCTCTGCTTGACAGTCCCCCTTCTTTGTCCCCATACCTAAACAAAGGGCTTCTTTCCACCTGTGTGTAGCCTTTTGTCTCTTTAGATCATCATTTCCTTTTCTAGGAAATTGCATTTTCTACCTTTAAGTTTATTGTATGTTGGGGGATGTAAAAAGATTGCTTTTAGAGACTGGGGCAGTTAGAAAACCACACTCTAAAAGAAGAAAGGGCATCCAAAATTATTTTCATATTGCATCCAACAAAAGGAGTATCTAGTCCTTTAATCCTAGAGCCCTAGACAGGGGTTGAAAGGAAGAATTGTAGACAGACATTTCCATGCCTGAAAATGTCAAGCACAGTTTTGGCAGAAGTCACAGCATGGGAAGATGCTAGATTCTTGGGCAGTGAGATGTTTGCTGGTTTGGTATTTTATCTTTGGCCGTTGTTGCCACACTTGATATCCTCAGCAGCTTTTGAAGATTCTGCAGAAGAAAAGTATTCATTTCCAGCAGTGAAAATTCAGTGAATGGTCCCCGGATTCATGGTGTAATGTGTTTATAACTTTCTGTAGTTGTTTTGTTTTGTTTTGTTTTTTGGTCCTTCCAGTTTTTCCCTTTCAGATTCATGCTCCAGACCTATAGAAATGACAGACTGTGCCATTTGACCACACAGGCACAATGTTATAATGAAAAAGCACTTCACTGTAAAATCAGAAGCCTTGGCAAGTCACGTTGCCTCTCTGGGTTTGCATTTCCTCGTGGGTAAATGCGAAATGTCATGACCATCTTAGAGAGTCCTTGAGAATGTGAGATGGCATGAAATATTACACATGAAAACACTTGGAAGACAACACTGTGGATGTAAGGCCCTGTTACAACTCAGGATTATTCGAGTCTTCTGATTTCTTAACATCTAGAAAAATTGATTAAAATTTTAGTTGTGGTGGGGTGCCTGGGTGCCTCGGTCGGCCGAGCTTCTGCCTCTGGCCTCAGGTCATGATCTCACGGTTCGTGGGCTCGAGCCCCGCGTCGGGCTCTGTGCTGACAGCTCAGAGCCTGGAGCCTGCTTCAGATTCTGTGTCTCCCTCTCTCTCTGCTCCTCCCCTGCTCATGCTTTGTCTCTCTCTGTCTCTCAAAAATGAATAAACATTGAAAAAAAATTTTTTTTTTAATTTCAGTTGTGGTGAGTTCAAGTCTCCAAAGCTTTTTGATAGACATGTGGTGTATTATTATTATTTCTTTCAGAGCCTAAGCTAGGAACGATGTAGGAAGCTAGGAGCAGTCTGTACTTAACTGGCTTTTAAGGAAGGCCACATCACATATGGATGTCATAGTGTCTTGCTCTAATATGAATGTGCAGTGAAGACCTCAGTATGCTAGATATTGAGGGAGAATACAGAGATGAACAAACCAAGTTTTTAAAATAGCCAAGGAAACAAAGTTGGATCTACATAATTAAGCAAAGTGCCCCATCAGTACCATGTTAGAGTTACAAAATGCAGTGGGAACAAAGAGGATGGAATGAAATATTCTGACTCAGTGGCTGAGAAAAAGCTTTATATTACGCAATACCTGGGTTTAGGTGATTTGGGGATTTTATTTTGCTGCTGAGTCCAATATTGTTTTATGCCAACTATTTGAGTGGCTGGCTTCCAAAGAAGCATTCTTTTTACTCACTGGGTTTCTCTGAGTCAGTAAATGATCATAATGCTTTTTGCATGGTTACCAAGTCGAGGATCATCTACTGGATCTGTGAATTATTGAACAAAGAGGGGTGGTTGTGCCCTCAAGGTAGCTATGGGCTCAGTGGAGATGGGTGAGCCTATCATCATTAGAAATATATAAAAGCTGTGATATTGAGGTGCTGTGATTGGGGAGAGGTTGAACATGGACCTTATTGGCAGGTTCAAAGTGGGGTGGGCCCGGCACTTGCCTTACAGTAGGTCCATGCTATGGAAATAAAGGTCATCCAATTGGATCTCAAGGGGTCTCCTGTAGTTCTGACTTCTAGGCAGAAATATCAGCTCTTTTGCTATTTCTGATGAATTTTCCATATAGCCTGTGTATGTGTGTGTGTGTGTGTGTGTGTGTGTGTGTGTGCATGCGTGTGTGTGCGCTCTGTCCGTGTTTTTAAATATACTTTTAACGTGGGTCACTCTTTTAGTTTTCATATGTTTTTTAAGCTGTAAATATGAGAACGTGTGCATTAAGTGACTAGACAGGCCCCGGGGGAGTGGGCACCTGCAGAGTTTAAGCACTAAACCGAAAAACCCAGTGATTAGAAATATTTAAAATTTAGATTGGTCAATAGGTAAAAACAGCAGCCAGAGTGTAAAATCAGACTTGGCCAGTTCTCGGGGCAAAACCTGGGTGGGGTCATGGTTTTGATGACAGAGATGCTGGAGGGAAGGATGTAGAAAGTGATGTTCATTCAGAGTACTGAGGCGTCAGAGTCTAGTCTTGATCCCGCTGTAGACAAAAATAAAGGCAGTCAGGATTCGCAGCCCATCACCATGAACAGAAACAAATCACAATCAATGACAGATCTTTCCCTTCCAACACTTATCTTAGACTGGAAGGTCCCCACAGTTGGGAGGTGTTCCCTGGCTTGTCACTTGCCTTTGACCAATGTAGAATCCTAGGTTGTTTCTTGAGTCTACCAGGTATGTGAGAGTTGTATAGGCTGGCACACGTTCTATGTGTAAGAGCAGAAGAAGGCCTCCTCTTTGCACTGTCCTGCTTTGATGGTAGGAAACTGGGTTGAAGAAGACAGAATGCTAGTATCCAGTCTTCTCCCCGTTCATCTCCATCCATACTGAACTTCCTGGTCATGGGTAATGACCAGATACCCTTTGTGTCTAGTCATGTGACTTAATATAGGCTGGGAACCTCTGTTTCTATCATAGTCTCTAGGGATATATAATTAATTATTTTGATTCCATCATTCATTCATCAAGCATTTATTAAGCCCGTAGTATTTCCTACTCATTTCTGGGACGTTACTTCATTGACAGAAGAATTCGCTTCTTTCAGCAGTTCGCTCGTGAGAATGTAGGAGCTACCGTTAATTAGGGACTCTAAGAAAGCATTCATGGCCATCCACAGAGATGATCCTCTCGCCTCAGAGTCATTGATTTCCATTTCTTTTTTTTCCTTCAGACCAGGCATAGAGCGAACAACAGCCCTACTCTTCCATCTGCTAGCTCACCAAATTTTTAAGGATTTATGCAAACTTCTTAGCCACAAACCTGGCTCTTTACCAGGAAGACAGATTTTTGGGGAGTTGACTCACCCAGCTTACCGATGTAATAACTTAAGCTCCCTTTTCCCACAGCAGAGTCCTAGGTAATATTATGAATATATGATTTTGGGGGCAGGCAGGTGTGTAGTTTGAGCTGATGAGTCAAGACATATTTATTCCTAGTATCAGAGGGACAAGGCTCCATATTTTACAGCATCAGTGTAGAGGAGTGGTTTGAGTCATGCTAATCTGCATGGACCCCTATTCCTCCTTGATCTGTACTTCTAATGCCCACCATGAGGGTTTATTTCACGCAGTCTGTAGTCCTTGACTGTGATTCAGCCCTGGCTTCCTTCGTTGCTGCTCAGTCGCTCAGAAAATAGTTTAAATCATCAACTGGTAAACAAATGGTCCATACTGAAGGACTACTTTTTTCTGTTTTGTAAGCTTCTATTTTTTTAGAGCAGGTTTAGATTTACAACAAAATCAGGGGAAAGGTAGAGAGATTTCCTACATACCCCTTGCCCTCATAACATGCATAGTCTCTGCCATTATCAGTATTATCACTCATCAGAATTCTTTAAAAATTTTTTTTTTTCAACGTTTTTTATTTATTTTTGGGACAGAGAGAGACAGAGCATGAACGGGGGAGGGGCAGAGAGAGAGGGAGACACAGAATCGGAAACAGGCTCCAGGCTCCGAGCCATCAGCCCAGAGCCCGACGCGGGGCTCGAACTCCCGGACCGCGAGATCGTGACCTGGCTGAAGTCGGCCGCTTAACCGACTGTGCCACCCAGGCGCCCCGTCACTCATCAGAATTCTTACCAAGAATGACTTACATTGACACATCATCCTTACCCAGAGTCCATAGTTTACCTGAGGGTTCTCTCTTAGTGCTGTACATTCTGTGGATGTGGACAAATGTATAATGACATGTATCCATTCTCATAGTATCATACACAGTATTTTAACTGCCCTAAGGGCCCATGTCCTCTGCCTGTTCATCCTCCCTTCTGCAACCACTGATCTCTTTACTGTCTCCATGGGTTTGCCTTTTCCTATAGTTGGAATCATACAATGCGTAGCCTTTTCAGATTGGCTTTTTCCGCTTGGTAACATGCATTTAAGTTTCCACATCTTTTCATGTCTTGACAGCTCATTTCTCTTTGGTGCCGAATAATATTCTGTTGTCTGGATGTACACGGTTTATTTGTCCAGTCACCTACTGAAAGACGTATTGATTGTTTCCATGTCTGGGAAATTATGAATAAAGCTGCTGTAAACATCTATGCGTGGGTTTGTGTATGGATATAAGTTTTCAACTCCCTTGAGTAAGGGAGCATGATTGCTAGATCATATGGTAAGAGTGTGTTTAGAGTAAGAAACCACCATTTTGCATTCTCGACAGGATCTCAGTGAGTGAGAAATCCTGTTGCTCCATATCCTTGCCAACATTTGGTTGTCAGTGTTCTGGACTTTGGCCATTCTAAGAGGTATGTAGTAGTTAGTATCTCATTGTTGTTTTCATTTGAATTTCCCTGATGTCATGAGGCAGAACATCTTGCCATGTATTTCTTTGCTATCTATACATTTCCATAGTGAAGTGTCTGTTAAGATCCTTGTCTATTTTGGGGGTGCCCGGGTAGCTCAGTCGGTTAAGCATCCAACTCTTGATTTTGGCTCAGGCCATGATCTCACAGTTCATGAGTTTGAGCCCCACGTCGGGCTCTGTGCTGACAGCACGGCACAGAGCCTGCTTGGGATTCTCTCTCTCCCTCTCTTTGCCCCTCTTCCACTCACAGGTACACACGTGCATGCTCTCAAAATAAATAAACTTAAAAAAAAAAGATCTCTGACCCACTTTTAAATTGGGTTCTTTTTGTTGAGTTTTAAGAGTTCTTTGTATGTTTTGGATGAATCCTTTATCAGATGTGGCTTTTGTAAATATTTTCTCCCAGTTGTGGCTTGTCTTCTCATTCTCTTGTGTTGCCTTTTGCAGAACAGTTTTAAATTTTAACAAAGTCAGTAATTCTTTCATGGGTTGTGTCTTTGATGTTGAATCTAAACTGTCATTGCCATATCCAAGATCAACTAGATTTTCTCCTGTTGTCTTCTAGGATTCTTATGGCTTTACATTTTGTATTTAGGTCTGTCATTCATTCTGAGTTGTTTTTGTGAAGGATAAGGTCTGTTTCTAGATTCTCTCTCTCTCTCTCTTTTTGGGGCGGGGGGGGGGGTATGTGGATTCATAGTTATTCCAACACCATTTCATGGAGAGATTATCTTTGTTCCATTGTATTGCCTTTTCCCCTTTGTCAAAGATCAGCTGACTCTGTTTATGAAGGTTTATATCTGGACTGTCTGTTCTGTTCTGTTGATCTATTTGTTTATTCTTTCACCAATACTACACCGTTTTGTCTTTGCCTTCATAATCTCTTGAAATCAGGTAGTGTCACCTTTGCTCTCTTTCAATACTGTATTGGCTCTTTTAGGTCTTTGAAGGAATATTTTTTTCCCCTTTGCTGAAAAGCAAAAAGTTTTTTTAAGACCTCCTGCTTAGTGTGTGGTGAGTTATATTTTTGAAGCTTTTAGGGGCCTCTTGCGTACCTTAGAAATAACATCTAGTAATCTCACTATGAGGTGATTAGTCTCCCTCGCTCCCTCCCTCTGTCAGTATTTCATCCACTTAGAAATGTTTACTGAGTGTCTACTTAGTGCCAGGTACTGACATCAAATGATAAGACCCAGTCTCGAGTCTGTGAGGGCGTTGTGGTGGAATGGGGGAGGTGTAGATGACATTGCAGGAGAGATGTGGGTGAGGTACTGGGGGGGCTGGGGGGAGGAGCCATTAACCGGTTGAGGTTTGGGAAGCTTTATGAAAGGAGATGAATTTCAACTGAGGTTTGAAGGGTGAGTAAGTGATTGTCCAAATAGAGGAGGACGGGCAAGGGCGTTCAGACAGTAGAAACAGTGAGCAGGAGGAAGGGAGTGTGGTGGGTTTTGGGAAGCACGGTAAACTGACCACCGCTCGGGGATGTGGTGCGTAGTGAGACATGAGGTCAGAAAGAAAAGAGTTCTGAGTGGATCATGAGGAGCTTCGTGAGCTGTATCAGGAGTGTGAGCATTTTCCCGATTAAGGTCATTGGATGTTTTGTTGAGATAAAATTCACATACCATAACATTTGGTATTTTAACTATTTTAAAGTCTACCCTTCAGTGGTTCTTGGTATATTCCCAACGTTACGCAGTCATTGGCACTATCTGATTTCAGAACATTTCCTTTCCCCCTCCCCTGTTCTCTTAGCCTCACACAACCGCTAATCTACTTCCTATCCATGGATTTGCCCCTTAGGACATTTCATAGAAATGGAATTGTACAATATGTGACCTCTAGTGTCTGTTGTCTTTCACTTAGCATAACGTTTTCACGATTCAACTGGTAGCAGGTATCAGTACCTCGTTCCTTTTTGTGACTAAGTCATATTCCATTGTATGGACAGGCTGCATTTTGTTTACCCCTTCCTAAAATTGGGGCCATTATGGATAATATGGCTATTTGTGCACATGTTTCTGTGTGAACCTGTGTTCTCAGTTCCCGCAGGGAGATACCTAGGAGCAGAATTGCTGGGTCGTATGGTCACTCCATAATGAACTTTTTGAGGAACTTCCAAACTGTCCTCCGAGTCATTGGAGATTTTTAAGACAGAGCAAAACAGACTCAGATTTTACGTTACGTCACACGCTTTTAGGACTGTATTTGCTTTCAAGGCTAGGTATTTCCAGTTCTTTTATGTTTTTCTAGTTCAGGGCATCACGGCCCCTAGCAGTGAAGCCTATCTGGCTCTTTTAAGTATTCCCGATGTGAATGCCACAAAGGAATCTGTACCCAAGAGCATTGAAGGTGGCAGAAAAAGTGGTGTTGGGATGTTCTCTCTCCCTCTCTGATGTATTGTAGTGAAAGAGTTTTTCTTTTTTAAAGAGAACCCTTGATTAAATTATAGGCTATTATTAGAGAGTTTATTGGACTTATAAACTGCACTTGGATTCCCTGTAATTTGTTATAATTAATGCAGGAGTTCAAGAGCAGAAAGCAAGGATCAGGTTGTGGCATGCTTTTCGCTTTTGCAACACCTTGCTATCATTGGCCTTTCTTCACTAGTAGCTAAGTAAGGCTTGTGTGTGTTTGTGTGCATTTAAACAAACATTCTCCTTTTTAGGAAAGAATTGCAATCCTTTGACTCACTGAAACCTAAGGAGTCTCTGTAAGAAGGAAGGTGTCTCTGGCAGAATAGGGTATTGATCGACGAACGCTGAAAACTTCTGGAATTGAAGTTTTGCCGGGACCGTCTTGTCTGTGTGTGTTTGAGTACATGCACGTGTTTGTATTTTCATGCACGCGCATGTAGCGGCTTGTGGTGTGAAAAGGCTAGGAGACAAACTTTCCCTTTTAAGGTTATCTTTGTTGAGTTATAGTTTTAGCCTCCCCCCCCCCAACCTCCCCCGTTGGGTTATTTCAATTTTGCACAGTTGCAGAAGTTTTGCCTTTGTAGTCTGCCTGACAATGCAGAGTTTTAATTGACCGTCAACTCGAACGTTCATTAAGTATAAAAGCTTTGAGATAGTGCATTTGTCAGGCAGCAAACACATTATTATACTTGAACAATCATAAACTGAAATCTTCTCAGGGGTTTTGAGGATAGGGGGACGGAGGAGGCAGTCAGGTTTATCTGGTTGTGTGCCTGTGTACTTACTGTTTATCTGGTCCCGGCAGACGGAGAACAGGGTGAGCCACCCTGTCCATTATCCGGATTTATAGCTGGGAACACCCTTTGGAATGGATGGAATGTGCTCTTTCTCTCCTGTTGGTATCTCGGTCAATCTCAGGGTTAAAATGATGTTCACTTGCTGTTCTGTACCCCCAGAATTCTAGGACAGCTTGTCCTCAGTCCCCTGTCCTTCGTAGTGGAGAAACTTGGACATTTATTTCTTGCTTGCCCAGTGTCAACCAGAAAGCAATGCTAGTGTTTTGGTACATACTGCTCTGCCCTGGGAGAGCTGGTTTCCAGTACATTCTGGCAAGATTCTTCTGATGTGGCTGACTGTGAAGGAAGTTTTCTAGTGAGGAAAGGGCAATTCAAGTCATTACACTTTCCCTCGTGATCACAATGACAACCTGTCTTTCTCTCGCTCGCCCCTCCGACCCCAGTAGTTGATGGAAAGCCTTCACAGACTGAGGAATGTAGGGATGGTATTGAAATGCCCTTCTCTCTCTAAGTTGTCACAGCCCTACTGACCATGCACAAGAGATAAGCTAGTTTGACTGACCTTGAACTGTAGGGAAGGGAGAGGCAGACAGGAGCTGTCTGATAATAACAGTGGTAATGCAGGTCGATAGTTACAGCTTACAGGATGCTTTCAGTAACCTATTTTTAACTATGAGAAAGCATTTTCTTTCTCTCTTGGATCTCCTCGGGCAGTGGGGGTAAAAAGAGTAATGCATGGGTGATAGGTGCCGATCATACAACTCATCAGGTGTTACTAAGTAAGGTGGTAACAGAATGAAGTCTAGATAGCCTTTTTCATAATCCATAATAAAGAAGTACCTTGATTCAGCTGAATCACACCCAGTAAAGACTGCAGATGTCTTTACTGAGGATGAACTGCAGTCTGCTTTTTTTTTAAAACTCTGCATTTGGGGGGCGCCTGGGTGGCTCAGTCAGTTAAGCGTCTGACTCTTGATTTTGGCTCAGGTCATGATCTTGCTGCTGGTGAGTTCGAGCCCCGTGTCACGCTCTTTTGACAGCGTGGAGCCTGCTTGAGCCTCTCTCTCTCTCTCTCTCTCTCTCTCTCTCTCTCTCTCTGCCCCTCCCCAGCTCGCATGCGCACACGCACTCCCTCTTTCTCTCAAAATAAATTCATAAACATTTTTTAAAACTCTGCATTTGGAAATACATACATCTAAGGGCCGTTTGTACCCATTTCTGGGTAGAGCCTCTCCTTCTGGGAACCTACAATCAGAGACCCAGCTCTCTAGATTTCACTTTGTCCCCTTTCTGTCTTATAATGTTGTTCACAAGTGATTAAATGCATAGCTCCGTCTTCTTGCCCTCTGTCTACCTCCGGGGCAGGAAAGTGAAATTTCCCAGAGGCTGCTACTGGGAAGAAAACCCAACACAACAGATCCGAATAATCCATGGGTCCACTTACGACTATAATACATTTTTACAGAAAAGCTCCTCTTGCCAGTGTCTGTCTCACATGCTGTGGCACAATCTAATGGGGAGGAAGGTTGCTTGGTTAGCGAAGCCTTTCCTTAGAGGCACTGGGATCCCAAAAAGCACCAGGCAGTGGCATTTTTATTTTAGTTTTTACTTTTAGACTTCAGTGGAACTGATGACTTGGCCGCAGTGGCTGGGAATCAGATTCCACCCTCACGTGCGGGAGGAGAGCTCTGAGCTCCGGTCTGTCTGGCCCTGCCTTCAAGAGCAGTGTTACTGTGGACAAGTCATTTCTTCTTCCTCCACACGGTTTTCTTCTCTAAAAACAAAAGGGTAGGACTTGGGTCTTGGAAATCCTTCCCTTATCAAACAACGTGGGCTAAATCATGCTCTGACGATGTATGCCCTGCGGATCTCTGTGGCCTTCAGAAACAAGGGCTTTTTCCTGCCCACCTTACATGACCACTGTGTCCACTGCCTTCTTTCCCTGGGGCTCAGGGCAAAGGGAAACGGAAATGGCTCAGAAGGCTTCGGCTCAGGAGTGGCACCTGTTACTTCCACCCCCATCCCATTGATGCCAAAGCTGTAGCACAGTCGATGAGGGAGGTGAGTGGGTATGACCCTCTCAGCGGGGAGGCTTCATGGAGAGCAACCATTTAGAGCAATAGAAGTGGCCTCCCCCACTCCTGTCCCCACCATCCTGTGATTCGTGCTGACAATGTGAAGTCTTTGAGTAGAGGCATGACCCAGACCAGCTCTTAAGGCTTTTATACTTTCATAGCTGTTCTCTGTTGGAGGCACTTCTGCTGAACTGGGTTTGGAATGAACATTTCTCTTGTGGGAGGGGTGGGAGAAATATTTTCAAAGCAACACGTACTCGGCCTCTGCGTTCCTCTCGCCTTATTTGTGGTTCTGCGGTAGTACAGTCCATACTTTTCAGAACACCACATGGAATTTCTCCATCAGAGAAGCAGCGACAGACCAGCAAATAGAGCAGAGTTGCATAAGGACTTAAATTCCCCTTACATGAATTAAAAAGAGAGATTGAAGATCGTAGCGGCACATCTGTAAATGTTGAGGATGATATTATGGGGTGTAATTTTCAAAGAGTTCTTTGATACGACGGTCAGAAGAACTGAATGCTCTATTGATGGGACCCAGTATGGTATTTAAAAAAAAATTCTTTTCAGAAGCTTAGGGGGAGGAAGGAACTTGGAAAAGTCACTTGTTTTCTTGAGATTGGATGGAACTATTCCAGACAGATGAGACATCTAAAGACTGGTTCATATTATTTGTCAGTTTTGAGTTGTAATATTTAATAGCACTGACTATCAGGAAGCTTTTCTGTTTCACGTAGAGAAATTGGAATTTTAATCTTTGTGGATTCAAAACAAAACAAAACAAAACGAAAAACTTTGAAAATAGAAATGTTACCTTTATTCAACAAGCATAGTTTTTTTTAATTTGTTTTGTTTTTTTTAATTTTTTATTTTTTTAATTTTTTTTCAACAAGCATAGTTTTGTTCACCACTTCTTAGAGGGAGAGCGGAATCCTAACCTGAAACCACTCATTGGACCCCAGCAGTCAGGTGGGCTATTTCCAGGTCTTTGAATATGAAAAATATTAAAAAGTTTTCCTTGTGAGCTCGGGGTTTCAAAGAGGATCCCTTTGGAAAGTTGGCAAATACTTTCCTGGCATGAGGATTGGTGTATTTTTTTTTCCCCTCCACCCAAAGCTATGACAGGGTGGAGTATACTTCCGTGAAATTGCATGTTTCCAAAATAGAATTCACTGTTACATTTTACTGCCGTTAGAATTGAATCTCTAATCAAAAATAAGCAAAAACCCAACATTCTAGAAATAGAATTTCAGCTCGTATTCTCTAATTTCGTCTTCATACAGGATGAAATTATCATACTTTACAAAAGTGCCTTTTGAGCAAAAATGTACCAAACAAACAGTTTCCAAAGTGGTTCACATTTCATTCTCGTTTCTGCAGTCTCACATCGTCACATCCACAGTCTCGTGTGGTAGTAACAGCGTATCATTAACTCCGTTCAGATTCTCGCATAGTCTGGATGGCTTCCAGGAAAGAGCTCTGCCTCTTCAGCCTCTCGTTCTTCAGCCTGCGTCCAACCTGAATGACCGGGAACAATGCTGCTGTTCCTTGCTAGTGAATTGGAACACACTGTTGCCTGGAATGGAATGGATCTGTACTAGAACTTCCTCACATGTTGTAGAAGTGATAACTGTAGGTGAAAGTTGGAATCGGCAGGATGAGAAAAACTACGATTATTTCGCTGACTTCTGCAAGTTACATTCCTAAAGGGCCCTGCATGATCAAAGGCTCTAGATATGGCAGATAATGCTAGGGTAACACCTTTTAAAAAGCTTCACTCTTTGGTTCTTAAAAGCTGAGCCCTTAGTAGTGCACTGGAGAGAGAACCATGGCGTCAGTGGTCCAAGAGACGAAGCGCGCCCCTGTTGACAGTCATCAACCTCTCCAGGATATCCCTCGGCTCCTAACCAACTTCTGTGCACAGGAAGTGGTTAATAAGTGTGAATATCCACATTTCTCCTGGGCTTGTAGAACAGAAAATGAGTCAGAACCACTCAAGATGGCAGGGAGTGGATGCTAATAGAAGAGATTCAGCGTTGTAGGATTAGGAGAAGGGGGTGAACTTTACCACTTTTCCTGCCTTGAAATTGTATGTTCTGGTTTGGTTTTGGTTGGTTGGTTGGTTGGTTGGCCTTTCTTTTCCTTTTCCTTTTTCTTTTTTCTTTCCTTTCTTTCCTTTCCTTTTCTTTCTTTCTTTCTTTCTTTCTTTCTTTCTTTCTCTTTCTTTCTTTTTCTTTCTTTCTTTCTTTCTCTTTCTTTCTTCCTTTCTTTTTTCTTTCTTTCTCTTTTTTCTTTCTTTCTCTTTCTTTCTTCCTTTCTTTTTTCTTTCTTTCTCTTTCTTTCTTTTTTCTCTTTCTTTCTTTTTCTTTCTTTCTTTCTTTCTCTCTTTCTTTCTTTCTCTTTTTTTCTTTCTTTCTCTTTCTTTCTTTCTCTTTTTCTCTTTCTTTCTTTCTCTTTCTTTCTTTCTTTCTTTCTCTTTCTTTCTCTTTCTTTTTCTCTTTGTTTCTCTTTCTTTATTTCTTTCTCTTTCTTTCTTTCTTTCTTTCTTTTTCTCTTTCTTTCTTTCTCTTTCTTTTTCTTTCTTTCTTTCTTTCTTTCTCTTTTTTTCTTTCTTTCTCTTTCTTTCTTTCTTTTTCTCTTTCTTTCTTTTTCTCTTTCTTTCTTTCTTTTTCTCTTTCTTTCTTTCTTTCTTTCTTTCTAATCCCATTCCCATTGCACTTTTCTGCAGTAAACTTAAGATTCCTTCCTATCCCGAAATTCTGGGTTTTGTGTTGTTGTTGTTGTTTGGTTGTTTTGTTTACTCAGTTCCGATGTCCTTTAACTTTCCTGAAGAAAGCCGCGGCGGGATCCTCTGGCAGTAAGGTGAAGTAACACTTCCTCATGGTTCTTTTCTTCTGATTCCCCCACTTTTGAAAGCGTGATCTTCAGAGTCTAAATGGCTCCTCTTCAAAGGTCTATCTCCTTTCACAATGAACTCTTGACACCTAAAAGATCCTTTGATGACTTGGGACCCTCTTGCTTTCCTAGATTTCCACAAGGAGGTGTTCAGTTATCTAAGAACTGGCCCGGTTATAAGCCTGAAGGATCTTCCATGAAAGACTCATGGGCAATTCTTAGTCTCTCTCTCTCTCTCTCTCTTTTTTTTTTTTGCCTTCAATTTTATTTTTGGTGTTGTACATTATATAGGTCTAGACAAATATAACAATATATATCATTATAAGGATATGTATCAGTATAAGGATATATATTATTATAATATCATCTGTTCACTAAAAATTTCACTAAAAATATTTCCTAAAAATCCTCTGAGCTCTTTCTGTTCATTTTCCCCCTCCCCCAACAACCCTTGGCAACTGCTGATCTTTTTATTGTGTCCATAGTTTTGCTTCAGAATGTCATATAGTTGGCATCATAGAGTATGTAGTTTTCTTTGATTGCCTTCTTTCACTTAGTAACGTGCATTTGAGTTTCCACCATGTCTATTTGTGACTTGATCACTCATTTTTTTTATTTTACTATCTTTATTTTTATTTTTTTACCATTTTATTTATTTTTTTAATTTACATCCAAGTTAGTTAGCAGATACAGTTCTTAGTCTCTGCAAGTGAAAGTTACCTCATACAAATGAGTGGGACTTTTACTGTTTCCATGAGGCACAAGGCAGGTGCCAGAGGAAAACCAAGAGTCAGGCTAGGGCACAAGGAAAGAACATGGCAGATGATACTAAGGAAGAGCCTTGAGGGAAGGGAACACAAACAGGGAATGTGCTGGGTTACATGGAATGGGAAGTAAGCTTCCACAGCCCATGTTTTCCCTCCTGGTTCAAGTTCTACTGAGCTTTCCCCCAGGAGATGAACTAATAATGTGCATCAGATTGCATTTTTAGACACAAATCTGCTCTTCAAGTGAGGCTATAGAACCTGAGCTTTGCCCATCATTGGCAGGGTGCATGTGCCTTGAGGCAAAGGCACTAACGTAAACCATTTCTGTTGGAGCTCTTGGTTTGCCGAATAAAACCATGGAAGCTTAGATCCTCAACATGTACCATGTGCAGAACTTGCTACCTTTTCCTCCTTAGGATGGGAGAAAAGTGGGCAGAGAGCAGGCCCTTATATTATGCGAGCGCATGGGACCACGTTTCTGTAGTGTTAACTCACCTCGGGTGAAACGTTTGGAGAGGTGGAGCTTGAATACACTTGAGCCTGGGGACAGAACTTGAGTGAACAGGTGAAAGAAGAAAACCAGAAGATAACATGTGGCATATTTTAACTGTAGCGATCCAGATTTCTTTAGTCTGTGATGTTTCAATTTACTCTTGGTGTTTCTTTAACTTCATACACAATTATTGCTTCAGAATGTTTTCATTTACTCTGATTCTCTGCTGTGAATAATGAAGAGACAGGCTATGACTTCCCCTTTTCTTTCCATCAAACACGATTGTCCAAAACTCTGCCCCTTCCTCCATCCCCAGGCAGTGCCTTCACTTTCACAGGGTTTTAAGAAATATCCTACCTAGTATTTCCTCCTTACTGATTGCGCACTGTCAGAAACTGCTACTTCATTACCAAAGACTTTTAACCACATGTTCTTATATGTAACCTGTATTCCTATTTGTTGGGATTTAGAATCCATGATGCTTCTCACCAGCTAAGGATATATAAAGTAACTAGGTGAGACAGAGCCCTGCCCACTGACCTCAGGGCACGGAGTGGGCACAGAGATTTTCTACACATACCAGGGACTTGTCTCTGAGAATCAGCACAGGCACTTATATACATTTCTATTTTTAAAAATTTTTTTAATGTTTGTTTATTTTTGAGAGGGGGAGAGACAAAGCACCAGTGGGGGAGGGGCAGAGAGAGGGGGAGACAGAATCCAATCCAAAGCAGGCTCCAGGCTCCAAGCTGTCAGCACAGAGCCCGACACAGGGCTCGAACTCATGAACCGTGAGATCATGACCTGAGCCGAAGTCGGACGCTCAACCGACTGAGCCACCCAGGTGCCCCAGTATACGTTTCTTGATGTGGACGGGAAGTAAAACTCTTGATTCAGTAGTGGAGCCTGTAAAATGATTATGAATATTTTAGGTGAAAGTTAGGCTGGGTGTAGGAAGAACAGGGTGTTTTTCCATTACATGCTAAGTTTTACAAAAAAGAAGTCTTAAATAACTCAGTGTCGGTCCTTCTGATTTGAGTATAGGTTTTCCCCACCAGAGCCTGACATGGTTGTCTCTACCCTGACCAGCAGACCCAAGAGGAGAGAAGAAATAGAGACTCTATTAGAGGAGACAGGGAGCCTGAGTCCTTCCCTCAAATAGGCATTGGATTGATATGTAATGATATCCATGATAACAAGGTAGAGATAGCAATAATTAGCTCTCAGTGTTCGTTGCCTCTCTCTAAAAGAGTTGAGCTTTGGATCACTCTTGAACTCCCTGCATTGACATGTCCAAGTTTAGAAAAAGTAGAAAGTCATGGTTACCAAGAGCAGAAAGGTTGTTAGCATTTGCCAATAATTGGTGCTAGGAAAAGTCTGTTGTAGAGGTGACTGTTTTAAGAGTATGGTCAAGGGAAGTGGAGTCCTAGGAAGAAAGGTTTGGGGTGAGGAGATATCTAAATGTGTAGGTAATTCTAAGAATACAGTTTTATTGGCAAGGAAACAATACACTGTATTTATTGGTTTCTGAGAGCAGTGGTCTACTTTGAGGTTTGATGTTGTACATGGGCACATTATGTTCACCTGTGCTATGCTGGCTTGAGAATGTGCTTTAGGTTGGATTTTTGTGAGCCACAGACCTGTAGGGTTAGCCTCGCTCTCAGAAGCTCTATCCTATCCATTAGCAGAATGCCAAATTATTTGGCCTCTTTGTGTTCTGCTCTACCAAACTTTTGAGTTTAAAAAAAAAGAAAAAATGACATGTTTCTAGAACTTTTTTGGGGAATGCCCCACTGTTGAATGTAGGCTGGGCAGCTGTGTTGCTGTGGGCAGCCAGGTGTGGAAGAACATTTTTATTCCTGATGTCTGTGACGCGGAATGGGTCCTTATCAGTATTTCATCCTGCGGACCTACACTGAAGTGATTTGATGAGGATGTTCTCAAACTGAGAATGCATGGGATGTGGCACCTGCCACATCAAAGAAAGATAAACACGGGAAGAGGGCACTTTCCATCTTTAATACAGCTGACCTTTAGCAGCATCACCTGTGCGTCCCGCTGTGCACACAGAGTTTGATACAGCAAGACATCGATGTTGTGGGAACATGTTCCAAGTATGTGTTTTTAAGGTTATTTGTTCCTCTGTTCCCATAAACAGGTATCAGTATTACCTGCAAGTCAAAAAGGACGTGCTTGAAGGGCGATTGCGGTGTGCGTTGGAGCAGGTGATCCGACTGGCCGGCTTGGCCGTGCAAGGTAAGGAGCATGGCGGCCGGCCCACGAGATCGCATTTTCTGTTTGCCGTGTTGCTGGCCTCTCTGAGAAAAAAAGTGCATTTACTGAAACGATCCCTCGGTAACTCTCACTTTTCATTTCAAGAGACGTTAAAAACGCGGACATAGTGATTTCTGGTGGCAGGCTGGTGGACTTCGCAAGGCTGCTTGCAAATTGCTCACGCTTGTATAATTGTAGTTTTATTTGAAGAAATAGCAGCTTCCATCCTGACTTTAATTAAAGCTACATGCAGGGTTTGTGGAACATTTTCTCAGAATGATTCCACTGCCCAGTGTGGTCATATTTTGTGGCTTCATGTCGTGACTCTTTGACTTTCACATCAGTTTCAAGTGTGATAGCTTTAAATATTGCAGTCTAATTTGTACTCACACACTTAAAGAGAGGAACATATGTATATGTATGTGTAATGACATAGATAGATAGATAGATAGATAGATAGATATTGCGAAGCAACAAACACATAGTGAAGTACCTTCATCTTTCAATCTATCCTACTTCGAGTTATGGGAGCGATTGTTTTTACCATTTCTAAGTTGTTACATATATTTTTACATATATTTATGTAAAATATGTCACATGACTTTTACATATATTTATACATTACTCTTAACTGATTGGTACCTTAATTGCCTTTAGTCATATTGGAAACAAGAAGATAAAATAGAATTTTTTAAAAGAAACAGGTTTCCCTTTCAGAGACTGTTTTCTTTAAAATCACTTCGTGTCCAGACGGAATGCCAGCCGCCAAGCCCTTGCTGTGAGGACTGTTGTTGTAGAAGCTGTGAACTGAACTTCCCATCCCAAATTCTGAACTGAAGTTGAACCTTTTGGGTTCTAGAATGTCTAAAGAGGCAGACGTCCTTTGATCTCTTTCATCCCGGAGTATTAGCAGTTTAGCAATTTTTGTTGGACGTACGACTCCAGTAGTTAGCTATCGTTACCTTGTGGATGAAAATACACAAAATATGTTTGTATCCCATCTCTCCGCTTAAAGACTGGAAAGGAAAGGAACGGTGCCCAGAACAATACGAAAGAACAGTTAGTGGTCATGAAAGAAGGATCATCAAAATGAAGGAGAAGACCCCCTTTAGTAGGAAGAAGAGAGAGAAGATCCACTGTGTCCCTCCTCTGCAAATTGGATCTTTCTCTTTTTAAAAAGTTTTCTCCTTTCTTCACTTTATTACTCGTTTTGGCCTCTTACTCTTCAATCCCTGCCTGGCTTTATCACAGGCCTCCTGGATCCTGGAAGATCCTGGTGTGATAGCTTTCAGGCTAAAGGAAGTTGGCGAACTAACTCTCTGCTCGCTGGGGTCTTGAAGCCAGCCATTCCCCTAGCTCTCGTATTTGTAAAATAATTTTCCCAAGAACCCTTGTTGGGCCCTTAGGAAGACACATCCACTTAGTTATACGTCGTGATGAAATACAGTAACTGATGAGTAAATTTGAAGACAGGCCGAGCATGTGATTGTTGCCATCCTGAATGCCTCACCTAATTGCTCATTAGTTAAATGCTGAGTTTCTTAGGTACGTCTCTGTCTTCTCAGCAACGTGTGGACGCTGGCCTTGTGTGTGGACTCTTGCATTCTGTATCTCTTGTACCCCAAAGATACCTGCACCCATTTCTGCCTGATGCCAGATTTTTTGCATGAAATTAAGTCTGTATGCAGTTTGATCTTTTTTGAGAGCAGGTAGGATTAGATGCAAGGCATGTATAGATTGATAATACAGACACAGTTTCTTTTTGCATGTGCTCAGACATCCCGTGGTGAGATGAAAACAGGACCAAACAGAATTTTTGGCATCTTGCAACATGTCAGCTTGTTTAGGAGGTGTAAAAATGTGCAGGGTTGCTTGCCAATGGTGATTTACGGTGGGAATTTCCAGCTGCAAATATATGAAAAGTTGCAGATGGGTTTGGCTCTTCAGTTCTCCCAATTAACCTTGAGTTAAAAAGCCCCCTTGGCAGATATTCTTAAGATAATGTGTTGGTGCATATTTAACAAAAACATAAGTATAGGTTTGTTTCAAATTTTTAAAATAGCTCAGGGATCGCTTTCAAATTTCCCCATTTTTTTCCCCTAGAAAATTGTGTAATAGGGCTCACATGCTGATATTTACAGTATTGCTAAGTAAAAGTGGTAACAATATCAAACATGTCGTGGCACCGTTTTTTTTTTTATCGAATAGTGAAGAAATAGGACGAAGTGGGAATAATAAATGTGGCGATAATTTTACCCTTGCTTTATTCCATCTTTAATTTCATATAATAAATACTACCCTTCCCCCCACTTTTCTTCTCAGCTGATTTTGGAGACTACAATCAGTTTGATTCTCAAGATTTCCTCAGAGAATATGTGCTGTTTCCTATGGTAAGTGTGATTTCCTTTTTCTTAATTAATTTTCTACCTTCTCTGGGTGTTTAATTGTTTCCTTTGAAAATCTCAGAGGATTTTACATACGTATATTTCCCCAGGGAGGAAAGTCCATGCATTTATAAAGTGGGGACGCATTTTATAAACAAACACTGAAAAAGGTACTTCTTCCCGCCTCCTCAAGGCACCTCTCTGTCCCCTGACACCCCTCTCCCCAGTCCCCGTGTCCACCTCTCCAGGGCCATGGCATTCTTCTTAACTTTCTGAACATATCAAGTTTGTTCCCATCCCAGAACCTTCGTCCTTGGATTTCCTGTGCCTTCAGTACTGTGCTCCAGATCTTTCTGTGACTTGACATTGAAATCTTGAGTCAGATATCACCTCCTCAAAGACGACTCCCTTTTCCTTGACCACCTGTATGATACACTCCAGCCATCAACCACTTCCTGCTAAGTCACCTTCTATGTGCATTCTTCAGGGCCCTTTTACTATCTAAACGTGTTCAGTGTTGACGGATTGTCAGCCAGGACGTCAGCTCTGTGGTCCATAGGCAGATACCCTTTCTGTCTTGTTACTGTTAACTGGCGTATATTCTGCACTCGTGAAATTTCATTGAATGAGTCAATGGAGTCAAATGCCCAGTCTTGGGTTAAATTAGGAACGAGGCTAGGTTTTAATCCCGGGAGAATGTATGTTTGCTGTTTGGAAGCTTTGGGGTAAATGAGAAGAGTTTTAATGAGGAGGAATTAAAATGTTTGAAAAGCTATACCTGCTGCAGTATCCTGGCTCTGATTTTAGAAACGCTGATCATTCATCACTTATTTTTTTATCAACTGTTTTGCCCAAAGCACTGGCCTGGGTAACTAACTACCAGGAAATAAAGTTATATAAGAAACGGTGGTTGTTCTCAGGGAAGCGGCCGAATAGTTGAGTAAATAGGAAGTTTGCAAAATCAGAATGCAAAGCCAAGAGTAATAAAGTGCAGTCAGGATTTTATGTGGAGAGAGGTTACCTCTGCTGGGGGCGGGGGGGTTAGGAAAGGCTTAAAGACTAATGGTGGGCGAGTTGTGTCTCAGAGGGTGGGTAGGATTGCAGCAGGCAGACAGGTAGGGAACAAGGAATGATCTAGACAGGGAGGGAAAGAGCAGGGGCAGGGTGGCATGAGTGATCGTGTAAGAGTCTGTGGTGAATCTGATTGTCACTCAGGAGTGGCAGAGGGGAGTGGCAGCAGATGAGATGAAACATCTCAGGAGTAAGAGCCCGTGGACTCTGGGGATTTATAGACCCCACACTTTGAGAACCGCTGGATTAGAGCAGTAAGACCGTTTGTGAAACGAGGTCAGATGAGAATCATGGTGCTCTGGGCAGGAGGTGATTTAGGTATTATGAGTGACAAGAAGAACACGAAAGCAAAGCAAGAGATATTTTGGAAATCAAACGAGCAGAACTTGGCATCCAGTTGGCTGTGGCACATGGGAGAAAGTAGTGTGTCTGGTGACAAGGGTTCAAGTTTTGAAAGACTAGCATATGTAAGGCTGTAGTCATTATCCCTGTCAGGGCTTGAGATGAGCTTAGGTTGCCGCATACTTAACCTTTATTCTTACAGGTTAGGGAAATACTGCGAGATCTCTATGGTTTCATGAATAACTCTGTCCTTATTCTTCTTCCCGCCAAGAAAACATCTGTATCGTCTGATAAATCTGTTGTTTTTCATGCCTTGTTAACTCTACCCATCAAATCGACCTGCATTCAAAGAGATTAGCATGTTACTTGGCGCAGAAGCTCTTCATAGGATTTGGTGTCAACATGCTTGAACCAACATCTCTAACATCTCAGAGCTTCCCCAGCGTGCTCGGGGAGACGAAAGTGAGGCTCACACCTTAGAATTTTAGAGAGCGTGCCTTTTTATGCTAGTGGAGATAATCAATTGGGTTGAGAATTTTCCACAATTTTTTTTTCACCTTTGTCTCCTAAAATGCTCTTACTCACCTAGTCTTTGGGCAGAGACCAGGCTTAGGTGCTATTTAGAATTTTTTATGGTGATTGCCAGCATGATACTTACGAGTCTGTAGATGTTAGAATGCTTTGGCAGGTCCCAGTGCTGTCTGTGAAGGCTGGAAGGAGTTGTGTATCACACCTTTTCCAGAATATGACGGTCTCCACTGGGCTCTGAGCAAATCAGATACCTGAACAGCATAGACCTCGTTAAATCTCACAGTGAACGAACGAATATGGATATGTTATTCTCGGATCCAAACTTCCCCTCCTTGGGATAGTGGCTACATACATTGTGCCATGTGGCTGGCGATATACATTCAAAGTGAAGTTACTTAAAGTTAAATAAAATTAAAAATTCAGTTCCTCAGTTGCCTTAGCTACGTTTAAAAAGCACTCAGTAGGGGTGCCTGGGTGGCTCAGTTGGTTAAGCGACCGACTCTTGAGTTTGGCTCAGGTCAAGCTCTCATGGTTTGTGAATTTGAGCCTCACATCAGGCTCTGTGCTGGCAGTGTGGAGCCTGCTTGGGGTTCTCTCTCTCTCTCTCTCTCTCTCTCTCTCTCTCTCTCTCTGTCTCCCTCTCTCTCTTTGCCCCTCCCTCCCTCTCTCTCTCTCTCTGTCAAAATATATACACTTTAAAAAATAAAAACATTCAGTAGCCACGTGTGGCTAACCCTGCTGTACTAGAAAGCTTGGACATAGAACATTTCCATCATTGCAGAAAGTCTTGTTGGACAGCACTGAGGACACTGTGACAGAAGCTGATGTCAGTGTGTATATCTGAATTGTGGATGTTCCTGGGCTTCTGCCCTGTCTTTCTGCCCCATGTCGTACCCTGGATACATTGTGGCCTGTGGTCAGGTGGCTCACACTATAGGAGCCAAGCATTCTGTGCCCGTGTCCTGGCTGCCATTTACCGGCTATGTGAACTTGGGCCGTTATTTGATTTAGTTTATTTTAAAATTTGATTATTTGTCTCACCAAAGCCTCCATTTTCTTATCTAAAAATGAGGATAGCATGCCTACTCCAGCTGGGATAACTAAAGGAGAGAATGCACGTGAAGTACGTTACTTGGCACACGGTGAATTCTCAGGAAGTAGTTGTCCTTGTCATTGCCATCGTTATCGTCTTATGATTAGCATGACCCTCTTGTCTCTAGCATGCAAGCACAAGGAGGCTGAAGACTGTGCTTTTCGGGCAGCAACACTCCACGAATTTTGAAATGTAAGCAGAGGACAGGCAGAAGGTGCAAACGATCATTAACCTTCTCTGTGTGATTAGAAACTCCGGTTTGAGGACGTGAAACTTTGTTGCCTCCTGAGTTGCCTGTTGAGTTTAGTTCAATAAGCATTTATTGATCACTTACTGCATATGGAGAGCTTATAAGTGGGCATCATGTGGGGCGCCTGGGTGGCGCAGTCGGTTAAGCGTCCGACTTCAGCCAGGTCACGATCTCGCGGTTCGTGAGTTCGAGCCCCGCGTCAGGCTCTGGGCTGATGGCTCAGAGCCTGGAGCCTGTTTCCGACTCTGTGTCTCCCTCTCTCTCTGCCCCTCCCACGTTCATGCTCTGTCTCTCTCTGTCCCAAAAATAAATAAACGTTGAAAAAAAAAATTAAAAAAAAAAATAATAAGTGGGCATCATGTAAGAGCCCCGTGATAGGCCCGTAAGTGATGTGGAGAAGAGCTGGTGCCGTTAGGGGCCTGTCTGTGATGAAGAAGAGGGAGGGTGAAGGAGGAAGGGTCAGATGAGCATCCGGATAACTGTGTAAGAGAGACAGTAGGCCAGCCGTGGGGAGGGCTGTATGAGCCACACTCAGAGTGGAAGAGGAAAGGCTTACTACATCCGGCATGGGGGAATATGGAAGTCCCGTCAAGGGAACGGTAGTTGAGACGAAACCTGAAGGACAGGGTGCCGTTTCACTCAGTGTGATGGGCCCCTGGTGTTTCTTCCAGGAAGGCTCAGCATGAGTGTGTCAGGAGACATACAAGCATTCTGTTAGGAAGAAGGGTTTGCCTGAGGCCTTGAACCTTTGAGAGAGGAGGCCTGGAAGGGAAGGCCGGGTCACGCCGAAGAATGGTCTGAATGCCAGGCCCAGGTGTTGACCTAATTGAGCAGGCAGTGGGGAGCCATGGAAGGTTGTAAACCTTCTGCGAGGTTCCACTGGAGAATTCAAAGAGAAGACTACATTCCTTTGGTGGGGGAGGGAAGATGGGATGAATGGCCTTGTTTGATCTTACAAAAGCAACCGAATTCGTCAAATGGCATTTCTGAGGCAGAGCGAGGAACAAAGCGAAGTACACAGAGCACTCCACAGGTGTGCCACTGTGTACAGGCATGCACTCTGCCATTTTTCATTCACGCAGGGCCGCTCGCGCCTTCCCTGTGGCAGGCCGCATACCTCAGGGAGGCCCCACACGCAGATGGAGGCGCTTGAATGGAGTGGGATAGCAGAGGCGCACCTTTGGGCTTTTCTCCTTTCAAAGTAGGAAGCTGAGGTTTCATGGGGCACTTTCTGATCTTCGCTTACCTTTCTTTATTTTCTCCTACGGCCACATGCCTTTCATTAGCTTTTCACAATTAGTACCACGTTAGGACTACCACTCAATACCTGGATGCACACCCATCGCGCCCGTGTGCAAGCCACGCGGCATCTTTGCTGTTCCCTGTCGTGGACTTGAGTCATTTCAGTGGATGGCTAGACAGGAAAACAGCAAATTAATCAGTTAATGCACGGAAAATAAGAGCTGCCTCCACCTCCTCCGAGGTTTCTCGTGACCATCTGCAGGGCTATACAATTTCCAGCACCTCATTTACACCCTCATTTTCCGGATTTAAAAGATACTGATTTTTCATGTTTCCCTGATTCAAGATGGGATGTTTCTTGCAGTTTTGAGGTGTACCTTTTTTGGGGGTGGGGTTGCATCCACGGAAAATTGTTAAATTGGAGGCCATCTTGGTATAGATGGTATTCTCGAATCCAGGGAATCGGCATTTGGGATGTTTTCTGCCAAACTTCAGCCCCCAGCCCTCTACCCTCAGTGTCTACGATGAGCCTCAGAGGGCCTCACCAGGACACGTAGCTCAGAGGCCCTTCTGACACTCCTTCTGGAGCTCAGAGGGAAGTGGCGCGTATATCTCTGCCCTCGTCGGTGCTTACCGACCTGGGGCAGATGGTGTGGAACCGGCCCCTAGGAAGGTCTGAGGCAGCTGGCCCTCGGCTTGAGCCTCCCCAGGCTACCACAAGGAATTCGGGGAGCTCTGGAATCACCACGCCTGTCAGAGTCTCAGGAACTGGTTGCTCTGGTCTCCCTGTCTTGGAATTACTCCTTCAGACCGTCCGTCCCAGACAGTTCTGTGCTGGTAAACATGTAACAATCCCTGATACATTCCCACTGTCAGCGGAGGGGTGTTGGGAAGAGGTATGTGCGATCGGCTCTAACGCCACGGGAGCCACAGGCCCCAGGGCCCTGGGATTTAGGTGCTGGAGACACCAGCGGGTTCCCACACACCGTTAGCTTATAGAACTCCCTGCTTGTAGCCATCATGGCCTCTGCTCCCAAAGGTCTGTCAAGTAACATCTGAATGAGCCCTCTCTGCCTTCTGTAGCTCTGAATTAGTGCCCGGATATTGTGGTGGTGGACAAAAAGGCCAGGCACAGCCCCTTGCTAGGCTCAGCTTTTGAAAGGATAATGGGCTGGAAATTCATACCCCGATTGTTAAAAATACGTAAGTACTGACAAAGCAGTTTCAATAAAAGTGAGTCTGGGAGGCAGACAAAGAAGAAGAAGGTAAATGAAAAAAGAGCTATTCCTATACCCTCCAGAATTTAGGTGGCTCCCCAAACTATGCCTTGAAAGAGGCATGTTAGTTATAAGTGGAGAACCTAAGTTATAGTGGAGAGCCATGTTCTAAAAGTAACAACGGACCGTCAGCCCGAAAATGGACAACTTCCAATTTGAAGGAGTAAAGGGGAGATGGATGAAGTGAGGCTAATCAGGAAAACCTTCTGGAGAACAGAGCTCCTAAGGTTTGTTCCTAACAAACAGCAAATGACCTCAACTGCTTCTGTTTTGATAGGATTTGGCCCTGGAGGAGGCCGTTCTGGAGGAGCTGACCCAGAAGGTAGCCCAAGAACACAAAGCCCACAGGTAGGGCCCGCCAAGGCGCTTGGCTCCCACCCCCGGCCCCCGGCTGTGCTCTATCCTGCACATGGCTCAGCCCTGTTCCCAGAGGCACAAATAGATTCAAAAACTATGTGCTTGCCCTGCCTCCCCTTTCTCCTGTTCTTTTTCTTTTTTTTTTTTTCTTTCTCTCCCTTTCTTTTTTCCTTTTCTTCTTTCCACACCAGCAAGCCCACATAGATGTGAAGCTGTTAGCCAGGAGAACTCTTCTCTCTGACCTTCCAAAAACTCTGTTGCCAGAGCTGGGGAGACTGGGGCTGCTTGAGTTAAGAGTGAAGACCTAAAAGATCTGCTTTGGATGGGAAAGTCAAGGTCAAGAGGGAGAGGAGGCCCTGAAAACTTGTTATCAGGGCTACGTGGAGCTCTCTGGGACCAGTGGAAAACGAGCAGCCTTCCTTCGACTTCAGAGGACCTGTGCAGTGGTCCTAAGCTCTCTCTCGTTTTGGCCACTTGGCTCCCAAAATAGCATCCTCATAAACTTTTTCCTTGTTTCTTAACAGTGGAGATTTTTTTTCCTAGGTGGGAGAAAATAACTTTTTTTTTTTTTTTAAAGCAAGCAGCATTATTCACAGGGATGTCTGGAATAATTAGTGTTTATAGGGCTGTGGCTCTTAATTAAATACTTTACCTTCCTCTGATTCTTCCCCGTTGAGTAAAGGCTGGTAGGGAATATGTTAATGAATTACTTAGTAATGTACCGCGTCCTCACAGTTGGGTGATGATTGCTCTTCCCAGAACTGGAGCTAAACCACAGCTCTGGAATTTGCCATCAGGAGGGTCGGATCTTCCACTGCCTTTGTTGCTCTTAACCATTTCCTTCTTTGACGCTGTTTCGGTTTTAGTGGAATCCTGCCCTCAGAAGCCGAGCTCATGTACATCAACGAGGTGGAACGTTTGGATGGATTTGGACAGGAGATCTTCCCTGTGAAGGTAACATACCCTGGCCTGTCCTCACTTCAGCTTTCTCAGAATGGCTCAGGTGGTTGGAAAACTAGTGATAGGCAACCGACCAGAGCGACCTGGCTTCCTTATCGCTACGTGGCATTAGATGGCGAGTCCTGCTTACTTTAAGTAAAGCAAACACTTCTTCTTAACTAAGAGACTTTGAAGTTTTCCATGGTCTTGGGCAGAATATCTTGTTTGTAAGACAACCGTCTGAGTGAGTACCAGACATACACCAGCCCATCCACCAGCCCTGGGAAGGTATGCGGTCACGTCCAATTCTGTGACAGGAAAGCAGCTATTAATATGAAGACCCTACCCAGTAGTTTTCTTTATTCGCTTCTTCTCTCCTCTCTTTGAGCTGATACAGGGATCATCGCTTGTGAGGCAGAGTGAAACCTGTCCTGTATGCAAGCACACTTTCTTTCTCGAGTTCTATAGAGCCTCCATTGTGGGTTTCCAGCCCCTCAGGTGTTTTCTGGAAACCATGCCTGGGAAACTGTTACAGCACATCACATCCTTTGCAACAGATCCACCTCCTGAAGTGGGTGTGGTTGGGGAGGGGGGGTCACGGTGCATGGTCATTTATAGAGTTGGGCCCGTACTCCAAACTCATTTTCTTCTCTCTACTGACCCACTCTGCGAAAGACGGAGTTTTGTCAGAAACCGAAAGCAACTGGCACATTTCTTCAATTTGGGAGATGGTGCAATTTTAGCACAAACGTTTCATTCTAAACTGGCTCCGCTGGCTGTTTTATAAGTGTTCTGTTCCTCCTCTGCTGCACGCTTGCAATTTGCCTTAATGAGAACTGCCCATGTGCATCAAGTAGAACGAGCAGGGTGGCCGCAGCTTGTGGAAAGGGCTAAATGGCTCTTTTTTAGGTTTGTTTAATTTTCTTGTGCTTCTCTAATGGCCACCCTTCGTAGGGTTGTAATCCATTTTCCTTGCGATAATGCCTTATGAAGCCATCTGCATCCCACTTACATTTCAGCAGCCCATATATAGTCATGATATTCTGGGCCATTGAAAAACCAGGGTAGACTTCTCTCCACTTCCAGAAAACTGACTTCTCAGTCCCAGGAAGTCGGGGGTTTCGTTGTGCTCATTTACTCGTGTTGTTTTTGGTCATTCTGGGCTGTGGGAAACAAGAGCAGTGGAGATAGTGTTGAAATCCACTGTGCCCGTTCCCCGATGCACTTTCTGGTATGTTCTTTTGTGGGAAGAGCACAAGGCAGGTACTGTCTACCTTGGTCCGAGTGGGCAGACAGGCACTGCTGACTCACTGCCTGTGCGTGTGACTTAGCTGGGTGTCTTCTGTTTCCCCACGTGTCTGTTCATGACTAAGGTGGCCACCTACCGACCACCTGACATCCCCGGAGACAAGGATGACGGGAGGGGCAGCAGGACCGGTGGGGCGGTGCCGTGATCAGCTCTGAGATAGGTGAAAAGGCAGGCAGGAGAGTGTGCAGGGGCAGACCGAGTAGTGATGGAGCCCCAAGGAACGTACACGGGCTTGCTATGGATACGTTTTAGGGAAGAACATTTCCACGTAGCGTGGGCTTTTCCACGAGCGATTCTTCAAAGTTTCTCAAGGCCGGAGGAGTACCAGTCCACTTCCTGACAGGTCCGCCCCTCCCGCCTCCACACACACAGGCGGGCCGCTGCCTCAGTGGCTCCCTGCGTTGTCAGAGCACGGGGACACAGAGAGGGTGCTTGTGTCTGGAGCCTCGATCCTTAGCCGAGTGGGACACCAAGCCCCTAAGGTTTGATCGATGCAGCGTCTGGGCCTCAGTCCTATGTTTTCTCCATTGCTCGGCCCTGGTGAACTGCTCCTGCCACGCCCCCACCCCTACTGGCCCGCTGCACCAATGGATCTACTGGCAGAGTGCCCCAGGAAGGCTCTCTGCAGGATTTTCTTTCCGCTTCGCCTCTCCACTTCTCCTGACTTCTTTTCTCACAAGTGTTTTTCTGCATGTCACCTGCCTTGTAACTGCTCCTGACAACCGAGGCACTTCCTTTCCTTCCCTCTCCACCCTCTCCCAACCCTGTCTCTGCTTTGCATCCAGCCGTTGTCTTGACCTCGCTCTGTCCCTGTTAGAAGAGCCCTGTTCTAATGTGCGCTTTGCCGGGCAAGCTGGAGAGACGTCCCTGTGATGGGGCACTGTTGTCTGTGTGTCTTATACGGGATCAAGGGTTCTGAGGAATGCAGACATCCTTCTCTTCCATCCCGTGTCTAGTCATGCGCGCCTCTCTGCTCCCTCCACAAGGAAGGTATCCCCCAGGGAAAGCAGGGGGCTGTGACAGTTTATTCCCCGGATGGTGAGCCTTGTTCCTGCTCTGCTCCCAAGCACGCCGGCAGCAGGTTGGGCTCTCCCAGACGGGAGGCTGGAAGCATCTGACCGGACCAGGAGACCAGACTTGAAGATAAGTCATCCGGGCTTCCTCAGCACAGGGCCCAGCAGATTTCCCGACAGCTCTGTAGTCCTCGCGCCCCTCCTGTGCTCATGAAGCTCCCAGCCAGCACTTAGCGTCCCTCTCTGGAACATGAATATGTGGCCCAGCATCACCCCACAGGGTGTCCTTACAGGAATGACAGAGGCCAACGCAAAGAAAACGAAGCGGCCTGGAAGACGTAGAGACTCTGCCGGGTGAAGAACTCCTCGCCCAAAATACCATCCTATGAGTCTCCACTATATTACATCTTTCAAGGAATAGATTGCTTTTAAAAGAGAAGGTTCAGAAAATAATTTAAAAAAAAAAAGAAAAAAAAGAAAGGAAAGAAAAACTCTCAGAAATTAAAAATGTGATATCAGAAATAGAAAATGTAATAGGTTGCAAGACAAAATTAAGAAAATCTCACCAAAAAGTGAAGTTTGGAACATGGGAGGTGGGAGATAAAATTAGAAGGCCAGCCCAGGATGTCCAACAGTGGAATAATGGGAGTTCCAGAAGTGAACAGAGGAAACAAAGCTAGTAATTCGAGAAAGTATCCCAGGACTGAGGGGCATGAGGCTCTAAATTGAAACACCAAGCACAGTGGATGCAAATAGACACACACTAGGGCATTAGGCAGGGGAAGTTGATGTCTGTAGGGAGAGGAAATGGTGGGAACAAGTCTGCTGTTGGCTTCTTCTAAAGAGGCTGCAAACAATATGCTCAGTTCTTCAAACTGCGGGCTTATATAATCACACGTGTAGAAACGCATACGTAATCAAACTACACACACGTATAATTTTGATTTAGAAAAAACGTAAAAAAGATACTAATAGACGCTCGTGAAAGATGAGATCTTAAGTGCCCCCAAATCTGAGACAATCCTAAAAATCTCTCTCGGACAGGCAACATGTAGTGACAAATTCAGATAAAAGATGCATGTATATGTGTATAGTCCACTAGGCTGTGCAGCGGCGTGAGTCCCTTCAGGACCAAGTTGCCTTTCGTCCGGATGCTGTCTGTGATTCTTTCATTTATGGGCAGGAAACGGGGTGTGGCCCCCCGGGTGAGCTGCGGCCCACGTGCTCGGTTCTGCCAGGTCGCTGGTGATCTGTTTCATCACGCCGCTCTTCTGTTGATCTTACGCAGGACAATCATGGAAACAGTGTGCAGCTGGGCATTTTCTTTATGGGCATTTTCGTGAGAAACAGAATTGGAAGACAAGCAGTGATACACAGGTAGTCTTCTTCATATCTTTTTCCTTTTTTCTTTTTCCCCTTGAGGGACTCTCGAAAACCCTGCTCAGTAGGACAGGTATCCCAGCGAGTTGAGAGCCAGATGGTGGGTCACCACTGAGCTTTTCTCAATTCAGAGAAGATCAGCCCTCTGTGCGATTCGAGCGCTGATGGAGAAATGCATCTCACTTCTCCTGGAGGCCCGTTTGGGGGTGGGGACTCTCACCTGAGTCCAGGAAAGGTGCCCTGGAGCCAGAGACCTGGAGCTAAACTCTGTGAGTCTGGTTGGAAGCAGGCCGTCCGGTCAGTCCTTCAGTCCAGAGTGGCTTCTTCCCATTTTCCATCGCCCTCCGCCTAACCACATGTGCTAGAAGAGGGAGGACTGATTTTTATATTAAAAATATAATGTATTTATGAAAGTGCACTTTGAAAAGCATTGAGTGTGTTATCATGAATTAAAGGAATTTGGTACTTTTTCATCATTTTGCATTTTAGAATTCTTTTTCTAATGCTTATTTATTTTAGAGAGAGTGCAAGCAGGGAAGGGGCAGAGAGAGAGAGAGGGAGACACAGAATCCAAAGGCGGCTCCAGGCCCTGAGCTGTCAGTGCAGAGCCCGACGTGGGGCTCAAACTCATGAACCGCTACATCATGACCTGAGCCGAAGTTGGATGCTTCGCCGACTGAGCCACCTAGGCACCTCTCATTATTTTGCATTTTAAGCCCTCTTCTCCGTTTAACGTGAGAGACCAGTGTCTCCTCGGGTCACGTGTCCGGGAGCTTGCTCGTGTTGGCATCCGTAGTTGCTACCGTGGTGTCAGTGATCTCAAAAGCTGCATCCTTGCTTTCATTTACAAGGGCAGTGTGGCCAGTTATTTACTGGAAGACGAGCTGTCTTGTACATGCATCTGGTAGGCATAGCTGTGCACCTAGGCCAGATCATCAAAGACAGCTCTTAGAGTCAAAGCAAAGTCCACCTTCTGGGCGTGGATCTTGCCTAGCTGTGTACTCTCTGGATCAGCAGTTGATCTGGGTCATTTTGCAAGTATTTTCCCACCGAAAGCTTCCTAATTGGCTTCCCCCCAAACCCCGCCCCCCTCTGCCGCTAGGTCCCCACCCTGCCATTATTTTTGTTCATTTATTTTTTTCTTGCTCTGTGAAAGGGGACATTATTGAAACAGGAGTAGGGGGAAGATCTTGGTGGCTGCAGAATAAACTTTTTGACTTTTGGACATATTCAGTCAACTCCATACACGTACAATAAGTTACAAATTGGTCAAGCAAAATGCATAAATTAGGCAGCGATATAACTATGAATTTTTATGCCCATTTAAAGCTGTTCGGGCATTTTGTCCCACACAGTTCTTCATAGCTGAATCAATGCTTCATTTTCTCCTTGAGCCTGGAGAAGTAGACAAGTCTTACGTTTCAGTTGTGGAGGTTAAATAGAAGAAAATAGCAGTTTGAAACTCTGCTGATGGTAAGCCACTCAGAGGCTTGCTTCGGTTCCTTAGGAACTGCTTCCGGACTTCTCCCTCCAGTCCTTATCTCGAAACCCCTACAGGCTGGGAATTTGCTTCTGCCATGGTCTGCCATGGTGTCATGGTAACGATGCCCCTAGGGGAAGTTGCATGGTGGAGGAGGAGTGGATCCAGAGTTTTGGCAGTCGGTTTGAAGGAATGGAGCCTGAGGAAACCAAATAGCTCTTATCTCTAGAGACCTTCATTGAGGAGCCTGTAGCTCTGGGTCGTGTAGATGTAATCTCTTGGAATTGTAAGTCAACCGACAGCTCTACTGATCACCTGTAGAGAGTATGGCCCCAGCAGATGTACGTAAACACAGTTGGTCCTGGAATAATGGAAAGGTGACTGGAGGAATGCCCGTAAGCCCCAGTATGGAACTCGTGCATCCCCAGTGAGCAGAGTGAACGTGGCTAAGTCCTGTACTCGTTTGTGCCTCGATTGTCTCATCTCTAAAGGAGGAACAAAAATAGCTGCCTTGTCGACCTTAGAGAGTCGATAAAGGAACCGTACTCTATACAGATGGGAGGCAATATTACTACTTTTAATTCTCTCAGCCAACATCCATTGCATGTTGAATGCCGGGTGCTTGGCTCCGTGCTTGGAATACAGACACGAAGACAGCAGAATCTCTAGGCATGGCGTCTTTGGGCTAGTCTGGCTTAGTTTGGGCTCTAGTCACAGAGGTCAACAGTTGTAATACCACGTGGTGACCGATAGGGAACTATACGCATGCGTGTTGTCGGGACGAGAAAGAGAGAAGGTGACTTCTGAGCTAAGTCTTGAAGGAATCATCTAGGCAGAGAATAGGGCAGTGAAGGTTGACATGAAGAGGGAATTGTAGATCGGGGCACAGAGTGAAGGTAGACAGTAGTAAGAGGCGGCTACAAACTGACTCCAGGCAGAATGGGAAACTACAGCTTACCTTCCCGGGCACTTTCTCTTGGTGGCGTCATCAGTCTGTAGCCTGCGCTGCAACACAGAATCTATGTGGATTCTTTGGCCTAGATTCCCGGAAACACGTGACTTTGAAATAATATGCTCCTCCATATGCTTTGCAGTTTGGAAATGTGAAAAACAAGGCAGACGTTCCTTGAACGTTTTCCTCATAACTAGTCATAAAGGAAAGTACACCTTATGAATAGCAGTATCCAGATTTACGTTATACGGTTTCCTTAGCTATTTAAGTTTGACCCGGGGTATGTTTTCTTTATTTTTTTGCTTGGAGAGAAGGCACATTTAGTTTTTGAAACTATAGTTAAATCGTAATTTGTAAAACGAGACTCACCAGCAGTGATGACCCTCCTGTGCTGATTCATAACTGCCTGGAACCTGCCTGGCAAACCCAGTTGTTTTTCTTGTGACCAGGTGGAATGACATCGGGAATATCACACACAACAAGTCGACTATTCTGGTGGAGCTCATCAACAAAGAAGAGACGGCCCTCTTTCACACGGTAAGCAAAATGGAACGATGGGGGCAGGGTCCGACAGACAGCTTGCCGTGTGACCTCTCAACTCACCACATCCCTTCTTTGCTCTCTGCGTCGTGAGAGAATAAATGTTCTACTGAACCCGTAACCGTCCACCTCTCGCCCAGTGCTGTCATTACTCATTTCCGGGTAGTGGTGGTGATTTCCCGTTCAGAACGCCAGGTTTCCAAGCCGAGTTTGGACTCGGGGATTTCGGTTCCTCCACCTGCTGTGTTTGGGGTGGATCCCATTGTCTGGCGTGCTGCGTTCCTCCGCGCTCAAGTTACAGCCCACATCCAGTAACCCCCCGATTATATTGCACAGCATTTTCTTTTGCTGGCGGACCTGGATTTTCTCCCCCCAGCCGCACAGCCCAAGCCTAATCTGAAGTAATCTGAGTGATCTTCCTTCTGTTGAGGGCCCCCTTGAGAGCCAGGGCTGTCCGTGCACCTCGCTGCCTCTCAGTGATGCTTGGTGTTCATTCCGTGCTCTGTCTTGATCCTTATTTATTTTTAAAGCATCTGGTTTGGAATTGTGTGAAGATATGCCAGCCCATGGTGTAAGCCCAGTGCCCTGAGTATGGAAGATTCTTTAACAGATTGTCTGCCATCCTTGGGTGGGCTTCCTAGCCCAGCTTGCTGCAGAATTTCAGCACACCGGTTTGCTGCTCGGGGGGCTATTTTGTGTGTGGCCTGACGATACGAAGGAATGTGGCCCTGTTCGGGGGAATCCTAGGGAGATGCGTTTATAATCAAATACATGTTTTATTTGTTTTTTTTTCTCTGCCTCTTCTTTTCTAAGGACGATCTTGAAAATGCCAAGTATATCTCTCGGTTGTTTGCTACGCGGCACAAGTTTTACAAACAAAACAAAATCTGCACTGAGTAAGTAAGCCGTCTGTCCACCTTCTCACTGGAAGGCCTGGTCAGATTAAATCCATGTGCTTTAGGGATGTCGTAGATGGCGTCTGCCGTTCGCTCTTTTCCCTCCTTCCTCGTGGAAGCTGACCAGGCAGGAGGGAAAGAACTTTAATGACGAAGGCCGTCTGGCACAGCGCGTGCGCCTGGAGAGAAAATAACTCACAAATTGACTGTGAGTGCTTGACTACCTGGACGGGTTGGCCCACATTAGTGCCTTTCCATCCTCTGTGAGGAGTTCGGAGGAGCTGAGCGGTTCCCAATTTGCCAGGGTGCCCCTTCGTGTCAGATGCGGGGTATGTTCAGAAGTGTGTCACGGAGTAGCAAGCCAACTTGAAAGAAAAGAAGGTTCTGTCATCCTCAGCCCTGTTTCTCTTACACAGTTGGCTAACCCCGCGTGTGCTTCTGGGTCATGTCATCTGCCTGTAAATGAGAGGCCAGGGTAATTAGAGGAAGACTTGGAATACACTAATAGACGTCACGAATCCATGTGTGTTTTTTCAATTTAATTTGGAAATAAAGATGATAAAGGGAGTCTGATATGGGAACTTAAATGTGACCTGACCTTGGATGTAGAGTAGCTGGGGCTCACGCTATCATTGCCTTTATTTTGGTTGCCTTCAAAAGATGTTCCTCAGCAGAGGACGTTCGGCAGTTGGGGCGCCCTAGGTGCTTAATTGTGTTTCAAAGAATTCGGGGATATAAATGCAAGAGAGGAACTGCTTTTCCATTCCCCCAGTGGACACATCCAAGAGTGTGAGAGTATTGTCCCAGAGCAGTTCCTGCTGAAAATTGCGGCTGCTTTAGAACTGGAGCCTCAGGTCCTGACAGACTTTCTTCTCTACACGATGGAGGCTCTTTCAAACCAGTCTTTGCAATTGGTCACTGTCGGAGTCTGAAAGGATCGTTGATGGTATCAGGTCCGCCAGCAAAGTTTGCAAATGTAAATCGGAAGGGCAGTGATCAGGGAGCGGCAAGTCAAACAGCCATCACTGTACGGGCACGCACACGCGCACGCACACGCACGTGGTGTTCTTTTGAACAGACTCCCCATAGATCACTTCTGTGCACTTCTGCGCTGCGGCGGCCTTTGATCTGCGGGGGGGTCTTTGACATTAACACAAACTCTATGGTCGGCTTCTGGAGGGCGAATTAAAATCTGACTGTTTTAAGCAGTGAATTTCACTGTGGTCTTCTGGTTGGACCATTTCTCAGCAAGGGAGTTTACTGTAAAATTTGCAGAGTATTTTGATTTCTTTGGCGCTCTCCGAATACTAGTGAGCATCCCACGTTAGCCTGAAAACTGAGGAAATGGTGTTTTCCTTTCTACTTCTGTAATAACCATTCTTTTCTCCTCACCAGGTGGAGGAGGTTCCTAACCTCTTATTTGGACTCTCTAAGATGTACACACACACACACACACACACACACACACACACTCCATACACATAGTAAATTCTGTGTATAGTTTCAGGATCTCAGCACAGACTGCATTAAGGCCTGGGATAAACCCCCTGTAGTTTTAGGAAACTAGCATTATCTTAACAGCATCTTTCTCCAGAGGTCTGCACACCCTGACTGCTAAAAGACTATCATTGATTTTCATTTCATTTCATAGAGCTCCAAAGAGTGCTTCCCATATTTCTTGACTCGAGAAGAGAAATTGCAGGGAGTGGGAAGGGTGTTTAACCTAAGTCTAATAATACTATATTTGGCCAGTTGTTAAAAAAAAAAAAAGTCCAACGTTACTGTTTCCACACCTCATGAAAGAAAGAAAAGGTGTTTTATCACTAAAAAGGTAGGAAAGATGAACTATCAGACAAAGGAGAATGCTTTAAATTGAAGAATTCTAGCTTGATGGAAAATTCTACGTGTCCTGGGTTTTTTGTTTGTTTTTGTCTATGTATGAGTTCACTGAAGACTAGGGAAAATGTCAGTCTGGACTTTGAGACCCATTTCTCAAAGACACCTTTGATTTCAGTACTCAAGAATTTCTTTTTTTTTTTTCAACGTTTATTTATTTTTGGGACAGAGAGAGACAGAGCATGAACGGGGGAGGATCAGAGAGAGAGGGAGACACAGAATCAGAAACAGGCTCCAGGCTCCGAGCCATCAGCCCAGAGCCTGACGCGGGGCTCGAACTCACGGACCGCGAGATCGTGACCTGGCTGAAGTCGGACGCTTAACCGACTGCACCACCCAGGCGCCCCAGTACTCAAGAATTTCTTAATACTCTTAGCTCCCACACATTTTTATCCCTACGTTAAAAAAAATTCACGTTGATTCTCAGTCTGGAAAGGATCTGATTAGATTACTACTTATAATCAGTATTATCTTAATTCAAAAAGATCTTTGTATGGTCTTACTCAAACATATTTAATCTGTTTTGGATTCCATTTGACTGGCAGCATTTAAAAAATATTTTTTCTTCTTGCTTTTTTTCTTTATGAAAGATTTTACACATAGACAAAGATACAAAGAATACAATTTTTAAAAAACCCATGTAATAATAGTGATATTTTTCAGTCTTGCTTATTTCCCTCATAATATTTTTTGGAAATAAGCCTCATTCTTCTGTAAAATTTAATATCTAAGGATCATGTGCTCTAAACATTTTGAAAATAAGAGAATAAAAAAGGAAATCAACATTTTTCATAGCCTCTCCATTCAGAAATAAATGTTTACATTTTGCCATAAATTATTTAGCTCTCTGTCTCTTTTTTTTTTAATGTTTATTTATTTTTGAGACAGAGAGAGACACAGCATGAACGGGGGAGGGTCAGAGAGAGAGGGAGACACAGAATCTGAAGCAGGCTCCAGGCTCTGAGCTGTCAGCACAGAGCCCGACGCGAGGTTCGAACTCACGGACCATGGGATCATGACCTGAGCCAAAGTCCAACGCTCAACTACCTGAGCCACCCAGGCGCACCTTATTATTTAGCTCTCTTGTCTGTTTCCCCACCCCCCACCCCGCCTTTTCCCCCTCTCTTGTTGGTCCGTCTGATCATCTTATGTATGATAAATAAAATGACTCTTCTCATTTCTTTAACTTTTCCTGTAGACAATCAAATTCTCCACCCCCCATCAGACGCCAGCCCACCTGGAGCCGATCCTCTCTGGTATGTATAAAGTCTTCAGTAATCAAATGGTCTGACTGTTGGGGATGGAATGTCCTTTTGTTGCTCAATTGAAAGGAAACATGACTAGGGCATCATGACCAGGTGAGATCTTATGAAAACATAGAAGAGCATCAGTCAGCCAAGCAGGTGTCATGAATATTCATGTCCCATTTGTGCCCCATCACGTGGGACATCCATGTGCCCATCCACAGCCATCACTTCTTGAAGTATGGCTCAAGGTTCACCCCCGAAGAATAAGTCTTAAGGTTGATGAGACCGTGTTTCTTCAGCATGTGACCTATGGTGTGTGTTTTTGTCCATTTGCTCATCTGTGATTTTATCACTGTTTCTGGTTGTTACATACACATGTCTTTAGTTATAAGCTCTACAAATTCTTTTGTATTTGCCACCATAGATAGATCTTAATAAACTAGTCAGAAAATGCTTTTTGAATGAACCCAAATTGAACGAGTTTAGTCGGTGGTTTCAAGTTAGGGTATTTGATGGGGAAGATTAATTATATATCTTCTAATTTTAAGACCAACAAAATCGATTTACTGAATTGATCTACTTTTCTATCTAATCTAACGTTAGCTTTATTCATTTTTTAAAAAACTTCTCCTCTTGGGGCGCCTGGGTGACTCAGTCGGTTAAGCGTCCGACTTCAGCTCAGGTCATGATCTCACAGTCCGTGAGTTCAAGCCCCACGTTGGGCTCTGTGCTGACAGCTCGGAGCCTGGATCCTGCTTCAGATTCTGTGTCTCCCTCCCTCTCTGCCCCTCCCCTGCTCATGCTGTGTCTCCCTCTGTCTCAAAAATAAATAAAAACATTAAACAAAAAATTTTTCCTCTTCTGAATAAGGAAACACAACTCTAATTTCAATACGTCTGTTCTTAGGCTGTGTTTTATTTTGAGGACTACTTTAGGATAATATCATAGAAAGATGCAGAAAAGTGACCTTTAAACATGTGACCTTTAAAATTTTCTAGGTGACCATTTCCTTCGAGTTGATAGGAGAATAAAATTGAATTTTTCCTCATACACAGTGTATACCCTATAGCACATCTTTAACTTGTCTTTCCAAAGGAGAGTTTTGAGGAATTTTTTTTTTGTCTGGAAAATGCATAGACAATGAACTCTTAGAATTCTAGAGTTGAGCCATTATGTCATCACATTCCTGAGTACCCAACATGAATATTATTAATCTCGATGTCATGCATAGTATCTCACAAGTGGCCCTTGCCTTGGAGGTCCAGAGGGTCACTTTGGGCTTTTCCCTTGTGGCATTGATAGATTTGTTCATGGCACTGGTTTCTTTATACTTCTCCTTTGTGAATATTATTTTTTTTTTAGACTCCACATGTCTTCATTAGGGAGATGATTTTTCATTTATGTCCATGAAACACCATGGAGGCCAAGTATTTTAAAGCTGTCTTGTGATTTGATCTCATCCTAATTATCTGGAGAAGAGAAAGAGGTTTTCGTATTTTATCTGGGTGAAGACAATCTGCAGGAAGCCAAGTTCAAGGCTCCTCCCTTTCTTCTACCCTTCAGGGCAAAACCATATTACCGGGAGTTCCCTGGGATGAGTGATATTGTCTCTTTTTGGCTTCCTTGCTGAGAACCAGGACTGCTATTTTTCTCTTGCCCTTCTGCTGCCTATATTATGGCGTCTCACTTGTTTCTCTATTAGCAGGTCTGGAAAGATAGAATGATATGCACTATATATAACATAACACAATATTATATATATAATACAAAGAGATGGAATAAATAAGATCCCGAAATGGTATTTGGAGGATTAGCTGTTATCCTTTGCTGTACACTTATGCCAATTCATAAATAGTCACTTGCTTATTAGATTTTTTTTTAATTCCAAAAAATTGGATTTTTAAGAGCAAGAGAAGGCAGTGAGCCAACTTTACCTTACTATGCATTTCTCTTACCTCACGTGAATCCCTTCCCACTGTTTTTGTTTGTTTGTTTTAAGCCTCAAAACTGGCTGTCCTACGCTGGAAAAATTGAGTTGAATTACGTACCACCAAGAAGAGGAAAATATTTTAAAATTGCAATTCATAAACCAGCCAAAGAGGGGGGGAGAAACAGCCAAAGGGAATATTGAGAAAAGCTGATACAGCACCTTCTTTTTGGTACCATGAACTCCTTTCTTAGATTAATTTCAATTCCTTATTTCTTCTTTCTTGACTTTTTTATTTTTGGATCCCTTATCTTTATTACCTTCTTTACGTGCCCTTTTGATGCTTAAGCATTATTTGTGGCAGGCAAAATGGCAGATGAGTTATTTGCCCAGCTTCAGATTATGGCAAGTGTTCTTCCAGTATTGAGGGATACTGAGAAAGTGTGACCCCTGCTGGCTTTGGGTTTTTTTGGCTTGATCTCAGCCGTTCTCCTAAAGCAGTAATATTTAAACCAGTATCTATGAGAGTAATTTCAAAATAATCAAATATATCCTGTTTGGTGGTTTACAGGCTTAAAGTTTTTTAAAGATTTTTGTTTTTTAGAATCAAAACTTTTTCTTCAAAGAAGCTGTCACTGGGGATCCCAATATCTAAGTAACATAAATATTGTTGGTGATAAGGGGAGGGAAGAAGTGTGATTTGATTGGCAAGAAGCTGAGATGTACTGAGGCTTGGTGATTTGCTGTAGATCACGTTAGCAACTAATCATATTTCCTTTGTCGGCTCACCAAATATTGAGCTGATCTAAACTTTTTTTTTTTTCTTCTGAAAGTTTTATTCTTGTCTGCACCAGGAAGTTGTTCAGGTTGGGTCTAAATAACCATCTTTAAGGAGTCTCTTGGAAAAGATTTTTCACTGCAGAGTAGATGGTTGAACTAGATTTGCTGCAAGACCTGTCCACATTGGGTTCTGCAACGGGGGGTCCATAAGTGGTCTTGAGAACCACACACATATTGTCGCGGGTCACCATTTAGATTTTTATATAAATTTGCAACCGAACCCAGCTTAACACCACCCCCGTCCCTATTGGAGGTTGACGTGGTGCTGTAAACTAGGGTCATAGGTGCAGACGATTTCGGTTACAATGAAACCGAGTTTCCCCTTATTGTCATTATTCTTTAGGTCGAATATAATCAATCTACATGTTCTGAATTACTCCTTTTAAAAGGGCATTGGGAGTTTTGCAAGCATATCAGGAAATAGACTAAATGTTAATTACAGCTTCCTTACCTTTCCCACCTTGAACCAGCTGCCTTATTTCCTTCCGTTTCTCCAGTCCTAGACTTAGTGATGAGATGGGGGTACAGATGAGTCAAAGAGGGACGAGTCAAGGGTGGACCAACAGAGAGGCCACAGTGTGCTTCCCTGCAGACGTGGGTGAATGATGGGCTGTCGTGTGCTTGGGCTGGTGCCCCGTGAGATTCCACGGCCATTTGTGCCATGGCCTTCCCACCTGTGCTGTCTTTTCTGTTTCAGCCCCGACAGCAGCCGTACATCTTGCCTCCCATGCACGTCCAGTGTGGTGAACACTACTCGGAAACACACACTTCGCAAGGTAAACCGTGGCTTGTCATTTTCCCTTCTTGAGACGAAAAGTCGAGTACCTGTCAGCGGTGAAGAAGTTGTTTTTTTTTTTATTTCTTAGATGACAGTGATACTTTTGTTTTAACTTTGTCATTGTCTGAATGGCAGCAGGCGGCGGCTTCGATTTGTGAAAGGCATAGCGTGTCATTTGCCCCCGAGAGGAAAACGTTCCCAGAATTGGCTGCCGAGGGAGTTGGGAGAAGGCAGTGAGCAAGTTCCTTGTCTCCTCCCTCTGATGAGTGGGCTTGGAGAAGAGAGAGGGACAGTAAGCCCCACGGAATGCTCTTCACCCTCGTGACCCGTATCGAGCACACAGAGCACACAGGCGTCCAGCTTACTTAAAAGAAAGGCACAAATAATCTCCACTCCTCTCTTTCACTGCTGCCTGCCATTTCTCCGGACACCTGTTCTTGCCTCAGAGCAAATGGAGTCTGTTTTTTATTCTTTTTCTCCCCAAACACTCCCATGCCAAACGTGTGAGAAAATCCGTCCTAAGAATAATGGTTCTAATAATAACAATTACCATTTATAGAGCAGTTCCTCTCCCTAAGCACCGTGCTAAGCCCTTGCAACATATTGTTTCATTTAATCCTCAAAATAAACCCACACGATAGGTACTATTACTAGTGCCATTTATAGAAAAAGAAAGTGGGGCGCAGAAAGGGTATGGGAGGAGCTTTGAGGTGAAAAATGACTCTTGAGCCAGCGCCCTCTTCGTCATTACACTAACTGCATCTCAGAAAAGGAATGTTACTAAACTTGGGTGTCGGCAGTATGTTGAACGGATAATGCGTTTCTGTGTCACCATAGGCTGGCTATTTTGAACCTCTGTCCTGTCAGAGTGTGAGTGTGGAAACTATAAGATAGTCAAGACTCTTTAATCAAATACTCCTTTTTATAAGCAGACGAGCAAAGTTACCCTGCTTCTGTGGGAAAGCCCCAGAGCCCATAGAGATGGCGAAGTGGCACACCTTTGTTCCTGGGTTTTGCTGGTTTTTCTTGTCCATCTCAGCTCATCTGGTCTGTGAGCACACTCCTCCTCAGGCAACTGAGCGTTTTCAGTCACCTTTTCTGGTTGGTGGTTTTTGGTTTTATTTTTTGCCTTTCTGCCTGTCCTCCTCTCCTTTGCTCATGCTTAAATCCAGAGTGTGAAAATGATGAACTTTGCTCATCAGAAAGTGTTTGGGCAAGAGGTTGCCTTCCTAGGGTGTGTGTGTGTGTGTGTGTGTGTGTACGTGTATGTGTGTGTTAAAGAAACCACGGACACCTAGTATGGGCCTGACTTTAGCCATCTACGTTTTACCTCTTTAGGAGTCTCCCTAAACCACTATTAATTTTAATGTCAAGTGACCTCAGTGATGAAGCCAATTCTAGAGGAGAGTTGCAGGCAGTGGCCAAAAGAACTCCTGGTTCTGATTTTGCCCTCCATCGGTTGCTGATCAGAACCAACTAGCCATGCGTGCTGGCACCTTGACTGCATCATTTGTCTTGTGTCTTTATGAACGCTCAGGAGTTCCTCGGGGAAGGGGACCTTTTCCATTGCTGTCCGGAACATAAGCTCCAGGTATCGGTAACTTCAAATGCATGGTCCTGTTAAAGCTCTTGACTTCCTGGCCCAAATAGCCGGTCCCGTTGCTGGGCCCCGGACAAGAAGACAGGTTTACCCAACATGAGGGCCATTGTTGGTGCCTGATTTCAGAGCTCATGGCAAAATGGAGAACTTCCCCAGGTGATAACTATTCCAAACGTGCCTAGCTTTCTTTGATTGCATTCACTTTCTCTTTTTAGTATGCTTTCAAGTGTTCTTTCTGTATGTTGGTGTCTCACCCGAGAGTTATTAGTTTTTCCATGGAATATGTGGGTGGAGACCATAGGATTTCACTCTTAATGACCTCTGAAAGTCACACCCAGGAGTGTGAGGATGAACTTAGTTGAAGCAGGGTGATGTGGACGTTCATGGGCCTTTGTTTGATTTCTTGTAGATAGCATCTTCCATGGGAATGAAGAAGCCTTGTACTGCAATTCCCACAACAGCCTGGACTTAAATTATTTAAATGGCACCGTCACCAATGGCAGCGTGTGCAGCGTTCACAGCGTCAACTCCCTCAACTGCTCCCAGAGTTTCATCCAGGCTTCTCCTGTGTCCTCCAACCTCAGTATCCCCGGGAGTGACATCATGCGGGCCGACTACATCCCTAGCCACCGGCATAGCGCCATCATTGTGCCATCCTACCGGCCGACCCCCGATTATGAGACGGTCATGCGGCAGATGAAGAGGGGGACCGTGCACGCCGACAGCCAGAGCCAGTCTCTGAGGAACCTCAGCATCATCAACACGCATGCCTACAACCAGCCAGAGGATCTGGTGTACAGCCAGCCCGAGATGCGGGAGAGGCCACCCTACGCTGTCCCTTATGGGCCGCAGGGAGGCTACGGTAACAAACTCGTCAGCCCGTCTGACCAGATGAACCCAAAGAATAACATGGTGCCGAGCAAGCCAGGGGCAAGCTCCATCTCCCACACGGTGAGCACCCCAGAGCTGGCCAATATGCAGCTCCAAGGCACCCAGAACTACAACGCGGCCCATATGCTCAAAAACTATCTCTTCAGGCCACCGCCCCCCTACCCACGGCCGCGCCCTGCCACCAGCACCCCAGACCTCGCCAGCCACCGTCACAGGTACGTCAGCGGCAGTAGCCCCGACCTGGTGACCCGCAAGGTGCAGCTCTCGGTGAAGACCTTCCAAGAAGACAGCTCCCCAGTGGTGCACCAGTCTCTCCAGGAGGTGAGCGAGCCCCTCACGGCCACCAAGCACCACGGCACAGCGAATAAGCGCCACAGCCTGGAGGTGATGAGCAGCATGGTGCGGGGCATGGAGGCCATGACCTTGAAATCGCTCAACATCCCCATGGCGCGCCGAAACACACTCCGGGAGCAGGGGCCGCCCGAGGAGGTGCCGGGGAGTCACGAGGCTCACCAGCTTCCCCATTACCACCACAAGAAGACCCTCTCGGATGCCACCATGCTGATCCACAGCAGCGAGAGTGAGGAGGAGGAGGAGGAGGTCCCAGGGTCGGTGCCCCAGATCCCCATGCTCCGGGAGAAGATGGGGTACAGTGCCCAGCTACAGGCAGCCTTGGCCCGAATCCCAAACAAGCCCCCGCCCGAATACCCTGGCCCGAGGAAGAGCGTTAGCAACGGGGCCCTGAGGCAAGACCAGGTCAGCCTGCCTCCTGCCGCCGCCAGGGCTAGGGTCCTGAGGCACGGGCCGGCCAAGGCCATCAGTGTTTCCCGAGCGGATCAGCTGGCCGTGGCTGGGCCTTCCCTCGGTCCCTCCATCTCTGAACCCGACCTGACAAGCGTGAAGGAGCGGGTCAAGAAAGAGCCTGTGAAGGAGAGACCGGTGTCTGAGATGTTCTCCCTGGAAGACAGCATTGTAGAGAGAGAGATGGCCATCAGGGTAAGTGTCCTCCTCTCCCACGGCAGGGTTCAGCGGGCACTTCAACACACAGCCTCCTCCCCACCGCCCCACACAGCTTCCTCCGCTCCTTCTCCATGACTCTCGGCTTAAAGTATGAAAGCACATGTGCCCTGGGCCCTGAAGAAGGTGCGAGGCTTATTCAGGGAATCTGTTAGGAAGTTAGAGAATCGGTTGGCATTTCAACAGGTAGCGTTTCATTTCACAAAACTTTGTATTTTTACCCCTTCAGCTAAACCTTCCGTTTTTCATTCATGGCTTCTAATTGGTACACTTGGCCCAAGGCGCTGTAATGGCGTTAGGATGCTGTAGGTTGGTTGTTGAGATCAGCCTCTAGGCCAGCATCATGCTGTTTATTTGGGGTCAAATTTCCTGTGTGGGAGTGGCTAGGAGCTCTCCTTCCTACGTCTCTTGTTCCTATTTTAGGGGGAAGCATTCCCCCCCCCCCCCCAATTTATAGTGAAAGAGCAACATCCCTTCAGAGCACAGCTTTGTGTGGAGATCCCTCTCCCAGGAAGGCCCACCAATATTGACCAGACCACGACGTGTCCATTTTATTTTCAGATTTTCTTTCAGTAGATGGTTAACACAGAGCAAGAAAACTACAGTATTACTCAGAAGTTCACCATTGAGTTTCGGCTCCCCATTAAGCTCATTCTATCAAAATTCACGCACACGCGTGGAAACACACGCATATATATACGCACACTTACGACATTTGAAGATGCCTGATATCAGACATAAGTAACTCTGATTCAGGGTATATACCAGCTTGGGGGCCGGGTAAGCTGTCAGAGCAAGAGCGTGTAGGTAACAGGTGCGCACGCAGAACGACAAAGTGAGTTAGCTCCTACTAGTGAGAAAATTGCCAGATTGTAGTTGCTACTTTAAAAAAAAATTTCAGAGCGCCATTGTTGCTTGTTCTGGACATTTTCACAACCTCAAAAAATAAAAAATCATTTCCTTTCATCACAACTAATCAAGCCCTGGTTGACTCATCCTCTGTGGGCACCACATCTCTGCCACAGGGTCTCTGCCACTTAGCAACTCCGGAACATGTAAGTGAAAATTTGCTCTGATGGAGTTCTTAGACTCCCTTCCTTTTATAAGTCTCCCTGCACCGCAGTGGTAATCAAGCTGAAGAGAACAGTCGAGGGCCCACGGTTTAAGGAAGCCATGTTTGTGGGTTCCGGAATCTAAACTGCAGCAACTTTATTACTTTAGACAGAACCTTCAGAACGTTCCCAGCAGCACCCTTTTGGCCAGCAGTGGAGCAGCGCTAAGGATCTGGTACAGGAATAACTTTTTCCACTTTTTGCAAATCTAGAAGGAAATCGTGAAAGATGTGCTTGTGCCTCCCCTGGCCAATATAACCGTTTGGCTGACAGATGGAATGAAACGCGGGGGTGGCGCCACGGGGGAGACCTTTCCCAGCTTGGAAAAAGTAACGCATTGGTAGAAATGGATTTTCAGTTCGTCTTGGCCGCAGGCCCCTTGACCACAACTCAAGAACGTGTCAGCCCAGGCAGCCAGCTTTGCTGTCACCCCTGCCCACTTGATGTTTATGGACGCCTACGTGGTCCCATAGCCTCATGTTGGTCGTTCATCCTCTCCTCTTGTTACCTGTGTTCAACAAAGCCCTCTATCCAGACCCACGGCATTGGCTTTCTACGTAGAGCTTCACAAAGAAGCAACGGGATTTTCCACTGTTTTTCCCCTGTGTTCTGCCACCCCATCCATGTGGATAATAGTGAATAGCTGATTCCACCCCTTCGTTGTAGTTCGGGAACATCATTACCCCATCCCTACTTCATTCTCCCATTGATTTTTTTTTTTTTTAATTATATATACTCAGGTGCTCAGAGACCACAACTCTTGTCTGAGGTCTTGACCTTAGGGAAAGACTAGGAAGTTCTTCAGTGAGCCAGTGTGCCAGCGAGATGGCGACGGTGCCAGTGGCTCTGAAGGTTGGGATGGTTTCCCATCTGCTTTTTTTTTAATGAAGAAACTCACCCCCACCCCCCCACCCCCAGCCCCGTCCATGCCCTTCCCACATCTCAGATCCTCCTCTGCCCTCCCCATCGTGGGCAGCTTCTGTCTGACTTGTTAGGAATGGATAAGAATGGAGAAGGCTGTCCAGGCCTCTCTAGGATATGAAAACAGTGAGAACATTCAAGCAAATGGGAACTGGAGGGGCGGCAAGTATGGTGAGAATGTGCCCTGCGGGCAGCTCTCTATAATGTTGGAGCCACTTGTCCCTTTGATGGATGATTCAGGCCTGCTGTGGTGATAGCTCCTCCTTCTGGCCCCTACTGCTGCCTTGAGGACATTTCAGTGTTTGTAGCCCCTGAACCTGAAATCAGGTGCCAGGAAAGAGAAAAGGCCAAATCAGACTTTTGAGTTATTTATTTGTTATCTCTGGCAACAAGCTGATAGGATAAGTGAGAAGGAACTAAGAGTAATCGTTTATCACTGGGGTTTCAGTTTTCACCAGGTCCCTAGTAATCTTTTCCTGACAAAGATAAGTTAGTTACTTTTTGCCTTAGGCCCAGTTAGTATCACCTGATGGTACAGGTGGGAAGGAAGCAGCAGGATTGTTAGGAGGACCTGGGAGACATTTTTTCTGAGAATTTTGCAGAGGGAAATATTCCTGTGGAAGGAGATAATGAGGCGGGGGCGGTGGGGGGTGGTGCGGAAATATTTCTCACAAAAACAAACTCATAAGCTAGCAAACAAGCAAAACCCCCAAATTTAAATCTGGAATCTTCAAAATCTTCCTGGGATTGAGCAACCAGGGCCAACCTTGTGGCTGAAGGTTAATGGACACTTCTCTCACTTTATCACAGTTAATCTTCCTCTGAGATGTTCTTTAGTTTGATGGGTCGGCCCTGTCACTGAATGAAGCATCTTAGTGACAGCCATCACTCCATTCTGACTATAGGTGGCATTGAGAGGCTGATGGGATATAGGGTTGTAATGCCAGCCTGCCCCCCCACACACACTTAGAATAATCTGCCATCTGCTGGCACCAGGGCTCCATCGCCACACCTCTCTGGGGAGCGCGTTTATAAATGACACACTAAGAAACAGAATTACTTAAAACCTGGAAAAGAAACCGGGGAGAAGATGACCCTTCCTCTGGGGCAGCCAAAGGAATCTGCAAAGGAGTTTCACTTCTGTTAGGATCAAAATCTTAAATGCTGTTTTGACTCCTCTGCCTGTATGCTTTAGGAAGTCCCTCTGTCCTTCTGTCTTCTAAGACACAGTTGTTTTGAGGAAATGCTCTTACAGGCTTGCCTGAGGACAAGGAGATTTCTTTCATACCTCGGTCAGGGTCAGCGTAGAGGGCACAAGGAAGCACAGAAGTACACCTAACAGTGAGAACTTTGACTGGTCCCAGTTTCAGAGTATTGGTGCAGGTGAGAATGGAGAGGAAATCAAAACCCCCAAACAAGGGCCACGTGTTAACATCCAGCCTTCTCCCTGGATGGTGCCCTCAGCCCCCAAATCCTTATTCCCCCATAGCAGAGTCACAGTCAGTAATGTCCCATCGTGGTCATTGGGAGCCATAGTGCCCATTCCTTTGGGCCTTCTGGATGCGGCATGAAGGGTTATGCCTCACGGATCGTGCTGGATGACCGCAGACTTTGGCATTGGCAAGTCTGGGGATGATCTCCGTCTCAGCCTCTCAGAATGGAAACTTGGGAAGGTTTCTCTTCACAGTTTATGTGTCTGGATCTCTTAACAAGGCAACAAACGACGTTTATAAGTTTTTAATCATTTAGTTTGTATAAAAGGGCCATCATTGTGATGGGATTGGATTCTTTATGAGACTCCTGTCTTCCTTCAGCCCTTGTCTTCCTGAAGTGTCTTGCTTGTATGCCGTTTTGCGCTTTTTGGCCGAATGGCAGTGGGTATTTATGTGAAGTCTTTGCTTGTACTCGTTTGTTTGTTAGTTCACTCATTCATCCGTTTTTAGATAAAAGCTCAGGGGGAACTGGCTTCTTCAGGCACGGCGGGAATAAGGGGAAGGCTCTGTTTGAATTTGCCCTACCGATGGTGATTGTCTGCATTCCTTGGCTGGGGAGTTACAGATTTGGGGAGATTAGAACACATTCCAGCACTCTGCTCGTACTGTAAACAATGAGAACATGCCTTTTCTTGCCGCAAGAATCTAGAGAAGCAGAAGATGGCAAGCCTGGAGGCACAGAAGCGGCCGCTCATGTTGGCGGCGCTGAATGGACTCTCAGTTGCCCGGGTCTCGGGGCGGGAAGAGAGCCGAGCTGATGCCACCCGAGTTCCCATGGATGAGAGGGTAAGCGCTGGGCTTGTCGAGCATGTGATTCATTCTCTGTGGTCTTGCGATTCCTGAGCTCTCGCCTTGCCCAAACATGCCAGCACCAAGGTTTGTTTGATGAATTAATTCTCTCATTTGAGATTAGCCAGGCCCGGTGTGCATTGTATTAAATTGATTCTTTCCAGCATCTCCAGTTTCCTTGTCAAGTTCATGCAGTAATGCCTGCGTCATGGGACCGGCCCCTAACCAGCTGCGTGGCCTTGGTCAAGTCAGTCTTTTGCTGGGCCTGTTTCTATTTTTGCCAAATTAAGCAATTGCTGTAGCTTTCGACTTCTGTGAATTTTGTGAACCATTACCCTTTATTAGGGAGTGATTATCTTACCCAAGCATTTACAGAATTTTTTTTTAATATACTGTCCCCTTCTTTGGCTGTAAAACATGACTGATTGATAATGCATTGTGAGAACTTTGGCTTTGAAAAGCAGGAAGAAGCTGCATGGTAGTATTTTAGACGTGAAGAAAGGCGTTCCTTTAGTTTCTGCAATTACTTTCTGCTTAAGAAACACATGTACATTTCATTTTTTTTTTTAATCTTTTTTTGAGAGAGAGACAGTGCATGAGCAGGGGAGGGGCAGAGATAGAGGGAGACACAGAACCTGAAGCAGGCTCCAGGCTCTGAGCTGTCAGCACAGAGCCCATCGTGAGGCTTGAACTTGTGAACCGCGAGATCATGACCTGAGCCGAAGTCGGCTGCTTAACCAACTGAACCACCCAGGTACCCCTATGTGTAAATTTATTTCAGTGCTGGTGACATTTGGATTTTAGATTTCTGCCAGTGTACATGAAATGTTAGAAAGATTGTAAAGGCAGGAGGGACTGTAGACGAATCATTTAATCCAGTTAATACCGTGTTATTGTACTTGGTAGTTTGGCCACAGGAAAAATAAAAGATGGGCTCTCATCCTCAAAACTAGAGAACTGTGGACCAGTATCATCTTAAATTTAGCTCAGTAAAAACAGCTCTGGAAGTGGAGAAAAGGTTGTTTGGATAATTAAGATGAACAGTCTTTTTATCACTGGACTTTAAACAGAGGTGTTGGGACACCTGGGTGGTTCAGTCGGTTAAGCATCCGACCTTTGATTTCAGCCCAGGTCATGACCTCATGGTTCATGGGATTGAGCCCCACGTCGGGCTCTGGGCTGACAGCAGAAACTGCCTGGGATTCTCTCTCTCCCTCTCTCTCTGTCCCTCCCCCACTCGTGCTTTCTCTCTCTCAAGTAAATAAACGTTACAAAAATAAACAGAGGCGTTAATAACGAAAATACTGACTTTGAATTTCAGCTCTTGCCTGGCCTTAATGACTGGTTCTATTTAAGGTATGAATGAGAAGGAAATTGGTTATTGGGCCAGAGAAACTAGCAAAATGGTTAATAATGAGACCAAATAATCAAGCATTCGTTGCACCTCTTGAAACTGCTTGTTATTAACATGATCACTGTAAATCTTGAAAGAAATCTGATTTGTTGGGGTTTGGGGATAGGATAATCCGGAAAGCTGAAGATTAATTTCTGTTGCAGTTCAGAACCCTGAAGAAAAAGCTAGAAGAGGGAATGGTGTTCACAGAATATGAGCAAATTCCAAAGAAGAAGGCCAATGGCATTTTCAGCACCGCGGCCCTACCAGAAAATGCCGAGCGAAGCCGCATCCGCGAAGTCGTCCCCTATGAGGAGAACAGAGTGGAGCTGGTACCGACCAAAGAAAACAACACAGGTTACATTAATGCCTCCCACATCAAGGTAAGAAGGGGAGCGTGCTGGGAAGGTTTGTTGCAGATTGCTGGCTTCAAGGTCAAAATGCAGGGAGAAAAAAATTGTGCTCTCCCACTGAGCATCTTGGCTTATCCCCGGCCCCCGAGGGAGTGTTTTTGAACTCCTGTGCTTCTTAGGCAACTTCTCATGCCTGTCACTGCAGAGACGAGGAAGCCCAGCAGCCTTGGGGAAAACCTCAGGTCAGCTATTTCTGAAGCCTGCTCACCACCGAGGATTTAACTTTTTCTTCTCTCTGCGAGTCATCACTGTCCCCAACGCTCACAGGAGGAGCTGAGGATTGTCCTTTTCGGTTTGTAGTTAGCCCGTGATGGAGACTCTGGAAGTCACTGTCAGTGAAGTTTCTATGATATTCAAGAGCAGTGGGAACTTCGCAGTTCTCCCTTGTGACACTACTGGTTATGTATCATCCAGCCGAAGTCCCAAATCTGCATGTTCTTTAGAAGAGTGGACTGATTTGAATGTGGCCATAAAGGCGTGGTTGGTATTGAAGCTTGTAAGATTTGCCACATCATTCGGTGCATGAATACCATTAAATTTTTGTCAGCATTTCAAATCTTCATATCTCAGTATTTCATTGACTTTAAAATTGGCTTCGCTCAGCCCCAGCTAGAATTTTGAGTTACAGATACATGTGTGTATATGGTTAAACGTTTTCTAAATGGCTTACCTTCCTCAATCTTCCTAACAACAGAACATACTCGTTTAGAACGTCACTGTTTGCCCTGACCTCCAAAATAGGAGAATTTATTCATATACTGATAGTAAAACAATTGTTACAGGATGTTTTTAAATCATCCATGGTTCACGTTAACAGTCTTTTATGATCGTAACCTTAGAAATTTGGTTTGGGCCTTGTTCCGAGTCATTTCCTTTCTTCATTGGACTTTCCAACTGTAGCTGAATTTTTGGTAGATTCCTTTGAGCCTCTGAAATACAGCCAGATGTCTGGTGCATATATCAGTTATAACGGTTCCAGTACAGAATCTGAAAAGTAGACTGTGCTTGGATGTATGGGTTTTGTACACAGAGCATAGATAACTACACATATATACGTGTATTTTTTTTAAGTGCCGGAAAGTACCGTCAAAAAATATGAAAGAGTAACTGTCACGGATCATATTGGGTATCTTATTTTAATTTTTGAGAGAACCAAAACTATAAAACTGAACCTCAGGAAACTCTCAAGTAAACTGATGATGGTCAGTTTCATGAGCTTAATTGAGATTATGAAATGGTAACCAAAAGAATGTACTCAAAGACGCAACTCACACGGCTGCTCCTTGATAGAGTGTCTATGGAATCTTACACGGCTATATCATGCTATCTTCTCCTTTTGGCCAAATACCCTCCGCCATTTTCCATCTGCTCTCTGGAAAAGCTGTCACTGTGCGTCGGATGTGCCCATTGGGTATTGTTAACAGAAACATTCCCCTCCTCAGTATTCTCCGAGGCCTATGTTTCGTCTTGTGGATCCGGGTTAGACATGGGTGCATTTAATAGACCCATAGAGCTTGTAAGAACTTGTCCTTATGTTTTTGGAATTGAGTTGTATATCTTGCCAATGTTTTCTCCCTGGGTTCCAAGCAGCTATTAACACAGAACAGAGATTTATTTGCTCCAGAGGTAGAATCATCACATCTGTGAAATCTACCTCCATAGCATTGGTTGTTGTGTTTTTAATGCAGTTTTTAATACCCTCCTGTCAATACTTGGAATATGCTGAAAGGCCCCAGGCAGCAGCATACTCTGGAAGTATTTATGGTTCCTATATGTTGGGTGCCAGGGAGGCTAATGTTTAAAATCACAATTCCACAGATAAACCAAACTCCTAGCCAGCCAGCCAGTGTATGAATGTTATCTCCCCCAGTACTTGGAAAATGGATTTTGCTTGCCAGCTTTGACCTAAACATAAACATGTCTTGTGTAATGAGACAATAACTGACATTGTTTTTGTTTGACTCAAGTTAGTATATAGTTTCAAAAAATAAACGAAGGGAAAAAGTTTCAAACAATGATCGCTTCATGCTCCAGGAACTCTCCAGAGACTTGCACTGGTGGATGGATAAGGAGGCCTGACTTGGAAAAAATGTCAAGGCACGGGAATGGGAAGGCACACAGAAAGAATGCCTCCAAAGGACACGATTTTGCCCTCATGGCATGCCCTTCAGCACTTTGGGCACAACTTCTTATTCATGATTCTCTGCCACTGATATTTATAGCTGCAGAATTATCCTCCCAAGATCGCCCTGAGCTGCATGGGATAATATTGTTGTTATCTGAAATCATCTCATGATTCCAAAGTTTGGTTGGATACTCTGGTCCTGCACAGGGGAAAGTTAATAATCAAATATCACGTATTGTTGATTTAAATGCATTCACAACACCTCTACTGTATATGGCACCACAGGGTAGGAGGGACAACAGAAGTAATTGACACAGTTCCCAGCAGGTCATTGGTACAAAGACATTGCTTCTAAAGGGATGTTATTCCGTGGCACACTTTTGTTGTTGTTGCTGTCTAGAAGGATGCCAGAGAGACGTGCCTGGGTGGCTCAGTCAGTTAAGCGTCATCGGACTCATGGTCTCGACTCAGGTCACGATCTCACAGTCTGTGAGTTCGAGCCCCGCGTCGGGCTCTGTGCTGACGGTGTGGAGCCTGCTTGGGATTCTCTCTCTCCCTTTCTCTCTCAAAAAAATAAAAGTTTAAAAACCTATAAAAAAATATTAAAAGGATGCCAGAGCATACTGTCTCTCCAACTCTGGATCACAGTATAATAGCGGGGTGTGAAAGCAACCTAGTAATCAGGACCAGTTTGGGTTTGTGAGTGTGTGAGTGTGTGTGTGTCTAAAAGGACTAGAACGGAGAGGAGAAAAGAATAGAAATTATCAGAGTACATTGCACATAGTGAGCATAAGTATTGTTTCTGCAACAAGTAAGTTCTGTTAGGTTACACACACCCATACTGCCATGTAATGTGTGTATGGGTGGGTGTGGGGGTGTATATTTTTAACATGTGCTGGTTTGTATATAATTACTGTAACTTGCAGGCAAAAAAAAAAAATATTAGGTGCATTTTAATAGGCTTGAGTGGCAAAAAGTGTTTTCATGTGAGAATGTGTCACCGAGGTTTCTGATAATGGCACTAACCCATTTGACCTAAAAGGTGTTATCCGAGGTTCTCAGGTAGGTACAAATGGACCCATGGCCAGCAGGTAATGCTTTCCTCGATCTGGGGTTCATTTACCGATGTTTTCCTTGGTTTCCAGGTGGTGGTTGGTGGGGCAGAATGGCACTACATAGCCACTCAGGGGCCCCTGCCACACACATGTCACGACTTCTGGCAGATGGTGTGGGAGCAGGGAGCGAACGTGATTGCCATGGTCACCGCGGAAGAGGTAAGGGGACTGGCTACCCAGCCATCTGTTCCCGGGGGAGGGGTGGCCAGAAGAGAGGCTCCATATCTGGTGACCTTACTGCCTCATCCTGCTTCCTACAGCACCATTTCTCTGCAAATCCTTTTCTTTCTGGCATTCTAGATTTGTTTTATTTTCCAAAGATAACTTATCATTGTGTCCTGTCTTCATCCAGCTTCTCAGCTCTTTTCCTCAGATTGCCATCAACTAAAATCAGTCAAACAAACAAACAGACAAACAAGAACCAAACTTCAGTTCAGCTCACTTTTATGTGCCAAACAAAGCAGTCATCTTTCCCCTGGAATCTGAGTGAGAACTTTGGGCTGCTCTGGGCAGACGGGCACATATTCCCAGCCTCGGCCGGGGCCAGCTCCACACCCCTTCGTGCTTATCAGCTGCAAAGAGACCAGAAGCTGTTGATCCTGTAGAGGTCTCTATTCTTTGGGGAGATGGGGGCGGGAATCTTTTTCTTCTTTTGCCAAGTCAAACATAGTTTTTCTGTTATAACCAGAACACTCTACGTGGTGTTGTAAAAGCTGGCTCATGCTACCGGCCGACCTAGCAGTTTGCTTGGGGCTTGCTGTCTTTAGGGGAAGATGTTTTGTGTTTCTTCTCTTGTCACATTCTTGAGTCACATTCTTTGTTTTCAAGTCATTTAAGGGACTAGCTTCATCTGGCTTTCACCAGTACCTGTGGTAGGGCATATACTTTCCTACACATTTTTAAAGGGTGGGGAGCAGACAGCGAACTGAAAGAAAAAAAAAAAAAGTCATGTTTCCTCCAATGACTATTCTGAGCAGTTGCTTTCCAGAACAGCCCCTAAGAGGCTGGGTGACTCAGAAGGATGAGCGTCTGACTCTTGTCTTTGGTCATAATCTCATGGGCTCTGTGTTGACAGTGTGGAGCCTGCTTGGGATTCTCTGTCTCCCTCTCTCTCTGCCTCTCCCCCACTTATGCTGTCTCTGTCTCTTTCAAAAAATAAATAAACTTAAAAAAAATAGTCTTTAAAAACATCTCTAGAATGGTATTATCCCCTTTGGAATTGCATTACTGTAAGGGGTTCATCCAACTCAATGCAATGTGTCATCTGTGCTGAACTCAGGGGTGTGGTGGCAAACAAGACAGGTGTGATCCCTGTCCCCAGAGAGCTTCCTTTCTAGTGGGAGGGACAATAAAAAAAATGAACAAATAAAGTAAGCTCAGTAGGGGTAACTGCCATGAAGGAAATAGAACAGGTGATGGGACAGAGGGGTGGGAGTGGGGGCGGGGGTGCCACCAAGGGCCCCTCTAAGGAGGTTGCATCTGAGCTGAAACCTGAGTGACCGGAAGGGGCCAGCCTTACAGACACGATGTCTGGTGATCTATGTGGCAGCCAGAGGCTTAAAGTCTCTTGGAATCTGTAATCGGTGTAGTCCCTCAGGAGTAAGAGCAATTAAAGCCTCAGGTAAAAAGTACATGCACAGGATTGGTAAGTGAAGAGGCATGTGTGCTTCAAATCTAAGACTCAGTTCAACCAGATGAATCAGGGTGGGACTGTTTGTAGCCTCCGAGGATGTGTTGCTCTTTGTTTGTTTTTAATTTGTAGTAGCGTAGTATTGGTTTCAGGAGCAGAAGCCAGGGGTTCAACACTTGCATACGACAGCCAGTGCTCATCCCGACAAATGCGTTGCTTTGTAAGCGGGCCAGCCTGCAGGGCTCCCTGAGAGAACAGGACCCCAGCTCGCCCTCGACCTCCATAGCTCTGCGCCCAGCACTGTTCCGTCCCCACCCACTTCCTGCCCCGGGTTTCCTTCAGAGCCACCATCTGATCCACGCTCCAATCCAGTGATTTAACTGTGCAACCCTTAAAAAACAGACCCCATTTTATTCCTGCCTCTGCCCCCTCTGCACCGGCTCCTCTCGCTCACATTCGGCCGCAGCTCAGTTGTGCATCTTTTAAATACTTCCTTGCCGTAAGTACCACTGTGAATCCTACTAGGTCTTAGGGTGCACGATCTAATCTGCGATAGAGACTGCCCAGTGCACTGAGTTACTGACCTAGGAGCTAGTCACATTTCCTCTGTCCTCAGATTTAAGATTAAGAGGATAAGAGCTTCCCCTGACTTACTTGAGATTTTGCTTTTGTGTGTGATTCAGGAAGGCGGACGAACCAAGAGCCACCGATACTGGCCCAAACTGGGTTCCAAGCACAGCTCAGCCACCTACGGCAAGTTCAAGGTCACCACAAAGTTCCGAACGGATTCTGGTTGCTATGCAACCACAGGCTTGAAGGTCAAGCACCTTTTGTCGGGGCAGGAAAGGACGGTGTGGCATTTGCAATACACTGACTGGCCGGACCATGGCTGCCCAGAGGATGTCCAAGGATTTTTATGTAAGTTTTTTCTTCCCAGTCAGAACTTTAGCAACTGCCTCAATGGTCTGATCAGTTGGAAGGGAAAGGGAAAGCGAGGATGATGTCTCATAAGTGGCAAAAGTATTAATTACGTCATTGAAATTTATGTTTCTTCATATGGTGTATGTAGAACAGAGAAGAATAATACATGTCATTTGTCATATTCTCCTTACCTTTTATGCAAATAAGCTGAAACTGTGGCAAATTGATTCATTCTATCTTGATGTAGACCTTTGAGTACTCACCAGTAAGTAACTACTCTGATATATGTCACATGTCGGAACCTTGAAAACATTATGCTAAGCAGAATAAACTGGACACAAGGGGACACATGTTGTATGATTCCATTTTAGAGAGGTGCCCAGAATAGAAAACTTCACACAGGTAGAAAGTGTAGCAGAGGTTACCAGGGGCCAGGGGAAGGGGGAATAGGGAATAGGAAGTTATTGTTTGATGGGTACAAAGTTTCTATTTGGGGCAATGAGAAAATTCTAGAAATGGATAGTGGCAATGGTTACGTAACACTGTAAAACACACTTATTTTTTTATTTTTCATGGAGGCTTGCTTTTCATAAACGCCGCATTTCCCTATAGCTGGAATCTCAGTGAGTACTTTCTTGTACCTCTGATGAAGATACTAAGAGTTATTGAAATCAACTTTTGGGACGCCTGGGTTGCTCAGTCGGTTAAGCCCCCCACTCTTGATCTCTGCTCAGGTCATGATCTCATGGTTCATGGGATCGAGCCCTATGTTGGGCTCTGTGTTGACATCAAGGAGCCTGCTTGGGATTCTCTCTCCCTTTCTCTCTGCCCCTTCCCAGTGTATTCTCTCTCTCTCTCTCTCTCTCTCAAAATAAGTAAACTTAAAAAAAAAAAGAAAGAAAGAAATCAACTTGTTGTTTTTGAAAGTATCAGTTTTGAACTCATCAGTTCACATATATTTTTCAGAGTATGATTTTCTTAGAAGCCGACTGATCTAGAATATATGCAGTACTTTATTTGAAAAGCCAAAAACTGGGTGTGTGCCCACTGCATTCTAGGCTCTGGATCAGGCTCTCAGAACATAGAAAAGAGAGGGTCTCTGTTTTGAAGGCGCTCGTGAGAAAGGCAAGCCAGTGATGGCAGTCCAGGGGTGAGATCTGACACTGTCATCTGCTTTTTGGTGATGGTTATAATGCTCCCCCTTCCTTTTCCACAGTCTTGTGTAATTGTCCTGCACTTGTGGAGACACCCTATTCCTTCCTCACGCAGCTAGGCCTAGGGTTCTCGGCAGATTTATTACCTGCTATGTTGTTGACTCTCCAGCTGGCGGAAGACAATAGGACCATCATCTGGATGTTCGATAAGGTCAAACCCTTGATTTTATTTTGATTTTCATTTAGAAGTGAGGCGTGGAGAGAGGAGAAGAGAGAGAATCGGGTTTTCAAGAACCTAAAAGTACCATTTCACAAGTTCCAATGGGAAGTTTCTGATGCAGACTTGTTCGCTGATGAAAGTGTTTAATTTCCCATCAGGGAAGCGACAGTGGTCCTTGAGAAGGTGGTCACTGACAGAGAGCAGAAGGGTGATGGGAATCACAGGATCTGGAGCAAGAAAGACCTAGAGAGGGTTCGTGCTTGGCCTGAGGTCAGACGGTTATACTGTAGCTTAAAATACTAATAAGGTGGGCAGGGACCTTTGTAGAACTTTCTTTCCTCATAACAGTGCTCTTTTAATTTTTTTTCCACGATAATCTTTTGCTAATTGATTTACCAGAATTATCTCCAAAATGCAGAAAATAGAAACAATGGAGGGGGGTGGCCGCCTGGGTGACTTAGTCAGTTAAGCATCTGGCTTGGGCACGGGTCATGATCTCACGGTTCATGAGTTCGAGCCCCACATCAAGCTCCACTCAGTCGATGTGGAGCCTGCCTGGAATTCTCTCTTTCTCTTTCTCGCTCTGCCCCTCCCCCACCCCCCCCTCTCAGAACCAATAAATAAACTTTAAGAAAATAAAAAGAAGATGGAAACAGAGTAGATCAGTTTGACGATTGGCCAACAGCTCTGACAGAAGATTGAGTTTATAAGGTGGTTAAAATTATAGTCCGATCTTTTCCATCAGAACCAATTTAAGGAATGCCCATCTAAATTACTGAAAAACGTACAGAACATTTTTACACTGTGTAAGTTTATTTACGTTTCTAAGAAACTCGGTGTGCTGAGGAGGGTCTTGGAAATGTTGGCTTTCCAGGTTTTTAGGAATTTCAAAATATATTTTGCCTGTGTTTAAATTCGATTCCCTGGATGCAGGGGACTTTGGGCAAATTATCTTCCAGCCTGCAGAAGTCCTCACTGAGTTATGGCTTAAGGAACTCAATTAACGTGATCGCTAGAGAGAGCATCCATTTAAATCCAGTCTCTCTGTGTTTTATGGAATTCCATCTGCCTCACGGGTAATATTCCTTTTACGTCTCTTCTTAAATTTAGCACAAGAAAAACCTCTCCGTTGAGCATGAACATTGCCTTTTTTGTCAGAGAATGCACAGTCCCCTAATTCCTTTCCCCTCTTACAGAAAACTTGTGACAATTCCATGCACGGTATTTGGCTCACGTTACTACCTCTGTCTAGTCATCTCAGATTGCCTTCCCGCTTTTTGGGTGCTGCCACCACCGCTGCTGCTGCTGGTGGTCATAGTTTGTCTTGATAAACGACTTCGGATGACTTTGCAATAGGATAAGGTTAGAAAGGCAAATAGGAGTGCATATCAATTGCATGTAAACAGTTGCTTTTAAATTACCAGAATGGCTCGAACTCACTTCTCTTTGAGTGCTTCTTCCGGTCCTGTTTCAGAATGCCGAATCGGGAGGAGATTTTTCTGAGTATCAAGAACCTTTCAATGGTATCTCCCCTGAGCTAGCGCCTATGAAGTCTGTATGACTAATTGACTTCTTCTGGTTCTTGGACTCTTTGAGGATGACATTTATATACTTCTCTTCTTTTTTTTTTTTTTTCCATCACCATGGGGAAAAAAAAAGTCATTAAGGTTTGCATTACTGTAATTTTTCATTTGTGCCCGATTGGAGTAGCGAACAGACCCCCGTGCAGCCCTGCTGAGCTAGGCAGCTGTCAGAAGGGGCGAGGGAGGAGGCACGGCCCCTCTACCCCACACACATGTTCCCTCCAGAAAGGGAAGTGTTCGTCTTGAGCTACTTCCAGAACCACATGGAATCCAAGCTGAAAAGCAGGACCCCCAAAGTCTATTTTTAAATCCAAAAATGAAAGTCAGGCCTCGGTTGACACTCATCCAGTGAGGGGAAGGAGGAAGGGGCAGATGGATGTTCTTCCCACCAGAAATTGGCTCTGACAGGCGGGCGTTTCAAGGGGACCTAGCTGGTGTTCTGATCCCAGTCTGTTAATAGTAGGAATTGCTGTAAGTAATGTCGAGAATCATCTGCTTAGGGGACTTTGGGATTTGCAGAGGGGAAAACAGAATTTAATTTTTAAAAAAGAACTATTTAATTTAAAGAACAAATTCTCCCATGGACTAATTGACTCCCAGCTGGTCCTTTCTGGATCCAGGACTGTACAGTGAGTACCAGCCAAATAATTAGTGTCTTGTAAGAACCGAAAATTATTGTCACCTAAAAAAAAAAAAAGATTCACCATCAGTTCCCCCCCCCCCCCCCCCCGTATGCAAAGCCATGTAGGACTTCAGTGACAGGATTTGCATTTTGTCTTGCAGCCTACTTGGAGGAGATCCAGTCTGTCCGACGCCATACCAACAGCATGCTGGAAGGCGCCAAGAATCGGCACCCTCCGATCATCGTCCACTGCAGCGCCGGGGTGGGGCGGACCGGTGTGGTCATTCTTTCGGAGCTGATGATCTACTGCCTGGAGCATAATGAAGTGAGTCATTCTAGGCTTTCCTGAAGACTCCACCTTGGGGACAAATCTACACCGCAGCCAAACCTTCCCCCTGTGCCCTTTCGTTTCCAGTGCTTAATTTCCTCTCTTCTGACAAGAGTTTTCCAGATCCTTGATTCCTAGGTGGCCTCTGACATTTACAGCCTCTCTTATCTTTCGCCTTTCTCCGCTCTGTGTAGACACTCCGATAACACGGAAAAAAATGAAAAAAGATGAAAGTGTGAGATAGGAAACGTTTAGAAAGTCCGATCTACCTTGGCATCTGCTTCCAGAAGTCTGTGGGGGTTTACAGACAGTCTGGTTTTATTGTGGGTAATTTTCCATGGTGGGTTATCTGGTTGCAGGTAGTCTAGATGCGATTTGCATTCCTGGGACGTGTTTTGGCCTAAATCCTATGTGAAAATGTGTATACTTGACAAGTGGTTTTCATTCTTCACAGGGAGGTTTTATTTAATGAGGGCTGTCCCCTCTTGTCTAGACTGGTGATGTAGCAGAGCAGGGTAGATCATTTTTTTAAGTTTATTTATTTATTTTGAGAGAGAGAGAGAAAGCGTGAGTGGGGGAGGAGCAGAGAGAGAGGGAGACAGAGAATCCCAAGCAGGCTCTGCACTGTCAGCACAGAGCCCGATGCGGGGACTCAAACCCACAAACCGCAAGATCATGGCCTGAGCTAAAGTCAGATGCTTAACAGTGACTTGGAAGAACTGCGTCTTGTTCTTACAGACCGTGTAGGTCAGATGACTTTACAAGTCACAGTCAGACTGAACCACCCAGGCACCCCCAGGGTAGATAATCTGAGTACACAGACATGACCTGCCTTTGCCAAGGCTGGACACCTCGCTCTTCCCCGCCCCACCCCACCCCACCCCACCCCCAAAACAGGGCCGCGGCCGAGCTTGCGCCCACGTGGCATGCGGCATTCCGCCGCTGCTCTAGGCTGGGAAGTCACACAGAGGGCTTGTGGTTTCCTGGAGATGAGACGAGCAGCAACCAAAGGCTAAAGAACAATTCTTCTGCCTTCTGTTCACATGGGGCTTTAGGGGTTTGAAATGGCCTTCGCTTATTTGGTTTTGTTCTTAGTTGGGGTCTTCAGAGCCCCCATGTAGAGGAACCGGGCACGCGTCAGTCCTCCTGTTTTACAGATGAGGGAACTGAGGCCCAGAAAGAAGTCAGCGACTTGTTCAGTGCCACATGGCTCTGAAACGCTGGGCGGAGGAGAGAAGTGAGGTCTTCTCCCTCCCGGCCCTGACTTCTTTCCTGTGCCACCAGATGCCAAGTGTCACCACGTCTTGTTCCATTTCCAAATTAAACAGCTTGGAGCATCAGAAATTTTTGAAGTGGCTCATTCGTTTTTAAAGTAGGGAAGGTTGTAATGCACGTCCTGTGAAAGAATTTCTATAATATATGCATTTACTCCATAGTATCCATGGTTTGAAAATCAGACAACATATTGCCCCACGAAGTTTGTTACATGGAAACTCCCAGGAAAACAATAAATACCAACTTTAAACACGTTCAAAGGATTTGTAAACTCTCTGCCTGTAGAAAGTTAATTTTGGAAACTTTGAATTCATATATACGAAGGTGGTGCTAAAAAGTAGAATAGGGGTTATACCAAAAGGGCCCTATTTTGTCCAAAACAGACAGGCATTCCATTGATGAGCAAAATGCCCATCGCAGAGTCAGCTGAGAGTACCCGACAGGAATTTTGTCATTTTCTTTGAGTCTTTACCCTTTTGTCTCTCATCATGAGATTTCTTGATCGTTAGCTTCCCTGCCACTACTAGAAGTCTCTAGAAGGGTCCAGTAGACTGAATAGCTTGCCATCGAGTCCCAACTCGACTCAGTGCTGGGAAGATGGAAAAAGACGAAGTGGAATCAGGGTACATATGGCCTGAGCATATCCAAGCTGCGCTGGAGGCACTGGTGGGCTCCAGAGGGGGAGGAAGGGCCTCATCGTCATCCCCTCCCCCACTTAGCTACCTGACTGCCTTCCCCGAGGTCTCCTTCTGTTCTCCATTCCCTGTGAACTCTTCCTCTGCTCCCCCCTGCTCCTTTTCAACCTGAGAAGCTATTCTGTCCATCTTGTCTGACATGAAAGATTGTTCTGTTCTGAGCTCCTTGGAGACCCATCAAAAGCTGAGCCTCAGTAATGTGATGACAAGAAGGCTCATTGGTCACCAGATGTTATTGGCCCAGAAGAACACAAAGAGCACATGTCCGAGCCAGTGTGGTGCAGAGTGAGGGATTGGGCCATTAGGGCCTCGCATAGACTTGGTGAGTGCTCAGGGTGATTAAACTCTCTACAGTGTGTCCAAACATAGTGGATTTCCTCAATGCCCAGTTGCACGCCAGAACATTCTTTGCTGGAACACGGTCAGTCCAAAAAGGACTTCTGTTCCCATTGATATTCAAAGATAGCAAGATGACTCATATTTTTCACTTCCCTTCCCCTAGCACAAATATAGCCAGCCTTATCTGGCCCATTTCCCATCATTGCCATTGGTAGATGATTAGGGAGAAAAAAAGTTCTCTGTTCTGCTTCAGGCCTGGTCATAAGATTCAAACCCTCATTTCGGGAGAAGAGTGGGAACATGCATAGCTTTTGTTGTTCTTGTTTTAAACAAAGATTTTGACAAATAAATCTGAAGTTGCGTATTCTGTTTTTCTCCTATCTAAACCTTCCTGCCTTCTTTCCATGGCTTCTGGACTTAGCGTACTGTATGTGTTAGTCTGTAATCCATAGTTTTGATTTGGTCAGTGAAATGCCTTTTCTTTTCCCTGGGATAAAGATGCTCACAGTAAGTTCAGGCAGCTGTGAGGTAAGGGTGGGAGGGTATTCTCCAGGCTTCTCTGAGAAACGTCTTCATGACCCATTGCTTTTGGTCACTAAATGTTACCTTGACATTTTAATGCCTGTATTTTTTTTCAGAGAGCACTAGTTTTATGGCTTGCAGTAGTCTCTCTTGCCCGCCCCCTGGGTTTAGCTCTCTATCCTAGAGTAGCTAATTATAAAAGGTTAGGTTCTCACTAGCCACATAACGAGGTGTTTTATCTTGCTTCTTTTCTGAATAAGTTATCCTTTCGAGCAGGGCCGAGGAAATGACTTCTAGGCAAGACTGAGCAAGCCATCAACCCGCTGCGTGATTGGGGTTAGGGACAAGGGACAGCAGAGACTGTGGGGGGTGAATCTTCAAGGCAACCAGGACTCTTTGATCGATTTCCAGTCTCCTAACGGCCCCTTATCAGATGATAGAGTGTCTTTAGGGCTGTGTCTTACAGGCTAGTGAGTTGGGAATGATCATGATGGTGGAGGCAGAGGGGGTGGTGATGACAGTGGCGACAGTGACAATATTACAGCAACAGTAACCTGTATTTAACCATGTGACTGCACCACTTGAGGCGCCTTACAACTACTGAAGTAGCTTTCACAGTAACCCTACGAGAGAGGTCCCGCTCATGCCCTTGTGGGACCAAGAGAGTCTGAAGTAGTAGACGAAGGAACGTGTCCACGCCCCCCAGCCAGGAAGTGTGAAGGCTGGGGGTTCGGCAGATGAAGCCTGACCCGAGCCTCTGCTCTTCTGTGTGATTCCGCCTCTCTGTCAAAACCTTGATGGGGAGTCTGTCCTCGTATCTTTTATGTTCGTATCTTCAGCACCCAGCTCAGTAATGCTCATCAAGTATTATGTTATTATAGAAGGTCATTATCAGGCGGCTCTAGGTTGTATGTCATGGTATCAGTGACACTAGAGTATCGTGGAGGCAAAGAGCCACCAGTTAACCATCAGAAACTCAAGGTGCGGGCTGTATATTTTGACTAGGAGTTTGAGGATTCACATGCCCTTTTCTTTTTCCTTATTACTGGGGACTTGACTTTGTCCCTTTTAAGTCCATGGTGCACTTTATTTAACTGTTTTTGGAGAAGAGCACCCAATAAGGATGACAAGTGTTGTAGCTACACAACGTTTAGAAATCGTGGAACTGCCTTGTAACAGTAAAGTAAGGAAAGACATACGGCTGAGTTTTTACTGTTTCACCTCCGATGGTTGCTCAGTCCTTGATAACTTCTCGCGGGTGCTCGTTGCCTGGTGGCGAGCTCCCAGAGTGGGGGCCGTGTGCTGAGGCCACGAGGACGTTGCTGACTCCATGATGCTTCTGCCCTGGCTGGTCCAGAGGGAAGGGAGTGGCTTGACTGAGCAGGCCCCGGAAGAGGCTCTAGTCTGCTCTAACACCGATGACCCACCACCTTAATTCCCTTCTATTGAAGCCGCTTCTGTGTCCTCAGAGAATTTATACATAGGCAGTCTCATTTAACACTCAAGGTATTTTCGGTGAAGAACTTTCACTCTAAATAGGACTGTCAACGATGAGCACCGGGTTGTATAAAAGTGTTGAGTCACTACATTATACACCTGAAGCTGCTATTACACTGTTTGTTAACTTACTGGACTTTAAATAAGAACTTAAAGGGGCGCCTGGGTGGCTCAGTCGGTTAAAGTGTCAGACTCTTGAATTCAGCTCAGGCTACGATCTCACAGTTTGTGAGTTCGAGCCCCACATCGGGCTCTGCGCTGACAGTGCGGAGCCTGCTTGGGATTCTCTCTCTCTCTCCCTCTCTCTCTGCCCCTCCCCTGCTTACACACTCTCTGGCTCTCTCAAAATAAATAAATAAACATTAAAAACAAAGTAAGTAAAAACTTCGAAAAGAAAAGCCGAGAAGCAACCCAGTTATCCAGGAGAAGACCCTAAACGTTTAAGAATTGATAGTATTTCTGAAACTGGGTGTGAAGGTAGAGCTAAAAACAGAAGGGCCACCTGAATAAAAACTCAAATCAACCAACCAACCAACATGACTGGTGTTCAGAGATTGTGCTTTGATACCTGAAAGTTTACACATAAATTCTCTCACTTGATAATGACCACGATTCTGCGAGGTAGCAGGAGAGTGTGATTATTCTCATTTCATTAATTTAATAATAACAAGTAGTCTTCATGAAGAGCACAGAATGTGCCAGTGCAGGGGCTCCTGGATGGCTCAGTCAGTTAAGCGTCTGGACCTTGGTTTCGGCTCAGGTCATGATCTTGTGGTTCGTGAGTTTGAGCCCCACTCGAACTCCGTGCTGACAGTGTGGAGCCTGCTTGGGATTCTCTCTCTTTTCCTCTCTCTCTGCCCCTCCCCTGCTCCTGCTTGCTCTCTCTCTGAAAATAAGTAAACTTAAACAAAAAATAAATGCTTTACGTGCACTTCGTCATTTGATCCCATGAGGTGGGTACTATTTATCATCCCATGTCATTGCTGAGGAAACGTTGCTGATGTGGGCAAGGCCACACTGTCATTGGAGGAAAGCATCAGTATTCTTATTTTACAGAGGAAGAAATGGAGGCCCAGAGATGTCTGAAACCCTACCGCCCTGAGTTCTGGTGGAGGGGAGAACCCTGGTCGGGTATAACTCTGGCCTCCGGGTTTTCTCTGGCACGTGGCAACCAGCATCTCCTGCTGGCGTACGGTCTTTGACTGGAAGAACCTAGAGGGGCCAAGCCTTTGCTTTCTCTTGTACCTACAAATGGGCAGTGAGCAAATGCTTCCTGGATGGGGGAATGGGGATGGACCCAGGGGCCACTCCTCACCCAGGACCTTGTGCTTTTTCTCTTTTCTTGCAGAAGGTGGACGTGCCCATAATGCTGAGGCTCCTCAGGGAGCAGAGGATGTTCATGATCCAGACCATCACCCAGTACAAGTTTGTCTACCAAGTCCTCATCCAGTTCCTCCAAAACTCCAGACTCATTTAGCCCCCGACCCAGCTACTGGAAGAGGGACCCAGCTCCATCTTGCAGATGGGGAAGCACCTCCAGACAACATCTGCCCCCCCGAGCCGGGCGCGGGTGGCCAGAGCAGGCAGGTCATGGGCTCCCCGAAGGCGGGAGCCAAGACTGTTCCTCAACAACCTATATTATTTTATATGAGATAATTTTTTTTTTTTTCCCTTTTGGATAACTTTTGTGAATCATCGTAATGCATAATGTTTTCACGATAATATAGTCCTCCTCGTTTGAACCACATTTCGACTGATCTGCATTGTAAATATGGCAGCAGGGAAGTTTGCCCGGTGGATTGTTTTGGGGACAGAGGCATAAGGGAACACATCTCTAGTGAAGCTGTGGCCAGATTAGAAACCAAGCCTGAAATTCATCAATCAGCCTGATTGCTCACGTTCAAATCAGAGATGGCAAGAAAATGAATTTGTCCTAAAATATAAAGATAAGGGCCAAGGCCCTTCCCTGAAGGAAACACACGCGCGCGCGCGCGCACACACACACACACACACACACACACACACACACACACCACTATTCCCTTATATTATTCCCTTATATTTTGGGCTTCTGAACCTTGATGGCCAGTGGCCTTCCTTCTTCCTTTCTGCCCTCATCCTCCGCTGTCTCTTTTTTCCCCAAGTTTGAGTCAAAGACAGGAGCAGCTAGAGGAAATGCTGCCTTTCACCAGATGGCCCTCACCCAGGTGAACGAGGAGCTCTCTGTTGTGTCTCCTCAACACTCCTTCCTTTGAACTCTGGAGCCTGTGTTGCCCTGCCGGGGACCACGACCTCAGTATTTGCTACTGCTCCCTGTTTGCTCAGTGGGCCCCAGTCTGGTGGTCTTCGAGGCTCTGGGCCAGGCCATCTGTGCAGCTAGGCCTCTTGCCGGACTGAGAGGAGATGATGGACCAGAGCGGGAAGAGAAAGGAGACAGGCAAGCCCTTGATATTGTTTCTTATTTAAATAGGATGTGTGTGCTGGCCGGGGGCCTGCAGGTTGAGGCGGTGGGTACATTCTGTCTTTACATCAGTCCCCAAGTCACTGGAAACGTTATCATGGGAACAGTTGGGAAAGCTGATTTATGGGAGCTGTTTGGCACCTAGGTAGCAGGGCCCTGGCCAGGAACCACACCGAGTGTGACCCCCCTCTCTGACTGTGCTGCTGTCGCCCCAGCCTTTGGCCTGCAGGAGCAGAACTAAGCCCACTCAGGACCCTGTGGTCCAAATTTGGCTACTTGATGAAAGATGCTGGGATTTGTCTCGCACAAAGCCTGTTCTCTCCCGTTTTCCATACGCCCCGCTCTCCAGTTGCTTTGCAGTTTCCTTCTGTTTGTCTCTTCCTGAGCCTACGTCAGTCACCGTCCTGAATTTTTTAGGTCAGTACACAGCAAATTGTATTCCACACGTTTCTCCTCTAGCAGAATTTTAGGAAGTTTTCCTCTCTACTGTCTAGTTCTTGAATGCAGTGTTTAAACGGTGGTTCTGTTCTTAGATTTGACATTCGTGGCTGTTCCACTGTGCCTTCCTCCACTGCTGACTTTTTGTTTTGCTTTGTTTTTCCTGAGCTGAGAATGCGAAGAAAGAGTGGTATCATATCAACCAGAAAGAGCATGCCTGTGTGATGTCCGGTGACCACAGCCCAATAGAGGGGTGCGGAAGCAGATTCCCGATGAACTCGTTCAGAATGGGAATCAACTCAGTTTCACATCTGGCCAGGTGTGGTGGTGGTGGTGGTGGTGGTTCTCTCATTTAGACGGAGAGTCCTGGTGAGAGAGGGCCCCCTCTTGTTGTCCAGAGTCTGAAGAAACAGTGAAGGAGGGTAACTTCAGTTGAGCTCTGTAGATTCTGGAATTTCGGTGTATGTTCTGGAAAAGAAAACCATGAGTATGACCTATATTTTCAGTGGAACAGAGCTCGTCACCCTCACCAGGAGATGCTCGGAACTTACACTGTTAACAGGCAAAGACGTTATCTGTTGCCTTTCCTTAGACACTTCCCATCCTTGGGCTAGTCTACTGTTAGGGGTGTTTTCACAGTTGGTCTGCGGTTCCTGGCTTATTTGACAAACACCATCGGCAGTTCTCTTTTGCCTCTTAGGCCCCAGCGTGGGCTCTGTTAAGACTGAGTCTCACGTGGGCAGCACATAGATCTGTGTCTCTTGGAGCTCATCACACGGGCGGTGCCTTTCAACCCACCCGCCACGGGAGTAGTTGCTAAGGCACAAAATGCAGGGCAGAAGGAGGTTTGCTGTCCAATTTCCTAGCCAAAGTTTATATCGAAGCCCAAGGGAAACCACTTAAAAGTTACTCCACATATTTCACTTTTAAAAACAAATGTTTTGGGTTCTGTAGCACATTGTGCATTCCTTTTCCCATCTCCAGCGAATGCCAGCACAGCTCCTGTGAAATGAGCAGCAGGCAGTGAAGGTCCTTCTAGTGGCATCTGCACAATAATTGCCCAGAGATGCTTTGTATCTGGGAAGCAAGCCAAGGAATAAACCTTGAAGCAAAGTGTATTAAATTAGTTATCTAGTTAGAGCTTTTGGAATGAGTTCCTGATGATGTATCAAGTCTGAAGCTGGAGCTGTCGGGGTCTATTTTTTTCTGTTTGGATTTGAAGAGAGAAAATTAAAAACGGAGGGTGGAAAAAGGAGATACCATCTCACAGCAAAGCCGTTCAACACTTTGGGGCCTCTGGTTTTGAAGTCTTCCAGTGGAAATGTTTTGTTTCTTTGATCCGTACTCATTTGGGCACGTGGGCCCTGTGTTGGGTCTGCCCTTGTTTAACGTGGTCCCTGGATGGTGGGGGCTGAGTCTGATGTCTTCATCCTTAAGCTGAGCTGAGCCTGCCGGCCAAACTTAGCCACAGCCTGCTGAGCTTATCGGTTCCCGTGGGCTCTAAAGAGACACCACCTTTGGTAGCATTTACATTTACACACACCTGTTTCCCTGGACAGGAGGTAAAGGAGGATTTGGCTGCATTGGAGAGGGATGCCAAACGTTGATGTCTTCATAGCAGAGGAAAGAGGACTGTGCTTCTCTTCACAGTTAGAGGGGGAACGGCAAGATCAGGAAAGGTGAAAACATCTCCACATGGAATATTTTGAGGAATAAGCTTCCAAGGAGCTTGCATTGAGAGAATTTAACTTTTGCAATCTTTGTGATCCTAGATTGACAAAAAGAACTAATTGTTTTCCATTACTAATCTCTCACTGTTTGCCTAAGACTCACCTGGCCATCTCTGGCCCCTTCATCATCCTTCAGCCTGGTTAGAGGGGTTTTGTGGGCTCTGTTGGGTTCTGGTGGGACTTGACCCCTGGCTCCCCCCGTACTCATTTAACTTTTATTTTGCTTGCTGTTAGCTCTTGAGGTTCAGTTAAACTCCAGGGGCTTTGGGAGATCAGCATTTTTATCCAGCTGCCTAGTTTTCTCATCTTTCCAGCTTAAATACAGGTTGAGCATATGAAATGGACAATAGCTAGACCATTTTTTGTTACAATGACAGACAAGTCACATAAAATCAACCTAATATGCACAATATTTTTCTTCTCCCAATACAGGATGGGTCCCAACACACCATATGTCATTTCTTCAAATAAGTGCTAATGAACCTGAAAGCATGTGAAATGGGCAGCTTGGCTCTTTTTGTGAACCTGCTGCCTTGCTGTAATGAGCTTTGCCTCACTCAGTGAATGGGTCATGTCCTGGGGCTGGGAAGGCAGAGATGTTAGTACACCTAGATGTTAGTGCATTCTCATAGACAGGGCTGCCCATCGGGCGTATCACTGTGGGTTTTCAGCCGCCATCTTTTTTTGATGTACAATCTGTGTTCGCAGACCTCAGCCCAGTGGTTATGGAACATGGTGTGTGGGCCTGAAGGTGTCCTCAGCCAGAAAGCAGAGGGTGCTTTCTAATCTCACTCCTCTACTTCCAGTGGGGCGAAGGTATAGCTATTGACTTCCTTTTTGGGGAGATGTGCCAATCACTTTGAAGTTGGGGGAGTTGGGGTATTCTTTGTGCCAGGTTGCTGAGACACAAGGGATGGGATCAGGTCAGACCCAGGTTAGTGTTCATCTGTTCCGCATTCTTCCTCCATTTTGGCAATAACTTGGGGTCCTAGAGGTGGAAATTTCCAGAAGTACCAAGTGATCACTGTTGGCACTATATGGGGAATTCAGCTTCCTCACACTTTACCAAAGACTCTTCTGCTGCTCTGTTTCATTGTATTCCTCTGTAGTTTATCAGACACTCATCATACTCTTATTTAGTGATTCCTTTTCATGAACAAAGTAATGACTCATCCAGTACTGCTTCCAGATGGAGAAACTGGGGTTTTCCATGGACACTGCACAAATTTTCCAGTGGCCTACAGCTTTATGGATGACAAATTAGTTGGCCCTATAGGATGGAAATAATCTTAGTTGGCCCTATAGAATGGAAATCTCTGAGATGTTAAAATGTTTGACACTTCCCTTAGATGCTGTGCAAGAAAAAAAAAAAGGTTCTTGTCTTTGCCTCAATTTCTGAGACATCTGGGGGCAAAAGACCTTAGTGATGCATCTTTTGAAAGTAACAGCATCATTCCTGGGAGAGAGGTGAGGGTATATCCAATCAAATTCTGCTAATCCAAATGTGTCGTCCCAAAAGTCACTGTAATTCATAGGGTCCTATAAAACTCAATAGCCACCTTGCCCAATACCCAGTCTTTCTCCTGCCTGTGCTCACATTGTGCATTTGGGTTATAAACTCAGGTGGGTGAGCATTTTTATTCTGCTGACTACCTCTCTTATCTCCTAGCTTAACATAGCTGCATCTTTTTCTGCAAGGTCAAAATAAGTGTTCTCTATTAAAATGTCCATGAGCCTGGCATTGAGTATCTGGCATCAATCGATTTCATAAGACCGGGTCATTTATCGTCGTTTGGTGCAGGAAGAGGGGGAGGATGTGTATCAGTTCCGACTGCTCAGAGCTTGGGTCAGCCCTTCTATTTTAAAAATAAATTCAAGGACATTTTGTTACAAGGCAGGAAGGCGAGAGCTGACGTGCAGCCTGGCTGTGACGAGCCTCTGCGTAGAAAGTCACGGTTTCTTCTGTTGTGCTTTGGGACATCAGGATCATTCTTTTTTAAAAATGCCATAAGCTTGGCCAGAGGAGTTATAAATAGGAAGAGGAAGAGGAGGATGTTTTAGATCAGCCCTCTGGTTGCTGTTAAAAAAATTTATTGGTTCACAAATAATTTTCTGAACTCTGGAACATCTGCTTTCTTCTTCCCTGCCTGTAAGGCTGGAGGGATGGAAATGACGTGGGGGCACCCCCAGGGAAGCCTAGGCTGTGATGTTGGGGTCTATTTCCGCCTTGCTCGTGGTTTCAAACTGCCCTCGGTGCCGTGGTAAAGCTTGATGAAGGTCATGGATTCTGACGTGTGCCTGGGCGTGCCACTCTCAAGTGTCGTCTTCTGTCACGTGCTGGCAGCCCCACCTTCCCATGCAGCCTTAGCAGAGGCTTCTGCTCATCCACTGAGCCCCCCTGAGTTAGCAGTCAGGGCTCCGGGCATGTCAGTTCCTCTCCCCTGCGATCAGAGGGGGTTCCCGTTTATAGCACATCACGTTTATAATCAGGGCACAGAAACAGGGAGGGTGTCCATACAGCAGTGGCAGTGGCTCTTTGTCTCATCGTGGGGCATGCGCAGGACTGTTTTGTGATGTCACCCTCTTCATTCCAAGAGCACCTCACTTAGGGCTGTGCTGACTTCTCCTTACTGTTCGTTTGTTTGATGGATCCGCTGTCACTTTTCTTTCCCTACTCTACCCTTTGAGTACAACCGCTACAAAAATAGTTCAGTCCGGTCGTGGAGAACCGCTCTCTTAAGCCTCTCTAAATTATGTAATTAGGAGATCTTCATTTTAATTTCAAAGCGCTTATAGAGTTTGAAAGAATAAGATCTGGCAAATGGAAAGAACCAGAGAGAAAACAGCTAGAAAATTGTCAGCAACCAAGAAGCTGCCCTCCCCCACCTCTTTCCCCCCCTTGGTGGTAGACATGGTCACTCAGTACTAGAAGAAGTGAAAGAGAAGATGGCTTCGATGATCGGTCCCGTTTGAAGCAGTGATCAATGGTCATAGAGTAGGTACTGCCGATTTCTTTCGAGGTGGACTTCCACCCATTCCCAGTGGCCGCGTTTGGCAGAGCGACGTGTGTGGTCAGATGAATACGTGTCGGGCTTCCCCCTCCCGACCCAGGGTCCCTTCATCATGGCCTCTTCACACAGACCGGCCGAATCTGGTGAAATAGGGACAGGGGCTGGGCTGGCCAGGACCCCCCGGACAGGTCGTGTTGTGATCAGTTCTCAGTTACCTGGGGAGGGGCAGGGTCCACTCTTCATCCACTCAGTCCCTTCCCTGATCGTTTCTCCCCAACCCCCTCCTTCAGGGAAACCCAGATGCCTTCTCCCCTGACAAAAAGGGAGAAAGCTGAAAAGATTGGGTTGGGGTCTTTTTGTGCCTTGAAGGGGAGACCTGCTTTTGCTCAAATCTCAGGAATCCTGCTTTGAGTCAGGGAGGCTGTCAGAGCCTCCTGGCTCGGGGATGCCTGGCCATGTGTGTGTTTCTCAGGGGCCTTGCACCTCCCTCAGCGACAGTGTTAGCTAATAAATGCCTTCAGCAGGGAGCCAAAAGCTGTAATTCAGCGCCTCTGCTTTTTGTTTGTCTGTTTGTTTTCCCACATGAACACTGTAAAAATGTTAACTGCCATTTCCTTTGACTCAACTTTCTTGCCGTTTGAAATCCCAAAAGTCTATCCACCATATCCTTTTAAAAGTGAGGTTACTCTTCATCAGAGATGATTTCCGGTGTATGTCCTTTGTTCCTTCAGCGGTCAGCCGACTTGGCGTGAGGATGCTTACATGGAAAAACACGAAAACGGTTTACATATGCAGATGACTATTTAAACGTATAACCTTAGGTAACTCGCGTTACATCGACTAACAGGCCAATTAAGTTTGTTTCACTGGACTTACTGTTGGGTTCCTTAATTCAGTATTTTGATGCTTTCTTTCCTCGTCTGTGTTTTATAAAACATTGTGAATGGTGGTGCCATTCAAAACAATTGGCATTCAGTAGGTTTCATTTTGAAACAACGTACAGACAAGTCCCCGGCTTAGACCCCCAAGCTCTTGGGTCAGCCCACGGAAGCCTTCGGACTGCTACCCGAGCTGAAAGGTGGGGATGTGTCCGCCAGATGCGGCTGGCTGTTGTGAGCTGACCTGGAAAGGTAACCAGCTGTGTTTTGCCGTGAGACACGCATTCCAGGTTGGGCCTGGGGATCCCGAGAACGCGTATCTTCTCCCCTTGGAAGCCACTTGCTGCCTGGCAACATTCAAGTCCAGACTCTTGGCTACAGTGGTTGCAAGGGACAGAGGGAGAAGTTTCTCGGACATTCCCTATATCAGGGGGTGATTTCTTAATATTTGTGTCAACTCTCATTTGGAAGAGACTCCCTCTCAATTTAATAATATTAAAAGCCTTAAGTAAAACTATGCATGTTCTTCTATATTGCTTTTTTTTATATCAGTAAATAAGCTGATGCTTGCCGGTTTTGTGCACAATTATGAGGTGTATAAAACTGACTTTTGACAGTATTTTTTGCACTGTTTCCTATCTGTTTTTATAAAGTCTTTAGAGAATGGTCCTAGTTGTGTATTGTTGATGTTCTCACAGCCCTTGTGATTGCTGTAAAATGTTTCGTATGTGCCTTTACAAATGTGAGATCTTTATTCTAACCTTTTTTTGTAAAAGATATCTATTGACTTACATATACAATAAACCCCTTTTTTTTTTCCAGAGAAAACAGTTGAATCTTCTGTCTTCTGTGCTGTGTATGTTTACATCAGTTGAAAGCATCTACATCCTTTACTTCTAGGATTATTTTCCTAGGCAAAACTGCCTAGGAAAATCTGCATTTTCACTCAGTTAAAGCCCATTTACTTCTACCCACTTTTCATTCCTGTATAACCCGATCGTTTGAAATTTCCAAAGTTGTCCTTATTATAAAAAAAACAAACGAACCTGACAAGGGTGATCACTAGGCAGATGGAGTGAAGGCTACATTAGAAAGGGATCTTTCTCACAAATGCCACGATAACCCTTACCAAGCGCCAAGACCCAGCCCGCAGCTGTCACTTCCTCAGACCCCAAGCCGCCGACTTGGAAACCGCAGGCCCTGGGCTGCTCTGGGACACCCCCATCCTTGGTTTGTCCTTCAGTGTCATCAGCAGCTCCTGTCTAGGTTTAAAGAAGGCTGCCTGGCCCTTATTTCAGCCCCTCAGCTGCCATCGACACACACAGTGAGAACCCCCGGGGAAGAGGGTGGATGCTTTACGGACCTTTGATAAGTAACGGGACAACATACGCGCTTCTGTGTTACTCATTTACTACCCTGTCACTACACAAGGAGCCTGGACCCGCTGAGGTCCCGGCTTATGTCACACCGCAAAAATGAGACTACGGTGCGCCACTCTGGGGTGAAAAGGGGATGGTGAGCAAATGGGGAGAAAAGAGGAACAAGCAGTAATTTGTTTTCTCTTCCGCGGATGAGTAAACGGACTCAGCTCATTTTCTTTGGATAACGAACAGAAAAATCGGTTTTATCGTACAATGTGGAGATAAAACAGTAGCCCCTAGTAGACCTGTTTATCTCCAGGCTGTGCACGGAGCTGGAGAAGGACATTTTTTTAAAAGAGAAGAAACCCCAAGAGCAAAAGATAAATATAAGGAAAACCTACACAGATCTGCGATGAAAGGACAAAAAGCAGGATCAAACAGGTCTATTTTGTGATTTTACCTCTTACTTCCCTTAATAAAAATAAATGGGGAAATGCCGTCTGACTTACATGTTAAGAAACACGATGGAAGAAAAGGGCTCATTCATAACTGCTGTCGAAAACATAACATCTAAGAATTAAGATCAATGTGTAGGACGTGTCTAAACAAAGCCTACCCGTGTTGAGGCAAAGCAGATGGATTGATAAACTCCCCACGTTCTTGGGTAGAGAGACACATGTTACGGAGAGGTCAGTTCACTCCAATGCAGTTCTAATATCGAAGAGCACTTTGTGAGGGAGGAGGGAAGGCCAAGAGAGGGCTTGGCCAAAGGATTCTCAAGTACTTCGGAGGGCTAAATGTGGGAGAATGGTCAGAAAAATTCAAGAGAACACAGAAGATTAGCCCTAATAGATACTAAAAGTGTGGCGATGCCACAATAATTAAGAATACAGAAATAAACCTAAATCTTAAGGGAATGATAATGGGACCATTTCAGATCAGCAGAGGAAAATAAATCAATAAATCATGCCGCCATAAGTGGCTAGCAATTTTGAATATTAAAAATTTTAAAGGATACAACTGGATCTCTACTAAATAAAATAATTCCAGGTAGAGCAAAGACTTAAAAAAATTGTTTTATTTCTTTTCTTCATTTAAGGATGAGAACAATCTTTTCTCTATAGCAAGTGTCATGAAAAATAAAATTAATGGACTAGAGAGAGAAAATATTTTCAGGACATGGCAAAGAGCTAATATCCCAAAATACACTGAGCTCTTATAAATTATGAGAGACATAAACAGGATAGACAATGGCCATGAATGCTGACTCACAGACGAAACATATGGAGTCCTCGGTTTTGGAGAAAGTGCCCGACCTCAGTAATAAATGCATCTCAAAGTATTTCACACAGTAGACTGGCCAAAAAAAAAAAAAATCAAATAGTATAGTACAGTGCTGTTATGATGGTAGAGGAAAACAAATACTACAAATATTACAGCCTTAGAACCTGTTGCAGTTTTTTAAAAAGGAGATGTGGCCATATTTATTCAAATTTTAAAAAGTCACCAGTACTTGCTCCTGAAATTCCATTTCTTGGAATCTATCCCCCCACATGGTCCCACCTGACAGCAAAGTTCCGCATCTAAGACTGTGCCCTGTGGCACTGTTGATAAGGAACAGCAACCTGGAAAAACCACATGTCCATAAACAGAATGAATAAAATAGGACACATTCACTGCAATGTTCTGACTCTAAAAAGAATGAAGCAAATCTGTAAAAGCTGGAATAAAAACAGGTCCATATTGTTAAGCCAGAGACAGATTCTGAAACAGTATGTCAGTACCATCCTGCCTTTGGTTTTCTAAATCGATTTACATGTACATCCTGCACAGGCATGGGAAAACCTGGGACCACGTAAGCACATGGTTTCCAGGGGTTACATCTGGGGAATGGGAGCGGACAAGAAGAAAGAACAATTCACGTTTCCAGTTATTATGTACAATTGAGAAACTGTTACTTTCAGAAGGTTTATAAAACCTTTGGAGGTGGTGGGCTAAGCTTATTGTAGGCTTGGCTACAGAGTAAAGTAGCCTTTTCTTAAAAGGTGAAACTCCCTGGAACCAGGACCCAGGACGGTGCCTAACTCATCTCTGCACGTGGAGAGCCATACAGCGTTCTGCATACAGTAGGTGTTCAATAAGCATCTTAGTGCACTTCTCTGAATAAGAGAATGCGTTCTGCCTGCTGAATCCCACTGTGTGCCGTTAACTGTGTGTGCAAGACAGGCGTGTGGGTGTGAGATGTGTGGGCGTGAGACGTGTGTGGGTGTCGATGAGGCAGGAAGGGTAACGTTCAGGACTCAGCTGTTCAAGCTGCTTGCGGATCACGCTATGGAAGCTGAAGTGTAAACTCCACAGGCTTGAATTATTACCTAATGGGGAAGTTCCTCGCTTTGGACTGCAAGAAACTCCTCCAGGAAACACCCTTGCACCCCAAGCAAGCCCGGTCCCTGGCCCTGTCCTCTGCGGCTGTTGCTAACAAACAGTCCCCTGGTTGCTGCCATCCAGGCAGTGGGGAGCTGGTTTCCTGCCGGCCGGCCGCGCGGGGAGGGATCAGTGTTTGCTCAATAACACAGAGTTGGTAAGGAAAAAAAATTTTTTTTCCTTCTCAAGCTTATCCTGGATTGTTTCCAAACACGGACAGCACTGCACAGAACAGTCAACAGAAATGAGAAATGGAAAGTCTGCTTTCAGACAGAGGACAAAAAAAAAAAAAAAAAAAAAAAGCCAAGGAAGCCAAGCATGCAAGATGCACCTTTATGCACGGAAGGGATTCCAGATACTAGACCCATGACTCAAGACAGACACGTTCTCCTGCCCGGGGAGCGGGGGTGGTACGCAGGTCACTTAATTGTACCTTCTCTCTTTTCTCCTCCACAGGCACTGATCCCTGAAAGTCACTACAGACTAAGTGGCCGCCTGCCCCCCACGCCCGCACTCCCACACCCGGCTCCCACTGCCACTTTGAAATCCTCCCCACAGGCAGAAGAAAAGACAAACTTCCGATACCATTATCTGTTTTATTCTCTTTCATCGTCCAGGTTTGTTCAGCACATTAGAACAGGCATGAAAGGGAAAAGAATCGCATATTTTAATTCAATCTTTCCAAAGTATATGATATTTGAAACCATGCCATTATCTCTTGGGGGGGCGGGGGAGAGAAAAGCATTCAAAAATTATTTTGGTATTAAGATTAAAGATTAAGACCAATTTCCAGGGGGGGGCATGTGTAAGGTTTAAGGGCAGGTATTGTTTTTCATTCCAATGATTTTACAGAAATGCGGGAGTGATGTGTACAACTTGAATGAAATATTCAAATCCTTGAAGGCTTCTGCACCAACATTTAAATAAAAACTAACATGTAGGCGTAGTTTCAGTGGCTGTCAATCTCCTGTTTGATCTCGGAAATGTACGGATGGTCTTTCCCGTGAGCCACTTCCATTATCGCGATGGCCTAAGAAAGACGGAGACGAGGAAAGGGTTGAGAGCCTGAAGGCAGCCCCTCCCCCTCCCCTAACCTGCACCCTGGGCTGACTTAACTCCAGCTAAGACTTATCTGCTCCAAGGCACAGGATACATCCTGGCTCCTGGAGCCATGTTCTCTTCCAGAGTCTGGCTTTTTTTTCTTTCCTTTTCTTTTCTCTCTTTTCTTTTTAGTAGACAGGATCATCTGATGACCAACTAGTCACCCAGTCTGTACTGCCGAGTACAACATTCTACAACAGTTGAAGAAATGATACAGAGAAACTGATCTCATGACATTCTAGATCTTGCAGTAGAAAATGCTGTAGGGATAGAATTATTTGTGCTGAACCCAGTACACGCGGTGCTGGAACAGAAAAGGCCACGGTGAACTTCATACTGAACCTGTTTTGATTTTAGTCGACACTGCTCATCTCTAAGACACGACTAAGTCGTTTTTCCCTTTCGAAAAATGCATGCTTTCCTTGTAATACACATTCTTAAAAACAAAAGCAAAACCCAAAACTTCAAGATCGTTGCAGGTTTCATTTGAGGCAGCTGGAGAGAACATATTTAATAAGGCATCTTTACAGTGAAGTAATATAAACCGAAGAGGTGCCAATGGCTCCATCATTTCCCAGCTGTGTGACCTTGGGCAATTAACTGCTCCGCGCCTCATTTTCCTCATCTGCGAAATAAGAATGATGCCTCCGAGTTGTCAGTACACGTACGGTGTTTAGAACAGCATCCGGCATATAGGAAGTATAGACCAAATGTTATCGGTAAGAATTTATTTTGTTCTGTATTCAACTCCATTGCGGACAGAAAAACTTAAATTCCCGAACAGGGAATTTCTGATGGCCTGTGACTCTGATAGATGATCCTTTCCATTGTACCATTCTCTTCCTAAATCTCAAACCAAAAGGAGGCAGGCCAAGGAACAGCGTGAGCCTTCGGGACACTCGGGAATGTCCTGTCCAAATGCCTCTACTGTGTTCATTTCACAATTCACAGTCCTTTTTCGGAGCTACTTCGTCCTTCACTGTTCTCGTACCTCATTACTAAACACCAGCACCTTGCAACTGTGACCTTACTGGCCCACTTTCCCTCAACTCACCAAGGCAACAAATCTGTTATCTTAGGAGGTAAATTCTATGGTTTCAAAACAGAAAAGTGCATGCTTAGCTCACATCGCCAGCCTGGTCAGGTCTCGACCCTTCCATTTGGGATGTGGGACCTGATACCATCTTCCCAAGTAGTCTACTAGGAAGTCTGAGAGAGTCTGGCCCCAACTTTTACAGACACTCTCTTACAGGATCAACAGACTGACCCAAAGATTACAGCTCCTCAACTGTTAACTGCTACGTAAAGAACGAGAATTGACATTCAGGACGGTGACTCCAGCTACCGTAAGGTGCAAGGTCAGGGCCAGGCCCCCTCACCCACCGGCAGCACAGAGCAGTCAAACACCGAGGGAGGCACATGCCCAGGGTCCTGGTGTCCTCTGTGTGCTGGTCACAGCCTGGGCAAGTGGAGCTTTCGACTCAGGAAGACCCCAGTCTGAATGAAGGCCTCCGACTGAATCTCCATTTTTCTACCAGAAAACCTGTATCATTTTTGTGAGAATTGAAAGGGTCCTGGCACATGACTGGTACTTGATGAACAATGATGATGGTTTTTCAGTGCGCTTTAGAAACTGCAAACGCATCATCGTAATCCTGAGGAGCTCTCTCAATCCAACTGCCTTGATTTCACCTCAACTGGGCAGCATAAATCCCAATCCTAAAGGCAGACACATGGACGATTCCCTCACCACAGTCTCCTGACCCGTCCCGTGGCCCCTGTCCACTTCCGGGGCTTCATGCGGGCCGGGGGCGGCACCCCCATCCCCCCATGCTCGGGCTGTGCCTAGAGTCACAGCCAGCCTCTCTCAGTGTGTGCAGCCCTTCCCCCAAGGGCGGGCCCGGATACAGACAAGGCAAAGGCTCCATCACTTACTATACCCCAACCTGCCCAACCCCCTGCCTCCCATGTCCCTGCCAGAGGGGGATCCAGAGCTGGGTGGTTCTCCATGACTTCAGTCCCTCAGCCCAACCAGGTGCGAGGGCAGGAGACAAAGGGGCCGCGGGGCGCCAGGACCCCCAGCCTCATGTTGCAGACGTACCTTCTTCAGGGCTCTTTCTCCAGCAGCTTTGTTTTCCAGGCCCATGTACAGCCTTCCCAGCTTCAGCCACATGGAGGCCACATTGAGGGAGTACAGAGGGTAATGTTTGCTGGAAGAAGAGAGGAGATAACAGGCCACCGTCAAAGGGCGCCAAGCAGCCTGCAGGCCAGGCGCCATGACCCCATGGCAGCCAGGCTCCTCCAGGCCCCGGCAAATTCTGGGTGGACACCGTGGATGGTTCGACCCTGTCTGAGCACGCAGATGCACTTCATTTCACGCAAGTGTGTGTGTTTCTGAAAAGCTACATCAAAACTGCAGGAGAAATCCTGCATAAAAACACCGAAAACATGACATTCGACCCCAGTCCCAGGTTTTTGTTTCAGGTGCACTCAAAGCAGGGCACTGGGAAAACATCTTTGAAAGTGAATCCCCCATTTATCTGGGCCTGTCTCCTCACAGACATTGGCAGATTAGGCCTATCCGCTCACAGTAAAAAGACAGAACGCCCGTCAGTGTTATACACACACCTGTGTGTCTCCAGAACCCAACTTTCTGTCACACTCGATGGCTGTCACTTGAGTTAACAAAGCTGTCAGCTCTCTGAAGTCAGGAGAACACCTACTTCCTCTGGGTTTGCTTTCTCTGTTGTCCAGCAGAGGGCTTTACATACGGTAGGCGTTCTCTCTGTTTTGTTTTCAAAAGCAGGGAATAATTTGGGGGAGTGGGAGCTATTGTTTTTAAAGATGATTTATTTATTTTGAGAGAAAGGGAGGGAGAGAATCCCAAGCAGGCTCTGTGCTGTCGGTGCAGAGCCCAATGTGGGACTCGATCTCACGAACTGTGCGATCACGACCTGAGCCAAAATCAAGAATCAGACGCTTAACCGATGGAGCCACCCAGAGCCGCGTTCTGTCTGGTTTTAACTGAAGGCCGACTGGTAGGGCCTGCCTAGGAAAGACAGCAGGAGGCAGCTTATGGGCAGGACAGGACGAGGGGAGAGAGAATGTACGTGTGTGCAGGTGTTTATTCACAGACCCATCTGTACAGCTCAAGACCCATCCATACAAGACAACGCATTCTATCTGTATTCCTGGGCAGGTAGCACGCTGCCTGGAGGAAGCGCTGGTGCCAGTGGCCCCACAGAAAGCCAGAGCTGGCCTCCGGGAGGGGCTCACCAAGCTAAGGAAGTGTCCAGCAGAGCAAGGCCCAGCTGGGAGAGGGAGCACAAAGCTAAGATTATTTCATTCATTCTCATTCTTTCTCTCTCTTTCTCATCCCTACCCTCCCTCCCTCTAGATCTCACAGAAGGCTCTGTGCATAAGCCCAGAGGACTTTGTCACCCACCTCAGGAAGAAGATAGGTTGTGAGAGTCTGTGATGTAGCAAATTGTTTCGAAGAGCAGATTTTAGGAGCTGGCTTCCCTTGAGCTCCCCCTGATGGCTAGTCAGGGTAGCGCAGGGGAAGGGGAAGGCAGTGGAAATCCAGACCAGACCCAAACTTTACAGTCCCCAACCTTGGATAGTGAGGGAGAACTGAGGGCTTCTCAAATCCAGGAGAAACACCTGGGGTGCTTCTGGGGCACAGGGATTTCAGAGCTAATGCCCAGAGATTCTGAGCCACTTGGTCTTGGTGAGACCCTGCAAATGCACAATGGTAATGTGTTTAACAAGTGCCCCACTGATAAGATCTAGGCCATCCCAGCCCTGAAATGGCTAATCGGAGCCAGAGGAAACTGCCACGACCTCCATCTGTCACACACTTTAAGGTTTAAAAACCCTCTCGACAGGAAACTTCCCTGGGGCCAACATTCATTATTACTCTAAGTGAAAATCCAACTTGCTGTATTCAGAACTAGCAGGGTAGATAATGGGTAACCAACCAGAGCCAACTCAATGGTCCCGGCACTTCCCTGTTTGCAAACCGGGAAGCAATTTTAAAAAACACAAGAAGGGGATGGTGTGAGTAACGATGGAAAAGCAGGGATGTGGGACCACCAGTTACCAGGTAATAAGTGTGTTTCACTTAGAAGGCACAGGAGGAAAAGGAAACAAGCCAGTGGCTTTTTAATCCGGATCTGAATTAACTACTTTGGATACAGCACCCTGGAGAGGCCCTGGGAGGGCTCTTGCCCCAGCACCCCCTTCATAACCTCACACCTGCCTCTACAAGCGTTCTCTTCCAGATGCCAGGCCTGATGCAGAAGCACCCTGCACCTGTGCCTCCAGGTGTGGGTGCAGCGAGAGAACGCTGTTCTAGCATGTTCCCACACAGCGCGGTCAGGAAACAACACAGCAGAGGTACACATTTCCAAGCCCCAAATTCTGCTCCCCGCTAAGACGATCAGAAACAGCCACTGCCATCACCTGTAGGGCTTAATGATCTTCTGTCCGTATCGCAGGGCTCCTTCCCAGTCCTGCATGTACAAGCAGACACCCATGGCCTGGTACATCATGTGCAACATGTACACGTTGCTGTCCTCGAACACGGAGCTCATCTTCTCCTGGCTGAGCTCACAGATCTCCAGCAGCTCACTAGGGGGTGCTCTGGCGTTAAGGAAAGGATAGGCTGAGGCCTCTCGGCTTGGACAGTTCCAGAGGCCGGTTCCAGCCGTTACTCGGGTGCACTCCGCCCCTACCCTCGCCCTCTGCAAAAGTCAATTACAGAAAGCCAAGCAAAAGTGAAAGGCAATTATTTTTTTCTTTTAAAGAAAATTCTTTTAAATTTTCAAACACACAAACCATGAATTCATGACCTGAGCCGAAACTGGACGCTTAACCGACTGAGCCACCCAGGCACCCTGGCAATTATTTTTTTCTTAAAGAAACAAACTTCAGAAGAAAACTGAAGACCTCAACTACCAAACACAATTTGAAAACTTTTAGCCCCAGGGAACATGTAAACCATGTTTAGGATCACCAATCTCAACCTTCTAGTTAAATTTAAACCTTCACCCAAGCTCAGTACTTCGGCTGAAGCATTTCTGAAGAAAAAGTTCTTTTTTATGCTAAGAAAAAAACAAAACAAAACATGCCTTTCTTCAATTTCCTCCAGTGTAAATGTGGGGGAAATTTTCAGCCCAAGAAAATGCTAGAATGTAATGGTTAAGAACATGGATTATGGTAGTCAGCAGACCAGGGGGGAAATCCTGGTAGGCTCTGTCCCTTGGGCAAATTACTTGCTACCTAAGAGTCTGTTCCCACCTGCTACATGGCGATGGCAACATTGTGTGTTCTTGTGTGTCCCTGTGAGGACTGGGTACAATAATGTAAGCAAAGCCCTTCGTGCTGCGCTTGCCTGGAGTATGACACCCAACTAATGAGGGCCGTCAAGGAACTCTTCTCCACAACTTTACACAATAAAACTCCTCCCCCACATCCAGCTCCTGACCAAACTAGTGAAACGAGGAGAAAGAAGATGAAATCAACATCGTAAAACTTGGGCGTGGCTGACACCAAGTCATGGGTGGTCAGTAATTCTTCCCACATTTCCTGGGAGCCATTCATTCTTTCGTGTTCAAAGCCTTACACCTGCCCTTCTGCTCCCTCCTCCCAGCTCTCTGGCACCTCTTGAAGGCGAGGGACAGTAAACTTCTGTTGTAAAGTTGTAAAGGATATATTTGTAGTGCTTGGCCCTCCGGAACTCCTCGATGACGTTGCGTGCGTATCTGACCATGTCACGGATGGTTTCCGCCTTTGGTGGATCGCTGAGCTTCCGGATTTCCACCTTGGCCTTATCCTGGGGGAAACGTCCACAAGTGCAAGGTGTTATCTCCCATGGAGACGACACTGATGGGGAAACCCCTCAAACAGTGTATTTTGAGACTTGCCCATTCTAAAGTTACAAAAGAATGAAAGGACATCGGGCAACGCATCTAAGGGAAACCTAGTACTCCGTTACCTTTTTACAAAAAACAAACAAAAATAATTTTCTAGGGGCGCCAGGGTGGCTCCATCGGTTATATGTCCGACTCTTGTTTTCAGCTCAGGTCATGATCTCACAGTTCACGGGGCTCTGCCCTGACTGCACAGAGCCTGCTTGGGATTCTCTCGCTCTCCCTCTCTCTCTGCCCCTCCCCTGCTCATGCGCTGTCACTCAAAATAAATAAATAAATATTTATATATATATATATGTATGTGTATATATATATGTGTGTGTATATATATATATATATATATATATATATATATATGAATTTTCTAGACAGTCCTTATCCAGGCAGCACACTTAGAGTGTGTTTGCTATGGGCAGATATGTGTGTCCACACATCTATGAATCAAGAGAATAAGGAGGGTGGCGTGGGCAAAATGATATTGGCAATGCCAGGGAAAATGTTCCTTATTCTCGTGAAGAGGTTGGGAAGCCTCTCATGTGCTTTTTCCCTTCCCTCTCTTTTAAGCAGCCAGTTCTTTCCAAGAAATAGCCATTTGGCAAATCCTCTCTTATGTGCACAGTGAAATGGAAATGTTTCAATCAGCTGTGAGGATCGGCTTTAAACAGACGCCTGGTGTAACTAGCTTCCTTCTAGCCACCTTGACAAGACACGTGAAAAACACTGCAGGAGGAGACACCCCAAGTCAGACAGGATCCCCGACTGGCAGCGAGGGCCTGAGACGCAGGCTACGGTCAGCACTTTGACCCCATCGGCCTACCTTGTCTTTGGTGGTGCACTCCTGGCACTGGCAGGTGAAGAAGTAGGAATCTCTTAACCGGTCATTCCTGTCTTCGGTTGGGTACAGGAGGTCGATGTAGCTGGTGAAAACCTGAGGGGGTCCGAAAGGTGGAAAACACCAGCTGCTACAGGTAAACTTGCTCCTTATCCTTTCTGTGGCTCTGCAAACACTTACAGGGATGAGCACTGAGGAAGCCACAGTTTGGGGTATGTTCTTCCCTTTAGCTCACTGAATTCTTTAATGTCAGCAGTCCCCCAGTGTTGTCCACCTCCTTGTGATGGAGAGAAAGGGCCTCTCTTGCCACCTTCCAGAGAATCCAGAAGCCCACCAAACAGTAAACTGGAGGGTTGAAAGCCTCCCCACCCCGGCCTCCCCGAAGACAGCAAGCTGTGGACTTATCCCAGCAAGCACATGATGCCGTCACACGTGTAGAAGCCAAGGCCCCACTGGGCAAAGACTCTATCATCCTTGAGATTGGGCCTGGCCTCTCTCTTTATTTATCCTCTTGTCTTGCACAGCTTGGGCCGGCCCAGATGCATCGCTGGGTGGGGGGGAAGCACGGACACATACACACTGATAGGTTTCCCTTCCATCAGCTGGCAACGGGACAAGAAGCTGCGCCCAGAAGGCGGGACAAGTCGGCACAGGGAGGACACAGCTTCCAGGACGCCAGCACGCCACTGCCTGACCCAGCTGGGCCAGAGAACTTGGAAAAGTCTTGCCTCTGGGCTCACTGGGTTCTCCCGTCCTTGCTTTTTTCAAACGGGGTCTATAACCGGGGCTTGGAGCATATGGAGGAGACGGGCATTTAACTGGCCATTATCTACTCACTGGGACAGCGCTCGCTGCGCATCCCACACCATCAGGCAAATGTCTGACTGAACAGATGGATGTCACAAAGCCGTCCGCGTGCCAGTAACCTCGGGCACTGGCAGGCAGGCAGGGGGCACTCGCGCGGGGCTAGGTGCTTGCAGGCACGGCCAAGCCAAGCTCTCCCAGACCCCAAGGGCGGCACCGGAGACCCTGCAGCTCATCTGACACCCTCTTTGAAGGGCAAGTCTCCCCCAAGGCAGTGACTTCCCCAAAGCGGGGTCACTGCATCTCAGATCTGTCGGAGCGTGAGGGCAAACCAACAACAGGAGCCAGCCCTGCCCGGCCTCGCGTGGCCAGAGCTGCCTCAGTTCTTTGAAATGACTGATGTACACAAGACGCAACAGACACCAGGGCCCAGAAGGTGGCGACAGAGGCCGCTCAGTGTCGCCGCTCTGGCCCAGACAGAGCCCTTCTAGGTGACAAACCGCTCAGTCTCCAGCCAGCCTGTGGGAGCACTGGAGCCTGGTGACTCACTTTCCGGCCGGCCGAGATGGGTCTATTTTAACAGAAGAGTCATAACGGCAGTCGCCAGACATCTGGTACCCAAGTGCCCCAGCCCAAAACAGGGTCCCCTCGTCCTGATGAATGAAGCAGACGACAGGAAGTCTAACCTGTGCCCTGGACTTCAGCTCCTAGTATGGCTGTGGGCTGGTTAACAACTTCCAGAGAAGCCAAGGCCTCGAGCATTTGGCACACAGATCACGGTCTTCAAATTTTAGAATACCCAGATAGGCACCTTAAAATGGCAGTGGAGATCACCAAACTGAACCTGACTCTGAAGGGTGTGATTACAAATCCACGTGTCCTTGCTAGAGATTTTATTATTCATTTAAGAACACAAAGCATTCATGTAGCAATTTGCCAGGCAGCCTTTTTGAGCTTTCTGGAGATGACGCGTCTTAGAAGGTAGTCGTGGAGGCAGCGTGTGGGAAAGGGGAGGGAATCGCTGCACAGGTGACCGAAGACCTGGGTTTCTCCACGTCCCTGAGCCAAGGAGGGTACCTCTCGGTCACAGCCAGCCTCTACTTGCCCTGAGAGTATGTACAAGCCACCACCTGAACAGCAGTCCTCAAAAACGGTCTCTCTGGAGTTGAGATGTGGCATTGATGGGTTGTGAAATGCTGATGTGTCACTTGGAGCTTTAACTCGTCAGCTACTGGTCAGTTGCTTTTTCTCTCTTTAGATAACAAGAGTGTTGACCTTTTGGGGGAAGAAGTTCACTAATCAGAAAAGAAAAAGCTCGGGGCGCCTGGGTGGCTCAGTCGGTTGAGGTCATGATCTCACAGTTTGTGAGTTCGAGCCCCGCATCGGGCTCTGTGCTGACAGCTCGGAGCCTGGAGCCTGTTTCCGATTCTGTGTCTCCCTCTCTCTCTGCTCCTCCCCCACTCGTGTTCTGTCTGTCTGTCTCTCTCTCTCTCTCAAAAAAAAAAAAACATTAAAAAAAAAAAAGCTCAAGCTCAATTATTTGGCAACAGAAATACAGAGACTCTCGAGGCGCCTGGGGCTCAGTCGGTTAAGCGTCTGACTCTTGATTTCAGCTCAGGTTATGATCTCAGTTTGTGGGTTCGAGCCCCATGTCGGGCTCTGTGCTGACCATGCAGAACCCATTTGGGATTCTCTCTCTTCCTCTCTCTGCCCCTCCCCAGTTCATGCTTTCTTGCTTTCTCTCTCTGAATAAATAAAAATTTTTTAAAAAAGAAAGAAATATAGAAACTCTCAAGAGGTTTCATTTTGGTCATTTGGGTAGTCTCCTTTCTCTGTATAGCTCTACAAATCTCTGTAAGGAATTTAGCTTAAATTTATTCTTTCCCGTTTTTTTTTCTTAGCCACATATGGAAATGGTGAGCACCAAACTGGAAGGCAAAAGTGTGGGAGTCTAAGCCATAGGTCACAGATCTGATCACTAACCCTGGAGGGCCTAAGGGCGGACACACTGTGACTGCCAGAGTCATTCACAGCCACTCTCGTCCACGGAGGCCACACTGATTTTTCCACGCCGCCTTTTAACACAGCCGTCGGAAGCACTAGGCCACAGCCGCCAGGGGCCACGCACTCACCTCCTCTCCCGGGTTGATTTCCTGTACAGCTCTCACTTCTGCTAGCGTCCCCTTGTAGGTCACAATGACATTGGGGCAGCAACTATGATTCATCAGTGCAACGCTGTCAATCAGAAGAGAAAACCCAATTTTCTCAAGAAGGCAGGCAGACTGTTCAGGTAAATCCCTGGCTATTTACTTACGAAGTTGCAGGAACTGGATCTTGGTAGGATGTTTAAAAACAAAAACAAAACCACAAAACAACCTAACAGTTGGCTACCATATTCCAAGAGGTTGTTTTTCTGCGTGTTATTTATAATCAGACCTAACATCTTTAACAGTATCGAGAAGCGAAATTCACAATTCCAAATAGCGGTATCTCGGCCAAAAATAAAAAACACGTAACAATAAAAACAGCAGCGACAACAACTCCCAGGAACATTCCTTCCTGTTGGAGGAAGGACTCCAAACCCAGCCCCCGCAGCAAGCTGCTCCAGAGGACACTGCACAGGACAAACGGGTTGCTGTCTCCAAGCAGCTTTTTCTATTAGTGGATTATTTCTAACGGGCTTTCTTCAGATGCTGAGAGGCTGCCCCTGTGGGAGACTCCGGCTTCCTTGGGGAGGGCCTGTGGTCCCCGGAGGGGCCCTCAGAAGCCTATCTGTGTCTCTCTCTGCACCTCAATTTCCTCATCTGGAAAATTGGGACATTACTGTTCCTGCTGCTTACTGTCTGCTTTTCAGGGACGGAGAGGACAGAGAGATTCGCCTATGCGAGGGGCTTTGAGCTTTCTGATTATATCAAGGTCAAAGTTCTGAGAACAGAAATTTCTAAACTACAGGGAAAAAGTGCTTGATCTCTGAAAATGCTGCCTTTGAAATCACAATGGCGATACGATTTCAGCCCAAAGGGATTTTTTCCCCCAATTAAAACTGCCTGGAAACTGGGGCTCATATGGGCACTCACATCCATATGTATCTTTGCTCTGGTGGCCAGTGTCACTTGCCTGAACCCTCGGCAACCAAAACCCCTCTCCTATTTGCCCCGGGGCCAAATGGGCAAAGAGCCGGGAAGCCTGACGGGTGAGCTGCCCCCAGGTTTGCTGTACTCAAGAGGGAGTGGCCCTCTCCCACCGGCCAGCTGCCAGAGGCCTGAGTGATGGGGTGTGTGGCTGGCCTTGGGCCGGGGATAACTCGTCTTGTCCTTAGCAAGAGTCACCCCCGCCACGCGTGACAGCCCACCGAGCTTGCTGACAAGTGGTGGGCAGGCGATCAGGCCCTGGGAAATCTGATAAACAGATGCGCTGAACGTTGTTATTAGAGGAAAAGCAGCTTTCTAGAACCTTTTGTAGAACTATTCGTTCATTTCAAGCCAGACTCCTGGACATCTTTTTAATAAAGGTGAGGGAAATTCACTAAGGCAAAGAACCTGAAACATTCATGCTCTCGGTGGCATCATTCTCTTGCGATGATCACTGCGAAGGGCAAACCCTCAAATACCACCCTTAACCTTGCTCTTAGCCTTGAAAACACTGAGAGGAGAGACATTCCAGAGCTTCGTCCATGTCTGAAGTTGTCTGTAAGAGCCTTCTAAAGAGGGTCTAACGGCCTTTCTCTTTTCCTCCTTCCCTTTCCCAAGAGCAAAAGTCCAAAAGAACTTTTCCCCCAAACCCTTGTTTCCTCACTATCAGAATTCAAACGGCAGACGACACCATTTTGGCCACAGGGACACTATTGTGTGAATCAACCTTCTGTTTCACCGGTCAGGAAAGCCGATGGCAGTGGCTCAGGAGATGTGGGCCTGTACAGAGATGCTTCTCTATCCTTCAGACCCATCGGACGTGCAGATGTGGGCAGCAACAGACCGACCCACCAGGAGCTCACATGTCCTCCGTGCTTAAGTGTGTGGGTGCCTCCTTTACCTTCGGCAACCCAAAGCCAAAGGAGCCTCTAGTATATATTAAGCAACATCACCAACCCACAGGGTGGATTAACTCAGGGGATGCAGGAAAGGCTCCTTTGCTCCATCTGTGAGGGGAGGACTTGATTTCAGGGAACTGAAGCATTCTGAAAATACCCACTCCATCAGAGGCAAGGGGCAAAGCCGTTTTTGGAAATCCATTACAATCAGAGCTACAAAGATCTCCAACAGTCAACTGGCCAGCCTTTCTTGAATTACTTGAGTATCCCTGAAGTAAAGAAGAATCGTATCGTTCCTTGAAATTTTCCAAGTTCACTACTTCAGCACAGTCTCCTTCCCAAACCGTGCTGTTTCTATACGAGTATTTTTCAGAAGGAACAGATGGATATGGTCTCTGCGTTAGCCTATGGCAATGCTTGGTTGGCAATTAGTGTTTCACTTTGAGTGTGAGAGACCCAAAGATTTCCAGAACCAAAGATATGCAAAAGGCAAATTTGTCAGCAGGGCACAGGCTGTTCCTTCTAAGCACACTAGAGAAGATTCTTTAATAACAGCTCCCTACTTAGCAGGACTTAACAAGCAACTGTTCTCTTACCTACTACCTTTGGCTCCCTAAATGTATGGGAAATATTTTGAAACCTAGTAGAATTAAAAAGGTGTCTTAATTCACTTGGAGTTTCATGCCTACCACATGCAGTTAGGTAGGTTATTTTAAAAACTCAAAAAAAAAAATCTAATTAGTGTTAAATAAGTAAAAGGAAGTGAAGTCAAACTCAGCTTACTCGGGAAAAATTGCTGATCCCAAATGAGAAAGCTCTTCATCTTCAATTGTGAAGCCGTTACAGTTAACCTACAGTGAGAAAAGAGGAGAGAGAAACAGATGAGCAAAAGCTTCTCTTCGGGTAGAAATCATTTCTTTAATTGTGACCTTATACAAACTAACTGGGATGATGTTCCAGTTGAGCGATGTGAAAACCTTTCTTTTGGCAAGGTATCTTTGGTCAAACAAAACTGACCCATCAATCTCATGTGTAAACAAACAAAAGCAGAATTGTTAGGAATGTAGTGCCCTTAGTGTAGCCGACCTACCCCTGCTATGCACAGTGGCCCAAGGACACTACAAGATGTCCAAGGACCGAGGTTTGCATATTTGCATGGGACTTAGGATACCTGGAGTCTAATCCCAATTATGCCACAGATCGGCTATGCGATCTCGAGGTCATCACGGAGTCCCTCTGTCCTTGATTTCCTCCCGTTAAAAAAGAAGTCACGGGGATGTAACGTACAGCACAGGGAATACAGTCAATAATATTGTATTAACTTTGTAAGGTGACAGGTGGTAACCAGACTTACAGCAGGGACCGTTTCTCAATGTACACGAACGTCTGTGTGTGTGAACGAATGTATGTGAACGTTGTACACCTGAAGCTAATGTAACAGTGTATGTCAGCTATATACCCATAAATGAAACATTAAAAAAAAAAGAAGTCACTTGATCAGTACCTATCCCATAAAGTGAGGTGGCAAAAATGAAAGCCCTTCCATAGGTAATCTAACTGCTGTCCATGCCTTCGAGAGGCAGAGGGGCCGAGGGCCTGAGGTTAAGGAACGGAGACCTTCCTTTCACATTTCAGCCCAGATCAACCACTGGCGACTTTCTCAACCCTTAGAAAGAAATGTTACATTGAAAAAATACCAAGAGCAACTCTCACCATTCTGGAAGTCCAACCTAGAGCTAGAAGGCTAAATACGGGGAATGTACATCCCCGAGTTTGTGTTGTTCCGTAAATTCATTCTTCCCGCCGACTTTCACTGAGAACATATGCTGGGCACTATGCAGAGAAGAGTGAACGGGCCACCATCTGTGCCCTCGAGGCACACCCAGTCTATTGGGAGACAATTCAGCGAATGTTTTTCATTTGTATCTACAATTTCAGGGGTGGACGGGGACTCCGTCTTTTGACTTTTCAAATGATGAAGCTGAAGTCAGAGAGGAGCAGTGACTTGCCCAAAGCCAGTGGCAAAGGCTGAGACCCCTGCCCCTCCCCAGCTGCCCTGAAGGCTGTGAGACACCACATGCTGCACGATTTCACCCCATGGGCTAGAACCATGCTCTTCCATACCAGAGACAATGCACGGGTGCGTTTCAGGCCAGTGGATGGGCTTTTTAAAACTAGCATCCCCTGGGCACTTACTCTGGGCCAGGCCCTGTGCTAGGTGCTGCAGATTTACCCTCTCATAAATCTGCAATACTACTCTGATATAACCCATTTCACAGATGTGGCCACTGAGGCTCAGGGAGAGGACAATGATTAAGAACTTGTTCAGGGCCATGTATGTAGTGAGTGGCAGAACAGGACAGGAGTCAGTTCAAACCAGACATTCAGACAGCAAAGTTTTCGGAAACACGAAAGAGTTTTACACTATACCATTTTCTTCTAAAATTGTTCTCACCTATGAATATTAATATGGCAATTTTACTTAAAATTAAAGGGCCAACGTCAAGGCTTGGAAATCTCAGCACACAGAGAAGTAAAGGCTATGATGGGTTTGACTTGCAGGTTTTACAGTAAGTTCAACATATTCACAAACAGTATTTACAATTTTCAACATAAAAAGAGATCACTGCAGGTTAGGAGAACAATGCACAGCCCTTGAAGACCTGGGGTGTTGGGCATTTTTATGTAGAAGACTTAACATAGTATTTTTGGTGCCAACTTCAAGTACCCCCAGCCTATTCTGTTATCAGGACATGAATCAATTACCATTAACCAATGGCCGACAACCAACATCAGGTAAGAGTAAACTGGGATTTTCATTCATTCAACAAAATGTATTGGGGCACGAACTATGTGTCCTGCACCATAGTAGGTCCTGAACGATCTACGATCTCAGACTGGATGCTAATAGGCCTCAGCAGTGTCTGCAGAATGACAGAATAAGAACTGAGCAGCAATTTTTCAAAATGGATGGAGGGACAGACAGCTCCTCACTAACTCCAAGGGGCAGGAGACTCGCTCCTTTGCCTCTTAATCTCTTCCTCTGCATGGAGCTCAACTGGATCAGTCTGTGACTCCAAATTCCTTCAGGCTTGAATGTTCTGCGTCGCTGGATTCTACGTTCCCCCCCCCGCCCCCCGCCCCATCCTCCTCCTCTCACTGTGCAAGAGTGAGCGTGTCTCTTCATGGGCACAGGCGCCTGTAAGCACAGTGTCATCACTGTCCCTTCCTGGGAGGCGGTGATGGTGTGTAAGCCAGACTGCATAGCAATTTCCCTGCCAGCTTTCCCTCCCTTCTGAAATATCCCTGGAGAAGAAAAGTGAACTTGCATGTTAAGGAAGATGCATGGGCCACTGTCCTTTTTTTCAAGTCAAATCAGGCGTAAGTACTTTGCTAAAGCTATTCTCATAATTAGCATTTAGACTAGATGTAGGCTGCACACCAAAAATACATTTCCCAACCATGCATATGTTCCCAGTGATTAAAATGCACCTCCGTGCTGTCGGAGGAGCACAGTCATCTCCCGCTGCCAGCTGCTGCTGGGCCACAGGCTAACCTACAACACCCCCCACAAAGCAGAGACAGGAGAGGGCTCAGAGGCTGGAACAGAGCACACACAGCCCGAGGCTGAGAGACGGGGCCAGAGGGTGGCAAGGGGCTGGACCAGCACTTTTCAGTTTTGCTTTAGAGTTTTCTTTGGGGATACTAAATGTCCCTTTCCAAATCTATACACGAAAAAATGTGTGTGTACGCATGCACATACAACCTGAGAACAGATATTATGATTTGATAAATATAAAATCTGAAAAGGAATGAATTATCTCCGTTATATATGTGTATGTGAATATATGTACGTGTGTGTGTGTGTGTGTGTGTGTGTGTGTACAGATACAGATATATATATTGGTATCTCCTGGATTTTCTGAGTCAGTCCAAATTTCAGAGATCCTGAGTCATTTCACCACAAATATACTCCTGCTTGTGAGATCAAGTGCCTTGGTTTCTAGTTCTGAAAACATGGTCCCATATCTACTACACCAACACTGAGAAGTCCTATCAGCGTGTATTACTGTGTTAGAGGAAAAGTGATCTTTTTTTTCACAGCTGGAAGTGAAGGTACACACTATATTCATTTCATTTTTCCTATGCTTTCATATAACCATGCCTTCTCCATGTCCAGAAAAAAGTCATGTATCTAGTTTCTTTTAAAAAAATGGAGGGGCGCCTGGGTGGCTCAGTCGGTTAAGCCTCCGACTTCAGCTCAGGTCACGATCTCGCGGTCTGTGAGTTCGAGCCCCGCGCCGGGCTCTGGGCTGATGGCTTGGAGCCTGGAGCCTGCTTCCGATTCTGTCTCCCTCTCTCTCTGCCCCTCCCCCGTTCATGCTCTGTCTCTCTCTGTCTCAAAAATAAATGAACGTTAAAAAAAAATTTTTTTTAATAAATAAAAAAATAAAAATAAAAAAATGGAAAATTAGTCAATTCCTCAGCTTCCCATCATCATGCAAATCCACTGTCTTAGGACACGTAGGAAAGTGTGTTGTAAATCCAGGATAATTTGAAAATCAGGAAAATCTACTTTAGCACTCATAACTGGAATCCATTTTTTCTTTTACAAAGAACAGCATGTTTATTTTTGATGATGACAGTCACAAAATAGAAACATACCTATATAGCATAATGTCCATCAAGGAATTCATTCAACTGGTCGCAGTGATTCTCATGGGGGTTAAAGTGGGTTGGAAAAGTGATAAAGACTCATTTCATTCTCCATATATGTAATTTTTGAGATGGAAGAATTATGGATGCTTTTTAATCAGTTTCTTCTTTTTAGTATTTTCTTAAGTTATACACACTCATTGTAAAAAAAATTCAGAAAATTAACCAATAAAAAAAACAAAAATTTTCTACGATTCAGGAGATAACTGTGAACTTCTACTTTACCTTTCTTTAGCATATGCATATTTTCATATTATACACAATTTTCATCCTGCTTTCACACTTACCGCTGTGTCAACATTTTCCTAATCTTTAGACATTTGTTGAAATAAAAGTTATAGAGGCCATCATAAAGCTATGCCATAATTTATTTACCAAATTCCTATACTGCTGGCCACTTGTAATACTTCCTTTTTGTTTTTCTTTTCCTTTTTTTCTCTTTTCTTTTTCAATTTTAAGAAGAACCCCACAATAGACAATTTGCATGTCGATCACTATCCATAATCTCTGATTCCTTCCTTAGGACAGATTCCTAGAAAGGGAATTACTTGGTCAAAGGGTACTTTTGGTGATGCTGCTTCTGTTCGAAGACAAGGTCTTTTGTGGAGCTAGAGACTGAAGGTTCTGGTAGGAGAATGTAGTTATTTCCACCCACAGATCAGTCTTTTGGTATTTCTCCCTCTGGGAAGGTCACTTACCAACTACACGTTCGGTTTGTAGGGGAAGATGCAGGGTATATAAGGGAGTGAAACCTGATCCAGCAAGTCGTGCCAGAAAGAACCACCCTGGCCACAAGAGGAGGATCTATGCAGCCAGAGTGCATTGGCTGAAGAGTAATCACTGTGCTTTCTTCACCTGTTCCTACCATGCCCGAGTCTTAGCCTTCCCACACGGCTGGCTTCCAGTGCCTCAGCCGCTTCCAAGTTGCGCTTGTCTAGAAGTCTAATTTTTTAATGAGATCCGATTTGGGGAAACCTAGACTTCTCTGAAGGCTTCTTAGCCACCATCATCAGTAAAGACTTCCTGTACCTAGACTCACTCGGACTCCTCTCCATGGTGACTGTCCTCCCTAGGGCCATCTTTTTTTTTTTTTTTTTAATTTAATGTTTATTTATTTTTTGAGAGAGAGACAGAGTGTGAGTTGGGGAGGGGCAGAGAGAGAGGGAGACACAGAATCCAAAGCAGGCTCCAGCCTCTGAGCCGTCAGCACAGAGCCCAATGCGGGGCTTGAACTCACGAACTGTGAGATCATGACCTGAGCTGAAGTCATATGCTTAACCCACTGAGCCACCCAGGTGCCCCCTCCCTAGGGCCATCTTGAGAGGGCCTCCTTCTTGAGGATGTCTGGATTGCCTGTGCTTTATCAACATGGTGTTGGTAGCAGTACAAAACACTGCTGTCAGAATGGAAGGCTTAAGAGAAGAAGTCAGATTTAATGTGGGAATCTCAAATGGTCTTTTCCTTTCAGGGGCGCCTGGATGGCTCAGTCAGTTAAGCGTCAGACTTCGGCTCAAGTCATGATCTCACCATTTGTGAGTTCGAGCCCCTCATCGGCCTCTGTGCTGACAGCTCAGAGCCTGGAGCCTGCTTCGGATTCTGTGTCTCCCTGTCTCTCTACCCCTTCCCCGCTCACACTGTGTCACTCTCCCCTTCAAAATAAACAAACATTAAAACACTTGTTTAAAAAAATGGTCCTCTCCTTTCAAGGAGCTTCCAAGTAGGCCACAGTACTGGGGCACTGCAACCCCTCTGCTTTCATCAGCTCTCTCTCTAGCAAGAGGCAGAGGTAGGGCAACTCTCCTATGTACCACCATCGAGGAGGGCCAGGCCAAGGTCTGCTCAAGGTCACTGAGCAGGGCTCTGCAGAACAGGGTCCAACAGGTCAACACCTTGTCCTCATAGAAGCCGTCAGTCTGTTTCAGTTTATCTTTTCCGAGTGTGTGCTGGGGAGAAGGACTGGGCAGGGAGGGAATGGCTAGAGTAAGCGTCACCTGATGCTGGCATTCTTACCTGGGCAAAGAGGACCACCAGGCTATCACTGTCGGGAAATTCGAGGTGCTTGGAGTAGAAGTGATGAAGGGCAGCAACATCACTCTGAATCAAGTCCTTCTTCTCATTGTCTAGTTTATCCAGATCTGTGGGTAAACAAACCATTATTCACCAGGGAGGAAGGCTGGATTTCTAGCTACATCCTTTCCTTACTATAAATGGCAGGGGAAAAAAAAATACGCAGAGCCCCTAGAAAATCTTCTTCCCCACTACTTGGTCTAAATGATAAACTCTAGGCAAAGAAAAGCATGCCGTTTCTTCCTTCTCTTCCTGTGACAACCGGGAAGTCACTCAGATCATGAAATTTCAACTGACTGTTGGTAACGAGGTCAGGAATGGGTGGCCAGGATGGATAACCAGCCTCGGTCTGGCCCAGCCCCCTCTCCCCCCACTGGCCCTGGAATCTGTGTCATGGTCAAGAAGCTGGACAGCCCTGGCTTAATGCTTTTCGGTCAGGCCATCAGCTGTTTACAGGACTGCAATTCAGCAAAGATACAAAAATATTCAGCATGCCAGGAGAGCCAGCAGGAGATCACTTGGGACGCAATAATTCATCCTGCGAGTTCCTACTTCCCCTTAATTATTTCCTACTAATCATGTCAACTCAGAAAAAAAAAAAAGTTATAGTCATTTTTCAAAACAGCACACAAATCAAAGTAAAAACTAGTAATTAAAATCCCCACCACCGCGACGAATACAAGCTTTCCACAATTTCCCTTCTTCAATCCTTAGTCCCCATTAACCGTGTCGCTAAAATAACTCTTCGGCCAGTCACAGAAGTCACAGACAGACTTACGTGATTCAAACTCCTTCACAGCTAACAATTTCTCTGAAGGCGTTCTCTCTGGGTGGATTTTCTAGCAATTGGAAAGAAATCACAGAGAAGGAGATTTTAACCACTGGGGCAAAAAACACTGCTTTCGCTTTTACATCGACGTGAAGGAAGAGCAATGATCCTCAATGAAGCAAAGAAAACTCTCTAAGGAGTCCTGTCATCGGGCTTGGAGAGTGTTTGCCCAACACCCAAACCCAACAGACTCCTTCAGAAAACTTTTTAAAGCTTCTGCCACATTCCTGACTCCCCGATAATGCCATATGCACACAGTAGGCTCAAGAATGCCTGTTACGGGAAAGCAGAGTGGCGGGAAATCAACTTTTTAGGGCCCCGACTTAAAAGGACTCTGAGTCTACAGAGAAACCATCCTATTTATTATTTCTCCTTCTAAAAAGGAACAAAATCAAACCCCCCATCCATTTTACACTTTCTTTAAGCATAGGCTAAAATGATCTCAAATTCTGTGTTTCAAAAAGAACACTTTTGGTGGTATCTGTGAGCCCAGATTCACTTTAAACGTGTTTCTGGCTTTGTTCTAGACACCCCAAGAGGAGCTAACAATAGTAAACCTGCTAGGCTTTGAGAACATGAATAAACTTGGTGTTGACAAGAGTTCAAAAGCGGAGCTCAAGAGCTGGCCTGAGGCCGTGTCTTTGTAATCTGGCTATTCAATTTGGGGATACAGGTGGTCTAACAGGGCGCTCTCACCTCCCTAGTTAACATGTTAAGCTTCCCCTTGGTAGTTGGGTAGCCTGTCTCCCCTAATCCTTTGCAAGCTACTAGAATACAAATGGTCTGGTTTTTCTAATCATCCAGTCCTACTGAGATGAAAAGATGGGCAGGTAACTTTTCATTTAATAGACTATTAGTAGTAGTAGTAATTATAATAAAAGTTGAATGCAACTGGTATAAACTCATCAGAGCATTCAGACCCCCCTCCTGGTGCCCGAACACTTCAATTGTTCTTTTTGGAGCAGAAATCTCCCATTCGCAGGACACATTTCTATAAGATTAGCAAGGCTTCTTGCCTGGGAAGGCTTCTCCTTCAGGAAAGCACACCAGCTTCGTCTGAATTCTTAACCACAATTTCTATAAACGACATGGTAGAGTTGGAGGTGGGGGAGGGAAGAACCAACAAACCAGTCACCCATCTTCCCAAGACACTTACAGATCTAACTGTGGTGGTTTATTCACCCTGACACCTCCCAGAGGCACCCCATTTCCTCCTACCCTTTCCTTCTGACCGCGAACTCAGCATATGTTTAAAGACACAAAAGTCATAAGGACACAAAAGTCAACATCCTCCAGGGAAAACCATTTGGAGTTTTTGGTCTCACCCTGCAGGCAACCCTTGAATCCTTTGGTTGCCCCATGAGCTGATGAAGTGGCATTTCAGCGAGCACCTGACCCAAGCTGCACATAATGGAACAATGACCTCAGAGTTCAGAAATGTTCTACTTCTGTTTATGTCGCCCAGGATCCTAACTTGGGTTGGGGACAGATATGTGCCAGTCATTACAATCACATTTGGCTTAGGTAAAAAATAGAAAGTTTTAAAGGGAAGCAGGGAGGTAGGTATGAAGAAGAGGTGGATGAAATTTCAGCTTCAAAACATTACAGAACAGAGGTCCTGCCACCAACTTCCTCAGTATTAGCGAGCGCCTCCACGGATCTATGCCTTGTTAAGTGCCACACGACCTACTTCACGGTGTCACAAGGACATGCCCTACGGTGCTTCCCCCCTTTCTTTGGTTTGGTCCTTTGGAGATCCGGCGTCATCAGCCCACAGCCAGTAAGGACTGACGAAGAACAGCAGAGGACCCCGGTCCTGGCATCATCAGTGCTAGAAACTGTTCACAGCCGTCATCTGCTCCCACTGGGGGCAATTCTTTCTTTGCTTCTTCTTCTGTCTTTTACCCTGTTCCTCTCTCCCCTTACCTCGATCTCTACTTCTTTCCACTCCTCTTTCCCTTCTCCTTTGCATAGGCCGTGCTGGTGGCTCTATCCCATCCCTTGCCTGTCTGGGCAAGAGCAAGTATGGAGGCAGGGAGGGACAGCGCACAGCACGGGGGAGAGGTGGGGTGCCCTCCAGGTGTCAGAAAGAAAAGGGAAAATCGCGAAGCTTCTCAGGCCAGTCTGGGTCCCTGGGATGCTCTAGTTGTTTTCACTCGGGTCTTCATGCTTTAAAAGGCCATATTTTTCTATGTAAACCTATCATAAAAAGTTCAGAACTTAACAGCTGTGGCTATGCTCCTGGCCTAGGGTAAGTGACATCCTATTAGCAGGGGACAAAGGACAGACCAGCTTACGCCGGGACTGCCGTTCCCACGCCCGTCCATAGGGACAAGGCAGGAAACAGAGTCCAAGAATGTTTAACAAGAGCCGATCACCACCCACAGGTCACTCATCTTTCTGACCTTTAAGAAAAAAAGAAAAGAAAACGCACTTGAATATTAGCCCATTTCCTCACCTGTTTGGCCAGAATCCTTGCAGTCAGCCTCACAGTCTCTGAGGGATTCCAGTTTTCCCCAAAAACAACCATGGGAGAACATTCCAGCTTGTGCATGGGCCAATCTTCTTTCTGGGAAGGTTAAAAAAAAAAGGATTAAACACACACACACACAAACACACACACACAGGAATAAAGTTCGAGAAGAGAGGATGCAGTAAGTCCCTCTAGTTAGGGTCAAGTGAAATATGTTTCCTTTTGGAAAACATGATGATGCTCATAGAAGCTAGAGATAAAAACATCCTTTAAGATAGAGACGGCTGTATGACCTTGACTTGGGCCTGGCCAAGGCTGCTGGGATGAGAAAACCTGCTTTGTGTTTTTTCATCACGCATCTCGTGTCTTTCTGCAGCCTCTGGTTATTCCAAACAACTCCTACAGCTTTCCATTATCTGTGGGAGTTGTCAAACCACAGTGGTGAGTGACGGGGCATTAGCCATTGATGTGGCCCTGCTCCCTCACAGTCCTGGATGGTTCTCTCTTCACATCAGGGCAAATAACCGATAGCTGTACTCAGCAACTAGTCCCCTTGTACAGGTGATAAAAAGCAAAACACAAATGAAGGCTTTGTCGAGGGCCCTCAAAGAGTCTGGCAAAGGCAGCTATTGGGAATATTTAGGAATACAGACTCCTTAAACATTCAGTTGATAGCACAGGGACACTGTATCCCTTTTGGTCCCATCTGGCCACTCCTATGGCCCAGGTTGGGCCACTACTGGCAGGGCAGAGACGCCATCTGTGGAGACAGGCGGGGTGAGGGAGGACGGGCAGCATGGTGCCGTGGCAGCCAAGGAGGAAAGTAGTCTGAGGAAGGCGGAGGACTAGTGATGTGGTCGCTGGTGGCGAGGCTGATGGGATGACTGAGAACTGACTGGATGTCATGGAGCTCACCACTGACTGACAAAAACCAGCAGTGCTGGCGTGAAGGGGCCAGGGACAGCGCGGGGGCGAGGACACCGCAGGAAGAGCGGAAGCAGAGCTGGAAACTGGGAGGAATGGGCGAGGGCCGGGGGTGGAGGGTGGAGGGAGGATGACTGGAGGGGGGAAGCGTCAGAGCACTTGGCATATGGACGGGAGTCTTCAGACTTGCTCTCTCTCCACAGAATTGGGTGTGTCCTCTTCTTCCCTCGGCCTCCCCGCCTCAGAAAACGGCCAGTCTGTTCTTTCCGATGCTCAGGCTGGAACCCGGGGACATCCGTGTTCTCACCCCCTCACACTCCACATTCACCTCCGGCACATCCGTTCTCCCTGCCTTCAGAACCATCTGGAACCCGGTTGCCCTTCCCAGCCCCGCCTTCCTGCCCTGCCCCACCACCAGTATTGCCCAGGCCTCCCACCCGGATGCCTGCTTCTGCCCCTGCCCCTGTGGGCCATGCCCACAGAGCAGCCCGGGCGGTCCATCCTGCCACACAGAACTCAGATCCCACCAGGTCTCAGCTCAGAACCTTCGAACGGCTTCTCATCTCACAGCCAAAGGCAAAATCTTAAAGATAACGATGAGCCACTCATGACGGGAGCCCGCTCCACTCCTCTGACCTCATCGCCTCCTACCATGCTCTCCTTGCCTCACTCCACGTCAACCACACAGTCCCCCTGCAACTCCTTAAACAGACCATGCATGCTCCTGCCGCAAGACCTTTCTCACCTGCTGTATCCCTGACTATGGCCCTCTCCCCCTAGATACCCATTTTGCTCCCTGCCTCACTCTTCCACATCTCTGCTCAAATGTCACCTTCCCAAGATGCCTGCCATGAATAGCCTATCAAAACAACACATGCCCGTCACTGTCCATTTCCTTGCTCCAGGCTTCTTACGTACTTCTCACCACCTGATACACTACATATTTATAAGTTTTTTGGTTAGTATCTGTCTCTCCCCATTACAATAAAGGAACTCAGTCTGGTGTGCTTTTTTCCACATTTATAACCCCAGAACCTAGAACAAGGCCTGGCATTTACAAGGCACTTAATGAAGTTGCTGAATGAATGAAGATGTCTCTCTACCCCTTTGCCCCCCACCTCCATCCCAAGAAGGAAAAACACCATGTCACCTAATGGCTTAATACGCTACGTGGCACAGGCCATTGGCTCAAATTCTGTGCCAAGATGTTCTGCACGATTGAGTAACGCCGTGCCGAATATAACTAAGAGCAGGGAGAGAAAGAAATGACAAGATATGCACAAGGGAGAAGGGGATCTGTTTTTAGCCAAAGCCTGAAATGAGAGCACAGTGATGAGGCAAAGAGAGAAAAGACAAGAGGGCGTCAGGCCTCGGGATAGCTGCAGGAAACAGGGACCGCCAGCCGGGGACAGACGGATAATTAACATCTGTGAGCGAGTGTCTGGGGTGAAACTGGGGGTTCTAGGGGAAGGAGTCCGCAGAGCCTCCCACAGGCTGCTTTTCTGAACTGTAGGTCTTGGTATCAGTGTTTAACAACGACAACTCCCGGGAGAGAGAAGTTTAACACGAACCTTTCTTACTATGATTTATCTATTGTTTCTTAATAGAATTAACTTAGTAATAGAATTAACATAAAATTGATGTTAGTATAAATAACACACAACGATGACACTTACTGATAAGAATGTGTCCCCACAGGGAAGGGAACCAGACTACAAGGGACACTGTGGGAGAAGAGCAGAGAGCGGTCAAGCAGACACTGGTCTGGGGCTCAGGAAACCTGCGTTCTTGTCCCCGTTCTGCAGCTATGTGACACTAGGCAGACCTCTTAATCCCTCTGCATCTGTACCCTTGGCTGTAAATAACATAATCCCCAAGTTACTTAGCAGGTCCAGGATTCTGAGTCTCTGGTTTTACACCTTCCAACAGTGGCAATCGGATACGAAGCCTGAAGATGACCAAGAAATGGCGGACCTTCATGTAGGAATAATTGGGCATTCATGCAACCACAAAGGGTCCCTGTGAGGATCCAACAGCTCATCCAGAACAATGCCTGGCACATAGTGCCCTCTCAGAAAGCACTGCTTAACTGTTCATTCCCTGGTTTGTTCATTCATTCAGTAAGTCCTACCACTGACCCTAGAGGCAGGGATGGGAAGCGTAGTCCTTGACTTTAAGAAGTTCATGACTATGTCAGGAGACCTATAAAGAGCACCTGTAATGTGAGACAATCCCACACATGGCAGTCAAATCAGAGAGTCAGACAGATGCAAAGTGCAGAATCATTTAAGTTTCATTAAGCGGAATTTCCCAGAATAAGTTTTCACTCTCTGCTGGAAGGTGGTGAGAAATGTGGATTAAAGGAGGAAAGACAGAGATGTACCTCAGTGGCACTGCTCAGTTGTAATTCTTTTTTTTTTTTTTTTTTAACAAAAAGGTGGGAGGGAGGAGAGCATCTGGCAGAAATGTCAGGTTCTGGGCATATCCTTACATACTTCTTCTACTGGAAAGAAGGTCCACACATCATAGAGAACCCACCAGGGGCATGTGCCCTAGTTATGACTATAAAAAATTGTAAACAATTGGATTGGACAAAATTGAAAAAAATTTAAGCTAGCCTGATGAACAGGAATAAATGTTACCAATTAATAGTTTTGTTTTCTAGTATTGGCAGTTTGTTTATACACAGAGAACCCTTTATGCTAATTTTTAAAACATTTTTGTCAGTTTTTCTAAGACTTCCATTTTTAAAATTCTTTTAATGTTTGTTTATTTTTGAGAGAGAGAAGGAGAGAAAGAGAGAGAGCACATGTGCAGGGGAGGGGCCGGGAGAAAGGAAGACACAGAATCTGAAGCAGGCTCCAGGCTCTGAGCTGTCAGCACAGAGCCTGACGTGGAGCTCGAACCCATGAACCATAAGATCATGACCTGAGCTGATGTCGAACACTTAACCAACTGAGCCACCCAGGAGCCCCTCTAAAACTTTTTATTTTCTTTTTTTTAATTTTTTTTAATGTTTATTTATTTTGAGAGAGGAGAGAGAGAGAGAGACAGAGACAGAGACAGAGTGTGGGCAGGGGAGGGGCAGAGAGAGAGAGAGAGAGGGAGGGAGACACAGAATCCAAAGCAGGCTCCAGGCTCTGAGCTGTCAGCACAGAGCCCGACGTGGGGCTCGAACCCACAAACTGTGAGATCATGACCTGAGCCAAAGTCGGATGCTTAACTGACTGAGCCACCCAGGCGCCCCAGACTTTTTCTAATATTTTTGTTCAAAAGTCAAGCTAATACTCCTGCCCTGATTGTAATCTTTATACAATTTTATGTAAATTTGGATCCTATTTTCCAGAAAATTATACAAACACACAGGAAGGACTCAGAAAGACACATCCCAAAGTGCTAGTAGTGATTTTCTGTGGAAGGACAAGATTATGGATCCTCCTTTTGTTCTCATTTCAGACTGTACTTTCTAATTTTTCTAAAATGAGCACAGAGTATTTGTGGAATAAAATTAAACAACTAAATCTACATAAAAGATACAGAAATTTCTGTACCCTTTATAAACTTCTAAGTCATTTTCAGTCAGCATAATCATGCTCTGCCTGATTTTCCTTTTTGTGCATGGACAAAAATGCCTAAAGATGCATAAAGAGCTGTGAAATTGTCTCCCGGTACACCAGCATTTCCAACGCTGGAAGTAAAGAGTGATTGCTATTTCCTCCAGTATTTGCTGAGTGAGATGGTACGTTGTCTTCCTGGACAAGGAGATGGGGGGTTTTAATGTGCAGACCCCTTTCTAACTCTTGCGTCTGGTGTTTCTCTTGCTGTAATGGAGCTTTCAAAACAGACATAGTCTACTTGGACAAATGCGTGTGACTTCCTGAAATGTGGAATAGTAAGAAAACGTCACGTGATCTCTGCTGCCACTACCATTATCTTCCAGAGGAACAGCGCAAAAGCCGTCAGGTACGCACCGACCATCTCACGGGAAGGCTGCTGAACCGCCATCACAAGGACACGTGTTTTGTTTTCTGGTCCGACACAAGAGCAGTGGGACGCGCTCGTTCATTCATCCACATGCTTTCTTACCGCGGATGTGAAACATTTAGAGAAAAGAGTGATCAAGTTCAAGATGCTTCCTGGGTTTGAGCTATGAGACCAAAGTGAATTTCACCGGGACTGAACCTACGACTCCGGCCCCATTCGCTAAATCACCCATAACGACAACAGGGTCAGATGGGCATTTCTTAGGCATTTTCTATGCCGGGGCTATTTCCTAGTCAATGACAAAAGTCACAAATTTTCTCTCATCCTGAGTCACGTGCTCTTCAAACATGTTTTTTTATACCCATCAGGGTATGCTCCTTCTTACTTTCAAAAGCATACTCCTAACCCCATCACCTCCATTTAGGAATCACAAATAGTTTCTTTTCTCTTTGTTGATGTTAAGAAATAATACCCTAGAAAGTTCTACTCTCTATGGCTCCTCTATAAAATAACTTCGTAAGACTATTCTCTTGAACGTGTCACGGTGCAATTTAATGAAGAAGCCTAAGTGAGGGGAATGATATACTTAGCTTTCCAGGCATATTTATAAAAATAAATAGAGTTCATTAAAACATACAGGTTACAAAATAAGCCTAACTAAAAAGGAATTTCTATTTCTTTTATGTTTCCTCCCATTATCCTTTCATGCATCATCAATTAAAATCTTTCCTCTGGCAGGATCACACCGAGTCAAGTGAATGAAGAGAAAAGTAAATGGGACAAGATATCACCAAATTGTATAAAATAAAGCAAACTCCTAAAGCAATGCAGTTGGAGAGGAGGGCTCGGAGAGAGGACACACACATAGTGAACAGGGCCTCCTAAGACGCTGCGCTCCCGGAAAGGGGACAGCCAAGGGGAGGAACGCGTGCCTTAGCACTCTTGGAGAGATTTTTGGCGGAGACAACACCACCAGAGGGGCTCCTCCCTCTCACATCTACTAAAGGCCATTTCTCTGCCACGTTCCTATAGCGCCCCCTCTCCCAAGGGCCCTCGGGACTCCTGAGCACAGTGCTGGGAAGTGGTGACGGCCCTCTGCCAGCGGTCTGCACAGTCTCGTCCCAGCTCTGCCACTGTGACCTTGGGCAGGTCACCCAACCACTGTGGGTGTCACCGCTGCCATCCCAGACCCGGTAACCTCCACTCCGGCCCCACCCTCTGCTCTCTGGTGCCCACGTGGGGACTCCAGGTGGGCGGGGTCCGCCTGCGAAGAAGGCCCAGGTAAGAGGAGCAGCTGATGCTTTCTTAGGTGGAGAATCGCTCAGTTACCTGCCTCTTAACCATCGCTGTCCTTGTTCTGTGCCACGTTCCCTCCTGCAGCACAGCCTCCCCTTTGATCCCAACCCAGCATCCCCCTGGGAGGAACCCTGAATACATTTTTATCTGGAGCTAACGCCCCAGATTCCTCCCTCATGATTTTCTGTATGAAGCTCCTGACCCGCCATGTATTTCCAGGCACTTACTTTTATTAAACCCGTAGGACCGTTCTATGTCACTACAACCCACTGCCCTGCACTGATTTAGTTCTTCGGTGCTGAAGGATGGAAAACCTTGGCGGCCATTAACCTCTCCCTTCAGCAAAAGGGGACAGGTGGAACAAAAGTGAAACTTCCAGATGAAGTCCGGCCTGTCACCTCCGGCAACAAGTGGGATCAGGAAGCGTATATCGCGTGTCGCCTAGGAGGGTACTTGATCCGCCAGATACTTCGCAGAAGCACAGAGAAATGGACCTGCAGAAGTTCCCGCCAGGGCTGACGGAGTCCTGGCCCCAGCACGGGGTCAGGAGCAGGGAGGCCTCCACACCGCCAGGCTGGACACGGCAAGCTGTCTTGGCCCGAGGGCCTCTGAACACGACTTTGCGTCACAAGCGGCACCCCCGTGCCGGGCTTCCCTGCCAGCCAAGCCGTCTCGTCAGCGTCCGACCACCTGGACAATCTGTCCACAGGAGAATGTACAGGCGGCAAACTGCCTGTTACGAGGTGAGATGAGGGCATCCTCATACACACAGGCTGGCGCCTCCGGGTGATGCGCGGACCTCCCCAGCGGGAGCACCCCTCACTGCGTGCTCACAGATGAGGTTTTGGAGTCTGCAGCTTTGGGAAACTAGGTCCTGAAGGGAAGCGGAACCACAATGGCCGCCTCGAACACCCCAACTGGGGACTCTAACGATTCATCAAAATAATGACACCTAGTGAGGCCTAGTGGAGGCAAAGTTAGCAGCACGCTCAGAAGACCTAGACATAACTCGGCATCTCGCATGTGCTGGTATTTCATATTGATGCAGGGTTCACGGTTAATCAGAGAAGTTAAGACTCATTTTGTCACAAGCACGACTCACACAACATACACCGTTAATGTTCTTGAGTTCTTAGAATCCATCCATTCTCTTAGGGTTAAAAAAAAAAAAAAGTCCCTCAAATCTAAATGTATGCTGTGTACTTTATCGGCTAAGTTTCAGTCCAGACTAAATTACTGTCATATTGTTTTTCATAGGCCCATACCCGTACAGAGAGCATCACGGTTTATATAGAACTTTCATAGCTATCAGATCACTACGTCCTTGACATCTGTCAGGATGGGCCCTGCTGCCTTCGTTCATTCACGTTTGAAGAAACCGAGCTCAGAGACGTCCCATGACTTGCCATGTTCACGGAGCTGGTAGGTTGCAAAGCTAGCATCATCTCCTTCTACTATTCCATGTTATATTGTCTGAACTCTATGTGGTTTTATTATCTTGCTTCTCTGAAGAACCACAATGTAATGAGTTAAGTTTTCTAGAAGTATTTAACCTAAATACAGAAGGAGCTAACTCATCACATCTGGAATCAAATCCTGGAATTCCCAGGGCTCACTGATCGCCCCAACACCAAAGCAACCCATCTACAGAAAACTCTATCCACAGCCAGTAGGAGCCAAGTACGATCCCTCCCTCTTCAAAAGAACGCACACTCCCTGACAACTCAACTACAAGCCCATTTATATTCTCACTGTCACACAGGCTGAACCTCTGAAGACACAGAAAAGCGGGTTGTACACCGGGCCTTCCGAGCCAAGGGAGACACGCCTGGGCCAACGTCCCAGCCTATGCTTCATTCCGGCAAGGGGCCATTGTGACTGCAGCTCTATGGCCAGACAGGACACCAGGGTTTAGCAACCTCTCCTACTGCTAAAGAATAATGCTCTTTGGGGACTTTCAGAGGCCAACTGCATAGGGAGAAGAGAAAGAAAAAAAATAAAATAGTGGGTAATCAGAAGTAGACTGAGGGTTGGGATGGGGAAGTAAATGAGACCAAGTATGGCAAGAACAATGACAAAAAAAAAAAAAAAAGAGGTGAAGATATGGAAGACCCACCCTGTCACTTACAGCCACTACTAAATAGCATTGGCATTTCCCAGTGTATGAATAGGTTTCCATTTAAAAAAACCAAAAAAAACAGACTAAGGAGGGTATACAGAAGTCAAAGACCATATTCTCCCTAAATTGAAACTGTTAGAACATGGGATGCATTTTCTGTGGAATACCTACCTACGAACATTCTATGGAACTACAATCTAGTAGACAAGCATGGAAAACACTGCCTCCAAACCCCTCCTTAAGCTTCCCATTCCCGTGGTACAGGAGTCCCTGGAGATTTATCCCTCAAACCAGATGGCTGTGGTCTACATGCAACCAGCCTCCCCAGCCCCCCAACCCTGGCTGCTTCCAAGGCACCAGCTCCAAGGACACTCTGGGGCAGTCACCCTCTGGTTATACCAAGGCTGTGCCAGGGGCTCACCTAAGACTGGAATCAGATTCGGTTTGAACAGGCCATGGGCGACATGTGGCCCTGCTTATGGGGATTTATAAAAATATAGACCTGTGACAGTAAAAATGAAAATATTTTAAAGACACCACTTTAACATTTTCATGTGTCACCTCCGCAATGTTCCATATGTTGCTGGTGGCCTTGGGGGCAAACTGTCAACCTTGGTAACACACCTGCCTGTCCCCAACACGCTCTCCTCGTGTCTTTCCGCTTCTCCTGCACCTGCATGTGGCCCCCAAGGGTTGCCTCCTATCACCGGCTGCCTGTCCGTCCTGGGCCAGCACGCAGGGGTATGCGGCCACATCCTGGGCCCAAACCAAGCTTTCTAGCTTTGGCTGCAAAGGGGTGCTGGGAAATGTGGTGACAAGGAAAGGAAGGACATCGGGGTCCCGATCTTCAGAGGAAGCGAGGCCCTCCCTGCCAGTTGGCCCAGAACCTACCTGACACTCCACATTGCAGTAAAATGCCTGCTTGCATCTTCCACATTTGGACAATCCTTCTTTCCTTAAAAACAGAAAGGGCACTGTAGTGGCGAGAGGCACAGAAATGTGGAGCTGCACATTTTAGCATGCAATAATAAAAGCCATCTGGTCGGAAAGCAGAGCCAAGATTCACCTTACCTTACTCTCCCACTGATAAAGTGGCATTTTCCCAAAGGAGATTTCTGACCACAATGAGTCCTCGAGTAGGAGTCAGTCAGTCAAACAGTACATGCACCAACGTTTCCCGACCCTGGCCGTGTGAAGGGCACCTTCCGAACTGACGAACGATGTGCTCCTTGACTCCTGAGCCTGCCCGGGGAAGCCAGACCCCCACCATCGCCTGCACTATTACTCAGTAGTTTGGGGGCGAGTCAAGGGCTCTTACGTCCTGATTTTCTCACCTGCCTAAGAGGGACAGAAAGACACAGAACCATCTGGGAAGTCTGACCTCCTACAGAGGACTGGAGGTCACCTGCACTGGAGGTCACTGCTGAAAACGCAGTGTGGGTGACAACCTTTATTATTTAGAGATGCACGGGAGGCGGAAGATGGAACTGAGGGTGTCGGTAATTCAAATGCTGCCCGGAAAGAGAAGTTTAAAAATAATGCAACCCAGCAAGCGGAGACATATTCTTGGATAAAAGATTTCCGGGTGTGATCGGTATACACTCCACCTTGCCGGTGTGATCCACTGAGTGATCCTTCTGCCTCTTTGTAATTAGGCCAGTACTCCCTGCCCACTGCCATATTACTAGTCCCCAGCTTCCGATCAAGGACAGGGACATCGTTGTTTCCCAACGGCTAGGTGCCAGCGCGTTTGTGGTGTTAGACAAGCCAAAGCGTTTTCAAAAACTGAGAAGCCTCTGCATTGCGCCTCAGGGGACAGAACCCTCCAGAAATTTCTTTGAGGCGTGGGCGATATTAAACCAGAGCACTGCCTTATGCCTGCCCACCGCAGCTTTCTGGCTTGTGGCAACGTCACGGCCACAAGGGGCACGCTCACCGCTGCCGGGGTGCGGCACTGCAGTGAAGCCACCTCCCCCCACACCGCCCACACCCCCCTGCAGACTCTGCCATACACACATAATCACGCTGCAGAGCCCTCCCCTGCTCCGCTCCTTGTCAGTGAGCGGCAGTCACCACACTACTCCCACGGCATCGAGACTGTTCCCAAAATGCTACTGTTGGAACTAAACAGACTGCCTTGCAGTTTTCATGACGGCGCTTGGATTCCAAGAAGCGGGCTGAAGAAATGTGTGGGAGAGAAACACATCTTGTGGTTGAGGCATAAATAAATATCCCAAGTTTGCACATCTCAGCTGGTTAAAAAGGAACTCACTGATTTAGCGGGGTGTGGAAAGTACCCCTCCCCCCAACCCAAGGTGCATCTGAAGGGACCCTGGCTCTGCCTTTGCATTGTGCAATGAAAGAGAAATGAGATGGATGGTCTCTGCTCTCCTGCATTTATAACATGGGGGGGTGGGGGGGTGGGGGGAGAAGATGCTTCTCAAAAACCACTGTGAAGTGACTTGTAAGCAAGTACTTAGTGATGGAGACCTTACAGAAATGCCATCGGGATGGAAGGCCAAGATGGACAAAGCCAGGGAGGGAACTTTGAAAATTCTTTCCAAGAAGACGTGTGTTTAGAAATGGATAATGGATGCCACCCCGTGGACATGTCCACCTGAAGCAGTCATTCATTGACACTTGCTTTTCCGGGGGAAGAGGTCACAGAACCTCTTTGAGAATCTGACTGAAGCTATTAATTTTCCCAATATCCTACCTTCTCCCCAACCACCCCCCCCAAAACGACAGAAAATTTTGTGAAATTTCAAAGGCTTTGAGCCACCATCCATGGACCCCTGAAGGGCCTCTGAAACTAGAGTTAAGGCCCCCTGATAACAAAAGATTAGAAAATTATCACAAAAATATCTTTATTAGCTCTAGACCAGATGAAAAAGCAAGATTATGTGGCTTTTTCTGCACAGAGGCCAGCAGTAAAGTAAATACAAAGCTAAGGTTTGTTTTTAGCCTTACGGTAACATCCCAAGGGAAAGAAAGGGGAACAAAGAGCTCTCGAGAGCTAGGGATGAACTCTAGTGGGATTGCATCCGAATAATAAAGGTCCCACAGGCCAGGCTTCATTCACCCCAGCCAGCCACCAAGTCTACAAGCCACACACAACAAGGGACAGGAAGAAAAGCCCAACTTTTAAGTGTTGGCAATCTGGCGTGCACTTTCCACTGTCTAAGGAGGTGGTTCTCAAAATGTGGTCTGTAGACTGCAGGGACCTCAGAGACTCTTTCAGGGAACCGGCGGGGTCAAAACTACTTTCAAAACAACACTACTGTCTCGCCACCTGCACTGCAGCAGGTGTGAGGTGTACAGGAGCCTGGAGGGTAAGACTTCCAGAGCCTTGGTCTGTCCAAGCATCCTTGTATTCTTGACTTCCACGTGCTCTGAGTGAGGGTGGGGGAGGGGAGCCCGTTTCACTTAAGAATGTCCCTGATGGGGGCGCCTGGGTGGCTCAGTCGGTTAAGCATCCAACTGTCGGATTCAGCTCAGGTCATGATCTTGTGGCTTCATGAGTTTGAGCCCCGCGCTGGGCTCTGTGCTGGCAGCATGGAGCCCGCTTGGGATTCTCCCTTTCCCCCTCTCTCTCGGCCCCTCCTGCACTCCTACTGTCTCTCTTTCTCTCAAAATAAATAAATACACTTAAAAAAAAAAAAAAGAATGTCCCTGATGAAGCAGCAACAAATAGTAATTTTGTTAAATCCCAACTCATGGGTATGTATCTTTTTGACATTCTGGGACCAAAGGGGACAAAGGCCTGAAGACTTCTGCTGCATCTTGAAGCAAGATGGCCATCTCAGGGAAAAGCACCCGGGTGGTCACTGGAATTGCAAAGTGAACTGGCCCCTTTCTTCCTGGCACATCATTTTTACTTGAAAGAACACCTGGAGACACACTGTGTGTGGTAGAGACTCGAGGATCTGCCAGACACATTATGGAAATGTCACTTCAAGGAACACATCTGAAAACAGGTGTTACCAATGATACAATTTGGACTTCTGAGCAAATACTAGAATTCTGGAAAATATGGATCTGCCACCCTGACCTTGACAGTCTCTCATCTGATGCGATTGGTGGGATATTAACAATTGTGATTTTTTTTTATATGGTTTGATGAAGTACATCTACTTTTAGAATGTCTACATAAGTCGGGGAACCATTCAAATGACATGTATGATATTTTAAAAGTCGCACATGGGACACCCGGGTGGCTCAGTCGGTTAAGCATCCAACTTCGGCTCAGGTCATGGTCTCACGGTCTGTGGGCGTGAGCCCCGCATCGGGCTATGTGCTGACAGCTCAGAGCCTGGAGCCTGTTGCAAATTCTGTCTCCCTCTCTCTCTGCCCCTCCCCTGTCTCCCTCTCTCTCTCTCTCTCTCTCTCTCTCTCTCTCTCTCTCTCTCAAATAAACATTAAAAAATTTAAAAGTCATGCATGACTAAAAGAATCATTCAAAGTGCAAGACCAAGGGATTTCAATGTAACACAGCATATAAGTCTCACTGATAAGGCTTCACATCGCACACTATGGGTCTAACCTTTAAGGCAAATTCACTTATCAAGTTTTACTGTTGAATCAAAAAAAAATATCCACAATTAACTGAAAAGGCTATTAAAATACTCCTCTCTGATTATGTATCTGTTTGAAGCCGGATTTTTTCCACACAGTTCAACCAAAACTACATAACATCACCGACCAAATTTTCAGAAGCACATTTGAGAATCCAGCCGTCTTCCGGAAATCCAAACATTAAAGAGATTTGTAAAACTGTGGGGTACCACCACTATTCTCATGGATGCTTTTGTTCCGTAAAATAGTTCTCATAAAAACACATCATGTTAGCAGTCATGGCTGTTGTCATTTTAAGTTGAATAAATACAATTTTGTTTTAATTTCAAATACGGTGAAATATTGATACACGTAATCCATAGAAACAAAAGCTCCTAGGAATTCTCAATTTTTCAGAGTATAGAGGGATCCTCAAGACCAAAAAACACGAAAACTGATCTAACTTGACAAGTCCATCAGCTCCATGAAAAAGACATTATTCCTTATTTTTGAAATGAAGTTAATGAGGACCCAAAGGTGAAATATCTAAGCCAATGTGATCGCTCAGCAAGGAGGTGCAGAACTAGAATTCCCACATAAAAGTACAAATTTTGTCTTCATTGTGTAAGAATATCCTTCCTTGAGTATTGTGGCCGTTATTCAGGAGGACATACTACACGAAGCAGCAGTGATCTACGTGTCTGGATAACCTCACAGTAATAACAAAACAAAAGTAAAGGCACTCTCTACTCTGGTCTGCATAGTGTCCCAGGTCCAATGCCACCCCATTCCTGCCACTTTGTTTCAAAGATGCAAGGGGGCGAATCCAGGATCAGTTTTCAAAATGAGATTTGGGGAGCGAGCACCCCCACAAAGAGGATTTCTCAGCCAACTGTGTGACACGGTAATCGGTTTCACTTAAAATGCAGTGGAATGAAATAATGATTAATTCTGTAGTTAGGCTGTGCAAAGAAAGTCCTCCCCTGTCGTTCAGTACGATACATCTAAGTGTTCCTCAGACATCCACAGGGCTGGTCCAAGCTGGATCGTGTCCTCTGGGAACCGGGTGACATAGTACTGTAGCCTCTCACAAACTACCAACCAGCTTTGCCTGGCTCCGGGGCAGATTTTACCGCATGTATGCCCGTAAGGCACCTGCTTGGTCATATGTGAATGCTCTTAACATACATCTTCCTGAGCCAGAATGCTTTCAGCATGGAGAAGGAGAAAAGCTAAACCAGTCACTGATGGTGAATAGCATGCAAATCTACTCTGATCTACTTTGGTATGAGCAACTTTAGATGAGGCGGGTGGCGGCAGGGAGAGGGAGATGTTTCCACTATCCAGATACATGCCTCAGTTCTTTCTGTGGCTAGGGAGAGATATAAACTTTTCCTAAGTCTAAGGGTTGAAACTCCAACTAAACTTTGCTGAGCTGGTACCCATATTGTGTGTGCATGTGCTTGAGAGAGTAAGGACACAGAGAGAGAGATTCTCTGAGTGTTTGACTATTGCTGACTGAGACGGTTAGCCCAAGAGAAACTTCATATGGGATATCCGTTTTCACGGTAGGAACATACAAGGCATTTGGAATAAACTCTGTTCCTACAGAAGACACAGCCATAAACCTTTCATTTGCAATGTAACCTGATCTGAATTGTCCAGGAGGTTTGGGGAAAGACTGCCAAAAAAAAAAAAAAAAAGAAAAAAAAAAGAAGAAGAAAGAGAAGAGAACACTCAACAAAAGACTAATAAAGGCCACTTGAAGGAATAAATTGAAATAACCCAAAAGGAATGGAACTCAAAGACAGTGAGGGTGAATCACTAATAACCTCTCACAGGGTCTCCAGCTCAGAGTGTGCACCCACCTGGGCCTGCGGTAGGACCCAACAATTCTCATTTGATTGGTCTGCACTGGGATTTTTAGAAAGCTCCCTAAGAGATTCTAATGAGCTTCCAGAAAACAGAACTGCCTGCTGAGGCCTTTGGTGATCCTTTCGGGCTGAGTGTTTTTTTGGGGTGCAGAATTTGCTGAATCGTGTTGAAGTAATTCTTCTCTGCAATGCAGATTGTTTGTGAAGTGACTCCTCTTAAGAATGAACGTTCCACACTGGATGTGTTGTTGGGTTGTTTAGCTCTGCTGATGATGAATGTTAAGGCAAGAATAAGGTGGCTGACACGGTATTTTCCAACTATGACAAGAAGGTATCTTAGAAGCCAGATGCAGGTTTTCAGAGAGAAGGCTGTGGCTTTTTCCCCACCTCTCCTGATTCCTGCCTTACAATTTAGGGTGAATATGGGGAGTTACTTCCCCAACTCTCTATCTCAAATCCCTTTCTCTTCCTGGTGCTGGAGGTGCTATGTGATCTCAGGCAAAGCATGAATCCTTTCCGAACCTTTCCCTCCCCTGTAAAGATCCAGTTTCTACCACGTAGGTTTGGTATGAAAATTAAGTGAGAAAACACAAGTGTACTACATCACACTTGTAAGTAGCCTCCGCTCTTTTTTCATTTTTTAAGTGGTCACTACTGAAAGACCTTCAGTACAATCTCATTCAGACTCACATTTGAGGATTTATGTTTCTAAAGTCTTTGTTTTATGGGCAAACATCTACCCTGCTGTGAACGGAAGGGCTCTTTGGACTTAAGAAATGATTCCATCCACAAAGGAGAGAGATGTCACAGGAAAGTGCAACTATCTGGTTATCAGCAACTAGAACAGAAAGTAGGCGACACGCTCCCGTCATTTTCTACTGGAGGAGACACACGCAGTGATTAATTTTCTTGCTTTTCAAATTTGGAAGCCACAAAGATCAACAAGTTAGACATGTAATTAACAACTCCGGCTAGTTAATGCGTTGCCGCAGGTGCTGTTGGTCTAGATAAAAAGGATTTGATCCTGTAAGCTCCCTACTTTCTGCCACTGAAATGAATGCTTCGTGGGTTTCACCATGAAAGAAAAGGATACCGGCATGGAGGAGGTTTGCAATAACAATTACTTTTAACTAACGGCGACAGAAGAAGTGACAAGTATGCTCTGTTGAACAGAGGCAGCCCCAGCCAAATGAAAAAGAGAAAAGGAAAAAAGCCCAGCGGCGCAATATAACTTCACCATGGGTTGAAATAAGACAATCAGAAACAAAGTTAAGCCTCCCACCCGGAGAGAGTGGTTACACTAGCAAATTTTTATTTGAGAGAAATAAAAATTGGGGGAATTGTGGGGGAGCCCTATTATCACCCTGGTCAGGGGACAAGGATAATACTAAGGCTACAGGTTTTTGTGTAATAGTGAAAGATGCTCCACGTATCACTTTAATCCACGATGTAACGGTGAAACGGACCCACGTGCAGCGGGGAGCTTCTTCCCGTGCTGAACCTTCCCCTCCGCACCGGGCTTTGTTCTGAGGCTTGTTAAAAGTTACAGCCCGGGGCCTCTTAGGGAAGCAGGAAATATTTAGGGCAGTGAAGTAGCAACTAATGTCGGTTTTCCCAACTACTGGAACAGGAGCCATGATTTACAAGGAGGACGCTGGGCTTGGTGGTCGGGGCAGTAAGTGGTTGGCCTTGTTATAAAATTCTGTCACGGGGCAAGATGCGGTGACACAGGTCAAAGGGCAGACATTTTTAGTTGTACGTTCTGGGGCTCTAACCTACAGCATGGTGACCACGGTCAATAATTCAGTACCATATACTTGGAAGTTGCTACAAATAGACCTTAAGCATTCTCACCACACACACAAAAGTGTGTGAGGCGATGTGTTCATTATCCTGATCTTAGTAATCATTCCACAATGTATATATCACATTGCCAAGTTGTCTCCTTTAAATATATACAATTACACTTATCAATTGTTCCTCAGTGAAGCTAACAGAATACTATCAACATGACTATACACATCACGGATGCGTTAAAGGTCAGCTCAGCGATGAAAAAAACGTGACGACACTGATTTAGGTTTTGTTGTAACGCAGGCTCTGGTGGAGAGGAAATGTGCCTTTGTCTTAGAAAGAAAAAAATTCATGAAGCTTATGGACAGAAGAGAGAAATATTCAGCCTAAGGAACAGGGAACATTAAACTATTATTTGCAGCCACTGGATGGTTCCTACCTTCCAACCTCACCTTGTAGACCCTTTAAAATCCCTAACGGTTAAACCTGCTCAGTGATGGCATCCAGGTATTTCCAAAACTTAACATTTCCATTTGGAAACGTTTTATATCCTAACTTCTATGCGAGATCTGAATGACACTTCCTTGCTACTTTGTCTTTCACTTCTCTGACTGGGATGTCAAAAGGAAAGAAACAACTAATGCCTTCCTTTTTACCTCCATTCTCTCATAAAGGCACTGACAATACATAACATTCACCGTTTCCTCCAGTGGTACAATAAATAATGGATGTTATCATTAGTGCCTTGTAATGAATACCAAGAACACTGGATTCCCCTACGACCGCCATGGCCCTACCTTCTACAACACCCAGGTGAGTAAACATCAAGAAAAAGGACAAAACCAAAGTCATTAAATTGACCTGTTTAAAAACTTGGAACCTTTCCTATTGCTCATGTCAACATTCTGGCCACAGAGTAAGAAAAAAAAAAAAAACAACATGTAAAAATACCTCCATAACCTAACGCTAAATGTAAATTCCAGAACAGAGGTCAGGCTCTCTGCAGCCAAGCATGAGAATTAACGCCTTGCACAAGAAACAGGTGACCTGTTTTGCATCTTACTTATAAGAAAATGCACCTTTTAAAACTGCTTACAGGAGAATTTTAATAGGTGACACTCTCTCACCCCTCTGGTTGTATTTTCCTATAGACAATAAAAAATGTGTTCAGTGAATGACTCCATCGTGGACTATACCTTGAGAACTCAAACTTATCAGCTACTGTTTGAACAGACTTAAGAGACGTTTTTCTTTCAATCCTTATTGATTCCATTTGTATTTCTGAATAAAAAAGGACATTTTTTATACTATAAAACTTTGTACATGAAGCAGTGAAGAATTAAGTTACTGTACTTTAGCCAAGTAAGCTCTAGTCCAAAAGTATTATTTTCTCTGTGTAAATATTGCACCAGGCTCTGGAGGAATGATATTTTTGTAAAAGTTGAGCTATTTGGGGACATAAGCCCTACCTTCATGCAAATGGTGGTAAATATAAATATCAGGCAAGATGATTCAGCATCCAAATGGCCTAAATGACACAGAATTGAGAGCAGGAAGCTACTTCTAGGACTGAACTCTTTAAGGACACAGAAGTTTGGGTACTTACAGAGAAAGTTGTGTTACTCAACTCTGAATCCCCAGGGTCAGAACACAATGCCTAGAATAGCAAAGTGCTAAAAAAAGAAAAAAATGTACATAGTAAACTACTGTAAATATAAAATAGTAACTCAATAAAATGAAGAGATCTGTGGGCTGAAGTATTTGAGGGGAGTTTCATAAAAAAGATACAGTTTGAGCTGGATCTCTCTTGAGGATGAACAGACTTAGGGTACAAGGCCTTGCCTGGCAAGGAGGCCCAGGACAGAGAAGGGAATAATGCAGAGAAAAGCACTTAAGGTTACAAATGGGCAAAAGGAAGGATGAAGGATGACACAGAGCCTTTGTGGGACACTGGAAAGAAACTATCCAGCCTGTGGTTAGGGTGTGAGCGGAAGAGCAGGGAGGGACAATGCTGGCTAGTGTGGGAAGGGCACTTAATATGGAGCACGGGAACAATCAAGATTTTGTCAAGAAAATAGGGATCAGAGTGCCTGGGTGGCTCGGTCAGTTAAGCCTCCAACTCTTGATTTTGGCTCAGGTCATGATCCTCAGTTCAAGCCCCGTGTCAGGCTCTGCACTGATAGTGATTCTCTCTCTGCCTCTCCCCCCCTCTCACTCTCTTGTGCGCGTGCTCTCTCTCAAAACAAATAAACTTAAGAAAATGGGGATCGATGAAGGCTTCTGTATTTGTAAGGATTCATTTCCAAGAATGAGCAGAGTTATATATTTCGAAAGGTGAAGAGGTCCGTCCAAAGAGCCACCAGTAAAATAAGTTGCAGAAATGAGACTATTCATTTAAAAGTTATTTCCAAAGGTAACACAGAGCCAGGCCTGGGGCTAAGAGCTGGGTCCGCACTCAGGAGCAAGTGTGCCCAAGGAAGTCTATATGAGGGGCCGTGGGAGCAAAGACGAAGGGAGCTACCCCAGCCTGAAGAAATCAGGATGCGCTTCTGGGAACCGGACGGTCAGACAAGCAAAGACAGACATCGAGGGAGAATCAGCATGACGCACGCATTTGTGGACGCATGTACATGCGTGTGTGCGTGCATATGTGTGTGCATGGGTACGTGTGTGTGTACCACCCCTGACAATTTGGGATTGCAGCAGTGAAACTAACCCTGCAGAGCAGGAGGGACTCAAACACCGCTCCCGATGCCTAGCCCCAGGGTCCCCAACAGGCAGCCTTGACCTCACTCACAGTGGAGTTCTATGGGCCCTTCTCTGAAGACACACAGAAAGAGAAGGTGGAGGTGAGCTTCCTGCCCTGCTCTGAACCTGGAAAGTACTTCGTAGCTGAATGTTTTAGAAGGCCTGGGCATGTGTGGAAAGGAATTAAAAATTAAGTAAAATAAGTAGGTTGTTTCTAAATTCTAACTTTGTGAACCTGAACCAGAAATGAACGTTTTTAAGGTGAAAGGACCTTAACGTTTTCCTTAAAGTGATGGTTAGAAAGATTTACTCAGGTGTATGAGCGGATTAAATTTCATTAACTTCCAAAAAATGTCTCCTCAAAGCTGCAGCTGTTTTAACACAATGTGGGGATGTTCCAATTCATTAGACCTGAGTATTGGATCAAAGCTTGCCCTTAGTTTGCAGAAGTCAGGAACTAGGGTGTGTGGTTAAAGCAGAACTGTCTTTATGACATATATGGATTATCAGTTTTCGACCAAATAAAACAAAGAAAAATACTCAACCCCCACACCGTACTGCCTTCAACCTGAAGGAATAGCCGCTGAAACCTCACACAAAGTTCAAGGCACCCTGGTTAGAATAAAGATGGAAAAAACAAAAAACAAAAAACCCTGCTACAATATAAGCTCCGTGGTGATAGGGACTTTTGTTCCTTTTCTTCACAGTTGCTTCCTAGGGACTTACAACCCAGCGAGTGCTCCAGAGAAATAAATACTTGTTGAATACATTAAAAATAAAATCCCTGATCTCAAGGAGTTTACCATCTGCTCATAATTAAATGTCTCTTACTGTTGAGGTCTGAAGGCCACGGGAGGCTATCCCTGTGAACAGATTTGTGCCACTGACGGACAAGAGCTGTTTCAGGTAGCACCCAGGAAAGGGCTTCCTATGCAAACATCCCCAAGGGTGAGAGAAATCAACAAAGCATGAGCCCAGAACCTACGTCCCTGAGGAGTCTTTCCTGGTACTCAAAGATTGGAGAGGAAAGGCTCTTCGTGTCCAAGGTCTCTTTATTTTGCCACGAAACGCAACATAACTCCTTTCAAGTGCCAGGATATGAAATCCTTGAGACTTTTGTTTGGCTCAGATGACAAAGTGTATCATGTTGGTCAGCCAGATTTTCTCTCCGCCTCTCTCCGCCAGGATAAGCCTGTGTCTTTAAGTGCTGGTGGGATATTCACTTGTCTGGTGAGTTGCCTTTATTTCGCCTCTTCTCCGTGGTGACTCCGGATGCCCTGAGCACTGACCCGCCCTGTCTATCATAGTGCACTTGTGGATACTATGATACCAGTGTGTGAGCTATCTTGGCAAGCATTCGGTTCAGATTCTAGGGACCAGAGACTTGCCAAAGCTAAGCGTTTACGAATTCTCAGACCCCCTTCCTGTAAAAGGGAATCCAATCTATTTTAATAACATGCATGCAATATCTCCACTCAGTCATCTGAAACCCTCCACTCAGTGTACAAGAATCACCAGATTTTATGTTAATAAATTGGCACAAGGAGCCTCCCTACTATTTTTAAACTTTTGATTGAAGGAGAATCTGAAACACAGCTGGATTCTCAGCGAATGCATGGACCAGAAAGATAAGTTGTTTCCTGAACCCTCAAGACTTTTTGGTATTATTTTCCTGCTAAATTGCATATTTCTGTCCTTCAGAGAAGTCTTGGAGGGATCTGATTTCCTTCTGTTCTATTGTGTTGGTGTGAACGCCTTTGCAATTGAAAAGGAGGCCTCTGAGGGTGGTAGGAACAGAGTCAGCAGAAGTTACACAAAGTGAGGTGTGTGGCTTTGTGACTGGTTAGAGCACCCGTGCTAATGAGGCCAAGGTCACAGGTTCAATCCCTGAAAAGGCAGTGACTTCAGTCAATTCGCTGCCAGAGCAATGCACCCCTAAACTACCAGATTTGCTAGAAATCCAAAGATGTGAAGTTGGGGATGTGGGTGGGAAAGGGGAGGCTGACAGAGAGGCTGACAATGTAAGTCCCCTGAGAGCGGACAGAAATCTCTAGTCCCAGAACTGGCTGCTCTCTGGGGACAAGAGGCCAGCACAGGCGGCCTCCCCCAGGGAACTGCTTGCTATAGACAACCAAGGAGCCGCCAGGCCAACCAGAAGAGGGCTCAAAGTCAGAATCTGGTCAAATACAACCAGGGTGCCCTGTTGTAGGCCTAGTTCCATGGAAACGATCACGACACACATATTCAAAGACTCCAGGCAAACCCAGAGAGGGGCTGTCTGTGAGAGGCGCAAGAAAATGAAAAATCAGTAACAGAGAGGAAATTCTTCGAAATCCCATAGGCCTTACACAGATCAGAGAAGCATGGCTGGAAGTGAGAAATGATTACCTCGCTCTACATCTGAGGTCTGAAAAAATAGGTGTGGGTGTGGCGATGGGGCGTGACTTCAGTTATCAATGACTCCAAGAACATAAAGAATATTTGTAATTATTGATTGCCTCCTTGGGGAAACAGAAATAAAGCGGCATTAAAATTGTAATGATTTTTTCCTTGTGTGGACAAGAAAAGGAAAGGGATAGTAACCTAAGGCAAAAGAGGTTAAGTCAAAAACACCAAAATAAAGGAGACGAGACGCCTGGCTGGATCAGTCAGTACAGCCTGTGGCTCTTGATCTTAGGGTTGCGAGTTCGAGCCTCTTACTTAAAAATAAGATCTTAAAAAAAACAGAAAACACTAAAATACAGTAGAAACCTTCTTTGCCGTTTAAGTTCTAAAACAGGCAACTTTGCTGCCTGGGTTCTCACCAGCTTGGAGTTCTTCTGAACACCAGCTCCTACCAAACTATAGCTCTGAGCCCTGGATCTTTCCAAAGAAATGTAAGACATGTCTTAGTGTTTTGTTAAAGAACTTTCTGACAGGGAGTGTGCAATCTGCTTGTGCTACACAAATACCATCCGGGGGCCTCCTAAATTTTATTTATTTTATTTCCAAATCTAACCAATTTAACTTTGCACACAGCAAAGTTCTGAACAACGACTGCGTTGAAGAAAAACAAAAGGGGTTATACTCTGATGCTGTCGGACCAGAGAGAAGAGAAACAAACTATTTATATGTAGGTATAAAGACTTAGGTAACAAACTCCTCTTAGCTCCAGCATAATATGTTTAAATATTCCAAACCCACAAAAGGACCAAAGCCTTGTGTTCTTTTTTATGTTTTATTATGTAATAATTGATACATTAAAAAAAAAAATAGATAGCGTTCATGCAAATTCAAAGGCACTGTAATAAAAATATCTCTGGGGGCGCCTGGGTGGCGCAGTCGGTTAAGCGTCCGACTTCAGCCAGGTCACGATCTCGCGGTCCGTGAGTTCGAGCCCCGCGTCGGGCTCTGGGCTGATGGCTCAGAGCCTGGAGCCTGTTTCCGATTCTGTGTCTCCCTCTCTCAGACCCTCGCCCGTTCATGCTCTGTCTCTCTCTGCCCCAAAAATAAATAAACGTTGAAAAAAAAATTAAAAAAAAAAAACCTCTCTGAACCCTGAACAACCTAAGATATAGATCAAAGATAGCTCCATCAATTTATTTGCTCAACTTTTAGAAACATTAGTTTGTCGAACTACCTATTAGGGGAAGGGGAAGCAAAAGAGGTAATAAAAAGCATTCACTCTAGAGAAAGTGTGCAGGGAGGAGCAACACAGGTCGACTCAGGCCAAAGGGAGTAAGGGAAGGAAGATCACACTTGGAAAAGGAAATCGTGGCTCAGACTGTGAAGAGCACAGAGCCTGGCCCTTTAGAAGACACTCAATACTAGGGGCGCCTGGGTGGCGCAGTCGGTTAAGCGTCCGACTTCAGCCAGGTCACGATCTCGCGGTCCGTGAGTTCGAGCCCCGCGTCGGGCTCTGGGCTGATGGCTCAGAGCCTGGAGCCTGTTTCCGATTCTGTGTCTCCCTCTCTCTCTGCCCCTCCCCCATTCATGCTCTGTCTCTCTCTGTCTCAAAAATAAATAAACGTTAAAAAAAATTAAAAAAAAAAAAAAGAAGACACTCAATAAACATCCGACCAAAAATATGTGAAATTCAAGGAAGCCATTTCACCTCTCGAACGCTCAGTTTTTTCCTACCTGCAGTGGAAGCCATCCTTGGGAGGATCAAAAGAAGAATGTATCTGGAAATGCTTTATGAGCTGCAAAGAACAGCATGACTTTAAGGAATGTCGTTTTATGGGATCTTCAGATAGTTTTTATTGAGAGGATTTTGTGCAATTGCTTTTGGGGAAGGAAAGGAATCAGATGCCGGTTTTAACTCGCCAGGGTTTGAATTTCACTTCAGCATATCCTGCTGCTGTTCTGTCCCTTTCATGTCAAATCATTTCCAAGCGTACAGGTTGGTCCCAGAGCCCCTAGAAGCTATAACAGGAATTATGCTCCCGCATATGAAAAATACGCGTGTGATGGCACTTGCCACATCTGAAATCATGCAACACTTGAAGGGCAGACAGGAGCAATGACAGGCTTGCTATGCAGAAAATTCTGTTTGTCTCCCTATCTCTTCTCAAATATTTGCTTCATCTCATGGTAAAAGACTATTAAAGCGTCTAAGCACTTTTAGAAAAAGCTCTTTAAAAAAAAAAAAGTTTACCTGTGTAGGTTCATTATATCATTTCCATTAGGTTTAGATTTTGAGAACCAGTGAAATCCATGATTACTCCGGGGGACCTGGGGCTCAGAACTGCCGTTCTTAGCTCTGGGTGATTGTGCCATCTGAAGGATGGCTCTGCTGGTCAACGATTTCCAGTTATTTCCTCCCTGGTGTCCCACCCCACCCCCCCAACCCCACCGTGATAAAAATGTCCCTGACGCCACAATATTTTATCATGCTGTGTAACAGCCAGCACAAGTGAGAGTGCCAGGCGGACTGTGACAGCTTACTCTGCTCTAGCCTAGCGCAATACTAGGAGCATGACTTCTCCTGTTCCTTCTAAGTTCACAGGCAGGCGTTCGTGGAAACATTGTAAACATACAGGAACCTGGTTGTTCAAAGACATTAAGTAATTCGCCTAAAGACAAAACATCAGGACGGGGGAAACCAGAACTCAAACCAAGCCAGTCTGGCACCAAAGTTTCTGCCTTGTTGGCTCTAAATAAATGAAAAACTTGAAATACTGTAATGTTGAAAGTGACAGCATAGCGTCTCCTTACCTGACATACAGATGGCTGGATTTGGTTTTATTTCATGTAACTTCTTAGAGGAAATCTGTTATCTGTATAGTTTAATCTTACTACCTATTTTTTTTTTTTTTAAAAAAAAACAACAACACTGGAGCAAAAGAGGAATTCTCTTTTAGAGCATGTGTCTATTTTTCATTCAGAAAGCAAGATAATTTGAGAACATCTGAAGTCATTTCTCCCCTTAGAGACCCTGTAATTCTCAGAGAATGTTCTCGGGGTGCCTGGGTGGCTCAGTCAGTTAAGCGTCTGACTTCGGCTCAGGTCATGATCTCATGGTTTCTGAGTTTAAGCTCCGCATTGGGCTGTGTGCTGACAGCTCAAAGCCTGGAGCCTGCTTCAAATTCTGTGTCTCCCTCTCTCTCTGCACATTCTCTCTCTCTCTCTCTCTCTCTCTCTCTCTCTCAAAAATAAATAAACATTAAAAATATATATACATATATATATATATATATATACATATATACATATATGTATGTGTATATTCTCAGAGAATGTTCTCAGAATCAACAGGATCACAGGAGCCCCCCGGAATGACTCCCCCTTCAGATGCACAGCTTCAGGGGCTCGGCCCCAGGGTTCTCTCAGAGAACCTAATCGTGTCTTAAGAAGGCAGCCTCAAGAGTTCTTGGCTCTTAATACTGATTAAAATCAACTCACTATTACTTTGACAGTCTGGTAAAACAATGGGTTAGGCAGGACGAACAGTGCTATGCAATAAAACCGTGAAGACACTTCCATCTCTACATCTGCCGAAACAGGACCTCTCGGTCACTGTTTTGCCCATGCAAGCATTTTAATTTTTAAAACCACTCTGAGTAAGCCAGGCATGACATAAATTCCCTGAAATGGGGTTCTAACAGCTTTACTGCAAGGAAGCTAAGTGGGCCTTCCTACTTTTCCTCATACTCAGAACGAACTGACAAAAAAGGCAACATTCTCACCCTTAAATGACCCAGGAACCAAGAAAATCAAAGATCAAGAGGGAGACCTCTTCCCACCTGAGGAACTGCAAAGAATGAATATTCAGATAGAACTGCGTTAGGGCAGATTTTTTTCTTTTTTGAGAAAAATAATATAAAGTGTTAAAATATGTCCTTGAATACCAAGTATGAAATATGACATAAAAATATCTGCCATAAACCGGGGGCCAATGGCCAAAATAAGTGTGTGTGTGTGTGTGTGTGTGTGTGTGTGTGTGTGTGTACATAAAATGTACCTAAGAGGTGTGATAGGGACAGCTCCCAAATGGGAAACATTTATATTTTTAGGAGCTGCCTTCTATCAGCTGAGGCAAGATACGCATCCCAAGTATCACCCACCAAACTGAGAAAATGTGATACAAGTTTAAAATTCACAGAAACATGGGGCGCCTGGGTGGCGCAGTCGGTTAAGCGTCCGACTTCAGCCAGGTCACGATCTCGCGGTCCGTGAGTTCGAGCCCCGCGTCAGGCTCTGGGCTGATGGCTCAGAGCCTGGAGCCTGTTTCCGATTCTGTGTCTCCCTCTCTCTCTGCCCCTCCCCCGTTCATGCTCTGTCTCTCTCTGTCCCAAAAATAAATAAACGTTGAAAAAAAAAAAAATTAAAAAAAAAAAAATTCACAGAAACAAATCTTTGAATTGGGCCAACACCAAGAAAAATCCCATTCGACTGTGGCCTGAGAAACTTCCCTTTACTTTTTCAATTTCTAGAACAAACTTATTCCTGCAGAAATCACTTATTTTCCTTCAACATAAGTGAAACCCGAATACAGCCTCCGGGGGCTCACTCATGTCAAGCAATATTGTTTATGCTAAACTTCTAGCACAAGCAAGGATGAGGAGTAGTTGTGTTTCTTGTCCCGAGGGGAGGGGGGGGGGCGCGGGGTGCAGAAGTAGCAGATTTTGCCCTGTATGTTTCAATAGTTGAGAATTCTGCTCCTACTCCCTTGAGGTACTGCAGAGACATATATGTGTTCCCTCTACTACAGCCGGACGGACGGAGCTGTTCCTCCACATAATCAAATAGTTGACAGCGGAAATGATGCTGAATCCGTGAGAATGCTCTAACCACGAATTCTAAACTAATTGAACTGAACAGAAATCAGAGTGGAACTCCAATTTCATAGGGATCAAGGTATCATCATTTCTTGTGTGTTACTTTAGTTGATTTCAAATGACTCCTTAGAGAGAAGAAATGAACTGTGGGTGTTGACAGAAGTTCACCAAAGCCAGAGAAGTGTGGCCGGAGTGGGGAATGGGGGCAGATGCAGTGGTACCGCCCCCAATGCAGGAGGCAGCCCTGGTCAGGGGTCAGGGGTCAGGGGTCGAAAGGCAACAGTTAATGACACTCACAAACGCTATTCAGAAAAAGGAAAAACAAAGCACACGCTCTGTCGCATAGGGCGGGGTGATGTGTGGAGCTGCATCTGACCATACATTAATGTTCTAAGGTTGGGGGTGTGGATAGTAGATACAGTTAGGACACTCACAGCTCAAGGGAAGCATCTCTCAGCTCTGCTTCTCCCGCTCCAAACCCAGAGGGATTTGATCTTTAATTCATTGGAGGAGTGCACCGGTAACTACGACCTGTGTACCTACTATGTGCCTGGCACTGTGATCTTCTCTCACAGGATGGACTCCAGGAATCACCAGGATCCCTGATGGAGGAAGCACCTTCTGTGCTGGGTGACCCCGCTTTGCTCCTGCCACTCCAGACACCCACACTGCTTCAGACTCCGAGCCACAGCGAGGCTCAGAAGATCAAGGGACCAGTCACAGCAGCCTTTTTAACTTTGGGAAAACCCAATGCTCACTTCACTCAAACGTTGCAAAGTGGTGCCATGACCCTTTAGCTCTTGACTCACCAATTCAAAGAGCCACATCACATACAGCCCTTAAGCTGCCCACGGCATGATTCTGCGTCTAGTGCCTTTCCAGGTCCCCCCAAGCGGAAGACAGTTCTGGCAGGGAGTCTGGGCAAGATTACTATAATATTTAGCCTTTGTCCCTTCTTTTGCTATGTCTTATCGTAGAATAAGGCACACAAGTCTGGGAGACTGGGGACTCCAGTGTATGTTGGACTTGAGACCTGTATTCAAAAGGTACCTGCAGGACCCCAGGTCAGCATAATCTAACCCAAGAACCTCCATTTCAAAGATGAAGAAACTGAGGTTCAAAGAAAGTAAAGCAGGATCCATTCTTCAGAGACAAGTGGAAGGTTGGGTACAAACTTACTTCAACGCCATGCTTCCTGTCTCTGGAATTTTACTGAGCACCTAACTAGTAGCAAATGGGCAGAACTGAAGAGAGCAGACTTCATTCCCCTAGCTAGAGGTGAGACTACGTGTACACAACCACGCTACCTCTCTGAGGATTAGTTTTCTCATCTGTAAAAGGGAGACAATGTGTTGGACTGGTGATTTCTCATGTACCTTTCACGTCTGAAACTGTCACAGGGCTTGAGATAGAATTATGTGTCGCGGTGTATGAATACGTATGTATGTGTACATACGTGAGTATATGTATACACGACATGCTACAATTAAATATCATTTCCAACCACACATTTTGCCTAATGCCCTCAGAGGCCATGTTTTCAAAATCCCAAACCAAGGTCAGGCACGTCCCATCAGTGCAGCCCTTCAGAATCTCGGGGCGTGCTCAGCACCCCCTCTGGCTTCTCTCCAAACACAAGCGTTGAGTGAGAAGGAAGAGGAGAGGCCGCGTACTGTACAAGAAATGTTAAGTGTCATTACGTTCCCGGGAGGAAACGGCCAAGTGTGCGGCAGGGCTGGGCTGTGGGGGACAGAACACACCGCAGGAAGCACACGTTAAAGGGGACAGACTGGCTGCTCGAACTCGCGGCCGGGCCGGCAATGCACCAAGAGCGCTGCGCGTGCCCGTGTTTGGAACAAGCCTGGCTCCGAGCCCACGTCTGAGGCCAGGACCCTGCACTCCCGCGCGCGCAACTCGGAAAAATGGGCCGTGCCGGGGGCGCGCGGCGGGCGCTTTGGCGGCTCGGTCCCAGCGCACGTGGCACGGCCGGCGCGGGCTGAAAGCGCGGCCGCCGCCCCAGCCGCCGGCGCTAGGACCCGGCGCGCCGCGCGCACTTCCTCCCGCCGCGGTCCGAGCCGCCGCCGCGGCGCCCCCGCCGCCCGCCCGGCCGCCCGCGCCGCCGCCCTACCTGGCGAAGCAGTACTCGCAGTGGTTGCCCCGCTCGTTGACCGTGAGCACGTAAGCGTAGGCCGGGCAGGAGAAGAGCAAGTCCCCCACGTGGAAGGGCCGCAGGGCCCGCAGCCCCCGGCCCTTGCCGGGGCTGCAGAAGCGCTCCAGGCCGCCGTCGCCCGCGGCCCTCATGCCGGCTGCGGGGCGGGGCTGGCGGGGCCGGCGCGGGGGGCACCCGGAGCGGCGGCTCCCCGCGAGCTGTTATTGGAGAAGCGTCACCCAGAGCCGCGGGGGGGTGGGGGGGCGGGGAGGGAAGCCGCCGGAGACGCGGCGGCGGCCACCGCTCCCCGGAAGGGACGCCGGCCCCGCCCGGCCCTCGCGCGCCCCCGGTGGGGGAGGAGGGGGACCGGACCGGCGGCCCCGCCCCGCTCGCCGGACCCTCGGCGGCCGCCCGGCACGCGCTCGGGACGCTTCCGGTGTGGCGGCGACCCGCGCCGCAGCCCGGGCGGCTCCTGGAAGCGGGGCGCGAGGCGTGTGCGTCTCCGCGGGCAGAGCGGACGCCGTCCCCTCTCCCGTGGGCGGTTGGGGTCGCCGCGGGCGGCGAGGTCCCAAGGCCTCCTCGGACAGTCAGCCTGGCCCACACGGTGACCAGCCCTTGGCATAAAGAAGGGGACAAAGGTGTTTTCTCAACCTTACGTAGTCTGTCCTTGTCAGAGACCCTGTAAGGAGTGATCCGGGAACACCGAAGAGAAACCACCGAGGAAGAGTGTGACTTGCTGAGGGCTAAAGGGTGCTCGCCCAAGGTTAAAGGCTTTTAAACCTCGTGAGGCTCTGAACCTTCCAGGGAGTCTCTTGAGTGTTCAGTGTGAACGTTTGCCCCTCTAGTGGAAGTTAATTACAGGAACAGGAGAGGCAATGCGCGGGTCAGCAGGGCTCACTGAGTCTCTGCATTCAAGACTTTCTCTTTGCAGAGAAAGCAGGAGATAACCTTGCCTTCAAGGAACTTAGACTCTTTTGGGGTCCAAAAGCCATGCTGTGGCCAGAACACTAGGCTAGAATTTGCAGCGGTTTTAATCGCTTCGACCACTCACTGTCATCTTAGAAAAGTCGGTTTGAGGGGCGCCTGGGTGGCGCAGTCGGTTAAGCGTCCGACTTCAGCCAGGTCACGATCTCGCGGTCCGTGAGTTCGAGCCCCGCGTCAGGCTCTGGGCTGATGGCTCAGAGCCTGGAGCCTGTTTCCGATTCTGTGTCTCCCTCTCTCTCTGCCCCTCCCCCGTTCATGCTCTGTCTCTCTCTGTCCCAAAAATAAATACACGTTGAAAAAAAATTAAAAAAAAAAAAAAAAGAAAGAAAAGTCGGTTTGGTTACGAATCCCAGAGAGGATTTGAAACATGCAAAGCTCATTGAACAGTACTTGGCACCTAAGTCCTATACACGTGCATGCTATTGGTATTACTCCTATGACAAGGGAGGATATAGTCTGTGTTCCACAAAGAGTTAAGGAAGGACTGAAATTGACGAGGAAGGACTGAAATTGACGTGCATGCGGTAAAAACTCTTGAAAGTGCTAAGGGAGAATTTAGCAGAAAACACTAATACTAAAAACTCAAGTTTGATCTCAAATTATGTTACATGTGTGAGTTCAGGATTAGTTTAGCAAAGGGAAAGATAAATACGATTTGGAATATGCCATAAGATCAAGAGAATTTTTAACCCCTCAATAAAATTCCTAAAAAAAGGAATAAGCCTCTAGTCCCCCTGTAAAGAAAAATACATTATGGACACTATTTCATTTATGCATTTGAAGAAGCATTCACTGAGTAGCCACCAGGATAGAAAGATGGACAAAATGTAGGCCTGAGTCTTTGCACTTGACACATTCACAACCCAATGACAATTACTGTTAGTATAATGGGCCAATTGTGCTAAGTGCCTCAAACACATTATCACACTTATTCCGTAACTGCAACAGCCCAATGAGTTAGGCATTAAGTCCCCCCTTTCCACAATTAGGAAACTAAGAATCATTTCCAAGGCCACACAGTAAGTGGCAGAATTTGGTTTCAAACTCAAGTAAGTCCGTATGTGAGACCCATGCTCTTAACCCAAATGTCCTTCTGCATACAAATATAGCTCACCAAGGAGTCTTGTTATGGCGGCTTGTGCTCAGTTTCCTGTGAGAACACAAGCAGTGAGTGACAAGCTCAGCCTGAGAAATGGGGGTTGACTCAGGGCCTGGGCCACATGCAAGGAACGCTTGAGCCTAAAAGGATGAATGAAACTTTACTAGCAAAGGAGCAGAGACGTTTTCTGGGCAGAGAGAAATGCACACAAGGACAGAGGGACTTGAAAGAACAGAATGTGTGTTGGGGCCCTGGGAGTGGTTCTGGGTGGAACACAAGTTCCCAAGGAGAAGCCAGGAGGGGAAACAGGAACAGGGGAAGGATGTCTTCTCGAGAGGTGAGTTTTGTTGACGTGCTGTGGAAAACGCAGAAAAATGTTTAAGCAGAGGGGTGCCAAGATCAGTCCAGCATTTAGACTGAGTTTTACTGGCACCTTGCAGATACGCTTTGAGAGGAGAGGACTAAACATAGGTCCACCATTTAAGGGAGCATTGATAGTATTTTAAACAGTTTTATTTTTTTAAGTTTATTTATTCTGAAGGAGAGAACATGTGCAGCAGGGGCAGAGAGAGAGGGAGAATCCCAGGCAAGCTGTGCACTGTCAGCACAGAGCCGGACGAAGGGCTCGAACTCACAAACCATGAGATCATAACCAAGTGGAAACCAAGAGTCAGACACTTAACCAAATGAGCCCCCAGGCACCTGGCATTTACAGTATTTTAAATGAAAGGCAATGAAAGCCAGAATCAAGGCATAGTATTAAGGAGAGGGGCAAAGGTGCAGAGGGTAATTCTAGTTTCTTGCTTAGTATGTGGCATTTTGGCAGGCAGATAACAGTGTGTTGGCTTTCTGTCTCTAGCCTGATCAGTCTTACAGGCTCAAGGCAGGAACCATAAATATCCTAGAATTTGGGGCCTAGAAGAGGCATTTTCTTACAAATGATGAAGATGAGGCCCTGTGAAGACAAATAGTCTGCCTAATAACCCAGTGGCAGAGTGGGCATGAGATTTCACAACATAATCATTCGGCAGTTAAATATTTATTACATGCTTACTCTATAAGTATGGAGTACTTATGGATAAGTTTTTGGGCTCTCCAGGTTTTTTAACATTATAATGCTCACTGGGTTCCAGCAATAGCGAGAAAGGCTGGTGACGTAATGATAACAGAAACTGACTTGTTCTCTGCCCTCACAGAGCTTTGTACCGTCTGGTGGGAGGAGAAGACAGCAATCAGTTAATCACACAAACAAATACAGTCGGTGGTCTTAAGTGCTACACCAGCGCTTGGGGGATTTGACCCAATCCGGTAAAGCTTTTCAGAGAGAGTAATGCTTGAGCTACAATCCAAAGGATGAATAGAACTTAAGAGGAGGAAGAAGGACACGCATTCTAAGCAGAGGGAACAGCGTGTGCAAAGTTCCAATTGGTAGGAGGAAGTATGATCCCTAGGAAAGACAGAGTGGAACAGAGCTAGAAGGAGTGTTGTTGGAGATGATTTTAGGAGGCAAATTGGTCCCGTTGGCCAGGCTACAGGAGTCTACTCTGGCCAGTAAAAGCTCTGACGGTTTCCAGACCACTCTGTTAAAGGAGCTTTATGCCAGTCACAGTACTTAAATCAATTCTGACAATTATGTTTTATTACAGATGGGTGTTACATGTACGTACATGAAAGAATTTTTTCCAAACCTTAGGAGTTTCTGATTACATGCCTTCTTAGGCAAATCTTGGATAAGTTTTTGGGCCCTCCAGTTTTTTTTAACATTCTGATCCTGTGGGGCTCCCGCCAACACAAAGATGAAAAAGGCTGGCACAAAAGTAAATAAACAATGACAATACAGTAAACAATTTATTGTTTTAAGGATTAATTGTACGAAGTAGCCTACTTTTTGCTTCTTTTATTGCAAGTGACTTTTTTTTTCTTTCATGGGGAAAGATTTCCAATGACTGAGAAAAACAATACCCTGGCTACTGAGCTGTCTTTCCAGGTGAGCAGTGGCTGGAACAGACTTATTCTTGTGGGTGAAGGTGACTGTGATTTAGGAACACTGGAAAAGAAACCGCCTCACTTCAGAAAAATGCTTGTGCTGAACTCAAGTGACTCAAGATGGGGAAATGGTCAGTTAAGCAATGGTCATGAATTTAGGAGCTTAAATTATGAGGAAAACTGTGTTTAAATAAACAGCCAGGCAATGGCAACAAACCAGGCGGGCAGCTTGATGACCGCACTCTTAGTGCAGCTCATACTTGTCAGTCTGGCACTCTGCGTGCTCAGATTCCGTGAAAGTCACCTTCCAGCTGCCAGGGCCCCTTCACCTTTTACCCTCCCCTCCTCCCCTTAGCTCAGAAGGAACAGGGTTTGAATGGAGTTTTTGGTTCCTTCGCCTCACTGTAGCTCGGAGGAAATGATCCAACGACAAAGGCCCTGTTTGCTTAATTTCCCTAACCTAGAAGCTGATCCAATTCGTGAGTAAATTATCTTTCCAACCACAGATTAGCACATGAAAGAAATAGCTCTGGCCTAGGGAAATAAAGCGTTCGCAAAGAAGGAATACCAAGGAACATGGATGGTGGGCCTTCACCCTGTACCGCCGTACCTATACGTGTATTTCACTTACTGATTACACGCTATGTACTTGCAGTGTGATGGAGCCTTGTCATACAAAGGCAACAACACTGACATCCGCACAATTATTGTAGGAGCCGAGTCATGGCATCCAAAGATAATTCTATCCTGATCCCTAGAGCCTGTGTTACCTTATATAGGATAAAAGCATCTCGTGGAATATACTAAATTGTTAAATGGAGGATCTTGAGATGACAAGATTAGGCTGGATTATCTAGGTGAGCCCTCCATGCCATCATTAGTGTCCTTCCAAGAGAGAGGCAGAGGAGATTTGACACAGATGGGAGGAAGCAGCAATGTTAGCGGGCAGGCAGGGACGGCAGTGATGTGGCCACGGTCTCAGGAATGCAGACAGCCACCAGAAGCTAGAAGATGCAAAGAACGGCTTTTTCCCTCTGAGCCTCCAGAAGGAGTGTGGTCCTGCTCACACCTGGCTTTCAGCCCAGTGATGCTGGTTTTCAGGACTCTAGCCTCCGGAACCATGACCCAATACATTTCTGTGGTTTTAAGCCATCTAGTTCATGGTAATTTGGTGCAGCTGCCATAGAAAATTCATGCAAGTTATAATACAATAAAAGGGGGGTTTTATTTAAGTAATGTCTGTACCCCACATGGGGCTTAAACTCATGACCCCAAGATCAAGAGTTGCCTGTTCTTCCAAGTGAGTCAGCTGGGCCCCCTCAATAAAAGTTTTAATAGAGTGAGGAACAAAGTACAGTAGAAAGGCTTTACAAAACACCTGACATTGTAGTTCCTTCTAGAAGGAAGACTAAAGGTTGACCGAAAGAAGGCCCCCAAAATAGGTTCAAGAACCGGAAGGTGTAAATTCACTGGGATGAGAGAGACTTGACCATCTGGGCAAATATTTTTCTTTTCTTTCCTAAAACTTTTATTTTTTTAAGTAATCTCTACACCCAATGTCAGGCTCAAACTCCCAACCCTGAGACCAAGAGTCACAGGCTCTACCGACTGAGCCAGCCAAAGTACCCCAAGTATTTTTCTTTTATTTAACATGAGATCATGACCTGAGCTGAAATCAAGAGTCACACTTGGGGCGCCTGGGTGGCGCAGTCGGTTAAGCGTCCGACTGCAGCCAGGTCACGATCTCACGATCTCACGGTCGGTGAGTTCGAGCCCTGCGTCAGGCTCTGGGCTGATGGCTCAGAGCCTGGAGCCTGTTTCTGATTCTGTGTCTCCCTCTCTCTCTGCCCCTCCCCCCTTCATGCTCTGTCTCTCTCTGTCCCAAAAAAAAAAAAAAAAAAAAAAAAAGAAAAAAAAATTTTTTTTAAAGAGTCACACTTAACTGACGGAGCCACCCAAGCTCCCACCCCCTCCACCCCCCCCCCCCCCCGGTGCACTTTTAAAATCTATTCCCATTTAATCCTCCTAATGACATTTTACAGAGGAGAATACTGAATCACTATAGTTAAATAACTTGTCCAAGTGAACAGTGGGGTTAGGACTCAAAGCCAGGCTATGTTGTGATGAGTCCATGGCGTGGACCAGTCCGGTACGCTACCCTTTTGGCCCAACTTACGGCCCCAGGTAGGAGGTATCCAGTGAAGCTGGGCCAGCAAGGTAAGCCCCATGATGTAGGGCTCCCTAAGGCCATGAGCATAGGAATTCGATGCGTTATATGGGTACTAGAAAGCCAGAGAGAAACATGGCTGGCATGATCTGATTGTTGCTTTAGAAAGGTCATCTTCATGACTGAATGTAGGATGAGTTCTAGGGGGCTGAGGGCAGAGAGAGAGAGAAGTAAGGAGTCTGATGCAGTAGATAGTCCAGAGGAGAGATGTTGCTGGCATGAACAAGGACAGTGACTGTGGTGATGAAGAAGAGGAATATGGATTTGAAGAACTTTTAATTTAGTAACCAGGACTTCATGATTAGGGTGTAAAGGCAACGGAGAAGGGGGAGTATAAGCCATGGAAAAATAGGTCCCATGATGGCCAACATCACCTCAATCCAGGCCGTCAAGTGCCTTTCCTCCCCTCTTCTGTCTTGCGTGTGTTCCACAAACAAGATTTTGTTACTTCTTCACTGTGTTTCTTGTTCAGTGTCCCTTCATTTCTATTTTTCTCCTAAGTTTATTTATTTATTTTGAGGGACGGAGAGGGACAGAGAGAGGGGGAGAGAGAATCCCAAGCAGGCTCCATGCTGCCAGTGCAGAGCATGATGTGGGGCTCAAACTCACAAACCGCGAGATCGTGACCTGAGCTGAAACCAAGAGTCTGATGCTCAACCAACTGAGCCACCCAGGTGCCTCCCATCATTTTTATTTTTATGCCACTCAGTTCATACGGCTTCATGCCTGGATTGCTGCAATGACAGTAATATTTTGAGATAGCCAGAGATCAGCCAGCCAGCTGTGAGATATTTGCTTCCATACCCTCACCGTTCCTCCCATTCGGCCAATAGTCCTGACTCAGAGAAGAGGTGATATTGCAGAATACAAGGGAGAGGGCTCTTGGGATTCAGGAGCTGAGGGTCTCAGGAGACTCAAGGTCCAATCATAGCGATTCGCAGATTCATGACAATATAGAGCAAGGAGTCACTCTGCCCAGAGAAGATTCTCCCGGACAAGGGTAGGGAGGAGAACTGGAAGGAAAGCAAGAGGAAAGTTGGGGAGCTCTTCTGAGAAAAGAACATGCACCTTAGTTTCCTTCCAGGCTAAATGCTGGAGGAGTAGGGTAACATAACAAAAAACCCCTTAGCATTCAGGGGACTCAGCACAGAGATAACCTATGTGCTAGTCTCACGTAGACCCAAGATTGCCCTGTGTACCAGAAATGGGTGTGTGGGAGAAAGACTCTCTGAGGTCTCCCAATGGGAAGCTGGAGAGTGGGTTCCCATATCCCTAAGAGGGGACCTCACGTAGACAAGTGAGCCATCCAAGGGAACCACTGTGGATGAGACCAAGGGACTACCCAGCAGAGACCTGTGCAGATCAGATGTTCCACCCCTGGCCAAACACTCCATGCATTAGCACCATGGTGCCACCCAAACAAGGCAACCCCAGGATACAGAGTAGGGTCTCCCCCTCTTCTGTGTGCCTGACTTACTGTTGTCAAATGTCTTGTCTTAAAATAATTGCTTTCATAATGAGACTTTCTGTCGAAGAACTCCCAGCTGCTCTTTATTGTACATCTCAACAAAGTCAAGCTCTTCTTTCTGGCTTTAAAAAACCAACCTCTGGCACGCCTGGGTGGCTCAGTGGTTCGGCCTCCCACTTCAGCTCAGATCATGATCTCACAGTCCGTGAGTTCAAGCCCCACATCGGGCTCTGTGCTGACAGCCTGGAGCCTGCTTCAGGTTCTGTCTCTCCCTCTCTCTCTCTCTGCCACTCCCCTGCTTGCATTCTGTCTCTCAAAAATAAAATAAAAACATTTAAAAAAATTACATAAATAAAGAATCCAGACATTCAAAAGCACCCATGTTGCAACAATGCTCGCAAGTGACAGTGCTGTGTTATCTCGCTGGCAGGCAAAGGTGTAGACCCAGAAATAAACCTCTGCTTCCAGGCTGAAGTGCAGCAAGACCATTCCTAACGCATCGTTTACAGTCCCAACAGCAGCATCTCAGCTACACTGCAGCATTTCTGCTAGAGGCAGAGTTATCCCAGAAGAAGAAACTATTAATATCAGTGGGAGGAGTAACCAAGTCAGAGAAAAGTACATAAATATTTCAGAGTGAGATTGATCAATTCTTAAACTACCAGCCGTATTTTCTTGTATTTGGGGGGAGAGGAAGGAAGGAAGGAAGGGAGGGAGGGAGGGAGGGAGGGAGGAAGAGCTTAAGCTGGCTTTGTCCTCATGATTCAGAAATATAATAGTTCTAACTAGATACTAAAAATTGAATAAAGAGACAACAAAGGTCCAGGGAAAGGATCCCTTACTGACGGATTTGGTTCTCATCTAGACTTGTAAGCTCTGTTCTTTACCTCTGGAACACCACATTTTTCCCCCATTTAAAAAAAAAAAAAAAAAAAAAACAGGACTAAATGTAAAAAAGTTTAGCTTGTATATTTCTATTTTTATTGAGAACTGTTAACTTTCTTGTTTAGGGGGAGGCAGTGTCATCTAGTTGACGAAACGAGGCGGGGTGGGTATAGAATTTTACCGTTGTTACCAATTGGCTGGTGACCTTTAGCCACTCACCCACTGATTTTATGTGAGGGCAGAGGAGTTTCACAAAAAGAAGAGATAAGGTGTGATATTTAAAGCCTTAAAGCTTTAGTCTACCTCTTTTATAGCTTTAATTTTTACAAAGAATTTGAATATGTCAGTATAGCTTATTTCTTTTTTAAGGCGGAAGAAAAATACAAGGGGAAAAAAAGTCCGTAGTATGAACTGAAGAACAATCCATGCAAAAGCTGAAACTTGTCAACTGTTATCATCTTAACTTTGAGTTATCCCAACACTTAAAAAAAATCTTTGGTTTGTTTTCTTTCCTAGTAAGGATTACTAGTGACATTAACCGTTTATTATTTGGGAGGTCTTGAAAATTTAAGGTAAATACAATCTATTTTCTTTAGCTGGAAAACAAATTGCTCGATACCAAACGAATTTACACAACAGTATCATTAAAGACAGAGACTTTAAAGAGACAAATAATATATTGAACTATTTCAGAAAGTACACACAAGACAAACACATATTTTATCTGAATATACTATAATGGCTACTTTTTTTTTCAACTTTTTTTTTTTTTTAAATTTTTGGGACAGAGAGAGACAGAGCATGAACGGGGGAGGTGCAGAGAGAGAGGGAGACACAGAATCGGAAACAGGCTCCAGGCTCTGAGCCATCAGCCCAGAGTCCGACGTGGGGCTCGAACTCACGGACCGCGAGATCGTGACCTGGCTGAAGTCAGACGCTTAACCGACTGCGCCACCCAGGCGCCCCTATAATGGCTACTTTTTAAGAAATTTTAAACATTCTGCCATTTATTTCACTGACATATTTTTGATAGTGGCTGATGAAATTTTCATTTTTTGCATGTGTTGCTTCCTGGGTTTCCTTCATCACAAGCTATAGCTTTGTCTTTTCTTTTTTTTAATTTCATTTTTCTATTTTTTTAAATTTACATCCAAATTAGTTAGCATACAGTGCAACAATGATTTCAGGAGTAGATGCCTTAGTGCCCCTTACCCATTTAGCCCATCCCCCCTCCCACAACCCCTCCAGTAACCCTCTGTTTGTTCTCCATTTTTATGAGTCTCTTGTGTTTTGTCCCCCTCCTGTTTTTATATTATTTTTGTTTCCCTTCCCTAATGTTCATCTGTTTTGTCTCTAAAAGTCCTCATATGAGTGAAGTCATATGATTTTTGTCTTTCTCTGACTAATTTCGCTTAACATAATACCCTCCAGTTCCATCCATGTAGTAGCAAATGGCAAGATTTCATTCTTTTTGATTGCCGAGTAATACTCCATTGTGTGTGTGTGTGTGTGTGTGTGTGTGTGTGTGTGTGTGTGTATGCCACATCCATTCATCCATCGATGGACATTTGAGCTCTTTCCATAGTTTGGCTATTGTTGATAGTGCTGCTATAAACATGGGGGTGGATGTGTCCCTTCAAAACAGCACACCTGTATCCCGTGGATAAATGCCTAGTAGTGCAATTGCTGGGTCGTAGGGTAGTTCTATTTTCAATTTTTTGAGGAACCTCCGTACTGTTTTCCAGAGTGGCCGCACCAGCTTGCACTCCCACCAACAACGCAAAAGAGATCCTCTTTCTCCGGATCCTCGCCAACAGCTGTAGTTGCCTGAGTTGTTCATGTTTGCCATTCTGACAGGTGTAAGCTGTCAGATTATGATTTTGATTTGTATTTCCCTGATGATGAGTGATGAGCATTTTTTCATGTGTCAGTTGGCCACCTGGATGCCTTCTTTGGAGAAGTGTCTATTCATGTCTTTTGCCCATTTCTTCACTGGATTATTTGTTTTTTGGGTGTTGAGTTTGATAAGTTCTTTATCAATTTTGGATACTAACCCTTTATCTGATATGTCATTTGCAAATATCTTCTCCCATTCCGTCAGATGCCTTTTAGTTTTGCTTATTGTTTCCTTCACTGTTTCCTTCACAGAAGCTTTTTATTTTGATGAGGTCCCAGTAATTCATTTTTGCTTTTGTTTCCCTTGCCTCCAGAGATGTGTTGAGTAAGCAGTTGCTGTGGCCAAGATCAAAGAGGTTTTTGCCTGCTTTCTCCTTGAGGATTTTGATGGCTTCCTGTCTTACATTGAGGTCTTTCATCCATTGAGTTTATTTTTGTATATGGTGTAAGAAAATGGTCCAGGTACATTCTTCTGTATGTCGATGTCCAGTTTTCCCAGCACCACTTGCTGAAGAGACTGTCTTTATTCCATTGGATATTCTTTCCTGCTTTGTCGAAGATTAGTTGGCCATACGTTTGTGAGTCCATTTCTGGGTTCTGCATTCTGTTCCATTGATCTGAGTGTCTGTTCTTGTGCCAGTACCATACTGTCTGGATGATTACAGCTTTGTAGTATAGCTTGAAGTCTGGGATTGTAATGCCTCCTGCTTTGGTTTTCTTTTTCAAGATTACTTTGGCTATTCGGGGTCTTTTCTGGTTCCATACAAATTTTAGGATTATTTGTTCTAGCTCTGTGAAGAATGCTGGTGTTACTTTGATAGGGATTGCATTGAATATGTAGATTGCTTTGGGTAGTATTGACATTTTAACAATATTTGTTCTTCCTATCCAGGAGCATGGAATCTTTTTCCATTTCTCGGTGTCTTCTTCGATTTCTTTCATAAGCTTTCTATAGTTTTCAGTGTATAGATTTTTCACCTCTGTGGTTAGATTTATTCCTAGGTATTTTATGGTTTTTTGTGCAACTGTAAATGGGATCGATTCCTTGATTTCTCTTTCTGTCACTTCATTGTTGGTGTATAGGAATGCAACCGATTTCTGTGCATTGATTTTATATCCTGCGACTTTGCTGAATTCATGAATCAATTCTAGCAGTTTGGTGGAATCTTTTGGGTTTTCTATATAGAGTATCATGTCATCTGCGAAGAGTGAAAGTTTGACCTCCTCCTGGGCGATTTGGATGCCTTTTATTTCTTTGTGTTGTCTGATTGCAGAGGCTAAGACTTCCAATACTATGTTGAATAACAGTGGCAAGAGTGCACATCCCTGTCTTGTTCCTGACCTTAGGGGGAAAGCTCTCAGTTTTTCCCCATTGAGGATGATATTAGCGTTGGGTCGTTCATATATGGCTCTTATGATCTCAAGGTATGCTCCCTCTATCCCTACTTTCTTGAGTGTTTTTATCAAGAAAGGATGCTGTATTTTGTCAAATGCTTTCTCTGCATCTATTGAGAGGATCATATGGTTCTTGTCCTTTGTTTTATTGATGTGATGAATCACGTTAATTGTTTGGTGGATATTGAACCAGCCCTGCATCCCAGGTATAAATCCTGCTTGGTCGTGGTGAATAATTTTTTCATGTATTGTTGGATCCGTTTGGCTAATATATTGTTGAGGATTTTTGCACCCATGTTCATCAGGGAAATTGGTCTATAGTTCTCCTTTTTAGTGGGGTCTCTGTCTGGTTTTGGAATCAAGGTAATGCTGACTTCATAGAAAGAGTTTGGAAGTTTTCCTTCCATTTCAATTTTTTGGAACAGTTTCAAGACAATAGGTGTTAATTCTTCCTTAAATGCTTGGTAGAATTCCCCTGGAAAGCCATCTGGCCCTGCACTCTTGTTTTTTGGCAGATTTTTTATTACTAATTCGATTTCCTTACTGGTTATGGGTCTGTTCAAATTTTCTATTTCTTCCTGTTTCAGTTTTGGTAGTGTATATGTTTCTAGGAATTTGTCCATTTCTTCCAGATTACCCATTTTATTGGCATATAATTACTCATAATATTCTCTTATTATTGTTTTTATTTCTGTTGTGCTGGTTGTGATCTCTTCTCTTTCATTCTTGATTTTATTTATTTGGGTCCTTTACTTTTTCTTTTTGATCAAACTGGCTAGTGGTCTATCAATTTTGTTAATTCTTTCAGAGAACCAGCTTCTGGTTTTATTGATCTGTTTTGTTTTGTTTTGTTTCGATAGCATTAATTTCTGCTCTAATGTTTATTATTTCCTGTCTTCTGCTGGTTTGGGGTTTTATTTGCTGTTCTTTTTCCAGCTCTTTAGGGCATAAGGTTAGGTTGTGTATCTGAGATCTTTCTTCCTTCTTTAGGAAGGCCTGGATTGCTATATACTTTACTCTTATGGCCACATTTGCTGCATCCCAGAGGGTTTGGGTTGTGGTGTTATCATTTTCATTGGTTTCCATATACTTTTTAATTTCCTCTTTAACTTCTTGTTAGCCCATTCATTCTTTATTAGGATGTTCTTCAGTCTCCAAGTATTTGTTACCTTTCCAAATTTTTCCCTGTGGTTGATTTTGAGTTTCATAGCATTGTGGTCTGAAAATATGCACGGTATGATCTCAATCTTTTTGTACTTACTTAGGGCTGATTTGTATCCCAGTATATGGTCTATTCTGGAGAATGTTCCATGTGCACTGGAGAAGAATGTATATTTTGCTGCTTTAGGGTGAAATGGTCTGAATATATCTCTTAAGTCCATCCGGTCCAGTGTGTCATTCAGAGCCATTGTTTCCTTGTTGATTTTTTGATTAGATGATCTGTCATTGCTGTGAGTGGGGTGTTGAAGTCTCCTATTATTATGCTATTACTATCGATGAGTTTCTTTATGTTTGTGATTAATTGATTTATATATTTGGGTGCTGCCACATTTGGTGCATGAATGTTTACAATTGTTAGGTCTTCTTGGTGGATAGACCCCTTGATTATGATATAATGCCCTTCTGCCTCTCTTGATACAGTCTTTATTTTAAAGTCTAGATTGTCTGATATAAGTATGGCTACTCCGGCTTTCTTTTGTTGTCCATTAGCATGATAGATGGTTCTCCATCCCCTTATTTTCAATCTGAAGGTGTCTTTAGGTCTAAAGTGGGTCTCTTGTAAACAGCGTATAGATGGATCTTGTTTTCTTATTCATTCTGTTACCCTGTTTCTTTTTTTTTTTTTTAATGTTTATTTATTTTTGAGACAGAGAAAGAGCATGAGCACGGGAGGGGCAGAGAGAGAGGCAGACACAGAATCCGAAGCAGGATCCAGACTCTGAGCCATCAGCACAGAGCCCGACGCGGGGCTCGAACCCACGAACTGTGAGATCATGACCTGAGCTGAAGTTGGATGCTTAACCGACGGAGCCACCCAGGCGCCCCTATTACCCTGTGTCTTTTGATTGGAGCATTGATTCCATTGACGTTTAGAGTGAGTACTGAAAGATATGAATTTATTGTCATTATGATGCTTGTAGAGTTGGAGTTTCTGGTGGTATTCTCTGGTCCTTTCTAATCTTTGTTGCTTCTGGTGTTTATATATATACCATTATTTATATATATGCTTATGGCATATGTATATATATGTATATATATATATATTTTTCATCTTTTCTCCCCTCAGAGAGTCCCCCTTAAAATTCCTTGCAGGGCTGGTTTAGTGATCACAAACTCCTTTAATTTTTGTTTGTCTGGGAAACTTTTTATCTCTCCTTCTATTTTGAAGGATAGCCTTGCTGGACAAAGAATTCTTGGCTGCATATTTTTCTGATTCAGCACATTGAATATATCCTGCCACTCCTTTCTGGCCTGCCAAGTTTCTGTGGATAGGTCTGCTCCAAACCTGATCTGTCTTCCCTTGTAGGTTAGGGACTTTTTTTCCCTTGCTGCTTTCATGATTCTCTCCTTGCCTGAGTATTTTCTGAATTTGACTGTGATATGCCTTGTTGATGGTTGGTTTTTGTGGAATCTAATGGGGGTCCTCTGTGCTTCCTGGATTTTGATGTCTGTGTCTTTCCCCAGGTTAGGAAAGTTTTCCACTATGATTTGCTCACATAGCCCTTCTACCCCTTTTTTCTCTCTCTTCATCTTCTGGGACCTCTATGATTCTGATGTTGTTCCTTTTTAATGAGTCATTGATTTCTCTAATTCTTAAATCGTGCTCTTTTGCCGTAATGCTCCTCTTTTTTTCTGCTTCATTATTCTCTATAAGTTTGTCCTCTATCTCGCAGATTCTCTCTTCTGCCTCATCCATCCTTGCTGCCGCTACATCCATCTGTGATTGCAGCTCAGTTATAGCATTTTTAATTTCATCCTGACTAGTTTTTACTTCTTTTATCTCTGCAGAAAGGGATTCCAATCTATTTTCGTCTCCGGCTAGTATTCTTATTATCGTGATTCTAAATTCTGGTTCAGACATCTTGCTTGTATCTGTATTGGTTAAATCCCTGGCTGTCATTTCTTAGTGCTCTTTCTTTTGGGGTTAATTCCTTCACTTTGTCATTTTGAAGGGAGAAAAGGAATTAAAGAGATAGAAAAATTAAAATTAAAAAATTAAAATTAAAGAAATATCAAATTAAAAATTAAACACACACACACACACACACACACACACACAAATCAAATAGATGCTAGATCCTAGGTGTGTTTTCGCCTGAGTGTTGAAAGTGGTTTGACAGATTAGAGAAAAAAAAGGGGCCGGGGGAAAAAAGGAAATCGTTTGAGAATTTGAAAAAATGAGTACACTGAAGTAGACTAAAATGAGATGATGGAGGTAAAATAGAATTTGAAAAAATATACATAAAAGTAAAGAATATAGTAGAAAAAAATTAAGGAAAAATATTTTTAATAAAAATTGAAAATAAATACGAATTTCTTCTTTTTCTGTATTCAAGAAAAAAGAAAGAAAGAAAAAGGATAAAAAAAAGAAATCATTTGAAAATTTGACAAAGTGAATACACTGTAGTAGACTAAAATAAAATGATGGAAGTAAAATAGAATTTGAAAAAAGTTACATAAAAGCAAAAAACATAGTAAAAAATTAAATAAAAATATTTTTAATAGAAATTGAAAGTAAAAATGAAGTTTTTCTCTTTCTGCATTCAAGAAAAAGAAAAGAAACAAAAAAGAGAAAAAAGAAAAAGAAAAAAAGGAAATTGTTTGAAAATTTGAAAAGATGAATACACTGAAGTAGACTAAAATAAAATGATGGAAGTAAAATGGAATTTGAAAAAATTTACACAAAAGTGAAAACTAGAGTAATAAAACTTAAAGAAAATTATTTTTAATAAAGATTGAAAATAAAAATGAATTTTTTTTCTCTTTCTGTATTTGAGAAAAAGTGTAAAAGAGAAAAAGAAAAAAAAAGAAAATTGAATAGATGAACCTGCTAATAGATTGAAGTAGGCGTGAAATTACTTCGTTTTCCCCTAGAAGTCAGTCTATGTAGCGCTTTATAGTCCATAAACTAAGCCGACGGTGAGACTTGTGTTCTTGAAGAGTGAAGTTAGCCAAGTTGGGCAGGGCTCAGTGTAACAGCTCCGCTCTCCACTAGATGGCGCTGCTAGCTTACTGGGGTGGATTCTCGCAGTGCTCATAGATGCATATGCGCATGTGCGGAAGCAGTGAAAGTGGCGCCACCCAGCTACCCAGTCTGTTCTCCCGGATCAGCAATCACGCATCCATCCTCTGTCTTCAGCTTTCCTCCACTCCCAGCTCTTTCACTCTCCGTGACCAGGCCCCAGGCAGCACCTCTCTCCCGAGTTCCGTCTCAGATGTGGCTGTTTTCCCCAGCCCCTTACTTCTGAAGGACTGCGGCTTTGACCCGTTCCGCCCCTCTGCAGGAGGGTCTCATGGAGCAATGGCCGAATGAGCAATGACCGAATGTCGGCTGCACCCAGGAATGCTTGCTGGACCCTGCTGCTGCCGGTGCCCCGAGACTGTGGCCAGGTGCCAGCCGGCCCCAGAAAAAGTTCACGAGATAGTGTAGCAGCAGTTTTCAGGGATTCTGGAAAATCACAACACACATCTGGCACCAGGCTTGACCCTTAAGGACCTTGCCCCAGCACCCGCGAATGTGGCTGCCTCTGGGGTCTGCTGGGACCAGGTGGCCTCAACAGTCTCTACCAAATGTCCTTCCATCAATGGAACCGCTTTTCCCTGTGTGGCCCGAGAACCTCCCGGACCTCACTCTGCTCCTGGGGATTCGCCCTTCCCACCAGAGCACCGCCAGGTATGGAGCAGCGGAGTTGCAGCCTTTGCGCTCCCCCTTGTTAACAGTCTTATTGGAATTGAAACCCTCTCCTTTCTCCTTTCTCCCTTTTTAGTTTAGTCCCTGTGGCTGTTTCCAATTTTTCACTTTCTCTCCGGTTGCTTTTGGGGAGGGGTGCTTTTCCCATATTCTCCACACCCCCAGTCTCCATCCTCTCTCCGCCAGCAAAAGCGGTTCCCTATCCTCAGTGGCTTCTCGGTCCCCAAATTCACCTCTCTGCACCGCGGACCTGCTGAATTCTGTGGTTCAGGTTGTGCAGTTTGTTGTGTTAATCCTCCCATCAGTTTTCTAGGTGTGTAGGATGGTTTAGTGTTGGTCTGGCTGTATTTCATGGATGCGAGACACACAAAAAACTTAAATGCTGTTCCGCCATCTTGGCTCCTCCTGTCTTTTCTCACCTTTAGGATTTTGTAGATGAAAATCAGAGAAATTGAAAACTGAAAAAAAAAAAAGAATAGATGAAGTGGAGTAAATCGAAGTGATTAAAAGTAGTTCTTGGGGTCAAAGGACAAACAAACAAAAGGGCTTGTGCATCTTTTTGTTGTTCATTCACTGATTTAACACTGTAAACCACCCTCTGGGGTACTACAGAGGAGCCAAAGTAGATGAGACCCACATCTCGAACTCCAGGGATTTAGTGTTGCAAAGAAGAAACATGACATACATTTAGGAAGCTGGAACTCTCCAGGAGAATGGAAGCTTCATAAGGGCAAGGTATTTTGTCTCTTTGGCTCCTTACTATAGCCTCAGGGAGTGTCTTCCACAAAGCAGGTACTCGAGAAATAGTGGTCGGATGAATGGATAAAACACAGTAGAGTGTTGAGCCATTTAAGAAGTGTAAAAAAAAAAAGTGAAATTGGTAAGAGGAGGAGCAGGTAACTTCCAGCATCTTTGAAATTATGGACGTAACTTGTAGGTAAGTATGTTGACAGCCCATGAACAGAATCTCCTGTGTGCGCTGCTGTTGTTTTTCAAATCCATCACCTGCTCCGTCAACCTCTTCAAGTAAGACCACGAACACAGCAAGTAATGAACATGTTACTTAAACATGCTGGGCCTCAGCGAAGTGAGGAAGTTAGACTACATGAGGGTTTGTGGGGGCAAATACGCAAGATCCTTTTAAATGTCAGAATGGTTAAATGTGTACACTATCCCATCAAACCTCTGATTGGATAGATATTCTACCGCCCAGAGTAGAAGACCCAAGGAGAAAATACTAAGGTGGTTAAGAGTAGAGGTGCTTTGCCAATACGATGAAAATTGTGAAGATAAGACACGAATGACTGAATTTTAGGAAACAGTGGAAGGGAGAGAGGATCAAAGTCTTTTGGGTTTTACTGTCTTATTATTTAAATTAACTTCAACCAAAAGAATTGCCTTTGCCCAACCTAAACAACGTTGAGCCTAACTCATGTTCCTAAATCCTCTGAATGTTTCTCAATATCCTTCTGAATAGTTGACTAAAAATACCAGTTTGTTTTGGGGTGTTTTTGCAGGGACCTCTTTGCTAGGTGACTGTGACTTTTACAAAGGGGTGCTGGTGCCTGCCAAAGTTTGGCCAGTCTGCAGCAAAATAAGAGGAATCCAAACAATGCAAGATCTATATTTGTAAAGCCACACTGACTCATTTGAAAGGACTTTAAAGAAAAACAAAAACTTGAGATTAGAACCTTTATGGTTAGAATATTTTTTTCTTCTTAAATGTTGGAGGCCAAAGATGGTATTCCTTTTAATGTTCTGGAGAAAATAAAAATTGTCATCCTCTGTGGATCCCACCACCTTTTAAATAAATTGTACTATTTTCTGAAATTTAAAGGCACAGATGTTAAGAATGGCATTAGAGTGTCATTGCACAGACTAGTTGGTTTTATTCCTTAATGCAGATTGTGGAGTCTTCAAATAACCTTATTATGCTAAGTATTCAGGATCATGACACCTTGGTTTCCTTTATTTCTTGGTCTTAGACACTGATGCCTCTCAGCGTCATTTAATACACCAGACTACTATGGAACAAGAAACAGAAGGCTGCATGCAATTGAAACTATCATTTCTTTAAAGGCGTCTAAAAAATTCATTTCTGGTCTTACCACAATTCATTATTTTTGGAAAAGAGACAAGGCATCTTTGATGACAGTGTTAATAACATTACTGTTTTAAGCAAACATTTACCGATGTAGTTTTATGGAATCCCATAAATGACTTATTTATGTTACATAGAGTACTAAGGAAACAACTATGGAAAAACATTATAAGATCACTGATTTTATTGCTCTATAAGCAATGTATATTAACTTTATGAAACTTCGAAAACACATATAAACCCAGAGATTACTAGTGTAAAGTTTTTATTGTAGTCATTCAACACCTTTCTTTAGCAACATAGAAATCTTTTACAATAAAAATTGGATTATATTGTACATGCTGTTTTATAACCTGCATTTTCCATCCTAAAAATATGTTGTAAATCTATTTCCATAGCATTAAATGTTTTTCTACATCATTTTAATGACTTCATACTGTGATATTTTATAATGTACTATCATCTAATTAACAAGTTCCTTGTTAGGTACTGTTTGTTGTTGTTGTTGTTGTTGTTGTTGTTGTTTTTCCCGTTGTTGAAATGAACATCGTTGCTAAATTAAATCTTGTTTTACATTCTTGAGTAATTCATTGGGCTAGATTCTAAAAGTAGACTCGTCGGGTTAAGTGTACACAAATTTATAAAACTTTTCATATATAGCGTGGAACTGACATAAAAATGTGTGTTTATTTATTTGCTTAATTTATTACAATATTTACAGTCCATGAGGAAGATAGAAAAATAATCTAATTCATTGCATAACACTCCTTGCACTTCATTTAATTTCCAAAAAAACTCATTACAGCCAAAATGAGACTTCTTAGACTAAGTTGTCAAACTTTGACTAAAGGGATCCTGCAGATCATTTGGCTTAAAAGCTTTATGCGAGAGCTGAGGGAACTGAGCTGAAGTTATAACGTGTCCTGTTCACAGTTCAGCCTAACAAGGAATGGAGCCAACTCAGTCCTGGATCCAGATGCTCTTTTTTCCTCCCAAGACCCTCGAGAGAAGAGCAAGTCATTCTTCTTTAGATAGTCAGCACAGAATTGACGTGTCTCTGAGCTTTCTGGAATTGCTCTGCGGTCTTTCGTTGTACCGTAATTTCTTTCACTATCACCTAGTTGATGGACATGAGGATTGCCTGGAGTTATTAACTAGTTTAAACAATGTGGCAATAAACAATCTTTTAAATAGCTGTTTAAATATGTCTAACAAATATAAATTGCTTTTCTTTGGGGAAATGTTACATGTTGTATTATTTCCTGGAGATTCACGATGCAAATTTACGGACTAAACAAATATTTATTGAACACCGACCAGCTGTGCTACATGCTGGGAGTAACATTAAAGGCTCTGAAAATTCTTACAGTAACAAAATCTTTTAAATTTTAAAATTAAAAATTTCCCAACCTTTTTTTTTTTTTAAATCATAGCACCCTTCTCTACCCCCCCCCCCCCTTTAAAAAACTGAACATCTTGGGGCGCCTGGGTGGCTCAGTCTGTTAGGTGTCGGACTTCGACTCAGGTCATGATCTCACGGTTCCTGGATTTGGGCCCCGCGTCAGGCTCTGTGCTGACAGCTCGGAGCCTGGAGCCTGCTTTGGATTCTGTGTGTTTCTCTCTCCCTACCCCTCCCCCACTCATGCTGTCTCACTCTCTCTCTCTCTCTCTCTCTCTCTCTCTCTCTCAAAAATAAATAAACATTAAAAAAAATTAAAAAAAACTGAACATCTGCTAGTATTGTACTAGTCCTTTCTGGAGCAGAATTTGGAAAATGCTATCTGGTATCAGTCTTGTTGAAAACTACTAATTACCTAGTTGTTACTTTTGTAGGGATTCCAAAAAATCTTGGGAATTATTTAGAGGAAACATGTTTTAGGCATTTCAGAAGACTATATCTTTGATCTATGTTGCCAGATTAACTTCCAGGATGGGACGTATTTGGATATGAATATTTTAGTGCGACAGTTTTACTTTATTTTATTTATTTAAAAAAATTTTGAGTTTATTTATTTTGACTGAGAGAGAGAGAGAGTGGGGGAGGGGCAGAGAGAGAGGGAGACAGAGAGAATCCCAGGCAGGCTTTGCACTGTCAGCACAGAGCATGATGCAGGGCTCAAATTCACGAACCATGAGATCATGACTTGAGCCAAAGTCAGATTCTTAACCAACAGAGCCCCGGGTGCCCCTACTTTATTTTATTTTTAAATTAGTGTTCATATAATTAGGACAAAAGGAAGACTCGAACATGAAACGAGAATGTGGGATATAAAATAGTTTGGGCTCAGCAATGGGTTTATTCGGGGAGAAGGGTGAATTTGCATGGAGAAGAAACAGACTGAGGAGGAGTGAGACAGAGATGAAATTATTAACAGGAATTAAAACTGGAGGTTTCAAAGATTCTATAGCAACATGGGAAAGAATTAAAAAATATTTGGTAGAAAAAGAAGGATACAAAATCCTATTCACAATATGTAAAAACCAATTAGGAAAAAAAAACAGGGGTGGGGTGAGAATCCAACAAAATAATAGTGTTTGGGTTGGGGTGCTATTTTCCCCCTCATCTCTAATTGTCGTTTTCATTTTTATTTTTAAAATATATGACAAAATTGAAAAGGAAAAAAATACTAAAGGATCAGACAAAATTAGAAGAGAGGCTTATGGAGGAGGAGGAAGGTAGTGGTTGAGTCGAACAAAGGCAACAAATAGATTAAAAGTGAATAAGGGTAGAAGAGAGAACATTCAATTTGTCCTGGAGGAGATCATTAATGACTCAAGTGCTGTGAAGTGGACAAAAGCCAGTCTGTAGTGGGGTCAGATGAGAGAACCAGACAAGAATAATTTTTTTTTAGGACCTAAGATCATAATAATTCACGTAGAGGTTCCCCCCAGCCACTGTTACTTTAGTTCAGGTTTTATCATGTTGGGATTTTGCCTATATCGGTTTTTTTCCAGGAGCTGATAAATGAAAACCTTAAAAAAAAGAAATCCTATGAGTAAGTTTCTTTGCCCTTATATTTGAACTGAATAATAAAGAAATGGTAAATTCTCTTTCAGAGCTGTGCTAGAAATGCTACCATATAGAAGTCTTAATAATATACTCTGTGCATGCCATTTAAAAACAGAAGAACTTGGTCGCCCAAGGTCATTTCAGATGCCTTTTTTCCTAAGTGATTTGTGTATATTTTATCCATAAAAGACAAATTATTATGAAAGGATATGAAATATAGGTTTAAGGAACTCAAAGAACAAAGTGCATTCTTTGCTCTTTGAATTTCTTAAAATTAAGTTCTTAAGACTCCCGCTGCTTACCTTCAAACAAGCAACCTTGAAACTACTCCATGAAACCCAGTGAAAGGACGAACCAAAGAGTTTTCACTTATAAAAAAATATAGCACATGGGAGAGAGGACGTTCAAGTCTTCCAGTATCCATACTTATTAACTAAATTGAATGCCTGTGGCGGGTCTCATGGGAGCACACAGTGGCAGCCTCTTTATATTACAACTCAGCCAGAAGCATTTATTCCCTTGTAATTAAGGCCAAGGGTGCAACCAGTGATGCGAATGGAAGCAATTATGTGGATTATTCCGCTCCCTCAACATTTCTCAAGAGTTTGTATGTTTGTGGCTTTATGTGAGTCTGAAGTCCCTGTATAGTCCCCGGGTTATCCTTGGTTCTGCAGGCCAACCTCAGGTCATAACCACAGCTAATATTTACGTAGCACTTATATGCTAGACGCTGTTCTAGGTGCTTTTGATACAATAGCTTCGTCCATTCTTTCAAAACTCTGGGGTGGGGGGCAGCTAAATGTGAAGTCCTAGTTCTCCAGAAGCAGATACTGAGATGAGGTTCCAACGCAAGGAAGTCATCCCTGAGTTGGTCGTAGGAAAGACCAGTAAGGGGTGATGGAAGGAGGGCAGGAAAAGGGAGTTGAGCCAAGCAAGGGCACATCTCAGGCCAAGGCCCTCCCAGCGTAGCTTCAGTTGGTTCTGAAGGGAAACCCTATAGGCTAGGAAGGGAAGCTTAGCTTCCCTCCTGCTGCCCAGTCTTTGGGTAACAGCCCACATGGGTGGCAAGGAATGTGTGTGTGTGTGTGTGTGTGTGTGTGTGTGTGTGTGTGTGTGTGTAGGGGGTGGGGGTGGAATCTAGGAAAGAAGAGCATCAGGTGCTTATTGAAGGGGGTGGGACAGAAACACCGACAGGTGTCCGCTATAGGTGGGGTCTGTTATCTCCACCGGATCTTGGCCAAGGTCTCAAAGCTTGTAAGTAGAATATCTGGAATCTGAAAGCCTGCAGTTTGATTCCAGAAGCCATGGGCTTAAACCCCCATGCCGGGTGGGCAAGATCGTATCTTCACAGCGCGCCGCTGTCTTATCAATACATTTTTGAACGTTTTCACAATGGACTGTGTATCATAAAATATTTTGAATTTATTGGGCTTCTAAAAATGCTGGAAGTATGTCTGAGGAGGAATCTATTAGTAATTCATTGAACTAAGTTTCAGATGCCCAAGCCCCCAAGCCTAAGTTCAGCTCAGAGAACAGACTAAAAACATTAGATACTTGGTTTACCTCAAGGAATGTGCTACTCCCAAAGCACCCTTCCAGTGGAATCTGTCCAGTTCTCATGAACTACGTCAAAAGTGATTCCACAAATCTTTCTCCGCAAGGCATATTCACGCAGATCCTGTTTCACATTAAGATGATGTCAGTTTATATTGCTGACCTGATCTGATATCTACTTATCGCCCTCTTAATTGTTTTTGGATGTTTAAAATGTTTTATTTTTATTCATTTTTTTGAAGTTTATTTATTATGAGAGAGAGAGAGAGAGCTTGCACGAGCAAGGGAGGGGCAGAGGGAGAGGGAGAGAGAGAGACTCCCAAGCAGGCTCCGTGCTGTTAGTGCAGAGCCTGATGTGGGGCTCAATCCCACAAACTGTGAGTTCCTGACCTGAGCTGAAATAAAGAGTTGGCACTTAACCAGCTCTTGGTTGGTGCCACCCAAGTGCCTCTAAGTTTTTTTTATATATTTTAAATAAAGCTTATATTCTGTTCCAAGTCATTGAAGCAATTTTTTTCTTTTTCAGTTTTTGTGGAACACGTTTCTGAAATATTTTTTAAACTTTTAAAGGAATTCACTTTATTTTTGCTAAAGGAATTCTCTTTATTTTCTGTTTTAAAAGAGGGGGAATGGGAGCCCCTGGGTGGCGCAGTCGGTTAAGCGTCCGACTTCAGCCAGGTCACGATCTCGCGGTCCGTGAGTTCGAGCCCCGTGTCAGGCTCTGAGCTGATGGCTCGGAGCCTGAAGCCTGTTTCCGATTCTGTGTCTCCCTCTCTCTCTGCCCCTCCCCCGTTCATGCTCTGTCTCTCTCTGTCCCAAAAATAAATAAACGTTGAAAAAAAAAATAAAATAAAAGAGGGGGAATGTATGTTACTTGTCTGTCTCTTTGCCCTCGGTAAAAAGAGGAAAAGTTTGTGCCTAATGTTTGGGTGACCAATTAAGTCAACTCAAGAGTTTGTGAATGACTGTGGTAGATCCAGTGACTAGGAGAGAAGCGAGTGCTGACCCAACCTCTGTCAAGAAAATCAGCGAGAACCTTACTGGTCCAAAGAGGGCAGCACGAAGGTGGAGGAAGACACTTTAAGGGGAAGGCTGAGGGAATGCAGAATTTGTACAGTTTTCTTCCTGTGTGTTGTGGGTGAAGGGGAAAATTCTCCTTTTTAGCAGACACCTACGAGGGTAACGTTCTGTGGGCACATTGAGGCCCAGTGTCTGCTATGCCGCCATATTGTTCAGGAGGGAGAATGAAGGAGGGAAAGGCTTGGATGCTTGCCAAAGGTTCTGAGATCCTAGATAATAAAAGCTAACAGTTCTATGGTACTTATTACAGTAAAACCTTGGCTTGCAAGTGACCTGTTCTGCAAGTGTTCCACAAGACAAGCAAACATTTCTAGTAAATTTTAACTTGGTAAATGAGCAATGTATTGCAATATGAGTAGAGCCTGATGCCAAGTGTCACATGATCACCACTGAGCCAATGGTTCTTGAAAGTTGCTTTGATATATGAGCACTTTGGACTACATGGATAGCATGTTTCTGGAATGAATTGTGCTCACAAACCAAGGTTTTACTGTAAATGCAAGGGCCTGTTGGAAGTGTCACATATATTAACTCCTAAAAGTCTCCTAGCAACGCTATGAGGTAGATACTAGCAGTATCTCCATTTTATAGAAGAGGAAACTGAGGCACAGAGAGGTTAAATAACTCATTCAAGGCCACACAGCTATTTAGTTGTGGAGCTGGAATTCAAGTCTGGGTTATGGGCTCTCAGATTCCTTGCTCCTGCCCATTACTTTGAACCACCCACCTGAAGTGTCCAGAATGTGCGATTAATGTTGTTCGTAATTTATTTGTAGTTGAATCTATTTCTGAACGCTCTGCACGTCTTTAAAAGAGACCCCGGTTTCACACTTGGTAATAGCTAAGCTATAGGAGAAAAATTGACTTCTGATAGAAACATCGACCGGAAGCTCCTAAAGTTGCTCTAAAGCACAGAGCCCCTATCCATGTTTGGAAGCTGTAAAGTAGAAGCAAGCAGCCGGGCAGATAAGCTCTGTTCTGCACAGAGGAGACGGTATTCCCTGCCCATGGGGACTTGGCACTGGCAGCAATTATATCACAAAGTCACTCTCAACACTCAGCTGCTTGCTAAGAATTAATTGCTGGAACCAGACCTCGTGAGCTTCATGTTACCCTGCTTTGGAAGAAGCACACACATTCGTGTGATATATTTAGTCTTCAGAAACGGTTACGTTTAAGAGTATCTTTCTTACAAAAAAAGAGAATGAATTCCGGGGTTACATGGGGTCATTCGCTACCCTCCCCAAGTAAACAATCGCACACCTATTTATGCTGTTGAGTAAAGCGACCTCCCACCCCGGTTGTGGTTTGTGGAAAGAAGCGACTCACCAGGGCTTCACTTGCAAAGGAGCCCAGATCTGCCAGGGCCTCTGCTGCCCTCTAGAGGCGTGTCAGATCAGGGCGGCTCACCTCTGAAACTCCCAGGGATTGCCTGGAAATGCACCTTACTCTCCCTTTGGAATGTACCATCAATGTCATGTGTCAAGGGTGATGAGGTGGAAATACGCCAGATTGCAAAAAACAATACTGGGATTTAATTACAATTCCAAGCCATGTCTTTGATAGTTACTCTATACTCAGGGATGATAAAAGCTTCCTCCTGTGTTTCTTGCCACCCTCTCTCTGGCCGCACCCACCCCCATCTCAACCGCTACATAGAAATTAGTCACGGTCGGGGCGCCTGGGTGGCTCAGTCGGTTGAGCGTCCGACTTCAGCTCAGGTCAAGATCTCATACTCTGTGAGTTTGAGTCCCGAGTCAGGCTCTGTGCTGACAGCTCAGAGCCTGGAGCCTGCTTCCGATTCTGTATCTCCCCCTTTCTCTGCCCCTCCCTTGCTCATGCTCTGTCTCTCTCTGTCTCAAAAATAAATAAAAAAAAAATTAAAAAAAAAAAAAAGAAATTAGTCAAGGTTGTTTTAAAACCATAAACAGAGCTAACATAAAGCATTTATCACATGGCAAGTACTAAGTGCGTCCCATACACTAACCTATTTAATGTGCATAACAGTCCTGTGAGACGGGTGGTATCATCATCCCCATCTTATAATAGGGAAGCAGAGGCAGAGAACTAGTTAATACTGCTCATGGTGCATGAGCGGTGGAACTGGATTTGAGCCCTCGCATGTGTGGCTGTGTGGACTGGGCTCGTATCCACTTCACTGTACTGTGTCTTTTACAGCTATTAAAGCACACATTAAAAGTCTAATTTTTAAGGTAGAGGTTTTTCTAAAAAATCTTTGCCCTGAATCTAGTAATGAGGCAATGACTGGCCCGCACACTTCAAAAATGTCAATGACATTGGGGCACCTGGGTGGCTCAGTCGGTTAAGTGTCCGACTTCAGCTCAGGTCGTGATCTCACAGTTTGTGAACTCAAGCCCCGAGTCGGGCTCTGGGCTGACAGCTCGGAGCCTGGAGCCTGCTTCCGATTCGGTGTCTCCCTCTCTCTGGGCCCCTTCTCAACTCATGCCTCTCTCACCTTCAAACATAAATAAATAAACTTGAAAAAAATGTCAATGACATAACAGAAAAGGAGGAAGAGAAGAAGGAGGAAGAAAAGGAGACCAGAAGGAGGAGGAGCTATTCTAGAGATTTAACAACTAAATATAATATATAGCCTGTGATTATCTCCCACATATGAAAAACTATATTGGATAACTATTATATTAATGTTAAATTTCTTGAGTATGATCCTTTTGTTGTGGTGATATAGGAGCATGTCTTGTTCTTAAGTGATATTTGACAAAGTTTTCAGGGGTGAATGGTTATTATATAAGCAAATCGCCATCACACTTTTTAGGAAAACAATAAAAATACATGTAAGAAAGAAAGAGAAAGCAAATGTGGCAAAACGTTAAAAATTGGCAACACCAGTTAAAGGCTCATTATGCTATCTTTAAAAATGTGTTGAAGGTTGGGGGAATTCTTAGATGAAAAATTAGAGGAGAAACACACTCCCTCTCAAAATAAGAGCCAGGGAAGGAGGTAGCCGATGTATCTGCCTGCACGGCCCTGCGTAAGGACAAGTGAGAGCAATGTGTGGGGCTTGGAAGCTATTGGAAGCTTTGCAATCTGTAGATGTGTGTTATGCGTGGGTGTATGAGATGTTAAAGCTTATTGGTTAATGTTTTTCTTTTTTTAAAATTTTTTAACGTTTATTTATTATTGAGAGACAGAGAGGCACAGAGTGTGAGCAGGGGAGGGGACAGAGAGAGGGGGAGACACAGAATCCGAAGCAGGCTCTGGGCTCCGAGCTGTCAGCACAGAGCCCGACGCAGGGCTCGAACCCACGAACTGTGAGATCATGACCTGAGCTGAAGTCGGCCACCCAACCAACTGAGCCACCCAGGCGCCCCACTGATTAGTATTTTTCAACTAGTATTAGGTATTACATGCATTGGTTTGTATTTTCAAAAAATATTCACACTTCCATCCAATGGAAATGAATAAAGCAAATGATAAACTCTTTGTAAAACTGAAAACATCTCATTTCAGTCTTAGAGTTATTGCAGTTTTGTTATCAACAAATAAGGCATATATAGACGTCTGCCTTTCCTATTCATTTGTTCAGGAAATATGTATCGAAGCGCTCCCTATATTCCAGGCACTGGTCAAGATGTTTGATCACAAGGTGCTCTGAACACAAGGTGCTTGTCTTCTGGTGGGAGAGAGAGACAGTAAACATAACTAAGTAAGGGTTAGAAAGCCACCATTGTCAAGGGAAAACAGAAAAGGAGACCAACATGGCAGGAATTTTTGCAGATGGCTGTGGAGGAGAGGGTTTGTCCTTTTATATAGGATCCCCAGGGTAAGTTTCACCCAAATATGACCTTGTGATAGTCTGGAAGGGAAGTAGAAGAACACAATGAAGAAGGACCTTACGGGGAAGAGTGTGCCCAGTGTGGCTGGAACTGAGTGGTCCAGAAGTAAGAGTAAAAGGATAAGAAGCCAGAGAGTAAGTAGAGGACCTTCATACAAGTCGTTATGAAAGGCACTGGTTTTCATGCTGATTAAAAATAGGGAGCCGTTGGATGGTTTGAGTAGAGAAGTGGCATGATTTAACTCAGTACTTAAAAAATCAGTCTTTTAGGGAGACCAAGATGGAAGCAGGGTCCCCAGTCAGGAGGCTACTGCAATAACCCGACCAAGAGAGGACAGTGACTTGGCACAGGCTGGTAGAATCAGTGGCCGAGAGATGTGATCAGATTCCGGATGGTTTCATGGTAGAACCAACAGGAAGGATTTACCAATAAATTAGATGTGGTGTTTGAGAGAAAGACATGAGTCAAGGGCCACTTGATCAACTGGATCAAGCAGTTGTCCTGAGCAACTGGAAAAATGAAGTTGTCTTCTAAAGAGACAGGGAGGATTAGGAGGGATTTTGAGGGGGGAAGACCAAGAAGTGAATTATGGACATGCTGAATGTGAACTATTAGATGTCCAAAAGTGGAGTTGTTGTAAAGGGAGCAGGAGATAGAAGTCGAGATTGGAGAGAGGTCAGGGAAAGAGACTGAAAATTGATCAGAACTGTTGTACAGGTGGTATTTAAAGCCATGAGTCTAACTAAATAGGATCAGCAAGACAGTGAGTGTGGATAGAGAAAAATAGTAAGGACTGGGCCCCTTACATTATTCTGTTATGTGTTTATTATACTTGTTATATTTCTCATTTTGTGTAGAAAATTACAAAAGAGAAAATTGACAATTATCTAAATTACTGAAGATAGTCTATCAAATAATTAGATTTTCAAAGCATATTAATTTTCCTCAACTATCTGGTTTAATTTTCTACACATGTGTGCATTATTCAGACACTAGGGCAGTTGCGATTTTAACTGTTTCATCCTAGTGTTTTTCAATCAATAATATATTCATCTTTAAAATGGTAAAGTTCAACAATGCTTTCAAATGATTCTGTAGGTGGAGTAATCCTCAACTGTATTTATTTTCTGAATTTGAATTAAATGTTCTGTTGCAGCATGATTATTCTTTCCTCTCTTTCTAATGCTTCTGATTTGACAGTTCTCATTTTGGTGATGTAGTAAGTGAATTTTAAATGTTATGCCCAAGCAGAACTATTACTAATCAAGGAAAGAAAGAGAAGAGGAAACGCTGTCTTGAGAGAAAGATCTGTAAATATATTTGTTGTTTCATAGAATAAAGACAATTGCTGATGATAAGAAGTTCACTCAACTGCAAATAAGCCCATGTAACAAATGCATTTTATCAATAAATTTTAATGTCAGAACCATTTTAACACTCTTTTATAGTTAATTGGGTAAATATGGGCCAGCTCAGGAGAGGTTTTTTTTTCCCATAATGGGCTATATAATGGTGGTAGGTAATCTAGATAATTAGGCATGTGATGAGATTTATCAGTAAAGAAAAACCCAATTAAGCCTAACTTGAAAAATAAGGGAGTTTATTGACTCATCTAATGAAAAATTCCGAGGTAGTCAGGCTTCAGGGTTTGTTTATCAATATGTTGTGTGGGTTTTTTTGGTCTGCCTCTCTGCTCTGCCATCCAATATGTTGTCTTCAATCCCAAGCTGGCTTTCTTTGCAGGTGTTGAGAGGCTGCCAAAAGTAGCTGGGCTATTTGCTTTCCTGAAAATGCCCAAGGAGAAGGAATGCCTTCTTTATTTATTAGGCAAGTGATCTGAGCTTAGTGCCAATCCTTGTGGCCAGTAGAATGCCATGTGCTGAAATTCTTAAGGCCTCAGTCACTTGATCCCCGTGACAAAGAGGATGGGATTCTCTTGACTTGCTTATATCTTTGGAGATGTCAGCGGGGCCAATGCCCTTTGAAGCACTTGGCTGGTACACAACAGGGGTGGGGTAGCATGTTGTTGGGCAGACAGTCATTGGGGGAGGAACCACGCGCCTGAATCATCCAGATGATCCAAAATCAGTTGACACTCCAGTTCGATTTCTTGTTCAGACTCAGCTTCCTAAGCTTGGCTATATTTCTCTCATGACCTTTCTCTATTTGGTAGTGACAGAAAACCATCTCTATCTACCTGCGAAAAAAATTTAAAATTCAGGCGACATGGACAAGGGTAAAAACTTTCACTTTTTCTCTAACTACTAGCCAATATAAACAGTTAATGCCTTGTTGCAACTATACAGAATGTTTGTTTTTCTGTTACCAGAGCATGTTTGTGTGTGTGTGTGTGTGTGTGTGTGTGTATACACATATATATGTATATATATATATATACACATATATATGTATATATATATATATATGTATGTATATGAGCACTCCCTTGTGACTGATGTCGTTTAACAAATTTTTATAACAGAAACTTATTTTCAATGCCTTCAAATGCCGTTATATGGGTGATTTCAAGAAAGACATCATATTTATGTCGTATTTAGGTTTAATGGCGGGGGGTGGGGGAAGCATTTCAACTAGTTGACGCATTAAACCTATGTGATTACCACATTTCCTCCTAAATCATACGAAGATGAAAGTAAAGATGCTTTTAAAGGTATACATTGTCAAAAACAAAAAGAATGTGAGAGCAGATAACAACAGCAAAATGTTGGAAGTTAGAAAGGTAGTGGAAAAGTACCAGCCCATGACGGCTGAAGACTTGGAACAGAAAAAGTACAGAAGCAATCTGATTTGAACCTCTAAACCACAAAGGCTCAGGAACTGGCAGTACAAGGTGCCTTGAAAGTGAAAGTGTAGATGGAGCTGAAAATGGGATTGTTTACAAAGCTATTAAAGAATCAGTTAAGCCCCAGATCAGTATTTTCGTGCTGTGAAGGCAGGAGATTGCCTCTTTTCTCTATTCTTCTATTCTCTGCACCATAACACAAAGAAAGGAGATTTTGTTTCTGGGGAGGTGAATCAGAAGATCTCTGAACTGGAAGACACCAGCACAGCTGAGGGTATGGTGATCTCCTAAAAACAGGATGATGAGGATGATCATAATAAAAAGGGAGAACCTCAACTTTATTCTCTCACCAGGCTTCCAAAATGCCGGAAGCTGGGCAGGAGATTGGAAGTCTTTCTCTGAGAAATCTGACTAGCCCGAGAGCATGGAATTCAAAGTACCGACCGCCAAGGGTCTAGTAGTGAAAAGGCCAAGTGAAGTCATCTTAGAGTGAAGTCCATCATTCATGAAGCCTCACTTCCTTACAACTTCCAATCAGCTTTTTAGTTCTCCATTTAAAAACATGAGCAGGCATGCCTGGGCGGCTCAGTTGGTTAAGCATCTGACTCTCGATGTCAGCTCAGGTCATGATCTCACAGTCGTGAGATCAAGCCCTGCATCAGGGTCCATGCTGAGTGTGGAGCTTGCTTGGAATTCTCTCTCTCCCCCTTTCTCTGTCCCTCCTTCGCCCGGTGTGTGCACGTGTGCGTGCACGTGCTCTCTCTCAAAAATAAATAAATAAACATTTAAAAAAATGAGATTACCATACATTTGAGGAAAACCTCTAACAGGAAAGACAGAGCAAATAAATATGAAAATTTAGAGGAAACAGAGATCATATGTAGAGAAGAATATTGTGAGGTTAAAACTAGCCTCAGAAATGTAAGAAAAATCATTATATCTATGAAACAAGAACATTATGCTACTAAAAAAGAACACTTGGAAACTTATGAAAGAATAAGAGAGTTCTTGAAATTAAAAATATAAATGCAGAGATTAAAAAATAATGGATAAAGATAAAATAGTGGAAATTTTCAATAAAGCAGGACAATTGAACAGGACATAGAAAAGATTTTAACAATTTGAACAGTCTAAGAATTCCCATATTTAAATAATAGGAGTTCAAGAAAGAGGAAATAAACAAAAGCTACAGCAATTGCCAGAGAAACAATTCATGAAAACTTCCTATTACTATTAAATGAACCCACCAAGAGCCAAGGATAATGGGTAAAAACGAATCTACAGGGGCGCCTGGGTGGCACAGTTGGTTAAGTGTCCAACTTCAGCCAGGTCAAGATCTCGTGGTCCGTGAGTTCGAGCCCCGCGTCAGGCTCTGGGCTGATGGCGCAGAGCCTGGAGCCTGTTTCCGATTCTGTGTCTCCCTCTCTCTCTGCTCCTCCCCCGTTCATGCTCTGTCTCTCTCTGTCCCAAAAATAAATAAACGTTGAAAAAAAAATTTTAAAACGAATCTACATTATGTGAGATCTCCATAAAATTTTAGTACACTGGAGACAAAAAGGAGGTCTTCAGAAAGAGTGGAGGAGGGGACCAAGTCACATTCATAGAATGCCAGAATGGCATTTGAGTTGGCAATAACAACACTGGAAGTTAGAAGAGAATGGAGTAAAGTCATAAAAATTCTGAGGGTGAATGATTTCCAACCTTGAACTCCAAGTACTGCCAAACTATCATTCAAAGATATTTTCTGACATGCAAGATCTCAAAAAATAGGACTTCTATGAATCCTTTCCTCAGAACTAATTAGGGGATGTGGTATACCAAAACAAGGAAATAATTCTGTATGGTATCTAGAACACATACACAGGGAGAAATAAATGTCCAAGGATGCTAGTGAAAGGAGATCAGAGGACATCAGCTGTGCAACAGATCCATGGAGCACTCAGCTCAGAGTGGAACTAATCAGATAAAACTGGGAATATTCCCGATCCTGCCTTATTTCATAGATTTATACTTAGACAACAATTTATGGGTGAATCTGTGATAAGCATTTAGAAAACAACACAAAGGAAGCATCAACTAACTCTAGGAACACAAAATGTTCAAAAAGGAAATATAATTATATTTCACTCCATATTTTGTTGACTCTAAGATATTATCAATTATCAGATGTACCAATATTTTATGTACCATGAAGAAAAAAAACCCCTCTGTAATCAAATGGTGACACAACTACTTAATGTTGGCTCTGTGTGATGTACACATCAAGTCACAGCTTGTTTTGGAGAGGGAGAGCAAGTCTCTTGCTACATTGAAGTTTCTTTCTTCTAGACTGAGGGATTTGGTATATTTTTCTGTCTTCAGGGGCATTGCTGTAATAGGAAATGCTTTCCATGCTCTCGTTAATCAACATAACAGTTCCATCAACTCATGGGTATCTTTTTTCTTCGATCTCACAAAGCACTTGGTGATGCTTTGCGATAAAATATTGTATTGCTGTCATTCTTCCAATGAGAAATATTTGCTTTACCACTAATAAATTTATGCTCCACTGCACTGAGTTGTTTTGCTTTGTTTTGCTTTGTCTTTGCCTTTCTACGTACACAAGAACTTTTTGTTTTAATGCCAATTCGCAGTGTAATCTTTTTGAAGACACTGCATACTCTCAACATGTGTAGCGCCTGTCATGCATGAACTCAACTGAAGTGATGACTTTATTAATAGCTCTGACCAAACGTGTGCACAGGCAATAACAAATACTACAACAGCTGTCTGGATAACCGCCTTTGAGAGACATATCCAGATTTCAGAGATGTTAAAATGTGAGCAAAAAAGAATTACTTACTCACGTAGCTCATCTACGATGACATAAACATACCAATAATACTATAAACACTGAAAATGAACTAATCCAAAGTTAAGATGTAACTATATTGGAGAAATAGAAGGAAGAAAAGGGTATATATCTGTCTGTCTATGACGTCGACAGGTGCAGCAGTGTTGAAGAAGAGCTAAATCCTCAGTTTAAATGGTGAGAGGGTGATTTTGTTAATGCCTAATCTTGAAAACTTATGATGTACAGGTAAACGTGTATTGAAAGATAATATTAACATGTATTAAATAGCTGAAAAGATTGGGAGAGCTTGCCTCTGAATAGCAGTTTTAAGGTTCTTTAAAAAACAAAACAAAACAAAACAAAACAAACAAGGCTTTGAATTATTTGAAATTTTAGGCTATGCATATCCAACTTTGACAAATATAAAATTTAACTTTGAAATACAGGAGTGGCAACACAAAGATTTCTAAAATAATGTTCCCTTATTAGTAAACTATGCTGAAGTTTGCAAGTCTTATTGGATCTTTAAAAAAAAATATCAGGGGCGCCTGGGTGGCGCAGTCGGTTGAGCGTCCGACTTCAGCCAGGTCACGATCTCGCGGTCCGTGAGTTTGAGCCCCGCGTCGGGCTCTGGGCTGATGGCTCAGAGCCTGGAGCCTGTTTCCGATTCTGTGTCTCCCTCTCTCTCTGCCCCTCCCCTGTTCATGCTCTGTCTCTCTCTGTCCCAAAAATAAATAAAAACATTGAAAAAAAATTAAAAAAAAAAAAATATCAGGAATCGTTTCCTGGTGGCATGACAGACATAAAGCATCAGATGTGCTATAAAGTACACTGTAGGCTTACAGTGTTACACGGGACTAAGAAAGCGATTTGTGTTGTTACTGAAGGTGGATTTTTATGTTTTGGTTCAGATAGAAATCTTACCCCAAAATATGTAGAAATGAAAAATCTTCTCTCTCTACATATTTTATTAATGAAGACACTTACAGCTAGAATTATCTCCACCACACAACGTAGCTGTCTGTTTCTAATCATGACTGGCTGGGCTTTTACCCATTTCCAAAGTTTTCTCCTTTGGAAGAGGTTTGCAGATCAACCTTTCAGTGCCTTGTGATGTATTACCTCTCTGTGGGCTCTCCTCCCTCTGCTCCCATCTTAGGTTGGTGGATCAAATTTCTTAGTCAAGACTCAGTTTCTTCCATTTCTTAATTAACCCAAACCCTGTTAGTTACTAAGTATCAGGGCAGCATGGCTTAATTAGAAAGGCACAGAAACAGTAGTCAGGAGACTTAGTTTTTATTCTAGCCGGGCCATCAGAGCGTCTTACCTCTTCGTACATTAGTTTTTTCACTTGTTAATGGAAAGGTTTAAAACAGAAGTTTTCTAAGGCACCTGACAGCTATAATGTGGTATGATTCTGGGCCTATGCATTTATTTACATGCCTTAATACCAGATTAAATCAGAATGTGAACTAATTGTGACATTTTGAGAAAGCTCCGAATACAAATGTGTACAATTGATGGACAAATAAGGACTTTAAAAAAGAGCTGGATAGACTTCAGTTTCTGAGCAAAGGAAATATCTGAGTAAAGAGTACACACAATTCTTTAGAGTGAGAAACAATATTAACATTGCATTTTATGCTGGTAATATATATGTATAGCATTTTAATCTAGGGATAAATGCATCTTAATTAGTTGCGGCACATTTGTGAGTGAGTAGGGCATGTATTCTATATTTCTAAATATTGCTTCTAAGCAAATTAGCTAGTTTAATTACAAACCCATTAGATGTTATCCTGTGACAACCATCATGGCTTGCTTTACGTGTTATGACATACCTGTCAAGGTAAAAGCTTACTTGGCAAAATCCGTTGAATAGTGACTTTGAAAGCGTAAGTCACTGATACTCAGTTAATTAAAGAAGCTATCCTAAAAACTCAGCCTATCATATAAAAATGCACTATCTAAGAAAAATATTCTCAGTTCAGTTACTGTATTTAATGGAAACAGTAATAAATATGGGCTTATTAGTAATAAGAATTTTACCATATTGAGAAAGCCTTAAAAGACCAAGCTGGTTTGGCTGTGCCTGGGTGGCTCAGTCATTTAGGCGGTGAAGGGTCTGACTCTTGATTTCGGCTCCGGTCACCGTCTCATGGTTTGTGAGCCGGGCATTGGGCTCTATGCTGACAGTGCAGAGCCTGCTTGGGATTCTCTCTCTGTCCCTCTCTCTCTCTGCCCCTCTCCGGTGTGCTCTCTCTTTCACTAGCAAAAATAAGTAGATAAACTTAAAAAAAAAAATCTTATAAAAGACAAAGCAGGTCACATTGGGATGGTTTTGTGGATCAGTCCAGGCAGTAGGATCTTTGTGCTGCTAGAAGGTACCTGACCTACAGTTAGAAGACAACTAGTTTCTTCTTTCCCAGTTCTGCCACCTCTCGCAAAGGCCATGCCGCAAAGGGGACCCAGGTGAACGACACGGATTCGTTCCCATTACAAGGAAAAGTAATGTGGAATGTCAACTCTGTATTCAAGAGATCACACATTATGTATTATTTAAATCCCTTCCATTGTCCATGGGCCAAGTCACTCTCTCGCTGGTTTTCAACTTTTGATCTACATTAGAAATATCTGAGGATTTTGTCTTTTCAAACTCATGTGCCTGGACCTCATCCCTCAATATTTTACTCAATCGGTCTACCACGTACATTTTGGGAAAGCTACACTAAATACTGGATCTAATATCAACGAAAGATTGTAAAACATTGCCAGTATGACAAGTAAACCCATTAATGAAACATTTCTGACACAACTGATTTTTTCTTAAAATCGATTTGAACTCTAGACCATTACTTTATGGTCTTCGGGAGGGACATGTTAGCAATATGCCTTATTTGCTTTCCATGTCACGGTCTATTTGTTTCAACAGTATTTCACTGTTTCAAGGAAAATTACTAGTTACAGTCTACTTCAACCATCTTCATTCTGTTTTCTGTTTGGGATTTTACCAAGTTATTTTTTCGATACTCCTCGAAACATGGGGAGCGGGGAGGGGGGTCTAGAAGTGTTAGCACACGACATATGAAAAAGAATTTCCTTTTTTTCATATGAAAAAACTTTCCATTATTTCATTTTCCCTTTCCTCTTTTCCTCATTTGTGTATAGGATCGCTACCCACGATATGTGGCCATTTTCCAAAGATGATGTGCAATTTCAGAACCTCGCACTTCTGGTAGATTTTTATCTTTCTAAATCCCCTTATCTCCCTGGTTCTTATCTAGTAGAGTAGATTTAAAAGTCCAAAGGAAATACCAGTTACAACTAGATTTCTTCTCCTTTGCTTCCCCTCTGATTTTGTTTTCTATTATTCATGACGAAAGGTAATTGGGCGTGAATGATGGGAGTTGGGGCAAAGGAGCAAAGACTGGAAAGTTTTGACATACCTTGTTCGGTAGGCAATTTTCTTACTAAAATCTTCTCCCCAGCGGGTCCTGGTGAGTCGCGTGTGTTTGACACGGGCGAGAGGCTACAAGATAAAGCTAATTAATTCCACATGCAGCAAGGAACTGCAGAGTGACCCTAAAACGTGGCCGGGCTGACGTGGAACACGCTGCCTTCATGGTGGAGCTACTCAGCAGGGCCCTCCACGGCCATCCATTCTTGTCAACCCGAATGTCCTCTTTCTGTTTTCACTTCTGGGCATGGACAGAGCCCTAGACTCCCAGGCCCCAAACCACCTTCACAAACCTTAGAAACCACAGTCTTTCTTGGGCTGGATTTTATCCCATCTCTTCCTAGATATAGCCTTTAATTCACACACACATGCACATACTTTGCTTTCCAATGAACATGATGAAGGGGAGAGAAAGAAAGGTGAAGAATCCAAGAGAACAGACAGATCCTGTCTTTTATCTCAAGTCTCTTTGCTTCTATGGTTCATGGGACTTTGGTTTTGGAGTCTCAGCCCAATTTTCACGTTCCAGCTGCCTATTACTGGTGGAAAAGGGGGGGAAAAAAGAGCCGCTTCCCTGTCTCTTTGCCTTCATCTGCTGTTCACGTGGAAGTGTGTGCGGCTGACCCAAACCTCGCTGACATGTCAGCGTGCAGCCGCAGGCCGAGGGGTGTTTGATTTATAAATGGAATGTATAATAAGCACGATGCCTTCTGAGCCGAACGTTCGTGGAAAATCACATGCCGCTCACATGAGGGACCAAGATCTTTTTTTATTATTTTAATGAATTGAGTTTTGTCAGTGCACCAGGGAGATAAGAAGATACCTGCCAATAACCCTCTGATTGTGTCCTCGGCCAATTGGTGGGCTTGAACACGGGTACTCCTCTCGTCAATTGAGTTTGTGTGTTAAGTCAAGGTTTAGCTCTGGATTTGAAGCTCTCGCTCAAACAAAGCCACAGACGCTCCGACGGTGGAAACCATCACATAATTCTCCTCTTTGTCTCTTTAAAGAGCACGGGGTTGGTAAAAAAAATCCATTTTGGGAAGACTCGGTCTGAAGATAATGATAGTGAAGATGAGAAAAGACAGCAGGTTGTAAGTTCTGGCCTAAGTTCGGAAAGAGGGGGGGAAAAAGGTTGAAAAGGTAATAAACTCCAGCAAAGGCCAACAGATCAACCAACATGAGAAAAACCAACAGGTAACAAGGGGCCTCTGGAGCTTCTGAAGAATAGAGATCAGTAGGAAGGCATTTTGAATGAGAAATAAAATGCTCCTTCCTGTCAGGGAGGAAGGGAGGTGTATGGTGCTTGAGACATGGGAAAAAAATGCAATTAAAAACCAGATATGAATAAAGATCAGGTGAGAGAGGATGTCACCCTGCGGCCTTTGGAGCTGTGTTTCTGCTGCTTCCAAAAATTATTTTTTTCCTGGAACAAAGGAACAATGTTGTGGAAAAGTGGGTGCCAGATACTTTAGGAAGATGAGACACAGCGAAGCGGATAAAAGAGACAAAGACAATTGCAGTCGTATGCAGTAAACCGAAGGCAGCTGAGGCCTGAGACAAAAGGTGAAAATCTGGAGCCAGCAAGATGACTGAACCATGGGAAGGAAGGAGGGAAAGATGATTCACAATAACATTTGAAAGACATTGGCTTGAATATTTATTAGCATGTTGCACACTGCTTGGCCTTGGGGAACTGTCTTTGTTCAGCGGGCCATTTCCCAGTTGTGAGGCAATAAACAGGAAAAGAGCTTGAGAGATGGCCCCGGACGCTTGGTACATAGTGTTTGAGAGCGAATCTGAGATAAGGCTTTGGCTCTGAGAGAGTGATGGAAGGGAGGCATTGTCCCCGAGAAGGATCATCTCTCTCCACAATCAGACTCTGAGCGGAAATGCATGATTAAAATGCTATGGAAAGGACTCCTTGTCATGAGACGAAACTTTCCACCGCGTCCTCGGCTGGGGTGAGTTTAGTTATATTCAATTCATCCTGGACACAGACACGAGTATGAGAAGTGAGCGAGGTCAACTTCAGGATGACTGAATCTTCTGAAACCATCAGTAACTCTCCTTTGGGAGACCTCAAGTCGATATTTGTATCGAAGTTCTTTCATAAAAACGAGCACTATCAGAGGCGGTTTTAAGTGAGACTTGTGCTCCATCCATCTCAAAATTTCTCCCAGAAAACGGGACAAAAGGATACTTTGTAGAAAAAAGGCGATCACCATCCTTTAGGATGCTGTTCTCAAAATGTTGGTGGTATACACAAAAATGTAATATCCGTAAGGCTCCCTTATTGAGCTTTGTGGCCTTGCCCGCATGAGATTTTCCTCCTTTCATTTGTTGTTCACAATAAAATGATTGTTTCCCCTAAGCCAGTCAAGGAACTGCTTATATAACTTCTCGGTCAGTGTTTATTCCAGCAACGAAAAAAAATCACTCATAACTGTATAGCTGCTATGTAAGCATTTATTAGTAAAATTCTACCCTAAAAAGGAAACAAGAACATCGAACTATAAATGAAAAAAAATCCAAAAGTCTATTTCCTATGAAGTTGAGACACTATGCCAAATGGCACAAGAAAACACGTAGAAGAGGGAGAAGTAAACCCAGAGAATAGAATTGTCTGAGGCATCCATGAGCCTCTGAGTCAGCTCAGCTCACTGTTTGAGGTGTGCAGTTGGTAGCAAATAAATGCCCTTCCTAACCTTCTAGAGTGCTCCATCAAGAAGTAGATGCACCTACACGAACCATAGGAATGGAAAAGAACTCCAGTGTTGTCTACTTCAATACCCAAAGCAGCGTGGTTTCCACCATGGAGACTGGTGTAGACGTTGGGTTAGTAGAAATAAGGCGACAGAGACAATGGCACCAGATCAGCCCTCAGCAAAAGCATTAACTTGTTGCTGGAAAGGAAATGCACGTTTGGAATCTCAACACATACAAAAATAGTTGTTACCTTATGTCCTCTGCAGAAGGGCAGTAGGATAGTTCTGGACACGTTGAAACCCATTCGGATGAAGTCTATTCATTTGCCCACATCTGCACTGATGAGCAGGTATGTTTAATGAAGGTCAACTGAGATAGGACCACAGTGGTTTCTGGCTGGTTAGTTCAGCTTATATACAGAGGTTATTTACCGATCTTCCCAAAATGGTGATATGAAATTCTCAGTTTGCTCCGTCACACGTTAAAACAGAGCACAATGATTCCCTGAGAAGAAAACCCGGTGCTGGGGTATTTGCTTTACACAGAATTCCAAGATCCAAATGCAGAGAAACCATAATTACACATTATATCTGCATAACGTTCATAGTTCGCAAATGTTTTTAGTATGTGTAACTCATTTCATAATTAGAGGATGATGATTTGCTTTGACTAGGTAAGATGATTGAGGGCAAAGTTCACGTCTTGTTTGTCTTCATACTATCGTTGCCTAATAGGGAGCAGGGCACGCCGTGTGCACATGATTAATGTTGTTGAATGATGAAAAATATTTATGTTGTTTCAAAAGAGATTTAAATGTTTCATTAACAATTCATGTAGTCTCTCTGCTTCTTGTGTTAAAAATAAGATGTTTGGACTGGATTTGTCCACATTGGCTGAGTATCAAAACAACTCTGGGGGGTTTTAAATGAACACATTCTCAGGCTCCCACCCAGTCTTCATAATCAGAATCTCTAGTTGTGGGTCCAGCAAAAGCAAATCTGAGAGCCAATGGATGGGCTCCAAAATCCCTCCCGTCTTTAAGATTCTCTGAAATCCAAAACTCCCTGAGAGCTTTTAAGTGTTTGTGGATCAACTGTCTGGCAAATAGCTGAGTGAGGATAGGAGGGTTTTCAAGACTGACTGAATACAAGTGAAGATGATGCATCTTGAAGTGGTAATGGAAGGCAAAAAATAAACAAATAAAAGCATGCTTGATTTACAACACTGTTTTTACACATAGAAGAAGCTGGGACTGAAGTTATACTTCCTTACATTTGTGATTTGTGTAGTGTGTTGTCGATGGCCTCATCTCATTATGTTGTGTGGTTTATCACAATAAATCCCTGCACCCCTATCATGTCTGTCTTCTGAGACCCACACTGACCGGTCAGAGAGGAGAGAATCAACGGACAGAAAACCGAGAGAGCAAAGAATAATAGGAGATAGCATTTTTGACCCTTCTGGTCATTATGGGATTTTTGCATTGTTAGTCAGCTAGCTAATTGCAATTTAGAAAGCTGTAGTTGTCTGTCTTACCCGGATGAGCAACATTTACCCAGCTGCTTCCTTGCCATGGTGGATAATTACATGGTGACTTCTGTCCTTCTTAAACAGGCACATTTGGAGCCACATTCGATAGTTTTCACTACAGGGACACTGCTGGGCCTCCTGGGCAATTGTGACACCTATAGGGCAAGATTCAAGACAGGGCTGGATAGAGCCACGTGGGGTGGAAATAACTATTAATGAAGGTTTTTAAAAATATGCAATCTAACATGGAAATATTTGTCTGCTAGTGTCTCTTTTCTTCTCCTTTTTTTAATCAATCTAGTGTGGACCATTTGGATTTCAGACCACATTAAATAAAAAATAAAGATGAGAAAGAAGTCATAGCCAAAAATACAGGTTTTATGGAACTTAGTTTTTATGTCACTGATGGTGAAGTCAGCTGAGAATGTTTCTTAGGGGGAAATGGAGATTTGGTGGGAGGGGGGGATACTCCCGGAGGCAGTCAGGTGGACCTTGTCTTAAACAATGGTGGTGTGTGTGTGTGTGTGTGTGTGTGTGTGTGTGTGTTTGGGGGGCTGGAGATGGATTGAAGAGAGGGTGTAACCAGGTTTTCTTAAAACCTACAGAGATTTAAAGGGGGAGAAAAATTTCCCCACCCAAACTTCTCAGTCAGGTAGCCCTGAGACAACGGAAATAAGTTCTTTTCTCCTCACTCTCTGTAAATATGGTTTGAACTGAGAAGCCATCTGGAAGGCACCGGCTGTGGGCAGGTAGACCTGAGCCTCTTGGCGGTCTGGAGGAGACCACATTGAGTCCTGGAGGTTGGAGAGGCAGCCACGGTGGGTGAGAGAAATGAACAGCCTTCTGGAGCCCACACAGGACATTTGTGGAGAAGAAACTCAGATTCATGAAAGAGCCCAGGAGTTTGCAATTAGCACACACTCAATTACAACGCTATGAAAAATATCTGTGTCTACACTAGCCCTCAGAAAAGAGGAATTTAGAACAGTATAAAACATTTCAAATTTCCTTTTCGGGAGGTAGGGCGTGCAAAGATTGAAAAATTTAAATTATTTTTTTAAAAAAGCATTAGCAACCAACGTATCTGGGAGCTAATTCATTCAACAAATACTGATTGAGAACTTATTCTATACCAGTCATTTTTCTAGCCTCTGGCAATGGAAAACCTCCCTTGTTCTCTTTAGGCTGGAACACTAGCTTCTTCTCCTGGGTGGGTCCTCAGTCTTGACCACCAAGGGCCTCGGGGCACACGTCGCCCCCAAACTAAGGCCCACAGAACTCAGCAGCCTGCTTTCTGCGCTCTTTCTCACAGAGTGTAGGAAATGGGTCTGAGCGAATTTAAGAAATACCAACAAGTTTTTTATAGGTACATTTTTTTTTCAGACTGGGTTCAGAAAAATTCATACTTTCCAATGCAAATCAGCTTATTTACCTTCAGGAAATAAAAATAGTCATAAGCCTCCCTCTTAGACATCACTTTGAATTACTAATGAGCTTCCATGCCCTGGCATTAATGCTTTAGTTTCTCTCCTACAGAGCGATCCCTCTGGGAAGTATATTTGTCCTTCTGTGACATCAGGAGCAGACAGAGGTCAGCCTAAATACCAAGTCACGTGAGATCCAAATTGAAGAGACTCTGAATAGTTCATCATCTGCACCAATCTCTCAACACACGTGTGCACACACACATTTTCCTTGAACCTAAGACTTTAGTGCCCGTGATAAAGATTTTGATTCCGTATAAAAATTTCATAGATCCGGAAAACACGGGATATGGCAAACATTAAGACATAGCATGATGTTAAAAAAAAGTATATGCTGGGGCTATCTCTGCAATATTTCTCCAAGGGTTTAAACCATCCGAAATCAGATGGAAGGTTGATTCAAGTGTACATTCCTAGACCCATTCCAGACCTGAGGAATCAATAAGGTGGGAGGTGTTCCAAGCAATCTTCAGTTTCAACAAGCAGGTGGGAAGTTCTGATGCACACTACATTTTATGATCCAGCTTTTCAGGGCATGGAACAATACTCTGAGACTTCTATTTCCAATCGAAAGGTAGGAGCAAACACAGTTTATCATCACCCAGCAGGCAGTGCATCTTCCAGTGCTGCTTTGAGGCTGGCCCTTGACCTCAAAGCTGCTGTTAACCACAGTTAACCTGGTTTGCAGGGTGGCGACTGGGGGAGGCTTAGCACGTTCTCAAGGTCAAGGGATCTGACACATTTGTGGGATGGATAAGAATTTAGACTAATGCTACGCCGGGGAGCTCCTGCCCCCACGGTTGGTGGTCCTGCTCTGCAGAGCCGGCTGCTTTAGACTGGGAGAGTCGTCGTTTGATTGGGCCTCTGGGCCACATGGTCACTTCCTAGCTAAACAGGCTTTTGTCCTTTTGGAGCAGCAAGCCCAAATCTCCGAATGTTGAACAATTTTTGTCCCCATTTTTAAAAATATTGTTCAAAATCCTATCTAGAGCATTACAGGTCTAAGATAAGATTTCTGAAAGTATGGTGTTGTCATTACTCCACAGAATTCTCATTTTGGATAAGCCAATCAACACTGGCATTCAGATACCGAAAGGTGGCATGCAAGCCTACCTTTTGTGACTGAAGACATTCATCCACTTCTGAGGCTGCTGAACAGCACCCAAAACAGGATTCTTCCCGGATTCCCTCCCGTGTGGTTTCTCTTCTCTTTCCTCCCTCTTGTTGCCCTCTCTTGGGATTCTCTTGTTCATTCTTATTCACTGTGCATTCTGATTTGCAAATCTTTTCTTTTTTACCTTCTTTTTAAATTTATTTTTAATTGAGTATAGTTGGCATACACCCTTGATCTTGGCTCCCTACGTCCTCCCCAAATAGAGGAACACGAGGGAGAGAAACAGACTCAGATGCCACCTTAGAGTAGTCCACCCAGGGAGTTCCCAGGTCATTATATGTGATTGATGATAACAATGATGATGACGGTAAATGTTTATTATCCCATTGTGCCTGGCCAATGCCACAAAAGCTTCCCTTTAAATGTCATAGATGGGGTTCAGTTCTTTAGCACCGGTACTCCACCCCAAAGGACAGCAATAAGTCAGTGTGGATTATTCTTCTCCCGATGTGCAGAACATAGTTTCTTAGACACGGTGGTGGGGCGGGGGGGGGGGGGGGGGGGGCGGTAAGTGATACAATAAATGTGAGACAATATAGTCCTTGCTGATTTTAAGCTTCTAATAAAATTGGTTGGCAAATATATACTATATACATATTAATCTATATGAATACTAATATCTAAAATACATATACTGTATATTTAATATATATACTATATATACTAACTACTATATATATGTATATGTATATATATATATATATGTGTATATATATATATATATATTCATGTCTTCTTCACCTATACATCTTTAGACAGCTTGATAGAAAACCGGAAGAGGAATGCACTGAAGAACATTTATGAGTGAATGAATATAAAGGCAATCTCTGTAAATAACAACCATGTGGAGGAAAAAAAATCAAAGGAATAATCTACACCATTTATATTCAAGGGATTAGCTTGATTAAATAAATTAGCCTATTAATATTGTAGCATCGTAAAACAAAGTGCTTCATAAATACTTGATGACGGACTTACTAAAACCTTATTTTTGTTTTCTCATTAAAATGCATGAATAAACAAAGCTAAAAATATATGGCTCTCCATGTGGGAAAGCCCGTGGGTCACTAAAAATTAATCTGCTTCAAATATTTCCACAAGTTATCAGCTACTCTTTAAGGACTCAAGGGATTGTTGACATTAACCAGGATTTCCAGGAAATCAAGATTTGATTCAAATTGAGAGATGTAAGATTTTATGAACCCAAAGATTTAAAAGGCATTAAAATAAATGTTGACTAATCCCTTAGGGAAATCAGTCTAGGATTAGATTATGTTCCTATGATAAATCAGAAATTCTCAAGAAAATAGATAAAACACCGTACACATATTGAAATCTGTGTTTTGTCTGGAAAATATAAAGAACAATACGTTTATGTGGATATTTTGTAATACTTAAAATTCTTGTTAGCAAAATTCACTCATTTTTATTTAAATATAATATTATGGAATAATGCCATGAACCCATTGGATATTCTGTTGTTTTTTAGGGGGGAAATAATGATTCCATCTGAAAATACATGATCATACAATGATACAGTTACAAGGACCTCTATAACCTGGGTGGTGAGACCCCTTCCCTTCCCATAAGGGCAAAACAAGGCTCAGAGGGGGACAGAATCTATTCTAGCTCATTCCCATGGTTCTCAGCAGAGATAGTCTAAGAGCAAGGTCCAGAATTTATATCTTCTCCAGAATTACCTTCTTTGACAGATGGTTCTTCAAACAGGAGAAGCAACCAGCTGAGATGCCTCTTGAAAATCTTCCTGTTTATTTTAAGTCACTTTGTGCTAAAAATGTGACAGAAGAGGAAGAATTAATTCTCTGCCATAGAAAGGACCAAATGTTCATTGAAGCCTGAGTGGAGTCAGGGGGAGGGGAGATATAAGACCACACTGAGGGGTCTGTTTAGCTGCCAACTGACCCCAAAATAATAGTAATGACAACTAAAATGTATTGACTGTTTATTATGTGCTAAGGACCATGTGCTAAGCATTTTACATAATTTTTATTTCATTACCTTTTGAGAAGCATTATCTCATTTGTTCTTCCCAATAACCTTATAAAATAATGGTAATGATGATTATTGCATATGTTATTATATTTTGAGGAAATGGGTTCAGACAGGGTAAGTATAACTTGCCTGTAGTTCCATAGCTGGTAATCCAGTGATTAAAAAGAGGCAGTCTGACTCTAGATCTTTAAGGCATTTAAGCTTTGTACTATGTCCCACAAAAGAGGTAAATTTGCTATTTTACATCAAGGGAAGTCCAGGGTGGAAGTATTGATGAGGACAGCTCATACAGACATCTCTAGGGTTCAGTAAAAATCTTCACTGAAACTATTTCTGGAAACCAGTCCACCATTTCTCTTTAACCTTGAAATGAGGAAGTCCTACCCCGTAAAACACAACAACCTCCTATCTCCTTCTCTCTCTCTCTCTCTCTCTCTCTCTCTCTCTCTCTGTTTGGTGATACTTTATTGACAAGATTTCATTTGTTTGATCATTGATTTTTACCGGGCTACTTGAAATCTGAAGTGGGAGTACCTTCGATCCACAGAAAATGGGATAATGTAATGCTGTGATTCTCAAACTCTGTCTCAGAGCTGCTTTGCACACTCTTAAAAATTATTGAGGACTCCAAAGAGCTTTTTGTTTATGTGGGTTATTTCTGTGGATATTTACCATGTTGGAAATTAAAACCGATAAAGCTTTAAAGTGCAAGAACATGCTAGTGCACATTCTATTAGCCGTCAATGCGTTGCCATCAACACGCAACATGCAGCTTTTGGAAAACTGAACTGCCTACTCATGATAGGATGAAAATAAGAAAAGTAAAGTCTTAATATTATGGCAACAGTTTTGGCCTCAGAGATGCGCACTGCCCTAATGAGAATGCTATGATAATTTCAGTTGTGGTCTGTCACTTACTAACTGACCAAGGTGCTTAGTCTCACTAGGATTCAGTTTCATTTTAATACGTGTAATAGTGCCTATCTTGTAGGTTTGGTGTTAGTATTCAATGAAATAATGCCTATAGATACCATCCATAGTTCCCAGTAAGCACTCAGTAACTGGTGGCCATTATTAATATGGGTTGTGTCTAACTAAGAAGTCTCAGCCCACCAGGAAGCAGGAATTATCTGTACCCAGAGGGTGTTAAATGTTCAATCTGATGGGGGTCCTCCCCAGCCTGTTCTTCTATTCCCCTATTTCCCCCCATTTCTGAGTAAAGAAATAACATTTTAATTAAAATACCAGTTTTTGAAAATGAACGTGACTGGCAGAGAAAGAATAGTTTTTGAAAACTTGTCTAATATCTGAGCATTTTGATTAAAGAGAGAGATTGACATATTTTATTCACATCACAAAATTTTCATTGAAAAGCATACAATCTATTTTTACAGAACACTGCACTCTAGAAAGATGGTACTCGTCCAAAGGAAAAATTCAGCTCACAAACTACTACAACAAGTATGACTTTAGTTAGTACCTCTGATATCAAAGCAGATTTTCAAGTGTAAGCTAATAGCCTACTTACGAAAGGACCTCTTTTATACACTAACATTCCAATGAAATAGTTGGGAATCCGTGGAGACCTGATTGTATTTGATAGTTTGTGAATAGCAATTGTTTTTGATGTACACTATACCTTGTATGAAAATGCTTTGAAAATATAATGGGAAACGTTGTATCGGTATACATTTCATCTTAGGTCTATGCGTAGTTAGGTGTAACGCCACCTTGTCTGAAATCAAAATCTCCAAGAGCTCCTTTTTCTCACTCTTGATTTAACAAGGTGTCCACTTCATTAATTTCGTCACCAACGAACCACATCTGAGACATATTAGGATTGAAGTGTCCACAGGAATTGGAGGGAAGAGGGAAGAGTCACAAAAGCATAGATTTTTTTTATTTTTGAGAACGACAAAAAGCGGCCAGTCAAAAGGCACCTGAAACGCGTTCACCAAAGCCATGTCCGTGGGGTGTCAATGACAGTTCCCACTTCTATGGAGTTGTGCCACTGTAACCAAGGGTTAATTAGCACCGATACTGAAGCCTCCTCGATACTGAGGCTTCAGTATCGAATGTTACTTGATTCCGCTGATCTAGACATTCATATTCCAACTCGTGTGGACAAACCTTGAGGACATTATGCTAAGTGAAATAAGCCAGTCACGCATAGATAAATACTACGTGCTTCCACTTGTACGAGGTATTTACAATAGTCAAATTCAGGGGCTCCCGGGCAGCTCTGTGGGTTGGGCGTCGGAAGTTGGCCCAGGTCATAATCTCAAGGTTGGTGGGTTCTATCCCTGCATCGGGCTGTGTGCTGACAGCTCAGAGCCTGAAGCTTGCTTCGGATTCTATGTCTTTCTCTCTCTCTCTCTGCCCCTCCCCTGCTCATGCTCTGTCTCTGTCTCTGTCTCTCTCAAAAATAAACATCAAGGAAATTTTTAAATAGCCAAATTCATAGAATCAAAGAGAAGAATGATGGTTGCCAAGGGCCGGAGAGGCAGCTGAAGGTTGGTAATCGATGGGCACAAAATTTCAGCTAAGCAACATGAGTAAGTTCTACAGATCTTCTCTAGAACATTGTACCTATGGTTGATAATACTGTATGGTGTTTGTTAAGGGGGGCGGGGCGTGGTGCCTGGCTGGCTCAGTCAGTAGAGTGTGGGACTCTTGATCTCGGCGCTGTGAGTTGGAGCCCCACGTTGGGTGTAGACAATACTTAAAATAAATCTTAAAAAGAATTTTGTTAAGAGGGTAAACAACATTTAACACAATAAAATAAAATGTAAACATTTTTTTAAATTACTTATTTCTCTGACCATTCCGGGTAAATATACTGCCACTCAGCCCAGTCAGACCCGAGAAACATGGTTGCAGGGCTTTCTCTTAGATTTGTCAGTTTCGAGTAGCCCAGACTAGTTTCTGACTATGTGTCCCTGCTGTGTGTTCTCCAAGTTAATATGTGGTGTTTTGAGGAGCAGTTTAAGTAAAAACTCCAGCTAGTTGTGAGTTATTGAAGTAGGATCCGCATGTGAGATTTTAGAGGACGTCTCACGAATCTTAAAACCAAAGGGCAACGTTTGCTCTTATCCTACTTGTTTTTAAAGAAATCTGCAATAGCAGGAAAGACCAGATTATAGGTCAACAATGAAGAAGAGTCAATAATGAGCTACTTCAGGCGCAGAGCCCAAAGCACCTCCTGCCAGGTGCTCCAGATGTTTCCTCTCGCCTTGCCTCATCTCTTCGATTTTATCTGTGTTGCACTCTTGCCAATTTCTTCTACCTAACTGCACACTTCTCCCACCCCCAACCAATACCCTCTGTAACGTCTTTAAATAAGTCAGAGGCTAAGAATTGAGAAAGGACGTGTTGACAGAAGCATTCACTATCTTCCAAGCAGGGTCTACTAATCCACAAGTGTAAAAACACATCCTTATCTGTTCTCAACTCACTGAATGATATTTCCCCACCATCTCCAGAAGGCGTTTGTGTGCCCATGCCAATGGTCTTTCCAAAGCCACGGACTGAAAAAAGAATGTTTCCCAAAGGACAGAAGATTATTTGTGTTGGAGCTAACCAAATATTTTGCAGGCCCCGGTATTGTTGCTTTAGCCAGTGATGAGCGGATGTTAGCTTCTTCTGATACACAAGAAGAGTACAATGTTCTCACCTTCCTGATGTCATCTCCGATTGTTATTTTTGTTGTACATCTAAATAATAGGATTTCTGGCATAAGGATTTATCTCAGGATTCAGCACAGTAGCGTTCAGCGAGCAGGGGCCCCCATGACGATGGATTTATACAGGTTGCGATTCTCTGACTAATTTGCTTTGAATGAGACGAACACTTGGGAAAACCGAAATGTCTTTCCCAAGATTTTACAGCCTAACTGGAAATACAAAAATATATTGCAAAATAATTACAATAAGTGTAGATGACATCCATCACCTCACACATATTTTTTTTCTTGTGATGGCAATTTTTGTAATGTTTATTTATTTTTGAGAGAGAGAGAGAGAGAGAGAGAGAGAGAGAGAGACTAGTGGGGGAAGGGCAGAGAGAGGGAGACACAGCATCCAAAGCAGGCTCCAGGCTCCAAGCTGTCAGCACAGAGCCCGGCACGGGACTCAAACCTATGAACTGCGAGATCATGACCTGAGCTGAAATCAAGAGTTGGATGCTTAACCGACTGAGCCGCTCAGGCGCCCTGTTCCTGGTGCCCTTGTCACTTAGGAAGCCACAAGGGTTTTAGGAGCTCTATGCCAGGCCCTGGGTGGGTAGAGAGCAATATATATATTTTCTATGATCTCACAGTTTGTTATTGGAAAAATGTGATATAGGATAATTCTTTAAAGCTTGCTTAAAATAAAAGGAGTGCAGCGTGAACATTGGAATCTTCTGTCAGCCAGTCATTTGCTGAGTCACCGAATGACTTTGCTTAACCACTCTGCTGGAAAATTTATGACAGTTTCTCCCTCTGCAGCAGTGGTAACTAAATGAAAAACAAGTCTAACCCTCAAAAAACACTTAATAAATGCATGTATCTAACATGCGCTAGGTACTACTAAAAACAACTTTTGTTTGTCATTTTTACAATTACATAAAAGCAACACGACTTGATAAGGCACTTAAAACATTTCAGCTTAAAGTACTTTCAAATTCACAGTCAGTCTCATTTTATCAGTAACCAAGGTGGGGAAAACTAGGCTCATTTTTCACATGTGAGAACCTGTAACCTGTCATACAATGCTAGCCCTACCAGGATTTTGAGGAATGCTGTCATCTGACTGCTCGTTTTAAATAAGGAAGCCTAGAAAGGTCAGCAGAGTTGCTCAAGATCACACAACAAATTGTGGATGTGGAATTCGGTTTATCTGTTAAATGGTTTCAGAGCTTTTACTCTAGGCTGGCCTTCTGCTGGGTATTGAGCTTACTCTTGGTGTGGAAGATGAGACGGTCAAGAACAGACCTTGACGATGTGTTACTGTAAATGCTGAGATGAAGATGGGCTCAGGGTGCAGTGAGAGCACATAGGAGGCTGGATGGGGATTACTGACAGGAGCGGTGTGGGAAGGCTTCCTGGAGAAGGCGGTACCCAATCCGAATTTTCAGGCCTGAGTGCGTTAATGAGAAGGAGGGCAAAGGCCATGTCTGGCACAAGAAATAGCACACGCAAATGTGTGGACGCTTGATCAGGCGGGGTGTGTCTTGGGAACTATGAGCAGTTCAAGATGGTAGGAGCCCAGGGGGGTTGTGGTGAATAGAAAAGGAGATGCTAGACAGGCAGGCTGGGGTCACATCATGGCTTCCTGGACGTTGGGTGCCCGGCTAAAGACTTTGGATTTTAACCAGAAGGCAATGGGGGAGCATAATTTTAAGAAGGAATTATGGAATGTCCCTCAAAGGGAGATAAAACAACTCTCACTGAGCTGTGCAGAAAAGGAGTAAAACTTAGAAATTGATGTCAAACTAAAAATCCCCAAAGGACAACCCAGGTTTAGTCCAGCACTTTCTTCCACAGCATACTACTTAAATTCTTGGTAGTAGCTAAATGTTTTAAAGATTATATCCTGGAAAAAAAATTATACATATATACACATCTATATGTATCTATATGTATCTATATCTATATGTAGATATATATATATATATAGATATATAGATAGATATATAGATAGATATAGATATAGATATAGATAATTGGGTTAAATCCTAGTTCAGATTGATCTAGGCTAACATTTCTCCATAGATTTGTGGACAAAGGGGAAGTTGTACCTGGAGTCTTACTCTGCTACGTGAAATAGTAAATAAGGATTGAATTCTTCTTCAAGTTAGGAGAGAGAGCCGGGAATATGCAGTCCAGGAAAGTCAAGTCCCAGGGTCGGGGAAAGAGCCCTGGACAAAGAATCAGAAGAGGGCTCTGTAGCTCTGCCTCGGTCACCAGTTCTCTTGGTGAGCCCGAGACATGACACCAAGAGCCAGCCTTTGCCTAGTAGACACCCTGCTCCAGGTACTATTCTGAACACTGTATTGTGTCCACTGTTGTGGTGGGGCGCTTGGGTGGCTCAGTCGGTGGAGCGTCCGACTTTGGCTCAGGTCGTGATTTCAAGGCTCGTGAGTTCGAGCCCCACGTCGGGCTCTGTACGGACAGCTCAGAGCCTGGAGCCTGCTTTGGATTCTGTGCCTTCCTCTCTCTCTGTCCCTCCCCTGCTCATACTCTCTCTCTCTCTCAAGAGTAAATAAACATTAAAAATTATTAAACTGTGTGATAACCTCCTAACATAAAGTCACAGGTATAATCCCCCTTTGAAAAATAATTAGTCTGTTTGGGCTACCATAACAAAAAGATCTTAGACTGACGTGCTTCAACAACAAACATTTCTCACACTTCTGGAGGCTAGAAGTACAAGATCAAAATACCAGCAGATAAGAGGTCATGAGAGCCTTCTTCCTGGCTCCTAGCTGGCCATCGTTTCACAAGTTCTCCCAGCAGGGGGCTGTCTGGAGTCTCTTTTATAAGGCTCTAATCCCATCATATGGGCTCCACCCTCATGACCTAAGCACCTCCCAAAGGCCCCACCTACTAATACCATCATTTTGAGCGTTAGTTTTCAACGTAGGGATTTGCGGGAGGTGGGGGGGGGGACACGAACATTCAGCCTGTAGCACTTGCCCAAGTTTGTGTGTCTGGAAAAGTCCAGGTGTTGGATGAGTGCCGTCCAGGCCTGTGACTCTGCGTAGAAGGTTGAACTCAAGTGGTTTCTGCAGCCCTTGTCTCCAAGGGCTTCTTGGAGCTTCTTTGCATGCATTAAGGAGCCCAGAACTGAACCCGCCTCTCTCAAAAGTGGTCACAACAGGGAAGATCATGTGGGAGAACTGGTCCGAGATGTGAACAGACAGGAAGGACTGCCTTTCCCTGGCTGTTGCCTCTTGCCAGGCCCCTGACTTCACCTGGCAATGTCCCCACGGGGGAAATCGTGATTCCAACTTGGAGTGATTCAGTAATGTGTCTAAATGTACAGAACAAGTTAGGGTGGAAACAGACATAGGAGCCCACGTTCGCCTGACTACAGGGATCATTCATTGCTTCGCATATTTAATTATAGTCCAAGGGAGAGGCGGTGTGGAGACTCGTAAGCATGGGGAGTTAATGTGGGTTTATTTAATGTGGATTAAATAAAATAAGACCATTCGGAGGCTTTTGATGAATTTCTGAAAGAAAATTGTTGTCATTTGGGGTGCCTGGGTGGCTCAGTAGGTTGAGCGTCCAACTCTTGGTTTCAGCTCAGGTCATGATCTCCAGGTTCATGGGTTTGAGCCCCGCATCTGGCTCTGTGCTGATGACATGGACCCTGCTTATGATTCTCTCTCTCCCTCCCATTCTCTCTCTCTCTCTCTCTCAAAAAAAGAAATTAAATAAATAAACTAAAAACAATCGTTGTTATCTTTTTCTAACTCCTGAGTCAGAAGAATCCCTAAGATGGACCCCAGTTCAGGGAGCTTGCTTTCTACCTGCTCTTTCAGAGACAGTCCTTCAAGGATCTAAGATGAGGCTCCTTCGTGAGAGGGGAAGGACGGGGCTGCCAGGCTGCTGCCGGCCTCAGTGGCCCGGACAGCGCCCCCACCACTGTCCCCTTTGTCCCCTTCCCTTGGAGCCTTCCCTGTTTTCATTAAAGCCAGATTTCTTCTGTATCTGCGTGTTGGTGCAAAGGGAGAAAAAGATGTGATAAAAACTGGGTCACACACCCCATTCAGCATGCCTGAATCACTCAAAGGAAGAAAATATGTTTTTCAAGAACTCCATTAGATCTGTACTTGGAAGCCACCATTTAGTTGTTCTATTCCCTTAAATAATATAATTTTTGCATGAACAAGTCACCCAAACTCTGAAGTCCTCACAGTCACCTAACCTATGAAATAAAGAGGGTTGAATAACATAAAATCTGAGGTTGTTTTTTTTTTTTTAAATAAGGCTCTGCAAATTCCAAATTGTGTGAATAAATATATAGATAAAATAAAAAAATATATATATTTAGGGCACGAATGTAGAAGCATCTTGATCTTGAAGACCATAAGCTCTTCAAGGGCAGGGACTACCTCTTTAATTTCTTTTGATTCCCCCTAATGCCTTGTGCTTAGCACTGAGCAGGTGTTCAGTAAGCCTTTCTGGCTGTCAAGCCAAGCGCTAAGATGCAGAAACTTTATTTATCTGCATGAATCTGTGTTGGGGGCCAGCCCTGCCAAAATAGGCCAGTGGATTAAAGATTCTATAATTAGACATACAGTGTTGTACGAGGCACTCTGTGTCCCTGCTTGTCAATGTGTCCCCACGATGACGTAGTGACACTTGCCAGCTCCCTAGGGGCTGTGTTCAGCTGATGGGAATGTTAATTTCACTTGATTTTTATTCTTGATGGAGGAAAAAGAAGGGCTGTCATTTCAGAACTCAAGAAAGGGATTTCCCCCTCCTCCCCTAAAACTAATGGGTTGGGGGGGGGGTTGTAAATTATAACACTGAGAAACAGTCTGTTTGTAAAGTTAAACAAATGTAGAGAGCATAGCCTGAGAAAGGAAATACATATACAGTTTAACACCATTTATGGAGAACTTGTTACATCAGGAGTTTCACTTTATCCTCACAAAATCCTCATGGCCATGCTAGTATATCATTTGCCCACTTGACAGATGAGAAAATAGATTCAGAGAGAGAGAAGAGTTTGCTCAAGTTCACATATAAGAGGTAACTGGTGAGTGGGGTCATCTCTCCAATCCCCACAACGCTGTGTTTAAGCATGTCCTCCCCCTCCCCTTCTTACCTTCCCCCTCCCCTTCCCTGTTTTACAGGGAGGGAGGGAGCAGGCATTGGGGTGATTTTGCGGTTGCCCTTGTTCTGCCTTCTCCCTGTCTCCAGTTTGCGCTGAACAGATCAATCAGTGGTTCTCTGAAAAACATGTTATGATTGTTCTCTTTGTAGGTATTTCTCTGTAGGATTCTAGGAACGTATTTCATAATTTTTTCAAGTGCTCTCCCCTTCCATCCTATGATTTTAGTCAAAGAAAGAGAAAAAGCTAGGATTGGGAATCACAGCAATCACAAAAACACATCAATCGAGAATTACTGTTTTACTTGATCCTTATAACAAACGCTGAGAGGCAAGTGAGGCAGTATGGCTAATCCCCAATTCACACACGGGACAGGGGGACCCCATGTTTTAAAGGACATGCTCAAGACCACTCCGATGGTAAAGAAAACATTGTATTTGAATCCACAGCATGGACTCTAAGTTTGGGATTCTTGAAAATACAGTGGGATGTGATTTCGATACTCAGTTCCCAGAGCTTTTTGGGGGTTTAGGGACGATGGCGACCTGACTTCATCCCACTTCCTCACGAGTCTCACCTCTTAGCCTAGCTGTCCTTCCTGACCCAAGCAGATGGGGGCTGGCAGGCGGCTCAGAGCAATTAGGGACGTAGGCTCCATGGGAATTCCGACAGCTGGGAGAGGTCCCAAAGAGCAGACAAGGAAAAATAACACATACAAGGCACGCCTCAGCCAAATAGGTGAAGGTCAAACAGAACAATGCGAATAAAGTAGAACAGCCTGGGAGATACTTTCTGACTTTAAGAAAATGAGACCACTTAAAAGAAATTCAAGGATAGTTCCAAAAAGACTTTCCAACTAAAAACTGTGATTTGTGAGCTAAAATGCTCAGTGGACAATTTGATAGGCTTTGTTGAGATTCACATGAACAATTTGGGAGACCAAGCGGAAGAAAAAAATCCTAAGGCAAAAAATAAAAGGCGACCAAGCAAAACAAAGAAATAAAAACACAAAGGTAAGGAAATGGTAAGGGAAAAGAAGAGGTTTGAGAGAACAGGTCTTGGATGGTTAACATGTGATTAAGAGGAGTTTAAGAAGGAGAAAATAGAAGAGGTGGAGAAGAATCAATAATGAAATAAAGACTAGGAGATAATTCTGCTGAGTTGAGGCTCTTAGGGAAATCAGGTGATAAGCAGCAACTCTAGCCCATGGGATTCAGTAATAACTGAGAGGTTATTAATTTGACATGTTTCTTTGTATTTGACATTATGTGTATGTATGTGTATAAGCTTATAGTCTAAAGTATGAAGAGATATATGGGATATATATATATACATATATATATATGTATATATATATATAATTTGTATTACTATTTGTATTACTATATAAACAAATATGTGTATTTGTTGGTTCATCCTCCCTTCCCTGTCCTGTGTTTGTCTCTTCCTACCTTAAAGGGTTAAGTTTGAAGGCACGATCTGAATGTTTGTCTCTGAACCTAGAGGGTGTTTAAGATCAGTGACCAATTCACTTTTCATTTTTTCATTTCTTTTCCACTTTCTCTTTGTGCTCTGGCCAGAACTTTAGACCCTTAATAAGTATTTATTGAATATTGGCTGCTTAGGGAGGGAAAGAAACCCTGAGAAATGATTTTGGCACGGTAGGGGTAGGAGGGGACAGGGTAGTGGCTAAAGTTCTTCTTCTTGAAATCACCATTGCCTCCAGGCAAAGCTGTGAAGAGGCAGAGGTTCCCCATCCACCCACCCATCCACCATCCCTGCCTCAGGGCTTTAACCCTGCCTGTTCCACTGGCTCTGGGCTGTCAACTGAATCCCCCAATCCAAATGGATACCAATCAGTGCTTTCCCATGTAAACCTTTGCAAAGCTCATTCCTTTGGTTCAAATCTAAGGGTTAAAAACAAAAACAAAATACCCTAAAGAACAACTTCTAAAGAGGTAAAGTTTCAGGTATTATTAGGCCACGAAAAAAAAAGTATTGGGGGTCACGAAAGCCTTATTCTGAGCTCCTCGAAGGGCAGGGATCCCCCCCTGGAATGATCATTAAGCAAGAAACACTAGCAGGTTTGAATCCCAGACTCAGCCAATGCGACAGACAGGGGCGGAGCCTACAGTCAGTTTCCAGCGCGCAGTGCCCAGATGGCTAATCAGTTAGATTTTGGGACAATTTCCTTTCCTACGCCCTCCCTCTGAATTACCCGGCTCTAGAGTGGCAAGCTGTGTGTAAGATGTTCAGGCTTCTTTTAAAATTGATCCAAAAAAGGGCTGACAGGTGAGCGCACAGCGTGGACAGAGGAATACTCAACTGGGAGAAACTGAGCAGAAGGAAAAGTAAGCGAACTGCCGAGAGGGTTTCCCATTAGTATCGGTTTAGGCATCAAAGGGAAACCTGAAAACACAACGAAAGCAGCAGTAAACACCTTGGTTGTAGGAACCAAGGATAATAAGGCAGAATTAAAGAGCCGCAAAAACACACAGCGCACGCCCCACCCTCCAGAGCCAGGCCTCAGTGGTGCTATCCTGGAGGGTGGGGAGGATGGTTTGCTGGAGAAGAGGAACAGGTGCTGGGCCCTGTGGGTCAGCCTTGTAACTGAGAGAACAGCAGACCTGGATTTGTCTCCAGATTTCCCATGAATTCCCCATTAACATGGGAAACAGCAGGGTTGTGGGCCTGCAGAATTGGGCCGCACCGCCTACTAGGACAAGACCACTGTCCCTTTCTCCTTTCTCTTGCCTCCCAGAAGATTTAGAGTGTTTGGTGCATGTTTGTGGAATGCCTGTTTGTCCGAAGTTGGGTCCACATTTAGTTGAGCCTTGACTGATGACAATTGCTCTGCTCCCTTAATCAGAGTCCGAAGCTGGGAAGTGATGGCCTTTCTTTGATTGAACTTCTCTGAATTCTTTTTCCAACCAGGTCTTGACCTTTGGACTTCTGTGTCTGTCTTTTTGTGGTGCGGGTTTTAACAAGAATGGTTTAGCCATTCTCAATATCTGATCACCCTGGCTATCTGACTAGATTCCTCATTCCCCACCATCCCATCCCCTGGAGATCTTGTTAAATGCAGATTCGGAGGCAGTAGGCTTGGGGTAGGGTTCTAGGTTCTGCGTTTCCAACGGGATTCCAGGCGATGTTAGTGCTGCTCTGAGACCACGGTTCTGGGTTCCCCTTGAATCAGCAGGAGAGGTCTAAAAACATATTAATGCCTGGGTCCCACCCCCAAAGGTTCTGTTTTAACTGGCCAAGGGATGATCTGGGCATGGAGAATTGTAAAAGCTCTCCAGGGGATTTCCACGTGCCAGCTAGGGTTGAGAACGGCTAATTCAGAAGATGGGGTGGTGGCGTGGAAGTGGATGGTCTTGTAGCCAATACACTCTGGGTTTGAATCCGGTTCTGCCATTGAGCAGCCAGGTAACCTTGGGTGTGCTTCAGACTTCCTGAGCCTCAGTTTTCTCATTCATTAGAAAAGGGATAATAAAGCCTTCTTCTTAGGATTGTGAGGCTTAATTAAATTACATTCAGTACCTAAAGCAGTGCTAGATGTGTACGATATGAATATTTGTTTCCTTCCCTCGTGTTACTGTCTAGCTCAGAAGCGGCAAGATCTGGATTACACCTCATGGTTTGTGGTCCACGTGTGGTTAACAAATGCGTTTTGATTGGCTTAAATATATATATATTTTTTATATATTTATATATTTTATATATTTATATATATTTAATTATATTTATATTATATATTATATATTATATTTATATTTATATTTTATATTATATATAATATATAATTAATTATTTATATTTATATATAACTATATAATTTATATATTTTATATATTTATATATTATATATATATTTAATGTGAAGGTATCATTTACATATCTGCAGAGTTACATAAAAATCTAGATTTTGGCTTCTTTGGAAGAGAATCAAAATCTGGTTAGAATGGGTACCATTCAGCCTCCTTTCCCAGGTAGAGGGAGCACAGCCTTACTGCTTGATGCACACCCTGCCCCGGTTTCCAGCACATTCCCAATGAGTCTATGGCCCCTCCATAACTTTTTAGCTGGCTCTATTTGCATTACCTCCCTGTGGCTCATAACCATTTGAATTTTCCACTCCTTGCCTAAAAACTTAGGTTCCAATTCCTTACCTTCCAGGATTTGGTTACATCTCACCCCTTTCTTGTACGACTTCCTCCTTTTCAGGCATCTGGGGGTCGGGGCATGCCGCTTCTTAACATTCGTCACACAGACTTCAAGATTTCACAGTCTAACGCTCGAAGTTTTCTCACTGCTTCCTGTGAGGAGAACAATCTTCTTCATTCTTCATATGCTCGTGTATCCCAGTTATTTGTTTCATGGGGAAAAGGGGGTGTCATGGACTGAATTGTGTCCTCTCCCAAATTCGTATGTTGAGGTCCTAACCCCCAAGTATCCTAGTACCTCAGAACATGACTCTTTTCAGAGATAGAGCCTTTAAAGAGGAAATTAGGTTAAATATAAGGCTGTTAGGATGGGCTCTAATCCTTTGTGATTGGAGTCCTTATATGAAGAGGAAATTTTGGGACACTTGGGTGGCTCAGTCGGTTGAGCATCTGGCTCCTGATTTCAGCTCAAGTCATGATCTCCCGCATTGGACTCCGTGCTGAGCTTGGAGGCTGCTTGGGATTCTCTCCCTCTCTGTCCCCCCTCCCCCACTGCTCATGCTCTCTCTCAAAATAAGTAAATAAATATTTTTTTTTTAAAGAAGAGGAAATTTTGACACACAAAGGTAACACCAGAGATGTGAGGGTAATGAGGAAATACCATGTGAGGACACAGAAAGCAGGTATCTCTTTGCAAGCCGAGGAGAGAAGCCCCAGAAGTAACAACCTAGCCAATATCTTGATCTTGGACTCACAGCCTTCAGAACTCTGAGAAAATAGACTTCTGTTGTTTAAGCTGTCCAGTCTGTGGTACTTTGTTATGGCAGCCCTAGCAAACAAATACGGTGGGGAAGAAAATGTTTTTTCTTTAAATAGAATCAATTCTTCGAAAGGGGTATCTAGTTAATGATACAGAAGAATCCGGCAGCTTTTCATGGCTTCTATCTTTTAGTTTGTTGTGGAAAAGCTTTATCAAAAGAGATTTTCCTACCTAGAATGGTGTCTTACTTTTCACTTTCCCATGGGGATACTATCTGTTTGATAGTCTTATCAGGTTCTTTATTTCTTCCATCATGAATATTTTGAAAAATGCTGGGGGCCTGGGTTGGTAGGTAGCTGAGATGGCTCACAACTTTGAATCTTAGTATTTTCACTGCGTGAGAAAGGGAAATCTTTGAAACCTTCCTTGACAGCTAGCTTATTTTAAAATAAATTCTAAAAAGGGAGATCTTTTTCATTAGAGAAATAAACTAGTAAAAGAACCAAGGAATTAGATCATTTAGTTCTACTGTGGGTAAAAATCACCTGGATTACTGTATTCAGTCATAAACTTCCAAAGAACATTTTCTAACATCTGTTGGGATAGGCGTCAACACCGGGCTCGATGGCACCAGGCAGATGTCTGCTTCACCTGGGATTGTCCATCTTCCCAATAAATTGGCCCCCGTCACAACCGGCCTTGATAGTCAGAGGTGCCATATCAAAACAAGACCCCCTAGATGCGGAGATGAGTTTGCTTTTGGGGGGCCAGGGAAAGAAAACTGAACAGCTAGAGAAGCAATGTTGGAGGAAGTCCTAATAGTAGACCCTAAGAAGTGCCAGCAGGAGAGAAATGTAGTCCGGGCAGCCATGAACCTGGCTAAAACTAGGAATTCAAATATTAAGAAATGAAGGATGCATTGTTTATTGGCAATTAACAAGCTCTGCTCTTGGTACTAAGCCCATGACTTTAGGGTTCATTGCATTTCCTCTCCCTGGGGTTGAATTGATTCTAGAATATCCAGGGAGGGTTGGGGCTAAGAGGCGTACATCTATGTATCCATCCATTCGTTTATTGGTTCTGTAAATTTTCATTGAGCCACTCCTCTGTGCCAGGCAAGGTACTAGGTGCTGAACTATGAAGGGTAGTAGGCTTCAGAGACCCAGACAGACAAATCCATAGCTAGGACTTCGTCTATTTCCATTATACAGATCCCCTCTACTTATTTACCTACTACCCTATCAGTGATAATAATTATATCTACCATTTATTGAGTGCTTTTTATGGGCTTCTCATATAGTATTATTTTATCTTTACAATACTAGCCGAGATAGGCATTATTATTGCTATTATCCTCATTTTACAGATGAGGAAATTGTGGCTAAGATAATGTTAGCTTTCCTAAGGTCACAATCAATAGCTGGCAACTCCAGGATTTGAGTCCAGGTATGTCTGACTCAAAGCTCATGCTTTAATTGCTACTTGATATGGTCTTTCTAAAACTATAGATGTTGTTCTAGGCCAAAAAGATGGAGATTTCTCTTTAAGATAATGTATCTTTACATTAAAACATTTTAAAATCAAAGATATGCATGCACATAGTTTAAAAGTCAAATGGTTCTTCAAAGCTTATCACAAAAACCACCAATGCCTTGTCCACTGTTATCTCTATCATTCCCTGGAAACAAAACTTCCAACTTGTCTGCACTTTTATTTCTCATTTTTATCTATTTCTTAATTTTTCAGTTCTAGGTATTATCTGATGAACTCTCACTATGGAAAACTGTCCACTTCCACATATACATATTATTTCCTGCCCACCCACCTGCATCCTCCTAGTATAGTTAAATTATACTTTCTGTTAGATCCATATCCAGTATTTACATTCTTTTAACTATACGAATGTTATTTACATGTGAGCTATATAGTACATCATGATTATATTTCTTATGCAACTTTTTGTTTTCCTGGAGTTGATAATTACTTCATGTTTTCATTTGCTTAGTTGTCTATGTAATCATCACTAATTTATCCTCCAGTCGCTCTCCCAATTATCTTCAAACACAAGGAATTCTGTCCATTTCTTCTAGGAGACAGCTCTCTGAGGGCTTTCTGACCTACTGCCTTCTGGGCTGGGGCAGAGCTATCATCTGGAATTATTTTGCCAATATCTTGGGGATTCCTTTTGTGTCTCTCTTGAGTTAGATTCTCCCTCTTCATCCATTGCCTTCCTTTTCATTGATTTAGAAACTTCCTGAGAAAGGGTGCATGGAAGGGACATTTTGAGACCTTAAAGATCTAAACATGTCATGTCTGTTTGACAGTTTGCCTGGGTAGAGATTTCTGGTTGGAAATATTTTTTCCCTCCGAATGATGAAGGATTACACCACTGTCCTACAGTGATAAATTGATTCTTGATCTTTTTAAGTAAGAACTTAATCTATTTTTCTCCATCTCTAGAAGCTTTTAGGATCTTCCCTTTGTCCCCAGTATTCTGAAATTTTACCATGATGTGCTTTGTGTTAGTTTATTTTCTTCCATTGTCCTATGTACCCTATGGGCTCTCCATCTGGAAAACTCATGTCCTTAAATTGTGGAAAATTCTCTAAATTGTTTCTATAATGATTTACTCTGGGAGAGAATACTTCTCAGAACAGTGGTCTGGACCTTCTTGGTTCCCATAGAGCAAAAAAAAAAAAAAATGTTTTTGGTTTAAATTCATCATTACATTGCCAGCACTTCAGCAACAGCATTGGGCATTTGATAAAATGGTACTCAGCAACTGTTAGTAAATTGAACACAATTGACAGAAGTTTCTTGCAAAGTTTAAGTCTTAAGATTTAAGTCTATGATCATACTTCTCATATTTCTCAGCAAAGGCACAAGATGATCAGAATATTGAGTGACTGTCTCTGCTGGTGACCTTTTATTCTTTCGAAAGGTCGAGTCAAGCCAGATTTCAGAATGGCTACCTGTTAATATGAGCTGCTTCTAAGCTTCCCATAGTTTTCCCTTGAAGTATTCAGGGGAAATTTTCTATCTCTTCCCACAACTATTCTGGATTTTCCATGATGGAGCTGGGGGAGACGGGTGGTCAAAGAAGGAGATAGGACACAAATTCACCAGTTTCCTGTTGAGTTGATGGAAGCTTTTCCTGCCTGACCTGCCCTTAGAAAGAACTGCCTGCTAAGGCATATATTGATGGGTAGGGGAGACTGGAGCTGAGGGTAGGACCAGAAAAGATGAACAACCCTATCAGGGAAATTCAAAAGAATGAAGGTTAAGTACAGGAATCGCTGATTTTAAATGGAAATCCTTTGGGATGCGTTTGAGGAGTAGTTTGTCTTTTAACTCAAGATTTAGGTTTGAAACATTTGTGGTTTATAGAGAAGAGGAATATTCAAATATCTTGTTTAAAAAATGAACAGAAATATCATTGTCACTCCCCAAACTCTGCACTTAATTTTAGAATTAGTAATAAGTAAGACATCTGGATGGAGCTGAACAGAAGTGTTTCTGAAGAATTTTGGGAGCTGGGCATACTTCCCTACAAATGAACAGCAGGTTTGGTTTTGAAAATGTTCTTTAATATCTAAAGAGACAACCAAGGCCTTGTTTCCCATTCTCCTCTCCCTGGGTTGCCTTCACCAACCACAACTTTTTAAAAATAATAGATTTTATTTCCTTAGAGCAGTTTCAGGTTCACAGAAAAATTGAACGGAAGTTACAGCGTTCCCACATACGTGCTCATCACCACCACCCCTCCCATTATCAACATCTCATTATCAACCTCTCCCATTATCAACATCCCTCACCAGAGTGGCACATTTGTGACAACTGATGAATCTACTTCGACACATCTTGATTCCCCAAAGCTCAAAGTTTATGTTAGGATTCATTCTTGGTCTTGAACATTCAATGGGTTTGGACAAATGTATAATGGCATGTATTCATCCTTATAGTAAGACAGAGAATAGTTGCACTGCCCTAAGAATTTTCTGTGTTCCACATATTCATCCCTTTCTTCCCCTATATTTCCTGACAAGCACTGATCCTCTTACCGTCTCTGTAGTTTTGTCTTTTCCAGAACGTCATGTAGTTGGAATCGTACAGCGTGTAGCCTTTTCAAGTTGACTTTTTTCACTTAGTAATATGCATTTAAGATTCCTTAATGTCTTTTCATGGCTTAGTAGCTCCTTTCTTGTTAGCACTGAATAATCTTCCACTGTATGGATGTACCACCCTTTATCTACTCACCCGCTGAAAGACATGTTTGTTGCTTCCGGGTTTGGGCGATTATGAATGAAGCTGCTATAAACACGTGTGGACATAAGTTTTCAACTCCTTGGGTAAATGCCAAGGAATATGACTGCTGCATCATATGGTAAGGGCATGTTTAGTTTTGTAAAAACTGTCAGGCTGACCCCCGAATGGCTCCACCCTTTTGCATTTCCGTCCGGAATGGATGAGAGATTCTGTTGCTGCACTTCTTTGCCAGCATTTGATGTTGTCAGCGTTCTGGATTTTGGCCCTTCTAATAAGAATGTAGTGGTATCTCATCCTTGTTTTAATTTATATTTCCCTGGTTGCATATGATGTGAAGTATTTTTTCATGTGTTTGCTTGCCATCTGTATATCTTCTATGGTGAAAGTATGCATCTAATCAGTGTATAACTTAAAAAAAAATTTTTTTAATGTTTTTATTTATTTTTGAAGAAAAGAGAGAGACAGAGCATGAGCGGGGGAGGGGCAGAGAGAGTGGGAGACACAGAATCCGAAGCAGGCTCCAGGCTCCGAGCGGTCAGCACAGAGGCCGACGTGGGGCTCGAACTCACGAACTCATGAACTCATGAACCGTGAGATCATGACCTGAGCCAAAGTCAGATGCTTAACCGACTGAGCCACCCAGACACCCCTCAGTGTATAACTTTTAATCAACTTGTTAGTTTTCTTCTGGTTGAGTTTTAAGCAACCACAAACTTTTACCCTGTGTCTTTGGGGGCAACTTCTTATACGAAGTAATAAGAAGACTTAGCGTGTTACTGACATTCAGACCCTAAAAAGGAAGGGAAGATTTAAGATAAAACCAATTTTCTCCAAGATCTGGTTTACTTCAGTGCAAAGGTAAAAAGGATACTCCATAAGGAGTGGCAGCGGATGAGATTTGTCTAGTCCTGAGAAGTCATCAAAAATAGGCAGCCCAGAGCCAGCTTTTTCCTGTCTGTTTCTTGTTTCCACAGAAGCCATCCCAGAATCATGGGTCCCAGTGGCTTTCTATTTAGTTGTGCTCAGTTCCCTTCCACGAATATTGATAACATGGTCAGCCTTGCTGTTGCTGTGTCCTCTGTTCAATGCCTTCCTGGAGCACAAGGTAGCATAGAGCAGAGTTCTAGAATGTTTTCTGTAGTTCCAGGGAGTTATATTGATTTTTTTCCCCAAATCGATTTGTTTTGTTCCCAATATCTGCAGATGTTTTTGAGAGAGTGCACTCTAGGTATAAGACTGGATTGTTCCCCATGAGATGAGTAAAAAAGGTGACTGACAGTGATTCTAAAGAAATTCTTGTGAAATGAATGGATGGAGGGTCAACACAACAAACCCAGGTAGGCAGACAGACGATCACAAATGTGTACAATTTCTGTACAGACTGAGCTCTTTCTGGGAGAGTCCAAGCGCGGCCCTGGGAAGCTCCCCAGAGAGATTATGTTGAAATTGCATCCCAATCTGCCTTCCCCCACTTATGCCTCCTCCCTTCACTGCTGCTTGGGCTGTGTGTCCCTTTCAAGTCGGTCATGTTCCAGAAGGGCTCATGGATCCTTGACTCGTGCATATGAGTCTAACAACATGTGTTTGTATTTTACTTAATAGAGAACTCCTGTCTTAGGGAATGGGTTATTTTGCACCAAAAGTATGGACTTTTCTCCTTAGAGCCTTTGTCATTGCCATTTCTGCTTCATAAACAGCATGATAAAACTTCTGATATTGTGAGGTATGTTATTTCATTTGCATTCGCCTTCTGGAATACTGCTGTTTAGGGACTACTCTCATACTATTGCATTGCTCAAGGAAGCACTTGTGATCTAGTTCAGCTTCCAAACTTAAAGATAGTCATTATGTTTCCATGACTTTGCTTAATCATAGACCAAAAATACAGCTCTGCAGATAAGCATGCTACCTCAATAAGCAAGCTTCCTAGGTCCTCGCTAACCCTGGAAGCCCTGTGGCTGCATAATGTCTAAAGGAAGAATTCTCTTGAGGATAAAGTCTGTCTGACCCTGCTCTGTCCTATACCTGGCCAAGTGCCTTGCACATAGTAGATACTCAATAAACATTTGTTCAATGAAGGACAGCATACAGCAAATCAAATACAATTTAATAACTCTCCCCCTGTCCTTAAAAATATTCCTTCCTCCCTCGGATTCTGACATGGCTGGTATTTAATGTACACTCATTATATACAAGGCTCCGTCTTTCAAATTTGTTAATTCATTCAGTCCTTTTAGCCATCCCGCGAGCTTGCTTATGAATTCAAATCTAACAATTAGAATTTTCTCACCAGACTTGAGTAGAATAGTTTGTCCCCAAGTTTTTGTCTAGTGTCAGATTTCATCTATGAAAACTCAAAGCAAGCTGGGGCAAAAATTCTTTTAGTAGCTTGAATGCAGCCTTCTGGAGGCTCAGTACATTTCCTTTTTGCAGCCTAAAAACAGAGCAGTTCTCTGAGAGTCTGAGAAAAGTCTGGCTCCTCTGGTTTCCATGTACCTATCTTCTTCCAAAGCTAGCACACACACACACACACACACACACACACACACGCAGTATGAAAGTAGTAAAGTGTAGTAAATAAAAGCAAAAGTAGTAGAATATGTTTTGCAAAAGATTCAAATAGTACAGAAGTCTGTTTAAATAAGAAAGGAACGTTCTTAGTATGCCTGGTTTCTTCTGTCTTTCCCAGGCTTTAACTGTGAATTCTGTTTGCCATAGGTAGGTACCCTGGTCATTATCAGTTTGGGATATTTTCCCAGAAATGTTTTGAGCCTTGTTCTAGAAATTATAGTATTCATACTGCTTTTGCAACCTTGCTTTTTAAAAAAAATTTAACAATGTTTTGAGGTGCCTGGGTGGCTCAGTTAGTTAAGCATCCACTCTTGGTTTTAGTTCAGATCATGATCTCGGGGTTTGTGGGGTCGAGCCCCACATCTGCTTCTGTGCTGAGCACAGAGCCTGCTTGCGATTCTCTCTCTTTCTCTCTCTCTCTCTCACTGTCCCTCTCCACTGCTCTCTCTCTCAAAAATAAATAAATAACAACAAAAGAAATTTAACAGTATGTTTTGGACATCTTCCATGGTGGTACTACTTTTTTTTTTTTTTTAATGACTGCAAAGCAGTGACCAGCTATCAGTAACTCGCATTGATTAACTGTGTCTGTGAACCAACTACATGGTATCATTTAAATTTTTTCTCACAAAAACCACAGGAAGAAGGTCTTTTTGTCCATTCTACTTTTTCAATGTGAGGAAATTGAGCGATTTTTTAAAAAAATTATTATAATTCTTTTTTTCACTTTCTTGTTAATGTCTAGAAAGAGTGTGAGTGGGGAGAGAGACAGAGCCCGCATCGGGCCCCATGCTTAGCACCGAGCCTGATGTGGGTTCAACCAACTGAGCCACTTTGGGGCCCCTATTATCCTTCATTTAACTAGTCCTTATTAAGGCACCCTGAATTGTGTATATATGTATATATATTTCTTTTTTTCTATTTATTATTATTATTTTTTAAATATAATTTGCTGTCGAGTTAGCTAACATTCAGTGTATACAGCGTGCTCTTGGCTTTGGTAGTAGATTCCCATGATGGATCACTTTATGTATATATATTTCTGCAGTGAATATCTATAAGGTAAAGTCCCTGATTCATTTATTCTACACCTTGGTTTGAGAGCTTGCTATGTGCCAGGAAATGTTCTAGGCAGTAAGAATACTTTGCATTAAAGACAGACGTATAGATCCTGTCTCAAAGATATTACGTGCTAGTGGATAAATAATAAACAGGCAAATATATATCATGATGTATATCAGGTAGTGATGTATGCCAAGAATAATAAAGCAGAGTGAGGAAATGGAGATTGATGGGGTTGTTATTTCAGAGAAAGCGGTCAGGGAAGGCTTCTCTAATGAGAGACCTGATCATTGAGCTGAACATCTGTGCTTCCCATGGTACAACAGGGGAAGGAACATTATAGAACAACAAATGCAAAGGCCCTATCTGAGATGGAAATGACTCTGGCATGTTCAAGGAGGGAAAAGAATATCCTTGGATATTCCTTTAGGGACCCTATTACTTTAGGGAATTGCTTAAAGTGCTAAGTGGTAGGGGGACCCCATTTACTGAGAAGGGGTGGGAGGGCAAGGGGACAGGAGGGGCAAACTTGAGGGGGTGGGGGGAGGGAAGAAGAATCCTAGTGTGGACTGAAATTTTCTGTGTCTATTACACATCTAGGGGAGGTGTTCAGAAAGGAGCCTGCAGTACAGAGGACTAATCAGCGCTGGACACCCCGTTTGGGCACAATGGACATATAGGACATAAAGATATGGGACTGGGTGAGTGCACCAGAGAGTGAGGAAAGCAGAGAAGGCAATGTCTGGGTGAAGGAAATGCAAACATATTTCTAAATGTTGTCAAATTGCTCTTGAAAAACTTTTGCAAATTTATACTTATCAATACCCTCAGGAGAGGGCTGGGGTCCCATTCCCAGGGGTGAAAAAGAAGCTATTTAAATGTGCATTTATTTAATCATACTGAAATTGACCCAATTTCCAATGTTTTATTTGCGCTGGCTCTTTTTTTTTTTTTTTTTTTAATCTGAGCTGCCTGTTCATGTCCTTTGCCCATCTTTTTGATTTCTACGATTTATGGATATATACATTTTATTGATTTATAAGGATTCTTAGACTGTTTGTTTTTAAGAATGTTTGTCCTTTGTCATATGCTCTGCATTTTTTTTCAACTTTTCTTTCTTTCTTTTTTTTAATGTTTATTTTTGAGAGAGAGAGAGAGAGAGAGAGAGAGACTGAGTGCGAGCAGGGCAAGGGCAGAGAGAGGGACACACACAGAATCTGAAGCCAACTCCAGGCTTGGAGCCCACGAACCGTGAGATCATGACCTGAGCCAAAGTTGGACGCTTAACTGACTGAACCACCCAGGCGCCCCTACTTTTCTTTTGATTTTTGAAGTGCTTTTTGCAATACAGCAGATTAAAGTTTTTATGTAATCAAATTTGATAATATCTTGTCCTTTATAGCTTCTGAGTTTTCTTTAATACTTAGAGAGGTCCTTTATTATCTTAGATGACAATCAGATTCTGTCAGGTGTTTTGTTTTAAATCTTTAAAAATTTCCAGTATATCTTTGGTTTCTCCTCATTTCATGGTGAGAAAGGAATTCACAGAACTAACTTCTTTCCTAGCTCATTTCACTTCGGGCGTGCTGCTGGGGAAACAGGAAGAGGTAAATAGCTGAGGCAAGCTTTGGGTAGAGCCCCGAGCCGGGCACACAATAGATGTGTAACACACGTTTGTTGAAGGAATACGCTGCTGGCTTTTGGCTTTTGTCTTAACGAGGGCAGAGCTCTCCGTAGGTTGCCAAGTACTTTCCAGACGTTATCATTTTCACTGCCCAAAGATTTCCTGCAGCAGAAAGAGGTTGGGGGCAAGGCCAGTGGTGGCTTGGTCAGCACTGGCCAGAGCTGGACGACAGCTTTATGGAGGAAATGTCTAGCATACGCTGCTGGGGTGGTCCCTCCTTACCTCACTAGGCCTAGGGGACTGGAGAATTTCAAACATGGTTTCTACTGCAGAGCTAGCTCTCTTTGAGGAAGGCTTTGTGACTTTAAACTGTATTGTATGCAAAATACATTTTGTGGTGCCAGGTGGGAGCTAGCTGGGCTTCCCGCTGTGGTTTCCAGACATTTTCCTGTCACTTTCTGCCATCTACTGGTGGCAGCGCAAATCACCCTGGATTTACTTCAGGTTGTACCTTTAGGGTGGGTTTTATTCCTGTACCTGCTTAGTTTGAAGTGTGATTTTCAAGAAGGCTTGTGCTGAAATTCATGGGGATCCAACATTTATTTCTCTCAAAAATCACAGTCCCGAGGGGACTGGATTAGCTGAGAAGTCACTCTTTGTGGTCTTTGTTCCTTTGTCTGAGAGGCAGTATTTGAATACTGACCACCTGAGTTTAAATTCTGGCTCTACGATTTAGTGTGTGTGTGTGTGTGTGTGTGTGTGTGTGTGGCCTTGGGCAAGAAACTCAACCTCTCTGTGCCTCAGTTTCCTCCTGTGTAACAGGTCGAGAAGACTAGACCTTACCTCATAAGGTTTTGGCTCAGGGAATGGAAGTTCTCAAATGTAAAGCATATAGTATCTAGCACCTCATACTTGGAAAATGTTATCTATTATTTGTTTGAAACGTGCCTAAGAGTTAAACATTACTTTGGAACATAGAGCATTCCATAAGTTAGTTATTATTTATAACCTATATCCAATGTTTTTGAAGTAATTTTGTTTCCAGACTGCTTTCATTTTATTCCTGGTGTTTCAGCTCACAAGCAGCAGCTTCTATTCAGGAGCCTGCCTTCCTTTTCTTTCTTTCTTTCTTTCTTTCTTTCTTTCTTTCTTTCATGTTTATTTATTTTTGAGAGAGAGAGAGAGACAGACACAGTGTGAGTGGGGGAGGAGCAGAGAGCGAGGGAGACACAGAATCCAAAGCAGGCTCGAAGCTCTGAGCTGTCGGCACAGAGCCTGACACGGGGCTCGAACTCACTAACCGCGAGATCAGGACCTGAGCCAAAGTGGGACACTTAACGGACTGAGCCACCTAGGGGCCCCCCTGGAGCCTTTCTTAATATCTCCTTCTGGAATATTCCATCTTCCCTTTGGGCTCCCCCAGCACAGTCTCTCTTAGACTCATGACTTTCATCTTGGAATATAGGCCTGTCTTGCTTTGTACATTGCCTGGGTCCCTGAGAGAAACAGCCCATCTGACCATCACTGTGTCTCCCACAGTCTTTCTTGCAATGATGTTACTTAACAACTATCTAATATCTGTAGACAGGATGAGATCTGATTCCCTCAGGAATCCTGAGTCTAGATGAGTTGCTGAGAGACTTGTCCCCAGTGAAATGGAACAGTGGGCCTGGGACTAGGTAGAGCTGAGGACTTGGAATGTCAAGAATGTACATGAGAAGAATAACGGAGGAGCAAGGCCCACCCACAGGGAGGGAGTTGTGCGCTGAAGACTAATTTTGGGGGGACTAGGATGAAAGGTAAGTGTCTGAAGCTGGTCTTCTGGCTTCCATGCTCCGTCCAAGTCCCACTGAAGTGTGTTCTCATAGCCGATGCCAAGTTCCTCGTTTCTGCGGTCCCATCATGGACGCTCAGTCTCACGTGTGCTCACGTGAGTAGTGATTTGGGTCTGGATGTCAAAATGTTTAGTCCCCAAATTCACTTGTAGTTATCAAGAGACCAAAGAGTCCCACTAGAGCAGCCCTATTACTTTTTAAAACAATGTTTATTTATTTTGAGAAAGAGAGAGAGAGTGAGAGCAAGCGAGTGGGAGGTGCAGAGAGAGAGAGAGAGAGAGAGCGAGAATCCCAAGAAGGCTCCACGCTGTCAGCACAGAGCAAGACACGGGGCTCTATCTCACAACCTGAACTGAAATCAAGAGTCAGATGCTCAACCCACTGAGCCACCCAGGCGCCCCAGCTCTATTACTTTTTATTAGGTACAAATGTTCTAGCTCTGCTGAGAGCCAGGGGTCCATGGCAGCGGAGGGGAGGGGGGGGGGGTCTCAATTCTGGTATTCTCCATTCATCCTTTATATTTGACTCCTGCAGGACAACTTAGTCTCTCTAATGATTTTTTCCCCTTTAAAATAGTTTTCATTTAATTTTTAATTTTAATCCCAGTATAATTAATACACAGTGTTGTGTTAGTTTCCAGTGTCCAGTATAATGATCCAACATTTCTACGCATTACTCAGTGTTCATCACAATAGGTGTGCTCTTAATCCCCTTTACCTCTTTCACCCATCCCCCCACACCCCGCCCCTCTGGTAACCACCAGGTTGTTCTCTATAGTTAAGAGTTTGGGTTTTTGTTTGTCTCCTTTTTTCTTTATTCATTTGTCTTGTCTCTTAAATTCCATGAGTGAAATCATATGGTATTTGTCTTTCTCTCACTGACTTATTTCACTTAGCTCTAATGACTCTTAATATGTATTCAAGAAACATTTTTTTAATGTTTACGTTTGAGAGAGAGAGAGACAGAGCATGAGCATGAGCATGAGCGGGGGAGGGGCAGAGAGCGAGGGAGACACAGAATCCGAAGCAGGCTCCAGGCTCTGAGCTGTCAGCACAGAGCCCGACACCGGGCTCGAACTCAAACTCATGAACTGTGAGATCATGACCTGAACTGAAGTCGGATGCTTAACCGACTGAGCCCCCCAGGTGCCCCTGCATTCAACAAACTCTTATTGAGCACCTACTATAGGCCACACCTGGTGCTGGAGCCCAAGGAAGATATTGTCCCCATGTCCTTGCTTACCACCAAGTGGAAAGCCAGTTTCACATAGGAGCAAATAATACCCGTTGGTTTGGAGGGTTTGATTGAAACTGGGTTTGTTATTTAAATGCATTTCATGGAAGTCCCTGGAAAACTCAGCTAAAATAGCTACTTCTTCAGGTAGATCTCTTTTGGTGATTTCAGACATGAAGGGGCTGATTGGCCTAGGAATCTATCCCTCTTTCAGGTCTTTCTTGTTTTTAGGTTCATTCTTACATTCTTTCATAAGAAGTAACCAAGTACCAAGGAAAGGTAACCCTTTCCCACACCCCTAGTTACTAGTTGGTCATCACTCCAAGGAGAAGGCCCCACGGTGAGAATAAAAGTGGTATATCTTTACAGTCTAAGTTCAAAGAAGCACCGTCCTCTTGTGCCCAACACCCTACCTCAGCCTTGTAGGGAGGTGGGACTAGACAGGCAGAAGATGTAGTGGATTCTGGTGGAATGTCTTAACCCCAGAAATGAAGGTGCCCCATGGTGGTGTTTGGACCTAGAGAGACTCTATTCTTCTTGGAAACTGGGGCCATGGGAGCAATTGGCCTGCCTCTCCCAAGGACAACATAGACATGGAGGCTACATGGGACGCTGTCGGCCCAGCAGCCACCGTGATGTCGTGCCAGCCCTGGGATGTGGAGCAGATGGGACAGAGAAAGTGGAGGGTTTCCTTCTGTGTCTCGCCCTCTCAAAAAAACAGACTCTGACCTTCAGTACACCCACCCCTCCCTGCTGATTTTCTGTGGCCTGTCCAAGCAAATGAGATTACACAGATAACCACACCAGACCAAGAGGGTGACATCTCTTCTCTTTTGCCCCTCATCAGCAAAAGTTCCTTGATTTTAACAAGCTTAGCAAGGAAGTAGAGCTTTGGATGAAGAGTAAGCAAGATAATACTACCCAAATATCCTGGATCATGATGAGTTTCAAGACTTGAGTAATGTCACTAGTCTACTCTCAGCAGAGCGAGGTTGAAAAATAAAAGTGATTCTTACTTTACGTTGACCTGCTGGTGACTATATGGTTCATGCTCGCTACAAATGTTAAATTTTATGCCATCCTAAGGATACAAAGATGAAAAAGGTGGCCGTGGGTCAGAGTTGAAAGTGCACCGGCTTTGGAGGTAGACTGAAGGTATTTGCATCTCCCAGTTCTAACTTTGTAGTCTTTATTCACCTGTCTGCATTTGTCTTCTCATCTGAAAAATGGACGTAATACATTCCTTTCAGAATTATTATAAGGATAATGTACGTAAAGCCTGGAGCATAATGCAATTTTACTACTATGAAGACTATATGACCTTGTCCTCACGGAACTTGTAGTCTAGTTTGGAGTCCTAAGACAATCATAATAATAATCACAAAAATGTGGTCTGTAACAAATGATGCCTTCTTAAGTCAGACAGGAGTCTGAAGTAGGGAGAGAAGCATCCCACCGAATTCCATTACATCTGCTCAGTTTTGTCAACGTAAGTTTATTAAGCATCTATGATGCATCAGGCTTTGTTATTATAGAAGATCAATTCCCAGGTTCTGGAATCCCGTTGCTGGGTTTGAATCCCATTGGTGCCACTTACTAGAGCTGTGACTTTGGGCGGTTACTTAACAAACACTCTGAGTCTCTTAGTGAGTTTCCTTGTTTACTGAAGAAGTTTTTTTTTTTTTTAATGTTTGTTTATTTTTGAGAGAGAGAGAGAGAGAGAGACAGAGCATGACGGGGGGGGGGGGGGTGGGGGGTGGGCGGGGAAGGGGCAGAGAGAAAGGAGACAGAATCTGAAGCACGGTCCAGGCTCTGAGCTGTCAGCACGGAGCCCGACGTGGGGCTCGAACTCACGAACCGTGAGATCATGACCTGAGTTGAAGTCGGACGCTTAACCAACTGAGTCACCCAGGCGCCCCTTTAGAAGAAGGTTTTGAATAGTACCTGCCGTGAGGAATAAGTAAATTAATGCACATGAAGGATGTATCAACATCCCTGGCACATCTTAAGTGCTGAATGAATTGTAGTTGCTGTTCACATCATCACTGTCATCGACACCATCGTCATCACCACCACTAGTCCCTGCATTTAGGGTCAGGGACTTTAAAAAATGAATAAGATGTATTTCCGTAGTTCAGTAGCTCCCGGGACCATCTCTGATCTTTGAAGTTTTTTGTAGGTGATCCAGGCAGAATACAGACTATTTTCCTAGAAAGGGGAAAATTTTGTGCTTGGGACATTTGTAATACTTTGACCCGGAGGAGGGCATGTGTACTTTTACCTACTACACTTACTTTGGGAATGTGCTTCCCTAGAGCTCCCCATGAAATTGGGGTAGAGGTCTATTGGTTTTTATAGAACTGAAACTTATCTCACTCAGTGTGTACAATTATACAAGTGGGCAGATTTAGTGACTGAGAGTCCCAACTCGGCTTTATCTCTTAAATATATATTTACGCACAGCACTGGTATGTTCTAGAGTATTTATGCATAGTGGGGCTATGGTTTCAGGGTAATCCAATTTTTTAAAGTTTATTTATTTATTTTGAGAGGTGGGGGGGAGGGGAGAGGAGAAGAGAGAGAGGGAAAGAGAGAGAATCCCAAGTGGGCTCCTCACTGGCATTGTCAGCACGAAGCCCGACATGGGCCTCGAACCCAGGAACCACGAGAACATGACCTGAGTTGAAATCAAGAGTCGGAGGCTTAACCGACTGAGCCACCCAGGCGCCCCTGTTTCAGGGTATTCTAAAGTTCCGTAAAATAAAACGAGAGTGAGTTGCTGTTACCGTGCACAGGAACCACCTAATTCGGGAAACAGCATTTTTAGCATTAAAGGGGCATGAAAGTCATGAAGTGTGATTCCGTGAAAGGAATTCCTGGTATCTGAACAGAATAAGGGCTTGTACTGCTGGTTTATGACAAAGAAAAAAACAAAGCAAAGCAAAACAAAACAAAACAAAACATGAGTGCTCATTAAGTTCCTTTAATCTAAGAATTTCGAACGGCGAAATGTAACTCTGCTCAGAGACAAGGGCCGGACCAGTTGGCTTTAAAGTTTCTTTTGCATGATGGTGTTTAGCTCATTTGGTGGAGGGATGAAAAGAACCCAGAACTGTTAAATGGGAACCTCCCATCAATTACAGGCCACACGGAGTTCTCTTAAGAATTTTTTCAAAGCTGTCCCCTAACTATCTATAACAAGTCAGCATCCACCAAGGAGAAGGACATCTGTGTATTTTTAGATAGAAAAGTGCTGTCTCCTTGTCATTTTGTAGAAAATGCTTTTCTCTCTGTCTCCCTTCATTGGGCCTTCTGGTATCTCAGAAGAGAAAGGAGCTACCTGGTAAATAAAGATAAGCTGCGCTTATTAGCAGAGATTTGCAAGGGAAGAGGCTGTTTAAAAATGGATAAGGAGGTAATTGTGTTCTTCTGGCTCTACAGCGGGGACTCGTTTTCCTCTGTCAGGGCCTGGCAGCCAGCGAGGAGCTGAACAAGTATGCCTGCCACCCCGGCGTGACCTGGAGTTCACATGGACGAAGCTACACTCAGTCGCAGGAACCCTCGGGCCTTTGAAGTCGCTGAGTCGTCCTGACGGCAGATCCCTTCCGTGGAGGACTGATGCTCTGCCAGAAGAGTAAAACGCCGTCGTTTTTAGACTGCCCTTTGGGATAAAAGAGACAGTCGTGCAGTGCAGCCCCAGTGCCAGGCTCACGTCTGACAGAGCCGCCATTGTTCGTGTCGCCCCTCAGTGCGCTCTGCTCAGTTAGCGAGGCCCCGGGCCGCTTCAGGGCTCCGGTGCAGGTTTCTTGCAAGGATCAGGTACACAGCTGTGTGTGGAAATGAAGGATGGTGGAAGAGGCCGTGTCTACACGATATCCAACATCTGCTTCGAAACTGAGTTCAGTCAGCTCTCCAGATGTTTCCTCATGCCCAAAGTTTGCCAAAACCATCTCTTGACTGAATGCTGCAGTTTCCGTCTGATTGTTCTGGAGAAGGTGGTCTGTTCTTCTGCCACGTGGGCTTTTAGATGTGAAGAAGTGATATAAGCTAAAAGACGTAGGCATCCCAGTCTCCCTATCCAATGTTTACCTCCTGCTTTCTCCACCATCCTCATGGTGGGCACGTGAAGGAAACGTGACGGCCCTGCGCTGAGGGGACTAAGTCTGTCTTTGTCCGCACATGAGCTCAGCTTCTCCCAGTTGTGCTGACTCTGTGGGATTCCCAGAAAGGAAAAGCCAGGCGCAAGGCACCAGGAAAATGACCTGGGCCACTTGAGTCTGGCCTTCTTCCCATATACCCACCATCTGTGAGTAGTCTCTGGGTGAGGGAAGGCAAGCTTGGGAAGGAGTTATGCTGAGAAATGTGGATACCTTTGCAGCCCTGATATTTTCTTCTCAGACTCATTTTTGAGGCATAATGAATGTGTGTGTGTGTGTGTGTGTGTGTGTGTGTGTTCCTTCAGACAGTGTCACAAAGCAGAACACAAAAGCTGTTTCCTAGTAGTTGGGGATTAGTTGTCAACCCTCCACCCCCCACAGGTTTTTTTTTTTGCTTAAGGCATTTCAAATATCATCTGGTTATTTGGTTATTTTTGAGGAATAAAGAATAGCTGAGAACTGAATGTTATTGAAACATCCATTTTCAGCTGTGATTTTAATTGCTTGGAAGTGTGGAATCTCAATTTTTAAATTTCTGGACTCTATCTCTTCCTGGCACTTTCTCTTCAGGCTTCCTTTGAATAGATAGACCCTGCATACTTCTAGAATAAATCTGCAGCTCAAGAATACACTCAGTCAGAGGTAGATTTAACATGAATGAACGAAGCTTAAGCTTTGGGGCCTCTCACTTTTTTAAAAAAAAATGTTAATGTTTATTTATTTTTGAAGGAGAGGGATACAGAGTGTGAACAGGGGAGGGGCAGAGAGAGAGGAAGACACAGAAGCTGAAGCAGGCTCCAGGCTCTGACCTGTCAGCACAGAGCCCTACGCGGGGCTCGAACTCACAGACCGCAAGATCATGACCTGAGCCGGTCGGGCACTTAACCAACTGAGCCACCCAGGCGCCCCACCATGGTCACATTTTTTTGTTAAATTTGTGGACAGAAGATCGTTTAAGAATACAGTTTCTCCCAAAGAAAGCTACCCCAAAGTTGTTAAGTTTCAGTTCTTGAGCAACACTCTGGGACAGCAGGGTGAATAATTTCTTATAAGCTGCCCATCTTTATCCTCACAGAGGAATACAAATTAGATTGACTTAGAATAATTTAGAGAGGACGTTTTTGGCGATCACCATTGTCCTCTCAATATGCGAAACACTGCTTATTAGACTTTGATTTGTCTTAAGGAAAGCAGCTGCAGAAGATAGAAGATTTTTCTGGAGGGTTTCACAGTGCTAACTAATGAGGAAGAAAATAGGCCAGGAAGGGGCTGCCACCTTGTTATTTGGTGGAACAGTAGCTATTGACAAAAGGACCGCATTGCACATCCTCTGGGAGAAATGAGAGGAAGGTTTGAAACGACTCATGGGGTTCCTATTTCCATTGCTTCTCTCTTCTCCCATTTTGTTGGGAGGCAAGGATGGGGGCCCACATGTTTCCTGTGGTTGGCATTGGTGAGTCAAGTGGTTCCAGAGGAGCAGGGAGCAAAGAGGATTTTTAGGGCAGTCTGTGGGCTCAAGAGAAGGTTCAGGGACACCCTTGAGGCTCCCTGTTGCTTGAACTCCAACTCTGGTCCTCCTAACCACGTGGGAACAGGAAGTTCCCTGAGGCAGAGGGAGGGACCAGACATATGAACTCCAGGTCCCCTAGGATTTAGTTAACAGGGTGTCTGTTCTAAGTGTGTTAATTTACACCATCTCTTTTCTCCTTGTTACTCCCTGTGTGTTTTAAATTAATTCAATAAGCCGCATGACTGGAACATTTTAACTTGCTTTGTGAACCTTTTTGTTCTCTGACCTCTGAGGTTGTTGTAGAGTATACTTGTGGGCTATCATTGCATCAAAGTCATTTCCTGTATGACAGCATTAATCAGGGTTATTTAAATCTGGTAATAATAACACCCACATTTAGGAGGCTTAACAAACATTTTTCTCGCCACAACAATTGGACATGGATGTTCCTTGTCAGGCTGCTTTCCTGGGTAGCCCACCTCAAAGCGCTGACTCAGGGACATGGGGGAAGCTTCCATCCTTTGACCACACCCCCTTGAAGTCTTTAGGCATTCTCTCCGTTAAATGGGCAGATGGAGAGAGCAAAAGATTGTATGAGACTTTTATGAGCCAGAACTAGAAACGGTGCACAATACTCCCATCAGCGTTCTATTGGGCAAAGCTAAGTCACGTGGTCATGCCCAAGTGCAAGGGAGGCTCGGAAGTGTAGTCCAACCATATGACTAGGAGGAAAGGGAAATGGGATAATAAGGGATCAACCAGTCTCTGCTGGAGGGTGACTACAAACGAATACCAACTCTGCAGCGGGGAGGGAGGTAGAATCTTCATCTCTCAAAATTAATATTGTTAAGATTATTTTGGGAGAGCAATGGTGAACTATATTGGCCCGATTCTGCTGAGTGGTAAGGCGCGTGTGGCTTGATCTTTTAAGATGATATTGAATCGTAGAATAATTTGAAGCAGAGGACTAAATACAATAGTAGAATTTTAGAACTAGAGAAAGCTTAGAAATTATTTAATCTAAAGCTTTAAGAGATGTTGGCCCTGGACACAAAAGCAGAGGGAAGGCACATTTCCTGAGCCCCACCGGTGCTCTTTCCATTTCCGTGGGGAAGCACAATGACTTGACTTACCAATATCACACAGCCTCTGAGAGAAGTGAGCCTGGGACCCACGGCTTCAAATTATGAGTCAATGTGCTCTTCACATGTATTTAATTAACCTCCCCCCCACCCCGTGTACACATACATGCATTCATGCTCCTCTTCGGAGTCATTCATGTGAGTTTAATTTACAGTCCACTGAAATGGAAGGAGGACATGATGAATGTGCATTATTCGCAAAATGTGAGCCTAGCAGGTCTGTGGCATTACATCTGTAATAACATCATTTGCACAGCTTGTGTGGTGCTTTGCAAATAGCACCAAAGTATTTTGTGTGATGGTCACCAAGTTCGAAGAGAAATGAGATATTCTTTTCACTGGTCTGGAAAAGAGCAAGTCGCAGGGGCTGACTTCAGAATGCCTCATTGTTCCAAGCCTAACAGGTGCAGGTTTCGACACTAAGGGTCGGATCCCATTACCACTCTAGTTGTATGGATCACTGACCTTGAAAGGGGTCTGCACACACATCAGTGTGGGACCCGTCCTTTAGGAACCACGTCCACTAATCTGAATGGCTATTTAGAGCTGTGAATGGCATTTAACAGGCGTCCTTCCATTCTTCCAGGCTCATTGAAGAATCTCAGCCCTTCTCCTCCTGCTCATTAGAACTGACACTTCCCAGGCCAGAGGGATGACTAGGATGAATCAGAGAGGTGAGATCTTCATCCTGAAGGACAGGGTACAGTTCGGGGCCAGCTGGGGATGAAAGAAGTCCCTATTGACAATTGGGGCTTGGAGCTTAGGATTGTGTCTCCGTTATAACAAACACACGATTATGTGGAATGTCTCAAAGATACCTTTATTTAAACGCTAGATGATGCAATCAAGTCATTTTTCTAGTATTCTGTTAAAAAGAGGAAATCCTCCAGCTCTTAGGCCTATACACCTGCCTAGTCTTGATTTCTCAAACAGACATTTTTCCTAGGAAGCTTCTTTAATGTTCTGTTTTCATTTCATTTACTTCATTTAGCATGTACTTTGCTTTTGTAGACATCGTGGTCGTATTTACCACGTGGGTTAATTTCCTGATGCTAAAAAATAAGAAAGGGAGCTACAAATATTTCAGTAATCCAACTGAATTTTGTGGGCACGTGGCCACTGTATGCCTATTTCATGGAGCAAATTTGTTTGTTTGCTATTGGGCGCAAACCAGGCAATCCCATGATTGTAATTAGTTGCTCCATTCGTTTTTCTGCTGACTTATTGAAGGTGGTAGTATTACTTAGAGGCAGATAGATAACTTCCATCTGGCCCGAAAAGGCAAGATGGACATGATTTTCTTGGGGTTGATTATCTGGCTAGTCCATGCATTCTGCTTAAAGTGGATGCAGTTTACAACTGCGGTTGTGATTATAGGGATGGTGCCAATGGGGAGAATGATCTCCTCACATACTTTCAACGATGTTGTAAGCGATCTTTTCGAAAAGCGACACTCTGGAAAATTTTCTATTATTTTGACATGGCACCATGGCTTGCACATGGTAACTATTTGTCATATTAATTAATGATTTCATTCATTCAAACTACGAACACTTTTTATGTGGAAGATGTTGGAATATAAAGCTGAGTGTCACATGATCGCAGTCTTCAGAGGGCTTACAATTTGGTAAAGGAGACAGACAGACTCCTAGCTACCACATGATGCAGTAAAGGCTTTGGTGGCCATCTGTATCAACCCATGGATGTTGTACGCATACATACATGCTTCCATTCCCAGCCATTCACCTGAACTTAATTTACAGGCCTGTAGCGAACTAGGGAGTCCCCTGAGGGGAATGTGGAGGAGGGTAAGAGTTTTTCCAAGGAACGTCTGAGAAGGCTCGGGGGAGGAAGCTTGGGGGCTTTGCCAACCAGAGGAGGCACAGTGCACAGAGGGACTGAGGAGTGATCAAGAGAGGAGCAGAGGCAAGAGTGGTCTTTTTAGTGCAGCTGGAACATGAAGTACAAGCGGACATGGTATGCGACACCAACACCTAAAGGAAGAGAAGTAATTAGGAGGGTGGAAATCTCAGCCGGGTGCTCGGGGGCAAGGGTGTGTGACTTTATTTATCCTCCTATTAATCCACTTATTGTTAGAAGCTCTCATGTTGCCACGTGAAGGAAACGTTATCTTCACCAATTTGGGATGAATTTCCTCACTTTCCCTAAGTGCCAGGGACCTTATGTAGACACGGATGGTGGGGCGGGGGTGGGGGGGGTGGGGGGGGTGGGCATTAGGACTCTAGTTGGCAGTTCACCAAGCTGGCTTTCCAGTGAGATGACCTTTGTCTTGTCTGGCCCTCGGTCATCAGCTCTCCATGGCTGCAGCTGGTTCATTTTCAGAAGGCCGTGGTACTGCCCCCCAGGTCCCAGGAATCAACCTCTGAAGACTCTGCTTTATGAGGCTGTCTAGGGCCTGCTTTGACTAAGTCACACCACATTCACTTCTCTGAACTCTAGCAGCCAACCTGGGCTCTCCATTGGGAAATAAGGCATGGGGACCTTCGCTTGGACCACACCACCTTATTAAGGAGGGGTCTGTTTCCCCTCTCCCAGGAAGATCAGGGTACAGGCCTCCTTCTCAGGGACTACAAGCTTCCATGCTGTCATTACCTCCTTACCTATTTTCCCTACCAGGGCTAGCTTTTGTAATCTTGAAGGTGTGGGATATGGAGCTGGTGATGGTGGTGGAGAATCTTTGCTCTTAGTCATTGTATTTTTTTCCAAAATTTTTTTTTTTTTTTTTTTTTTGCTTAGGTAGTGTGTGTGTGTGTGTGTGTGTGTGTGTGTGTGTGTGTGTTTTAAATTTCTTCTAAAGGCTAAGCTTTGGAAATTCAAAAGCCAATGACAGTTTCTTTTCTTCCCTATTTTCTACCTTGCATTCCCTTTCCTGAAATAAGGGATCTAGATAGGTCTATTTCAGTGATCTCAATCACAGCTGCATATTACCATTGCTTGAGCACTTAATGACTAATACAAATGCAATTAGGTCCACTTCCTGAGGTTCTGATTTAATTGTTCTGGGGTGGGACAGAGGCATTGGTGTTGTTTAACAAACTCCCCAGTAGGTTCTAACACTAGTTGGGATCAAGAATTACTAGACTAGCACAGAAATCCAGAATATTAAAGAGAATGTAGGAAAAACATCAGCTAATATTGCAAAGTATCACCAGGTCCAGTAAGCCAGCACCATATTTGGAAGAATCTTGAATGCCCTACAATGGAAGTTTGACTTTATCATGTTGGGAATACAAGACATTGAAAGAAAAAAATTAATGAATATTTACTGTCTACCTTGTGCTAACTGCTATGCTTTAAATAGTTATCAAATTTCAGCCTGAGATAAATTCCACAAGGTAGGTCTTCTTACCCTCTATTTCGCAGGTGGGGAAATGGAGCTCAGTGAGGGTATATAAATTTCTCAAGGTCATTGGGTAAGCAACTGTCAGACCCTTAATTAGAATCCGGATCCCTGATCAAAAGCCAGATTATTTCATGAAAAACTGTTGCCTCCCAACGTGAGATGATAAAACCGTGTATTCACTGAAAGAATCAATTAAGACTTCTGTCAACAAAATGGTAGAAGGGACAAAGGTTAGCCCTAAGGGATTGGGGTAGCTTGTTTGTTATTGCCTGCTCTCTCAGGTGGTTATCGTCATGCATTCAGTGGTTTTTGCTGCTTAGGTTTTTTCTTAATAATTACTAATTTTTTTATTTGCGTGTGGTTGACACACATTACATACAGATGCACAGCATGGTGTTGGGAGAAGTTTAAACATTATGCTATGCTCACCACATGTGTAGCTGCATATAACTGAAAGCCTGTACCCCCCCTTCACTCATTTTGCCCATCCCCCCCCCCCAACTCCCTCCCCCTCTGGGTCTGTTCTCTGTGTTTACAGGTCTGATTTTGTTTTTTGTTTGTTTATTCTTTTTTTTTTTTTTTTTTTTTTTTTTAGATTTCACATATACATGAAATCATTCAGGTCAGTGTTTTCATATTCTCTGGGTAAATATCTGGTAGTGGAATTATTAGATCATAAAGTATTTCTATTTCTAATTTTTTGAAAAAACTCCATACTGTTTTCCACAACGACTGAAACAGTTTATATCCCCGTCAACAGTGCATGCGGGTTCCTTTCTCCACATCCTTGCCAACATTTGTTATTTCTTGTCTTTCTGATTTTAGCCATTCTGACAGGTGTGAACTGATATCTCATTGTGGTTTTGATTTGAATTTCCCTGATAATTAGTGACGTTGAGCTTTTCATGTCTGTTGGCCATTTGTATTACTGTTCAGGTCTTAATCTTGCTTTTGGCATGGATACTTTAGTGACTCAGACGTTAACACAATTTAAAATATTTAATTGTATTTGTTCTACAAAAATATAATTCTTTAAAAAAATTTTAATGTTTATTTTTGAGAGAGAGAGAGAGAGAGAGAGAGAGAGAGTGGGGGCGGGGCAGAGAGAGAGAGGGAGACACAGAATCCAAAGCAGGCTCCAGGCTCTGAGCTGTCAGCACAGAGACTGATGCAGGGCTGGAACTCATGAACTATGAGATCATGACCTGAGCTGAAGTCAGATGCTTAACCGACTGAGCCGCCCAGGCACCCCTACAAAACTATAATTCTTTACTCAGTAATCAGGCTTTTTTTTTTTTTCACCAACCTCTTCCTATTTCTCCCTATTTATGTATAGTAATCAGTTTTTATGATTAATGTCAGCATTTTTTTTTGCACAAGTAAACTGCAGTGTCACAGGACAAAGAGAGAAAGCAAAACTCCTAAGTGTAAATAGAGTATCTTTGCTACTATCCTGAATGGGGTTTATATAACCTTTGCTTTCCTTATAATTTTGGAGGAAGATTATCATCTTACTTCCATCTGTAGATTTCCTCAATCTCTTTTCATGACAGTTATCAGCATTATTCACATAAAAGTTGCTAAATGTGTTCCTTAAGTGTGACCATTAATTGTCTTATTTTCTGCTTTTCATGACTAAGGCACACGAATGCCCATACGTAAGGTCCTCATTTTTCCTTCCTCAGATAAAGGTAGGCAAAATCCCTTCTTCAAAACTGGCTGTTGGATAATTTACTTGCTCAGAGATTGCCCTCCATTTTGTTAAGCGATTTCTTATTAAAGACATCAGAAAATCAGAATATATTCCAACATGGTTTTTCCTCCATCGGTTATCGTATATTTCCTTTTCCCAGTAACCCAGGCCTCGCAGAGCACCTGGCACAGCTCAACACATGTTGACTCCAATATGGTCTTCATGTGCTAAAACAGTATAGGACAAGCCAGGTACATTTAATCATGCATTGCTGAAATTCAAATGTCCTTGTTATACATCAGGTGTCCAGAAGTATAAGATTCTGATTAGAGAGGAATTCATGATGAATTTCCCCTTTCTTCTGATACTTAAGTCATTTATGCACAGCCCTCCCATCTTTGACATGATAGTGAGCTTTCCTTTGATGTACCACAGTCTCCATATTTGTTTCATTTCCTCTTCCAGAGCCACACACTTATTTGTCTTCCCTGTGTATGTTTTGGGGATGTATCTACTTAGTGAAAGAACATTTTCAATAACCTCTGCTGCTTTCATTATGTTTCCATCAGCCTTCCTCTTTTATTACGCAAGTTGACCTGCGCCCCATCAAAGAAGGAAGGGGTGTTCAACATAAAGGATCCAGGTAACACAGGGTAGAGATGCATCGCGGTTGGAGCAAAATGTAATACTGAAGGTCACGGCAGCTAGAAAGCTGGAGACATCAGGGCTAGGTGGAGAAGTAATGAGGGTGAATGGTGGGCATCTCAGGATGGATGTGTGTATTTGAAAAGGAGGGCGTTGGAGAAAGATGATCTAAGAGCTAAAACATAAATGTGGGGGTTCGTTTTAAGGAATTGGGGTTGAGAGTAATATGAACACATTTCAAACCTTAGATGAGTTCCCCTGGTTTATTTATATTTGGCTTTCATTAAAATCTGTTATTATTGCTGTTTTTTTTTTGCTTTTATATCTTTAGAAGCCATCTCCACTGTTCTGATACTGTTGTATTATGTTATGTTCTTTCTTTCCTGTTTTTCTTCTCCTACAACCACTGTTGGGCATCGTTTATCCTCAATAATGCAATTAGAGTAATCTTTGGTTTTTCAAGTGAAGACTCTGATGTATGTATATGTTTACTTTATGCCATGCTGTAGATCACTGATGGTAGTCAGTTGTGTTCGAATTGAAAAGATTATCAAGCCTCAACAAATGGCGATGATGAGGGGAATAGTTTTTAAAAAGTTGGGTGGCCTTATAAGAGGCTGTTTTGAAAGTGTCATGGTTAGAGAAGGAGAGGCAAAGAATAACTTGCCAATATTAGGAAAGATAATTTGGAAGGAATGGATTCCAGAAACTGCTCAAATAAAGGGAACATTCTAACCGGCAGAAGGAGAGGAGGGCAAGAGGCAGGAAGGGAGGAACTGAACAGAGAGAACGTGCCGTGTTGTTAAATGAGTACGAACCTGATGCTTATTCTGTGGAGGCTGTTGCCCTGAGTTTGTCCATACCTGGCCCTCTTGGTGTTCTCTGAACCGGTCCAGCTTTGGTTTGGGGTGAAAGTCTTTCTTCTTTTTTTTTCTTTTGTCCCATCAGCTTTTTTTCCATTTTGGTGAATGGAGTCTCGGTCAGGTATAGTAAGCAATTAACGTGGCATGAGGAAAAGTTAGATAAAGGAGAATAACAATAACAAAATTATGATATGGAAATCACTTCTTTTAGATTGTAGATAAATATACATAAATAATGCTGTTCAACTCTCCCAAATTCCCATCGCTGAGAAATTCTGACCCAGCTCAATTAACCTGCCTTTTACGAAAACTCTTCCATATGCCCCCAGCAATGCATGACGTTCACCTCCCTTTCACCACGAGAGCATTTTCAGGCTTGTTTTAGTCCCACTGTGGGCACACTATGCTTTAACTCCTTTTCGCTTGCATATAAAGTCCCTAGTGCACATTTTTGACTCAAATAGCGATTAACACGCATGGCAGACATTGAAGTAAGGTTTCTATTTGGACTGAATTGGCAAGCCCTGCTCTGAGTCTGTAATGGTCACGTAGATGTTTCTCTGTGAACGCATACATGTATTAACCTTTACAGGAGCACACACGTGTTTGAAGGCAGTAGGAGGAAGAGGAGTGGCATTCGGGCTCTGGAACTACCTGCCTTGACCTTGAATCTGAGTGTTACCACTATCCAGCTGTGTGACTTGGGGCAAAGCCTTTAACCTATCCTGTTGAAGTTTTCTCTTGTGTGATGGGGATGCTACCAACATCTGTCTGATAAGACAGTTGTCAGAAGAAAATGATAGAATACATGTAAAGCATTTAGAACAATCCCTTTCACAAGTGAGGACATGATAAATATTAGTTATTTATATTATTATTATTATTATTATTATTTTGGTCTTGTATACAAATTCCTTCAACTGCGTAACTCTTATCTCAAATCCCAGATTATAAACATCTTGTGGGGAGAGACCGTTTCTCTCTCTTCTGTATTTCATGGTTCAATCTTAAGCATAGTTGTGTGTTTTCTTACTTGTTGGAAAGAGGGTGATATGCTGGAGCCCAGAGAGCACATGGAGCCTCATAACATTTCCCTGAAACATTCCAGGCAGTAAAAGTGTAAAGGTAAATGAGAGTTCCAAACCCAGAAGAATCCTGTATTTGGCTGGACAGGCCAGGGTCCTCTGGAAGTTTCTGAGATGGTAATAAGAAATATTTATAGCTATAGGCAACATCTTTTTTCCACGAACGGTATTTCAAAGAAACTATATGTATTCCAAGTTCTCACCAGATCCGTGTTAAATTAGAGCACTGCTGAGGAATTTAGGCGATTTAAAATTTTATTCTTTCTTGTTGCTGCTTTTGTTGTTTTTTAGTTAGTTCTGCTTCATTACTGTGTCCTGAACCAAACTTATCTAGGATAATGGTCATATTCAAGTGGTACAGAAGTTGGCCTGGGAATATTTAGTGCCATTTTTCAGGCTGTCTTCAAAGAGGAAAAGGAAGAGAGGACCGAGCCACATCGTGGTATTGGAAAAATATCTTCATCTCTTTTTCAAACATTTTGAGATGAGTGAGACTCCACATACATGTTGCTAAATAAATGCCTCCTCCATCAAATATTTTAAGAGAAATTAAATCCTTTGGACTCTGATTGTTTTACACTTGCCTCGTCAGAATCTTCCTTTGTAAGAGCAACTTGATAGCTAAGAAACCCCTGGGGCCTTTATTCTTGAACTAGGAGGTCGTATTTTTGTCAGTGCTCACTGCAACCTGAACCAAGAGAAGCTCAAGTTCAGCTTCAAATTTGGAACCCACAACCTTGAGCGAGTTATAATGCTGGTAAATCTATTCTCTCTGCAAATTCTCTCAGAGGCCACGCTTGAGAGGGGATGGATGTCTTAGAAAAGCATGTGTTCAGAGGAAGGAAAAGAACGGTTAGGCCAGTCAAGATATGCCTGACAGTCAAGTCCTGGGCAGAAGTCACCCTGTGGGGTGGCATTCTGGGAAAGCTGACAAGCAGAATGTACTCCTGAGTCCACATGGGAAAGGAATAAAACATCAGGGGTCGCGGACGACGTGAATGGGTTTTGTGGACCGAGTTCTCAATGAATTCTCCACAGTGAATGCTGTGTGTGTTCATTCATTCTTTTAACAAATACCCATTGAGCAGGCGCTGCGAACAAACACTGCACTAACGTTGGAAATACAGAGGTAGCCAGGCAGAAGCTCCCTTCTGTCAAAGATAAACAAAGCTGGATACTAGTTAAAGTGGGAAGGACAGAATTTACTCAGTAATAGCTATTGCAATAGGGAAAAGAGTCCAGCCTGAACTGAACTCATCTTCGATCTGTACAAAGGTGACTGGACATTTTTTTTAAATTTTTTTTTTTGACGTTTACTTATTTTTGAGACAGAGAGAGACAGAGCATGAACAGGGGAGGAGCGGAGAGAGAGGGAGACACAGAATCCGAAACAGGCTCCAGGCTCTGAGCTGTCAGCACAGAGCCCGACGCGGGGCTCGAACTCACGGACCGTGAGATCATGACCTGAGCCGAAGTCGGACGCTTAACCGACCAAGCCACCCAGGCGCCCCGTGACTGGACATTTTAACGGGAGAATGGGAAGGGAGGGGTGAAGGGAGATGGGCTCAGTAAAGTCAGAGGAGTGAAACATTTCAAAACACAAGGAAGGGAAGTTGGTCCATGTGAAACCCATCTGGGTTTGCCAACTGGTGTTTATGCCATTAGGTCCTTCCTCTCCCACAGTGACGGGGAGACGGGCCCCTGTCTTCAGGTGTTGGCTGGAACAAATGGCAAATTCTTTCGGCAGTCTTGCATTGTCCTCAGGCAGGTACTTTAAGGGGGACTGAAGTCATCTTAGGAATGTAGCCTGCAACTGTTAGAAATTATGTTAGTGTTTGTTCAAATCTAAGATTGAGGCCTCGTCAAGAAGAGGGTTCAGAGGAGTCTTCCTAGAGTTGGGTCAAGAAGAGAATCTTTGCATTCTGATAGAATGCATTCTATCAGGAAATTAGAGAATAACATTTTAATGAATGTTTTATTAAATGTATTAATATTATTTTATGGGAAGTGTGCTTGTTGGTACTTTAGGTGTTCCTAGCTTGGTAGAGAGGCATCCTTGTTGATTTCCACTGACATTAACTAACTTGGGAAATTCATGCCAGAACTACTCTGAGTCAGGTGTAACACATAAAAAGTACAATCATCCATTTTGACATGTTTGTTTCACTGTCCTCAAAACATCTACCAGGATGTCTGAGACATCTGCCTTTCCATCTGGGATCCCCAACTGAGGTATGGACGTTGCATTTAGGAAGTCTGAACTCTCTCAGATCCATGACTGAGATAGCTCATTTCATATATGTGAACTCATCTTTCTTTCCCTATTTTGATTCTGGGAAGATGTTTTGGACACTTTCAGAACCTGCTGCCCCAAGTCTTGAAATAACTTCTTAGTTCAATCAGCCCCAGCATTACCTTTGCACCACTTTTGTGTTTTCAAAGGAGGAAACTCAAATCACAAGCCAAAGTAGAACCTGAGTTCTGGTTCCAACTCTGTCGTACTTTATGATACAGGACAAGTCAACCCCTTGGAGCTTCAATTTCCTGCTACGAGCTCAGCAGGACACAGTAAAATGTGCCCAGATGGAAAAGTGCTGTGAAGATTAAAATATGTTATGCACGTGCTAGTTTTTGTTAATTTTGTAAGCATCCATTGTGCTAGGAGCACAGAAAGCTGACTTGGGCTCTTTGGGAGAGGCAAATTATGGGGAAGACTTGGTTCCCACCATTACGATAATGAAAATTGGCTTGAGTTGATGACATAAGGAATTAAAAGTGACATAGAGAAGATACTTTGATTTTTGTTGTGGTAGTTTTGTGTTTTTTAGGGGAAGGAGTTGAAAGTAGCATGAATACATTTTCGCCTTATTTCTTCTTTAAAAAAAATTTTTTTTTACATTTATTCATTTTTGAGAGACAGAGAGAGACAGAGCACAAGCGGGGGAGGGGCAGAGAGAGAGGGAGACACAGAATCCGAAGCAGGCTCCAGGCTCCGAGCTGTCAGCACAGAGCCCGACTCGGGGCTCGAACTCATAAACCGTGAGATCATGACCTGAGCTGATGTCGGATGCTTAACCGGCTGAGCCACCCAGGCGCCCCTCCCCCTATTTCTTTAGTCCTCTATAGGAGTGACTAGAAAACTCAGCTATATTTCATGCGCTATTGTCATTGATTAGAAAAAGGAGGCAGAGTAAGGTAGTGATCTGGCCGCTTGTGCAAGGAGACCAGCCAACTGTGTTTCTGATACAGCACATGATGATCGACACTGAGGGCCGTGTGGTGTCTCCCTCCTTGGGGTCTTTGTCTGGAATATGACTGATAGGGGAACAAGACTGTTCTGAAGAATCTTTCCTCCTGAGAGGCATTATGGGTCCAAAATGGGTCAAAATCTCATTTCTTGGGGTCACCTGGGTGGTTCATTCAGTTAAGCATCTGACTCTTGATTTTGGCTCAGATCACGATCTCGCAGTTCGGCTCCTGGGTTCGAGCCCTGCATTGGGGTCTTCACTGACAGAACGGATCCTGATTGGGATTCTCTCTCCCTCCCTCTCTCCCTGCCCCTCCTCTGCTCGTGCTGTCTCTCTCAAAACAAAGACAAAACAAAAACAAAAAACCCATTTCTTCCCTCCATCTTTAGCTAAAAGAGTCACTTGAGTGATTTGTAAATTTAACAACGACTGAGGTTCAAAGTCCCATTATCCTGTGGGCCCTGACTTCTTGTCCATTGCGTTCCCTTATCGATGCTCTCCAGAGCTTGGGGCTTGTGGCAAAAAAAAAAAAAAAAAAAAAAAAGGAGCAAAGAGATACTGTCTGTATCTCAGTACAGCTCTTGGCATTCTGGATCAGGAGTTGCTTCCTTCTCCAACCTGCTGTCTCTACATGATGTGACAGCTGAGGACGAGTCTGCGGTGACGGCCAAGTGGTCGAGGGGACAGGGCACTCCGTGTTCCTCTGGTCCCCTTTCCTCTAGTACGAAAATCATGAGAATCATGCCACATCCCTCTGGGAGAAGCATTTGCAGCAGAGTCAGGGCGTTAGTAACAAAAACTTCCACCGAAAGCCAAATTTGATGGAAATCCTAAGCCTGATTTTCCTTGGGTTTGAAATGCATGCTGCTGCAAAGGCAAGCGACCTTCCTTTATTGATGGAATACCTTGAAAATTTCTTTCACAGGCTGTTGCTGCCATGCCCAACCGAGCAAATCCTGCTCTCTCCCTCTGCTCCCTAGAGGAAAGCCTCAGGACCCCACTGGAAAAAGCGAATGATCGATTAATGATGAAATTGGCCAACTTGCCAATAACGGTAAATTGCTTTGTTCTTCCCACAGCAAGGATGCCAGCTCAGTGTGTGGCCTGTGCCTGGAGACAAAGGATGGGAACCCTGCTCAAAATTAACATAGATGAGCTTTCAGACCCATAATGAGCACAGTGATAACAATAAAAGTGGCCTGCGTGTCTGTCGTGTTTTTGACGGATTTCAAATGTTTTACATAGTCTTATGATCAGATATTTACATTTGCAGAAGAAATGCAATGGTCAGAGCAGGCTCCCCTCCCCTTTATGTGGGTGGATGAGAGCGTCGTTCATGAACATGCACACTTTAATATGCATAAAATACTCTAAAGACAGCAAAACCACGGGAAGACCTCCTGGAAATCTGCAGTCCCCTTGAGGACATGAAATTTGCACATGAAACCACGTGCAAATAAATATAAAACAACGTGTCAAAAAGGACAAACTGATATATGTAGTCACTATTTTTATTAGGTATTTTTGAAATCATGGAATTAATTATTTTAAATTTAATAGTAATCATCCCATGCTCATTATGTACGTAGTCACTATTTTTATTCAGTATTTTTGAAATCATGGAATTATTTTTAATTTAAATTTAATATTAATCATCCCGTGCACATTAAGAAACTAAACAAAGTAATGAAGATTAAAGTAGCTATTAGCTGCAATCCACCACTCAGGAAAAAGAAAAGGAATTATGTAACATTTTAATGCAATTCTTCTGGTCCTTTTAATTTTTCTAAAGCTTATAGACTTCATTCATAGAAAAGGGCTTCACCCATACTCTATTTCTTTACTCTCTTTTAAAACAACAACAACAATGTGGCATAGTGTTAAATACATTCACATTGTTGTGCAACCAATTCTGATCTTTAAAAAAGGGCATATATACATGAATATGATAGATTTTTGATTACACTTGTTTTTTTAATATTTATTAATTTTTGAGAGAGAGAGAGAGAGAGACAGAGCATGAGTGGGAGAGGGAGACACAGAATCCGAAGCAGGCTCCAGGCTCTGAGCTGTCAGCACAGAGCCTGATGCAGGGTTCGAACCCCTGAACTGCAAGATCATGACCTGAGCTGAAGTCAGACACTTAATCGACTGAGCCACCCAGGCACCCCAAGATTATACTTTTTTTTTTAAGGAATACTTTTTTTTATAAGTAATGTTTTTTCTTAGTATCAAAAATAATCCATGTTCGGTACAGAGAACTTAGAAAATACCCGTTATCCTAACACGAAAGAATAATTAATGTTATATTGTACCAGTTATCCTTCTAAAAAATCCCTCACATTTTTCCATGTGAGCACACGTATCTGTTTGGGGTATGTCGGTACATCATTTGCATTTGAATTTATAAAGACAAAATTATATCAGAGGTTTCAAATACCTTCTCCTTTAGGATTATCTTGTAAGTTATGTGATACAAATAAATCTGCGCATGTAGTTTTATTGCCTATTTCTTTTTTTTAATTTGCTATCATAGTACGGGCTTTTTGTGGTCACTTCCAGAGGAAAGGCTGGAGTAGTTTAAGGTGAAGGAATGTAATTTATCAGGAAGAGCTTTCTAGAGGAGGTGAGCGCAGGGGCTAGGAAAAGGTTGCAGGAACCGGCCCCACAGCCTCTTCACTTACCTCCCCACTCCTTCTTCTGCTGCTCTGGTGTCTGAGGGGTCTGTCGGGGGAGGCAGAGTTCAGCATGTACCAGAGGCGCAGGACGAGGGAAGGTTCTTCCTGCCTCCTGTTTGCTGGCTAAAAATGTCCCCTCTTGAGGTTTTAAGATAATGATGCTCTTCTTGTGCACTAAAGGCAAGAAGGGATGATACTGAGAGGCAAATACTTATCTGCTGCCTATAACAGAACGTTTCAAGATACCCAAGAGAATTTAAAACTACTCCTCAATGGGGCGCCTGGGTGGCGCAGTCGGTTAAGCGTCCGACTTCAGCCAGGTCACGATCTCACGGTCCGTGAGTTCGAGCCCCGCGTCGGGCTCTGGGCTGATGGCTCGGAGCCTGGAGCCTGTTTCCGATTCTGTGTCTCCCTCTCTCTCTGCCCCTCCCTCGTTCATGCTCTGTCTCTCTCTGTCCCAAAAATAAATAAACGTTGAAAAAAAAAATTAAAAAAAAAATAAATAAAACTACTCCTCAAAATATAAAATAATTTCAAAAGTCCAAGCAATTAGTAACAAGTAGCAAGTAAGCCAGATTACGGACAGCTTGAATTGTGTCCTGGGGCTTAACAAATTGAGACCCTGGATTCATAGCAGTCCTCTTTAATCAGTGATTCATATGGATTGATACATGCCACTAGTCATTTTAGCTACTAATCACACAGGCTACAGACAAGCTGAGATATTTGCTGTCAGGTTGTTGGGCGGGGGGTGGGGTTGGATCGTGGCATGTGTAACTCGAGGTCATAAAAATGCATCTACTATGAAAAACTCTAAAATAGACACCATTTTCAACGGAAAGAGAGCTGGGCACCAGATTTAGTTTTGTTTTTGTATTTTGTTTTAAATGACAAGCTGAGCGATCTTAAACAATCCCCCAACTTTCTCTGTGCCTTGGGTTCCTTTTCAATATAATGGGTTTAATACGGTCTAGCTTACCTACCAAGGTTTATGGGAGGCTTGCATTTGTTAACAGCTATGGAAACACTTTGAAAATGAAAAATGCAGTGTAGAGGTACTGTTAGCTAAGCACTTTTGTTACACAACAACCCCATAACATGGGTCGGAAAGTGAATTAAGAGGACAAAATTGGTTTTCCCTGTGGACTGAAGTAGCCTACTGGCTACTATGTTTGGGAGTATGTGGGGAAAACTTTCTTTTTTGATACACAATTACATACACTTCTCATAAGAAAAACTGAGCATCTTTGAAAAGATAGACCACTAAAACATACACATAAAAAAGAAGAGTGTTACTCTACGTACAGCCAAAATTCATCATCTTGTGATCATGTTTGAATCTGCATGAAGACATCTGGTTGCTATTTGGGGCAAGGACTGGGGTCACAGCCTCACTGCCAGTGGGTATTCAATGCTTATTGAATGAATGGATGAATGAATGAATGAAAAGTTGGGTTTTAGGTACTGAAAGGGTAAGGTGGTAGGTTACAGACACCTTTTCGAGAAACTACTATGTTCCAGTTAGAGCGCCAAGACTTCACCTTCATCTGCTGTATTTATCAAAAATTCTTGGTAAAATTTTCTACTAGCGATTTATTCCACGATAATGATTGTGTTCCCAAAAGACATACAAGTGAAACATGGTGGTGGGGAAAATGCAGACTGTGGACTATTTCGTAGAATTCATCCAAGCTGTGAGACACACATACCCATCCATCTATGCATCCAGCAAATCCATGTCTATGAAATGAACACACACACACATACATTAAACACACACTCACACACATACAACATATATTCTCACTTCCTGGCTTGATTGCTAAACCCAGTAATTTTGAGATAACAATGGAAAGAACAGACCTTCTTGTTTTATAGTTGAAGAGATGTTGAGTGACAGTTTAAGGCACATGGTAGATTAGCAGTGTCCAGCTTCCCTTAACGACTACATAGGGAGCCTGGGGCTCTGGTTGGGGCTGGAGTCCCGGAGCCTGGACTGGGTGGGAGAGAAGTGAGGCATGGTTTACACCATGGATGTGAAGTCTGAATTCCAGCATCGGTGGTCCAAAGGGTGAAGTCTAACCGTTGGGGGAAGTGGGATAGGATGGTTTAAGAAGCAGATCTTGGGGTATTCCCAGAGAGAGAGAGAGACAGAGACAGAGAACTTTTTACTAGGGACCTCCCACACAGTCTGTTAAAGATGGTAATGCAGACAAGGGCAGAATCATCTCCGGAGCATGGGTGTTCTAACTCCGAGGTAATTTCTGAAGGCCCCACAGAGAATCAACGCATTTTACCAGCAGGACAATGTACTAAGCATATTCCACAAGTAAACAACGCAAAGCAAAAGATCAGGGTGGTGGGCCTTGTAACAGGCACCAACCAGATCCCCTTTCGGGTGACAGAGGACTCCTTCTCCCAGCTGGCAGACTCCAGCTGCTCCCAGGCAATTGTCTCTGGAAGAAAACCCCTTCCCTGGAAGGCCTGAACTCACTGACTGCTCAAATAGGAGAATAAAGGTATGGCCTCCTCATTCCAACTCGAGCAACTGTAAGCGTCAGTCACCCTAGGGGCGCCTGGATGGCTCATTTGGTTGAGCATCCAACTCTTGATGTCGGGCTCAGGTCATGATCCCAGGGTCATGGGATCAAGCCCCATGAGGAGTCTCATGATAAGCCCCACATGAGGGGTGGGGCTCAGCATGGAGCCGAAGATTCTCTCTCTCGCTCCCTCTGCCCCTCTCCCCTGCTCACGCACATGTTCTCTCTTTCTCTGAGATAAAAAAAATTTTTTTTTTAGAAGGGTCACCCTAGTTCTCTGTAGGACTGGTTGAAGACTGCGCTGAGATAGCATCACAGCTCGCCTTCTCACTCTGCCCCTTTCTGCTTCCTTCCCTTCCCGTTCCCAGGTGTTGTTCCCAAGAGCACCCCCCAAAAAACACCTGCAAGCTACTCTCCATCCCAGAGTCTGCTTCCCAGGGCCTGACCTGCTCTCCTGGCTGACAGTCAGCTTGTCTTCCAGCAGACAGCCAGGACAGCAGTTTGACAACGTGCTGTGAAGGTCAATGTTCCGATCTAAAGAAGATGTGTGAAGACCAGACAATGTCCTGATACATAAGCACCTTGTTCTAGGGTGATGCTGTCGGCTCACTTTAAATATTCAAAGCCTTTCCCACAAGGCTTTGATCATCTCAGTGGCCTCCTGAGGTAGGCAGAAGAAGTATTATTTGTTGCCAATTTTGCAGATTTGGAAACCGATGCTAACCGAGGGTTACTGACGTGAACAAGAACCTGTGACTACTGGTAAGTGGCAGAAAAGGGACGTTCAACTGATCCCATAGATGAAAATGGGACTGTCTTTAAAAAAAAAAAAAAAAAAAAAGGACGGGTTTATGAGGTCACTACAAGCAGGGAGGCAGGAGAATGGCTATAAAGATCTAGTGAAATACCAAGGATGTGGCCCGGATGTGTACCCATGGGCCATTGTAGCAGTGGTGATTCAGCGGCGGGGGATTCTCAGGGACCCTGGAGACTGTTGAGGATGCTTCCCTCCCTTGGAGGCCAGAGGTGCAAAGTGAGAGGCCTGGTGACAGGTTCTGGGATTGGTAGCTCTAGTCCCAAACTGCAAAGCAACTTTTCTGTGCAGGATTTCCTGGGCCTTACAGGAATCACACCATTTCTGGCAAGATATTAATCTTTTGGTAACAAAGAAGCATTCTCCGTTTGGCCGCCCAAACCACACACGTCTATTTACATGCCAAATGCCAGATTAGAAATATATAGCTTTCTAACACGCCTGTGTCATTTCCCCCCACCAATCATTCTCTATGATTCTCGGGCTTCTCTGTCTCCCCCCCACCCCCACCCCCCAACCTGTTTTCCAAACATCCAGTGTTTTAGCCGCGTGGCCCATTTCCAGCTCAATCTCGGGTTACATTTGTTTCTAAGGTACCCCTGTGTGTTCCAAACACGCGCGCGGAGCACTGTGCAACGAGCCCACGTTTTCTCACGGTTTTCTTCCCCGTCGAGGCTCCCTGGCTTCTGTCCGCCCCCCCCCCCCCCCCAGCCGGAACGCGCCACCGCCGCCGCTTCCCTTGAGGGATGTGCTGAGAGCCTGAGAGCCTGGCCCCTCCGGCTCCGCTCATCTCCTGCAGCAGAGCACCCGGTGCAAGGCGACCGTGCGACACAGGGCGAGCAAGCCGCTTTCTGGTGCCTGTGACCCCGCAAGGCGCCAGCGGCGCGCGGGCCACCGGCCCCGCGTCCCCGGCAGGCCGTTCGCTGATTGCTGTCGCCCCCAAGGCCGAGCGGTGCGCGGGGACTTCGCCGCCTGCCCGCCTCCACTGCAAACAGACGCGCGTTCTCTGACTTTGACGGCTCCCTGGGTTCCTGTGAAAAACAACCACTGCGTTGCCATAGCGTACTCCTCAAACACCAGCATCAGGGGATCGCAGAATCACGGCAACAAACGTTACGAGGCACTATCTCCAAATAGACGCGCGGCAAAATAATCCAAATAGGACCATTAAATAATAATCCTCATTAAAACCAAGCCAGACGAAACGCAGTCACTCTTAGAAGTGTGCTAAAGGAGGGGGGGGGGGACAAAAAACCCCCAACATGTTTTAAGAGAAGATTAATAATCTGCTCATTAATTTTATTGGATAATTACACATCATTGGTCTCTCCAGAGTCGTTCATTTTTTGAAATTAAAAATGCCTTTTAGGGTTTCTCCCGTACAATGTGCACATCAGGTGTGCAGAGAGCTTTTTAGCATGCAAAAAAAAAAAAAAAAAAGAATCACGATATTAGACAATGTGCTATTTTTCTATAAGAAAGCAGCCTTTCCCAAAACGTTAATCTGCCGCAGAAAGATGCTTCTAATTTAGAAGGAATTAGAGAGAGAGTCTACTCCTCTAAACAAACACCTCTGCTAACAGCTTCATTAGTATGTGTTTTCACATAATTCAATTAGCCAAAACACATACACATGCTCACAGCGCTGTTCCCTTGCTCTGGGAGTGTCAGCAAGACTTTAAGCAGATCTGAAACAAAATTGCATAAATGGCATGTAGAGCTGGGTGCATACAAAGATACCTTCAGGGTTCTAATAAATTCATGCAACTTTTTAAAGTATGATTTCCTAGCAGGCAATCACTTTTAATTAACGGGATCACCTACAGCAACACATGTCCTTCAAAAACTTACATTATTTTTTCTTTTTGAATTTCAAAGTTTCTGTAGTAAAAGTTGAATAGCTGAGTAGCTTAACCTCAAAAGGATTCCAGGCTTTTATGACAGTTATAAATCACTGTGGTGCCTTCTTTATAAGAAGAAAAGATTCTTAACACAACAGAGAAAGAAGGAAATCTCTTTTTAGTCATAGCTAGAAGCAAGCATTTTCTCCAAAGGTCAAAAAACTTTTCCTCAGTTAAAGAATAATTTTAAGGACATTGCAGCTACTTGTACAAGTAATCTCTTATAATTTACTTTATGAATTATACATTCAATTTCCAGGATTGTGGTTTGACACAGATGGACTCGCCTGTTTCTGGAACTGGTTTTGTCGAGCTTCTCGTGTTTCGTTTTCAGTAAACACGGGCCAGGGCTGAACGCAGGATTTACTTAATGAGCCCTTCTCCTCAAGGAAAATGAGAATCTATATACTCACCAAAGGATTTAGCTGAGTGGTTCTTGCCATTTCTTTTTCCAGCCTTTGTTTGAAAGACAGGGACATGCTCAGAGGCCGTCTAGGACTAATGGTCAGGTGGCAGAAATCTGAAAAAGAGGGGTGCCTGGATGGCTCAGTCGGTTAAGCGTCTGACTTCGGCTCAGGCCATGATCTTGAGACTCGTGAATTTGAGCCCTGCCTGAGGCTCTGTGCTGACAGCTCGGAGCCTGGAGCCTGCTTCCGGTTCTGTGTCTCCCTCTCTCTCTGCCCCTCCCTGGCTCATGCTCTGTCTCTCAATCTCTCTCAAAAATAAATAATAAAACGTTAAAAAAAAAAAAAGAAATCTGAAAAAGAGACAACTTTGAAATGAGGGAAGAGTAAGAGACACCAAAGCGAACCTGTTCACCTTCCCGCCCCTCATCCTTAAGCAACCTGGTTATTTGTCTAAAGTGGAGCATGATGCCTTGTGCCCTCTGCAAGGCTAATAAAGTACCTGCAGGGCAGAGCTTGCACCACGCAGACAGATGCAGCAATCCATCCAAGCACGTGTCTGAAAGCATCCATGGCGCCTCCTGAAGCCAGCCACCATCGTTTGTCACCACCCCCCTGCTCGTCCTCCTGCCTGGTACGGCTCTTTGCGAACACCTTCTCCACCGACGGTTCATTCACTGGTTTGGGGGAGGAATTAGGTTGGCCACAGACCGTATTAGGTCTTAGGGACACAAGATTTTTTTCAAAACATAAATGTGGTCTTTTGCTTCCAAGCTCAACTGTCTGGAAAGATTCCCACCATCCTTAAGATCACACGTAAACTCCTTAATATGGCCCCAAACCCCTCCATGGTCCTGACCTCTGCTAAGATTTCCAGCCTCGACTATTGCTGTCTTTTACCTTTCAATCTGACTTCTAGCCATTTTGGACTATTTATAGACCCAGGCACCCACCAAAGGGCTATTTTCTTGCTCACATTTTTTTTCTTTTCTTTTTTTAAATTTTTAAAAATTAGTTTTCTTTATTTTTGAGAGGCAGAGAGAGACAGAGCGCGTGTGAGGGGCAGAGAGAGAGGGAGACACAGAATCTGAAGCAGGCTCCAGGCTCTGAGCTGTCAGCATGGAGCCCGATGCGGGGCTCGAACTCGCAAGCCATGAGATCATGACCTGAGCCAAAGTCGGACGCTCAACCGACTGAGCCACCCAGGCGTTCCGCTCACATTTTTTCCCCCCTCCAAACATAGCTTTTTAGTCCCAATCTTTGGAAGATCCCTTTCCCTCTTTTTCTCAATTTGAGTCAAAGGCCACCCTAGGTAATGCCTACTCATCTATCAGTTCCCCACTTAAAGGCCATCCCTTTACATCCTTTTGGAAGCCTTCTCTGACTCCCCCAAGCTACGGACTCTTCTAGGCTCTGTTGATGCATTCTCTGTCAGCCCTCACTTATTCCACGAGTATTTACTGAGTACTTACTCTGTGCCAGGTACTATGTTCTAATGGTGCTTCTATTTCAGTGGGGGAAAATGAACACAACATAGCTATTCAAATAAATAAGTAAAGAAACAAGACAACCTGCCATTGTGAAGAGTGGTTTCCTGTCAGTAGGGGGATCTCTGTGAAGAGATCACACTCGAGCTGAGGTCTGAGTAATGACCAGGAACCAGCCCAAGAATATCTAGTAAAAGATCATGCCGTCTGCAAAAGAAAGAAAAACAAGCCCATAGTCTCTAAAGTAGGAAGAAGCTGGGGTGCTCAAAGTCAGAAAAAAGCCGGGGCAGCTGTGGTGTACCAGGCGTGTCTTACACTTTCCGTGACACGTCTTGATCTGGGGTCCTGTTAGCCACCCATTGGCTCTCACACCACGCAATGCAATTAATGCAATCAAACGTCTTTCCCAGAAATATAGCTGTTGTTTTAGCCTTCATGGGTCTTTTTTTGGTCTAATTTCTCAACATGTTCAGAGTTAAGCAGGGTACAGGGCTGCCATTTTCTAGGCCTCCTCAAAGACTTCCACATTAGTGAATGTGTTGTAAATAGGTTTTTTCCTAGGTGATTTGTTTATTTAAAAAAAATTTTAACGTTTATTCATTTTTGAGAGACAGAGACAGAGCATGAGCAGGGGAGGGGCAGAAAGAGAGGGAGACACAGAATCCAAAGCAGGCTCCAAGCTCCGAGCTATCAGCACAGAGCCTGACGCGGGCTCAAACTCGTGAACGGCAGATGGTGACATGAGCCAAAGTCAGATGCTTAGCCAACTGAGCCACCCAGGCGCCCCTGGGGTTTGTTTATGGAGTTTATTGGGTGTTTTTTTTTTCCTGTGTAGAACCCTCCATTTTTTCATCATCAAATGTATTCCTATTTTTCTTTGATGGCTTCTAAATAAAGCTTTTCTCATTCTGAAATTTAAAAAAGTTTCCAGGTTTGTCTTTTGTTTTTTCCTTTTTTTAAAAAAAAAATAAATTTTCGTTAGTTAACATACTGTGTGATACTGGTTTCAGGAGTGGAATTCGGTGATTCATCACTTACATACAACACTCAGTACTCATCACAACAAGTGCCCTCCTTAATGACCATCCCCCAGCTAGCCCATTCCCCCACCCAACTCCCTCTGTCAACCCAAAGTTTGTTCTTTATCATTAAGAGTATCTTGTGGTTTGTTTCCCTCTCTTCCCTTTTTTTCCTCCCTCCCAGATGTTCATCTGTTTCATTTCTTGAATTCCACATATGAGTGAAATCATATAGTATTTATCTTTCCCTGCTTGACTTCTTTTGCTTAGCATTATACATTCTAGGTCCATCCACGTCATTGCAAATGGCAAGATTTCATTCTTTTTGATGGCTTAGTAATATTCCATTGTGTGTGTGTGTGTGTGTGTGTGTGTGTGTGTGTGTACCTTCTATATATATTCTTTATCCATTCAACAGTTGATGGGCATTTGGGCTCTCTCCATAGTCTGGCTATTGTTGATAATGCTGCTATATAAATAGTACGCACCCCTTTGAATCAGTATTTTTTTATCTTTTCAGTAAATACGTAAGAGTGAAATTGCTGGGCAGTTCTATTTTTCATTTCCTGAGGAACCTGTATACTGTTCTCCAGAGTGGCTGCACCAGTTTGCATTCCCATCCAGTTTTTTTTTTTAAATGGCTTTTTTTTTCCCAACGTTTTTAATTTATTTTTGGGACAGAGAGAGACAGAGCATGAATGGGGGAGGGGCAGAGAGAGAGGGAGACACAGAATCGGAAACAGGCTCCAGGCTCTGAGCCATCAGCCCAGAGCCCGACGCGGGGCTGGAACTCACGGACTGCGAGATCGTGACCTGGCTGAGGTCCGACGCTTAACCGACTGCGCCACCCAGGCGCCCCCAGGTTTTTTTTTAAGCTTAGTTTTTTAGCAGCAGTTTTAGGTTCACAGCAAAATGAGAGAGAGGAAGGTACAGAGATTTCCCACAGACTCTCTGTCAGCTCCCAAGAAGTGTGGCCTCCCCCCAGTGTAGACGTCACTCACCAGAGTGGTACATTATTGCAGTGGGGGAGCCTACATGGATTTCTGCAACATCATCACCCAAAGTCCATACAGTGCACGAGGGCTCACCGTGTTGTTCATTCTGTGGGTTTGGACAAGGGTATAATGACATGTATCCGTCTTCATAATATCATATAGGGTTATTTCCACTGCTCTGAAAAATGTTGATTTTTTTTTCTAGTTCTTTTAAAATTGCAAACTTTACATTAGATCTTTCGTGTATCTGGACTTTATTTTTGGTGTAAAATGGTAGAGATCCAACTTAATTCCTCCTCTCCCCCACCCCTATATAATAGCTTTATTAAGGTATAATCAACAAAATTGAAACATATTTAAAGTGTGTAACATGGTGATCTGATATAAATATATGTTTAAAAGGGTTTACACAATCAAGTTAATAAACACATCTGGCACTTCACAATCTCCTCTTACAGAAACCTTTAATTACACAATACTGTATTTCCAAGTGTAGCCACAGTGCTACACATTAGACCCACAGAATTTATTCATCTTATAATTTAAAGTTTGTACCCTTTTAGCGATATGCTCCCATTTCCCCCACCTCCCACCCCCTGGCAAATACCATTCATTGTCTGTTTTTATGAGTTGGCTGTTTTTTAGATTCCACATATAAATGACACCACATAGTATTTGTATTTCTCTATGGAACTTCTTTCTCTTAGCGTGGCGCCCTCCAGGTTCATCCGCATTGTTGCAAATGGCAGGCTTTCATTCTTTTTAGAGGTTAAATAATATTCCATTGCGTATATATTTTCTTTATCCATTCATCTGTCCACAGACACTTAGGTTATTTCCATACCTCGACTGGCATGAATAATGCTGTAATGAACCCGGGACGACAGGTCACTCCAGAGAGTGATTTGTTTTCTTTTGCATATATACACAGAAGTAGGATTGCTGGATCATATGGTAGTTCTATTTTTAATTCTTTGAGAAGACTCTGTAGTGTTTTCCATAGTAGCTGCACAAGTTTACATTCCCACCAACAGTGCACAAGGGTTCCTTTTTCTCCACACCCTAGCCAATATTTGTGATCCCTTGTCCTTTGATAATAGACATGCTAACAAGTGTGAGGTGACATTTTATTGTGGTTTTGATTTGCATTGTCCTGATGACTAGTGATGTTGAACACTTTTTAATTTACCTGTTGGCCATTTGTATGTCTTCTCTGAAAAAAAAAAAAAAAGGTCTATTCAGGTCCTCATTCTATTTTTTAATTGGGTTATTTGTTTGTTTGCTACTGAGTTGTGTAAGTTCCTTGTTCTTTTTAGATATTAATCCTTATTGAGTATGTTGTTTGCACATATTTTCTCCCATATGTTGCCTTTTCACTCTGTTAATGGTTTCCTTTGCTGTGTAGAAGCCTTTTAGTTTGATGTAGTCTCATTTGTTTATTTTTGCTTTTGTTCCAAATCCAAAAAATCATTGCCAGGACCGGTCTCAAAGAGCTTGATTCCCTATGTCTTCTTTTAAAAGTTATATGGTTTCAGGGCTTATGTTCAAGTTTTTAATCTGTTGTAAGTTGACTTTTGTGTATGGTATAAGCTACTGGTCCAATTTCACTCTTTTGTATGTGGATATCCAGTTTTCCCAACATTATTTATTGAGGAGACTGTCCTTTTCCTATTGTGTATTCATGGCGCCTCTGTTGGCAATTAATTGGTCATACACGTATGCATTTATTTCTGAGCTATCTATTCTGTCCTATTGACGTGTCTGTTATTATGTTGATGCCATACTGTTTTGATTACTATAGGTTTGTAATATAGTTCAACAATGTGATGCCCCCAGCTTTGCTCTCCTTGGTTCATATTGCTTTAGCTGTTTGGGGTCTTTTGTGGTTCCAAACAAATATTTGGATCATTTTTTTCTATTCCTATGAAAAATGCCATTGGAATTTTGATAAGGATTGCATTGAATCTGTAGGTCACTTTGGGTAGTATGGGCATTTTAATAATATTAATGCTTCCAATTCATGAACATGGTATACTTTTCAATTTATCTTCTTCAATTGCTTTCACCGATGATTTTCTTTAAATCAATGTCTTACAGTTTTAAGTGTGCAAATCATTCACCTCCTGGTTAAATTTATTCCTAAGTATTTTATTCATTTTGATGCTATTGTAAACTGGATGGTTTTCTTAATTTTGCTTCCCAATAGTTCATTGTTAGTATCCAGAAATTCAACTGATTTTTGTATATTTTGAATCCTGCAACTTTACTGAACTTATTAGTTCTAATAGTTTTTTTTTTTTGGTGGAATCACAAGGTTTTCTATATATAAAATGTCATCTGCAGACAGACACAATGTTACTTTTTCACTTATTTGGATGATTTTATTTCTTTTTTGTGTCTAATTCTCTGCCTAGGACTTCCAATACTATATTGAATAAAAGTGGTGAAGAATGGGCATTTTTGTCTTTTTCCTTATCTTTGAGGAAAACTTTCAGCTTTTCTTCATTGAGTATGATGCTAGCAGTGGGCTTATTGTACATGGCTTTTACCGTGTTGAGGTGCATTTTATCTATACCTAATTTGTTGAGTTTTTAGCAAGAAAGGATGCTGAATTTTGTCAAGAGCTTTTTCTGTGTCTATTGAGATAATTATATGATTCTTATCCTGCATTTTGTTAATGTGGTGTATCATGTTAATCAATTTGCATATGTTGAACCATCCTTGCATCACAGGAATAAATCCTACTTGATCATTATGTATGATTCTTTTAATATACTGTTGGATTCATTTGCTTGTATTGTGTTGAGGATTTTTGGATCTATGTTCATCAGGGATATTGGCCTGTAGTTTTCTTTTCTTGTACTGTCCTTGTCTGGCTTTGGTATCAGGGTAATGCTGGCTTCATAAAATGAGTTTGGAAGGGTTCCCTCTTCTTCAATTTTTGGAAGCATTTGAAAAGGATTGGTATTAATCCTTCTTTAAATGCTTGGTAGACTTCACCAGTGAAGCCATATGGTTCTAGTCTTTGTTGGAAGGGTTTTGATTAATGACTCAATCTTTTTTCTTAAAACTGGTGTGTTCAGAGTTTTTGTTTCCTCATGATTCAGTCTGGGTAGGCTGTATGTTTCTAGGAATGTATCCATTTCTGCTAGGTTATCCAATTTCTTGGTACATAATTGTTCATAGTAGTTTTTTATGATTCTTAGTTATTTCTGTGTTATCAGTTGTAATGTCTCCACTTTTGTTTCTGATTTTGTCTTCTCTTTTATTTCTTAGTCTAATTAAAGATTTGTCAATTTTATCTTTAAAAAAACCTAGCTCTTAGTTTTGTTAATCTTTTCTATTGTCTTTCCAGTAACTATTTTATTTATTATAAATAAATAAATTATATTTATTTTTATTAAATAAATATAATTAAATAAATATAAATATAAATAAATTAAATATATATTTATTATATATATATTATATTATTATAAATAAATAAATATAACTGATCTTGTTATTTTCTTCCTTCTACTCATTTTTGGTTTAGTTTGTTCTTCTCTTTTAGTTCCTTGAAGTATATATAAAGTTAGGTTGTTTACTGGAGATTTTTTCTTAACGTGGGTATTTATCACTATAAACTTCCCTCTTAGGACTGCTTTTGCTGCATCCAGTAAGTTTTGGTTCATTTTTCTCAAAATGCTTTTTAATTTCCCTTTTGATTTCTTCTTTGACCCATCAGTTGTTCAGTAGCATGTTGTTTAATCTCCATGCATTTGTGAGTTTTCTAGTTTCCCTCTTCTTATTGATTTCTAGTTTCATATCATTGAGGTTGGAAAAGATGCTTTATATGATTTAAATCTTCTTAAATTTGTTTTGTTGCCTAACATGTGATCTATCCTAGGGAATCTTTTATGTGCACTTGAGAAGAATGTGTATTCTGCTGCTGGATAGAATGGTCTGTATTTGTATGTTAGATCCATCTGGTTGAACATGTAATTTAAGTCTAATGTTTCCTTACTGATTTTCTGTCTGGATGATCTACCCATTGCTGAAAGTGGGAATTGATGTTCCATATTATTAATGTTGTATTGCTGTCTATTTCTCCCTCCAAATCTGTTAATATTTGCTTTATATATTTAGGTGCTTCAGTGCTGGGTGCATAAATATTTACAGTTATATCTTCTTTTTTTTTTAATTTTTTAAACGTTTATAAAATAAATAAAATATGAGACAGAGAGGAAAACAGCCCGAGAAGGGGAGGGGCAGAGAGGAGGCAGACACAGAATCTGAAGCAGGCTTCAGGCTCTCAGAGCCTGACATGGGGCTCGAACACATGAACCATGAGATCATGGCCTGGGCCCAAGTTGGATGCTTAACCGACTGAGCTACTCAGGCACCCCTACACTTATATCTTCTTGATGAATTGACATTATGACCTTTAGCATTATGTAATGACATTTTTTGTATCTTATTAATTTTTGGCCTAAAGTTTGCTTTGTCTAAGTGTAGCTGTGTCTGCTCCATTTGATTCCCATTTACATGGAATATTCTTTCCCATCCCTTAACTTTCAATCTGTGTGAGTTCTTAAAGCTGAAGTAAGTCTCTTGTGGATAACATATAGTTGGGTCTTGTTTTTGTTTTTGCTTACGTTTTTTGTTTTTGTTGTTTTATTCCATTCAGCAGCCATTCTGTATCTTTTGACTGGAGAATTTTATCCATTTACATTTGTTGTAACTGTTGACAGGTATGGATTTACCATTGCCATTCGGTTCATTGTTTTCTCACTATTTTATTGTTCCTTTGTTCCCTTTTTCTTCTCTTACTCTCTTCCTTTGTGATTGGATAATATTCTGTAGTGGTATGCTTTGAGTCCTGTCTCCATCCTTTATGTATCTACTATAGGTTTTTGTTTTATTGTTACCGTGAGGCTTACATTAAACATTCTTATCATTATAACACTATATTTTAAGCTGATAACAACTCAACTTTGAATGCATAGAAAATCTCTACATTTTTACACCCCCCACATTTTAGGTTTTTGATGTCACAATTTTCATCCTTTTATGTTGTATATTCATTAACAAATTATTATAGCTATAGTTATTTTTGATACTTCTGTCTTTTATCTTTCTGTAGAGTTATAAGTGATTTACACACTACCACTGTAATAGTAGAACATTTTGAATTTAACTAAAGGTTAACATTTACCAGTAAGTTTTCTAGTTTCATATGTTGTCATTGTTATTGATTAGCATCCTTTCATTTTAGCTTGGAGAACTGCCTTTAACATCTTCTGTAAATCCAGCCTAGTGGTATTAAATTCCTTCAATTTTTGTTTGCCTGGGGGAATTCTTTAACTGTTGACTATTTAATTATTATGTGTCTTACTTGCATCTCTTTGTATTTACTTTATTTGGGTATCTCTGGTCTTTTAGACCTGATGGTCTTCCCTGCCCCCAACCCCCCGGGGTTTGGGAAGTTTTCAGCTCTTATTTCTTTCAATAAACTTTCTGCCCTTTTCTCGTTCCTCTCCTTCTGGGACACCTATAATGTGTAGATCAAGCCAGCCAATGGTGTCCCATAAGTGCATTAAGCTATTCCCATTTTTTTAAAATTGTTTTTCTTTTTCTTCCTTTGACTGAGTGATTTCCATTGCCCTGTCTTTGCGTTGGTTGATCCTTTCTTTCATTTGATTTAGTCTACCATTGAATCCCTTTATTGAAATTTTTAGTTCAGTTATTATATTTTTCAGTTCTGTGATTTCTGTTTGGTAGTTTTTAATATTTTTCTATATCTATGTTGAAATTTCTTACCCTGTTAACGCATTGCTCTCCTAGCCTTGGTAAGCATCTTTATGACTGCTGTTTTGAACTCGAGTAAATAATTTATTCTGGTTTCGTTAAAGTCAGTTTCTGGGAGCTTATCTTGTTCTTTTATTTGGAACAAACTCCCCTATTTCTTCATTAAAAAAAAATCCTCTGTGGGGCACCTGGGTGGCTCAGTTGGTTGGGCATACGACTTTGACTCAAGTCATGATCTCATGTCCCTGAGTTCGAGTCCCGCATTGGACTCTGTGCTGACAGCTCTCTCTCTGCCCCTCCTGTGCTCACACTCTGTCTCTGTCTCAAAAATAAATGAACATTAAAAAAAATTCTTTAGTATAAAAATAATCCTCTGTGTTTGTTTCTGCAAATTAGATAAAACAGACTCCTCTTTCAGTGTTGACAAACTGGCCTGAGGTAAGAGATGAACTTCATAAATCAGCCTCACCTGACCTTCTGGTTGACTCTCAAACCTTTGATTATCCAGGCCACTATCATTGTTCTTACTGGCTTAGCAGCTCCCAGCAGATTGGAGTATGACAAGATCCATCAGTGTCCAAAAGATGTGGGAAATGGACATACAACGGTTCAGCCCCCAGAGGACTATTAATTATCTGCTCCTTCAGCCAGAGCTTTGGGCAGCAGCCGGGACAGTCAGGGAAGTACATATGCAGTTTGACCCCTATCAGGGCGAAACCAGGATCTAGGTGTTTGTGCCTATTCACTTCCTGTTAAGCCAGAGGGAATACTCACTGGGAGTGCTTGTGCATCCAAATAGAACTGCCTCTTTGTTTTGTATGGTCTGGGGAATTCATGAATAGTGAACCCCATTAGCACCCAGAGCTAGGTGATTTGGGAGCCAGTCTCTTGGGTGGCAGCCATAGCAGGGTGGCAAAAGTGTGGGACAAGCTTCTTTCAGGGAGAGTTGGTTTTATTATAGGAGGGAACCAGAAGGGAGGGGTATGGCAGGCAATGTTCCTCCAGCTCTTTCAGTTTCCCAGGAGGATCCCAGTCAGCTGTCAGATGCAGTCTGATTAGAAGACAGACCCTCAGGTAGCAGCTGGAAAGGTATTTAATCAAATCCCTTTCAGGGAGAAACTGAGAGATGGGTCTCTTTGCCTGTCTCCCCTGTACTGAGCCTGGGTGGGGGTGGGGGTGGGGATTAGCCACAGGAAGTGCTTGACACCCATTTAACAACTGCTTATTCTTAATATGGTTCTGTGGGACTCATGAATGCCAAGCCCCACTGGCTATTGGAACTAGGTGATTGAAGGACCATCCCTCAGGTGGAAGCCACAGATTGGAGCACTCATGTGTGGACAACCTCCTTCCAGGGAGAAGCTGGTGCCTTGCTTTTATAGTTGAAACAAGCCAGAGGGAGAAGGTAAGGGAAGTACCCACTGGCTCTTTTAGGCCCTTGGGAGAATCCCAGTCAGCTCTCAGATGCAGGCTGACTAGAACCTGGATCCCCAGGCAGCAGATGGAGAAGGATGTAGTCAGACTCCTTCCAGAGACAGACTGGAAATGGGTATGTTTGTCTGCTTCCTTTGCACTGAGCTGGGGGCGGGGCACGGGGGGGGGGCGATAGACATGGGAAATCCTCACCCACCTATTTTAAAAGTACTTCTTTGTTCGCTACAGTCCTGTGAAACTCAAGAATACAATTCCCACTGGCTATCAGAGCTGGATGATTTGGAGGCTTTGGGTACCAGCCTTAAAAGTTGGGACTCTAGGGGCGCCTGGGTGGCTCAGTCTGTTGGGCGACCGACTTCGGCTCAGGTCATGATCTCATGGTTTGTGAGTTCGAGCCCCGCCTCAGGCTCTGTGCTGACAGCTCAGAGCCTGGAGCCTGCTTCTGATTCTGTGTCTCCTCTTTCTGTCTGCCCCTCCCCCACTCATGCTCCCTCTCTCTCTGTCTCAGAAATAAATAAACATTAAAAAAAATTAAAAAAAAATGTTGGGACTCTAGTTAGTTGTATGGTCCAAGCTCTTTGCTCCTCGGGGAGAAGATTGAGTTGGGAGTTCCCTCCTGGGTTGTAAGGCCTTGTGTCAGAGGTCGGGTTTATGGCAAGAGTGTTTCTTAGCCTTTCCAACCCATTTTGATGTGGCCATTGTCTCAGTTCCCTGATATGAGTCACTCAGTTAGTTTCTGGATGTCTCTCAGAGGGGACTGATCCACACACATGGGTCTGTTCTGTGCATCTGTGAGAAGAAAGATAGCCCGAAGTCTCCTACCTTGCTATCTTGGTAATAGCACTCACTCAACTTAATTCCTTTCAAGAATTTCTGTCCGGTTGTCTTGACAATGTCATCAAATAATGTATCTTTTAACCACTGAATGCTATGGCTGACTTCATGGGAAATCACCTTTCTCTATGTTTTGGGGTCTATTTCTGGTGCTATATTCTACTCTATTTATGCATCTTCAATCTTGTGCCATTACTCAGCGTTTTAGTTACTGTTTTATATCTGGTAGCATTAGTCACTCTCAATTATTCTTTCTTTGCAGTATTTTCTTGAATATTTATGTATGTTTACCTTGTTTGAAAATGTCTTTATTTTACTCTTGGTACTAGCTGAATATACGATTGCAGCTTCATAGTTATTTTCCTTCAGCTTCGTGGAAGATACTGGTCCACTGATTTTTAGTTTCTATTGCTGCTTTTAAAAAGTACATTGTCAGTGTAATTATCGTCCCTTTATAATGGCCTGTTCTTTTTCTGTGGTTTCTTTTAGGAATTTATTTTTGTCTTTGGTGTGTCATCATTGTATTTCTCATTGAAAATTTCTTTTTGTTTCCTGGGCATTTGTTGTGATCCCCAAATCAGAGGACTCATGTTGATCATCAGTTCTGGAAATGAAACAGTCACTTTTGTCCCTCTCACATTGTCTCTATTCCTCTTTTCCGGAAATCTGACTGGATATATTTAAGACCTTTACCTTTTATCTTTTATGTCTATTAATTTCTTTCTACTTCTCCCTTGCCCTACTTCTAAATATGACAGGGCTACAGGACTCAATCACTCTATCTTTTCTTCTGAGGAAAAGTCATCTATTTTCTTGATTTAGTTCTATTTCCACGCTGGTGTCTCCTAAATTTTATTTTCTTCTTGTAATCTGATGCCTCTCAGCTTACGTATCTATTTTCCCACTTGCTATTTCCATTGGGATATCTCAGAATTCAGCTACTCATTTTCCATACTTCCCCAATTTCAGAAAGCGGCTCCTTTTCTGACCCAGTTATCCATACTTGAAACCCAAGAATCGCCTTTCTTACATCTCCCTGAACCCTATATCTGATCAATCAAAATCTCATGCCTTTTAAACATTTAAAATGGTGTTGAATCTGTCCTTTTCTTTTAATCTTTTCTGCCACCACTTTCATCCAAACCATACTCATGTTATCATCTAAACTTCTAACTAGACTCCTTGCTTTCACGATTCCCCCTTAAGTCCTTTCTCCACTAAGTCATAGGCATTCTCTTGAGATGTAAATTAAGTCATGCTCCTGCTTAAAATTCTTTAATGCCTTAATATTGCACTTAAAATAACAATAATGTGTCCCATAAGGATCTACATGATCTGGTCCCCCACTCAACTTCTCTGATGTCATTTAATGTCATTTGGGTCCTTTCTTACTATGCTATCGCCACATTGACTTTCTGTGTGATCGTATAAACGTTGTGTGTCAGTTATCAGTTTACTAACTCTCAGCTTCAACTTCACCCTTTGCATGATTGCAAAAAAAGGGGAGATAAGCCCTTTATTTTTCCTTTGTCAGCTGGCACCATGTTACATGTTATCAGTAGAGAACACTAGAAAGACTCTGCAGGCAGAAGGGATTTTGCTTCCTGACCCCCCTGTGCTTGCTCTCTGGGCTCTTGTAGGTCTTTCAGCTTCTCTTGCACCAGACATCTGGAGCATATGTGCCTTCCCAGGTGCCCCATTTCTGTGGCGTGAGCAGGTTTTCCCAGCAGCAGGCTTCTGCAGTGTTCGTAACTTCTTTACTGCCTGGCTCCTGCATTGCATAGTGACCAGCAGCAGTTGGTGGCCTGCAGTTTCTCTTAGCATCTCCCTTGGGCAGTTCTGATGTGCCTCTGATGAAACACTTCTCCCAAGAACATCTTTGTCTGGCACTCTAGAAGGTAGATTTGTAGCAAGTTCCATCAGTGTAGCACCACAGTGACTTCTTTGCCATTCAATGAGCCAAGACTGTGGCTCTCCAACAAGATCTGAATCTCAGCCATAGCAGCGGCTCCTCTTTGGGCATTCTGTCTCAGACCCTGGGGGTCAATGGCTTCTCCTTGTAACTGCTATTCCTGCATTATTTAAAGTTCTCTTTATTTTCCAGGTCAATGCCTCATCATGCAATTCTCAGTTCTAGTTAATAAGTTTTTATATTAAACTTTTCCTGTTCAAATTACTGTGAGGTTTCTATTTCTTGACTGGACCCCTGATTAATACAGAATTGGTAATAGTGATCTCGGGAGATAGACTAGAAAGATAGGATCTTGGTTTTGGTTTGATCATGTCTTGAGTGCAATGCTGATCTCCTTCCTTGCCAAAGGGAGGTGGGATGCTAGCCATCTATGGCAGGCAATGACATTACACTCAATCAAGCTGTCACCTGTGGGTGATTGTGATGGAACGTCAATAGAAGCACATGCCTTGAGAGCCTGAGTGCCTGCACTTGACCATTGTGGGAAAAATGATGACTATAAGAACTGTGATGTGAAATGGAATTTTTCTGAGGGCACCTGAGTGACAACAAGGAGAAAATGTCCAGCTGGGATCCAGTAAGTCTCAGCCCAGGTCATGGTTTGAGAACCAGAGTTCCCATGAGAGCCCTAAGGCAAAGTTGTTATTGTTTATAATTTCAGGGCAGAAGATCAAACTCGAAATTTAATTGTGTTGGTTGCTGGCTTACAATGACATTTGAATTCATAGTATCACCAAGTTTCTTGTGTGAAAATTAGGGCATTAATTGGTAAAGAAAGGGATCCTGAACCTTGAAATCTTGTTGGATCCAGCTGAACCTTAACATTCTTGAACCCTTAAGTCCCTATGTGTTTTCTTTACCAGTGGAAGTAGGTTTCCCTATAGTGTTTTTTATTAGTGTAACTTTATAGTAAGTCTTGAAATCAGGTATTATATATCTCCTAATCAGAATACTTTGAATAGCCTAGGTTTTTTGCATTTCCCTATTAGTTTTAGATTCAGCTTGTCAATTAAAAAAAGACTGCTGGAATTTGAATTGGATTGTGTTGAAACTATAGATCAATTTGGGGATAATTGGTATCTTAATATTTGATATAGGTTAAATTGTGTTGTCCCTTCTCCCCTGAGTTCATATGTTTAAGTTCTAACTCTCAGTATCTCAGAAAGTGACCTTGTTTGGAAATAGGGCCATTGCAGATTTAATTAGCTAAGATGAGACCATACTGGAGTAGGGCAGGCCCCTAATTCAATATGACTGGTATCCTTCTAAAATGATGGAAATTTGGATAAAGAGACACAGATATAGGAAGAATGCCATGTAAAAATGAAGGCAGAAATTGGGGTGATGTTTCTAAAAGTCAAGGAATGCCAAAAATTACCAGAAAACCACCAGAATCTCTGTGAGAGGCATAGAGGCCTTCCTCATAGCCCTAGGAAGGAACCAACCCTACTGACACCTTGATTTCAGACTTCTAGCTCCCAGAACTGTGAGGCAACAAATTTCTGTTGTATAAGCCACCCAGTTGGTGGCACTTTGTTATGGAAGCCCAAGCAAACTACTACAATAATATTGGGCTTTCCAATACATGAATATGGTTTATCTTTTCGGTTATTTCGGGATTTAAGAAATTCCCTCAGCACTGCTTTCCAGTTTTTAGTGTACAGATCTTGCACACATTTCTTAAATTTATCTCTGAGTGCTTCATGGTTTGATGTTATTGTATGTAGCATTGATTTTAAATTTAAGGTTCTATTTGTTTGTTTTTAGTATACAGGAATAACTTGGTTTTTGTGTATTGACTTTGTATTCTGCAGTCATACCAAACTGATTTATTGTTTTGAGCCCCTTTTTTGTAGATTTCTTAGGATTTTCTACATACACCATTGTGTTGTCTGTGAATGATGAGAGCTTTACTTCACCTTTCTAATTTTTTTTCTTCTTAAGTAGGGCCCATGCCCAGCGTGGAGCTCAACACAGGGCTTGAACTCATGACTCTGAGATCGAAACTTGAGCTGAGATCAAGAGTCAGACTCTTAACTGACTGAGCCACCCAGGCGCCCCCACCCTTTCTAAGTGTTATGTATTAATTCTTGTTTAATTTTTCTGGTTAAAAATTCAGTACAATGTTGAGTATATGTGAGAGTGAACGTCCTTGTCTTGTTTGCAATCTATGCAGAAAGCATTCAGGTTTTCTGAAAATATCCTTTATCAAATTAAGGCAATTCCTTCTATTCCTCATTTCCTGAGATTTATTTTAAATTATGAATGGGTGTTGAATTTTGTCAAATATTTTTATTACATTTCTTGATAAGATTACATACTTTTTTCTTCTTAGTCTATTGATATGGAGAAGTTCATTGATTGATTTTTGAATCGTATGTCAACCTAGCAACCTTGGCATGAATCCAACTTGGTCACATATGTAATATACTCTATATATTGTTTGATTCCATTTGCTAATATTTTATAAAGATTTTTGTATTTCTGGTGATGAGAGATATTGGTCTATAGACTTGTCTTGTTATGTGTTTGTTGTCAAAGGTTTCACAAAATGAGTTGGAAAATGTTCCTTCCTCCTTCATTTTCCTTAAGCACTTGCATAGAATTTATGTATGTTTCTTAAATGTTTTGTAGAATTCACCAGAAAAATATACTGGGCCTGGAGTTCTCTTCGGATGAAAGTTTTAATTATTAATTGATATAGAGCTATTTAGAATTCTATTTCCTCTAGTGCAAGTTTTGGTAGTTCTTAACTTTCAAGTAGTTTGTGCTTTTCATTTAAGTTGTATAAATTATGGGCATAGAATTGTTTATAATAATCTCTTATTGTCTATTTAATATCTGTATTACTTGTATCTTTTGTCGGTGAGTCTAGAGTTTTATAAATTATATTGGGTTTATTGATTTCCTCTATTCTTTGCCTGTTTTGTTTTACTGATTTTCACATTTGTTTTTATTATTTCCTCTTTTTACTTATTTTGGGTTTGATTTGTTCTTCTTTTTCTAACTTCCTATGGTGGGTGGTTAGATAATTCATTTTTGACTATTCTTAATTTCCAATATATGCATGTGTCACTGTATGTTTCTCTCTATGCATTACTTTAGTCACATCCTACAAATTTGGATATGTTGTATTATCATTTTAATTTATTTAAAAATATTTTCTAGGTTTCTTTGTGTTGGTTTTTTTTTTTTTTTTTTTTTGATGCATAGGCATTTAGAGGTATGCTATTTTTAATTTTTTTTTTCAACGTTTATTTATTTTTGGGACAGAGAGAGACAGAGCATGAATGGGGGGAGGGGCAGAGAGAGAGGGAGACACAGAATCAGAAACAGGCTCCAGGCTCTGAGCCATCAGCCCAGAGCCCGACGCGGGGCTCGAACTCACGGACTGCGAGATCGTGACCTGGCTGAAGTCGGACGCTTAACCAACTGCGCCACCCAGGCGCCCCAGAGGTATGCTATTTTTTAAAAAAAAGTTTATTTATTTGTTTTGAGAGAGAGAGTGCACAGCAAGGGAGGGTCAGGGAGAGAGGGTGAGAGTCCCAAGCAGGCCCCATACTGTCAGCATGGAGCCTGACATAGGGCTCAATCCCATGAACCATGAGATCACTACCTGAGCCAAAATTGATTCTGGATGCTTGACCTACATTCTCCTACAAATGGACCTTGAGCACTTGTTTGGAAGTTCTAGAGGGAAGCACAGCTACTCGTATACTCTTGAATAAAGAGCAGTTCACCTCTGTCAGGGGAGGTTGTCCTCTTTGACCAAGGTTGCAGCTTTGGGAAGGGGACACATGAAGTAGTGAGAGAAAAAAGGAACACCCACCCAGCCAGTCAGATCAGCTGAATTAATCCTGCAATCAATAGGGTGACAGATGTCATAGCCAGATTGCCTTCATATCTGTGACTTTTAAAATTCAGACATACAATTTCTGCATTTTATTTGGAATATGTAGATTATTTGCATTTAATGTAATTATTGATATAGTTGTGTTTTAATGTACCATCTTTCCATTTGTTTCTCATTTGTCAATTTAGCTCTATTCTTATATCCTCTTTTCTTGCTTTCTTTTCAAGGAATTGACTATTTTCAAGTAAGTGTTCTATTTTATCTCCATTATTTGCTCATTAGCTACAGCTCTTCATTTTATTTGCTTTTAGTGATTGTTTTAGGCATTGTTCAATATATTTGAACTTGTCACAGTCTACCTTCAAATATCTCCCCCATATCTTCCTACTTCATGCATAATGTAAAAACCTTACAACAATATACTTCCACATCATCCTTTTAAAATTTGTACTACTGGGGCGCCTGGGTGGCGCAGTCGGTTGAGCGTCCGACTTCAGCCAGGTCACGATCTCGCGGTCCGGGAGTTCGAGCCCCATGTCAGGCTCTGGGCTGATGGCTCAGAGCCTGGAACCTGTTTCTGATTCTGTGTCTCCCTCTCTCTCTGCCCCTCCCCCGTTCATGCTCTGTCTCTCTCTGTCCCCAAAATAAATAAACGTTGAATAAAATTTGTACTACTTTCGACATACATTTTATTTCCACATATGTTATAAATCCTACAATATATTTTTATTTTTGTTAAAGCAGCCAATTATGGTCTAAAGAAATTAGAATTTTAAAAAAAGTATTCCAGGGGCACCTGGGCAACTCAGTCAGTTAAGCATCTGACTTTAGCTCAGGTCATGATCTCATGATGTGTGGGTTTAAGCCCCATGTTGGGCTCTGTGCTGACAGCTCAGAGCCTGGAGCCTGCTTCACATTCTGTGTCTCCATCTCTCCCTGCCCCTCCTCTGCTCACTCTCTCTGTCAAAAATAAACATTAAAAATTTTTTTTATGTATTTTATATGTTCCACATACTTATCATTTTCAGTGCTCTTATTCCTCATTCTGAAATACTTCATGTTGAAAGTCTTTATTTCATTTTAATTTCTGATGGTTATTTTCACTGGATATAGAATTCTAGGTTGACAGTTTTTTTTTTTCTTTCTGCACTTTAAGGATGTCATTATATTCTAGCTTTCGTTGTTCTTGTTATAAAGTATGCAGCCATTTTTATCTTTGGTCTTTTGTTTATCATGTATCTTCTTGTACTGAAATTTTTTTTACAAAGATTTCTTTTCCACCGGTTTTTAGGTATTTGATTGTATTATGTCTTGATATGATTTTCTTTTTTGTTTATCTTGCTTGAGGTTTGTTGAGATTCTTGGATCATTGAATTTATTGCTTTCATCAAGTTTGAAAATTTCTGCTCATCATTTCTTCAAATATTTTTCTGCCCTTCCTGGCCACTTCAGTTGCACATAGATTACACTGCTTGATATAGTGTCGCAGTCACTGAACATCTATTTATTATTATTTTTTTGTCATTCTTTTCCTGTTTCATTTTTGGATAGTGTATGTTGCTCTGTCCTCAAGTTCAGTGACTTTATGCTTTCTAATTTGAATAGAATGAATGTGCAAATTATTAAGGGTTCTCTGGCTGAAGCAAATGAAAGAACTGAGCTTATAGGCAAGCACTGAGAGGAAAGATAATAGTGGAAGGGAATGGAAACATACATAATAGGCAGTTACCAGATTACCCTTCAATACTGTAAATTTAGAGCATCATACCTCAATTAATAGGCAACACATGTATATTAAGGTGACAAAAATAATGTGTGACTATTTAGAACAAAACATATGCATTCTGAGTTGCTTCTTCCCAAAGAGTTTAAGACAATGATGCCTTTTTGATGGTCACTGACAATATGCAAATCGCATTAGGAACCATTCTTTTTATTTCTCTTTAGTTCCTTTTTCTTGTCTGCTTTAGACTGGCTTGACTAGAATAGTAATAACCGAAAAAAAAATCAAGGTCCCATAGTTAGAAAATTCTGGCAATAGCAAAAATGTCTGTGTTCAAGTTTACTTTTGTTCTATTTGTAAAGGATTTGTTTTTTTTTTTTAATTTTTTTTTTCAACGTTTATTTATTTTTGGGACAGAGAGAGACAGAGCATGAACGGGGGAAGGGCAGAGAGAGAGGGAGACACAGAATCGGAAACAGGCTCCAGGCTCCAAGCCGTCAGCCCAGAGCCTGACGCGGGGCTCAAACTCACGGACCGCGAGATCGTGACCTGGCTGAAGTCGGACGCTTAACCGACTGCGCCACCCAGGCGCCCCTGTAAAGGATTTGTTGAGCGGGTAGACGTACCCATTCTTTCAGCTAATTTCAGATGATGTTTATCTATTCATTAAAGGCGTTACTTAAATGACTTCTACTTGACAATTTCCTTTACAGAAAACAAGCAAAATATAACTTATTAAAAATATTCTTACATGAAAACTTTTCGCTAGTCATACTTGCCTCCCTTCCTTGTTAGACCGCATACTGGTGCTTTGCTATCTTTAAGGTCTAGCAGAAGTGATTTGAATCTGAATTATAACATAATTTGTCTCTGAGTGCTATCACCTCCCTGGCAAAACTCCATTCTTCTGAAGGAGAGAGCTGGATCCTGAAATCTTACCAAGGACTTTCAGGGTTTGGTTTTATTTGCTGTTTCTAGAAATTTCAGACAAGTAGGAGTCTCAGGGTCTCCTATATCAACAGAGGCTATTCTCTGTTCCCCATTTCTCCCCTGCCACAATCGTCTTTCTGAATGTCATGACCATCCAGCAAGACTCACCTGCTGTGTTGCTAATGGGCAAGTTTTTCAGAACTTTGCTGCTGAGAATTTCAAAGAGCTCAGGGAAAGAGAGATTTATCTAACTTTTCAAACTACTTAACAACTAAGATACTAAGTTTGCCAATAGATACCTGAGGTTCCAAGGGCATTCTAGTTACCAGAAGCATTTGGTCAAGATATTGGAAAAGAAAAAAAGAGCAGAAAGAGAAGTCAATGAAAATATTAGCGCATTGGTCTTTCTTTTAAACTCCTAAGAAATCATTGAGGATCACTTTCTAAATGTAGCTGCTTGTGTTCAAGGTCACATGACTTCAATGTCTGGCAACAGAACCTATGTTTTCAGATCACTTGAATTTTCATTCTGTAAGGACTGTCTCATTGTGCTGAAATCGAATGTAGAGCTCTTTATGGGCTAGTACTATTTCAAACAGAATTGCATGTAGATGGTGAATTATATTACCTGTAAGGAGGGTGACCAGTTATTCCCTGCTACATAACAAACCATTCCAAAAGGTAATGTCTTAAGACATTAAGGCATCCTTTAGGGCCTGGACTTCTTTAAAGCATGGCTACTGGCTTATAAGACAGCAAAAACAGCAGCTGCCAAGCTTAAACTAAGCCTGTCAGTGGCATTACCTCCACTGGATTCCATTGGTTAAAGAAAGCAAGAGGCCAGCCTAGGATCCAAGGGGAGGGGAAATAGATTCACTTCTCAATAGAGGTAGCATATGCATAGACTATGAAGGGGAGACTTGGAGACTATCTAACATACACACATCTCAGGAACCATCCTGGTTTGCTTGGGTTTATGCCCACTGTTCTGAAGTAATTAATAGAATTCCTCTTTTACTCTCAAAATTATCTTGGTTTAGATGATAAATTATATGGTCACACTATCCACAAGATCCCTTCAGAACTAAAATGTTATAATACGAATTCCAAGTAGTAAGACTGTCCAACCATGGAGTGAATTGTAAGGGCTAGGTTTCACTTTTGGCTTAATATGTAGCAAAGATTTCCTCAAATAAGGACAGTGATGGGTTAGCAAGTCAGTCGTTGTCTTTCTGGGTCAGCTGCTTATTATATGGCATTTGTGAAGAGCACTTTGAAGTGAGGGCCAGTCAGGGAATATAGTGATCATTGCTTCTCTATCTGTCTGACGTATTTTAGGTTATTTATATTGAAAATCTCCTAGAAGAGAAGGTGGAAACAGCAGACCTTGGATATAATGTACTTTGTGATTGTCTGTGTTTTTTTTTTAAATTCTTTTAATGTTTATTTTTCACAGAGAGAGAGAGGCAGAGAGAGAGGGAGACACAGAATCTGAAGCAGACTTCAGGCTCTGAGCTGTCAGCACAGAGCCTGACATGGGGATCGAACCCACACACCATGAGGTCATGATGTGAGCCAGAGTTGGACGCTAAACTGACTGAGCCACCCAGGTGCCCCATGTGATTATGTGTGTTTTAGCATTGCCTTGCTCTAATCACCTGCAACATAACTAAAGGATAAAGCCTTGTAGGACATTCCCTGGGCAAGGCATATGCAAAACTATGAGGTAGATCAAGCATGTTTTAACATCCTCGGCTCTCCATATCCGCTTTTGGTGCCTTCTGGGCCCTTTGGCTGTTCTCGTGTTCACAGTGCTCTCGGGTCGGCCTGCACCCATCATGGCCTTCAGAACAGAGAACACCCAGCCAGGGCCCTCTTCCCAGGCCTTTGATCTTGTTTTATCTTCTCCCAATAAATGGCAACATTTGCTCATCATGTCTATCACCCGAATTTCAGAATTGATGAACAACTCAGTACTCAAGAAGGCTATGACTAGAAATATATTCGATCTCCTGGAAAAATTATTCACATGTGGACAGTAGGCTTCTGCTGATGAGGCCTAATATTCTTCATTATTCTTTAACTCAATGCAAAATTTCTCAGTGTTTAGCAACACCTTCTTTTTTTTAATGTTTACTTATTTTTGAGAGAGAGAGAGAGAGAGAGCGCAGCAGGGAGGGACAGAGAGAGAGGGAGACACAGAATCTGAAGCGGGCTCCAGGCTCTGAGATGTCAGCACAGAGCCCGAAGCAGGGTTTGAACCCATGAACCGTGAGATCATGACCTGAGCTGAAGTCCAAGCTTAACCGACTGAGCCCCCCAGGCGCCCCCACCAACACCTTCTTAAAACTCTCTCCTCTAGAATTCTGTAGGCGCTCAGGTCCTCCTCTTATCTGTGAGTGTCCTATGTTTCTCTCTGGCATGCCCACACACTCATTGTATGTCTGTTTGCCTCTCCTTCACTGTAAGCACCCCTATACATTCCAGTCCTGCCTGAAAACCTTTAGTGGGATGTTGTATCCTACCTGTTGGAAGGGTCTATAATTAGCCTTTTTTGTGCTATTCTAGATAGCTGCTGTTAAGCCTATATATATATATATATATATATATTTAATGTTTATTTAATTTTGAGAGAGAGAGGGAGAGAGCATGAGTTGGGAAGGGGCAGAGAGAAAGGGAGACACAGAATCCAGAACAAGCTCCAGGCTCTGAGCTGTCAGCACAGAGCCTGAGGCGGGGCTCAAACCCACAAACCATGAGATCATGACCTGAGCTGGAGTCGGATGCTTAAATGATGGAGCCGCCCAGATGTCCTGCCATATATTTAACATCCCCTCAGGTTTATGTCATAAAGAAGTGCAGTCTATAGAGAAATACCGGGAAGCAGGATGTTAGTAGCTGGTGCGTGAGGAGAGGTATAGAAACTGAGAGGAAGTATGCCTGTGACTGGCACTTCCTCAGGCTCTGGAGTTTTCTGCTGGCACAGGCAGGCTTTCTGCCGCTAGCACTAAGAAATTAATGCCAGCTATGATAGGTACATAAAAATCAATGAAACAACTGATCACTATCTGGAATGAAGAATTCAAAATGAGATTGTTACTTTAATGGGTGTGATAGATATATGATTTGTCCCTAATTATTTGGAGTATCTTATAGGCAGGACCTATTCTCTATACTACTGACTCTGAGTTTAGCCAAATGACTCTGGCCTGCCGATATGATCTACAGTAGGTCGAGCTAAAGCTTTAAAGTGTGCTTATATGGTTTGGTTCTGTTTGATCTGCCTTTTGCCGTGAGGAAAACTTGCTCTAGACTCATCCTGGGTCCCAGAGAGAGAAGACTTCTAGAACGAGTCAGATCCGAGCGGAGCCCAGCAGAACTCAGCAGAATTCTGTCTAACTCACAGCCCTCAAGCAACATGAGCGAGACATTAATGTGTGTTGTCACAAGCAACTTGTGTTCTTGTTGCAGCAACGAAAGCTGATCAGTACAGGAACTGGTACCAAGAGTGGGATTCTGCCTTAACAAAACCTTAAAATCTATGGTATTGCTTCGGGAATTAAGGAAGATATAATACGAAGATGGAAAAATGGTAACCCGTGCTATACGTGGGTGAAACATTTGGTGGAACTGCCATAGGTGGAAAATGTACCTGCTGAATTTGTGTGAAGGGCGTTGAGACAGAATGTTGGCAGCATGGGTTGGTTGTTACTGGTTGCAGTTGATAGGAGACTACAAGAAAGAGACGAGCTAAGAAAAAAATTGGCCTGCTTGCAATAAGAAATGAAAGGCGAAAAATGAGGATTCATGAATTCTGTGGTGTGCTAATTTGATAGAGGCTACTGTTTTTCATTTCCTTCCAATAAGAAGTTCTCATTTTAACCCATAATCTGAGGACAAGGGCTAAATGAGGAGCGTTACCATTAAGACACAGCCTGGGAACAAGACCAAATTCAGAACACGGCTCACACACCTCTCGTTCAGGTATCTGTTGGATGAATAACGTATCGTCCAGTAGATTATTTTGGTTGGACAAAATAGCTGAGAGGAAAAAGAAGGACGTGGTTGCACTGAAGCCTGGTACGCCGTAGGTACTTGTAATTAGGACAGAAAGATAGGTAGAGAGAGATACCTGACTTGAAAACAATTGTGGCTGTGGTTATTAGTAGCATATGAAGTTGACTGGAATCAAACAGATGAAAAGCACACAAACAAAACCCCTCAATATTTAAAATAACCCTGTTACCAAGAGTGCTTTAATATGGGTTAATGAAGACTGTGACTGAGATTAAAAATAACCTAAGTTTATAGGGATAAGAAGGAGGTTTAGGAAACTGCTTGACCACTGGGAGAGCATATTTTCTGATGTCCTATCCAAATATGGTCAAAGTTCATGATGGAAGAAGGCAGAACTCCTAGAAAGTTGAGGCAAGAGATGCAAAGAATAGTAAACCAGCAAAGTGGAAGTGGGGCATAATCAAAGAATAATTCCTACTACCTTAGATTGGGGAACCCATGATATTTGCCCAGTGGGATTTCAGAATGGTGTGGATTGGTGCCTCCCATTCCTTCCCTTTCTAAACAGAAATATTCATTATGACTCTCCTATTCCTGTTCAACCATAGTATGTTGAATGTGGTGAGGGAGACAATATATATATTTTTTAATGTTTATTTTTTTTTGAGAGAGAGAGACAGAGACAGAGACAGAGAATGAGTGGGGGAGGGGCAAAGAGAGAGGGAGACACAGAATCTGAAACAGGCTCCAGGCCCTGAGCTGTCAGCACAGAGCCTGGTGAGGGGGACTATATATATATATATATATATATATATAAATGTTTATTTTTGAGAGAGAGACAGAGCATGAGTGGGGGAGGGGCAGAGAGAGAGAGAGAGACACAGAATCTGAAACAGACTTCAGGCTCTGAGCTATAAGCACAGAGCCTGGCGCGGGGCTCGAACCCACGAACCGTGAGATCATGACCTGAGCTGAAGTCAGTTGCCCAACTGACTGAGCCACCCAGGCACCCCAGGACAATATGTTTTTTTAAGTTCATATGTCTCTGGATCAACAAGAACTGTAACTGGACTTAACAGAAATGATGAGATCCTAGTCTTTAAACCCGAAGACTTCATTGAATGATACTTTGGGTCTCAGGAAGAAAGCAGATATTTGTGATCCGGAGGCTGGTCTTTGTAGATGGTACTGTTTATCTACTATTACTCTTTCTGTCCCTGCCCTTGCCATGCTGTCCTCTGGTTGGAATGTATGCTTCCACTCTATTGACTTCCGGCTTGGCGTGTGATTTGCCTTGGCAGGGGAATGGGAATAATATATGCACGTGACATATGCCACATCTGAGCGGAAGCTTTCAATGTGCTTGCGTGGATTGCCTCTGTCTCTACCAACCTTTGATGTTCTACTCTCCCCTATGAATACCTCATGCGCTGTATATTGGACGTTCCTCCCCCAGGTACTGGAATGGAAAGACATATGGAGCCAACTGAGCCCAGAGGAAGCCAGAACACCTTAGGGATGCCTCGCAAGTTCACATCCCTACCTCAGACCTCTGTGAGCAAAATGTAGGTGTTTATTCTTGGACAGCACTGAGATTTGGGGGTTGTTTGTTGCCGCAGCAAAGGCTGACCAGTACGAAGAATTATAAAATGAGAGAAGAAATCATACATGAAACAGAAAAAGAAAATATTGTTCAAGAAACCAAACTCTTGTTGACATCTAACATTTATTACATGCAATTGTTGAACTACGAAAGGAAGAAAACAAGGAAATCAAAATAAATGAGAACTTCAGTGATTTTATATCTGAAACGCAGATTTAATTGAAGGACTGGAGAAAACATCTTACAACATCAGGCACTGATTTAACAGATTGTCAAGGGTAAGCCTGTTATAATGGAAGTAACATGGTTGGTTGGAAAAAAGCATACAAGCCAGAGTTTCTGAAAATCCAGACCTACTCTTTTGGTGTTATGTTGCATGCATACTTTGAATTTGTTACTAGGAGACATGACATCAACTGGTAACGATGACATTCTTCAAGATACTTCAAAGAGTATGTATTATATTTTCTAGATCTGTCTGAAGATGAACCATCCTGATAGAAAAAAATATAATTTGACCTTAGATCTACTCTCGGGCTCACAAAAGGAATGCTAACTAAATGCTGTTCAAGTAATTAGATTTAATTTAGACAAGATATGAGATTCACTAGAAGAGTTAAGCAAAACAATAGACAGTCTTCGAATAAAAAACATATTGTAGACTTTGGTGGAAAATGAAATTAATTTTGAATTTGTACCGTGCATGGTTATTTGGTCTAAATTATAAATTGCCTTCAATGTCAGAAAAGATTACAAAACGTGCGTCTTGATCTAAGTTTGGCTGTTTCATTTTTCAAATGGCTAAACATATTTTTTTTAATTATAGAGGAAATATCTTTTTCTTATTGAAAGAAGCTACCTGTGATAAATGCAACAAAAGTGACATTCTAATAAAACAAGAAGAAAATTGAAGCAAGGGAAGGAAAAACTTGCATGGCTATGGAAAAGAAGAAACATAAGGAGATGTAGTTGCAATTGAAAAAGATTTGAATAGAGTGAGCAACATATTGCAATATTTTTTTTCTTTCAATATCCAAACATTGAAAAATTTGGAAGAACTTAAGAAATACTTGAACACTCTGGATACCACTGTAAGAAATGATGGACGGCAGTGTGTGTGGTAACAATTAATACGATGAATTTAAAACATTTCATAACATTTTCTGCGATAGAGAGAGTTTTCATATATGAAACCGTCATAATGTTTATACGTGATTTGTAAAATTCACGGTCCAATCTAAGTATTATTTTAAGCATTTTTTCTTAATTTATCAATTGTTAAAAAAATATTTATTTGGGGGAGAGTGCAAGCAGGGGAGGGGCAGAGAGAGGGGGACAGAGGGCTGAAGTGGGCTCTCCACCGCTGGGCTGATGGCAGCGAGCCCAGTGTGGAGCTCAAACCAACAAACTGCAAGATCATGACCTGAACCGAAGTCGGACACTCAACTGACTGAGCCCGCCAGCTGCCTGCCCTTTTACACAATTAATTTTTACTGGCAAGTCTCAAAGCTTTTACATATTGAAATTAATTTAAAAAAAATATTTAAGAATGATGATGGTTAAGGGCGCCTGGTGGCTCAGTCAGTTGAGCGTCCGACTTTGGTTCAGGTCATGATCTGGCAGTTTGTGGGTTCGAGCCCCTCATTGGGCTCTGTGCCGACAGCTCGGCGCCTGGAACCTGCTTCCGATTCTGTGTCTCCCTCTCTCTCTGCCCCTCCCCCACTCGTGCGCTGTCTCTCTCTGTCTCAAAAATAAACATTAAAAAATAAACATTAAAACAGAATGATGATGGCTTGGGATAGGTTGTCTAATTTGGTATTACTAAAAATAGAACATAGATTATCTGACAATCTTGATTACAATCACATAATTAGTGATTTTGCTGAAATGAAGGTAAGAAAAATAAATTTTGTGGATGCATAGAAGTAGTATGTGACATGTGTGTATCTTTATTACTAACCCAGCTATTTCTGGCCCATTTGCTATCTGGTATCTAACTTAGTTGTGTGTGTATACAAATGTAAGTTTTACACGTATTTTTCCATTTTGTCATTGCAAAAAAATGCTTATCAAGAGAGGAGGCTGGAACACATTACATTTAAAAGTTTGTTGGCGTGGGGGCACCTGGGTGGCTCAGTCGGTTAAGCATCCGACTTCAGCTCAGGTCATGATCTCTCAGTTCGTGAGTTCAAGCCCCAGGTCCGGATTTGTGTTGACAGCTCAGAGCCTGGAGCCTGTTTCAGATTCTGTGTCTCCCTCTCTCTCTGATCCTCCCCCGTTCGTGCTCTGTCTCTCTCTGTCTCAAAAATAAATGTTAAAAAAAATTTTTTTTTAAAGTTTGTTGGCTTGATTTACAACTTTAATATATGTAACTTAAAGTATGTGTGCCTTCCCTTGTGCTCTTGTCCCAGACTCTACAGATGATAGAGGTGCCCTTGGTCTGAGGACCCTTTTAGAGACATTACTTTGCCTCTTACTAGCTGTGTCACCATGAGCAGATCACTAAATTCCCTGAAGTTCATTTCTGTCGTACGTAGGTTTATAATAGTATCTTACTGGGTCAGCTAGAGTTCTTTTGAAAATCAGCTTAGACGATGAAGGTGATGGTGGTGATGATGATGACGATGACAATGACAGCAGCAGCAACAGTAAATAACTAGCACCTACTACATGCTATTTATTAGCTCACTAATCGTTGCAGCAACCCTATGAGGTAATATGATTATTGTCCCCATTTAATAGATGAGGGAACTGAGGCACAGAAAAGTTAAGGAACTTGCCCAAGGCCTCTGAGCTAGTAAATGGTAGAGATGTGATTTGAAGCCAGGCAGTGTGACTCATATTTTGTAAACCATGAGGTACATATAAGGTATTATCATTATTGCCTTGAGTCTGTGAATGTATTAACTTGGATAGTTGTAAGAGTTTACACAGCATCTGCATTATTGGCTCGATGGTAGAATTCATGCCTTTCAATTCCTTATGTCAGAGTTAAAGGCTTGGAAATTTATAGTGCCCGAACTTTCTGGCTGGACTTTCATGGTGTAAATACAAAATTGATCTTGAAAACTTTTGTTATTACCACTTTATAAAAACTGTTAAAAAGTTTGACTGGAGACTACTATAACCTGTGTGTTGGAACAAATATCAGGGGTCATGTAGTTCAGAGAAGAAACCCCTTTTAACATGTTCCTAGTACTTCGAGGTATCTTAAGGTCTACTAATTCGATTTGGTTTGTAGAAGAAATAGAAAAATGATAGGAGATGAACCAATGAAAAATCAGATAAGTATCGATTACAGATCAGATAGAGCTAGAACATTGCGAAGGGTGGGGATCTGTAGTCCTTTTAAAAAGCCCAAATTCACAAGGGCACCCGGGTGGCTCAGTTGGTTAAGTGTCCAACTTTAGCTCAGGTCATGATCTCACAGTTTGTGAATTCGAGCCCCGTGTCGGGCTCTGTGCTGACAGCTCGGAGCCTGGAGCCTGCTTTGGATTCTGTGTCTCCTTCTGTCTCTGCCCCTCACCTGCTTGCTCGCTCACTCTTTCTCTCTCTCAAAAATAAACAAAACATTAAAAAAAAACTTTTTAAAAAGCCCAAATTGACAAAATGTAGCATATAGTTTTTTAAGTGATATGCAATAATGGATAACTGAAACTCATCCCCTCAATGATTTTACAAATAGGTAAGCAATTTATTTTAAAAGTCTGTTCTGACAACTCTATATCACATTATGTTGTTACAGTAGTAAGGCTAAATATAAATTCATCTTAATCTAAAAGTTCTATAACTTCCATAGAACACTTGCCTATAGAACTTTGGATGCCGATGGTCATTTGGGCTCACTCCCTAGATAGGAAATACACTACCCAGTTATTAGTGGGTTTTGGCAGATTGGAAGAAATAATACATGGCAAGGACCTTTGGGGTCCCTTATGAATAAATGAATTTGCTAATATTAAAGTCGGGAAAGTTGGGGCCCTCTGTAACCATAACTACATATCAGCCATTGGATATGTAAGTTAAAAGATTGGTATAGGCTTTAAGGTAAATTAACTTGAATTTAGGCATTCAAATAAATCCACCGCCCCCGCCCCCCCCCCCCCCCAACGAGTAATTGTCTTAGGATACCATACCTTAATTCCTAACTTAACTTTATTTAGATGATATTTCCTTGGTGAAAATTATTCTGGGGTTCATCTGGTATTTGAAACCAGGGTTTTTGTTTGTTTTTTGCTTTGTTTCATTTTTGTCTTGTTTTGCTGGTGTTTGAGGAGCTCGGGACAATTGGTTACTATTTCAGCCACATTCGTCCTTTGATCTCAATTGTTTTGAACAATGTCACTGTCATCACACTAAATGTCTAGCATCCCAACGTGTCTACCGGAGCCATTGGGCCATGTCAACGCTGGTGTACTCAAGGTAAATCAAGAACATTCCTTCACAGCAGGGCCCACAGACTGGGCTCTGATGAGAGGCTAATGGGTGTGACATACAAAAAGGGTTTATATCCACACAAATTTGGAAAATTCTGCTTAAGACAACAAGATGTGTGTATTTTTCTGCGCCTGAGGACTTCTCAGAGCATTTACTATGTTAATGTGCACCGTGATCTTTGCAGAGGATTATTCAGTGTCTAGCTGATGAATGTTCTGTGGAATGCACTTTGAAGAATGATGGTTTGTAGTAACACTTCATGCTTCCTGGTTTATACGTCTCCAACAAATCTGGTTGTTTGCAAAAACATGGTGTGTAACTATTAAGGTGGCAGCTGAATGACAAAGAGGAGGAGTAAAAATCACTGAGCCCTGCTCTCTGGCTGTCCTTTCTGAAATGCTGGGGGCATGAATGGCCCCCCTGCCCTCACTGCTTTCTATTTTTCCTCCAAGAACAGGAAGCAGGGCACTTGGAACAAACAGAACTGCTTGTGTGGTGAATCAGGCACAGCGGTTCCGGGTTGTCCTAAGGCTCCTGTCTGAATTCAAGGCGAGGCCACATATGAGGAAATAAAACGGTCTGCCTCAGAGATCGAACGCAGCGTTTGTATGGAACGTTGTTCAAGATGGATACAAATGCATCACTTCTTCAGAATTAGGGGTGAATCAAAGGGAAATTACATCCAAGGAGATACAGCAGCAGCTCGCAGTTGAACCACGAGTGTAGTGCCGGGATGCAGCTTTGAAGCTTCTGGGCCAGCACGCCAAAGAGCCAGATGTGACAGGTGGGATTACAGCAGCTTCAGCTCAGCATCTGGAGTGTATAAATCTGTCCCACGGAAAATTAAGAGATGCACAAGAAGGTGGTGAGAGTGACCAGCTGAAAATGCCGTTTTGGAAGGAAAATCACTTTGAAGGGCATAGAACATTAAAAAAAAAAAAAAAAAAAAGAATGATATCTAGGCTCAAATGGCTCTATTTCGCGGTGGGGGTGTGAAAGGATCGTATATGAGGATTCTTCGAGCTCCAAAATAGCAAAACCCTTATAAGATCTCTCTCTTGTCTGGCAGACAGAGAAAGAGAGGGAGAGGGAGAGAGGGAGAGAGGGAGACAGAGAGAACAAGGTAAGACTGTGTCATTGTGTGGATATGAAGGAAAGATGATGCCCTGAGACGGAGCCAGTTATTTGCAATTAGGACCCTGACGCGGTAACTCTACGGGGGTGGAAATGTGGACACATTCCCCCAGGCTTCCTTCTACAGACCAGGGAACTGTGATTATTTGTAGTACCAAAAAGATATGAAATCTATAAAACAGGTGTCACAGGGGCGCCTGGGTGGCGCAGTCAGTTAAGCGTCCGACTTCAGCCAGGTCACGATCTCGCGGTCCGTGAGTTCGAGCCTCGCGTCGGGCTCTGGGCTGATGGCTCAGAGCCTGGAGCCTGTTTCCGATTCTGTGTCTCCCTCTCTCTCTGCCCCTCCCCCGTTCATGCTCTGTCTCTCTCTGTCCCAAAAATAAATAAACGTTGAAAAAAAAATTAAAAAAAAAATTTAAAACAGGTGTCACAGATAAGAACCATTTCGTAAAGACGGTAGGCAGCACTGTGCTTACTGCGTCACTAACAAGCATTTATGTGGATCACAGAATCCTCTGACTTGAAGGGAACTCGATTACCCAGTCAACCCGCTCACACAGAAGCTGCAACTGAGGAAAAGCAGAGAAAGTGATTCATGTGAGGAAGGCTCGGTTGGTGATAGAGGCTGGGGGCGCATTGGTGTCCAGGGGCTCCGAGTCCCAGTTCCATGTTGTCTTCATCATGCTTTCGGTCTTGCACGATGGTCTCAGATGCTTTCCTAGTAAGTTCCTCTTCAACTACACCACACAATGGGAAGTGATGTGCGTATGGGCCTTGGCGTCTTCACCTCCAGGAAGTGTTCCTTTACAGGGGGTGGTGACTGTCTATGCCTTCCCTTTTGCCAAGGAGGGGGGGGGAAGATAGGACCTCTAGCTTGTGAATGACCATCTCAGCCTACAGAATCTCATCTGATTCAGTTCTGCCATCAGAACCCACTGCTGATACCCTTCAAGTTTTCCTTCGGCCCTGATCTTTTGATCCTCAGCCCTGAGCAGTGAGGTCAGACAAGTGTCACCACGCCCATCTGCAGACACAGAAGTGGAGATTCGAAGCAGTTAAATGCCTTGCCCAGAGGTGGCAGGCAAACCCAGGGCATCTGCCTCCCAGATGTGTGTGTTCCCTGTCCTGCAAGCTGCTCCTGGGGCCACTGTGTGATGAAGGGTGTCTGTGGAGCCGTAGGGTGGTGACGTCCCCCCAGGGGAACCCACTGTGAACAGGAGTGGGTTTGGAACCCATGCCCTGCTTTCGGAGACACGTCTCAGGTTAGCGAGATGATAGACGAGGTGAGCAGCGACGGAGTGGCAGACGGGTGGAGGCTCTTGAAGACAGCCAAGATGGAGATGGGGTGTGACAGGTGATCGCGACTGCTAGAGGGGTCTTGACAGTGTGATGGACGCAGTGGCACTCGAGGAAGATGATTCCCTCAGATAACAGCACTAACAGCATCCGCAATAGCATCGACATCCTTCCCGCGCCTCATCTCTGGGGTTTCCAAATGCTGCCTGTCACCGTGAGAAAGATAAAAAGCCTTCTCAGTTGGAATCTGGCCAGCTAATCTCAGAGCTCCAGTTCAAGGAGCAGGCCAGATGTGTCCTAGCAAGGAAACACCGCATGTTTGGACAAAGGCTTGTTCAGGTATAAAATATAGCTCTGGGGTAGGTGACAATTCCTACCACATGTGTAGGGAGAGAGGCTCGCAAGCTGGTTTAACGTTGGTGCGGCCTTTTTTTCCTATGGGAACAATGTGCTTTCTCTTCTCTGCACATCCTGGGGAGCTTGGTGTGAGCTCAGTTCTCTAAGCATCCGGGGATTAGCGCATTTTTATCGGGGATCAGCGATCCATTTCTGAACTCCTAGTTAAACCTCATTAACTTAGAAGGTACATTTGGGCTTCCTTGGTGTTATCGTATGCAGCATGTGGTGCTAAGGACAAACACAGAGTCCGGAGCCAGAGAGTCCAAATTTGGTCTATGTGACCTTTGAAGATTCCCCATCCGTAAGATCACCTACGCAAGATGTTTGTAAGACAGCGAGTGTTCAGTCAATTCATGTTTTTGGCTGAGGGTGTGTGTAAGAACGAACCCACCTTCTTTACTTTCAAAATGTTACAAGCTCATCCTTTTCCTGCTGTTCCACAGGTGTCCCGATGGAGCGTATTTGGAAGGAGACTGGGCTTCTTCTGTACTGTGAAGATACCCCAGGTAAGGTGATGAACAGCTGTCGCTAAGAACCACTGCAAAAATATTGCTGCTGCTGCTTTATGTTGTTTATGAAGAACTGAGCCTAAGGACTTAGTACATTAATTGTCTGCATGCAGACAATTGCCATATAATACCACGTGGGCGTAGCAATTCATTCAAATAGATTCTCTCCTTGAAAATGATTTAATATTTAGTTTCCTGTAACCACTAGTACTTTTAAGAAATATTTTAGGGGCACTTGGGTGGCTCAGTCGGTTGAGAGTCTGACTGGCTCAGGTCACGATCTCGCCGTCCATGAGTTCGAGCCCCCTGTCGGGCTCTGTGCTGAGAGCTCGGAGCCTGGAGCCTGCTTCGGATTCTGTGTCTCCCTCTCTCTCTCTGCCCCTCCCTGCGCATGCTCTGTCTCTCTCTCTCTGTCAAAGATAAATAAACATTTAAAAAAAGGAAATGTTTTATTTATATCCCACTTTGTTCCAAAAAGGATATGAGATGGTTTTTATAAAGCAACTTCTCTACATAAAATGGACTTTCATTCAGACTGACCTTCATGCCTCATAAGTTTGAATTAAGGAAGTTTTTCCATTTTTGAGTATTAATGTTTCTCCCAAAGTTCATTTCTCTGAATGTGCTTTCCATCTTCTTTTAATTTCTCTCCAAGGACAGATATGGCAGAAATGGTGAGTTGTAATGTGTCTGGGGATCACCTTAACAGAAAATCAGAAACTTCCAGATTTCGGAAACTGTGTCAGATTCTGTTAAAAGGATTTGGCTAAGCAGTCGGAGAGTAAGGCGGTAGAAGGCGCAAACGGGAATACAAATGAGCTCATTATCACGTCCATTTCCCATTCTTTTTCACAGGTGTCATAGAGCCACCAAATGTTCACCTTTTCCTCCTTAGCAGTGGAATGCATTGCCAGGTAAAGCCAGTGTCCCAGAATCTCATCTCCCCTTCCTTTCCTGAGTTACCACTTTAGAAGGGAAGAAGAGAAGGACTTAACCATTTATCGAGCACCAGGCATTTGAGGGGCTATTTTAGTCTGAAACCTTGTAAAGAAGTTAAGGAGCTGTTTGAGAAGAAGCTCTACAATGGAATGGACCAAATTAAGGTCACAGAAGTAACAAATGAACAAATAAAACCCTCTGAATGCATAAAATTCCAAACAACATTCAGGATTCAGTGGACTGTGGTCTTGCTTCTTCCCTCTCCCTCTTGGCCAGTACGCCCATGACCTTCCTCATCTGGCTAGGACATGCCTGTCTTGGACCCATCTATTGTACTTGGTTCTGTTCCCGAGTCACCTAGCATTGGTTACTTTCTAAAATGTAGCCAAGAAGTCATTGCAGAGGGTGCACAGACCTGTTTACCAGCGTTGGAAGTGCTGTGGGCTCCTCACTGAATTTCGAATTCTCTAGCAGCTGCCATTGCTGCTTCCCCAAGAGCAAGTCCCTCCTAATTCCCAGCTCAGTGGGCTCGTTTGGGCTGCACAGGCATCCTGCAGTCAGGACTCTTCCAACGGCTCCGGTTCCACATTGAGGAATTTCATCAACTTGGAGTCATAAGCACAAAAATCAGCTGTTATTATTATTTGAGAGGTTTGCATACTCATTGTTTCTCCTGTTAGTGTGGGGAAACAGGTTTCCTTTTGAGCATCAGTTTTAAAAAGAATGGCTATGCTTTCCATATTTTAATTTGTTTGTGTATCAACTAAAATTCTGTACGGGTCCATGACTCCTCCGTTGTCACTTGATCCTTTGTTTTTTCCCCATATGAATTATGAGATAGGTATTTATGAAGAGAGTGCAAGATTTATCCTGTATTTCTTTCCCAGCTCCTAAATGATTCATTTTTTGATTGATTAAATTTTTTTTTTTTTTTTTTTTTTTTTTTTTTTACAAATGGCTTGTTGAATAAAGAGGGATTGTTGGAAAGTAGCATTTCTTTTACAGGGTTAAACTGATTTGGTTATAGTCTCTATGTCCTTCTTACTTTAGCTTTCTTTCGTTATATAATTACACAGCAAATCTAATGGGCCTTCTATGTAACCTCTCTCTCATCAGCACTGTTTGAGAAGTAGGATTCAGTGTCTACACATGTCCACTATCCATCCAGCCTCACTGGGACCCCCATTGTCACAGAGACAGTTTTATAGGTAGAGAAACAGCCAAACATTCAACTTCTTCCTTCCCACCTTATTCTTGACCAAGAGTTACTTCTGTTAAGATTTCGAAAGTTACAAATCAACAGTCACCTATGAATACTGGCTGCAGCGAACTACATTTGCAAGGAAGAAATTTAATATAATTTTTGGGACAATTTGTATCCATCTTTTCTCAATCGAGTGCAGACCAAATTTTTCAGCTGTGAGCTGTAACATATTCATTAAGGGGTTGAAATAGATTAAGTGGATCATGGTTGGCATTTCAAACGGGGAATAGAATAAAATGAAATAGACTACAAAATGTAAAACTGTCTTGTGGAACTTTGTTTCAGGTGTGCCTGTGTGTGTGTGTGTGTGTGTGTGTGTGTGTGTGGTGTACTAGGAAGAGGTATGGTCCTGTGGATCATGGTGACAAATATTTGGAAAGCATTGATTTAAGTGACTTGTTTAAAAATTGTAGTCCTCAAATTTTAGGGTTCCAGAAAAGGTACTTGAGAGGTTAAACTGTAGGAGGCCCCTATCACTAATTCAACCATTGAAAAACTATTTTTTGTTGTCTCATGAATTGGGGGTACTGCATAAGATTACATTTGGAGAAACTATGCTGCTTCTAAACTTAAAAAAAAATTGGAAATCACTGGTTTATATCAATAGCAGGTTGATCATCTCTCCATTTTTAGAATTCCACTTCTCCTAAGGAATAATCATTCAGTGGCCCCCAGCCTTCTTCAAGGCTAAACGTTCCCACTTCTTTTGATGTTGATTAAATTTTTGCAACCTTTCTATAGTTCCTATCACACCTCTGGGGCCCCTTCTTATTTCTCCCTATTTCCTCAAATTTCAAGAATATCTGGGGCCCAACTGTCATTATGATGTTGTCTAGTCTGGGTCCTCACAACCCTGCATAGGTTTCCACCTCCCACAATGTAGAGCAGACTTTCATTTTGCGGAGTCTCCCAAATCTGAATAAGGGGATCTTTATTCAAATAGCAGCCATGTAGAAATGAGCCGTGCCCATCTAACTTTGTCTGTATCCCTCCCCAGCTTGTGACACAAAGGGCCTATGGACTTTCTGGCTGTTTGGATACTTAGCAAGGATAAAGAATGTGGAATTGAATCACAAGTCAACGGAATAACACAATTTTTGGCTTGAAAGGGGTATAAACATCATCTACTTAAACTCTGTCGTTTTTGCATGTTAGGAACCGGAGTCCCCACTCACTCACCCAACGCCACACAGCCTGTGAGTTCACATTCCCTTCTGCTCAAAGGCCTCATTTGAAAATACCCAACTTTGTTTAACTAACCAACATTTAGTGAGCATAAGAGATTTAGACCCTAAGCAGTGGCTGTAGAGCTTTTTAACTGCAATCCAGTATTTAAACTGCAATCCAGTATAGGTAAACACATACATGATTATGCACATAAACAGTAACACAAAAATGTCACAAAGCATTACACACCCTTACAACAAGCGGTGCACTTTTCCGTTTTCTGTTCTATTCATGTACTAGGCACATGTTAGGGGCTGTAACACAGAAATCCAAAATACTCACTTTAAATAAGATAGAAGTGTATTGCTTTCTCATGAAATAATTCGGGAATAAATAATTTGGGACTGGCCGGATGATTTTGCCTGACAAGCTATTCAGGGACACATTTTCTTCCATTTGGTTGGTTGGATTTGGTTCATCTACACACCCACATTCTCACCCACAGGGAAGAAAAAGGGAAAGTCTGGGCTGAATAGTTTTGTCTCTACAGCACGTCCTACAGTTTGCTTGCATTATGCGTCTTCCTATTGGCCCAAATTTAACTATGTGGTAGTACCTGCAAATTTATCTCAGCTTGTCTAGCTACAACTCAGCATATGTTTCTAGAAAAAATAAAGAATGAATGGGTACGTGTGAAAAAGTGATGCCTGCTACGATTCCATTTCATTCACTTACAAACTTGCTGGTGACCATTTACAAAATCGATTTCATAATCCACTAATTGGCCACGACACACAGTTTACAAATGATTGTCCTCTAGTATGGTAGGCTACATATTAGAAATAATTTTACCCAGCCAGCTTAGCAGGAGAAGTTCAAAAATATCCATGTTCAAAATAGCATTAATATTTTAGCTAGTTTTAATGTTTACCAAAGTCGTACAGGCACAGAGTTGCAAGGGTCAAATAGTATTACAAGTACCCACAATTATCCCTTTACTTTCAGTTTCTTCTGGGATGTATTTTCAACACTCAAAACTGATTCTCTTGATACGTACCTGCATATATTCGTAGAACATGTTTAGACTTCTACTTCTTGGCTTTTGTAGTTTTGGGCATTTTTTATTGATTTCCTGTCGTAGAAATGAGGATTTACTCCTCTACCCATCTGCCCACCCTTCACGTACTCCTTATCCTTTCAAATGTCCAATGGATTCATCTCATAATCTTGGTTAGATCAGTATTCAGTGTTTATGTGATTATGACTACACAAATTAATTCACAGGTGCTTCGTGTATTTTCCTAGGATTAATTTTCTTTCTGGCACAGTCTTTCATATCTTCTTTTTTTTTTTTTTTTTTTTTCAACGTTTTTTATTTATTTTTGGGACAGAGCGAGACAGAGCATGAGCAGGGGAGGGGCAGAGAGAGAGGGAGACACAGAATCGGAAACAGGCTCCAGGCTCTGAGCCATCAGCCCAGAGCCTGACGCGGGGCTCGAACTCACGGGCCGCGAGATCGTGACCTGGCTGAAGTCGGACGCTTAACCGACTGCGCCACCCAGGCGCCCCTCATATCTTCTTATTATTCCCTTTTCTAGAAATTTATTTAGTACTCTGTGTCCTTATCACTAATTCCTCTCCTCAGTTTTCCTCCCAGGTTTGTAAATCTCCACCCAATGCTTTCAAACATATTAGGTATTGTAATTGACTTCATCTTCTTGAAGGAGAATTTCCCCAAATCTGCTCTGCTCCCATCTGGACCAAATGGCTGCAGAGGTATGATTTCTGATTCTCTCTATACCATCATCTTGGGTATACCCTCCAACTCCCTCAGGTTCTGGATACACTATTTTTTTGGATCCAGTCTTCCCTTTTTTTTTTTTTTTTTTAATCCCTTCACAGGATTGGAGCATATCCTCCAGCAATAACCTGGACAAAGGTGTAGATAAAATAGATGCACTGAGATCTTGCATGTTTGAAAATGTCTTCATTTAACCTTGACAATTAACTCATAGTTTGGTTGGACATAAAATTCTGGGTTAGAGATCATTTTCTTTCAACACATTGAAGATATCGCTGCATTGCCTTCCAGCTTTTAGAGTGGTCATAGAGAAGTCTGATATTACTCTTCTGATGCTTGATCCTTTGTAGAAAACCTGGTTTTTCTCTCTGGAAGTTTGTAGGCATTTGATGTTTGGTGTGTTGAAATTTGGCATTTCTTGATGTGGATCTTTTTTTTTTTTTTAATGTTCATTTTTGAGAGAAAGAGAGAGAGAGAGAGAGCGCGTGAGGGAAGGCCAAAGAGAAAGGGAGACACAGAATTCGAAGCAGGCTCCAGACTCCAAGCTGTCAGCACAGAGCCCAACATGGGTATCGAACTCACAAACCGTGAAATCACGACCTGAGTCAAAGTGGGGACGCTTAACCTACTGAGACTTCCAGGCACCCCGGCGTGGATCTATTTTTATTCATCGTTGGGAACACCCAGTGGATCCTATAAATCTGGAAAACAACAATAATTTTATTAATTAGTTTTCTCCCATCACTTCTTTTTTTCCTGCTCTCCCTTTTTTGGGACTCTGATTATTGTGATATTTGACCTCTTGGACTGGTCTTTTAATTTTATAATTTTTTTATTTGCTATTTTTTTGTCTTTTTGTCTTTGTGTTCTTCCTAAGTTATTATCTTAGCTATATCCTTCAACACTTCTGATAATTTTTTTCTGACATCAATTTTTTTAAAAAAAATTTCCAAGGTTTTTCTGTCTCTCTCTTTGTTCTTTGAATGTTCCTTTTTCAGAGCATCCTGTTCAGGTTTCCTTTATCTCTGTGAAGTTACTAATACTTTAGGGGGAGTTTGTTATTTCTTCTGGTATGGTCTCTGCTTCTTCCAAGTTACTTTTACCCTGGTTATTTCTTCTCTGAATCCATTTGAGATGATTCTCTCCAATTCTGGAGACCCTTGGCTGTCTGTTTACATTCTAGAACAGGATTGTAAAGCCCCAGTTGGAAGTTGTGTACCTGGAGGTATTCCCTGGAGGGTGAGCTGGTTGGGACTTTTCTTTGGGGAAATCCAGAAGTCAGTATCTTTAGGTCCTTCCGGTTAGGCTGATCAGAAGTCCAGGAGAAGAGTCTTCCAATTTTCTGCCTCCAGGATTCTGAAGGGCAAGTGGGGGAAGAAGGAGGGGTGAGGAGGCAGGGCAGGAGGGTCTCAATGTTCACTGCATGAACCTTCTCCCGTTCCTTCTGCTTTCTCAACAGCGCCCCCAACTTCAAATGTGCTTATTGTCCTCAGTCCAGAGGCCTTCTGTAGGGAACAAGCCTGCTGTCTTCTGCTGGTCCGTGTGCGAAGGGGCAGTTGCTCAGCTTAGCAGAAGGATGGTAGAGATTTGTGTTCCTGGAATAGACTTTCAACCAATCCTCTCCTTTAGCCCTACCATCAGTGCTGCTTCCAAAGTGACTCGGTTCCACCAAATGGTGGATCTGTATTGGTTCTGAGTTCAAATCGGGTTCCTTCTGTGACTTCCTCTAGGGTAAGGGTGCCATGTTTGTGAACCTGCTGTCAGTGTTTATCTGAACATCTGCTTTCCAGGTTCCAGAATACTATTGGGTCTTTTTTCACCATTTTATATCTCCTTGTGGGTTTATTTTCCTTAAAAATAAGCAAACAACAACCTGCCCCAACCCTCCCTCCCTCCCCCCCCCCCCCGACATTTCTATTACATTAGTGGAGATTCTGAAGGAAGCAGAGGTTTAATGCATGTGTTCAATTGCTAGGGATAATTTCTATGCTTAGGCCTCTCAGTTTATTTTAAACAAATAGCTTTAACCCTTTCTTTACTTTTCCTCCTTGCAGTCCTTCAAAAAGTATTAAGAAGTAGTAAAGAAATAGGGAAAGGGGATTAAGAGTACACTTAACCTTGATGGACTCTGAGAAATGTATTGTTGAACCACTCTATTGTGCACCTGAAACTAATAAAAAAGAAGTGACGTGGTTGTCTAATTTATATGTCATTTCTGTGCTATCTTTCTTCCTCTCATAGAAATGCATTTGAATTTTAACAGCCAATGTGTGGATATTACAGGTGGAAGAAGAAAAACGGATGGAAGCTAGTTAACCGTCAGACTCAATTTTCATCTCTTGAATTATTGAATGTGATTGTATCTAACATTTTATTTTTTAATTAAAAAATGTTTTTTTTTTTTTTAAAGTAGGCTCCCCACCCCATGCGGGGCTTGAACTCACGGCCCTGAGATTATGAGTTGCATGCTCTAGTGACTGAGCCAGCAGGTGCCCCTGTGTCTAACATTTTAGAAGATTAAGAAGTAAAAAATAAAAAATAAAAAATAGATCTGAATGTTGAAATGTGTATAGCTTGCACAGATTTTTTTTTTTTTTTTTTGCTGGCATTATGAAATATTTGGGGGAATAAACTTGAAAACTCTGCTTTTTAAGGTATTTGACCTTGGTTATTGGCCTTGAAACTAAGTAAATAGAGGTTGCCCTGTTGTTCCTGGGCCTCTGACAAGAAACTTGCATGTGACTGTGTGGCTTTTCTCTTTCATCAGCAGAAGAGATAAGGAACTTCAGACTGTCACAATAATAACCAAACCGTGAGCTCAAGTGGCACCCAAATTTCCAGCATTCATGTGCTCACGGAAGTGTTTCAAGGAAAATAACGTTGGCCCTCCACATGTCCATTGTCATTCTCTCTAGCCCAAAGCAGCAGCGGGGGGATGGGGTGGTTTGGAAAAGGTTTGTGAGATTTGGCATCAACCAGACCTAGAGGGCCATGACTCAACTTCTGGCTTCATCATTTAAGAGCTGTGTGAATTTGTACAGCTACTCAGAGGCTCCGAGCGCAACTCCTCATAGGTAAATTAAGGACAAGGGCAGTAACATCTTCTCTGTAGGGTTAGATACCATGCTTGTAAATCTCCCAACACAATGGCTGACACTTAACGAGTGGCAAAGGGCGAAAACGTGGCGATGTCTCACACGATATGAGGAGATGTCCCCCTGGCAGCCTAGAGAAGCGTACAAACTAGCTTGGGGACTGAAGAACTGGAAAGGAAAAAAAAAAAAAAAGATGAAGAAGAAGGAAAACAAGAAGAGAAAAAAAGAAAAAGAGAGTGAGAGAGTCCTCAGTCGGGAATGATATCTTCTCCCTTCTGGATAAATGGTTCCGTGTGAACTATCCCAGATTAGTGAAGCAGGGAGGTGGTGAAGTAGGGCATATAATTCATGTTGCAGTTCATTAGGATGGATCAAGTCTCCTCTGCTTCACAGAAGCTCATCTCTTGAGCTCCATTTAAATAGTGTGCTGAGCCCTAGTGCATGCGAACAATAATGTCCCTAGTCACTGCCAGCAAATAACCTTTTTTTCCAGCAATAAACTCCAAAGCCTCCAGAAATTAACGTGGAGTTAATTTTAGCAGAGACATAACAAATGAGGCTGCCCTGAAAGGGAGAAGAAGAGTAAATTCGACCACATTAAGTAGGGCAGAAGCAGCAGTCAGATATGCCAAGAGAATTGAAACCTCTCAGCGGTACCTCAACTTGGGGTGTGTGTATGCATCTATATGTAAACTCTGTAGGCATGTGTGTTAAACACATATAGGTGTGGACATCTCTACCGCAGGCGGCTTACCAGGACCATCACAGGAGAGGCTGAGGAGGGAGGGAGGATGGAGGGGTGGGGAGAGACCGTGGGCCTGAATTGTAGGCTCAGGTCTGGGTTAGAGACTTCCAGCCTTCTCTCCTGTCTCTTCCTCCTGCCCTTGACTTTATATGGCTCTAGATACAGAAAACTCATGTCTCCCACGCTGTTTCAAACCACGAGAAGTGGCAAGATTGCCTTGATCTTTTGTTCAGAAAGCCTTGAAAAAATAATCCACTTGTGAAACTGAAAACCAGAAATTAAAAAGGAAAAGAAGAAAAGAAAAGGAAAGAAAAGGGGGAGGGAAAAACAACATCAGAAAACAACCCTTGGTCTTTCATTTGCCTAAACCGAAGTAGTCACTCATTTCTCTTCTTTCTAATAGTCGTAAAATAAGCTTTCTCTGGATGGAAGTCCCTTGGCTCAGAAGCCATTGGTTTTAACAAGAGACAACTGCCTTATAAAGCAAGCAGCACTGTTAAATAGCTTCACTTGCATTTGTTTCTTATTTAATTGACCACCATAAGCAGGTTGCCTTATTTTATTGCCTACAATCCAAGGCTTTTGTATGGCACAGGAGTTCATGTTGAGGGCGTGTGGCTGTCCCTAGAGTGGCATAGAACATGGCCACCGCGTGTGACTTCAGGTGCGAGTGCAAACTTTGGTCCTTTGCTTTCGAGCCATACTGGAAGTTCTTTTTAAAGACCAAGGCGTTTATTAGAAGAAATGCCACCCATGTCTGATGACGGCTCTATCAAGGACACAAGCCTCACAGCTTTAATTGCTCTGATAGTTAAAGCTCAGAAGAGAGTAGAACATTATTTATAGTGATCGCTGCTAAGTAAATCATTTAAAAAATGGCTTTCTAAATGTAATATTTCCCTTTTAAGAAGCCCTCCAGAATTACAGGGGCTTTACAATGGAACATGAAACATATTGCAGGGAGAGAGACAGAAGCCGTCTTGATTAATGCCCACGATTATCAGCGATGCAAATCACTTTCACTTATTAAGTCTTGTTTAATATCCTAATGAAGGCTTCTGAGCAGATTTGGTAATTCCAGAGAAAGTGACTGTGAACTAATGCCCTTTCAGCATGTTGAGAATGAGCAGCACTATAAAGAAAACCTCATTTACCGTAATTCCTCCCCTGCACAGGACCCTTTTCTCAGCGTCTCCTTCGCAGCAGGAGACAATTAACCTTTTCAGTGCCAGAAGTGATTCCCAGCACATTCCAGCTGCGAAGGCCGGCGGGGTCAGAGGAAGATGGAAGTTCTCTTTAGTTTTCACTTCCATAGAACAGTTCTAAGAAACTGGACTACAGAGTAAGGGTTTAAAATGCCGCAGCTGGTTATGTTACTTGACTTGGGCACACGTGGCATCTTGTACCCTACCAGAGCCGTTGGAAGTGCCAACCCCGGCCAATCTGGCATCGCTTATTCAGCTCAAATCAAAGACCGCCAGAAATGAAAGCAGATTCGCCGAAGAAAAGCCTGTTCCACCCCGAAATGCTGGGCTTCCTTTGTGATCTGTCGGGAAGTAGGTTTTATTGAGGTTGAAAGTCTGGGAGGTCGCGCTGGGGGTGGTGATTTAGGGATCTGCCTTTGGCTTTCTTGTACAGCTCTGCTCCCATTCGATGGCTCTGCTGTACTTGGGGACACTGAGACAGCCCAGGGCTGGGGACTGTGCTCAGCCCTTCCCTGTCTGCATGGCTGCCCCCACCTGTGGATGCATCGTGATTTCCTAACATCACCACTTCTTCCTTCCAGAAGCAGGAGGTGGAAATGAGGGGGAGAAGGATCCCACTGGGGCAATGGCTGGTTGGTTGGTTGGGGAGTTTCCTGTAGTCATGTCTCTTTCAGGGCCCAGTGCGGGGGGAGCACCTCCATTGAAGCATCCCCTCTGATTTTAGGAATGCCCTTTCATACCTCTTCCTACCTCAGTCTGGCTGCGTTACCCCATGTCCTGGTATAAAAGATGGCGGCCTTGCCTTTGGGTTAAGACAGAGAAAGAACCAGGCAATTTTTTGGTTTGCTTGGAATATAAAACAGCTCTGAGCTGGACACTTAGGAGCTGATGTGAACTTCTCCTTGTCCTAACAGGGTCAAAATCAAAGCCAGACAGCCCCCAGTGCAGGGACTCCAGTGGGCCGAACAATGAAACCATAGCATGAGCACATGAAGACTTGCTCATGGCAGATAAAAGAAAACCATCGCTCATTTTGTTTTTCCTAAAGGCTTTCGGGGCAGAGAGCGGTGGGTTTAGGTGAGAGAGGAGGAGAGTGAGGGTATGGAGAATGAAACGCTGATTCGTGGTCAAAGAGGAGGACAAAACGTTGGGAGGAGATCTGGATCACTTTGCTCCCCCAGGTCTCAGGTGGGAAGAGATGCTGCCCATTGAGTCCGTGCCCTTGGGGGTGGGGGTGGGATCCAGCGAACGGCTGCAGCAAGGCAACACAACTGTGGGTGAGAACGAGGATTGCAGAGCTCAGTGGAGCCATCTGGAAGGTTTATCATCTCACCTTCTCTCTCTGGCTTCCTAATTCATGCTTCCAGCTGCCCCGCCCCTCCCTGCAAGCCTCTGGGATTGTTTTTTCTTCACTTTGTGCTTCTCAGCCTTCAGCATGCTGGGGACTCCGTTCATTTGTCTTGTTTACTGCTTAAGTTTTGTTTCCCCTGCGAGAACGTTAGCTCCACGATGGTTGTCTGCGCACTGACACGCTTTGAACAGCGCACCTGGCAGGTGCTTGGTAAAGACTGGCTGAGCAGATGGATGAGTCCGGGGGTTACAAGGCCTGAGTTTCTCTGGGGCACAAAGGATGGGTTTTAGGCTGGAAGGTGAAAGGTTAGGCTCATGCTGGCTCGACCACGGTTAAGCCACTGCACATTTAAGCCTTAAGACCTTTGACAGACTGTTGACACTTGAGCCAAGAGATCCTCTTCCCTAGAATGGGGATGGGTGTGACCTCTCTCAGCCCACCCCAAGGGCCCGTGTTTTCTCAGTAGCACAGCAGAAAGGTGGCTATGGCAATGCTGTGAAAACCAGAAGGTATTACATGCATTTTGGGTATTGTAATCAGTGGAGACAGGCCTGCCGCTGTTTCATTTTATTTCAGGCTCACTTTCTCATTGCCCTTGTCTGCACTCAGAGCTCACATGTCTTCCCCTCTGCAAAACTCTCCCTGATCTTCCCAGGCAGAATTACTTACCCTTTCACCTCTGCTCCCCTATCCAGCCCGACTCGTTATCACATCCACGTTTTGTGTGTCTCTGCATCCAGAGCAACTACCTGCCAGACGCCATGTTACATCAACTCACTTCAGGCACAAACAACCCATTTCACAGATAAGGGAGCTGAGGCACAGAGAATTAAGTTAACATGCCCCAAATTCATACAGCTGGGAAGTGGGTGGTCAGGATTTGAACCCGGGCAACAGGTTCCAGCCTTCCCATTCTGTGCCCACGACCCTCGGGCTGCAGAGTGCTTTGCACACAAAGCGGAAGGGTAGATGTCAGAGAGGTGGGGCAAATCAATAGCATCAGGCAATATTTTCTGTCTGCCTGCCTGCAAAGGGTTGTTCCGAAAAGCAAGGGGAGAATGGATGTGAGTGTGCTTTGTAAATGAAAAAGCACTAAGCACTGAGAGGTTATTGCTATAATTAAATAGTTTTAATGACAACGGAAGTAGAAGTGTCTAGAACATTATCAAGAAGCATCTATGAAAGTACTCACCATCTGTTCTGGGGCAGTTCTGTAAAAGCCCAATGACATGGCTCACAGATTTCTAGACTTCTTTCTTGACCCCCTGCCAAGCTTTCAGGCTAACGAGATCTGATCAACTTTGCTTCAACCTCACTCTGAATTTTTTTTTTAACCTTGTATTTCTTTTATTTTGATTTTTTAAAATTGTGGTAAAATACATTTGCCATGAAGGTTTTACCATTTTCACCGTAAGGCTCATGAAGTAACACTGTGCCATCCATCACCACCGTCCATCTCTGGCAATTCTGCCCTCCTCAGCGGAAACTTTGTATCGATTAAACCATAACTCCCACAGCCGCTGGGAAGCTCTCTTTCACTTTCTGTTGTATGAATTTGACTACTCCAGGTACCTCGGGATCATCCAGTGAAATCATCGGATGGAATCATATCTGTCTGTGACTGGCTTATTTCACTTAGCATAATTTGTCTTCAAGATTTATTCATGTTGCAGCATGGGGCAGAATTTCCTTTCTTTTTAAGAATTTCCTTTCTTCCTTTTTTTTTTTTTTGTTCACCTATTCATCTGTCAGTGGACACTTGGGTTGCTTCCATTTTTTACTATGATAAATAATGCTGTTATGAACATGGGTGTACAAATATCTGTTCGAGTCCCTATTGAAATTCTTCTGGGTAGATAGATACCTAGCAGTGGAATTGCTGGATCGCGTGGCAATTCTATTTTTAATTTTTTGATGAACCACCAAACTGTTCTCCACAGCAGCTGCACCATTTTGCATTCCTACCAACAGTGCGCAAACGTTCCAATTTTCCCACATCCTCGCCAACAGTTGTTATTTTCTGGTTTTTGTGTTTTTGATAATAGCCATCGTCATGGATGGGAAGTAGGTCATTCTGAATCTTTGAACGATTGTTTTGCTTGTTTGCCTTCCATATCTCTGAATTATTTTTCATCTTCAAGAAACAATCTTGGCCACATTAAATAGACTTGATTCTTTCATCTTGAATGTCTTCATTCTTTCATGTATCTGGCCTTCAAATAGATGGCCCAACGTGTGCCAGCTACTTACTGTTCGAGGTGCTGGAAAACCCTGGTGAGTAGGACCATGGCAGCTCTTTGCTCTCTGGGAGTTCCGGGTTGAGTTTGGTCACATAACACGTAATTACGGTGGTTTTTTACACTAAGGTATAAATTATCTCATTTATAGCTACCTTTGAAATACCATCATTTCAATTGTACATGACACAAGCTTACTTACACAGAACCCTGAAATTCTTCTAAAGACTAAGGTTTTCTGGATGCATGTGGGCTTGGCTCTATAGACCCTTGGGTTTTTTGTTTTTTCTTTTTGAAAAATCAGCTTTATGTTTTAAAATAGTTTCAGGGGCACCTGGGTGGCTTGGTCGGTTAAACGTCCGACTTTGGCTCAGGTCATGATCTCACGGTCCATGAGTTCGAGCCCCGCGTCGGGCTCTGTGCTGACAGCTCAGAGCCTGGAGCTTGTTTCAGATTCTGTGTCTCCTTCTCTCTCTGCCCCTCCCCTGTTCATGCTCTGTCTCTCTCTGTCTCAAAAATAAATAAACGTTAAAAAAAATTTTTTTTAAATAAAAAAAATAAAAATAAAATAGTTTCAGATTTACTACAAAGTCTGTAGAGAGAGTTCTCATAAATCCCAGAGCCCATTATTAACATCTTACATTAGTATGGGATATTTATCACAATTAATGAACCCATACTGACACATTATTACTAACAAAGTTCATAGTTTATTTGGATTCTCTTAATTTTTGCCTAATGTCTTTTTCTGTTCCGAGATTCCCATCTAGGAAACCACATTGTATTAAGGTGTCATGTCCCTTAGGCTCTTCTTGACTGTGACATTTCTCAGGTGTCCCTTGTTTTTGATTACCTTGACAATTTTGAGAAGTACTGGTGAGGTATTTTGTAAATCCCTTTCTTTCTTTCTTTTCTTCTTTTTTTTTTAACGTTTATTTATTATTGAGAGACAGAGAGACACAGAGAGCGAGTAGGGGAGGGGTAGAGAGAGGGGGAGACACAGAATCTGAAGTAGGCTCCAGGCTCTGGGCTGTCAGCACAGAGCCTGATGTGGGGCTCAAACTCACAAACTGTGAGATCATGACCTGAGTCGAAGTCGGTCGCCTAACCAGCTGAGCCATCCAGGTGCTCCTATAAATTCCTTTTTTATTGGGATTTGTGTGACGATTTTCTCATGCTTATATTGAGGCTATGGGTTTTGGAAAGGAGATCAGAGAGGTAAGGTACATTTTCATCCCATCATATCAAGGGTACAAATCAACATAATTTATCACTCTTGATGTTGACCTTGACCACGTAGCTGAGGTCATGTTTGTCATGTTTCTCTAGGGCAAAATTACTCTTTCTTTTCCCCTTTGTATACCGTACCTCCTGGGAAGGAAGAGTGTCACTATATGGGTGTATAACTATGTGAGACGCGTGTCATGCTGATGCCATGAGGAGTTATACTCTTTGAGAGCGGTATGTCTATGTAAATTACGTGGATTTCTTCTGCATGGAACGCTTGTCTCTTTTCTCACGTTTATTTATTTATTCAATGGCTTCTTTATATCAGCATGACTCGGGGATATTTATTTCGTACTTTGGGTCACAATCCAGTACAATTTTGTTTATTTTCTTGATGAAATTGCTTCTGTTTTGACCATTGGGAAGCAGTTTTAGTTGGTGCCTCGGTCCCTTTGACACACTTCCACACCGTCGTGGGTTTTATGGTTTGTTCCGTTTTGAGCTCTTTCTTACTTCCTGGCACTACAAAGTGCGCAAGGCCCATCTTGTATATTCCCTGCCTGAGTCCTAGAATCAGCCATTTTCTCAAGGATCCCTGCTCCTTTTATCGGAGAGCGATGTGAGAAACGAAGATCTAAGTGCTAGGTTGGCTCTCACTGCTACTGGGATGCCATTGCATTCAGGTTGTCTCAGTTGATAAATGCGTGCAAATAGGCCCTCAACTGTGATGACTATTTTTAGCACTTTGGATGAAAATATTGATAAAATGTATTATACGCTTCTCCGCATTCAGGACGGAATACAGTCAGTATAATTTAACCTGTTCTTGGGAAGCGGGGCCCTTGTCTTGAATGCCAGTTGTTTGGCCATGGTACAGTGATTGCCCCCAACTCCTAACCAGCTTTGAACGAGCGTTTATGTTTTCACCGTGATGCCACGCTGTTGCGCTATTCGAATTCTGTCCCAGCTTTTCGTAACCTTTCCAATTCGTTTTCCTCTTGGCGTCTTTAACATCCACCTCTGCTTCCCTTCAATTTACTGTCTGTGATGTGCCGTCTTTCTGTAATCAGATAACCGAGTTTGGTCAACTCGTCCATAAAGGGAAAGCGCAGAGGCACTGACTATGGGTCCCGAGGTCCACGCGCATAAATAAAATGAAACTTGTAATATCCATTGTAGACTGTGCGGAAAAAGATCTTTTCCCCCTTTTCCTTACTCCTTGTTTCTCTGCTATGCTCTAGTTGCCAAGAGCACTGGATAGGGGAAGGTCAAATAAATGCTTTAAATTTCAACACCAAACTCGTATGGGGTGCTGGTTTTTCCAGGTGGTTCTGTGTCCAGGCCCAGAGGGCATCGAGAAAGCTCTAAGTGCAGGAAGGGAGCAGGAGCTTTGCAATGCGTTTGAGCTCTGGCCCTTTTGCTCTGCTCCAGGCAAATCACTCAACCCACCCTGGGTCCAAGGTGTCCGACAGTAAATGAAAGAGTTGGCCTAGAATGTCCAAGTCCCTTTCCAGCTTTTTTTCTTTTTTTTTTTAGAGAGCGAGAGAGACTGAGCCAGCATGAGGGAGGGACAGAAAGAGAAGGAGAGAGAATCCCAAGCAGGCTCCCCACTGTTAGCACAGAGCCCATCGTGGGGCTTGAACTCACAAACTGTGAGCTGAAATCAAGAGTCAGACGCTCAACTGACGGAGTCACCCGGGCACCCCCTCCCCCTTTCCATCTTTAACATCCTGCGACTTCTGAGGGAGTTTATTAATCTTAGGAGAACACTATGATCTAATGGGCTTCAGAGCACCTTAATCTCAGTTAAACTGCCTTCAGACTGAGTGACCTTGGGAAAATCGCTCTAAAAATACCTACATCGGAGACCCACATGTGTACATGTAGGCACTTATATAATAAAGGAGGCACTGCAAATTGAGAGGGATGAGTGGGTTTTATATGGACAGTATCAGGAAAACTGGATCACTATATGAAGGAAAATGAAACTAGATTTCCAATAAGGTCACTAGGTGGATTAAATTCCTAAATGAGAAAGATTAAATTATAAATTTATAGAAGAAAACGTAGGAGAATATCTCTGTGATTAGGTGTAGGAAAGGTCTTAAACAAATGCCCGAACACAAACCTTAAGACCAACAAATAGATGAAATAGATTCCATCAAAGTTAGTCAGGGTTAGCTTTGCGCAGTGGCAGTATCGTAGCCAATGAGGTTTATCCGAGGCGTGATTATTGCTAATTGAAAACTTTTCCAAAGTTAGTCAGGGTTCTGTAATGATCATGTGTCACATACATATACACATATGTATATATCTGAACGTATATGTATTTGTTTTTATTTTTAATGTTTATCTTTGAGAGAGAGAGACAGAGTGTGAGCGGGGGAGGGGCAGAGAGAGAGGGAGACACAGAATCCGAAGCTTCAGGCTCCAGGCTCCGAGCTGTCAGCACAGAGCCCGCCGCAGGGCTCGAACCTACGAACCACGAGATCATGACCTGAGCTGAAGTCAGACTCTCAACTGACTGAGCCACCCAGGCGCCCCTGAACATATATATTTTTTTAATGTATGTTTGCATAAACATCACACTCCCTGGACCATGGACCATAACCTAACCCTCCCCTACCTCCACCCCCACTCCCACCGCAAGGGTAGGGATTAGCACTTAGCACATGGTAGGCGTTTATACTGGTGGGATAAGTGAATGGGGGTACAGGGACCAGGTCCGCACTAGCTACTTCGCCGGGATCATTTGGGGATAATGTGAGAGAACAGGCATAAATACGCAGACTTTAAAAGCTGTTGGCCTGGAATAATCCTCAGAATTCCTCTGGTCCAAGGGTTAGAATACCTCTGGATTTTATAGCTGGGTTAAGAATAGGTATCTGGACTAAAAAAAGTTGCAGACTCTGGACCAGCGCACTCACCTTTCTCTAGATCCATGTGTGGGCTCAAAAATCTGTCATTATTTTTTTTACAAGAGAAAGGGCTTTTTTTAAAACATCATTGGGTTGGATAATATCAAGTGCTGTGAGAATTAAAGGAGCCCTGGAGATGAATTTGGAATGTCAGAACCGGCTTCTGAGTGAAGCTAGCAGTTGAACTAGGCCTTAAATGATGACACCTTTTTTTTTAAATTTTTAAAAGTTTATTCATTATTGAGAGACAGAGGGAGACAGAGCATGAGCAGGGGAGGGACAGAAAGACGGGGAGACACAGAATCCGAAGCAGGCTCCAGGCTCAGACCTGTCAGCACAGGGCCCGACGCCGGGCTCGAACTCACAAACCGCGAGATCATGACCTGAGCCGAAGTCGGGCGCTCAACCGACTGAGCCACCCAGGCGCCCCAGGATGACAACACTTTTGATGAAAGAATTTAGTTTAATGCAACTTTGCTCCACACTCCCCATTTTTCTCTCTTCTTCATGGCAACTCCACTGCCACCTGGATCACGAACCACCTAGCTGGTCTGACTTCAGAGCGTGAGTGTTTTAGCTCATTCTGGGAGATCTGAGCTATGATCCCAGCCTCCGACTCCTAACAAAGCTTTCCCACCTGAACACACAAAGTTCTGAAAGAAGCTCTCAAGATCCAGTAAGTCCTGGTGGAAAATTCCTTCCTGTTTTGGCCAGCTCTGGGTCAGCTGGCAGATATTTAAAAAGAGAATTTCTTCTGATCCATTGAAGGGCAAGAGGTGCTTTGAACTCGGTCTGGCGAGGAACTTCATCATGTGTGCATCCCAGACCTGTTGCTATAGCACCTGAAATAAATGAGTCACAGGGGAAACACAGCAGGGGCTGGTGACAGCTATATGTGCAAATCAACGGTTGGTCACCCAGCCAGCCGACGATGATAAGCTTCCCTTCGGCCATAAACCCGACCCAGCTGTGGGGCGTGAGCAAACCTGTGTGAAGGCGGAGAGAAGGTTTATTTCCTATTGGCAACGAGTCCTTTTGAACCTTGACCTTCCTCAAACTGTCCTTCTCTGATAAATGCAGGGTACCAGAAACTGAAAAGAATAAGTAACAAAATGCAGCACACCACCCCCACCCCCCTTCTAAAACGACAGACCTCAGAGTGAGATAGGACAAGTAAAGCAGTAAAGACAGATGTGCAGTTTAGAAAATGCACCGATTCTGGGCCCTCTGAAAGCATTTGCTGTGAGTAAATGAATAGTGGAGGTGATTCCTTCCTCTCCTTTGATTCACTTTTGAATGCGCCAATTCATCCATAATTAACAAGAGTAAAACGCACCAGATAGACATTTAAGTTGTGTTCGTGCTTCTGACACATCCTGATGGGGCCTAAGGAACAGGAGACCCTGGCAGTCGAGTGAGGGGCATTACAGCTGTTTTGCAACCGTGTTAACAGCTCCCCCAGTTATGGCTGTGAAAGTAAGGAGGCCAACGGTTTTGAGCTCCTGGAAACTCTTGTAGGACCAAACCAAACTTTTAGCAAGAAGCACCGAGAATTCCGAGAGAGACACAGGTAGGCACAGGGGCACATGCACACGCTTCTCGCCACACCTCCACACGCACTCACGAGCAACCTCCCGCCCTCAGTAACTGTGTGGATAGAGGCAAAGGGAAGGAGAAAGTTCAACTCAGAAGCAGATAGAAAAACAGTAAAATTTGGGTATTGCAATATTCAAATTGACTGACTATATTTGTAACTTCCCTCCATCAATTTACGGATATATATATTTTTTTTCTTTTTTTGAGGGAAGAATATGTTTCTCACATTAAAAGCTTTTATAGTACTCGAAGAATAAATACTGGAAAGATACACCAGTGGAGGTAAACGACAACATTGGTAAGGGATTGATTTCAAGAGGACAGAGAGGAGGTGATGGAAGGAAGCGATCCACGCCAATATGGGCAGAGAACCTTGAGTTCCCGAGAGCCTTCAGAGAGCCACCTCTCCCTCCCCCGACCTTGGCATTCTGAAGGCCAAGGATAATCTGCATGACTTAACGGCCTTCGCGTCTCATGCTCTCTTCCCTTCGATTCAGGAGATTACTGCCAATTTAATTCTTCTAAATACAGTTCAAATATATGTTTTCTTGCTCGCAGCACTTCTATGGTTCTCCTTTATCCATTAAATAAAATACTTTTCTGGCTCTATACATTCTTCCCTATGCTTTCATTAAACTACCTGCTTCCATTGACTAAAGCGGTCCTTCCTGGATTCTTTGTGCTCCCGACCTTCCTTCCTGATCAATGCCCACCTCCTAGGGGCTCCAGCGCTGCTGTTGAATTGTTGCCCATCTTTCAAGGCCTATTTCAACTACTGCCTTCTCTATGATGCCTTATCTGATAACCTTGATCTCTCCGGATGGACCTTTTAATTCCTACAGTCATTTATACTTTTCTGAAATTATTTATGTAGATAAATGGTTCTATTTGTACAATATGGATAAATGATTGTATTTATGATTATATGTCTATATCTATCTGTGATTGTTATCTCTCTATATAAATTATGGCATTGAACATACCTCCCTGTGCATTATTAACAAGATAGCTTTATGTAGTATCTTTCCTACTCGATTGAAAACTCCCTATCTGGGTCTTTCATGTTTGCCTCTTTTTTTTTTTCTTTCTTTCACATTTTTTCATGTTTTTATTTTTTAATGTTTATTCATTTTTGAAAGAGAGAGAGAGACAGAGCATGAGCAGGGGAGGGGCAGAGAGAGAGGGAGACACAGAATCTGAAGCAGGCTCTAGGCTCTAGGCTGTCAGGACAGAGCCTGACGTGTGGCTCAAACCCACAAACCGTGAGATCATGACCTGAGCCGAAGTCAGATGGTTAACAGACTGAGCCACCCAGGTGCCCCACTTTCACTTTTTTTTAATTTGTGAAAGTACCATATGACTATGTAAGCGCACACAACCTAACTGTACTGCTTAATATGTTATTAAAAGAAAACAGCAAGTAAACCAGCACTCGGGTCAAGAAAGAAAACATCGCCAGCATCTCAGGAGCCGCCACTGTTGCCTCCGTAAGCTCCTTCCCTACCCTCTTCACCATTGTCACTCCCTTCCCTTTAGCACCTGCCATAGAAGCCTGAGCTTAGCTAGCGGTCAGAAAACGCTTGAAGGATAAATGAGTAGACAATGAGGTAGGCGCAGCCTAAGAAAATGTCAGCATCACCGGAAAAAGGGCCCAAGCTTCATTCCCCTACTCAATGGTGGGTCAGAATTCCCTCCATACATGAAAGATACATATTCTGCAATCGTAGTTGTCATTTTTTAGAAAGCACCTACACAGTGAAGGATTCCCAGCAACGTGGGATCCGAGTCCTAGCAAGGAAGGACACTGCTTGGTTAAGTTGTATTTTGAGCTGTTAGGAAGTTAGAAATCGTGGCTCCCTTTGGGGGTCCTAACGGGGGTCTAACAAGAGCCACACAGGCACCGGATGCTTGGGAACTGTGGCAGGGACGGGTTCAGGACGCAGTTGTGCTCCCAGTACAATCAAAATCCTGGGGTTGAATATGCTTTTCAGGATCTCTCGGAAGCCCCAGATGGGAGAGCATCGAAGGGTGGTCCGAGGGTAATAGAACCGGGGAGGATCGCAGTGTCTCATGTCATCTTGTTGCTGTGACCAGTAACCTTTTCAATATTTATGTTTTATTTTTATCTCTGCATTAGAGAGGCATGATTTGTGCACAGGCTGTTAAAAACAGTTCTGAGGGAAACACACTTCCAGCTGCTTCCTCCTGCTTTCCATCTGCTGTATTTATGCGTCTTTGTATGCATTTAACTGTTACTTGTTGGTGTAATTGGGGTTTTACCGAGGACAGGGAAAAACATTCCCTAAGGGTGGGTTGTCAGTGCAATTGATCTGAAAAAGATGATCTCGGTTAGCCACTAATAAACCTTAAACTTCCACGCGGAACAATAAAAGAAACACCAAGTAACTTTAAGTTTTAAGAGTTAACTTGCTCCAGAAATATTTTTATATTCCCATATTTATGCATCAGCTACTCTTCCCCCATTTAATCTTAAATATGTAAATCCTCAATTTATCTGGAATTACTTAGTGAAAGGCTGATGTGTGAGTGTGGCAGATTATAATATTCCATCGCCACCCCTGATCCTCTTTACCTCTTATTCTTTTCATAGCAGATCAAAAAAGCTGCGTGCGTGCCACAAGAATATATTATTTTAAGAGACTTGGACTTTAGAAATTGATTTCCTTGATGAGAAAAAGAAAAGTCTCCTTCTGACCCAGAGGGTCACTTCATAATCCTGTCACTCTACATCAAAAAAGCTTTTTTTTTTTTTTTTTCTTTTAGGAGAAGATGAGAATATTTCTAAAAAGGAATTAATTTTTCAGCTGTAGTAAAAACAGTGACTTGCGGACTTAGCCATCCCAGAAGAGGGGCCCTTTGCAGAATACATCTCCTGTGATTAGAAGAAGCTCTTGATATATTTTAGGGTCGGGCAGTTTTCATGGAAATTGGAATTTGTGCCATGGGATGAAATTGATATTATATTTTATTGATGATTTGAAGGCTTAAGTTAGTTTTAAGGCTTTTTTATTTATTTCTTTCTTTTTTGTAGAGGGATTTCACTGCTTCCAAATACATAATAATGACGGGGGACATGAGCAGCTCTCCTCCTCGTGTGTGGATTTAAATTAAGAGGCTATTAAACAGCACGTGATTTTCATCACCTTTTGATTGAGGTTCGATTGACGACGCTAATTTGCACGCCGGGAATGCCCGTGCCTGTTCCAGAACCTGTCCAAGCCAGGACAGTGCCTCTTTATCCAGCTGTACATGTGAACCACCTGGAGAGCTTTATCATCTACTGGTGCCCTTGCCAGACTTCGGGAAATTTTGATTCAGTTGATCGGGAACCCAGGCCTCACCGTGCTTTGGAAGCTTTCCCCAAAGTGATTCTGATAAGCAGACAGGGTTGAGAACCACTGAAATGTCGTATTTTCTGAAACCACATGGCATTCTATTATCATGAAGTATCTGTCACAAAAGTCTAACAGTTGCGTTTCTAGAGTCCATTGCCTCACTTGTGGACACGTGGTTGTTCTGATGGAAGATTTCTAAGCTCTTCACTAACACGAAGCCTCAGGACATCTCTTTGAAGCCCCCAAACTAATACGTCAGTGTTCATTTTGCTGATGGATACAATGAGGTTAGAAAAGAATATTCTCAGCTCAGGATGTGTGTGTATGCTATATACACATGCATATACACTAAAACGGAAGACGAACGTGTGAGGAAGTATTAGCAAAATAATGGAATGTAAGGTTCTTGCCTGCCTCTTTAAGCCCCGTGCAAAATTATCTCGGCCACTGGGGACAGAAATTACATCACTAATTCCTTTCTTAGCTTTAAGCTTGTTACCCCGGTTGGCAATCCTTAAAGGTCATTTGATTCCTGAGGAGATAGCATTAGATAGCACTTCTGGTTCCTAGTGCCCTGGTGGGAAAGAATGTGTCGGATCCTTCTGGACCCAGGGTCGTGGAGAAGGGCAGGCCCTGGGCGTGTGACATCACGGGTGTGGGACCTGTGCAGTGGCACAGCATGCCATGCTTAGGAGGGCCCCACACTTGGTTTAATGCTCTACTGTTACCATCTTGAAATTCTTTATAATAATTTTTTAACAAGGGTCCTGCTGGTCTTGGGTATGGCCTCCAACGATACACTGTCCGTTGCTCTCTGGTGTGGGACTGAGCGGACTCAGAGAGAGGGTTTGAAGAGTTGTAGACCCACAGAAGGACTAGGGTCCCCGAGGCTAGAAGTCACCGGGCTGAGGGGCTTAGGCAAACACCCACTATTACCACAGGCACATTTGGTGTCATCTCTGTTCCACAATGACCTCAACTATATGCCATGCACTAACTAGACTGCTGGGGCTATCACACTAAGCCTGCATGGACCACGTACTCCGGCAAAGAAACAACTACAATCACGTGTGCAAAGTGCTACGGCATGGGATGTGTGAGGTGCCATGGGAACGCCATACCCTCAAGGACACCCGACTCAATTTGCTGGGGTCAGAAAAGGCAGGATGTCTACACTAAGGTAGAAGCGTAACTAGTAATTAGCCATGGGAAGAGGAGGAATCAGAATATCCTAGACAGAAAGAATAGCATATGCAAAGGCCCAGGGTAAAAGAGAAAACTTCTTTAGAAGAAATGAAATGAAGTTCAGTGTGGCTGGAAATGCTAAGGAGAAGGGAGCGTTAAAAGATTACTTTGGAAAAGCAGGTAGCGGAAAGATGACCGATGGGGCTAGGAAGTCCTAAGAGGTGAACGTATTGACCATCCCACTAGACCACAGACCTAATGGCTGCATGGATTGCATCACTTCGTCTTCACAAGGACCTTACAAATAGGTTTAGTTTGTTAACCCATTTTATGGAGGAGGAAACTGAGATTAAGCAACTTGCCCCAAGTAACACAGCTAGTAAATTGTAGGATTAAGATTCAGATGCGGTTGTGTCTCCTCACAAAGCCTGAGTCCCAAATCACTGTATCATGTAGCTAAGAAATTTGGCTTTTAAACTCAAAGAAATGGAAAATTATTAAAGGGTTTTAAACAGGCAAGTAACACAAAGAGCCTTGCGTTTTAGGAAGGGAATTCTGCCTCTGAGTTTCATTGAGTGATTCTGGGGTGCATTTTGTGAGCTCGTAAACTATGGCTTTGCCCTTCTTTGCTCCTCTCGCTTATCTTTTGGACAAAGAAGCCCAAACTGATCACCTTCATTTCCAACGGGCCACTTTGGACAGAATTAGGTGGGGCAGACCATTCCAAGGCTGGAAATGAAGTTCTCAGTCTGTATGTGGTAGCTTGGCCTCATTGTGGAGAACTGTCTGTATAATCTGGACGCATATACAGAAGATAAGAAGTAAAAGGATTCCAAATGGTAATTTTGGAAATTAAATTAAATTAAATTTGGCAAATTTGAAAATTAAATTTTCAAAATTAAGTCCTTATAGAGCCTCACAAGATTCTGTACAAATAAACACATACTCAGAAACAAGACAAAAATCAACCAAAAAACTATCATCTTGCCCCTCTTTGCCTTCCCTTCCTCACACAGGGTGTTTTCTAGCTGGCACTTTCCTCTCTGAGAGAGTCTCCATCCACCATGCCCAATCTCCTCCCCTATAGCTTTTTCCCGGAGGCTGTTGTCTTTTCATCGCGGAAACCTTCTATTTCTGATACTCTCAAGTTCTATATGCTTCCAGAGAAACAGCAAGATGGAGTGGGAAAAGAGTAGGGGTCTGCCATAACTGGGTTCAAGTCTCAGGAGTTTTTGACCTCCCGGCTCTTAGTTTCCATTTTCTCATTATAAAAATGGTAAGTTAGTATCAACCCAGAGCATTCTGGGGGGACTAAATGAGACAAGGTGTTTGAGAAGACTCTGTCTCTTGTAGGTTACCCGTCGGTTTCTTTTCCTTCTTTTCCACTTAGACACTTCCACTTAGGCAAATGAGTTGCCTATCTGCTCTCAAATCCTACTGTCCTCTTGAACTTTCCTGGCCCTGCCAGACCCCTCTTCACTCTCTGCCCCTTTGGCAATCAGAGGCCCTGTGGTAACACTCGGCTTTGCAAACAGTTTCCTCCTTCTGATGGGTGTACTAAGAGCTTCCCCAATCAGGCTCCTTGAGGGCAGAAGCCAAGTCTGATAAATTTTTTGAACAGTCCTATAGTGTCCTCTCCAAAGGTCTATACTTGGAAGGAAGTCACAAATGTAGCATTTGTCGGCCATCAGCTGGAAAGGCTATGCACAATGTGGAGGGGACAGGTTTTCGCCCATTAATGTTAGTGAAACAATAATTTTCCAGAATTCCTTAAGCTTTGAATTTTATGCTTATTCAGGGATAGTGACTGTGCCCGTGGCTTCTTACTTATCACTTAATGTATCAGCACTATCAAGTTCCTCGAAAGCTTGTTGAAATACAAGCTTAATGTTCTTCGTTCCAGAAGAGGCAGATATGGTTACACTGGGTATTTATAGAAGAGTCCTCAGTGAATCTCTCAGATGTGGGACTCTCTTTAACTCCAAACAGAGAAATGCATTTTGGTTTTTGGTTTTTGGTTTTTTGGTTTTTGGTTTCCTTTCTTTTTCTTTTCACTTGCACATAGTTCTATTAGGAAAAACCAAAAGAGAGGGTGTAGAGGGAGGGCGGCAGGTCCTCAACAGCACCAATGGTCACCCACAGTGCTACTTACTAGAAACCAGGCACCATGGGAATTCTTTTACTAGTCCTAACAATCCATTACGTAGGTATTCTCTCCCCACTTCACAGTTTAGAAAACTGCGGCACAGAGAGGTTAGGTAATTCACCTAATTTTACTCAGCTACGCAAGGCAGAGCCAGTGTATAGCCCAGACGATGGGTTCCAGAACCCGAGCTTCTCATCTGTGCTGTGCTGCCCATATAGCACAAGCACTTAGGGTGGTGGAGAGTTTTGAATTACAGGTGTCCTCATGTAAACATGCTGAGTTAGCCCGGCCCCTTATGTCACTTGAACATCGATAAGAAGGAAAGACCAGGGTTGCGGAAGACATGGGCTGGCCCCAGGGCTTCACCAACCATGTCTGATCATGCCCAGCTTTCCATTTGTGTGCTTTGTGAGGACTGCAGGAGAGCATTTAAAAGCCCTTCGGGCAGTGTTCGTTCTCCCTGGGTGTACAACAAATGACCTGGGGGGTGGGTGGGTGTCCCCCTCTTCAGGATGCCCCACCTTCCTGCCCTCTTGATGGATGCCAATTATCCAGTAAAGCTGTCCTTTCTCTTGAACCAGGAAATGGTCTCCGAATGCTCTAGAAAAAAACCTTCTCCGGTGGATTACAGTTGGCATGGAAGGTGAAACCTGTTTGCTGTGCTTGCCCTAGCCCACGGGGGTAGGGATCATGTCATATTTGTATTTGGTGCTAGGCATATAAGGGCCTCCACGAATGAGTGAGTGAGTGAATGGATACTTACAAGCATATTTGCATTTACTATGGACTCTGCTGTGACTCCGATTAAAGCCAATGGTTTTAATCAAGGCAGAATATCTTCTTTAAACACAAGGATTAGCCTCTATGAAAAGAGAAATGTAAACAGGACTCTAATTAGAGAATTTACTAATTATTCTTCCCTGCTGAGGACATTAGCTGGGGTTTAGTCTTTAGCTGTGACTGCCATACGACTTTCTCTTTATCTCCAGAAAGGGAAAAATTGACTGGAAAGATTCATTTCAATACCCTGATTCCTTTCCTGCTCTCTTTCACCCTCAAAAAAAAAAAAAAAAAAAAAAAAGATATTCCAGCATGAAAGATCACAGACTCAGCCCAAAACAGTGGACCCAGGTTGACGGCATTCAGGAAGCCTGCACACTCCTGGAGCCCCAACTGCTGAGGTAAAGATAAATCGGCAGGAAGATTTCTTTGGAATGATGTGAATTTAATGAATCATGAAAAATATCCCCAGCTGTTCTTAAATTTAAGGGAGATTGAGTGATAACAAAAGATAGTTTCCCTCCCTCTTAGATGTAGGTTGGAGCGGGAAAGAGCAGTGGTTAAAAAAAAAAAAAAAAACCCCGAGGCCAAAAGCTTGCCTTTTCTTTCCCATCTCTTCTATTGTTGAAGGGGAAAAAAGCTGTCTGCAGTCAGCAGCCACTGAAGGGCATGATGAAGAGTGTTTGCTATTACCAGACTTGAAGAATTCTCCACTCTGGTTTCAAAGATGTGGCTGCCCTAGCAGCAAACATTTAGGAAGTGATGGGCTTTGCTCTCGCCCCCTCCCAACCCCCAGCCACCACCGTCCTCACATCTCATCCAACCTCTTTATTAACACATGGACTTGCTGAAATTAAAAATAATGATTCTCCCATTCCTCATCCCAGCTGCTGCAGCCCTCACTTCCCCGGCCCTGGAAATCCTTATTAACCCATTGAGCGGTGTGGCCTCCCAGGCCTGTCCTCAGCTGGGAGAGCAAAGCCAGGCCTTGGTGGGTTTGGCTAAGGTTCAGGGATTCCCAGTCTAGGTCCTCGAGATCCGTGCTGGAGGGCTGAGAGGGCTCTGAGGAGGGCTTGCAAAACATGAGTGACTTTACTTCTTTCCCTGCAGCCCTCAGCCTTGGCTGCTGTGGGTCCCCTTGAACAAGCCACACATCGACCCAGGAGGCCAGGTCCTGGGCACGGCGTCTGGGTGCACAGCTCGCTCTCCCGACCTGAAGAAGCACAAGGCAGGTGGGTAGCTGTGAGGGTCGAGAGGGAATGCCTGCTCAGCCCTTCCATCTTGGGGTCTATTACCTGTCTAGATAAATTTCCTTTTTCTTCAAGGTGGGTGAGGAAGGCTAATAGATGCTAAGCAAGATTTTTTTGTTTCCTTAAGGCAATTTGTAACTTCTAAGCATAGTTGAGAGATGTGTTTGAGGAATGGAAATGCTAGCTTCTCTGTGTAACCCCTAGAAAGGGGTCAGAGAAAAGCATGGATGGTGAAGGTAATAATAATAATATTGAATATTAATGGCAAACAACAAAATTGAGGACTTAACCCAGACACAATAGTAAATGCTTCTCATGCATGATGCATTAAATAAATACACACACACACACACACACACACAGCCAATCTTCCAAGAGGTAGATAATTGTAATTGCCTATCAAACAAGCTGGACTTGGTGAGATTTTAACAGGAAGAAAATTTACTTTTTTATGCCACTCTTTCCAAACCCTGTTGGATCACTTTCCTTCCTACTGGATGATAAATTAGGCAGATCCATAGCCTGGGATAGCCATTTTGGCTTATTAACAAAATAATATCAATCAAGACTGTGCAATCCTGGCAGAAGGATAGGCACCTAGATCAATGGAACAAAATTGTCATCTCGGAAATAGCCCCACACAAGCACAACCGATAGATTCTTGACAAGGGTGCAAAAGTAATTCACTGGAAGGAGACCATTTTCCACAAATGGGGCTGGAGGATTTGGACATCCCCAAGCAAGACCTGAACTGACCTACATGTCACAACTTGTACAAAAATGATTGCACGATGGCTCATATACTTTAATTTTTTTGAAGTTTATTTCTGAGACAGAGAGAGACAGAGCATGAGTGGCGGAGGGGCAGAGAGAGAGGGAGACACAGAATCCGAAGCAGGCTCCAGGCTCTGAGCTGTCAGCACAGAGCCCGATGCGGGGCTTGAACTCACAAACCGTGAGATCGTGACCTGAGCTGAAGTCGGACGCTCAACCGACTGAGCCACCCAGGTGCCCCTGGCTCATTTACTTTAGTATAAGATGTAAAATTATACAACTTTTGGAAGAAAACATAGGAGGCAATCCTTGAGACGTAGGGCTTGGGGAAGAGTTTTTAGACATGACATCAAAACATGATCTATAAAAGGAAAAACACTGGTAAATTAGACGGAAGACGGACTAAAGACTGGGAGAATGTATTTGCAAACCACGTATCTGAAAATGGACTCACATTTAGAATACATAAAGAACTCTCAAAACTCAACACTTAAAAAAAAGCAGACAATTCAATGACAAAGTGGACAAACAGTGTGAAGGAATATTTTACCAAAGATGATATACAAGGACAAAAGAGACCATGAGAAGACGGGACGTTCATCATCGCCAGCCACCAGGGAAGTGAAAATTAAGATCATAATGAGATCTCACTACATCCTTACTGGAACAACTCAAACTGAACACAGTGAGGCCACAAAATGCCGGCGAAGCTGTGGGGAATCTATATCCCTCCTAAATGGTGGGAATTTAAAATGTTACAGCCACTCTGGGGGCGCCTGGGTGGCGCAGTCGGTTAAGCGTCCGACTTCAGCCAGGTCACGATCTCGCGGTCCGTGAGTTCGAGCCCCGCGTCAGGCTCTGGGCTGATGGCTCAGAGCCTGGAGCCTGTTTCCGATTCTGTGTCTCCCTCTCTCTCTGCCCCTCCCCCATTCATGCTCTGTCTCTCTCTGTCCCAAAAATAAATAAACGTTGAAAAAAAAAAAAGTTTAAAAAAAAAATGTTACAGCCACTCTGGAAAGTAGTTTGGCAGTTTCTTTAAACACACACACACACACACACACACACACACACACACCAAGAACAACAAACAAAGAAAAAAACTGGACATACTTAACCATACAACTCAGCCATCACACTCCCGGCCATTGATCCCGGAAAAAATGAAGCAGGCGCATAAAGCCTGGGCATGGGCAGCTTTATTGATTTATCTACCTTTGTGGAAATGACCAAAATGTCTTGCAACAAGTGGATGGTTAAACAAGAGGTGGTGTATCCACACCATGATGTGCTATCTGCAAGAAAAGGGAACAGGCTTTTCATATGCTGAACGTGGCTGGGTCTCGAGGGCGTCATGCCGATTTTTCAAAAAGCTCATCTCAATAGGTCACAAGATGTATGAATCTATTTCTGTAACAGTCTCCAAATGACACAGGTATAGAAACAGAGAGCAAGTTGGTGGTTGTCAGGTGTTAGGGATGGTGGGAGAGGGGTGGTGGTGAGGGCGGTGACGTGACTCCAAAGGGGTGACCCCAGGGAAATCTCCAAGCTCAAGGAATGATGGTTCTGTGTCTTGACTTTCCTGGTAGCTGCCATTAGCGTGGATTTGCATGTGTGATGAAATGAGCCAGGACTGTACAAACACAATGCACCGATGTCAATTTCCTGGTTTTGAGAGGATGGCTATCTCAGGTGGCTCAGTTGGTTAAGTGTCTGACTCTCGATCTCTGCTCAGGTCATGATCTCACGGTTTGTGAGATCGAGCCCCACGTGGGGCTCTGTGCTGACATCGCGGAGCCTGCTTGGGAGTCTCTCTCCCTCTCTCTCTCTCCCCCTCCCCCACTCGCACCTGCTCTCTCTCTCCCTTTCTCTCTCAAAATAAACAATTTTTTTTAAAACAACAACAATAACGACAAAACCCTTTTATATCTCATCTTATTTAAAGCTTCTCCCCTCACTAGCACTGCCAGATCAGGCCTGCTCTGGGCCTAGAAGTCTGCGGCATTGTTAGGGCAGGCCAAGCCAGGCTCTGGTAATAGAAACAAGACAAATCAAAACAAAGTCCCTGAAATTTTGGTTCCTGAGCCTAAGAAAGCTTTGGCACCTGTGTCCACTGAGGGGGAGGGCAGTTCACTTCTGAACGCTGACTCGGAGATGCGAGGTCCTTCCAACTTCTGACTCTGCCGTCTTCAACCTGTGCCGTCCCTGACCACCCGGGGAGGAGAAGGAAAACAGCGGAGGATCACGCAGGGGACTTTATGGAGACGCTTTACGGGAGTGTCCCTTATCTTTCTCACCTACATCCTGTGGCCCCGAAGTCAGGCATCGGAGCCCAGCTTGACCGGAAGTAATGCCGGGAACTACGGTCCAGCCTCATGTCCGGGACTAGCACTGGTGGTGGGAGTGAGGAGGATCTTGTGGTGGGGTGGGTGGCGGGTGAGAAGACTCTGTATTCCCTGCAGAGGAAAGAGTGACATGACTCCTTTCTTTTCTTTCTCCTCCCTTGTCGCTCACGTCGGCTGAGTCCGGTCTCCCCTGGGAGGCGAGGGAGAGTAGAAGAGAAGGGCAGCACCTTCCACCGGTGGCGAATGTGGGGTGGGCTCCATGCGGGACCTACCCACTGGCTGTTCTGCTCGGGCACCTTAGTGGGGTGTCTGGAGACACCACTCCCTTCAGCAGTGAGTCTGCCTTCGATGGGACACTCACGCATCTGCATATAAGGGCACGTGTCAGCTTCCTTCCGTGGGAGCCACCTCATCCTGCCATTCCGGACAAGCACGGGGACACGGTGAGTCACCCTGGGCAGGTTCCTTTGAGGTGACTCAAGCCTGGTCCTGGGAAAGCCAGCATCCTGGCACCACTGAAGCTGGAGGTACAGACAGCTCCTTCCATGGCCTTCTTTACTTGCTTCGCCAAGAGAGGAAGCTTTAGGTGTTTCTCAGGCAAGAGTCAGACGGCACAGGCCGTTTGCTCCCGCAAACTCTTCACTAGCGCCCACAGCGTCTCCTTACTTGGTTTGAGAGGGAACCCCCTTTCCTTCTCTGTGCAGGTGAGCAGGAAGGGAAAAACATCCATCCTCTCTGGTTTCATTCAAATCAGTTTTCTGGTCTCGGGTTACCTAGAGGCAAGTGGGGGATGCTGTACTGCAGGACCCATACCCAGTTTTCCCCTCGGTTAGCAACTCCCTACATGCGTGGTTGGACGCCTCTCTCTAGAATATGTTGCCGCTTAACACCTATTGTCCACAGCTCTGGGGTCTCAGCCAAAACGCAGAGTGAACTGGGAAAGTAGCATTTAACACCTTGCGAAATAACATTATTTGCATTTTATAGTTGTCGATCCTGAGGTTGAAAATGGTTCAGGAATTTGTGCAAAGCCCCACAGCCCTACGGAGGCATGTAGATTTCAGGAGCCGTGGACTGTGGTGGATGAGATACAGGAGCCGCGAGAAGAAAACGGATGGAATTTGATTTAATTATGGTAAGTCGACGCGTTCACGGAGAGTAGAGAAGAATCAGTTCAATGTGTTTACTTGGGGACCAGAAAGTCAGTAAGAAGTAAGTTCTCTGTGTAGTTTTTTACTGAATCTTTTTTTTTTTTTTTTTTTTTTTTAATGAGTCTTCTCCCCTCTCCTCCAACCTTTCTGGTTTCTGGAGCTCATTCATACCACCAGCCCAGGACTGCCCACGTCTCCTGAGAAAAGTCTAGCCTCACCACCACAGCCTAATACCCTTGGCAAAATTATAATTTAAGCAGCCGTAACTAGGGGGCTTTGTAGGGAAGGAACTTCGTTCAAGAAAACAATCTGGAAACTTGAGGGTCTGGGTTAGCAAGTGTCTCCAAAACGAAAATTTTTTTCGAATTGCCAAGCTGTCACGGATCAGAAATGGAACAGGAATTTGGGGGGAGGGAAGAGCACAGTTGAGGGGAGGGAGGTAGAGAGGAAAGAGGGTGAACAGGGCAGCAAGGTGGGAACGGGACCTACAGAGTGGAGCCCTGGCCAAGGACCTTAAGCAAAAGTGTCCAATGGCCATTTTATAGGACTTGGTGTGAATCACCCATTTCCTAACCTTCAGTTAAGGCCCCTGAACATCAGCGCCTTATACGCCCACTGATGGGGAATGGAGAAATCAAGGACACAGCAGGCTTTCTATGTCCAACTCGGGGGTGGGGGGAGGACAGAGAGACGCAGGTGACGAGAGAAGAGGGAGCCCACGAGCCTAGAGATACAGGCTCCGAGGCCAGAGTGGCCCCGAGAAGGACACCCCCAGGAATGCGTGACGGTCTTGAGGAGCACATCCACTTCCTGTGGGACATTACGGAGTCAGCATGAGCTAATGTCACCCAAACCTCATGTGACAGGGTGACTGCAGCTAACATCTGGGTTGCACTCATAATCAAAAACCCTCCTAAGAATGTGCTTTGTAACTCCTTCCTCACTGAACTTTTCACCCAACTTGCTAAAAAGAATAGCCTTGAAACGACTCCCACTCAATTCGCCATTCCCAGCCCTTCAGAGGAGGTGCTGAAGAGGAACGGAATAAACAAACGCCAGAAAGAGATTCAGGACGAGAGAAGCAAAAGGTGCCGTAGGATCACCTGATGATCCGCTCACAGTGATTGTTTGGCCAGTCGCTTGGCGAAAGCCTGGTTCTATGTGCATATGTGCGGGAGCCCGCATTTTAGAGCAGTGTTTCCCAAATGTCATCGTGCACACGAACCACTTAGGATCCAGGTGGGACGGATGGCAGTTGATGAGATTCTGTATTGGCAACAGTTTGCCGGTGATTCATGGCCACTGGCCTGAGCAACACAGTTATAGAGGTTGTAACTTTCTAACCCAGGAGGCCATTTGTGGGGCCAAAGGAAAAAGGGGGAGATGGGAAAGACGAGTGTAGAGGAGGGGAGAAGAATAAAGAGGAAATAGAGGGAGAGAAGATCAAAGAAGAACCACAACACCATAGAACCAGGAATCTCCAGTAAGGGAAATAGGATGTCACCAGTAGCTGTTCTGGAACCCCTTGAGGTTTAATTTCAATGACATACGTTGCTTTGCCCTCTATTAAGTAGCATACATACTTTGTGCCCTAACAGTCCTGAAGTTTCAAGGGTGAAAAGGTAGATATCTGAATTTCTAGTCCTTATAACATCAGTACTAGTTTGAATATATATCCCCACCAGAATGGGCAAAACCAGTGCTGTTGTGATACAGCTGCTTCATATAAGAATGGAATTTATAATCTGGCAGAGAATATCATACACAGCATACACGGAGAAGTAAATTATAAGTCCAGTAAACTATGCACGGAGCCTAATACTACACATATTATATTTAAAAAAGAGACTTCCTCATCGATTTTATCGTTTTTCTACCACCTGTCGATGTGGGGAAGGCAGACTTATTATCACGATTTTATGAAGGAGGAAAGAGTTGCTCGGAGAGGTCAGGTGACATGTCCAAGGTCACACTGCTAGTAAGGAGCCTTCTGGTTTTGTTCTGGCTCCCTTTCTATTAACCTCCTCAGTGGAGGGCAGCGAACTTTATTGCATTCCCCTTCACCCACTTTTCTGACTTTCTCTAGCTTCGCAAGCCAGGGCTTCTCAACAGCTCAGCATTTAATTGGTTTTGAGTTTACAGTTTCCTCCCTCCTTCAGAATCTAAGCTAGTTAAACAAATTTCCTGGAAAACCAAAATAATCTTTAAGCAAAGTCCACTGCCGGGTCACATTTGTCTAAATAGAAGGTATTTTCAGAATACAAGTCATGGAAAACAGTGGGGAATAATGAACTTCATTTCTCTTTGCAAACGTAATTTCTCCATTGCCTGTTGCTTGGTTCCCAAATTCATGCGTACAGCCCAGCCTGTCTTACAGATAAGCGTGTCCATGTGAACTGTGTATTTATACACATGCATACATACTTGGGACATTATTTTGCTAATTGAAAACAAGTACTCCCATTAATGCCAGCACGTATAACTTGACCCTATTGTTATCGTCACTTAATAATGTAGTTCAGCCCTAACTAGGTGTGTAGACTGCCAGACGATTTAATAAGTGTAATGCAGCTGAATTTCCACCTAAATTGCTCACGCACGTATTCACTGATGCCTGCTTACAGGAACTTACCATGCATATACAAGTTAACAAGTCAAGTGGAATTTGCTTTGAAGGACGAGTCTAATGGTGATGGGGGAGGAGGCAGGAAGGATGACAGTGAGCCAAGTTGCCCATTTAGTGGAGCTGTGTTGTGCTCCCCTGGCCCTCACCGAGAGAATACACCAGGGGCTCATTGTACCCCCAGTGCCTCCTGACTTTGTGAGTAGCGCAGAGGAGTGTTGCTGAAGGCCGCTCACGTTAAGTGCTGGAGATTCCGCTTCTCTATCCTTAATCCTGCCCCCAGGCCTGAAATACATTTCCGTTTTCTCCTTTGTAAGTCTTTTTTTGTCTCCCCATTTTACCCTTTCCTAGTCTTTTCATCATCATTTACCCCTGCACATTTTAGAGAATATCGAAAATACAGATTTGGACTATATCCAGACATTGATGTGGTTTCGCTTCGATCCCCACATTTGATGCAATCATTCCTGGAAGGATGAGCCAGTTTGCCTGGTCTCCTCAGGGCTCTGAAAGGCACAGTTGTGAAAGGGGCAAGTGTGGAGGGTCTCAAGACCTGAATTCTTGAGAGTTGCTTGATGTTAGAGGTTTGGGGGTGTTCATGGGTCTCCAGCACTTCCCCTTTCTTTAGTTCTAACCAACTGATAATTATGCGTGAGGAGGCAGATGGGGATCAAAATATCATTTCTGGCTCTATTGATGGCAAAGTTGGATTGGAGAACAAAACAGGAAGTGTGTGCTCTGTTAAAAACAGGAAGATCCGACACAGAGAGAGAGAGACTGAGACAGAGACAGAGACAGAGAGGGAGGGAGGGAGGGAGGGAGGGAGAGGATGCTAAGAGACTAAGAGACTCTAGAGATGGCCTACAAAAATGTCCTTCTAATTCCTTTCCCAACTCTAATCCCCTTCCCAAGCATGGTGTGGGCACGAGTATAGAACATCTGATGGGGGAGTAAAGTTATTCCGGAAGCCCTTGCACACTTCCTCCTCTCATGCTCCTCTGTAAAGACGCCAGAGTGGGTATGTCTTTTACAGCCTCCTGTGTTCTAAGAAGCAGTCGAGGGAAGGCCCTGCTGTTTTAGACCCCTGTCCTACGACCTATGCTCTAGAGGGCCTTGCTCTGGCCCTCCTCTGGCAGTGTTCTTCCCCCCCACAGGACAAAGGAGGGGGGTCTCCCATCCCAAGACCATACTCTGCTTGGGAATTTCCTGCCCAAATGGCCCTGAGCCCACCACAGGGCAGGTGTGGACTTCTACCTTGGTAGAAGTAGGCTTGTAGGTGTCTACCAACCTGCTTGTGCCCCCTGCCCTGAGATTGGGCCATATACTTGTATATATATAGTCCTCTAGAGCTGAGGGACAGCCGAGAGGTGGATACATGGAGGAGTGGAGAGGTCAGGGGTGCGATGTCCTCCCAAGAGCACTACTACTTTATTACGCTTACTACGTCTATGGATCATGAATTCACGATGGGCCCATAGTGGGGACAGAGATATGATGCACGGGAATGGCACTAGGAAGAACTGAAAGCTAGTGGTGACTCAGTGGCTGGAGCTAGAATCACAGACATCCTCATTCACACTGGCGATCACTATTGGTGGTTGGCGGGGCGCCCTGCTGGAGATGTCAGGTGCAGCATTTACGCAAGGTATCTTCTTGCGGCTGGAGTTTCCTCACAGCCTCATGGTTGGGTTCAAGGGTAAGCATCTTAAAGAGGCCCAGGCAGGACCTGTCATGCATTTTATGACCTGGCCTTGGAAGCCACATGGTGTCACTTCTGCCATAGATACCAACCCACCAGATTCAAGTGGAGGAAACACAGACCTCGCTTATCGATGAGAAAAGTGTCAACAATACATTGTTTTGAAGGGGCTGTAGGATAGAAGACTGGTTGAGGCTACTTTTTTTTTTTAAGCGTTTATTTATTTTTGAGAGAAAGAGAGACAGAGAGAGAGAGACAGAGAGAGAGGGAGACACAGGCTCTGAAGCAGGCTCCAGGCTCTGAGCTGTCAGCACAGAGCCCGACGCGGGGCTTGAACTCGTGAACTGCGAGATCATGACCTGAGTTGAAGTCAGACGCTCAACCGACTAAGCCACCCAGGTGCCCCTGGTTGAGGCTACTTTTTGAAAACTTAGTCTGCCACAGTGTCTTTTGTTCAAGAGTGCACAATGGACAGGAGTTTGGGGAAAGATGCTTGGTCCAGCATTCCAGGAAGATATTGTGAGTTAATGTAAGTCAAAGGCTTCAAAGAGTGTTTGGCATATGATAAGACTCACTAGACAGCAGGGGCTACCTCCGTCACGGCCATCACTGCCACCACATTATCATCATCACCATCTCTGAAGAACCTACGGAGATGGTTCACTCATCTACAGGAGGGAGGAGACTGAGGCCTGGATAAGTTAAGGGGTGTTTTGGCTCTCCTCAAGCGATCCAGTGGTAGTTCTACATTTGAACTTGGGCTTCTGACTCCTCTCGGAGAACTACACAGTAGTGGTTTGGGGGTATTGTAAGGAATGGGCATGTATTACAACCGCATCAATGACTCTGAACCTCAGTCGCTGCTTTTGTTTGTTTCATGCTAATGACTCCAGAGAAGATTTAGTTGGTATCTTTGTTGAGTATCCTTTAAAAAAAAGACCAGCAAACATTTTTCTTTTCTTTTTTTTTTTTTCTTTTAGCTAATAACCACAGAACTTCAGTAGTAAGATGTCCACTAATTTGGATAATTTAGATTTAAAAAATCAGACTTTCATTTTTTATTTTGAAACGGTATCTCCTGAGGCGATTAGCAAAACAAATTTGTAGGGAATGATGTTTAATTATTTGAGGAGCCAAACTTTATCTATGCAAATATTATATGTATGGAATGGGATAATTACTAGATTTTATCACTTGTTCATTAAATCTTGTCTCCAGAACCCCATTTGGCAATGTTCTCTTATTTGATAGTGTTTAAGTATTTGAAAATTAAGCAATTTCTTCAAAGAACTCTTCTGTAGTTATAGCCACTTTTTGCAAACTTATTTTTTTTTCCCACAAAAATCAGAAATTATAAGCTTTTGTGTTGCTATGTGTTTCGTTTTGTTTCATTCTGGGTTATGTTTAAAGAGCCAGTCTTCCCTTGAGGGAACAAGGGTGGTAAGGCCAAACCAGTCAATATCCACTGATTTGAGGCCAAGTTGGGCTAATGGTAGGGGGTGGGGGTGGGGGGTAAAACTGAATCGGACATCAGTTTGTGCTTCTTTCTTGGTGAACCTCGGTGTTTGCTCTGGGGACCCAGAAGCAACCTGACCAAGAATGTAAGTCAGCATTACTTTATGTAACCGTCCCCCTTTTGGGAGGCCAGGGCAAGGGTAAATGTTCATGGAGGTCAGCCGTCCAGACTGAGCCTGGGGCCTGTCCAAGGAGACAGAGTTCAGTTGATGTTGGATGTTCAGTGCCTGGCGTCAGCAGATGAGGAGGGTAGTAATGAAATCTTCCCACTCAGGTGGTTTAAACAGAAATGAAAGCACCGTTACTTAGATCAACAACCACACCTCCCTTTGTGAGGACGTCTCCGGAACCAGACAACTTGGGTTCGCCGCTTAGTAATTGTGTGATCACGGGCCAGTGTGCCTCAGTTCCCTCACATCTATAAAATGAGAATAAGAATAGTTCTTACCACACAGGATTCCTGTGTGGTGAAATGAGTAATATGTCTCAAGGACTGAAAGCTGTCTTGCACACGGCTGGTCCTCCCCAGATGCCGTTGGGTCTCTGCCCAACCCCAACGGCAGCCATTTACCGAGAATTTGCCTCGTGGCAGGTTCCCATGGGACTCCATTCCAGCCTTACAACAAGTCTGCGTGGTCACTGTGCTCACCCCCTTCCACAGAGGAGGAAAGAGGCACAGGGAAGTCGTACCGTTTGCTCAGGGTCACACATTCATGGGTCAAAGCACCAGGGTTCTAACCTGGTTTTGTCCCACACAGAAAACTTGTGAACTTCACCACCACGTGGCCCCACGATACACATAAAATTAAACAAAGCAAAAACAACCTTGTCATTAGCATACCGTTGCTCCCTGAGAAGGCCGTTAGGTTTTTCTCGGACTAGAAGCTCTGTTGTGGCTGTGAGTTTTTCCGACACCGTCTAGCACGGTGCTGTGGGCACAGGACACTTACCAGAGGCTTTCTGTTCCACCGTGACTGTCGTTGCTGATAACACTCTAAGCCCGGGTCTCGGATGTGGCCTCTAGTGCTGTCGGCAGGGACCCCGTGCACCAGCCTGTGTGGTACCGGAAGCCCGATGAAGGTAGGGGTGGTGTTTTGGGTGGAGGGAGAGTCAAAAGAGTCCCCACGGGAGTCCTCGATTTTCTCAAATTCCCATCCATTTTCAAGAAAAGCCAGACCGAGTTCGCTCTGTTCCGCTCTGCTAACATAGAGCCAAAGTCCCTTTCTGATTATGTCCCCCACTTCCCATGCTTCTCTTTTTTTCTCTCAAAGCTCAAACAAGGGAAGATTGATAGCTGGGTTGGGTGGAAAAACCCATGGCGTGGTCTCACAAATATAGGTCTAGGCTGGGGTGGGAGAGATCCTCCTGCCTCATATGTTTGTTTAAAGATAAAGAGGCCCTTTCAGTCCACATGGGGTCCAGCAATTTAACCATAAACCATATTAATGGCTGTCAGAAAGGACCTGCTCGGCTGAGCTGAGGGGGAGGGACAGAACCCTGGCTTCCCATGGTTCTGGGCCAAGCTTTCCCAAACCCCTCAGCGTAAAAGTGTTATCTCTTAAGTGCTTGTTCCAGTGTCTCACACTCCATGTTTTTAAAGTAAAAAAAAAAAATTTTTTTTCAAGTGCTTTGTGTTTCTAATACAAAGAGATCCTGGGATTTCAGATCTGCCAATAACTCTCCCTATTCCAAAGGGGGAAAAAAAAAGTCATTTTTTTTTTCCTTACTGGAATTTTTTCATTCCTTCCCACCCACCCCACCTCCATTTCTCATTTCCTCAGGAAACCATTTAGTTGGAGACACAGGGAAAGTTTTCCAACACGCTTCCCGCAGCCCCCACAGACTCATGCACACCCAGAGAGCAATTTAGCACCAAGAACGTATGTTGCAATATACTCAACCTTGCCCGTGAAGATTTCTGTCTCTGGAGCACTCAGAAGGCCTTATGGTGACGGCCACCTTCATCCCTGCTCACACCAGTCACCCTTTGGGGACCCTTGGAGGTGTTTTGGCCTGAACATGACCTTCCTGTGGGCTTTCTAGAGGAAAAGGTGAAGTAGGGACTCCCTTTTGACTTTAGGAGGAAGTATCGGAGCGTTTGCCTTTTTGTTTCTACTTGAACAAATATCTGAGGACTTCACCACGTACCCAACAATGTTTCAGGGGCTGGGGAGACAGATGGCGGAGGGGAGAGCCACATTCCCTGCTTTCAAATTTGACTTTCCAGTTTGAGGACCAGGAGTGTTGAGTGGAGAAGGCCAAACAAGAAGAGGCAGGCAAAACCCAAGAAAACTAAGAAGCGAAATGCACGACGTGGTCAGTCATAAGAGCTGTGAAGAGATCAAATGGCAGTTTAGAATAGTGACGAATCTCCTTTCCGCCTGCAGCTCTGGGGAAGCCTTCTGCCCCAGTCTCGAGTTTTGGAGTTGGCTGACATAACCACAGGCTCTGAGACCCTTAGTGGCGGGTGCCTTTGTCCCGTGCAGAGCAAACGTTCCACCTCGTCCTCTGGAGACGGCGTCCAAAAAACTTACGCGAGCAAAGCTCTGAGGTCCGTTCATCGCACTTCCATCAGCTCCTAGATGCACTTAACGAGTGGAGAGACAGAAGACTAGAAGAATTCAGCATGCTTCAGAAATCGCTTTCCACTCTCTGCCCCCAAACAAACGAGAGCTTTTTAGAATACTTGAGCGGCAAGGGGAGTAGGAAAATTTCCAGCGGCAGCAAAACCATTACTAGTCCCCAAAAGGGACTCCCCCTGTGCTGTTCACCTTCCCTGGCTCAGCAAGTGTGTTGGGACAAAGCGGAACCCTGTGGAAAATCCAAGGAGTCTTGGATGCTCCGGGAAGCCGAGACTTGTTCTGGCCGCCAACACCCATCTTTTCAGTGCTGGGGGGATTGTTTCCGTTGCGTCTCAGTCTGTGTTCTCGCTTCCCCTGTGGACCCCAAAATGTTCTTAGAGCAAGAAGCGGCCTCCAAGAATCGGAGGCTGGGGAATTTGTTGTAACCGGAGGTAGAAGACCTTCGGAGACTGAGCTTACACTCTGCTTAGTAACCACCAGATGTCAGCAACTCATCTGATTTCAGCTCTGCAGCGAAGGGAAAGACACCCAGACAGAGGAAACGACTTGCCTTGGGCTGACATCGGTTCTTTCTGAGTTTCAGGTATGACTTCAGGAAGGCATCTACCGTGAAGAAAAGTGTGAATGGCTTGAGCGGGATCCAAGTCGGAGGATGAAAAAAAAAAAAAAAAGCCACTCAAACACATTCACGTGATGGGAATTCTTGGGCTAACATTTTCATTTGCCTGTTGGTTGTTAGCACCACGTCCAGATAGCAAAGAAGTTCGCCAGGAAATTAAAGAAGGTTCATCGGGAAGACTTTTAAGGCCAAAGGCAACTGAATGGATGCCTTTGCTTTCCAGGGTTGGTTGTTTGTTTTGCTCTGTTTTAAATAATCCTGCCAGACTCTTAAGAAAATCTCTGGAAGAAGGGAAAGAGAAGTCTGAAAGTGCAAGCATTATTTACAGGGGGCAGAAAAAAGGTACCCAAAGGGCAGGAGGTAATTAGAATCAGCTCCCATGATGGTTGTTTATTTTGCAAGCGTAGGTTAAGCAGCTATCCATATACATAAAATGTGAGACAAAATGCCTTCGGGAAATTAAAAGTCTAATATAAATAAAATTGCCCCCAGTTTCGTGGAGGGCACCTCCCTGTCAGTTCACGGGTTTCACAAACGTATCACTATGTGTTCTTCCGCAAGCCAAGCCCAGGGTGCAAAGCAGTAAAATGACATTTATTAGAAGTTCTCAGAGGCACCTGGGTGGCTCAGTAGGTTGAGCGTCTGCTTTCGGCTCAGGTCATGATCTCACGGTTCTTGAATTCAAGACCCACATCAGGTTTTGTGCTGATAGCTAGGAGCCTGCTTTGGATTCTCTGTCTCCCTCTCTCTGCCCTTCCCCCACTAGTGTATGCCCTCTCTCTCTCTCCAACTCTCTCTCTCTCTCAAAAATAAACATTAAAGATAATGTTCTCAGGGGTGCCTGGGTGGTTCAGTTGGTTGAGCGCCAACTTTGGCTCAGGGCATGATCTCACGGTTTGTGAGTTCAGGCCCCTCATCGGGCTCTGCGCTGACAGCGTTGTGTCTCCCTCTCTCTCTGCCCCTCCCCCACTCATGCTCTGTCTCTCTCTCTCTCCCTCTAAAATAAAACAAAAAACATTAAAAAAAAGTTATTAAGGGGCGCCTGGGTGGCGCAGTTGGTCGAGCGTCTGACTTCAGCCAGGTCACGATCTCGCGGTCCGTGAGTTCGAGCCCCGCGTCGGGCTCTGGGCTGATGGCTCGGAGCCTGGAGCCTGCTTCCGATTCTGTGTCTCCCTCTCTCTCTGCCCCTCCCCCGTTCATGCTCTTTCTCTCTCTGTTCCAAAAATAAATAAACGTTGAAAAAAAATTAAAAAAAAAAAAGTTATTAAACTCCCAAGAACCCTAATGGCAGTGATTCCCCATACATTCTTTTCTCCGTCTCCTTCCAGTGTCTCTTCTCCCACTTTTCACTTTTACTCTCCTTCCTGCTCTTGATTCTGTACTTCATGGTCAAACGGGCATCTCTCACACCGTTGTTGGAAAAAAAAAAAGAAAACAACCTGTGGTTAGACATGCAAGGGGAAGGGGAAGGTATTCTCTGCAGCAAGGATCTCAGCCTGAAGGTTCATTACCATAAAATTCAAATCTGCGACCAAATTCCCAAGCCTGGCGTTGAGGCTGGGGCAGGGGCCTTATGGGGGCTTTGCAAACATCTCCCTCTTCGAGGCCCAGGGTAGGGCTGGGCAGGGACAGGGGGCTAAAGCTGACCGCCCATGGAGAAAGTAGAGCACAGCCTACCTCACCAACCTTATTCCCCGTTCCCACCTCTCCTGTCCTCGTCCCGCACTTCAGTCCCCCAGACGGGCCTCCACTTTCCTTCTTTTAAGTCTGGCGTCCTGCCACCTCCCCCCACTCTCTCCCCTGGAATTTCCTTCAATCTCATTGCAATTCAATTGCTGTCTCAACCTTGGCCACCTCCCTAAAGCCTTTTACCTGTCACTCCAGCCTGATGTCAGTTCACACCTCTTCACCCCTAAGCACACCAGTAGCTCTGTCTGTAGTTCTTGAAATTAACCATCTTATATCCTATTAATACAGATACAGCTGTAATTATATATCAATAATTAATGTGATGATTTAGATCATATTGCTATCTCTGTCAGTATTATGTGAACCTCCTTCTTCCGCATTTTCTTCCAAACAGATTTGAAATTCCTTGAAATGTAACAAAAAAAAAATTTTAGCCACCCGTTTAACAAATGGTAGGATGCCCAGTGGGCCCTCGTTCAGGGAAAGTGGAAGTGTTCTATTTGCTGATCTCAGTTTATGCACTAACTTTCAGAGTACACCTCCATGGAAATAAACTTCTAAGGCAAATGAGAAGTAGAGCCTGGACCCTTGGGTTCCTTCCTCTTTTGCTGCCCCATTTAAGATCCTCAAATGAAGAAAGGCCCAGAGAAGTGTAGGTGGTTCAGTCCCCACCCCTTTTCTCTGAGGCTGTGGTTCCTCTCGACAAAGAAGAATGTCAAGCCTCGATTCCCTGAGGGTAATTTGATCTGCTAATTATATGCAAAGACTAGGATCCCTAAAAGAGGGCTTGACTTTGTTGTCACCTGGGAAATGTCAACAAATGACATTATCTCCCTTTGAGCCAGTACCTCCGCTTCTGGCCGGGCCAGGAGGGTCAACAGGGGAAGCAGGTGAATCAGGAGCCCTCAGGGTCATGAGGGCCTGGGATAGGAGGGGCATTCAATGACTCTCTTTCTGTAACTTTTTCTTCTTGCTGAAATTTTTAGAATGCATCACGGTTCCTTTAATGAAGAGAATCTTGACAGGAAAATCAACTTCCTGCTTGTGCCAAAGCTCTGATGGGTGTGTGCGGCATCATAACATCGTTCATGCTGGCTAGACCAAGGCCACATCCAAAGCCAGTGGTGTGCACTGGGAGGCTATCTCTTCTGTACTTCCTGCTAGAGTAAGACGAGGTGGGATGAACGAGGGTGTGGTTGGTGAAGCTGATGATAATAACTTCCCACTCCCGTTAGCCAGTGCTTGCTGTGGGCTAAGCGCTTAACATCCATTCCCTTATTCAATCCTTAGCACAACTCTTGAGAACCAATCAATACTTCCATTTTATAGAAGAGGAAATTGAAGCTCAGAGAGGTAAGAAAATTTGCCTTGAGTCACACAGCAAATAAAAAGGAAGTTTCATCACCATTACTGGTTTTAAACCCGGGTGTCAGGTGCCTTGGATTCCAATCCTGATTTTGCCACTCTCTAGTTTCATGACTTAGGAAGGACAATCTTTTAAGCCTCTGGGTCTTCTTCTTAAGATGAAGGGTCTGGGCTGGACGATCCGGAAGTGCTCCGTTCAATACGGTGGTCACTCGCCAGGCGTGGCTATTAAGCGCTTGATGCGGCGAGCCTGAATTGAGAAGGGTAAGTGTATGATACCTCCCGGCTTTCAAAGACCGGGAAAAAGAATATGCAATATTTTGATAGTATTTTAAATATTGATTAGATTTTGGAATGATAATGTTACATATATATCTCACATATACTACATATATTATATCCATGGTTAAATGAACAATATTATTAAAATTCATTTTACCTGCTTTATTTTTCGTTTGTAAAATGTGGCTAGTAGCACATTTAAAATTACGCGTGTGGCCCAAAGGATTATTCTTTCAGACCGTGCTTTCTCGACTTTTCTGAGACATCGTCGCTAGAGGTCACATGTCTCAAGAATGGCCATTTCTACGAGACTCTGCAGGTCTGGAGCTGGGTGGTCTCAGGAGGAGCCAAAGCTGAGGGAGGAAGCACAGACACAGCAAGCCCGACCCTTGAGCGGCACAAGCTTGGACTATTGGGACCCAAACTGGCCATCCAACTTGGTGACGAACGGACTTGTCCCGGACAGCATGTTGACTAAACACGCGGCAACATGTCGACTCACACTTTTCGGCCAGCACAACCACCTTTGCAGGTGCCAGTTGAAGCGCCTCACGTACACGGAGTTCTTTACCAGGTGTACAATTTCATGTATTCTTCGTGGCAGCCCTATGGGAGCAAAATCTGCTATTATGTGGATTTCACCCATCTGTGTGAAAACTGAGGCACAACACAGGTTGAGTAGCTTGCCCAAGGTCCTAGAGCTAGTTTGCGACAAGTGGGTCTGATTCAAAAGCTTGTATTTGTAATCATTAGGTAATTCTACTGAGTCTGAGCAGCCTCAGTTTATCCAGTTGAAACCAGGTGACAAGTGGAAAAAAGCATCTGCTTTGTGGGAAGGATATGGGTACCGGAGGAACCTTCCAGAAGATCCTTGATTCTGCTCAGGGATTATTTCTATATCTCCGAGGGCTGGTCCATCATTCTCCACCTGCCGGGCAGAAATGCTCCGTGAGGCTCTGCACCCCAGCGGTTTGGAGAGACTGTGCTTTCTAGGTTCTTTGGTTGAAGACAGACAGCAGTGAGGCAGAAGGAAATAATTTTTTTTTAAATTTTTTTTTAACATTTTTTATTTATTTTTGAGACAGAGAGAGACAGAGCATGAACGGGGGAGGGGCAGAGAGAGAGGGAGACACAGAATCGGAAACAGGCTCCAGGCTCTGAGCCATCAGCCCAGAGCCTGACGCGGGGCTCGAACTCATGGACCGCGAGATCGTGACCTGAGCTGAAGTCGGACGCTCAACCGACTGAGCCACCCAGGTGCCCCGGAAATAATTATTTATCGTGCATAAAGCTCTGCCAAGCAATTGGATAAAAACTGGGAGGTTTGTCTCCATTATCCAACCATTTCCAAACATTTAGGTGTGCAAGTTAGAGGTTGGACTTTTAAATTTCCCTCCAGGTATGTAACGCTCTGTGAGTCAGTCAGGGTCTAATCAAAAGAGAGAATCGACACAGTAATTTGAACACAAAGATGTTCATATAAAGAATTGTTAACTGTAACAGGTGATTAGAATAATGAGGGATAAGTAAAGAGAAGTCTAAAAATATAGGAAAAGCAGTCTAAAGAGGCAATTATTACACTCAGGGCTGAGATAGGAGCCTAAGGAAGAATTCTCTGCCTCTTGCCCACGCCTGGCTCCAGCCCACTCCCCAGGCTGGGATTCAGACGTTGTTGGGGGAGAGCATGGTTGTGGCCCCCTGGATGGAAAAGGAGTAGCTGTGTCCATGGAATTTGCTGGAAATTTGCCTCATCATAGATGAGCATAGACCTCATCATAAATGAGCTCCCTAGGGTGCAGAGAAAGTTGTTCAGGAGGCAGTGTCTCCCCGAAGGCATTTACTATAGAATTCCCTGAGGTCCTGGGGGAAGCTGATAGAGGAGGGGGCCCCTGGCTGCCACGCACCGAAGGACCCGGATGTTCGGGAAGCCGCGGCGCTTCCGCAGCCGGCTGCAGGAAAGGTTTCCTGGACCGCGGGAGCCTGGCCCTGAAGAAGCCACACGCTCTGCAGAAGCTGGGCAAGCCACGTGCGCTACAAGGGCTGGTGCTAAAGAAGGTGTCGGCCCTGCAGGCTTTGAATGCTGAAGAATCTGGGCGTGTGCGGGAGTGGAGCAGTGGAGACATCGCCCGCGATGCAGGATCCTGCCGAACGGGAACACCAGACGGGGATGCAGATCCCCTTCCTCCCGCCATGTCTCTCCATGCTTTCTCCTCGCAAAGCTTTGCGTTATGCTAGCGGGCAAAGCAAAAATACTTAAAGGGTCCATACATATTTTTCCCGAGCAGGCAGTGAAGGGTGAATTTGGAGCTAAGAGGCAATAGATTGATAACTGGCATACCAGAGAAGAGAAGAATGGTTCTGAAAGTCTAGCATACCTACGCAGTACTGGGCACTTGCCAAAACTTCAGAGTCTTAGGACCCCACATTCTGATTCAGGGGATCTAAGACTGGCTCTGGAATTTACAGTTGCACGGACACTCCATGTCACCTTGGTGGGTGATCTGCTACCATCAGTATTCACTTGGATTATCGCAATTGTCTCTTCACTGATGTCCCTGATTGCCTTCTTGTTCCCGTATCCTATATAGTGCACAAAGCAGCCAAGTGATCCTATTCAAATAGAAGTTAGAATATGTCACTCAGTCATTCAAAATCCTTCAGTGGGTCCTCTTCTCACTAGAGAAAAAGCTCAAGTCCCTACAGGGACGTGTGTGATTTGAGCCCCCTGCTACCTCTCCCCTAATACTCTCTCTCTGGTCATTCTACGTGGGCCACACTGGACTTCTTGTTGTGCCTTGAACATTCCAGGCACACCCCAGCCTCCGGACCTCTACCATTGCAATTCCTTCTTCCTGGCTGGTTCTCCTCCCAGATTTCTGCAAAGCTCAAAGCCTCACTGCCTTCTAGCTTTTGTTCAGATGACACTTTTTCAACAAACTCTCCCCGGATCACTCTGTTTAAAATTACAGCTCTCGGGCGCCTGGGTGGCTCAGTCGGCTAAGCGTCAGACTCTTGGTTTCAGCTCAGGACGTGATCTCACAGTTCGTGAGTTTGGGCCCTGCACTGGGCTCTGTGCTGACAGTGTGGGGCCCACTCGGGATTCTGTCTGTCTGTCTGTCTCTCTCTGTCTGCCCCTTCCCTGTTCATGCTCTCTTTCACTCAAAAATAAATAAATAAATAAATAATAAAATAAAATAAAATAAAATAAAATAAAATAAAATAAAATAACAACTCTCTTGCTACCCCTTTCACCCAGGTAACTCCCAATTCACCTGCCCTGGTTGTTTTTCTCCCTAGCACTTACGGTCATTTAACTAATTACATGTTCTACTCATTCTGTTGTTTCTTTTCAGTCTTGTCCCACGGGAAGGTAAACTCCATAAGAAAAAGAATTTGTATCCGTTTTGTTCAGTGCTGTGCTCTCTGGGGCCTTGGATGGAGCTTTGGATAACAGACGCTCGATGAATATTCCTTGAATGAATGAATGAATGCAGCCTGCACTTAGAAAAACGTCTCTATGGAGTATATAGATTGTGAAGTCATTGTACTCATGGAGAGACAAGTTCCTTAACAGTTCTCAAACGTGTCAAGAGCTTCATACACATGAACACTAACATGGACTTTTTCAATGAAGCCACCCTTCATGAAAACAGAGGCTTCTAGAGCAGTGTGGATGCAGGGGGCAGGTCCAGAGCACGCCTATTCGGAGAGGCGCAAAAGCAGCCCAGTTCAATGAAAGAGCATGTGGAGTTTTAGAGAGAAAACAATGTAATTCCTCAAAATGGCTATGTTTGAGAAAAGTCTGTACTCTTCATCACGTTGCTTCTGGAAAGTTTCTAGAGGCTTCTGGATTTAGAAGGCTGGGCTCCAGATACAAATAACACGGGTCTGTCTGTCTTCTTCCCAGAGCCACCTTTTCTTGGTTGAGGAGGAAGGAAGCATGCATGTGACTCGTACTTCCTTCAGGCCCTGGAGATTGTCCTCCATCACTATCTGGATCAAAACTCTCCTGCCTGCTCTTAACACTGAAGGACTGAGTGAATTCCAAGAGTGGCCTTGCCGAGTGAGTCATATCCCCATTTCGTGTGATTTGGACCTTATTCAGCCAAGGACATTTAAGCATTTCTGGATGAATTATTTAAGGAGGGGGCAAAGGAAGACTGAGAGGTAGATCCTGAGATTCAAGTTGGACTCTGTGGAATTGATTAGCAGCAACAAACCAGGCTTGGCACATCCTGTACACGTGCTATGGTAGGGCCAGCAGTCCGTAAATCTTTAGACATATTTTAAAAATGGAGTTGGACAGAAAAAGTCAAATCTTGTTACTGTCAAAAGACAGAGGGGAAAAAAAATGAGACGATTAGAGTTGATTTGCAATTATTGGGACTATTAGGTCTATTTATGGAGTCGAGGCAATTCAATCCTAGTATGACTACTTCACCTGATTTTAACACTTGCTAACAAGGTATCCTGTCCTGAGTACAGGCACAATAGTCTGAAAAGATCCTGCTTTGTAAATTCACAAAGGTCTGGAAAATGTATGCCCTCTTCCGAAGGTTGTCAACTCACCAAAGCTTTGGAAGGTGCAATGGGAACTCACCACCAATCATCGTTAACTTTTTAAAAATCTATCTCCTGATCATCATTTTATTATCAATATTTCTATTGCGTAGGAAACCAGATCAGACTAACAAGAACAGTTTAAAGAGGCTAACTGACCCTCGGGTGTCCCTAAGAACCATGAAGGAAGACAAGAAGGATGAAAGGGAGGTTCATTGCCTCCCTTGACCCGGTGTCTTTCTGCAACGATTTCTTGGTTTGTCTTACTTGCTTATATTGGTAATGTATATGCTCTCCAGATTGTCAGAGCCCATGGCCAGTCCTCCATATCATACTCCATCCGTAGCATGTGAGTGACAGCATTCAACTTGCAAAGCTACCTTCGTCAGACCCGGATACCCCTTTCTTCTGGTTATTCATTTACCTCACTAGCTGTTGCTTCCAATCTCCTTTGCTATTTCCTTGTCACTTCTGTAAGATCCACCAGATAGAAGGTCCAAGGAATTAGTCTAAATATGTCACCTATGTTGTAACTAATCACTGCCAAGATAACCTCACTCATGGTTTGAAATATCATCTATCTTCCAACAACTTCCAAATTCACATCTCAAGCCTAGACTAGTCCCTGAATTCAGGTAATATGCAATTTTTTATTTGACACTTCTGCTTTGAGGTCGGATAGGTATCTCAAACTTAACATACCCCCAAACAAGCTCCTGATTTCCGTACTCCCTGAAAACAAAATCTCTTTCTTGTAGTTTTCCCCACTTAGTTAATGGGGATCTCATCTTTTTAGTTGTTTGGGGCTGAAAAACTTGGATCCTTCCTTGATGTTTTCTCTCATAACCCACATCTGACCCATCAGCAAATCATGTTGGTTCTACTTGTAAAATAGACCTAGAATCTGACTCCCTCTACTATCTATTTTTTAAAGTTTATTTATGTATTTTGAGAGAGAGAAAGAGAGACCAAGCAGGGGAGAAGCAGAGAAGAGAGAGGGAGAGAGAGAGAATCCCAAGCAGGCTCTGTGTCATCAGCAAGGAGCCTGACGTGGGGCTCCATCCCATGAACTGTGAGATCATGACCTGAGCTGAAATCAAGTCAGATGCTTAACCAACTGAGCCACCCAGATGCCACCTCCCTGCTGCCACTATTTTGATCCTAACCAGTATCATCTCTCCTTTAGGCTATTGGGTAGTTCTCAAGTGGCCATTCTGCTTCAACAGTTGCCCCCAATTATATTCTCAAGACAGTAGCTGGAGTAATCCTTTGAACAGGTGAGTCACATCTCCTCTGCTAAAAACCTTCCAGTGGCTTTCCATCTTACTCTGAGTGAAAGCTAGAGTTTTGCAGTGGCCTGAAAGGCCCTGTGTGACTGTCCTCACTCCAGACACCTGCTTAACCTAATCTGCTACCACTGTCACCAGCTTCGCTAGGGCCACACTGGTCTCTTGACTTTCCTCAGACACACCAGCCAAATTCCTACCTCGGGGCCTCTGCTTTTGCTGCACGTTCAGCCCTGGAAAACTCTCCTCCCAGGTAACTTAGTGACTCCCTTCCTCACTTCTTCCAAGGTCTCTGCTCAAATGTCACCTTCCCTGCGAGGTCTTCCCTGGACAGCCTTAAAAAAATTAGCAATCAGGGGCGCCTGGGTGGCCCAGTCGGTTGAGCATCCGACTTCAGCTCAGGTCACGATCTCGCGGTCGGTGAGTTCGAGCCCCGCGTCGGGCTCTGGGCTGATGGCTCGGAGCCTGGAGCCTGTTTCCAATTCTGAGTCTCCCTCTCTCTCTGCCCCTCCCCCGTTCATGCTCTGTCTCTCTCTGTCTCAAAAATAAAAATAAACGTCAAAAAAAAAATTAAAAAACAATTAGCAATCTGTCTCGGCCAGGTTTTTCTAGGTAAGGTGTGAAAAATTGCAAGTAATAACGCAACCTACCACGTGATCCTTACCGCTGCTCCCCTTCCCGTCCCTTTGTGTCCCCCTTGGCCCCTCAGTCTTCTGCCCCTATTGGTTTGTCACACTTAATATCTGACATAATATGTATTTGCTTGTCTGTATTGTCTGTCTCCTGAAACTGAAACATAGAAGTTCCCTAAGAGCAAAGGAACTTTGTATTCCAGTTGCCTTGAATATCACCTGGCACAAAGTAAGTGTCTGATGCCTACCTGTTGAGCGGATGGTAAAGAAGAAGCATTTTCTGGTAGACTGGAACAGGTGTACCAAATGGCATTGCAGTGGACTGAATATTTGTGTCCCTCCCAAATTCATATGTTGAAGCCAACCACGTGATGCTATTTGGATACGGGGTCTTTGGGAGGTGATCAGGTCGTGAGGACAGAGCTCTTAGGATAGGATTAGTCTTTTTTTTTTTTTTTTTAATTTTTTAGGTGAGCTTCACGCCCAGTATGGAGACCAACGTGGAGCTTGGACTTAGGACCCTGAGATCAAGACCTGAGCTGAGATCAAGAGTTGGGATGCTTCATGGACTGAGTCACCCAGGAGCTGTGGGCTTAGTCCATTATTAAAGGGACCCCAGAGCACTCCCTCATTCCTTTGGCCATGTGAGGACACGGGGAGAAGATGGCCATCCATGAAGCAGGAAGCCAGACCTCACCAGACGCTGAATCTGCAGACGTCTTGATCTAGGACTTTCCAGCCTCTGGAACTGTAACAAATAAGTGCTGTTATGTATAATGTGTCTCGTCTATGTTAGTTTGTTACAGTGGTCTGAATAGATGGACGCAGGAACTGTGAATCTAGGAGGGTTCAATGGAGCTGGATGCCTTTACGAGAACAAGCTGATGAGGGAAGTGATAGTGTCTTTCTACTTACAGAACTTCCAGCCAGAGGCAGGAGCCTGAGTGCTTCCTGTCCAGAGCCCGTTTGGACCTGTGTTTAACTGGTTCGGCCACTTACTAGCGGTTTGTCTTTGGACACTTGACCCTGCTAAATCTGCGTTTTTCTCAACTGTAATATGAGGATAATAATAGAATCTACTTTAAGATTATTATGAAGAAAAATATGTTTAAAATGTCTAGCCCACTGCCTATATATATATAAGGGCTCAGTCGATGTTACAATTATTATTTTTGTTGTATGAAATACAATTTTGGCAGGATATACCCTAAAACATCAACAATGGCTAGCCTGAGGTTTGAGATTGTGGGTGACTTTTATTTTCTTCTTTCGGCTTCTATTTTCCCATTTTCCTACAATGAATAAGTATTATTTACTATATGAAAACAAACGAGCATTATTGCTTTTCTACAAAGAATTGACCGACACAGTGTATGGCTGGGACTGGGTCAAGTGGACCAGTTTGAATGGGCTTGATGGGCTCCCCAGGTTCTGATCAGTCTTTGTATTGTGCTATTTCTAAAGCAAAGGCTAGCACACTTAAGAGCCCGCGTTCTCAGGGCAAGAGTGGGAGGAGGCAAGAGTAAGAAAAGACAGGAAAGGCAGAGAGCTTTGAAGACTAAAGACGGACAGAGGCTAAAGTGAGGAACTTCTGAGTCTGGCTTTCTATTTCATGGCTTAGGATGAGTTTAACTTTAGGGCCCTATGCTGGGAAAAAAGAAAACACAAATCAATTCCACTTTGGTTCAAGCATGAAAAGGTTTCATAATGAGGCAAAGCCTGAAAGTGGGTTCTTGAGGAAACCTGGATTCCAATGTGTTGAAGCTAAAGCTTCTCCAGAGGTGTGCTGTGTGATAGAAATAGAATACGCACCCTGGGAATTTCCAGGTTTCTAGTGGCCACATTTACAAAGGGGGGGAAAAAAAAAGAAAAGAAAAGAAAAAGAAAAGAACAGGTGACGTTTATTTCAATAATATATTTTATTTACCCCGACACACCCCAAATCTCATTTCAACATGTAATCAGTATATTAATGAGGTGGGTCACTTTTGTGGTTGTTCTCAGCCTTCAAAATTCAGTGCGTGTTTTACATTTACAGCGCGTGTCAGTTCAGGCTAGCTGTCTTCCAAGTGTTCAACAGCCACCTGTGGCTAGTGGCCACAGCTCTAGAACATGTCACTGCCACCACAGGAATGGGGATTCCCAAGAGTCAGCTGGAGCCTTCTCTTTCTTCTCTTCTGTCTTATCATTATCTCTTGTCAGAGGTCCTCAGATGTAGCCGGCCATTTCCTGTCGGGGTTCATCCTCTGCCAACCTTTCCCAGAAAAGGAGCGTTTCCTGGAAAAGATAGGGCCTGTTGAGAAATACAGAGGGGCAGGCAGTGAGCCATTTTGAGGGCGCCCTGTGTCACTCTGTGCCTTTGGAGTCTCCAAGGATACTGTGAGTGGGTAGACAATACCTAATGGCCAGTGCCACTGGGTTGAGAAACCCTCAAGGTTAGCGGAAGGCCTGAGCAGGGCTAGGTGGGGAGAGATGGCATGGCTTGGCTACCTGGCTGAGAAAGTGACCTTCGGGAGCTCCTCCTACCATGTTGCCTCCCCCCGACCCTGCTCCCCACACCCAGCCTCCATCCTGGCCCCCCCACACGTGGGGTAGCCTCTGTGTTCCTTTTCTCCCAACTAAAGGGAATTCAGGATAAAGAAATATGTTTATCTTGCCTGGGGGGTTCAACTAGTACATTTGTCAGCGTTGGAGCTGGGGTTTAAACCTGACTAGCTAGTTCATCTGTCACAGGGGTGTATTTATCTGTGTTCGGAAGATTTAATTTTTCCCAATGAAGACCTGTATAAATAGGTCTAATGAGCCTTGAGGGCTCTCATTTGCTTTCTGAGTTTGCAGCAAGCTGGGACATCTCAGGGCACACGCGCCTCTCAGGGTTCCGTGCCACTCATCAGGAGGAGAACGGGCAAAGGCCAGCACCGTTCTCCTTCCGGAAGGTGCCTGTGGCCTTGGGAGGCCCAGCGTTCCCCATTCAGGGGCTCACATTTTGGGATATTCAGTGAAGATGACTTTTTTTTTCTTTATGCTTATGATAATCTGCATAATCTTTTGTTTGTGTAGCTGGCGAAGTGCTCTCCAGATGAAAGAGAAGGGGCACAGTTAACGTATATGAATAGAAGAACACTACCGGGGCACTCGCTTCTCCGCAGATCTGCTCTCCATTGAGGCGATGACTGCTCCTGGCTCTCCTATGTTCTTCCTTTGTTTTATGAGCAGGGTTTCTGTCCAACTGTGGTAGCTCCAGCGGTATGTGTGTGTGGGGGGGGGGGGGGGCAAGGGTAGAGAGAGTGAGAAGGCGAGACAGAGAAGCAAGGCTGCGTATGGCAGGCAGGAGAGAGAGAGAGCCAGAAGGGACGGGGTGAGGGAAGGGAAGGAAGGTTTGAAGACACTGAAGAGAACAGGAGGACAAGAAGGAAGGGAGGAGAAAGTGAGGAGATAGCGGGAAAAGGGGGGGTGGGGGAGGGAGGGAGAAAATCACAGCTGTTATTGCTGAAAGAGGCCCCAGAAATCATCGTTTTGTTTTCGAGCTGGGGAAACATGGGAGACAGGGCGACGGGGACGTGCCCGCAGCCACGTGTGGCTACCGGCAGAGTCCGGGTTCTGTCCACTGGTTGTCCCCTGCGGAACCTCTGAGCCTGACGCGAGGCTCGAACTCACGAGCTGTGGGATCATGACCGGAGCCGAGGTCGGACGCTTAACCAACTGAGCCACCCTGGTGCCCCGAGACTAGACAATTTTAAAGCAAAATTGCTCTCTGCCCTAGTTTTCCCATTTGTGTTTCAAAGTAACGGGACTAATAACTTCTACCTCGTGGAATGTGTTTGAGGGAGTGGCCAGCAGAGTCTGGCTGCGGTGCAGTGGAGGGGAGTTATTTCTGCTTCGTTGCCCTGGGTAGCTTGTTGTCTCTTTCTTCAGTCCTGTGACTTTTAGGAGTCTGAGCTGAAGCTGGCGTGTGCTGCTTTGCCAAAGCTGATCTGGCTCGTCTCTTTCCAACTCTGCACGCTAACTGTGTCTCCTTGGTAGGCCGAAATCAGCCTTGCTGGGGGTATTTACGCCATGAAATTGTCAAATGTTGTAAATCAAGGATTTTTTTTTTTTTTCTCTCCTGGAAGAGTCAGTAGTTAAACATTAGCAGCACGCTATTGGGCTTGACCTTCTTATTTTACTTAGCTGTCCTCTGATTTCTCTGCATTTTGAGCACGTTGTCCATTTGGGCAGCAATGACTTATTTTGTGGCCTACTCCGGATCAGGTTGCCGGATAAAATACAGCACAGCCCGATAAACTTTAGTTTTAGATAAACGATGAATAATGTTTTAGTATAAGTATATCCCGTGCAACACTGGGGACGTACTTATACTAAAAAAGAAAATCAAGTGTAACTGAACGTCCAGGGTTTTTACTTGCTATATCTACCAACCTTAGCTGTGGAGAAACCACTTATACAAGATACAGTGTCTTCATGCGTGTTGCTTAGGATCTGGTAGGAGTACTGACCTTGTGAAATATGAAATCAAGGGATTATTAACCCAGAGCTTTTTACACTCTGATCCTCGTCTTCCGCATCATCTCGCCTTTATTTAATGTTAATTGAGCAACTGTTGTGCGCTGAGCACTATTCTAGCTTCTGGGGATTCAGCAGCAGCCAGAATGCACACGCCTCTGTGCTCATAGCGCTCCCCTCTTGTTTGGCAGAGACAGACAATAAATAAGATATAAATGTAAGAGACATGGTCTATTAGATAGTGGTAAACACTGTGGAGAAAAATAAACTAGAGAAGTGACCGCTGGGAGGTCAGGGAACAAGTCTTTCTAAGAGAGAGTGCTCTAGGTAGAAGAAACAGCAAGTGCAAAGCCCTTTATTGGGTGCTGGCCAGAGGCCAGGCCTGTGCTAAATGCTTCACTTCCATTATCCTATTTAATGCATGCAGTGGCCTTAGTGGTAGGTATTATTATCATTCCCTTTTTGCATGTGAGCAGACTGAAGATGTTTTTGAGAGGTTAAGTCTCTTGCACAAGGTCACCCAGCGACCACCAGGATGTTCTTTCCCACTGAGAACAAGGTTTAGAAGAGGCGCTTCTGCATTCTCTCTACTCTCAACATGCTCTGGCTGTGGGGAGAATCCAGGAGGAGACGGGAGCAGCTCTGAGCCTTCCTGGCTCTTCCTGTGCTCTGCAGCGAAGGAGGGAGCCATGTGCTGGGGTCGGCAGGGTCCCCCCTTACTCCACACAGGCCCCAGCCCAGGGGCACCATCACTCCTCGGGCGGGCACAGGCTGCCGCCGCTCGCAGGCCTGCACCGGGAGGGGGGTGCGGGGGCTGTGCGCATCAGGGCCTCCCGCAGGATGGGCAGGATACCATCTTGCCCCCACGGTGGCCGGCTACGTGCTCTTCACTCCGCCCAGGAAACGCCTGGGCAGGCCTTTGGAGCCTTCGCCCCTGCGGCAGGGGGCTGGCCGTCACCCCGAGGTCCAACAGACGCTGACCTTGCACCTAAAAAGAATACATTGTTTTCAAACACTGCTTCCTATTCCTGCCAGATAAACCAACACATTAACAATGCGTCCAGGTTGTAAAATGTTGGCTGGGGATTCGTTTTTAGCAGCAAACTTTTTGTCAAGAGATTGGCATTTTCCTCTCCATTCACGGGGGCCGGCTCTGGTTTCAGGGCTGGGCGCTGGCCCCTGGGGACCCACAGACACACACACACACACACACACACACACATTCTGCCCGCTCAGCCTCGCAGCGTTGATAACATTGTTATTATTAGACGTGGCCTCTGGAATCCTGAAGTTCATTCCCAAACAACGGCCCTTGTGGGTGAAATGAAAGAGCAGCTCAGGCTACCGCGGTGGCGGCGGATCCATTACCTCCGGCCCCGCGAGCGCATTAGCCCCGGGAGGAGAAGCCCCGCCTGCAGACTGTCCCCGTGCGGGGCTGGAACCCGGCCGCCACCAGCGCTCCCGCCCCCCACTCCCGCTCTCCCGGGCCGACGCGCCCAGCCCCCTCCTGCTGGAGGCGGACCTGACCTCTGTTAATTCGCCCCGCAGCCTGCTGCCCCTCCCCCCCCCCCCCCCCCAGTCCGTCCTTCTCCCCCGCGGAACCGGCTGTGCCCCAGGGCCCCCTGTCTCCTGGGCCGGCCCGGGGTGCACGTGCCCAGCGCATTCCCCCTGAGCACTGACTGTAAAATGTTACTGCTGCTTTGTCGCTTTCTTTCTAAGGACGCTTTAAGACGTGTGTATGTTTTTTCGCACAACATTAGTACCTTGAAGTACTTGTATGTGCCTTCCCAGCCAGATGGGAAGCTGGGAGCCTCCTGATGTCTATGTGGCTTCTCATGTGCCTAAGAATACCAGACTGTGAGGTCCTTGCGGGCAGAAAAAGTGTCTCTTTTTTCCCCATCATCTATAAAATATAAGTTGATTCTTGAACAACAGGGGGTTCAAACCGCGCCGGTCCACTCCTATGCGGATTTTTTTTTTTTTTTCAGTAAATACAGGATAGTACTATACATGTAGTTTCACTTCCTCATGATTTTCTTAATAACATTTTCTTCTCTCTAGCTCACATTACTGTAAAAATACAGCACCTGTATTTTTGTAAGGGCACCTGGGTGGCTCAGTGGGTTAAGTGTCCCACTCGGCTCAGGTCATGATCTCACAGTTTGTAAGTTCCAGCCCTGCCTGGGGCTCTTTGCTGTCAGCACAGAGCCCAGCTTCAGATCCTCTGTCCCCTTCTCTCTCTGCCCCTCCCCTGCTCGCACACTCTGTCTCTCTCTCAAAAATAAACGTTAAAAAAAACCAGTGTATAATTTAACATCCCAAACGATGTGTTAACTGTTCATGTTATCAGTAAGGCCAATAGTAGGCTATTAGTAGTGGGAGTAAAAACTTACACCCAGATTTTCAACTGGAGGGATATCAGTACTTGTAACCCCCACGTTGTTGGAGGGTTGACTGCATTTGGAGTCAAGTGTATACACTGCACTAACCTTAAGTGTATGTGTATACACACACACACACAAACACTGAGCTGTACTCATATGTATGTAAATATATACAAAAAATATGTATGTATATATGTGCATGTGTGTATATATGTGTGTGTATATATATAATGTGCATATATATGAATATATATATATATATATATATATGACTGTTAACCAACATCCAGATCAAGATACAGAGAGAGTGTTTCTAGATTCCTCTGCGCCTTCCTGGTCAATGCCATCCCATCCCCTGAGATGACCAGATTTTGACATCTAGGAAATGTCTTAAATGTCTTTTCATCCCACGTAGGAAATGCTTGATTAAAATATATTTTTTTAAGTAAACAGTATTATGCTTTGTATCCAGCGAAAGGGGCAGAGCGCTATACTCAGTTGACTGCCTAAGGTTGGCTCTTGGTTCTTAATGAGTTAACTGTGTAAGCCTGGGGTTGTATTTCAGCAGCTCTGCTCGGTGCTGAATTTAAACACAGTGGAAACCAAGTTAAGGGCAGTGCTGTTCTGTATATCAGTATGCCCACTGAGCCAAGGAGACCCATTTATTTTTAATTGAATTAAATTGCTCACAAAATGAAAGTAGCATACTTTCATTAATATTTAATTACATACAGTGTTAAACAATGATCACAAAGAAAACTTTGCAGCTTTTTTGGTCTCTGCTTTTTTTAAATTATTACTTTGTTAAACAAGATACTTTTATTAGCTGTTTTATGCTTGGAATTTTAAGGGCCCTGTTATTATACCACTCAAGAAGTATTTAATTGGCAGGACTCAGCTGAGTGAGGTGGTAGGTTGGCTGTGACGCTGGCCACTGGTAATTGTGTGTGTGTGTGTGTGTGTGTGTGTGCACGTGATGCATATATATGCTCTCACTTCGGTCCCTGAGCCACAGAAAGATATTTGAGGGAGCATTTAGGGCCTCCAACAAAGATAGGAAAGTCCACATTCTGGATCTCTTGAGGTCAAGTGGCCATACCTACTCCTCCAAAAAATTCTGTATATACTGAGGAAAGACATTCCTTTTTGTAAGAGACCATCTGCAAAGAAAAAGAGTTCTACTTTGACAGCTTTTTTCTGTACCCTAGCAGATTGTTCTCACATCAGAGGGCAGTGATTCTCCAACTTTCCAGTACCTAAGAAGCCCCTGGGGTGCTTGTTGAAACATGAATTCTCTATTCCCATGGCCAGAATTCAGTAGGGCCACAGAACCTGCATTTTTCACGGGCTTCCAAGGTATTGATTCTGATGCAGGGGGTAGAGAGGCCACACTGAGAAATATCACCATGAAGACACAGAACAGAGTCAAAAAGAGTCCATCGAATCATATTTTTAGCAATGACATTGTTTTCAAATTAAGTCTGATACGGAATTCCAATAGTTAGAACAAATAAAAGGATTGTTGCTATGATTAAAATGATGACAAGTTCTTTTCCTTTCCTTTCCTTTTTCCCCTTTTCTCCCCTTGGCCCTTTCCTGGGGACTGGAGCCATGGCGTTGTGGCACTTGGAGGCACAGTTTGAAAACCCTGAGTTAATCTTGAGAGATAATAATTGATGTTTTAATTAGTTAAGTATTTGCTTTAAAAAAATTTTTTTTGACATTTATTCATTTTTGTGAGACAGGATACAAGTGGGTGTGGGGCAGAGAGAGAGGGAGACACAGAATCCGAAGCAGGCTCCAGGCTCTGAGCTGTCAGCACAGAGCCCGACGCAGGGCTCGAACTCACGAACTGTGAGATCATGACCTGAGCCCAAGTCCGTCGCTTAACGGAGGGAGCCAGCCAGGCGCCCCTAATTAGGTAACTCTGTAACATCATGCGTGAATTGAGTAAGATGTGTCCAAAGATACAACAGTTTCCTGCAGAAGTAGCATCGAATTCTCTGTCATAACAGGAATTTAAGCAGTCTTTGGCTGCCCACATGGTAGGGATTTTCATTTGTTCCTTCATGCATTTAACAGAAATGGACTCAGAGGGGGCACACGAGTGGCTCAGTTGATCTGACTCTTGATTTCAACTCAGGTCACAATCCCAGGGTTGTGGGATCAAGCCCCGCATCAGGCTCCACGCTGAGTGTGGAGCCTGCTTAAGAGTCTCTTCTCTCTCTCTCTCTCTCTCTCTCTCTCTCCCTCTCCTTCTCCCTCTCCCCCTCTGCCCCACTTGTGCTCTCTCTCTCTCTCAAATTAAAAAAAATTTTTTTAGTTGACCAAATGCCCACCATGCAGTGGACACTAGTGTTGGCCCTGGGAAACAGCAGTGGACAAGACAGACCAGGTCACGGCCATCTTGGAGCTTGTGTTGTACTCGCAGGACAGATGGTGCACAGGAAAGTGAACACCCAGGGGCTGTGGAGGGCACAAACACAGTCGCATGTTATTCAGGGAAGGTGTCCCAGAAGAGGTGATCTTTGAGCCAAGACCTCTATGATATGGGGGAGGCTCCAATGGGAAGAATTTAAGGAAGGGGCATTTTGTGCATAAGAAAGTCTGAGGTAGGAATAAAGAAAAGAAGGAAGATAATATAGTTGCAGCATAGTAAGCAATGGTATGAGATGGCGGCGAAGAGTCTGGAAGGGGCTGGATCAAACTCCAAGGCCAGAAGTTTGACTGATGTAGAAGCCAATCTCACTTTGGATATTTCACTGGACTAGTGACTGTGGCTGGTTGCATTTTCCCAAGATATGTACGACAACGTCTCCCATTCCCGCTCTCTTCTGCAATGTGACTGTGTCTCTTTCTCATCAAAATGTGGAGTTCACTTTTCTACTCTCTTGAATCTGAACGGGGTCTGTGATTGCTTCGACCGATAGAATACAGCAGGAGCAATGCCATGCCAGTTCTAGGCATAGCTCTTAACTGGCCTAGCAGCTTTTGCCTCCTACTTCTTAGAACATTCACTCTTGGGATCCAGAGATCATACTGTGGGAAGCCCGAGCCACATGGAAAGACCATATGTGCCCTCTTTGCTTGACAGTGGCTCTAACTGAACTCCCAGTTTGGTCAACATTAAGTGCCAGCCAGGAGGGGGAGCTATTTTGGATGTCTAGACCCACTGAACCTTCAGATGGGCGTAGCCCAGCCCAAATCGGGTTATAAGCGCAGGGAGAAATCCTAAGCACGAACCGCCCAGCAGAACCCAGTCAACTCTCAGAACAAGAGATACCACGTTGTTTCAAGCCATTATGTTTTGAGGTGGCTTCTCACGAAGAGATATCCAACCAGTAACCTTTCAACACTGAGATCCCCTGATGACCCGAGTCTGGGATGTTAATCCAGTTCTATTTGTCCCTCTGTTGTGTGGCCATGGACCTCTTAATGGACCAGTTGTGAACAAATGAAAAACTAAGAGAGGCTTTTAAGACAACCCACTTTCAAAATCTGAGTTGTTTTCACTTTGGGGTGAATAACTCCTTACATCGATGATTTTACTGATTTTACTATCCTAAAATGATTCTTTTCTTTGGTTACATGCTCCTCTTATTCTAAGCTTAATCGCCACAGAGAAAATGAGAGCTTGAGTACGGAAAATCCTCTGAAAAGCGAATTTTTCTCAGATGTAGAAGGGAGGTTTCGGTTAACTGTAAACTCCAGGGTTCATTAGGAGGACTGTGGGCTTTGGTTTGAGAAAGAGAACAGGTTGGTTCCATATCCCACAACTTTTTGATTGTATAGTTGGGTCACATAACTTAAACTTTCTAGTCTGTTTTCTCATCTTTAATACTCAGTTGTAGGGAGGATAATATCAAAGAGCAATGGAGAGGGCGCTAAATGGGATTTTTGCAAAATGCCCGGTGAATGTACCTTTGGCACTCAGGAAATGTCATTTCATCCCATTCTCTTCGACTCTCTGATTTCCTCCCTTCACTTTCTCCCCAATCTGTTCTTCTCCGATAGGACACAGAGCTCGGAGCATAAAAACGAGACTGTAAGTGAGAAAACTCCAAACAGAGCCTGGGGTCCAACAAGCATGTCACTTGGCTTAGTCATAGAGGTTGGAAGGGGCGCAAAGGTCCCCCTGAAAAGTCCTTGGAGGCTTGTGTTTCTCCCTTTGCTGGGTGATTCATGATCTTGTGGCTATTTCGGGTTATTGTTAATTGGCCTTTTAGTTTGCAAAGCACTTTCACATACCTTATTGCATTTGGTCTGCACAATCACTGCAGGGCAGTTATTATTTTCCTCATTTTACAGATGAGCCAACTGAAACTCACAATGGTTAAGAAATGAGCCCACAAACTGAGAGTTAAGAGGCAAAGTCTGAACTTGAACCCATACGATCTGGCTCCCCTATTAGAGCAGTTCCGCTATTCGTATGCTGTCTCTTGAAAATAATTGTCAAATTGGTAACACAATAATGGTTCTCTCTCTAGAGATGTCTATTATATGAACTTTTTTTAAAAAAAATTTTTTTTTCAACGTTTATTTATTTTTAAGACAGAGAGAGACAGCATGAACGGGGGAGGGGCAGAGAGAGAGGGAGACACAGAATCGGAAGCAGGCTCCAGGCTCTGAGCCATCAGCCCAGAGCCTGACGCGGGGCTCGAACCCAAGGACCACGAGATCGTGACCTGGCTGAAGTCGGACGCCCAACCGACTGCGCCACCCAGGCGCCCCATATATGAACTTTTAAAAAGGCACTTCTGGGAATAGAAAAATAAGTACAAATCATAGCCCCTCCTTCTTGAATAGAGTTGCCATTTAATATAGAGTTGAGAAAAGAGCTTCCTGACCGTCTCTTTCTCTCTTTCCAGCTCTCTCTTTTTAGTACTATGACTCCAAAGATTCCAGTCACCCCACCAGGGTGGATACCCCGCGACCCCACCACCATTTTACCATCACTCTCTTGACTCGTATCCTTGCTCCTCTTCTTCCCTCATTGAGATTCTAAGGTGCGTCATTAGAGCACCTCCTTATGTAACATTCTAACTCTTTTCTCATAGTCGGACTTGTCTGGCAAAGCACCGGCCCTGATTACATTGAATTCTCAGCCTACAAGGCATCGCACATTTCTGGCTGGCCGTGGCTGAAGGAAAGCGAACAACTGTAACGAGTGTCCTCGCTTTAGCTTCAGGATGACCACCTTCGACTTGGCTCTCGTTGTGGGCTGCCAATTCTACTAGGACTCCCTAGTCCATTCACTTTCCTTCTTACCTGCACAACTTCTTCTCTTTCCTGAGTATTCAGTGTCTGCACTCCCACCCATGCTCAGAAGGGAAATTCCATAACCTTTACAACCACATCCACTCACCTCCCTCCCTGCCTTTGTACTATGTGCTCTACCTTCCACACTCAGCTTCCGAGACAAGGAAAACCCCTTCACTTTTGCTACCTGACGCTACAAGTAGCCTTGCGTCTTGCTGTTCAAGGGCATCACTCCAGCAATTCTCCTGTTTCATCCATTTCTTCTCTTGTGATGCATCATTCCCCTCAGCATACAACCTCTGCTGTTTTTCCCATCTTAAAAAAAAAAAATTCCCTGCCTTGACCTCTTACCAGCCTATAGCTTTAGCTCTATTTCTGTGCTGTTCATCTTAGCAAAACTCAAAAGAATCGGTGATGCTCAAGGCCACGGTTTCCCTTCAATTCTCATTCTACTCCGGTCCGAGTCCGTGCTTCTCCTCCCTCCCCCAAACCACCAAAGCCTCTCTCCTCAAGGCCACCGATGATGTCTGTGGTTCCAAATCCAATGGTGACTTCTCAGTTCTCACCTCTTTTGTCTCTAAGAGAAATTTAACAACGTAGATGACTTCCCCTTCCTTGAGGATCTCCCTCACCAGCCTCTTAGGATACCATATGTTTCTGGATTTCTTCTAGTTTGCTGGCCACTCCCTTCTCATTCTCCTGGTTCCTGCTCATTTCCCTGATTTCTAAACATTGAAGAACTCCACCTCCACCGTCAGACATCTTGTCTCCTTTCTTTACATTTACTGCCTTAATGATCCCATCTAATCTCTGCCAATAAAGGGATGACTCCCTATTATGGGCTGAATTGTATCCTCCAAAATTCATATGCCAAATTCCTAACCCCCAGTACCTCAGAATGTGATTATATTTGGTGAAAAAGTCTTTAAGGAGGCAATTAAGGTTAAATGTGGCCATTGGGGTAGGCCCTAATCCATTGTGACTGTAGTCCTAAAAGAGGAGGAAATTCTGATGCACACAGAGACACTAGGGATACGCATGCAATAGAGAAAGACCATGAAGGTTTTTCACCAAGAAGGCAAGGTGAGAGGACTCAGGAGAAACCCAACCTGCTGACACCTTGATCTTGGACTTCCAGACTCCAGAACCGTAGGAAAACAAATTTTTGTTTTAGCCATCCAGCCTGCGGCATTATGTTATGGCAGCCTAACCCGACTCTTATATTCCCACGGTTATTTCTCTAGCTCAGAACTCACCCTGGAACTGCCCCACTCAACACCTCCACTTGGGTATCTAGCAGGCATCTCAGGCTCCACGTGACCTTCCCTCCAAAAGTATTTCTCCATCTCAGTAAATTCTAACTTCGAGCTTATTGGTTAGGCCAAAACCCTTGGAGTCTCCTGTGCCTCCCTTCTCATGTTCCATATTGAGGTCCAAAGCAAATATGTCCAGCTCTACCTTCAAATGATATCCAAAACATGTTACTTTATACCACCATCATGCCACCACCTTGGTCCAGTCTCCATTGTCTGTTGCCTGGGGAAGGCCAGTAGACTCCAACCCATTCTTCTTTCTGCCCGCATCTCCTCCTTGGTCTGTTTACAGCCCTGCAGCCAGAATGATGCTATGAAAACATACTGGGTCACATCACTCCTCTGCTCAAAACCCTGTGATAGTTCCCACCTTGCTCGGAATAAAACTGAGTCCTTACTGTGTCTCACATCTCTCATCTCATTTCCTACTCTTTTGTCTCTTACCCACTTAGTTCCAGCTCAGCTGGCCCCAACTTTTCTTCAGACACATCCCGACACTTCTGTCTCATAACCTTTGTCCTCACTCCTTCCTTGGCCTTGAGTGCTCTCCTCCCAGATACTTTTGTGTCCTTCAGGTCTTTGTTTCTATCTCAGAGAGGGCCTCCTTGATCACCCCTCCACCCCTACCAGGCATTTCTTGACCCACCTTCCCTTCTTTACTTTTCTCCACAGCACGCATTTCGTTTTCTACATATTTTACTTACTAGTTCACTGTCTCCTTTAAGAGCAGGTAAGCTCCATGGAGGCACAGGTTGAGAATAAGTTTAAGTTTCAGGCTTTCTACTTTGTTTCCTACTGTATTTTTAGTGTCTAGAACAGTGCCCAGCTCGTAGCGGGCATTTAATAAATATTTCTTGACTGCATCAGTAAATGAAACTATTGGAAGTCTTAATGGTGAGGCTGAATAGTTTGGAGTAAACGTGACAGTAGGAAGAGAACCCATGGAAGATCTTGAGTAGAAGAGTTTATTAACTATTGTATCTACACTACATAAAAAGATCTACACTGATCCCTTCGATAATTGCTGTTCCTTCTGTCTTTTCTCCATTTAAATTTTTATGTGGCATATTTCTAGTCATCCTTTTGGACCCAGCATAGTAGGCTTTAACCATAACTAACTTCCCCTAACTGCTCAGGCTAGAATTAACCCTGCATCTTCTTGGGGCCTTCTTTTGTGCCCACTGATTTTGTTACTACCTTGATCACACTGATTACTACTGCGTTTTTATATGTCTGTCTCTTGCCCTAGAGTGTGGGCTCCCTGCGATCAAATATTGCCATGTCTGGTTTCTATGCCTTCCTCACCTAGCACTACATGTAGGATAGGCAACCAACAGTATTTGATTTCAGTAACTTGAAAGTAGGAATTACAGATTCTCTCTATCTCTTTTTAAAATGTTTATTTATTTAGAGAGAGACAGAGAAAGCATGAACCAGAAAGGGCAGAGAGACAGGGAGAGAGAGAATCCTAAGCAGGCTCCGTGCTGTCAGCACAGAGCCTGACGCGGGGCTCTAACTCACGAACTGTGAGATCATGACCTGAGCCAAAGTCGGACAGTTAACCGACAGAGACACCCAGGAGCCCCAAGAATGACAGATTCTCTTATGGTATATAAATAGAGAAAGAATTTATCACCAAGGAAAATTAGATTCCAGGTTGTGAAAGAATTTGTAAATTTGGTCACTTTCACACTCTCTGGGATCTTTGAGGAATTGGAGAGAATAAGAGGTAAGAGATACCACATTTGAACAAGTTTTATCCTTGCTTGTAAAAGAAATGTGGATTAAGGAAACTATAAACCAGTGAGTTTAACAACATGGTGTTATAATAGTTTCTCTTTGGGAAGTTCCTACAAATCAAAGTCATATTCACCAAAAATCCAGGGTGCATTTCCAGAGAGCAAGTCATACTGGAATAATCCCATGCTTGTTTGGGGCAGAGAAACTAGAATGACAGATTAAAGAGTAGATTTTTTTTCTGGGTCTTTGATTTATTGTTTACCTCCTTTCTTGAATTTAATTCTTGAGGAATACTACTTGGCAATGAGAAAGAATGAAATTTGGCCTTTTGTAGCAACGGGGATGGAACTGGAGAGTGTGATGCTAAGTGAAATAAGTCAGGCAGAGAAAGACAGATACCATATGTTTTCACTCATATGTGGATCCTGAGAAACTCAACAGAAGACCAGGGGGAAGGAGAAGGGGAAAAAAAAACGTTACAGAGAGGGAAGGAGGCAAACCATAAGAGACTATTAAATACTGAGAACAAACTGAGGGTTGATGGGAGTGGGAGGGAGGGGAAAGTGGGTGATGGGCATGGAGGAGGGCACCCGTTAGGATGAGCACTGGGTGTTGTATGGAAACCAATTTGACAATAAATTTCATATTAAAAAAAAAAGAATTTAATTCTTGAAAAATACATTTCCCCAGAGTCTGTCTCTGTCAGGCCCTGGTCAAGATGATGAGGCTATATCGTGGAAGGTCTGATGACGGGAGACAGGAAATGATGAAGTAGGATGCACAGCATGTCACATGCACACAGTGTGGGGAAGCAGGTGCAAAGCGGGAAGATGGGTGGTCAGGAAGATTCCACAAGAAGATCATCTGAGGCATGCTTGAAGCAGAGGGAGCAAGGCTTCACGGTAGCTGGCAAAGAGTGCTCAGAGCCAAAAGGGACAGATGTCCCTTGAGACTTCTGGGGGGACGATGTCTGCAGCAGGGCCAGTGATGGCAGGGCCACAGATGTCATCAGGCAGGAAAAAGGCCTCAGTGCTGGGGCAAGAACTCAAAGGGGATTGTATCAACTTTACGTTTTCCAGTGAGCTATGGAAAACCATCAGCCAGCTGGAGCAGAGGAGTGAAATGATCTGATGTACAACTTAAAAAGTCCCTTGAGGACACGCGGAGACCAGTGTGAGTCCATTGCAGTTGGAGAGGCCTGGGTGGCCAGCATCAGGGTGATAGCACCTGAGGCTGTAAGAAGAAGTCCTTGGATTTCTGATATATTTAAAGACAAAGCAAAGGGGCCTCATTACTTGATACTTGGGCAATGATGGAGAAAGAAGGCCTGAGTGGAGGGAGGGAGAATAATGTGACCGGTAAAAGGGCAGACTGAGTCACAGTTCTGTCGATTTCTCATTATACGACCTTAAACAAGTTATGTAAACTCTTGGAATTTTAGTGTCCTTATCTAGAAAATGAAGACGGTAATATCTGCCTCTACTTAAGAATTGTTGTGAGGATTGAAATAAGGTAATACAGGTAACATTTTTTTATGGTGACACACACAGAAAAGAATCCATAGGTGGTAGTTGTGTGTGTGTGTGTGTCTGTGTGTGTGTGTGTGTGTGTGTGTGTGTGTGTGAATAGTAGGGATCACAGGTTGAGGGTAAGTTTGAGGTTCAAGCTTGTGTTGTTTGACCGATGCTAGAAGAAGACTAAAGTAGTCTTTGAGAAAGAATTCATTCAAAGGGAAGAAAGAACCAGGTATGAAAATGACACACACACACACAAAAATCATAGGAAGGGGAAGAATAAATCTGACTCGCTTCCTGGACCAGCTGCAGGAGCTCACGTCTGGGCCCTAGGGAAAGAGATTACACTTGTGAAAGGAGAAAAAAAGAACTGAAAATAAAAATCAAACTAAAATGTATTAATATATCAGGGACCCAAGCATTGTGTGCCCTTTCAACACTTTCAACAGAGTATAGCTCAGGGGCACCTGGCTGGCTCAGTGGGGAGAGTATGTGACTCTTGATCTCAGGGTGGTGAGTTTGAGCCCCACATTGGATGCAGAGATTACAGAAATAATAAACAGATAGAGTGTAGCTCAAAAGCGTAAGAAAGTCGGTCTGCCGTAAGCCACAGTCCATTTTTGGCAAACTGAGGACTCCAGTGTAGCAACAGCGGTGTGGACAAAAGTCGGCAAAAGCCAGAACAGTGCTTTAGGGGAGACCATCTTGCCACACGAAGATGGCAGTGGTTCCTGGCAGAGGCAGCTGGTGTTAGACCCAGTGGTGACGGGAGCCGTGCTCACCAAAAGCAATGGTACCCAGTGAAATTGGCAGTGGTGCTGGTGGATGGCTCAAAGTGGCTGAAAGGGCATCCACATTAGCAAATACGAGACTCCCCTGGGGACATCCAGAAGAACTGTACCTGGACGACAAGGTAGAGGTGGAAGGAGAAACAGAGGAGGAGGCCCTGTTCTGCGGGACTGGGGGCATCTATAGAGGTAGGGAGAGGCAAAACCAGAAGTGGTATTTGCATTCCCTGGGACCTCATCATATCCAGAGCTGAGGGAAACTGGGGAAAGTTTCCCTAAAGTTAATAGGGTATACTGTGGACTCCATCTTCAACCGTACTCTGTTTTATGTTTTAAAGTTTAAACCAATGTTTAGATAAACTTGTAGAGAACAGATTTATCAGCTTTACTGTCCCCAAAGGATAACTGCTAATCATGATAGCTAATATTTATCAAATTTTATTATATGGCAAGTGCATATGGCTTAGCCACAGCACATGTGCAAAAAGAGATTTTAACTAGCATACATCTCAATGCATAAAAAATAGTTTGAATGATGCCCTCTCCCCACAAAACCCAAAAGAAATCTGCTTTTAAGAGGCATTATAAAAGCTTATGTTTAAAATTAGGTAGGTAATTGTCTTAGTCAATAGTATTTAGAACACACATGAAATGTGTTGTCCAGATGCCATACTTGAAGAAAGAAAGAAATGAAGTATACATTTCCAAAGAAGGTGTGAAAGCTAGAAAAAGGACTCAAAACTCAGTCCAGTGAAGTGTTGTTGACGCCATAGGAGATTTTTAGCCTGGAGAAGAGAAGGCTCAATGGGGGAGTATCTTCATTGCCTTCAAATACAGTACTCGTCACTGGAAGAGGGATTTGTTTTTTTCTGGATGACCCCGACGGGGCGGGACTGGGACCGGTGGCTGAAGATGCTGGGAGACGGTTTTTCATACAATATAAGGGAAGACATTTCTTTTTTAATGTTTAGTGTTTATTTTTGAGAGAGAGAGAGAGAGAGCGAGAGAGAGAGAGAGAGAGAGAGAGAGTGTGTGTGTGTGTGTGTGTGTGTGTGTGAGCGGGGGAGGGGCGAGAAAGAAGGGGACAGGGGATCTGAAGCAGGCTCTGTGCTGACAGTAGAGAGCACAATGCGGGGCTCAAACTCATGAACTGTGAGATCACGACCTGAGCCAAAGTTGGACACATAACCAACTGAGCCACCCAGGCGCCCCTAAGGGAAGACATCGCTACGAGAGATGTGTGATGTTAGAAGGGCAGCTTGAAGAGGAAGCGAGGTCTTTTTTTACTACAGTTATCCAATTAGGGATGCGCAGTCACTGGGCAGGGGCAACAGGGGCAATTTCAGTGTTTGAGTGGGAGTCATTTAAATGGCCCCTTCCCGGGGTGCCTGGGTGGCTCTGTCAGTTGAACATCTGACTTCGGCTCAGGTCATGATTTCTCAGTCCGTGGGTTCGAGCCCCGCGTCGGGCTCTGTGCTGACTGTTCAGAGCCTGGAGCCTGCTTCTGATTCTGTCTCCCTCTCTCTCTGCCCCTCCCCTGCTCATGCTTTGTCTCTCTCTGTCTCTCTCTCTCTCTGTCTCTCTCAAAAATAAATAAACATTAAAAAAATATTTTTTTTAAATGGCCCCTTCTCACTCGGAAGTGGTTAGGTTAGATTAGTTGATTGAGGTCATAAGGCTAGTGGCCCACGAGGGGCCGTGGTGCACCTGACTATATTCCAGAGCCGCTGCTGATCCCTTCAGTGGCCATACGTAGAGTATCACTTGTGTTGACAGAAAAAGAAAGAACGTTCATAAAAGCCATGGAAGTGCAAACTCTTATGTCAAGATTCTGTTTTCTCTATGAAGATGGTTAAAATTGCGAGCTTTTCAGGACACCTGGCTGGCTCAGTCAGTGGAGCTTTCAACTCCCGATCTCAGGGTTGTGAGCTCGAGTCCCATATGGATGCAGAGATAACTTAAAAATAAACCTTAAAAAGCTGCAAGCTTTTCAAGAGCAAACGTGAAAATAAAGCAAAATTCTGAAGGTGGCACAAGCCCTGTTTTGACAATGCGTCAATGTCAACACGACCCCAACAGCCCGTATCTCCCTGGAGGTTTGAGCCACACCTTTCCGACCCTGCGCACACTGTATGTTTACCTCATAATGATATGAATCTACGTCCTTGTCACCCCTATAATTGCAGGCATCCCGAGTGAGTCCCATGTGTGATTTAGCTTTGGATTTGACAGAGCTCCTCGCATAGGCCTTTATATGCAGATGGTGCCTTTTACTGAATGAATAAATCCAAATGTCCTACTAGAGTGTCCCAAGGAAGTGATTATTTTTATATCAAAAATCAGTCCAACAGATGATTTGGTATCATATATATTATATATAATTTTAACCTTTTCAAGTGACCTAGCTGCTGCAATGGGTTTCACGGTATTAGGCATTTGCATGGAAAGGTAAATGAGAGTGAAAAAATTCCATTTCCAAAGAAAAGTAACCCAGTCCAAATGAAATTTATTAGCCATTTATCAAGAGCCTACTGCGGGGCGGTCATCAGGTTGGACGCTATAGGGATTACAGAAACGACTCAGATGTGAAACCCACTTTTAAAAACCTCATAGTCTTATGAGACGAAGTGATAAACTATTGCCAGAGTTGTCAACAGTTGTCCCCCCCCCTTTACCTGTATAAGGAGTAAACAGAATTTAAGGGTTGAGACTGAGCCAACAGAGAAGACAGGAGATTGAGAGGGAGGAGATCCAATGTGGAAACATGATGAGTGCTGGAGCCCCAGTAGAAGGCATGGTTGGTGAATACTCCCTGGTGGTCCAGAGGAATATTTGACCCTTACAGAGAAGTTGAATATTTAGTTTTATTATCTGCCCTGAGGGCAATCACAGGGGCCCCTTGTCATTACTACTGAAAGCTTCAGTAATGTTTACTCTATAGGGCGTGGCTGGGTGAGTGAGAGGTGTTTGGGATAACATAAAACAAAGGGGTCATATCCCATTCTGGGGCCCCCTTGGGGTATGCAGTGGAAAAGTCACAAAGCTGGGCTATGAGGGAGACTGAAAATTCATCAGAAGCAGCAAATAGGGACCAGAATGACTAGCTTCACTGTGAGATTGCCAGAAAGCTCTGGAAACTTTGGGACAGACTCTGAGGTTTCTTTTAAATGGAGAAAAGGGAATGCGAGCCAAGCTTAAAGGGCCACCCAACCTTATCAAGCTAAGGGCTTGGGATCACACAGGTAGCTGATACATTGTTTTGCGAAGAAAAGAAAAGTATAATTTGCTAAAGCCGTTAAATGTGGGTAGAGGAATAAAAAAGAAAAATTCAAAGACATCACCAAAGTTTCCTTTGCAGGAGAGAAAGACAACGGTAGTGTCTTTGATAAGTGATGGCAAGAGAATGCTCTGGACCAAAGTGAATTTGCAATGGCGGCAGAATAGTTGAGAGGCAACATCCTGGAGGACGTTGGAATTACAGGATCAGAGCTAAGTAAGATTTGGGGATATACTATAGGAGCATGGGCTAAAGGTGACAATGGAAGCCATGAAATGGAAGGCTTCGGAAAGATTGATGTGTGATATGCAAAATTAAGAGGTGATAGAAAGCCAAAGATAGTTGGGGAGAAAGAGGAAAGTGGGGAGCTAGGAGGAGAGCCAAGAAATTAATGTAATGGGAGGCCAAGAAGTAGCCTCATCCAGTAAGTGATTGATCAACAGGGTCAGATGCAGCAAAGATACAATGGAGGAAATAAATAACGGGGAACCTACCGAATTTGTATTAATATGTGTATAAAATAATTTACTTCTTTATATAAATATCAAATATAGACTTCTAGAATTCAAGCATCATGATCATAGTCAAATAGTAATGTTGTTGTGACAAATGCAGAGGCAACAGAAGATATTTATATTCCTAAAGATATTTTTAAAGAGTTTACAATCTAAAAGGTAAGGCAAAGCCTTGTCCAGTACAAACACATACACAGGTTGAACAATTATGACAGTATTTGCTCAGCATATTTCCAAGCTCTGGCTTATGAGCTCTTAAAAGCTTATTTGATAAAAATAAATTTGAATTTAAGCAAAAAATTTGCATTGTTCCTTAGAGTTCAACATCGCAAAATGCCCCCTGGAAACTAAGCAAGAAGAACTCAATATCTAAGACATATATTTTAGAGAGACACTGGTATTTAACCTCTCCTTCCAAAATCTAACACTTAAAAACCTCATAGGCAATTGGTAATTTGTGTATCTGATGCTGATGCTGTGCATGAAAATAACCTTTATTCTGATGACTGGATATTCTTATTCTTCAGTATCTGTCACCCAGCCTTTTGCTGGGAGTTTCTTCTGGGTACTTGCCTCTGAGATGTCTAGGTTTCCTCTGACTTCCCCTCATTTTTCTTCTTCGCTTTTCTTCAGCCCTCAATTCCTGTCCATTTCTTTGTTTCTTGCACACAGAATTCCAGCTATTTCTCTGTTCTTCATCTTTTACCTGTGGCGATTAGGAAAGTTATGCAATCATCAACCAGAGAGAAATGATTTCTTTCATTATTTGAAAGTAAGGTAAGCAGTTGCATAGAACTTACGGAAGCAAGAAACCAAAAATTCCCTCTCTATTTTATGTTTCTATAATTGCCAAAGCTCTGCTTAAAATTAGCTCATTGATAATGTGTGGTGGTGATCTTGACAACGAGCCTAGTAGGCCTCCAACCAACCCTAGGGCGTGCAGTTGACCGTGGCCTCCAGCTGTTGTGCTGTGAAATCTCATGGCTACGTTCACAGCAAGGTCTGGCTTTCTCCAGCCAGTGACTGAGTATGGCATGAATACTAAGGCAATTTCAATTCTAGGAGACACCAGGCTCCTCCGATGGCTGACTTGGGCTCCAGGATTCTCCGAGGACTTGCCGAACTTTCCTTAGACTGCTTCTACCCAACCTACCAGCCTTCTTTCCTTTCCTTGGGGTCAAACTGGCATAACTGCCTGGAAGCAATTCCAGTCTTTCCTGGTTCTCTCACCATTTTCCATCACAGACCTTTCCCATAATAAAATTCTTGCACATCTCATCCTGACTTGGTGTCTGCTTCTCAGGGGACTTGGGTGGGTACACATATACCTAGTGGAAGAGTGAGGCTTACAACGCCATGGGTCTTAAACCTTGGTTTTCTCACTAGCATTTGGCTTTGGTTATACAACCTACATCAAAATAGTTGAATCAAAGTGATCTGACTTACAAAGGGGGTGACGGTGGCTAAACAAGCAAGTCTGGTGAGGAGTCAGCAAGGTTTTTATTGAGAATTACAATCAGAAGGTCAAATGCTGGGAGATCTTTGCTAAAACCATACATTCGCTTGGCATTGCAGTTCTCCCCTTGTATTCACATATCACACAAGAGATAGGACTGAGTGAATGGATATACTGCTTGGGTGGGGTCTGATTCTCTGGTCTCTAACAGATGTATTCAACATTGCCTACATTTTTGACGGGAAAGACCAACTCAGTATTAGTATGAAATTGTTCTGACTCAGAGAACAGAAAGTTGGAAATGTTTGATTTTCTACAAATGATCTGTTAGACTGAGATAAAATTTTTTACTTATCAGATTAGCAAATATTTAAAAGATTGATCTTATCCAGTGTCGGTGAGGGGATAAGGAAATAAGCAACTTCTTTATATGTGTTAGGAGTATAAGGAGGTAAAGACCTTTAGTGAAGTTAATTTGTCAGGATCTATCAAAATTAAAGACAGACATAATCTATGGTCAAGGAATCCTGTTTTAGAATCTTTCATACAGGGGCACCTGGGTAGCTAAGTCGGTTAAGCGTCTGACGCTTGATTTTTGGCTCAGGTCATGATCTCATGGTTCGTGAGTTCGAGCCCTGGACTGGGGCCCTGTGCTGACAGCATGGGGCCTGCTTGGGATTCTCTCTCTCCTCCCTCTCTCTCTCTCTCTTACTCCCTCCTCCTGCTTGTGCTTTCTCTCTCTCAAAATAAAGAAATAAACATTTACAGAAAAAAAGAATCTTTCATACAGAAATGTTTGTCCAAGAATACAAAAATCTATATACATGCATGTTCACTGTAGCTGAGTATAGCGCTGTTTGCAATAACAACACAGGAAGCAATCTAAAGGGCCAGCAAGATGAGGTTGGTTATGCAAATTATAGTACATCTACACCATGGAATATTATGCAGCTGCTAACAGGGCTACCATTAGCCCAGAAGGCGCCTGTGTGTAAATCAGAAAAAGATAACCCCTTCTCCGGGTGAACAAAGCGAAATGCCAGGAAGCACAATCTGATGAATGAAGCACGGGCTAGATTTTAGCTTCCATTATCCCCCTCTGCCAGGTGCTCCGTTACAATGCACAATTTGAACAATGTACCCTGGCTGTTACAAACAATGAAATAATGTTTCATATTATGACAGGGAAGGCTATCCATGATACCATCAGCCTTCCCCACAAGAAAAGAAAAAAATACATAAAGGAAGAGAAGAAAGTTGGAGAACGCATTGTTTACTTCTTCATAATAAATCTCCCTGAAACTCAGTATCTCAAAACGACAAATATTTATTATCTCACGGCTTCTGTGGGTCACGATTCCTGGTATAGCTTGACTGGGTCTCCTAGCTCAGGGCCTCTCGAAAGACTGCCTTCAAGGTGTTGATTAGGGCTACAGTGTCTCAAGGCTCAATCGGGGAAGGATTGGCTTCCATTCTTATATGTGTGTATTTATAAGGAGTATATGTGGTTGTTGGCAGGATCCAGTTCCTTCTCTGCTGTTGCACTGAGGGCCTCTGCTCTTCGATGGCTATTGGCTGGAGGCCACCCTCAGTTCCTTGCTAACGTGAACTTCTCCATAAGGCAGCTTAAAACATGGCAGCTGGCCTCCCACAGTCAGAGAAAGAGCGTAGCAAGATGGGCATCACAGTCCTTCATAACTTAATTTCAGAACTGACATCCATCACTTTCTCAGTATGCTATTTGTTACAAATAAGTTACCAGCTTCCGCCCACACACGAGAGCTTTTCCGGGGATCACACAAGGGCTTGAATAGGGGACGCTGGGGTCATTCGGAACCATTTTAGAATCTGCTTACTGCAGAGGATATGCATTGCAACTGTAAATACGTGAATAGTTATATCTGAGGCAGAGGCTTGGAGAAGTTTTGCTTTTTAAAAACAGTATTATTCCAAACTTAAAGAAAAGTTGCAAGAATAGTACAGGGACCTCTTACATACACATTTAGCCAGTTTAACCAATTGTTTCCATTTTGCCCCATCGCTTTATCATTGTCTGTCTATGTATGTGTTGATGTAGGTATGCATATGATCTTTTCTTTCTGAACTACAGTAAAACCTTGGTTTGTGAGCATAATTTGTTTTAGAAATGTGCTTGTAGTCCAAAGCACTTGTGTATCAAAGCAAATTTCGAAAACCTTTGGCTCAGTTGCAATCAGATGACATTTAGTGTCACATACTACGCCTATAACAAGGCATCACTCATTTATCAAGTTAAAATTCATTAGAAATGTTTGCTTGTCTTGCAGAACACGCACAGAACAAGTTACTCGCAATCCAAGGTTTTACTGTATTTGAGAGTAAATTGGAAATACAGTGTCCTTTTATCTCTTACTATCTCAATCTTTATTTTTTAGGGTTAAAGACATTTCTTTACTACAGTAAAATATTAAAATTAGTCAAGAAATTAAACATTGAAACTCTACGGTTACAGAGTCAATATTCAAATGTTACCAAATTTCTCAAGAATCCTGTTACAGCTATCGTTTTATTCTCAGGGCAGAATGCAATCTAGGATCATGCATTTCATCTAATGGTCACGGCTCTTCAGTTTCATTTAATCTGGAATAAGTCCTCAGCCTTTCTGTATCTTTCTTGACTTTGGCATTATTAAAAGAGCACGAGCCAGTTATTTTGTAGAAAATCCCTTAATTTGGATTTGTTTGGTGTCAGCTCGTAATTAGATTTAGGTGGTACACTTTTGGCCAGAATACTTCCAAAGCATGGTTACCATTAAAAGCATTGTGCCTTTAATAAATGTATACTAATAAACCTATACTTAATAAACCACAAAATTTGTCATAATGCAGATTTACTTTTGTATATAAGATGGAACATTTTCATACCCCCCAAAAAAGAAACCCCTTTCGCCATCCTCACCAATTGTACCAATCAATCCTTCCTATGACGAATGACAGGATATTGCTTTTGGTGTTTACCGTGGACACTGACCACGAGCTTACTTATTCTCACCATCCTTCATAGCATTTCTTTTGGATGCTCTAAAGAAAAAGCCAGACAGGGGGTGGCAATCATCAGTGAACTGAATAAATACTTTGAAAATGAAGTTTTAACACAGGGAATGACCTACTAATCTTCAGTGGCTCTCAACTGTGATGACGAGTTCAGCTGGGGATGCCAGCAAAAATTCAATCCTGGTGCATGCCGACATTACCTGGCCAATGATAACATTAGCTAGAGATTCAGCTAATCTTCAAAGGACAAGGAGAACTTTCTAATTTTAGAACGGGCATTTATTAGTGCTTCAAATGAATGGGTGATTACTTTTAAAGACTGCCACTAGGGGAATGATAACTAAGCTTAGGCAGCTTCATTTCCGGTGAGTGGAAGAAAGAAAAAGGAAAAACGACAGAAGAGATGGAATCTCAGAACGCATCTCATTCGAAGGTGTGTTGGTTTTCGGGATCCCTGAATGTCTTCTTCATCAACGTTGCTCACACCCCTTTTAGGAAGCCTGACTATGGGACCTTGGCCTTCTGAACAAAAACCTTCTAGGTAGACCACACGTGACAGACAGGCAGTGCAGCTGGGGAGTGAGTAACCTCTAGTCATCTTTTGATTTTGCCATTAGAAAAGGCGAGGGGCTCCTTTCTGGAATGTTCCTGTGGGCACCCAGCATTTGAACTCAGGACGCCCTCCTTACGCCATTTGCCACATTGGCCCAGACATCCGCCTTGGTGCTGCAAAGCACTGCCCGTCGGGAAAGCTGAATCGTGAGGGCGGCTTGTCTGCCTTGGTCGCGTATAGTTGTTGTTCCTTCTGTCTCAAGAACACAGCGCTGAATTTTTGACCTCCATTGGCACACTTTCCCGATCTTCTCTTCCCCAAGTGGCTGAGTGCTTGGTCCAGAGCCACCCCACTTACTTTCCACCCCCTTGATTCTCATCTTATTATCAGATTTTCTCCCCTTCTCCTTAATGGGAGACTCGGGGGAAGGGATTGTTTTGGCTGGAATTTGACAAGGCACAGGTGGTTTTACCAGCTGCAAGTTCTTTAGTTCTTGTTGGCTGCCCACCAACTCTTGGTCTTTTCACAGTTCTTTCTGCGGTGGTGGAGGAGGGGGAGGGGCAGGAAGGGACAGTAGGCCCTTGATGTGTTGTTCAACATCAGCAGCTGTCTCAGGTTGGCATGGAGTCCAGAGCGGTCCTTCAGGAAGGGTTCCCCCCCGCCCCCTGAATGTTTTCACCTCTGGAGACTGGAGAGAGCTGAGGGGAACAGCCACAAAAATGGCAGCTCGGCCTGTATCTCGGTCAGCGGGCCCAGGGGCAGGAGGGCCACACGCCGTCCTTGCACACGTGCTGGCTGCCGTTGTGCGTGGCTCCCACACTCACGTGGCCGCCGCTTGCAGCCTCAGAAATTCAGGCTCGGCCAAGGCTGCTTGCCTCTCTACTCCCTGGCTGGTTGGAGTCCAATGACACGAGCATCGTCTCCCAAAATAGACAAAAATAATCCTCAGCCCGATCTCTCAAATGCCTCTTTTTGAGGAAAGAAAAAAGGAACTCAAAACTTAAAAGAATTTTTCCTTCTTCCTTTTCCTTTCCAAGCATCTTTTTGATAGCAACAATAAAACACTTGAATGTGCCAGTTGACCTCTGGTGGCGCCCCGTTCACTGTTCTCTTCTCGGCCTTTTTTATTTTGAAAACATTCATCCGACCCCTTTCCTTAGTACGGTTTCAAGCCCCTGCTCACGCTTCCTCAGACTTTTCCTTCCTGCGAGGCTCTGCTTGAAAAGCTCGGTTCTGTGCTCTGCTCGTGTGTGGGTGCTCGCCTCCCCCATTAATCTGAGCACACGTGAAAGGGAAGGCCAAAACGGCCCTTTATTGATTAATTCCTCTCCCTCTTCTTTCCTCTGATGCTTCGCCTTCATGTCTCCTTGCCCTCCTCCTCCCTAATCGCCTCATCCCTCAGCACCAGACAACTACTGGGATCTTCATGTGGCCCTTTGCTGATGAGAACCAAGGGCTGCCTGGCAAAATCCCCTCTAGTGTGACGGCAAAGCCCAGTGCGGCCCGTAGGTGTTTCCGGCGGCTCTGACGTCTTCTTGTTTCCTCTGCCCCTTCACAGCCGCACAAAGTGCTGATTCCTGTTCCTGACTGAATTCCCTGATTGTCTCCTGGGACGTCCACACCACAGCTCCTACCTCCCCTCGTCGTCAACCCCATGCCGCCTTCATCTGTTAAGAGATCGTTCTAAGGTTGGGGCGCCTGGGTGGCTCAGTCCGGTGAGTGCCTGACTTCGGCTCAGGTCATGATCTCACTGCTGGTGGGTTTGAGCCCCGCGTCGGGCTCTGTGCTGACAGCTCAGAGCCTGGAGCCTGCTTCGGATTCTGTGTCTCCCTCTCTCTCTGCCCCTCCCCCAACCCCGCTCATGCTCTGTTTCTCTCAAAAATAAATAAACATTAAAAAGAGAGAGAGAGAGAGAGAGAGAGAGCTCATTCTACGGCTTTCCCCGTTCCAACTTGCACCAGAAAGCTACGGGAGGCATATCTCCATAACTTTGTGTGAGCTGAGTTGGGTTCTCCCAGCCCAGAACTGGCTCTTCCAGAGAGTATAAGCCCATTAGCTGTTTAATAATGCTTTGTTGATATTCCACCGCTTTCTGTTTGCTTTGCACACAGAGCATTTCTTTGAAACCCAAACAGCCTGGAGTGAGGCACAGAAACGAAGGTGGAAGAGTGGGGTGTGTTGTTTGAGGATGGTGGGGCGCAAGGGGGAAAGCAGAGATAGCAAAAGCGGGCAAGGAGAGGAGAAGAGGAAAGAAAAGAGGAAAAGTTTTCCGCTTCCCAGATTTTCCTGAGGGAGGACACAGTGGGGCTGCTACGTGACTACGTCTGGATTCCCAGGACCTCAGAGACACCCACCATCAAAGATAAGCAGAAGCACATATTCTAAAGCTCAGTATAAATGAATCTTGGAATACTCCCTGCTTTGGAGTCTCCATACTTAAAAAAAAAAAAAAAAATCTTCTTCAGCCAGAACAACCAGGAATGAACCTGGTTTTATTTGGCCAACGCCAGCATTTTTTAAAGAAATCACAGTTCATAGTTCTGTTGTGTATGTCACTGCAAAGTATTCATCATACTTAAGGGATGCCGCATACACCTGTCAATTCAGTCGAGCAAATGTGCATCTTTCCTATCTGTCTCTCTTTGCTTCAAGGGCCCGGCAATGCTAATCTTTAGCAATATTCTTTCCCCAGTAAGAGCTCACATCCAATCTGAATGCTAAATAATGTTGTCACGAGGTTGCATGGGCACTGGTTAAGATCTATGCCCAAACTATAATGAATCTCTCTTCTACATAACTGTTATTGTGGCCAAAATTGGTGAACAGCCCCTTCTCAAGGGAGCAGTGGGAGGAGACTGGAATATTGTGTTGGATTCTGTCCTGGACATATCTTCGGCTAGACTCCTGGAGCAGTTTAAATCAAGGGCTGGGCTGAGCAGGCCTGAATGGCTTTCAAATGACAGATTTATGGAGGGAGGCCTAATTAGATCATGGTAATTTGTAGTACCACAGTATCTTTTGCTCAAGATCTCAAAGCAAATTTCTGCCTCCATAGGTGGGCAAAACAAAGACCTATGAATGTCGAGGGACAGTCTCAATTTCACAAAATAAATCCTTGGGCAGCCCAGGATAAGAGTCACACCTTGCATTTGGAAAAACGTTCTGCAGTTCTGCTACCTGTTTATATAATGTTGTCTTATTTGAGCCTCCTAGAATCCAATGGCGGTATTAGGAAAGGCAGCCAGTGTCTCCCCATTTTAGAGAAGAGAAAACGGAGGCACTGGTTTGTGGTTAAGTGACCTGCCCAAGACCATAGCATCAGTAGCTGGGTTGATCTTTATATGCCCTATGTGGGTTGACAAGGTGTTTTGGAGAAATCAAGCGGTGTGATTCTTAGCTGTAAGGGCAGGAGGAAACCTCGAGATACTGCGGTTTTGCTCCTAATGACTTGGCAGAAAGGAGCGCGGCTGAGGAATACGAGCTGCAGAGAAGCCAGACTGGGAAATGGTAGCAGGAGACCTGGGATTCATGTAGGTCAAGGGCTTAAAATGAATTGTAAACCCCAGTGTTAGGAGTATGCAAAAGCCTCGAATTTGCATATCAAGGTATTGCCTTGGCAAAAAATACTATCGTGTGTATGTGGCCACGTGGTCACCGTGGTGGCCCGTCAGTCATTATACAGCTGCCAACAGAGGTGGCGATCCCCTGAAAGAGCAGGAACAGTAGTGGGCAGGATTACTGAGTGCTCTCCCCAGGGCCTCTAAAGTCACACACAGTTGTCTTACCTGCCTGTTGGGACTGTCCATTCCGGGTAACATTCATTTGTTTCATTCATTGGGTAGCCAATGATACCCAGTTGGTCCCTATTCCGGTTGGTCCCTATTAAGGTGATGCGTGGATTTTGCCTTCGAGCAGCTTACGTTCTAGTATAAGGGCCCAAACATGTGCCTATATGATAATGAACAAGGGGAAGGTGATACCTGTGATTAAAAAAAAACAAAAACAAAAACAAAAACTTGGTTCCTTGTTGCTGTGCTAAACTTGTACATTGTCTAGGTCTTTTGAAAGAAATAGACGGAGCCTTATATTTTTGGTTTCCCCAGTAGGATTCTGCACATGGCTGATGCTCATAAAAATGTGCTTATGTCCAGAGGATGGTTTTCTTTTCCCTTTTGGTTTCTTGAGGACTCTTACTGAAAAAGATCTTAATAAACAACTAACCTACATGAGTAGCTTGTGTTTTTCATCTGTCTCTCTCTCTCTTTTTGTCTGTCTCTGTCTCTGTCTCTCTCCCTCTGAACATGAATACTCTGTCATTTTGGAGATGAAGCCAATACCTACTAGTAAATGACCCATCACTGTTAAATGCAGATGGCAGAGAAACTTCATTTTCTAATCCTTAATTGTCCCCAGCATGTTAGGGGCAATTTTAAATCTAGTTATCCACATTTTAGCAAATCCAAATACATTTATTCCTAGGAAATAAATAAGGAGGTATCGATAAGTGTCTCATTCTCAGAAGGGTCACATCACATGGTCCTCAGCTCAGGCTTGCCCTGCCTCCTCTTTAGAACGAACCCCAAGTGGGTAGACAATGGGTGGGAGGCAACTTTGGGGACCCACAGAATCTTGAGACCGTCTCCCCTCTCTGTTTAAGCACATGGATTATGGCAAAAATCACAAACTGCAGACTTGGCAGATTCTCCCAGAGCAGGAGGGGAAGGTGATAGCCTTCTCCAAAGTCAGAGGAGGGATGGGTATTGAATAAATCACAACAAATATGTGATATGTCCTGCAAATGATATGAAAAATTAAATACAAAGAAAAGTGAAGACAGGGCTTCTCAAATGACGGAGCTGTGGGGAGGGTGAAGGGGGAGGTGGCGCGGGAAGGAGGGGCAAGGCAGCAGGGGGGGAGGGGGCAGAGTGCTAAATTTGTGAAAAGAAAAACACTGATGCTATGCATACTCTGAAAGATGACACGGTTCCCTAGTCCAGATGGCAGTTTTTTAGAGTTTTACTTGCATTTTCTGATTGAACAGACTTTGCTCGGGTCCCGTTATTAATGTTAGAACTTGGGGCTTGGGCTCCTGTGTTCTTGCCAAGGCAGATGACAGTGCTGTTCCGGTGAAGGGGAGTTCAGAGTCTCAGGGAGCAGCAGCAGCAGCTTGGACTTCTGGGGAAACGAAAGGAGGACTCCCAGGCGGCCGGTCCTGCCACCCTATAAAATGGAAGAACCTTGGCTCTCCATATGCATTCTCTTTTGTGATTTGGAAGACAAATAACTCCGCTTAGTTGTCTATGAACAGGTACCGCAGATGGCTGGATCCTGATCCTTATAGGCTGCTGTGGAAGCCAGGGGGGCTCTTTTACTCTTGCCCAGCCCCCTGAAGTTGTTAGCTAAGGGTGGGTTCTTGGAAGATAATGGGCTATGATTACTATATACTATAAGTAACTCCGAGGGCAGTAGTGAGGTTGTGGACTACCGTGTGAGGTTTCACCGTAAATAGGTAACGTATATAAAGTTGCTCCTGGGGCGCCTGGGTGACTCGGTCGGTTGAGTGTCAGACTTTGGCTCACGTCATGATCTCACAGTTTCAGGAGTTCAAGCCCCGCATCGGGCTCTCTGCTACTGGCACAGAGCCCGCTTTGGATCCTCTGCCCCCCCCCCCCCCGCTCCCGCCCCTCCTCTCTCTCTCTCTCTCAAAAATAAATAAAACATTAAAAAAAAAAAAAAGGTGCTCCTGTGATAAAGTCACCAGGCAGCTTGGAGATGTAAGGAAATTTTTAGGTATTTTTAGATATTTCTCTTAGAGAATCCCAGGCAATATTTCTGAAATACTTTAAAAATATTTTTAGATATTTAGAAATTTTTAGATATTTCTCTTAGGGAATCCTAGGCAACAGGGAATTCTTCAGAATCTTTTCTCCTCTTGATATTGGAACCCAAGGGATATGTTTCTAAGATCAAAGAACTTTAAGGGAAGCAATAAAGGGAAGACAGTATTTTGCTTTTCTTGAGATTTCTTGATAATGATGGATGCCCAATTTCTTTGTTCAAAGATGTCAGCCTGTGAATCAGAGGCAGAATCCCTTTTGGTTTTAGTTGTCACGGGTGTCTATTTATAGTCATGGCCAAATGTGACCTCATCCTCTAGGTTTTGCAAGCTCAGCAAAGTGAGGCCAGGTTAGCCTGGCCACAGGTCTCCGAGGAGCACCCCAGATGCTGCAGTGTGTCTTGTCAGCAATGCCAAGGTTTTTCTCTTTCTGCAACTCCTCACATGCCTTTCATTTCAGAGAACAAGGTGATTGGAGACGCCATCTTTGAAGTCAGAAATAAAATGGAAGACTCAAGAATCGCTGATTTTCTTTCTTTTCCTTCCTTCCTTCCTTCCTTCCTTCCTTCCTTCCTTCCTTCTCTCCCTTTCTCTCTCTCCTTTCCTTCTTTCTTTCTCTTTCTTTCTTTCTTTCTTTCTTTCTTTCTTTCTCTTCTCTTTTCTTCTTTTCTTTTCCTGTTTTGAAGACTAGTATGGAGAAAGGAGATGATGGTAGACAAGGAAGAATGGGACAAATCACTGGTGGAAGAGTCCCCATGGGGGCAGACCACTAAGAGTTTCTAGGGATTCAAGCAGGAACCTGATCCTTTCTCCTAAGTATTTAAATATTGAGACCCAGGCAGACAAACACATCTGTGAAAATTACAGCTCTCATCTTGGGAGGAGCCATGGTGTTAGTGAGCTCTACCTAATTTCACAGTCCATTTCTTGGGGCCCTTTGTTCATCCAACCAATTTTCACTATGTGCTGCCTATGTGCCAGGCTCCCTCTGAAGGCACCTTCTCTCCGTTTTTCTGGTTTCTCATCCTTTGTTTGGAAAAAACGAACAGAGCAATAAAGCTGGAGATTGCTCTATCAGTAAAGTACAGCTCCATTTCTGTGACATGGCCAACTTCGTTGAAGTCAAGGAAAAGTTCTCCTTTTCCTAAACCAAGAATCTTTACTAAGCTGCGGATGGCTTTAGTGACCCCTTCCTTCCTATTTCATTCAATGCATATTTATTCAGCATGACTGAATCGTGTGTCTTCAAGTCTACAAAGTCATAGGAATCAGTTGCTTGGTTAATTGAATTGACAAGTCTGTTGAGCCAATTGTTAAAGAAATATGACTATTCAGTCAAGAGCTGTTGTTGTGGCTTCACATCGATGTGGCCAGGGTGGGTGACATTGTCTGAGACACAACGGTTTGCAGAGATGTAGTCCCTGACCACTAATTACCCAATGCATACTAAAATGTAGGGCACTTAGAGAACCCCAAGAAACATAAGGGAAAACAGCACAGTGATCAGGAGAGACCAGTAGAAGCTGAAGGAAAACCAAAGATCTTATACCTGGGAAAAGGATACATGTTCTGCCTTCAACTTCTACCAATCAAAACCATATTTAAGCCACATCGGTACCACAGCAAACACGTATTCGGTAACGAAACCTACCTCGATTTTTTTGGTGAGTGTTTAAGCTTCAGTTTTTTTAAGGTGAAAATACCCTGAAATAAAGATGAATAAAATCAAGGAGTGAAATGCGCAGCAAGAAAAAAATCAATGCAAATATTCTCCTTTCGCTAATGTCCCCGTAAACTAAAATCCCAAGCAGCTTCTTTGATTTCATTTGTGGTAATTGCAACAGAAAATTGCATCTGGACCGACAATGTGTATACCAAGCTTCAGCCCAGTGTGCTTACAAATTGCCAAGTTATAGCAAACCCCCAGCAGAAAGGATGGAGATTTCTCACAGAAATACTGGCAACCCTTTAAGAGCAATGGCATTTACTGACACTACATCCTAGGAAAAAGAAATGAACTGGAAACTGTACATCAGGGTGATCATCAATGTCAACTGAGTCCTGGTTTTTCTTCTCACTCCCCTCCAAATAATTTGGCTTTCAAAATTACATCTGCTATTCTGTCTTTAGTAGATACAGCCATGATGCAGTATCTAACTGGAATTCTCCTTCTTTCTCTTCCCTCTTTACTCCTGGAAATCTGGATATTTAACAGAAGCAGTTAGGAAAAGTATTATAGACAAATCTCAATCACCTACGTGGGAGAAAGAATCCATTTTTTGGAAGTTTATTGGGGGGGGGGAGGGCAGAGAGAGAGGGAGAGAGAGAGAATCTCAAGCAGGCTCTGCACTGTCAGCACAGAGCCACATGGGGGGCTCGAATCCACAAACCTGGAGATCATGACCCGAGCTGAAATCAAGAGTTGGACACTTAACTGACTGAGCCACTCAGGGAGCCCTGAAAGAATCCAATTTTGATTCCTAGATTACAGGGTTCTGGGAGGAATGGAGGCGTCCTCATCGCTGAAAGCTTGGGAATATGTTCTGGAACATGGAACTCTTAGGGTTCAATCCTGTGTTCGCTTGAAGAATGAGGAGTCTGGTCCTCCCCCTGACAAAAATCACACACAATATAGGTATGCACATCCCAAATACTGAACAGGAATAATATGGTCTGGTGTGTCCGTGTTTTTATTTGTTTGTTTTGTACTTAGGCCACGTCTATACATCCGAGTCAGCTTGAAAAATAATACACCAACATCACTTAATCTCAGCCACTTCAAACAACGATTCACTAATTCCTTTGGAGTTTTTCAAAATAAAAGTTGTCTGACGAAAAGCCACTGCTGTTTCATGCTGTTCCTCACAAGATGAACAGGACAGAATCTCTATTTCTTACAATACCCGGCCAACAATAGATGTTTACTGAATGCAGCCTCACTTATTTATATGCTGCAAATAATTGTACCTTCACAGTGATAGTCACGCTCACGAAAATACAGTATTGTTTGTATCTTTTTTAAGCGTTCACGACGACGAAAGGATTACGTGGTCACGTGGCAAAGATTCCCACCAAAATAGGAGAACAGTGGAAAAATAGGCGCAGACTCCGGTGTTCTTTAATATATTCATCACCGTGCAAGAGGCCAACGTCCAGGCTCCTAAATAATTATCAGTCAGCGCCATCACACTAAAGTGGGTTTCCATCAATACTGAGGTTATCTTTGCTTTGCCTCCGCTGACCCCGAGTGGGACGGGAAGAATGGCCCGGGCACACCTAATGGCTCCTTGCCGTCAAGCAGCCGTGGGAAGGGCAAGGGTACTGAAGCAGCGGAATCAATCACCAGACTCATTAACCCGGCAGCCTCCCACCCCCCCTCCCACGGGCTCCTCAGCCGTACCACTTGCCACTACCCTCCCTCCTCCGGGATCCGACGTCACCCAAACCACCTTCAAGGGGCCATGCACCTGCTCCCTACACCACACTTCCCTCCCGGCCCCTTGCAAACGGGCAGCCGCAACTTCAAGGAGAACATTTCCGAAACGAAACCTTCGCTCGCCCGGACGCGCACGCGTACGCACACGCCCGCCCCCCCCCCCCCCCCCCCCGCACGTGTGCGCACGCGCACCCACGTGCGCGCGCCGCTAAAATCCTATCGGTGCCGGTGTCGTGGACAGACGCCCCTCCGCTGGGGGAGGAGGTCCCAGCCCTCCTTCCCCTCTGCCCCCACCACCCGGAGCCCTTGCTCTCCGTCCAAGGGCGCCGCGCTGCCTGCGCTCCGAGGCCTCAAGGCCACTGCCTTCCCTCTCTCGTGCTTGGAAGCCGCAGCCTCTGATCAGGGCTCTGTTTGCCAGCCCTGTACTGTACTTCATTAGGCAGCTCTATTTAATGGTTTCAACAAAAGCCATCATTTTAGCCCAACTGCCTTGACTAAATTAAAATTTCCAATCTCTGTTTTAGTGTTCTGCAACTGATGTATACATAAGCAAAACTGGTCAACATCTGCCAGGGGGTTGGCAAAAAGTTCTGTAAAGATGTACTTCACATTTCTGAAGCATGTGCAAAGTAACAGCGTCCTTATCCTCCCGAGAGCCCTCATGGTTTTACTTCACCATTTGTTCAAACACACTTTAGCCGCGTATAAGCCATACAGTTCATTCCCCCCTTGGTTGCCGTTTTATCTGTAGTGTCATTTTGAGTAATTGGGGTATGGTAGCTGATCAACTTACAGGTTTCTCATTGGCAGAAAGGGACCATATTGGCACCAAGAAAGAATATGATGGGTCCTCTCGGTGCATAAGCAAGTGTCCCTCTCTTGCACTTGGCTACCCAAGGCCATTAGGAAATAAGCTGAATAAAGCCTCCAAGTGTATACGTCTTCCCTCTTCCCGGGCAGAGGGAGGCACCTATAGAAGCAGCATAGCAAACCCAATGTGGAAAGATGGTCAATGTACATATTTAGTCAGTGATCTGTGAAAGTTTTTGAATTAGTTTTTAAAGCTTTGTTAAGACCAGAACGCACAGATGTTGAAAACAAGTTCAGATGTAGCGACAGATGGTATTTGATTATGAAGCAGACTGTTCATATAATACAAAGATGCTGCTTCTGCCATACCCAAGTAACTGCAGACAGTGCAGTAGAAATTTTGGAAGGCAGGCGGTTCGAGAGGGTCTTTGTGCAGCAATAACTTTCCCATTTTCCAGCAGTGCTAGAATTGGGATAATTTCCCCCTTTTCTTTGCAATCGGCGCCTCTCTCTGCTCTTCTGTGCCCTGCCTCCCTCTCCAGCCTCAAAACCTCCTCTCTCCCTTCAGTGAGCTGTCTTCCCTCGCCCACGTCTTTCACAACAACTGTGCCGATCGGAGGGTGCGTGGCCTCATCCGAAGCAGTCCCGGGCCCGAAGTTAGAGGGAAAGAGGAAGCGCTTGCTAATGCTTTCGTGGTCTGAGAGAAAAAGACTCCTCACCGTTCTTGCTTTGCGGTGAGAACTCCCTCTTTAAACAGCAGCCGGGATGATGGCTTCGAACGTGCTGCCACACGTGTGCTGAGGTTGCTGCTGAGACGGCGCGGGCATCGAGACTCAGCTGCCCCATCTGTAAAGTAGGGATGCCTCTTGCCCCATTCATCTCTCAGGCGTGCCCGGAAGATCATATGGGATGCCGAGTCAGAAAGTGCCTTGAAGAATGGAAAGCACTGTTCACATGCATGTGACTGTCATTGTTGGGGTCTCAGGATGGGAGAGTGTGGGTGCCTTCATGCCGAAAAGAGAAACCTCCCTGTACTTTGGGAGACCTCAGTCGGAAATCCACTGTCCTTCTTCCGTGTAAGCCCTAGAAAAATGCCGTGGTATCAGAAGTGTGCTTATTAATTAAACGCGTGAAGAGAGCAGAACCCCTGGCTACAGGTGGGTGCCTTCCGAATGGTTATTTCCCCTTTTCAGACTAGAAACTTTGAGGATCAGTGACTTAGACATCATGGGACCCCCAGCGCCTGGCCATGATAGAGTGCCCTGGTGAAGGTCCTGGGTGTAGAAGCAGACACGCTTAGAAAAGGACAGTGTGGATTCGACCACCTCCTTTCTGGCCTCCTTCAGAATCCAAGCTTTCAGGTCTGGGTGAGTTATCAGGCCTCGTCTCCAAAGCTTTTTGTGGCTCTGTTACTTTCCTTTATCAACACAGTTGTGGCCTGGCCTGGGCTGCGGTGCGGGTGGGGGTGGGGGAGGGCACAGGAGGGAGGTGGGGGCAGTGCCGGTACAGCCTCTTTCGTGTATGACCCGACTCAAAAGCCCACCGTCTGTCCCCTCCACTCCAAGTCTCTGGTTTTGAAGAGCTTACTATGTGCCAAATAATGTTTAACAAACACAGATGAGCCACAGGAGATGAGGGAGAGAACTGGCGTGCCAATACGTATAGGAGGAGATTTTGAGAGAGCTGCTGGGGCGGGGGGAGGGGGGGGGGAGGGGAGGGGGTGTGTGGGTAGAGAGTAGTTGTAGGTGGGCTCAGGATGGAGGTGGATGAGGAGACAGAGGAATTTTCGGGTCCTCCTGCGGTGGAGGGCCATCCCGAGATGTTTTACGTGCTGCTTCTATGCAAACCTTCCTCTTTTTTGGTTACCTTTATGGGTTTACTGGTAAAGCTGATGTGGCACTAACTTATATTAAATGCCCAGGGTTTGATTAGCCAATGAGAAGAGGGATTTATATTCTCTCTCCAATTTGCAAATGTATATTAAAGCCCACTGCATCTTTACTGCAGACGGAACTGGTGATATAATCCGTGGGGCTCTGTCCAAAATGAAAATGTGTGGTCCTTTGTTTAAAAATTAATAAGAATTTAAAGAGGGTAGCGGCAGAGTGGTGAAGAAATGTGGGGCTCTCCTAAGTGTGGGACTCTGTGTGACTGCGTAGGACTCACGCCTACGAAGCCGGCCCTGACCGCAGAGGGATAGAAAAGCAAACTCCTCTGATCGCCTCCCATCCAGAATCTCTGCAGCACGCAGAAGACACCTGCGGTTTTTGAGTATCGATTTGCTGAACCGTGAGACATTAAGAGATTGCCCTGAATGAGGAGGAAAGCGGAAGACGGGCACCACGGATTCATGAAAGAAAACAGAGTGGGCAAGAAGGCAGGCTGGACAAGATTCAGAAGTCCCGGGTTCACACTCAAATCTTATCACTGGTCAGATTTCGGAGCTTATCCATGAGAGAGGAATAGTCAAGAGTTCCCATTAGAGTCAAGAGTCTCCCAGGGTTGACGTGAGCTCCAAGGATGACGATGTGAATGTCAAAGTGCAGGGTGCTGGCCAGCCAGTGTTCTTGGTTCAGGCAATGTGCACTACACGTTAGGAGGTGAGTTGATGAACCAGCCAGTCAGGCGGGATTTATGAGGCAAACTTTGTGCTCGGCACTGTGACGAGTGCCATAGTTACTGCCACGATAGCTGGGGAGACACTGGTGCTTGGAACCAGGCGGCTGGATCCTCTCTCTGAGTATTCCACTGAGTACTACCCATCCCCCAGGCCCTGGAAGAAGAACCGTAAAGCAAAGGTATGCGAGTCCTTACAAGGTACATAGGCCACTCACGAATGTTCACGTGGGTCGGGAAACCAGCTCCAGAAGAGGCTATTAGCCCAGGAGAAATACAAATAACAGTGAATTTGATGACCACGGATAATATCTGTCTGCCGATGAGTCGGTGCCATTGGAGAGCTGCACTAAATAGCAAGACAGCTTTAAATGGAGAGCTGAGGAGTGGAAGAGGTACCTGACCCCCACTCAGGCTCTCTTCCCTATTCTTGGTCCTTTCTCTGACAGCTGTTCTTGATGAGGACTGACCGTGGCTTCATTCCCCACGCCCACAGCCACCATCACTCCTCCACTGAGGACCCGGGTCTCCACAGGAGGTATTTCCATCACCTTGGTTAGGACTGTCTCTGAGGAAAGGAGATGTAAATAGCTTAATATTTCCAGAAGGGCCTCGTTTTGTGTGTCCTGCTTTTGGGTAAATTGCCCTGTTAAGGCAAAAGCACCCAGACAGCCCATGCCCAAACTCATGTCCATAGAAATGATGAGATAATGCATATGTATTGCTTTAAGCCACTAAATGTGTGGCAATTTGTTACCCAGCTGTAGAAAACTAATACATATTGCACTAGTTTATTATCATATAGTAATAACTCTCACTCATTGAGTGTCTACTGTGTGCTCAGCTTTGTACGAAAGCATTTATACATATTCTCTTAATTCTCACCACTCGGCGATAGAGGTACCGTAAGGACTATTTTAGAGATGAAGAAACTGAGGGGCAGGTAATTTGTTCGAGAGTGCAGAATAAGAGGTGGGAGGAGGGATTTGAACCCAGGTCCGCCTTATCTAGAGTTCATGCCAATGAGGTAGGAGGGCAACTTTCTTTCATTGTGGTGTTTTTCTTCCTTTCCCAGCCTCCATCCCAATCCATTATCTTCCGAGTTTGGTAACGTATCGAGATCCTGCTACGTGCCTGGATCTCCTCCCCTCCACTCACAGTTCTGCAAAGTGCTCAGGAAACCCAGCCTACCTCCTGGCCAAGTGCCTGGATGCCAAGGCCTCCTCAGAGACACATAGCACCCCGAGCATGTCTCACGGGGCTCCCCTAGCAGTTACCCTTGCTGCCTCCTGGGTCAAGGTTCCGGGAGCTATAACACTTTAGGCTTCAGGGTTCTTCACAAGAACAGCTGGCTGTAGTGCCCACAACCTCCTCCTGGACACTGCCATTGACCTTGCAGTATGTGTTCCTTTTCTATGGCTAAATAGCAAATTACCACAAATTCAGTGGTGAAATGTGCACCAACAGGGCATAGTGCAGGCAGAAGGAGGGCTTTTGAATCAGATCTATTCGGATTTAAGTTTTGGACTCCTTGAGCCTCCCACTTACCAGCACTTAGCTGAGAGCTAGCCTGTAGAGGACACTTACTTGAGTTTGTTGAACAAATCAATGAAGTTAAGCAATACCGATGATGATTGATGATGATGGTGGTGATGGTGATGATGGTGATGGTGATGGTGATGGTGATGGTGATGATGATGGCAGCAAGATGGTGGAACAGAGAGAATTCCTGAAACCAGCTAAGAAGCCATGGTACTTCAAGCAAGCTCAAAGCCGGTAACAGCTGTATTGAAACAGCTTCATCCACTTGAAATCAAATAGTGTTAAAGACCTGGAGACTGTGTAACAGAGACAGCCAGCAGAATGATCCTCCTCGTTGATTCATCGTCTTTGGAAGACACTCTGAGAAATGTCACTGCTCAGACAAAACCATCAAAACTTAACCATAGTAAAGGAAGAGGAGGTCAGAGAAACATTGTTGGAGCCTTTGGATATTTCTTGCCATTTGAGACAGAAGCAGAGTCAAGTGTATCTGGCTGCCTTAATGACATGTATATCTACTAATTGATATATTTTGTGGTTGAAATTGTTTTATGATTTGGGATCTGATTTATTTATAATGCCTTGTAAAGTTATAGGTAATAAATCACATTGAGCTACACCTTGAATAAGTCATTTTCGTTGAAAAAAATTTAGCAGCGCAAATTTATCATCTCAAGTTTCTGTGGGGCAGGTCTTGGTGGGGTTAGTCTGTTCTTCTCCTCAATGTCTCGCCGGGCTGAAATCAAGGTGAGGGCTTGTGATCTTATGTAAGGCTTGAGGGTCTCCTCCAAGCGCTCCAGTTAGTGGCAGAATTTGGGGAATGTAGTATAAAAGGTCCTATTTTCTTGCTAGCTGGTGACTCGGGACAACTTTCAGCTTTTCAAGGCTGCCATCAGATCCTTGCCATGTGGCCCCCTCCATAGACAGTTCACAAGGGGACGATTCAAGGCCAGTAGGGGAATTTTTTTAAGATCTCACTTAATCAGTCCAGGAACACCCAGGGTAATTTCAGCTTTGATCAGCTGCTTAAGGACCTTAATTACCTTAATCTTTGCCATGTAATGTAACCCAACTATAGGAGTGATCGCTCATAATATTCATAGGTTCTGTCCACACTCAGAGTGAAGGCACTGCACGAGACATGTACACCAGGGATGGAAGTCTTAGGGGCTGCCCAAATATTGCCAACCACACAGAACTTGAAGAGTGCGGCCATCTCGGAAGACTAAAGAACCTTGAGAGGTTAGAATAGTGGGCGCCATTCTTTTGTTTTTAATGTGTATTTCTTTTGGAGAGAGAGAGAGAGAGAGCGAGCAAGCACACACACAAATGGGGGAGGGGCCGAGAGAGACAGAGTGAAAGACAGAGAGAGAATCCCAAGCAGGCTCCACGCCACCAGTGCAGACCCCGGTGCAGGACTCGAACTCACAAACAGTGAAATCGTGACCTGAGCCGAAAACCGAGTTGTATGGTAAACCGACTGAGCTACCCAGGCACCCCAGTGGGCGTCATTCTTAATGGTGCTTGAGGGAACCCGCAGGTGGATGACGGCAGCTGTATGTTATGGTCCTCCAAAGCAGAATACAATGCTGATGGCTTGGAGTCCCCTAGTCCAGAGAAATATAGGACTTACCTTTCAGTGTGCGTATTCCCATAGTTTTCAGAAATGCATTTCCTTCCATGAATTTTGTTCTTGTTTACGGTGTGGCAAAAATTATTACTATTGTTTCAAGGAAAAAAATGTATTATGGGTGTTTGTGATTTTCCCCTTACCCCTGGCTTTAAACAGGGAACAGGTCGTGTTTGTAGAGGCCGCTCTAAGGCTTTCCTTTGTGGTGGAAAGTCTAGGCAATGGGGATATGATAGAGAATATTTATTTTCTTGATTTTCCTTTCTTATTGGTATAAGAAGAAGAACCTAATTTCATCATATTTTCACAAATATGTTCTCACCGTATTTTCCCATTCTGCCCATTGCATAGAATGTTCTACATTCTTCTAAAGACATCTTTCTTGGAACTATTGAGTTCTTGTTTCAGTGTGAATGAACTATAGTCTAAGGCTGCTACACAGCTGTGAATCTATTTTCTATATACTTCCTGGTTTGTTTCACTGTTTATTCCACATCCTTCCCGCCCCCCCCCCCCCGCCTTTTTTTTTTGGTTTGGTTTTCACCTTCATTCCGTTGGAATACATGTCAGGAAAATTTCTCAGAAAGATTACATTGAAGATAAGCTTTGAATCAGTTTTTATTCATGATTGATAGTTTGGATTAATATTATATTCTAGGTTTTCATATTCCACCTCTGGATAGTGCTTTAGGGAGTAACAAAGAGCTCAAGCAGCAAATAAGAAAAGCATTCAGGCAGAGGAAACATCTATGCAAATGTACTGAGGCATAAACTAAGAGGGTATGTATTGGGAACGAGAAGCAATTCAATACTGTAGGGCAAGAATTAGAGGGAAGGGAGAAAGTATTAGGAAATACAGCAGAAGGAACAGGTACAAATAATATCCTAGGGATCGGGTCTGCCATGCTAAGGGGATTAGGTATAACGCTGGAGTGAAAGGGAATTGCAGATTAGTCTTAATCTGGGAAATACCAGAGTTGTGACACAGAAAGATCAATTACTTATTGATAGCAGTTGTATGAAGAATGGCCATGAAAATGGAAGAAAGGAACCAGCACAAAAGAGGTAGTTCATTATAGCTGGGTGGAGGATGATAGAGCAGTAACCAGGGAGAGATCATAAGGGGTCTTAAAAAACCATGTTAAGGACTTTGGACTTTATTCTGGAGCAGTGACAAAACTCTCCATTTGAACAGAGGGACAGATTAATGCTTTAGGAAAATCACCCGATACAGTGCAGGAGAATGGATTAGTGCTGGGGTGGAAAGACTGAAGGAAGGAAGGCCTATCCTAATGTTGTTCACTTCCTGCCTTTGTAGAACCTGGGATGAGAGTTGACAGGGCCTGAATTAGGGTACTGTGGCTAGAAGGTGATGAATGGATTTGAGTGATATAAGGAACATGAATTGAACATCAATAATGGTTGATTAGATGTGGGAATTGAGAGAAGAAAGACAGAATGACTCTTGGGTTCTTGGTTTGGTCCAGGGGATGGATGAATGACTCCATCCACTTAGGCAAAGACATTTTGGGGGAAAGATGTCATAATCTGGGATAAAGCAGATTAGCCATATGTATATCTCTTTCCTTCTCTCCTGAAATATAAATCACTTTTATCTGTCTGGAGAAGCAAAGAAAAGAGCTTCATATCTTTCCTCCTCCAGAGCAATGGAGCAGTCTCCCCATCACACCATCCTCTCTTGGGAACACCCCACCATCGGCATCCTGGCTTTAGAGGAATAGTCTTCTTTCAAGCTTTCAAATGCTCTCCATTTACCCCAAACACAGGTCCTTTACACTTGCCTGTTTTCCCTCCTCTTTGGCCACGCGATACTTACTCACTTTTTAGATGTCAGTGCTAAGTCACTTCCTCAGAGATGCCTGCCTTCTCCTGTCCCAGGCCCAGGGACATTCGTTCCAGCATGACCCTTGCCTTCACCTTTCTAAACTTCTGCACCAATAAAGAACTTTGTAGTCTACGTGGTTCCTTTGTTTTTGTGAATAACCGTCTCCCCCACTGGAGTATGGCCTCCACCAGGGTGAGAACTATGTCTTACTCATCACCGTTTTCACGAAGCCTAGAACAAATGTCTGTTGAAGGAATGAAAGAGAAGAATGCCCTGTAGCTTAGTTTGGCTGTGACCACAGAGGCTTTCTGCCCCCAGAGTGAAATGACTCTTCTCAGACAACTCTCAGCAGCTGTTTGAGAAGCTGCGTGGCTAATTCCCAGACAGCAGTTTATCACAGGCCACGTTGAGGCCACTGCACACAGTTCCGGCAAAACTATAACTTGAGGCCTCTGAGGCACACCGCTTCAAGTTCTGAACTGGAGACACCGCACTTGCTGTCAGGCCACTCTGGGCAACGACCAACAGGGTGGTTGTACTTTTACCTACAGACATGGGGGTACGTGCGGCCAAAGCGCCCCCCCCCCCCGCCCCCTTCTGGCACCTTTGCTCTCTGGAGACCATGAACTCCTCAAGGTAAATGTCCATGTGCATTTCTCCCTGGACCCAGATGAGTGCTGGGCACGTAAACTAGGCTCCATACAAATGCGTTAAATAAGCAAATGGATGTAGTAAGACGGAGCTACCAATCTGCCATCATATAATTTTTTTTTAATTCTTTAATGTTTATTTATTTTTGAGAGAGAGAGACAGACAGACAGAATGGGAGCGGGGGAGGGGCAGAGAGAGGGAGACACAGAATCTGGAGCAGGCTCCAGGCTCTGAGCTGTCAGCACAGAGCCCGACACGGGGCTCGAACTCACGAACCGTGAGATCATGACCTGAGCTGAGGTCAGAAGCTTAACCGACTGAGCCACCCAGGCGCCCCCATCTCATTTTTTTACAGTAAAATTTCTTTTAAAAATTGTTTTAAAATTACAAGAGCAAGAGAGCTTGCAAAAATTCAAATAATAAAAAGTTTACACGGTAAAAAGTAAAAGGTGCCATTCACATCTCCTCTCCAATCCCAGGTATTTATTATCTATCTGTCTATCTATCTAGCTATGTCTCTATCTCTATCTATCTATCTATCTATCTATTTATCTATCTATCATCTATCTATCATCTCTGGTACAAATTGGTCCAGACCACTTAGAATCAAGCAGTTGGACATTTCCTTTTATAAAGTGCCCCAGCCCTCACCCATCAGAGCTGGCTGGACAACTCGTCTGAGTCATGGGAAGACTCTCTCTTTCCCTTGACGTTGATTGAGAACTCCAGGGCTTGTGGGACTTAGGAAGACTATGGATGGGCCTTTGCTCTCTTGTCAATTATGCTTCTGTACTCAGGGGTCCCTGCTTCTAACACTAAAGGCTACTCAAAGCAGAGAGCTCTTGTGGGGCACCTATGCCACTGTGATAAGCTTGGTCTCAGACATCTTTGCTTCTGCCTTCAACACGGTGAGCCTGGCACTCAGTCCTCCCCAGACACCTGTGTAGCAATCCCACCCATTCCTCCATTTCAGGGAAGCAGCTTTCTGGCCTCCTAGCCTAAACCCTAAATTCCCACCTCCTTGTAGTCACCAGGGCATGGAGTTGGACTATGCCCCTCTCTTGCCCTTGAGACAAAGACGCCTCCATCCTCTCTCTTTCAGAGACCGCTATCACCGACAGATCTGATGGTCAGAACTTGTAAAGGCCCCTGGAGTGAATGAGCCAGATTCAATAGCATAAAGACCAGGCTTCCCTTAAAGGGAAAGAAAGAAGATTCTCCTTCTGCGTCTTCTCCTGCCCCTCCCTCTTCGTTATTCCCCTTTAAGACCGGTACACAAGAGAGGTACCAATTAAGTTCTCAATTACTCATTTTGTTAGACATATAAATAAATATAATTTTAAGTATAAATGAGGTGATGTGGTTTACTATATTTCATAAAATCTAAGAGGCATCAACTGTAAGCCATGCTATTATCTTATGTTTAAGTAAGAAGAAAAAAATGCTATCTATTATAATTATTAGATGCTGTGGACTGTATGATGCATCACAATTTCAGAAGTATTGATATGTGGGAAAAATGATTTTTAGAAGTAACGAAATATAGTACTACATTATTCTGCTCCTAGACTTTTCTAGTTAGTAATTTACCCTGGAGATCTCTCTGTGTTGCTACATAAAGATCGATCTCATTTTAAAAATTAGTCTAGGGCACCTGGGTGGCTCAGTTAAGTGTCCAATTCTTAATTTCAGCTCAGGTCATGATCTCCCAGTCATGAGATCGAGTCCCACATTGGGCTGTGTGCTGGCCGTGGAGTCTGCTTGGGATTCTCTCTCTCCTCCCTCTTGGCTCCTCCCCTGTTTGCACACTCTCTCTCTTTCTCAAAATAAATACACTTAAAAAGTATATCACATAAAAAAATTGTTCTGTAGTTTTCCAAATATATATATGAAATAATTTGCTTAATCATTCACTCGCCAAAAATTATAATCTTTGCATTTGAAAACAGTGTTTTAAATAAAATTTCTTATACTGGGGCACCTGGTGGCTCAGTCAGTTAAGCGTCCGACTTTGGCTCAGGTCATGATCTCACGGTTCCTGAGTTCCAGCCCCGCGTCGGGCTCTGTGCTGACAGCTCGGAGCTTGGAGCCCGCTTCACATTCTGTGTCTCCCTCTCTCTCTGCCTCTTCCCCTCTCACACTCTGTGTCTCTCTCTCAAAAATAAACAATAACTAAATAAATAAACAAAAAAACTTTCTTGTATTTTTTTGTGAATATACCCAGTTCCTAGAGGTAGAATTACTAGACCATATTAAATTTTGACCGTTACCACCAATTTGTCCTCTAAAAAATGTCTATTTATAATCTTGCAATAATGTCTGAGTGCCTATTCCCCCAGACCCTTGTCAAAACTGGGTAACATCAATATTTTCTATTTTTCCAACGTAACTGGCAAAAACACGGTATTATGTTTTAATTTGCACTTCTCTGGTTGCCAGTAAAGTTAAGCATACTTTCACACATTCACAAACCACATTTATTTTTTCCTTGTTATCTTGACTATGCATGTCCTCTGACCATTTTACTATTGAATGGTACATTTTTTAACTGATTTATGGATGTGTTTTGTGCACTCAGGCTAATTAGTCTAAATGTAACTAATATGTATTTTCTTTTTGTTTATTCTCCCCCAATTTTCCCGCTTTTGTTATTGTTGCTGAGATATAACTTTTTATGTAGCCATATCTTTAATTTTACTTTTTTATGGCTTCTGGGCTTTGTGTGGTTTAAAATATTTTACAAAGTGCAAGATGGTAGAATCAGTTTTCCAGAATGTTCATGTGTGTGTCACGTGTAGGAGTACGTGTGCATGTGTGTGCACACATGCGTTTGTGTGTGAATACATACTTTCGACCTTTTGTCCATCAATAATTTATTTTTGTGTATGTTATACGATGGGGATCTGACTTTTTTCCATATCATTAGCAAATCATCCCCATGCTCTTTGTTGAATAGTGTTGAATACCTTTTGTGGTTGAATATCTTTTCATCCCGATTTGAAAGTTAACTTTATTATAGACTAAATTCCTACGTTTACCTGTATCTGTTTCTGGGTTTTCTAATCTGCTTTCTTGAACTATTTTTCCTCAGTTCTAATTACTGTGATTTCCTATTTTGTTTTTATATCTGTTGGGGTAAATCAGAGAAGAAATAGAGAGAAATATACATTAATTCTCCTAATATTGATTGAGTGTCCCCCATGTGCTGGGCTTCATTGTAAGCCCCTGAGTGGTGTATCTAATAATCTTACTGGACTTTAATGTAATTGTTTTTTAAATTTTATTTATTTATTTGTTTGTCATTTATTTTTTATTTAGAAAGAGAGAGTGTGTGTATGTGAGAGAGAGCAGTGGAGTGACAGAGAGAGAGAGAGAGAGAGAGAGAGACAGAATCCCAAGATCTGCACAGAACCCAATGCGGGACGGGGCTCCAACTCAGGAACAGGGTGATCATGACCTGAGCCAAAATTGAGGGTCGGCTACCTAACCGACTGAGCCACCCAGGTGCCCCTGTAGTTGTTACCAGGTTTAAAAATTAATTCTCTTTGTACTTTTCAATACTTTCTTGGCTTTCTTTTTAGCATTTTCTCTTCTAGGTGAACTTAAAAATTGTTAAAAAGAATAAAAATCATTATGTTCTGTAAGCAGTTCTCTAAATTTGATTGGGGTCACATTAATTTATAGAGCTAATTGATTGCATTAATTTACAGAATAGAGTTATTGAGCAAATTAGGCAAATTAAACTATTTATCATTTGGGGTCTTCCTATGCAAAAAAGGTATACCTTCTTTTATGTGCCCTACTTCCCTTTTTTAAAAAAAACATGAGGATAATCATATTAGTAACTCATAGGATTTCTGAGAATAATGAAATCATCTAGATAATTCCTGGCACATCATAAGAACATAATAAATATTAGTTCTTATTATCATTATTATTTTTATCATTGTTGTCTGACTCTCACTTTTTTCAGGTCTTCTTTATGTCTTTACAGTATAGTTTTATAGCTTTATTCCTGATAGTTGATAGGTTTGGTTGTTATTTTATTTCCATTGTATGCTCTAGTTGTTTATTGCTAACATATAAAAAATGTAAATTGAAATCTACATGAATTCTCCCAATATTTATTGGGTGTCCTATATTGGCTCTTTCCATTCCTTCCTCCAGTATAGCTCTGGTGCCATTGGGAAATACCAGGTGTGGAGAAACAGAGGCCAGATTCAGGAGTTACTATGTGAGCTTCTCTCAAGGTTGATGTGTTATCACTCCAATGTCAAACATAAATATGCTTTAAAAATTTTTTTAACATGTATTTATTTTTGAGAGACAGAGATAGAGCATGAGCGGGGGAGGGGCAGAGAGAGAGGGAGACACAGAATCTGAAGCGGGCTCCAGGCTCGGAGTTGTCGGCACAAAACCTGACGTGGGCCTTGAACTCATGAACCGCGAGATCATGACCTGAGCTGAAGTTGGCCGCTTAGCCAACTGGACCACCCAGGCGCCCCCATAAATACATTTTCAATGCTCAATTGTTCATATTAATCTTCCCCCCACTGGGTTGGATACATTGGAGAATTGACTATATTGCATATGGAAGTAATTATTGCGCTCAGAATCTCTAAATACTGACTTATACAAAATACAGATTTGACGTCTATGTTGCAGATAGCCATTTGATCCAAAGGTTAGGAAGTCAGTTTGTTTTGAGACCTCAGAGCTAACTCAGGGTGCCCAACATGAGGATATGACTTGGTGGATTCTGGCCATTCCTATGATGCTAAGAGAGGAAGTGGTTAAGGGTTACCCAATCTGCCAGAGTGTTTAGATACGATACTTCCAAATGAGACAGCATGTATAGCATCTCACTATGCTATGCGAGGTAGAATATAGTGGCTGAGGCTGCTATGAGTCTAAAAGGACATCATCTCTCCCTTGAGCAAACTATCCAGGCGATTTATTGATACACTGGGCAACTCAGTCGCATCATTAAGATCAAAGGAAGTCTATGATGGCCGGTGTTAAAAATCTACGGTGTTAGATTTTTAAGAAAAAACGCCCCAGGCAACGATCTTCACATGCAGATTTTGCTGGCTGTGTTCAGGTCTAGGAAGCAGTCACACAACCACACGTTTATCTATTTGGAGGCTTTCAAAGGTCGGTGGAGCCCACTCAGTTTATATTCCCATCATTTAAAAGTGCATATTGCTGTTCTGGACATTGTTTAACTTGGTCTTGTCTCTCTCTATTCATTCTTGCTACGATGGGATCCCCTCAAGTGTACTGGCCCGATTCCACTACGTCAGACGTATGCAGCAGGGAGAGGAGCTACACCAGCAGCTGGGGGAGCTGAGCGGAAGGAAGGAGGCTAAAACATATTAATCCCATTTCAAGTAACAGGCACTGTGTTAAATGCTTTCGGACACAATACCGCATTTAATCCTCACGGCAGTCTTGCAAGGAGAGCATTGTTACGATTATTTTCACACAGGAAGAAACTGAGGCTTAGAGAAATTAAGATCTGAACCAGGGTCTATTGGACTCCAAACGCCATGGGTCACAATTCTGAGCTCCAGCTAGAGCTGCCAGTGATCTCAGGCCAGGTCTCCAGGATTCCTTGAGACAAGACTGATGCAATACTGGGTCCGAAGATGAGGCTAAGTGGGTTGGACCTGTCCACTTAGCCCTGGGTTTCTTTACTGGGAAAGCGTTCCATCAAGCTCTCCCCTGATGCGCGGGTCAAAATTCTTTCCAACCGAATGTAGACCTGTAGTCATCATGGGAATGTTGCTATGTTGTTCTTTCAGCTCCAAACTCTTCTTCTTGGAAACCAGGTCACAGACTTGTAGGAGTTTCCATCCACGGTTCTGCTTAGTCTGTTAAGATCAGATGAACAGGGCTGAGGAAGCTGTAGGCAGACAGAATTAGCGATAATTCTTTCCCACAATACTGCGCTCCATTCTTCTAACATACCTCAAGTGCATGCCCTCGGCCAAAACAGATCTGGCAAGAGGGAGATTAACAATGATGACAAAAATAGTCCCTGACTTGATAAAACAAATATCAACTGGGTCAGGGGACAAGAACTGCCCATAACCAACCCTGGGATCTAATATGTTCTTCATTAGGACAGGATTGCACCACCTTAAGTATTTCACCTCATGCTAACTCTGAAGTTAGACCTTATACCCCTGCCCTTGAACTTAGTCAATATTTGCAAACTGCAGGGGGAAGAAAAAAGTATACAAATCAGCAAGTGGGGCAAATGTAAGACATTTGGGAATAACGTTTTTGGTTTTCTGGAAGCTCCTAATTCCCTATCCGTTAATCTTTCAGAACGGACCTTCGGAGACCAGGTGATTCGGGCAGATGTTTTTACGTGGTCGTGCGTGCATCGTCGCGGGGTGGGGGGCGGAGGGGGCGGCGCTAAGTTTTCACTGAATAAAATGTGGCTTTGTCTAGGTCTGGTCTCCCGAATTTCCTCTCAAGATAAAGATGAGCTCATTTGCACCTATCCGCCTCTAGATCAGTAAACACTCTGCCTGGGTCAAATTCCAATCCCAGACCTGAGGCCCCGGTACTTCAAGAGTCCATTGATTTTCCCTTTTCTGAGGCTTCAGGGTGAGGGGTCAGGGCAGGTGGGGGTGCGGGCGGCCTGGATTTCCTCTGCCTCCCACCTTTGCCACCATACGTGCTCTGCCCGAGTCTCCAGCTCCCAGAAGCGTGAGCGTCAAATCCCACTCCGCCCAGGGCAAGTGTCTGTACCTGACCGCGCCTTCCTCACCGTCTCCTTCTGTCGCCCATTCTGCCCTCTACCCAGACTTCCAGTGTGGTTTTGGTGCCATCTGTTTCACAAGTTAATTTTTTTTTTTTTTTCCTGCTCACTCACCCTGAACTCTGGTCTTCCTAAATAAGGTTCTCCTGCCTCTTTCCCCACTTCTTCCTTCCCTGCGGTAGGGAACTACGAACCCATTATCACATGGACCCACGCGAAACACAGCATATCCCTTCTGCACATTTGACGCCCCCCCTCCCATGTGTCACAGACACATCGACATCCCACTTGGCGCGTCCTTGTTTGAGGAAAACAAGTCCACCCTGCTTGCTTCCCCTACCAGATGCTTGGCGACAGTCGATATGGGCTCTCGAATTGGCAAGGGAAAAGACAAAGGAAGCAAGCAGCCGTGGTGGCATTTAAAATGTCAGTGACCACCCTGTGGGGGCAGCCGTGTTTCCCAGACCTCAAGGTTAACGAGAATTCTTCCTACCTGACCGCCTCTTCCGCCTACCATTTATTGAGCACGTTGTATACGATGCACTGTGCCCAGCAGAGCTCATTTACTCCTTGGTGTGAGAGGTGGGTGTTCTTTTTATAAGAGATCTTGATTTTATAAAGCGATGATTCAAAAAGATGAAAAACCTGACATGTCACGGACTAGGCTTCAGATGTAGGTGTGTTTGGCCCCGTGCCCCCACCTTCTTCGGGAGTCACTGACCGCTGAGGTGAGCCCTGCAGTCCAGACTCCCCCGCCCCCGACCCTGCCCCGGCCCCCCGAGGACACAGACCAGACCAGGGGATCCATTGATCCAGGTCAGGACCTCACTTCCTCTCGGTGGTGAAGGGTGCACTCTTCCCTCAGTGCTTTCGTATTCTAATACCTATGCCTCTTACAAACAAAAGTTGTGCTTGTTTGCTGAAAAAAAAAAAATTAAATGCATACATTTAGGCAGAAATGTATAAAGCCAATGTTTAAACTCCCCCCTCGCCGAAATGCCTCCTTGCCTGTTTTCGCTCCTCGGGAGTAGCATTTACTATGAAGGTGCGTGTTCTCACAAATAGTGTGTGTGCACATGCATGTGGATATAGATAAAGGTATAGCAACTTAAAAAAAAAAAAACACCCAAGGGTGCCTGGGTGGCTCAGGCGGTTAAGCATCTGACTTCAGCTCAGGTCAGGATCTCAAGGTTCCTGACTCCTGCATCAGGTGAGCCCTGCTTCCCTCTCCCTCTCCCTCTCCCTCTCCACCCTCACTCCCTTGCGCCCCCCCCCCTTAAAAAAACAAAAACAGAAACAAAAAGCCCGAGTGGAGTCATGTTACAGAAATATATTGCTCTATTACTTTAAAAAATCAACAACATATTATGGATAACCTTCCATTTCACTACATAGCTGTAGCTCAACCTCAAACTTTAATTGGATACATAATATTCCATAGGCCATGGACTTAAAATACAAATCTTACTACTAAAGGCACGAATAAAACTTAAAAAAGGCACAGATAATTTTTTTTTTTTTTTGCATGGCTGTGGTAACATAACAGGGAAACTTATTCTTGAGGTCATTTGTACCCACGTTAAAGATACCTCAAAGAGGAGTAAAGGAACGTATTTTAACAATTTGCCAAGTGATGGATATTTAATTTGTCTCCAATTTCCCCTTATTACTCCATAATCTTGCAGTGACTATCCTCGAACATTCCCCATGAAATTTACATATAGTAACTGAGATCTTTCCGTCTTTAAACCAGTATCTGTGACTCTTCCTTGTTCAGTCAGGGGCAAGCACTGCTTCTAGAAGGGATTCGTGGCACAAATGCAGAGAATTAAGAATCGAAGTTTTGACTTTAGAATTTCTAAATAGGGTCCTAAAATTTAGTATTGAGCTAATAGTCTTGGAAGTCAAGGCTTTTAATTTGCCAGTCAGGCTTTTTTTTTTTTTTTTTTTTTTTTTTTTTGATAAGAAAGACTGTTTCATGTTCTTTGCAGCATTATTTACAGTAGCCAAGATATGGGAACAACCTAAATGTCCATGTATGGATGAATGGCTAAAGAAAAGGTGGTATATACAAACAATGGAATATTATTCAGTCATAAAAAAGAATGAAATCTTGCCATTTATGACAACATGGATGGACCTTAAGGGTAGTATGCTAAGTGAAATAAGTCAGATAATGAAAGACAAACACTGGATGACCTAACTTATGCGTAGAATCTGAAAAACAAATAAACACACAAACCAAGCTTAGAGATACAGAAAACGAGATTGGTGGTTGTCAGAGGTGGGAGGTGGAGGATAGAAGAAACGGGCGAAGGGGGTCAAAGAGACAAACATCCAGTTATAAAATAAATAAGTCATGGGGAAAAATCCCCACAAACAGTTATTGCTATTTTATTACATATTGGATGTGGGAAGGGGGTAGAGTAGAATAAATCTTGAAATTTACCTGAAAACTGATTTTGACAGGGTAAGAGAAGTGTATTTTAAAATGCTAAAAGAAAAGACTGTTTTTTTTTTTTTTTTAATGTTTATTTATTTTTGAGACAGAGAGAGACAGAGCATGAACGGGGGAGGGTCAGAGCGAGGGAGACACAGAATCTGAAACAGGCTCCAGGCTCTGAGCTGTCAGCACAGAGCCTGACGCGGGGCTCGAACTCACGGACCGCGAGATCATGACCTGAGCCGAAGTCGGCTGCTTAACCGACTGAGCCACCCAGGCGCCCCAGAAAAGACTGTTTTTAGTTTCAAAAGCAAAGCACCAAAGGAATCAAGGCAAAAAGCTTCATCCACAATGAAGAACCTAGAGCAGTAACAAATGAAGAGGACTTTTAGGTGACCCTCACTGGCTGGAAGCTTTCCTGGACAGAGAGACAAAATGGCCGAGAGACTTGCTTGCAAAGGCACTTTGCCCCTCTTGTCCTGGGCTGAGCCTGAGGCTTCGGTAGAGGTGACAGAGCAGCCAAGGATGTCTGGGGTTCAGAAGAAGGAATGTGTATCTATGCTTTACCTGGCACCTAGAATGTAGAAAGCATGCAGACGTTGCCCTGGGCCACACGGTGTGGCTGTGGTAGGGTACAGACGTTATGAGCACCAAGTCCAAAGTGGCTTGAGAGGAGTCAAATGTTCCTGTGACCAGACCACTGGACACAGGATGGTGAAGAAATGAGCCACTGAGGGCCTGAGAATGCCCCAGAGGAAAACGGTATGAACCCTGCATGTCAGACGCCCGATGCAGAAATGACCATTTTGGCAAAGCATGGTGCCTTGATGACAACGGGGAATCCAATGCCTCATGTCTTCCTGCTCTAAGACTAGAGAGGACATCCGCCGGGACAGAAGCCTCCTGGCTAGCCCATCTTTTCTCATCCTCAGGGAAAGGCGCAGAAAGGGATAAAACCTAGTCTGGGACAGTGGCGATGCCTGAAGTGACCGGATTGTTTCTCCCAGCAGACAAAAGGGGAGTTTGATGAAAGAATTTAAGTTGAGTTGTAAAGAAAAAGAAAAAAAAGTCAAAAAAAGTCACAGATTTTAATGTAACCAGATACGTGCCTTTATAATTCCTGTTTGTCCATGGGTACAAATATTCTTAAAAGCTGACTGCTGCTTTTGTTGAGTTCGGTGGGTTGGTGAGGCAAGGCATGCACATTTTAAATAAAAAAACTATGCCACGTTCCTCTCCAGTGTCCTGTTGCTCACAACGCAAGCTCTCGTAAGCATCACCAAATTGTCTGCAGTCCGTGCTGCCCAACTCACTTCTTTAGAGCCTGGTATCTGATTCTTTCCTCTTAGAATATGAGCAAATGGGTTTTTATTTTCAGTTGATATTCCAGAAAATGAAAATGTCAGGATTCCTTTTCTGTAGAACGAAGAGCCTGTTTTTAATTTCCAGCATTATTTTTCTGGATTTCTTATCTTCTTCGTCTTTTTTAAATTGTTGAGGGAAATCCTTAGAGCTCCTCTATGTGAACCCGTCTTTATTCAAAGACTTGCAATTTCCAAAAGGTATATTAAACTGAGACATGACCTCTGAGTTAGGCAGCCAGGCAAACTAAAATGGCTGAAAGAGCAAAGGCTACTTGGCCCTTGTTGGAGAAAAAATTAGGAGATGGTCCCACATAGTGGTTGGGTTAGCTAACAGTGCCAACAAGAAATATTTGTTTCCGTTATCATTAGAAGGTAGGAAAAATAAAACAAATCAACACACCAAGAAACTTTTTCCTGCTTTTCACCAAGAAGTAAATCCAGATCTTCCTACATACATCCCAGTTTGTTATAAAAAATGAGCCTTGCTGGTTGGTAGTATAGCATTTATTATTATTTTTTACTACACTGCTCAACTAAACTTACTTACATTTTTATTTGGACTTTTTGCCCTTGTATTACTAGATGTAGGCTTTATAAAACAAATTGGGATGAACCATGTATCCAATATGATCTCTTTTTGAATAGTTGGTATATTTCACCCATAAAACTATAAAGGCCAGATGCCTTTGGAGAAGAGATTTTTGTTTGTTTTAGTTTTGTTTTTTGGACAACTTTTACAATTTCTTCTGTGGCCTTGATTCTTTAAAAAAATTTTTTTTTTACCTATAGAGTAATATGCGATACCTACTTTTTGCTTAGAAATGTGCCCATCTCATTGAGATTTCTCACTTGTCTAACCAAAGTGTTGATTCGACAAATTCTTGAATATCAAATAGAGAAAAGGCATTAATAATATTCAATTTGGTAATGTGTAATTATTCATGAGTTTTTCTAGAATGCACGTACCTACACTCAGATGCACACGCACCTACCTCAAGACTCGTTTGCTCAACCTTACTATCAGTCACTGGGCTGGGGTTTAGTGAGAACATTTCTTCCGGTTACCAAAGATTTTCCACTTGTGAATAATTGGAAATAGGACCATGGACTTTTGGAATTATTTCCCAATAGGCCAAGGGTAACGACAATAACAAGAAATCCATAGCTCCAATTTTGATGGTCTAGAACTACCCACACCAAGGAATTTCCAATACCAGCAAAGCACAGGGTACTATTTGCACAAGCAATGGGGAAAACCCAGTGCTTTCTCTACTGGCAGATTTATTTGCAGAGACACAGGCATTTTTTCCAGGGCGGCTGCCAAACTATCCCCTGAGCCTGTCTAGCTAGCACCTGGACAACTCAGCAGGGGGCTTTGCAAATAATACCCTCCCCTTGGCCAGGGTAGAGGCAGCCTGAGTGATTCTGTTTCAGGCTGCTGTGGCACCTTAATCTTTCTAAGCTGCTTCACCCCTATTCTGGGGCCTACCCAAGCACGGCCGGCTGGAGGTGTGGCCACAACAGCTCTATGCCTGAGGCTGAGGGCAAGGGCCTGAGGAAATGGTAGGTGTGGGAGAGAAGCTTTCAGTTCCTGGAGAACTTCTGTGTTCTTCAAAATTTGAATGTTCTGGGAAGTTGCGATGAGTCTGGGCATAATTCTTCCATCACAACTTAAAACAACATGGCAAGAGGAGAGACGCTGTCAACTGTGGGAGAAGAAAGGAAACTAACAGTGATTCAGCACAAACCTATGTGCCAGGCTCTGTGTGCTTTCTTTTTTGAAGGTTTGATAGAAATCACTGCTTCTTAATTTTTTACGCTCATCCACGAAGATCCCTCCCTCTACCCAATGAGTGCTGCTGAGCAGCAAACTGCTTTCTTTAAGTGAAGGTTTGACAGAACCTGTTATTTCATACCCATATTGATACTTAGAGATCTGCTCCATCACACCTGACGAGATCATTGTTAATTTACGCAGAGAACTCCTTGTTTTTTTCAACGAACATTTTATTGTACCTTAGTATAAAGATGAAGCTCCTTTGGTTAAAAGAGGTCTCAATCTGGTGGCCCCTGAGATAATATCAAATTGCCGTTGAGATCTGGGGCATAAAAGCCACTGATGTTGATTCTCTCTAAAATGTCTTGAGTGCTAATCATTTTCCTCTACCACGAAAATCTCCAAGAACCAAGGGTGAAGGGTCTCTCCTTCTGTGCCTTCTTATGATCGATTTTGGGCACGTTTGGAAGGACTCTAGGACAGTGGGCAGGAAACAAGTACTGGAGAGGGAGGGAAAGAGGGCTGAGAGGAGGAAATGCCTTGACAGACTCCTGCATTCGGGCAAGGTGTAGCCACGAGTGATACCACCCGAAAGACCTGGCTTTATGTTTTCTGGGGGAGCCCTCCAGCCCTTAATCACTTGGATTTAGGTGACCTTGGACCTAATATGAAAATGTGAAAGGTATTCCTGTGCACCATCTATCTTTTTATGCATATACCACTGGAAGAGAAACATAACCAAGTCAGCGATGGCTTGTTAACTTTACCAGATGGCTCATCCCTGTGAACAGAAGGAGGCTGGGGCAACACGAGAGCACTACGTGCTTGACAAGGGGTTGAAACACCGAAGGAAGAATGGATCATGAACACGGAGAAAAACATCCAAACTCACACCTGGTCAACTTCAGAACTTTGTCCTTGCCTGGTCCTGCATCTTAAATTGCCTTTCTCATGAGAAGCAAAAATATTTTACTAAACTTTTGTTTTCCCACATAGGACTCTGCCAGAGAAAGTCAACAGGGTGGCTACACTGATCATAAGACTCCATTATAGCCTTTTGTAATTCTTTGGAGTCTTCTGGGTGCTCAGGGGTTAAGGGTCTTGCTTAGGTTTCCCTGGATAGTAAAGGTTTTTAGAAATGAACCAATTAAGGGGCACGTGGGTGGCTCAGTTGGTTGAGCTGGTTGAGCATCTGACTTCAGGTCAGGTCATGATCTCACATTCGTGAGTTTGAGCCCTACATTGGACTCTGTGCTGTAGGTGTGGAGCCTACTCAGAATTCTGTCTCCTTCTCTCTGCCCCTCCACTGCTTACCCCCTCTCTCTCTCTCTCAAAATAAATAAAAATAAAAACTAAAAAAAAAAAAAAAGAAATGAACTGGTTAAAGGCAAGTCTTCTGACATCCAAAGCAGTGCTCTCTTGATTACTTTTCTTTTAGTTAAAGAAGTTACCTTTTTTAAAAAAATTTTTTTTTAACGTTTATTTATTTTTGAGACAGAGAGAGACAGAGCATGAACAGGGGAGGGGCAGAGAGAGAGGGAGACACAGAATGGGAAACAGGCTCCAGGCTCTGAGCCATTAGCCCAGAGCCCGATGTGGGGCTCGAACCCACAGACCGCGAGATCATGACCTGAGCCCAAGTCGGACGCTTAACCGACTGAGCCACCCAGGCGCCCCAAAGAAGTTACCTTTTAGGTTTTTACCCCAGTGTCTCGACCCTCCCTCCAAAGCGTTATATTATTGGTTGAGAGGAATGTAGCATTTATATAAATGTAGATTTAGTAATCTTTCACAATTTTTAGACATCGTATCAGAAGTTTTTTTTTTCTTCCTTTAAACAGTATTAGCTCTTTTCCTTTATATATACTCCCCATGTATTTTATGCCTTTTAAAATACTGGAGCATTCATGGATTCTAGAATTTGGCAACATGTGGTAAATATCTGAAGTTTTCCTATGACGTTCATTCAGGGGCATTTATCCCTTATCTTCGCGCGTGCTCGTAAATTAATTGTCGAATTGTGGTGCTTTTTAGCGGTTAGTCTTTAAGAAAAACTTGTAAATTACTTATGATGGTAAATGGAGATAGCAATGAATAAGCCCAGCATTTTCTTTATTATTAGTTTGTAGAGTTTATAGTTTCAAGTAGAACATGAGTCATGGCAGATGTGGAGACATCCGTGGAACAAGTTTTGGTCATCAGGTGTTGGATCGCTGTTGAGGATGGCAGTGCATATTATTCTAGACCAACGCCATTGGAGAGTCGAGAGTCACAAAAGTAATGATTTGGCGTTATATTTTTAACAAACCTGTCAGAAAACATGACCACTCACTGTAACTTTTCAGTAATTTAGCTGCTACCTGGGTTACCCAATCTAGTTTAAAGTGGATCGATTTCAAATAAATACAAGGAGATGAAACGGTCATTATATTACTTCAAATGCCTTCTTCCTTCCTTCTGAGTGCAGGTGGAAGAGGGGGCAAATCTTTTTTTTTTTTTTCCCCTCCAATCAGGGAATAAATATTTTGGCATAGAGGGACATAAGCATGCTCTTTTGCCCAATTTAGTTAGGAAGACTGGAATTTAAATCTGTGCCACAGATAGAAACATAACTTTAAGTGAAAAAAATACTGTCGTTATTTACTAGTTTTGATATTGCATTGATTCTAAGCATCTTCTTTTTTTTTTGTTTTTGTTTTTGTTTTTGTTTTTTGTTTTTTGTTTTTTTTGATTCTAAGCATCTTCGTGTGAACAGGGTCAAAATAGAATTTCATCATTCAGGTGAAAGTCAATGAAATCAGAGATTAAGAAGACTCAGTCTACGATAATATGGAAGCCAGAAAGGGAGGTGCAGCTGTGAATGATGTATAATAGAGTCAGTTTCGAGGAGGTAAAGGATTTTTGCTAATTCTTCATGCTCCTGATTCAAGGATAAAAGAGACAGGATTTTAGGGGCGCCTGGGTGGCGCAGTCGGTTAAGCGTCCGACTTTAGCCAGGTCACGATCTCGCGGTCCGTGAGTTTGAGCCCCGCGTCGGGCTCTGGGCTGATGGCTCAGAGCCTGGAGCCTGTTTCCGATTCTGTGTCTCCCTCTCTCTCTGCCCCTCCCCCGTTCATGCTCTGTCTCTCTCTGTCCCAAAAGTAAATAAACGTTGAAAAAAAAAAAATTAAAAAAAAAAAAAGAGACAGGATTTTAAACCAAAGCGAAAGAGATGAAGGAAATTTTCAAAAGCCACAGACCAGTGTTGTTAGTATGAAATATGTTGCCAGTCATCATGTCTGAAGGAATATTCTAGAAAGGTTTTGGAAAATTTACATTAGTACTTAGTTCTGAGTCCAACCAGAGTAGAAACAATACGAGCTCTCGTTCCACTTATTTCAGTGATATATTTGCCATTCTTTGACTTTAGGGAACATGTCCCCTTGTTCTGAGAATCGTCAGACATTTGCAGTTGGTGAATTAAATTGAGCTCCCAACATTGTTTTGAGCCAAAGCTTTTATCATTTAAAAATTTTGAGGGCTAAGTAAAGTTAAATCTGTGAGAATAGATAGATTTAAAAAGAGATCTAATCCATTACTACAATAGTCTCAAGTCAAAAAATCATTGCTAGGAGTCGTGTGCATTCATGTGAGGCTTGTGTAATTAAGCATTTTAACGAAAGCAAAGCTCCATAATTGATATTAGTCACAACTTGCCTGTTGTCCTCCAATGAGACGCAGGTCCAAAAGTTAAATGTCACATGTTTAAAAACCAAATCAGGGGTGCCTGGGTGGCTCAGTTGGTTGAGCATCCGACTTCGGCTCAGGTCACGATCTCGTGGTTTGTGGGTTCGAGCCCCGCATCAGGTTCTGTGCTGACAGCTCAGAGCCTGGAGCCTGCTTCGGATTCTGCGTCTCCCTCTCTCTCTGCCCCTCCCCTGCTCATACTCTGTCAATCTCTCTCTCTCAAAAAAAAAAAAAAAAAAATTAAAAAATTAAAAAAAAATCAAACGGCACTGAGCTTGTAATGTATATTTTATTTTGCACAAGCTTGCATATATACTGCACATACATTCAGTTTAAGAGAAGATGAAAGGCACACAAGGCAATTGGACTACTGTATCCTTTAAGTGGTACAAAGCAAAAGGTAAAAGTTTGGAGAGTATACAAAAGCTTAAAACACACAAAGTAAAACCCCCTACCCACCCACCCCCCAACAACTTTTTTCTGTTTTAAAATTTAGTAGCTGCCAAACTAAATTTTTGTACTTTTACTTTAAAATCAATTGTCTACTGCACCTTTTTATTTTCTTTTTAATATGGACAGGGAGTCTCATTTTTTTATCATATCAATTAATATTACAGTACATCCTTGGTAATACAAAATTGTACACCTTCATCAAATAAATTAGGATAAATTAAACCAATAAATTATGCAAAGTCTTCAGAACAATAGACAACAACAAAAATCCACAATTGAAATTGCCTCTAGCTAAAAAAAAAAAATCAAAAATTGACTTTATCAGTTCAGTTATTGTACTATATTCAAATCAAAGGGTCTTTATTACAAAAAAAAAAGAGCTTAATAATGCTATTTACAACATATTGCTAAATAATAGAAAGGCAGTGTTTTGTCACGGTTTATACTATATACATATGAAAAATGGCTGGGACGACATTGGGAGAAACTATGACCTTGGATTTTTCTAGGTAGCTCTGAGACCAACCCCAAATACGTTGTTGTTCTAATTCTAATTTTGAAGTGGTAATATGCAATTTCAAAATGCCTTTTCCTCCCACGTAGAGGATTCAAATATTTTTAAAATACAGAATGAATGCATTTTCACAAAAGAGGGCCAGTCTGTTTGCCTTTTCCGCTCACGTTTGTGCATTTTAGGGGGTATCCGATTTGAGAGAGGGCTCCGTTGAATGACTCAAAGTCCAGAGGCTTCCAGATCCTGTTATATTCTTAGAAGGATAATTATAAGAAGATGCAAAGGTTAAATGCCAGTTTTGATCCCAGCTCTGAATATGAACATTTTAGCTTTAGTTTTTTAAGATGGTTTACAACCAACAGATCGACAGAAAACAAAACTGCATTTCCTTCAACATAACATTTAAGTGCAATACAGTAACTGCTTACTCATATAAATCAGTTACATTCTTTTAAGGGGAGCTTTTTGAAAACAATGCTTCTTGTAATTTGCAAACACAGAGTTTTGTACCAGAAGGAAACATTTGTACTATTCACACCAATGAATATTCTATAATATACATGGCAAAGAGATTTTGCTCTGTCCTCACATGTACAGCTTTCAGGGAGTCTGTAAACCACTTTTTCTTTGATGAATTTATGATTGCTTCTGAGGGACAGCCTATTTTTAAAGCCCCCACATCTTCAGCTTTCTGACTTAGTATTAACCTGTGTGTGTGTGTGTGTGTGTGTGTGTGTGTGTGTGTGTGTGTTGGGGGTTACTTACTGTTTTCATGTACATAAAAAGAAATTTCATAAATTTACAGAAACTGCATTACCCTTGCCCTTGACATCTGATGAAAGAGACTGTTATCTTTTAAAAGTAGAGAGCAGGATTTTCAAGAATGCTTTCAACTGTCTATACAGTCGCTGTAGTGTTCCTAATAAATTCAACAGATGTTGTGAGAATGTAGTTATTTATTAAAATCTCATGTCTTACGTAACCACAGCCATGAGGTTAAATATTTACATTGCTTTATAAAAGTTCCCCTCTTGCTTTAGTGTTTTTGTTTTGCTTTTTTTGTTGTTTTTTACAATTTTTAAAAACGATATTCACCCACATCCCTAGCACAGCAACAAAGATTCTGCAAACATAAAACACTTTAATTAAATAATACTCGGAGGCACAAAGCAAACTTCAGGAATATGTGGGTGAACGTTTCCTTAAATAATGACTACATCCTACCATGTTCCAAGTGGTTTTACCATTTAATGCGAAACGTCCTCCTTAAACAGCCAGAGATACAGTAAGAATTAAATGTTTTGTTGTTGCAAATAGAACATTCTTTTCACAAAACGTAACAAATGTCTAAAATAGGTCCTTAAATCTAGATAGGAAAAGGTAAGCTTTCCACCTCACACGCATATATATATGTATATTTTTACATGTGTGTATATGTGTGCGTGTGTTTACGTTTACCCACCCGCACACACATATATAGCACATGGTGTGAAATATTGCTTCTATACTACTTTTCATTAGGCTAAGAAAACACAAGATTTGCACCACAGTTACAAAAAATTGGCTTCTACAAGAATTTTCAAAACTCGGATGCTGCTCAAACAATTGAAGAAAAAATAATTTGCGGTATCAAACTGTTCTAAAAATTCTCTTCTTCAAAAACGTATTCTCCCGCTTTGTTTTAAAAAGACACAAAATATGCATAGCTATCAACGTTATGTCAAACAGCCAGAAAAAAAATCTAGTGTTTATTGCAGCTGTAGTAATTGGAAATAAAGTCAAAAAAGATGAAATCCAAAGCCACAGAAGGCACAAGAACAATTGTACTTGTGGGAAAAAACTGGTATTTTTGAAGGATTTTTAAAAATCCCCCCGCTGGTGCATTTTAGGTCTAGGCACAGACTATAACCTCAAGTGTATATGCAAAAATAATTTCGGGTTAGCAGAAAATAACTGGAAATGCGGTATTTCAACATGCACTTTAGACTTTTTTTCCTATGTAAACTGTCCCTCATCCTTCACCCTCCCACCTTCGTAGAAAGTTAACTTTCTCCCAAGTAGCCAATTTTTTTTCACTTGGTGAGAGTTGAGCTGAGATTTGAAAGATGGTGATTTAAAACAAACAAACAAACAAAAACAAAAACAGAAAAGAAAAACCCCAAAATTGTTCAATAGGAGTTTTGAGAGACAGGCTTTTGTCACTTTCCAATGCACTGGGAGGCACAAGATTTTACGATCGTAAAAGAGGAAAAACCACCTAAAAACAAAAGTGATCGAGTTCTGTTTTCAGAACAGAGAGATGAGTTTATCCTCAAGCAATTTCTACTCTGAAATAATTTCTACGCCTCAGTGAACATTGAGCGGATGTTATCATAGATAAGCACAATCAACATTGGTTGTGAACACACACTTTTGCTTAATTTGTCTATTTAAATTAGAAAGGCAGGGGAAAATAATACGAAAGATCCAAATAAGTCTGGAATCAATACTGAATTTGCCCCAGATCAGAAGGTACTCGCAATCTGTCTACATAGGTGAATACCCTACGGTTTTGCCTTCTACCTTGCGAATGGCAACACAATGTTGATACGAATTACATGGAACAGCAAAGACCCGGGTGTGTAATGACGTGAACAATGAATTCATACTCTTTCACATGAAGGAAGGCAAAAGAGTGTGACCACAAGTTGAGATTGCTTCCCTACTTTGTGCCGATTCTATTTTCTTTCTTTTTTTTTTTTTTTTTGGTTTGCATTTTATTCCAATGTAATGATTATCCGAACACGTTTTTTTTTTCCACCCCCAGGCAAAGCCGGAACAAGAACAAATTGGATCTGATGGTTCTGTGTGCGTTATGTAGGGGGACACGAGTCGGATGATGCATTTGGCTGTGGGGTGCAGAGTGAAGCCAGGGGCGCTCCTGCCTGTGTTTGCTGCACTCCGTCCACACTGTGTGAGCCTGTTAGCCTCCTGAATGATGCAGGGGCATCATAGGACTGTGCCGTTTAATTTAAAGTCAGCAGGTTTTAAGGCTTTGTGCTGACAATAATTGCCTCCATACATTCCTGTCCATCAGCAGAATTTATAAATGATGTTAAATTGCGGCGATTGGGTCAGCTAGTTAGTCACATGGGCCAACCTGCATTTCTCCAAAGTCAAAGGTGGTTTTTATAAAAATTAAGGAAAAATGGTATTTGTGTTCTCTATAATCTAAATACCAGGTTTGTTCCTGTGTCATTTTAAGTGCGTATCAAATGACTTACGGAGGGGGGGCGGGGAGGGGGGGCTTAGAAAAGCCTGTTAGGATGAACAAGGAATTCTTACTGCATCTGTACACAAAACCCATCTGAAAAAACAAGCGTGAATGCCATACGACTTTTTAAAAGCAAGCATGGGACACTGTACACCTTTGAAAAACTGGAAAAAAATCGACAAAGGAAAAAGAGGAGAACCATTGAAGAAAGCATAAAATAGCAGCTAGCTTTCTTATGTATGCTGAAATTGTGTCTTTTGGGTTAACCCCAAACCTTCCTATGCCATCCATACACTGTTCGCACATTTTGGTCAGTACTAGCTTCTGAATTAGAAGAGACTTTATCAGTTGCTTTAAAATGTTGTACCTAAAATGAAGAAACACTTAATTAGACTGTCACCGCTCTGAATATCCATCAGGGTACTGTGGAATTGTATATGAAAATGGGTCATTCTCACACGTGCTCCTCTCCAGAGGTGAAGATCAAGTCAGCCAACGAGGTTCTAATGCAGGCAGGAATTGTACGGGTCAACTTGGGATGTCCTTTATTCCTTGCTATAGAAAGGTATTCAGAAAATAGTGTTTTCTTGAAAAGCGTGTCAAATATTCAGCAGAAATTATAATCCTTCGAAGCACATCAACGAAGTTGAGCAAAGAGTACACTTGAAACGTACGCGCCTCTTAATATCTAAAGTAAGACAATAGAAAATGATGCTCTAGGGTTTTTTTTTCTCTATGAAGAGTGATATATACTCGCTGATGATGAAGAGCCTGTTGTAAAATTTAGAGAGGTAATTTGAACACCATGTACAAATTCCTAGTCTCATTATGAAAGAGTCAGTTTTGTGTAAAACTGCTTTGCCTCCGTAAGAAACTGGCCCTAGCTTGGGCTCTTTGCCACTTTTCCTTGGAAAAGCTTGAGAGTGATTATTTTTCTTTTTGAAATTTGGCCTTTCGGGGTAACTTTTGAAAAGTGAGCTGTTTACCTGCCGCTGGCATTGTTTTTCAACGTGTGATAAAAAGCTACGTACGGAGTTCCAACCAAACAAAATATTTAAGTTTATGTAGTGGTCTCGTTGAGTTTTCTGGCCTTCTTAGCAGTAAAAACAAGAGACACCCCACCGTTTGGAGAGCTGTCCTGTGTCACGGGCCTCCCTCCGCCAACTGCCATTTGCGATAAACCATCAATCGAGCAGAGGCACCTTTGAAATGCCTTTCCTTGCTAATAAAGATTTTACACACATCAACATTCTTTTTCCCTGAAAATTAACCCTATTTTTAAGTCTCCAAATGTTAAGGGCTTTGGGCAAAAGTAAACTAAAGACAGAAGGAAAAATAACCATCCCCTTGCGATGGAAAACGAAAGGAAATGAGCGAAAGATGATAAGGGGGAATTACCAGCTGATTTCATAACACATCCATGCCTCCCATACACATATATATGAAATCAAAATCTAGACACGTACAACGTGGACATCCAAAGGGGACTGCTACTATTCATACATTCGAAAAGAGTTGTTGAAATTTCTACTCATGAAGCAGCTCTTGTAGGCAGTTCGGGGATTTGAAAATCTCAGGGACTTCACTATCCAGCTTGCAGATGACCTTGTATATGGCCTTCTTCCAGGAAGGATCAACATCTTTGCCTGCGATAATGGCATTGAAAAACTCTCGTAATGTGATCTGCGCAACTTCCAGGAATCTCTCTGGAACCTGCTGATACAAGGAGACAATGGCATTAATAAAGTTTTCAGTTTCAAGTCTCCAGTTCTTCAAAGGAAACTGAGCTAAGTTCTTTCTTTCAGGAAGGGGCTTACACGGCACCTGCATTTGCTAAAAATGGCCGGCCTCTATTCTCTTATGTAAATTTGTTATATATAGTAGCATTGTAATGTGGGGTTGACAGCTTTGCGAAGTTTTAGAAGGGGACTCGTGCAAAGGATCCACGCAGACATACTGAAAAACTAGGGTCCCCTTCTGAATATCTGGGTGAGAAAAGGGGACACGCACTGTTGGGATTCCCCACTTCGTAAACAGGTGTATTCCAGGTGCAAGTTTCCAGCTAATCTTTCAGAACTTCAATCCTATTTCTCTTTGATTCCCGTTATGAAAACAAAACGTGTTCCCAAAAGCAGGGTAAGAAATAATTGGCCTTTGATAGAAACGAACCCCCCGTAAAGGAAGAAAACCTAGAATTTGTTTCCTGCATAAGTGGAGGGTTATTGACTCACCTGCTAAATTGGATATGAGAGTAATATGCATCACAAAGTACTCTGCATACAGAAAGGAATGAGATAATGACACTAACGCTGAATCTCCAAATACAAAGTTTTAGTGACTCCTAAAATTCTACATCAGAAAGTACTTTACTTTGAGATTAGAATTGTCCCACAACAGTGATTTACGCAGCTGATAATAGTAACGAAAGCTAACATTTTTGGGGTGCTCATTACGTGTCAGGCGCTGTGTTGTGTACTGACTGTGAATGATGCCATTCAATTCTCCCAACATCTCTATAAGGTGTCATTATCCTCTTTTTTTACAGTGGAGAAAACTGAGGCTCAGAGAGATCAAGGTAATTTTTCAAAGCCCTTATACTCTAAGATAAACATTCTCCAAATGTTTATCCCCTATTTGAACCCCTATTTGTTTATCCTTTTCTTCCAGAGTAACTTAATAGAAATGTGCATGGGTGTGTGTGCCCGTGTTCTTAATTGTTTATTTAATAGTCTGACCTCTTGTCCAAGAAAACGGTAGCTATTGATGTACTTAGTATTCTTTGTCAGTTACTCAAGGTAAAGCATCCACACCAAGATAAAGGATTTGCAGAACGATTCGGTGAACTCATAATTTTCCAAGTACACACTGACACTCACTAGATTTCTTTTAGTGGGGGTACTTATACGTTAGTAATGTTTTATTTAATAGCAAGAGCAGATATATGAGGAAGTAAATGCACTGTAGTTGTATGTGTGGACAAGTCTGTCCACACATACGTAAGAAGTGAAAGATTTTCATCTCAGTTCACGTATGCCTCTTAACCAAAGTCCAAGGGAGGTAGTGTCATGTTGAACATATATGATCTCTTCCTCCCCACCTTTTCTCAATTTGTACAATAGACCATTTTAAAATGAGAGTAACTATTAAAGATAACTAAAATGATCACCAGGCATCCCCGTTTGATACATTTAAAGTTGGACAAAGAAGTTCACTCCTTCCAGTGGTCAGTCACTTGTCTTCTGTAAAGAAAACTAGTAATTCCCCAGAAAAAGAAGGGACCCCATCTGGGGTCTATCGGAGTCTAGAAAAAGTGAAAATTTTGAGTATCCCCTTCCAAAGACATACACACTGGCCAGTTTCTCAGGACATAGCTCCCCCAGATCATCCCAATACCTCCCTGTCCTCCATGGATGGGCAAACTCATACACCCCAATGGCCATTCCCCAATGAGAATTCATCTGGATTTTCTAGAGAACATTGGCGATTTCTCCCCCAAAGCCCCGGAGATACATTTGTATTTGTGGAACAGGAAGAGCCTGGAGGAGAGATTAGCTCTCCAACTCACCTCGCACTAAATAAAAAGTCATTAAGCAGCCTTTTGGAGTACTCTCCTCTCTTCCCTCAAAGATAATCCTTCACATTTTATCAGATGGGCATTTCTGAGGGAGGGAATCTGGCTGGAGAACAGCGAGGCAGTACAACTACACACTCTAACTACTTGGTTTGGGAGCTGTTAGCCAAATGCTACAGAAACATAATCATAGGCATTTATTAAAATAAACATTTCAAGAAGCGTGGTTTTCCCGGCCACTGGCAACAGAGGCATGACAAAGATCGATGTTCCTCCAACACTTGGGAGACTCAGCATAGCATGAGAGCTGTAAAGGACAGTGGGTATGTCCTTTACAGATGAAGTCAGAGAAGGCCAGAAGCCCCTCCACACCAAGGGCCCCACAGGAGGGCTGGGGCACCGGGGGCCAAGAGGTATTGCTGGAGATCGTCAGAGGACAGAGATACATCTAGAACAGCATCAGCACTACAGGAGGGAGGGAAGCGTAGTTCTAGGGTTTGCCTGAGAACAAATCAAAGGAACTTCTCTGGGGGAGCACGTGGATTCCACCCTATCGTTATCATCCGCCATGCTTGTTAATGGTTTTTAGTGGGTTTTTATCTTCTTTGAAACATTCATTTCTTTTGGTAGCCATCTTGGGCTGTCCTCTCCCATCTTTTGTATTTACGCCTTGTGTTGTTTAAGTAATGAATTTATCACAAGATGTCTTTAGATAAAGAGCCATGGTTTCTATTCTTTGTCTCCCCCATAATGCTTAGTCTTTCATAGTGAGAACTTGCCTTCTACTTTAATCCATACTACTCTAGAGCCACACTTACCTTCTCCCTCAATATTTAAAAAAAAAAGAAGTTTTAAAATAACGATGAAGAAAGATAGCATTTAAAGAGTTGGACTAGATCTCAAAGCTCATTTTCTAGACAAAGAAACGAGACTCTACAAGATGACTAAATTATGAGAGGAGACTCATGTGAAATAACATGTCCAGGTGTCTTATCATTAAACCATGCTGGCTCCTTCTTAATGCCTTTTCAGTAACTTCTATTTAGATGAGGCATCAAAACCTTGACAAGCTGTGGATCTGTGACTGAGAAAAATCACGAAGAGCTGGTAACTTCAAAATAAATGTGAATGGTACAAAGGATTCCCAGGGGGAGACTTGGGTTATTAGTTTATGTTTGAGAAGGGATGAATACTTTTGGAACAAATGGAATGGTTTGCTAATTTAGTGCTTACTTTGAAGCAATAACTCCTACAACGGATTGGGCTGGTTTAAAACAGTTGATAATGAGAAATCCTCTAATACTAGAGCAAGGAATCTTTTTTGGCGGCTCCAGAGAGGTAAACTGATGAGTAACAACTGATCTTTTGAGAGAGTGGTCAAGGAGTTCCATCCACAGGTAGAAATACCACCCATGAGAGAAGAGACCTTTACCTTTCTGCTTCAAAACTTTCCCCAGCTCCATTTAACAGAGTAAGAGGGGGGTCCTTTCTGACTTGGGGGGGGCGACTATCTTAGAATTCGGGCTTAGGAGAATGATGTTGCCATATTTTTCTGTACCTCTTCACACCTAATGGATTTCCAATCACTAACAAACATCTGCAGAAAATCCCTTAGTGACAAGTAATCCCTTATCTAGGTTTCTTTTAATAGAACCCAACAATCTGCAGAATGAACCCCAGAGTCTCTCCTCAGCATCAGGTGGTAACAGTCAATCAAGCCCCTGGAATGCAAGACAATGCAGGCTGCTGGGAGGGGGGAGGGAAGGCCATGCCTTTGGACATGCCACAGGGGAAAAACAAAAGGCTTCCAAAGACTCTGGCTGCAACTCCGAGGCTATTGTGAGAGCTGCTGGTGCCGAGTGTTCTTCAGGAGAGGAGAATGGAAAGTTTGCCTGATACAAAGGCATCCCAATATAGGAACCTCACCCCAAATGGTCTTGCCTCTCCTTGCCTTGGTATTTGGAGGAGAATATAATTGCGAGGAGGTACTTGAAGGCACTTAAAAATTTGAAGGGGGCTGGCTACCAGCATCTACCAATTTCATCACAATTGTTTGTACTTGAGTCTCCTCAGAGCAAACAAGGGCCTTATGGGCTTTGATGAAATGGGGAAATCGGGAGGATGTTTTCCAACCTGCTCCAGCTGTGCCCGGGTTGCGCGTGCGCGCACACACGCACCCAGGCGCACGCACTCACGCGCACGCACGGTATGTTGGGTGAACGGCTGTTTTGCTGGGTGGTGGTGGTTGGTTTTTTTTTTTTTTTTTTTCCTTTCTCGGAGTGAGTGGCAAAGACACATTTTCCCCCTGTCTTCCTCCTCCTCTTCCCAGTTGCTTTACCTTCAAGGATGATTTGTTTTATTAAACTGACTGTCCCTAGCCTCTGCAGTACATAATAAAAGCCTGACAGAGCAGGCTGCCTGCCTTCTGTGTCCTGCAGACACTCATCATAAGTGTCAGGACATACCAAGGTTAGTGGTCACTGCAAGTGTGCTCGCTGGCCCAAACCTTGCCAAACGCTCTTGGCAGCTGAATGAATGTCACAGAGAATAGAAAGGGAATTACAAAGGTTAAAAAGAAGACAGCCTCTCTTATTTTCTGGAGACGAGAGAAGCTGATTTTTCACACCTCTGAAATATCCCCAAGCTCATCCCTTGGCCTTCTGCAGGGGACCTGAGCCTGGTCCCTCGCACAGCTCCCCACGGATGCCTCTCCATCCTCGATCCCCTTTAAAAATCGGTCCACTGGCCTGATTTCAGCAGTGAGATGATCTGCGCTGAAACGGACAGAAAACAAACCAGGCATGGTGCTCTCTCCCCAGCCCCTCCCCCATGGCCAAAGGCTCAAATGGCTTATCAAGGTTATCAATAGATCACAATCTTATCAAGGGAGATCATCTTTTCAACTAGGTTTTTTTTTTTCCCCCCAACTTACTCTGACTGGGAAATGTAAAAGGAAACCTATGCCTGGGCAGGAGTATTTAAGGGATGGAAAAGTAAAATCCTGGCTAGTATTTTGGTGAATTAGTTTGTGTGTGGGTTTTCTTTCTTCTTCCTCCTCCATTTTTTTTTTTAATACTATAAAAGGGCAATAAAATGCTGACTGTAAGAAGACAATGTCAAGGAGAAAAGGGTACTGGTATTTTGGATACTCTTCACTGCTCGCCTTGGAGAGAGAGTTATTCTTGTCACAAACCCTTTTGTCTGCATCTGCTGACTGCTTGCCTGTAGCCAGCAGCATACTTTAACTGTTTTGTCACCTCCTAACATCACATGCATCAGCTGTTGGGCTTTTGTTACGGGTATTGTAGAACTAATCCACTGTGGCTGTTCTACTGTGCAGTAAATAAAACAGAAACGGGCTTCTCAGACAATTCTGCATGAATATTTCAGATGGCTTTACAACTCCAATTCACAAAATCAAATAAATAAATAACTCCCCCAGCCTCTACCCGCACAGAAACAAAACCCCTCAAACTAGACCCAGATGCCTCCAAGTCAACCGCATTGAAGACACTGACTTGAGCCTTCAAGCAATTGTTTCAGTGAAGTTGAAAGAATAGTGCTCTCTACACTTGAACACCGCGGTATTCATACTTGTTATTAGCGTTAGACACATCTAATTCCAAAAGCTGGGTAAGCAGCTTTGGAAATCTGGAGAGCCACTTTTCTCCTTGGGCTTTGTACAAAACTTAAAAAAAAAAAAAAATAAAGTAATGCCATCAGAAATACATAGAGTTGCCTTGTCAAACCCCTTTCACTGTTTCCATCTCCATTTTCTTCCCTCCCACTTATCAAAGGGGTCAAAGGAAGATGCTTGTGTATCTAGTTCATCCCAAGAGCCTTTCCAAAATGTTTAACCTGGGTAGGAGCACAAAAGGAAAATCGAACTTCGGGCTGGGATTTACATCATGAGTTCTCTTATAGTATAAACAATACACTAATCATACACAGCGAGGCATTTTCTAGATGACTTCTAAGTGTCTTTGGAGAAGCTACAAAGAGAAAGGGTCTCTGCACACACACGCACATGTGCACACACACACAGACACGCGCGCGCGCACACACACACACACACACACACACACAGGTCCTAGGAAAGAAGACAAAGTTGAAGTACTTTCCCGAGCATTCATTCACCCTGGTGTGCACATGATTCCTCTAAACAAACTCTCCCATCCCCGCTGTTTGTTAAGTAAATATTGATCAAGGAGAGACATAGCTCCTGACGGCAGTGGCACAAGCTGGGGACTTAAACTGCAGACAGAGTGGACTTAAATGGATAAACTCAGATGCTTTAGTTACTCCTCACAGAGATTATCAGATGAAAAGGCAAGAACAGATACGTTATGGCTGCTCCTCTCCGCTGTCTTGTTCGTACTGAATTTTTCTGTCAGAGGCAGAGGAGGAAACCCGGAGCTTTGAAATGTGGTTACAGGACACTGTTACTAAGGGTCTCCCCTGCAGTCGTGCACGCGTTTATCCTGTGTGTATGACCGGGGACTAACTGGGCCCGAAGGCAGACAGGGTGCAGGATGCTGCCCAGGGTGCATTGTGGGATTGTGTCCCAAAGCCCTGTCATGGTGGGGAAGCCTTAGGTAGGAAAGCAAACACGAATGTGCTTTGGAGAGCATAAAATACCACCCAGATGTAAGGTGGTGCTTCGAACCTTTAAGGAAGAATCCAATAACTGGGAAGAGTTCCACTGTGATTAATAAATGTGCGCAAAGCAGTATTTTGAAAGATGCCTTGAGGATGTTTGCTTGAGTAATTTTACTGGCTGAGTCAACAAGTTGACAAAGTTGCTCTGCATTTCCTAAGTTTTATTCCAGTCATGTCACGATTGTGACTTGAGTCCCTATCAGGAGCTGCAGGGCCCTGGGTGCTTCCCTGGGAAGGCCAGGTTTTAAATCGTCTCTAGAGATTAGGTTTTGTACCTTAATTAATCACTGAGCACCGCGGTCAAAGAACAAGGTGTCGTATTTAGAGTTCCCACCAAATGGCTACGCGGTGTTTAAATTTTACGAGGTTGCTCACACCTATGTTTGGAAGGCCTGGCATTATCTGGGGAGCACTGGTCGAGAAGCCACTTGCCTACGTCTGCCGGGTTATACCTGATGAGGCAAAGGAAGGTTCTATGGCAGCAACCAGGCTTCAGACTAAAGTCTCTTTCACTCTGATGTTCCAAGTGGCGTTCATTTTTCAGGGAACTTAACAGGATTGGATCAGCGTGATCATGCAGTTTTAGGCCTACGAGTGGGCTCACTTCCTAGTAACATGTTTTGCTACTTAAATATGTGAAGAGTAAATGCTTATAGGAAGTGGCTATAGTTCAAGGCTCTCCTTAAAAAAAAAAACCCAAAAAAACAATAAAACAAAAACACCCCCCCCCATGTTTCCTCTAAGCAAAGGAACACATAGCAATAAGTCTGTATCATATTTTTTTTTTACAAACCTTCAAAAGAACAATGTTCTGTTGAGCAAAATTCAGTAGCATTCTGTAAACATTAATTTAAGGAAATCAATAGACTCAGTGAGCTAAAGCCATATTGCAAGATAAACTGGCCAGAGTGCCACTTTGTCAAATAGATTTTCGTTTTCTCGGCTAGATAAAGACAGTTTCAAAACGGAGCAAACGTGTTGCAACCAAGGTTTGAAAAGTATGTGGCCTTCAAACAGTCTGCTTGTTCCTACTGCAAAGCTGGACAAACATACTTTAAAAATGATAAGATGGCTTAGAATTGATGTGGCTTTCCGATTTTATGGACAGTAGATTTCTTGGTTGTCTCCCAGGCAAAAAGTAAAACAAAATCCCATGCGTTCTGAACACAAAAAATCGTACTTGGGAGAAAGGGTTAAACTGTCTTGAGAAAGGGAGCTTTGGGGGCAGTGTCAGTTGGTGCTTGACTTTAAAAAAGAAAGGAAGAAAGAAATCTTTATTCATGCTGACCTGATGGGCAACAGGCCTTCTTGCCAAAATCCAAAAGCCAAACTCTCTGGTGGGTTTGGGATCAGAGGTTTCAGCTGGTGGGAGCCGCTCCAGTTCTGTGCTCGCCACGCAATGTCATGTTAATGCGCGAAGGGTGGGGGCGGGGATGGACACCAGGGCCCCCAGGTTTCTCCAGGCCAGCCTGAAAGAGCGGCAGGGATCGTCGGAAAAAGTGGCAAAAGGAAAGCATGTCTCTCCGTCTGTCACTGCGGCAGGGACAGACACTGAGCCTGTGGCAGGACACTTCCAAGTTAAACCGCCTGCCATCACCCTCCAGTGCCATGCCAGTCCGTACACCTGCCAGTGGAGGGGCAAAAAAGATGGGACGTGGTAGAAATGGCCCACTGGAGGGAATGCGATAAAAAGAAGGAACAGTCACGTGGAAACTGCAAGGAGGGAGGTTAGGGGCCCGCCTTGAGTGGAGAAAGGAACTCCACGAAAAAGCATCACGCGTGGGCTTTGGTCTGTAGCGCGGGCAGTGGGGGGCTACTCCAGGCTATCACCTTCACGCGGACCTCTCTGACAGCAGCCTGAAGGAAGCACAGAGGCATGCCCTGAGTCTTTTCTTGGTTTCCTCACCTGACTTGAGTCTTTCTCTTTTCAAAGTGCTCTTTAGAACATACAGAATGCACCATAAAATGTCTACACCCTTAAGATGTTGATAACATCTGTACGGATACAAACAGCGTACGATTATCAACGCATGTGCTAGGATGGAGCGTTTTGAGCAGTTGTGACTTCCGGTGATAAAAAAAAAAGAATGTCTTAACATCTATTCTACCTGTTAACGATTTGTGTGTACTTCTTAAACGGTGTAAACATTCCATCGGTAACGCTGCGTAGAGATGTCAAGATAAATAAAACCATGTCTCCCCTATCCCAAGAAAAGGAGGTACCATATAATAAGCTCTTATGGTAGAGTTCAGAAGAAACTCTATGACACTGGCAACAATTGTTCAGAGGGGCTGAAATGTGGTTCACCGAATATGATGAAAATGGCCTGGAAGTCTTGGTGATGTACGTGTCAGGTAACACAAGGATTGTCACGTCATTTCTGGTGACGGAGTCAATTCTCCTTCCTTCCCCAACTCTGCACACGTTTCAAAGAGTGAATCCACGTTTTAACAAACAAAACAAACAAATGAATAAAATTCGCCAAAAAGAAAATCAGGGGCAAAGTATTAAAAACTAAAGTCTAATACTTTCGCCAGTCTCTGCAACCCCCCCCCCCCCGCCCCCAGACACTAGGAAAAGACTTTTAGACCTTAAAAACAATTGGAAGCCTTCTGCTGGAATAATGCGTCTGGCAGGCTCTTCAGGTAAGAGCTCGAGCAAGACTATTTCGTCAAAGAATCAGAGGGTTTGGGGACCCCAGGACTAGGAGAGAGTCCATATTCTCCAAAAGAGTGAAACAACCTGAGCCAGCCGTTGGCAATCTTTCTCTGAAAAGGGCTAGAGAGTAAACACATAAGCTTTGTGGGCCACATTCTGTCTCCGTTGCACGTTCTTCTTGTTTACAACTTTTTAAAAATATAAAAACCCTTCTGAGCTTGGAGTCATAAAAGACAGGCCGCAGGCCAGATCGGGCCCATCCGCCAATAGTCTGCCAACCTCTGCTCTTAGCCAAACTTGAGGGCTAACCCTTCTCCTGAATGCGCCTTCATTCTTCACTAATCCTGTGTGCCTCACTGGATCAGCACACTCCTTGTTCTCGCTGGGTAGCTGGGATTGATTCACCCAAATTCAACCTGCAAAGTCACGCCATTCCGCAGATGCGCTGAAGGCTGCCCGTGTCTATGGGATCAGAGCTAAACCACGCCCAGAGATGGTCAAGGACCGGGAAGACTTGAGGCTTGCTCTGCCTTGATGGGGAGCTTCTCGTGAGGAACTTTCCTGCCAGTAAATATTCGATCGTACGAGACGGAGGGATCTGTACCTCCTTCATAACACATCAAATGAATCAGCTCGATACTTAGATTAAAAAAACAAACAAAAAAAAAACCCCAAAATAAGCAGCGTACCAGTCACCGTGCAGTGTTAACTAACTTCCCTTCAAGGCAGCCCCACGAATTATGTGCCACTGGTGTCTGAGTTCAAGACAGGCTGATAGTGCTTAAAGTTTAACTTTTGCTACAATTACTGGGTGAGGTGGTAAGATAAGTAGGGCCAAGCTCGGTGCCATTCTTGGACGGGAGATTATCCAAAAACAACAAGACATAAACTCTCCAATATTGCACAAAAGGAAGCTGGGGCACAGATAATCCACAGTTACTCCTGTTTCGTTCGAGAATGCATTACGTGATTGTTTTCTACGGCAGGTTTATCTTCGTAATTAAGCTTTGCCGAGGCTGACATGGAAACTGGTCTGCGTTGCCCTGTATTCCTGCTGATGGAGCATGTGAGGGAGGAGCCCAAGGAGAAACTGTTAGGAAGCAGAGTTCAGGCAGGATGATGAGAACAGCACCACTCACCGCGAGCACCAGGAAAGGCACTGTGAGATGTGGGTGATCATCAAAAGAGTGCTTCCAAGAACACCGGATCCTGGGAGAGCCTGTCACTCTGCTAACAATAGAGGATGCGTCCCAAATCATATCCGGGCTGCTCTGAGAAAGGACTGGGATTAAACACCCCAGTCCCATCTTTTGGTTTTGCCCAAAACATCTTTGTTCTGTCAGACAAATTCTATTTTGTGCTTCTAGAGTATCCTGTTGGTCTCTCCTCCACAATTACCCTTTGCAAAACTAAGGATGAGCTGTATTTCAAAGCAACCTGAGGGCTTGTGAATGGCTTTGAAATTCCCTTTTCAAGAAAGGTAAATAGTTGGGAGAAGGGGAGAAACAGATTCCAGAATGGCCCCTGGGGCCCCTGGGAGCCCCCTCCACCCATTCAACGGCTCACTGGGCTTGAGGTGACATTCACGGTGGGGAGTTTTAGGGTGGTGTCCGGGATTGGCCCTTGCCTTGGCCCTGCTGAAAGGCACTTACAGGAGTCTACATAAAAATGATCTTGTGTACCTTCAGGTCACTGACAATGATACATCTTGGAAAATCGTCTCTATATTAAAGGAAATGCAGTGGCCTTGAAACCAAAGCCTCTCATCTTCTTCTACCTACTTCTGGTTATTTCTCGACCGTTAGAACCACTCAAACCCCCACACTTGTTCTCAGTCAACGTTAGTGTCACCTTTTATGAAAAGTCACTTGTACAACCAGATTTCACTTTAAAATGTTACGGTAGCCCTCCCCCACCCCCCGAAAAAAAAAGAGAAGTTGGGGACTACGACCAGAGGAAGATAAAAAAAAAACACTTATCCAAAAGACTTGTGTGAAGATTTGCCACCTGTCAACCACACACATGAGCACACACAAAACCCCAGTGGAAAAGACTTTCCTGATGGAGACTGTCACCATGTTGGGCGTCCCTAAAAGACAAGGTGGTAGTGCCTTTGCAAAAATTACCAGCCAAGCCTAGGAAGGAAGGTAGTTGTCTGAGGGGAGGTGTTGTAGATTAAACAGAGGTTGACGCGTATCACAGATGCCAGCGGTCTGGGTCGATGTCGGGCATACAGGAAGATGTACGGGAACAGGTACACAGACAATCCCTTAGTTGTCCTGTTCTATACCATCTCCCAGAAAACCCACTTGCACGAGGGCCTCAAGGACGAATGTCCTCATTGCTTGGCTGCCCTAGCCAACACAACGAATAAAGTGAGCAGCAAGTATCACGACTAGTGCCAACTCAGTCAACAAATGTTTATGAATTTAAAAAATTAGTCCCTATAATCTCAGCGAGGGAGCTGCCACGTCTCCAAGGGCACCGCTGAGATTTAGATCTGCGAAGAGGGCCTTGGGAGAACACTGAAATGGGCACCCTAGAGATGTTCGTTGAGATAATTAAGCCACAGCAGAGCCACACGGGTGGAAGTGGCCCCACATGGACACCATCTGGATTCCTAGGGGCTCCGCAATCACTGCTTAAAGCTTTGCATCATGCCCAGGATTTATTTAGAGAATGCAGAATGTCTTTATTCTAGAATCACAGAATTTCAGAGAGAGAACAAAGCTCCGTGTTTAATCGTATCACTTTACAGGTGAGCAGAGTAGAGCCCAAAATAGACAGGTGTTGCCAGAACTAGACCCTCCGATCCAGGGTTCCCTTCCCCAGACCCCATCACCCCATCGCTGCTCTTCTCATCTAGAACCCATGACTCCAGAATCCTGGAGCTGTGCCAGGCTGGTGTCACCTTTACAGCCACACTTGGGGCAGGAAGAATCACTTTCTCTTTTTAAAACCAGTTTTGCATTGACTCTTTGTCCCAATTCTGATGAGAACTCCCTCTTCCGCTCATTTGTTTGTTTGCCTATTTAGGGTCAGCGGGAAATGGCGCAACCGTGGAGCTCCTGATAACGGCAACAAGGTAACTTTTACTTGGCTCTAGGAATTAATAAAAGCAAATGCTCATACGCACTTACTTTGGGCTAATATATTCGTGGGTATTCATTTAATTCTCAAGACCACTCGGTGAGATACTTGCTATCATTTCCCCCATCTTATAGATGAGGAGACTGAGGCACAGAGAGCGGGTAAGACATTTGCCAAGGTTTCAATGCTAGAAAGTGGCAGAGCTGGGTTTTGATCCCAGGAACCGGTTCCAGGATGCATGCTGTTCGTGAGGCTCTACTCTATTAAAATCAGTTCAGGACCACGGACATGGCAAAGACTCCCCCAAAGGATTTCCTTTTTCAGATTTCAAGGTGATGCTTTTATTTATATAAAATAACACCTACTTGTAAGTGAACATTTTGTTTCCTGCCTGAGAATAATTTAGAGACCAGAGCTTTCTTGCTGTAGTTATCATTGTTATAGGCTCAAACCCAAGACTAAGGCCATATCTTCCCGATATCAAACACTCTGATACTTTATCAACAAAAACACTGAAAACATCCAGACAGTAGGGCGGATCTGCCCATTTTTCATCTGGCTGGATATGTCCCATGGACACATTAAGATCTGCCAGAATTCTTGCCAAGCGTCTCATAAATTGGTCTCATGGGATCATTTTAACCAAAAAGTGCTAACTGAGAAGCTACTCAAGAAATCCAACTTCCGAGGATAAACTTTTGGGACAATCAAAGCAAATCGCATTGGGTGTGTGTGAGAGAGTTATCATCACCAAAGCGTGGCGTGGTGGCCCACAGCTGGAATTCTGTCCCCTTGGCCAGTAACTGCACTGTCCCTCACGAAGACAGTCATGCCAGAAGCGCATTACAGAAGGGCAGCTAAAATGATCAGGGGTGGCCCACGGACTGTATGAGATTAGACTTTTAAAAAGGATTAGAGCCCCTTAATCTGGACAGATGAAGATTAAGAGGGAGGAATGATCAAAGTCTATAAAATCAGAAAGGAAATGGAGAATATGGCTACAGTTCTGTTCACAAATCCCAGGATATCGTAACAAGGGCTATCCCTTTGGAGTTCCAGGAAAATGACTTTAAGAGCCATAAAAAGAAGACACAATTTTCACAGCAGGTAATAAATTTAGAGAATTATCATCTTGAGGAGTGGTATACTCTGAGAATGCAGTTAGGTTTGAAAAAGGCTTAAATAAACCTATGGGTGATAAAACCAGAATGAGGTAATAATGGAAGGTTGGGAATGTTCTAGGGACATCCTGAGTCTTTTGAAAACAATTCCATCAATGACAGGTACCAGCCCCTCCTCACAGGCTTCCCGCCTGGGGCTGGGTGGCTTCCTGATGCGACCACCTCTCTTCCCTTCCCTTTGCCAGACAGGTTATTCCTAAAATTCCGAACGGGGCTCCGTGACTGGAAAGCTTTCGGACCTGGTACAATATGACAACTCATTCCTTGGAGGGAGTTTTCTTTATTCCTCACCAATGTCTTTGTCCTAGTGTCTGTGATTCCCATAAAAATATGAACTTAATCCTGAAAACAAACAAAAAAAAATCTATGTTTTGCTCAAAGATAGAGACATTAAAACATCTTCTGTTGCCGTGGTTGGGGGGATAAAAACTGGTGAAACTCTCCCCTGGGGAAGCTACTCATTGTATGCTAAAACAGACCAATGAATTCAAACTTAAGGGGAAATTAAACGTCCCGATTATGTAGCACCTATCACAGCCCAAGGTATTGAACTCTGAAATTTCCCGCAGTTAATAGAAAAACCCGCACACCTGAACAAATGCCATGGTTCTGTGAAATATACAGAATAAAACTTAAGAGAAAAGCTTTAGCTCCTTTCCCAAAGAGCCAAGTGTTAATCACTTTAAATATCTAATAATGGGTCATTGTTGGGGGCTGGGGAGGTTAGGGCCACGGAAGGAGGCAGGGGACTTCGGTCGGGGGTAGAAAGGGGATGAAGATTCCATTCAGAGAAAGGGAACCTTCAGACAACTGTAACATGCACAGCGAAGCATGAAGAACCTTTTCTGTACTCACGTTTTAGACTGCTTTCTGAAAATTGATAAAATGTGGCAAATGAAGGAACCAAGGGGAGGAAAGGGGTGGGGATGGAGGAGAAAGGCATTCGTCCAATAAGCAATATCTAATAACTCCTAACCCCAACCCTATCTACCTACCGTCACAGAGTGGGGGCTGTCCCTGGGCATCTATTCAAATTCCAAGTTTGAAAATGTGAGTCCTCACGTGGGGGAGCCATTCCAAGTCACTGTTCACTTGGGGAATGGAAAAGTAGGAAGGTGGCAAGGGGCGGGGACGGGTTAAGGGGTAGAGTCACCCCGTTTCTCTTTGTAGCCTGCAGAGTGATTTGGGCAAGAAAGCTGGGACATCTGGAGTTCAGAAGTCGAGGAAAATGGGGAAGAACCGGGAAGATGAATACATGATCATCAGCGACACAAAAGAACGGAGCAGAAAGAAGCCTGGATTTGGGCACTCGCGTCTGGCAAGGAGGCCAGCAGCAGGGCTAATGAAGCATTTGTGGTGTGGGACGCTTGCCAGCACAACAAAGAAGATGTGCTGGGGCTCTGCACATGTGCCGGGGCCCCCAGAGCAAAATAAGGACATAATCACCATCAGTGTCACAGACCAGACTGTACACAAGGTGACAGGGGAGGGGGGGGGCCTGTAATACACACACAGGGAGGACGCGCCATGGCCCACGGCGGCTGCTGCCCTGAGGCCGGGGACGCAAGCAGTTACCCACCTCTCTGTCTCTAGCTGTCTCTCAAATCCTGAGGTCGGGCTTGGCCCCACCATTGGTGGGTGTTTCCCGTGCAACCCAAGTTACTCCTGACGGGGCAGCAGACAGCTGAAAAGCTGAAGAGAGTGTTAGACTGGTGGAAAAGGGCTGAATAAAGGGAAGCAGAAGGAAGGGGGTGGGGAACGGAAGGAGAGAGTTCTGAGGCCAACTCCCTCTGTCTTGTGCCAAGTTCTGGGCTCTCACTTTCGAGAACCTGACCCTGGCCATACCACCTGAGGTACGGTATTATCACGGACGGCCATGTTTTTATGCTGTCAAGAAAAGGCAAGAGAAACGCGGGGGGGGGGGGGGGGGGCTGAGGTGGGGGACACACACCCGCAGCGGAGGGTCCCCCTCGGCGTGAGCGCAAGAGCACCTCGCAGGCAGGAGGAAGCGGCCCCCGCCCATTTGAAATGAGGTCTCTTCAGAGGGCCCGGCACCTGCCTGTGGCTCCCGCTCGCTAAGGTGGGTGTGTTAGTACAGCTGTCTAGCTTTTAAGTGACTTTTGTCAGTTTGAAAGTGAAAGTCTGTTTGAGGAGCTGCTTGAACAATAGCCCAGAGCCCGGAAGAAGAGCTCGCAGCACAAAGGACTTAGACGACACTCGTGTCCCTTTTCACTGCCTCTGATGAAAGATTCATAAGAATAACTTTAATTTTTTATGACCCCCTTTTTGGTATGACTATATTAGTTGTGTCAACTTCCGTACACAGGTTCTCTTTAAATACCCAAAGGTCCGTGCTGAAAGTTGTTCAAGGAGCCACGGGGGCAGATATCCTTACGGGTCCCTTCCTCCAGGACAAACCGCTCTGCGAGACACAGAGATTTCCTTTCGAGATGGTTCCCTTCAGCCTCGACATCACTGGGAACACCACCGTGAGGTGATCTGAAAGCTTTCTAATGTGCCAATTCAACCTCTCTTTGGAAGAACAATTATATTTGTTTTTCTTGGCTTCACCCTATTTAGCAGGAACAGAAGTATAATAATCATTAATGGCCCTCCTTTGCCTTTACTTCTCAGATGGCTGTTTCCATGTTGCATCTTTATTTTGTGTCTCAGCCAAAAGCAGGCGTTGGCGGGGGTGGGGGGGCGGGGGGCACACAGACTGTGCTTGTTTTATGGCACGTTACCAAAGAGCACCCAAGACTGGCTTAAGGCAGTCACTGAAGGGGATACAATAGTTTTGAACCAGAATTATCTACTTTCAAGAACCAAAGTCCTACGCTTCCCCGAAAAGAATGTTTGCAAAAATACCTGATGCTGGCAAATTTACACGGAGAGACTTAAGAGGGATGAGCGAACGAGCACTACATTTTCTGCCCTACGGCTGCAAAGAGAACCAAACAATTACAGTGAAATAAAATCCGGGCAGTGGGAGGAAGATGAGGAAATTTGATTTAAAACACTCTCTGCCGTGTGAAAAGGGATCACCAACTTTCGAACGCGCTTTGGGCTGCTCAATGAGTCTGTTTAATCTCGACGAAATAAACAGGCTCATTTCCAAAAGGCTGTTAGAACTTCTTCAGACGTTTCATTCAGGATGGGCCCAACACAATGCTAACATCCCACCGAAAGATCCGACCACGACCGGCCGCTTGCTCTCTGCAGAGAACTTGCTTCTTTTCTCCTATTGATAACCCTTTGTGGGACGAAGAAAAAGAGCAGAGGCAAGGAGGAGTGAATGTCAGACAATAGCCATCCCTCCACGCACTGTCTCTGAACTTCCCTCATCTCTGAAGGACAATTAATTATGAAGGCCTTAGGGGTAGGTCGAAGCAAGGGAAAACCCAATGCCATCTCCGTAACGCGCCTGCCACCTCTGTGTTTGCTAAATGGCTTCTCCTGTTGGGGTACAGCCACCAAGAGAGCCAATAGATCATGGGGGGGGGGGGTGGCGGGGAGGGAGGAAAGCAAAAGATTTTTTTTTGTGTGTGCGTCTGCCCTTGTATAATTCTATTCTCACTGTGAACTCATCCATACACAAAACACAAGGACAATTTTTTTTTTTTTTTTTAAAGAGAGAAAAGCCACAGGGTATGTTGCAGCAGAAACGGCCTCTCAGTGGTGTGTTAAAAAGGATGGTCTTTTCACCAAATCATTTCACAGAGGCAAAACAGACAAACACAAAGGGTTGAGGCTTTTTCTCCGACATTAAATGGAGTAACTGGTAAGGTCAGACATATGATACCTAAAGACATGAATCTGTGAACTCTTGAAGTCAAAAGGCCTCTCTGTGCTGAGGAACAATCTTTCAAAGGAAATAGATCATAGAACTCCACTGAATCCGCTTTAAACTTTATGAAGCAGGAGGAGAAAAAGTTCTAAGTAGGGAAGCTTGACAGAAGAGCCTTGAACTATTTTCTGAAGGAAAGATGAGACCCTCCCTAGGCTGCCACAAAACATTTTTTTTTTCTAAAGGCTCCTCTGAACTTTGATATGTGCCAAGACACTGCCATTGAAAGCTGTATAATTATGTGCTATCGCCACTGTAGAAAATGCTTTGTTCACCCCAACAAAGGACAATAAGCAAAGTAAAGCGACGTTACACTGTATCTTTTTCTTTAAGAATGTTGAGAAAGGTCATGGAATGCTATAACTAATAAAGCTGTTGAGTAAGGAGGTTTTAAAGCTGATCTTACTGGGCTTGAATGTAACCCAATGACAAAAAAGACACAGGGAGCTAAAAATGCAATGACATTACCAAACAGATGATAAATCAATGGGCCCGCTTCATTATACTGATCAACACCTTGAATCCCGAAAGGACACGCGGCGCAAAACTGAAGCTCTGGTCCGCACACAATTCCGCCTCTGCCCTACCCCCCAACCCTTCAAGCCCACCTTGAAGCCGGGCGTCTTTACCACTCTCTCCTTCACCCTTCAGGCCATCACTTCGCACAGGAATACGCTCCCAGACAGCCGTGTGTGTACGTATATTTAGGGAACATTCATTTAGTCTCTTAACAGATCAATTTGGCTTGTCAGTGGCGGGACTGGCAGGGGAAGAAGTGCTAAGAGTCTCTTTCCCTCCTCGCCACCCACCAAGGGCGTGTGTCATGTGACCATTCAAACGGCTCGGCGGCTCTGGGGCCAAAAGACTGCAACGGCAGTAAAAGGTTTTCACTCATGTGCCAGTTTTCCGAGCGATCGCTCATAGTTAAGTATCTATTTGGAGCGGAGGGAAGCGCTTCCTAAATCCACCTGTCCTCATTTTTCTTTAAAGAGATGACGACGTGAACGAGAGATTTCCAAACACATTAAATCTTCCTCAGTGTGCGCGGTGCGGGCAGCGGGAGGGTTGGGCACGGGGGCGGGCAGGGTGGGGACGGTGTATTCAGCACGTGTGTTTCCGAGTGTGTGTGCCTGGGGGTAGGGGTGGAGGCGAGGGGTGCGGCTTCTTAATTTTCTCTTTCGAAGCGGAAGGCGAGGCAACCCACAAGTTGGGTCTGCGGAAGCACCCTTCTTGCCTGTCATGTGACACCCAGAAAGAAGTCGAAGCACAGGGTCTATGATGGAGCATCGACAGAGACATCAGTGTCTTGGGATGGGACATCAGTGTCTTGGGATACGGTACGTACAAGCCCGCTAGTCAGCGAATCAGGCTCCCCGTTCTGTTTATTTCTAAGCCTTCCATCCGCAAACCTGGGTCTTCAGTGAGGGCAATGGAGGCCGGTCAGTGTCGCAGGCACGTGCACCCTGCCCACAGACCAGTGGCTACCACCAGGAGGCCCGTGAAGGATGCTGGCTGCCCGCTGAGGGGGAAGAGCTACCCCTCTGGTACTGGAGAAGGACAGACAGCGCTCAGCGCAGCCTTGGAGACTGACAGCCATCACTACCTTCCTTCCTGCCACGGTGGGGAGGGCCACAAAAGAGTAATAAAATCCAACTCGCATGCCCCTCAAGTCAGAAGTATCAGCACGATTTAAAAACTGGGAAGGAATCCCAACCCTCCTATCCCTCCCCATAAAAAAAAAATGTTGGAACCTCTTCAAAGCGAAGTGCGAATGGAGCATGGAAATACATCCCATAACACCTGGAAAGACAAATTTATTGTTGCCAATCTCATTAAACGTGAGAAGTAGGAGTGAAACAAGCAGCCTGTAATTAAACCCCCCTCTCCTGCACACCTTCGCAAACTCACCTTAAGCAGCGAGGCGCCCCGCCCCGTGTGAGGTGGCCAACTTTCTTTCCTTCCTTCGGCACAGGCCCACCGACCGCAGCGTTGGTGCCCCTCCCCCTGCAGTGCCTTCTCCCGCTTCCCCTGGGTCTTCTCAAGCTCTCACCACACTGAGCCTGAGCGCTGTGCCAAGAATCTTGGCCATTGTGTAAACTGATACAAAAGGCAGAGCAAGCTCTCCTGTCACTTAGAAGGCCCTGACTCATAAAGGCCAGGAAACGCAGGGTCTAGAGGAGGAGAGAGATTCAAGCCACTCCTCCCTCCTTGCGAGTGATAAACCTTCCCCATCTGCTTCATTTTCCTGTAGGCCAGGGGTCAGCAACCACTCTGGCCTTGAGAGCCAGGAGCAGCAGGGGCGGGAGGGGGAGGGTGCCTAGCAGTCACAGAGGTGGCACCAGCCAGCTTACGACACAGACGGAGCAGAGAGCTGAAAAAAGACAAGCAGCAGAAGAGAAAGAAGGAAGGAGAAAGTCCCAGCGAAGGAGGGAAGGCATCAGCCTCCTTCTCCCTCACCTCCCTCTCTCCCTGCCTCTACCGGTTCCCACTAGTTTAGAATTACTTTATAAACAGTATAGAGCGTTAGGCACACTAAACTTTTTCTCCTATTAATATCTCTATCATTATTCCCGCTCACGTCAAATCAGTTAATATTGGTAAGACATCTGGAAGGATGCTCAGGACGTCATCAATAAACATTAGCTATTTTGTTATTGTTAACAAACCTCTGATTGAGAGATCTAAAAATGCAATCAATAAGCTGTTTTATTACTTGACCGGCTAATACTCGGTTGGGTTAAAATATTCCTTCAAATGTAGACAAAACTTCAAAGTCCCTCTACCTTTGCTTCATCTCCGTTTAAAAATTAGAAAATGGGGGTGCCTGGGTAGCTCGGTGATTGAGCGTCCGACTCTTGATTTCAGCTCAGGTCATGGTCTTGCGGTTCCTGAGTTCGAGCCCCACATCAGGATGGAGCCTGCTTGGGATTCTCTCTCTTTCTCCCTCTCTCTGCCCCTCCCCACTCATGCTCTCTCTCTCTCTCTCTCTCTCTCTCTCTCTCTCTCTGTCTCTCTCAAAAGAAAGAAAGAAAGAAAGAAAGAAAGAAAGAAAGAAAGAAAGAAGGAAAATTAGAAAAGAAACAAGGCATCCAGTTCTCTACTTGGCCATCTTCTTCATTTGCTCCTCTTAGAGTACAGATTCACTTTGGTTGATCTTAAGAGGAGAAACTTAAATACAAAAGTCAAGCAGTGCACACAGTATGGGCTGAGATATTCAGCATGAGGTGCTGGGTCTGCTTGTGGCTCGTGGCCACGGCCCACAGTGGTACAGCTACACTGATAAGACCAGTGGCTTTTTAAGCATCTCGATTAAGCACTGACCTCCGTGCACAGAAAAGAAGGGGTTGTCTTATCTGAAGCTCTAGTTAGTAAGCGCGCCAAGCTGGGAGGCTAAATTAAAAGCTATTTAGTGATCGTATGTGGCGGTGGGTAGGCCTATGGGCATACGTGTGAGGGGAGGAGGCAGGGCAGAATCCATGCTCCTGCGTTTCTTCTTACCACATTTCCGGAAAGATCTTAGTTTTTACTGAAGAAGGAAAAGACCCAGAATAGACCAAGAACTTGTCTGGAGTCACATGAGAAGTGACAGAACTGCTCCCCGGGCCCCATACTCCTTGCACTGAAGCAGTCTTAAAATAGACGCTGCAGATAAAGGAGAGGTGGCCGGGCTGGAAGTGGATCTGATTCACAAAGAGAGAAATATCAGATGTTAATCATATTAAAGGAGGATTTAGATGATGCTAAATGGGGCAGCTCGTTGGGTACCTCCTGATGCCAGCCGCCCCTGTTTGTGTCATTCTGGCCCTTGTGCTGTGAGCAGGGGATTAAATTCCAACCAGGTAAGTTTCAAAAAACCCTAAAAATCCTGATGTGCCCTGTAAGGATTTGTCCTCTCGAGGATATTACACAGCAAAAATGCAGCACTCAGCGCACAAACCTTGGGCAATTCTTTTATGAAGCCTGACGCACACTGCCAAACAAATATTTGCCGTAATCAGCCGTAAAGAGTTCACTAGTGCACAGCTGAATTCTCCTTGGGTCAAGTTTAGAGCAACAGACTTACCAGAAAGGGGCAGAAAAAGACACGGAACTCTGAATAAGGTTTCTTTAAACTATTTAGCCACAGTCCTCCTCTTCAGCTTTAAAAGAAATTCTGCTAGAGTGTCCCATCAGGTTAGTCAACCAGAGTGCTCTTTCAACACACTTTAAATACAGAGACTCTAAAATGGTGAAGCAAAACAAGGAGGATCCCCACTTTTCATGTGTTCAGCCCGAGAAAAACCTTGTTCGTAACACATTTGGCAAGAAGAACATTGTAGTCTAGGACGACAAAGGTAAATTGGTGGCTTCCAGTATAATGGTTCAAGCTTCCAAGGGAAAACTGTGACCTCCCCACGGCTAAGCTTCCGCCTTCGGTGCCTGGTAAGCCACCATCACTGATCTGCGCTGCTAAAACCTGTGTGGGAAGGGCTCCCCAAGGGAACGGGCAGACAGGGGGGCAGGAAGGGGCGGATCCTTTCATTGGCAAGTCTAGACCAAGATGCCCTTCTCTTCCCCTGAAGCTGCAAACTTCTGGGTGTTTCTGGGTGCCTATCTAGGTGAGGAAAGCAAGACTATTAACATAAGGTTCCGGCAGGAGCAGATGTGGGAGAAAAAAAGATTCTCGTCCTCAAGATAACAACAAGAAAGGGACCGACTTTATCAGGCCACGGCCTGTCTACACTCACCATCGGGGGTTCAGCCTGCAGAACCCTTGCCACATTCCCACCTCTAACTATTGTTGCCTGAGCCAGCAGGGCTCAGCAAAATGCCTTTGTGAGGACTGGGAGATTCGCTAGTGTTGTCTCATGGAGAGTCATCATGTTGCAATGAAAAATGTTTGCTGAGGCACCACATTAGCCAGTAAAGAAACGCCTTACTCATAGCCACACATCTTTCACTGTTGCATAGCTATTGCTTTCTGGGACTCGTCTATACTGCTTTGCGTGTATCTAGAATATGCATGTCGTAGATGTGTGTGCGTGCGTGCGTGTGCGTGCGTGTGTGTGTGTAAGAGGGCATGAGCGACGGGCAGCTTGGTTGCGAAGCTACGCACACGCGAAATAAGCACACTAGGTTCTCTCCCGAAAAGAACAAAAACGAAACAAAAACAAAAACGAAAGATGTTGATGGCTCTCATAATACGGACTTAGTAAATTCTCGTACCATTTCTTCCATAAAGGCAATACATGCTGATTAAAGTAGAAACCACAGAATCACTCTCCCATCAACCTTTCCAGATTTTTTTTAGAAAACAACTTTTGCAGCTATCCTAGCACACAGCGTATGTCAGCCCAAGCGACATGCCAAAACCTAAATAGCAAAAAACGCCTATCAGAGTGGGGACCTCTTCTCTGGAAAGGGAATCACTGTGTGGGTGGGTTCCTTGCTGCAGTTTTCTTTGAATTCTCCAGTTCCCTCTTTCTGTGGCCAATGGGTCTTCATGCAAGCAGCCGAGCTGGGGAATGGGAAAGGAAGCAGAAGTGGGTCAGCTCCCCAGGACCCGGATGGGAACCACACAGGGGGCTCCTCACTGCTGCTTTACCTCTTACCCCAGTGGGGCATGCTCTTAGGAGATAACGAGGCTGGCGCCGATTTGGGGACACTGCTAAAGAAAATAAATTTCTTAAAAAAGAAAAGGGAAATGACCAAACGATAAAGATGAGTTCCTACCTCAAAGTCATTTGCTTTATTGTAGTGCATGTTCAGAGCCCTGTACAGCTCACAGTCTCTGGTTATAGACAGCTCTTCAGTACTGGTGACTCCGTCGTTGATGGCTTGACGTGCGTACTTCTCCATCTGAATGTAGTAAAACTCACGGAAATTGCTAAACCACTTGATGAGCTGAGAGGTAATGCATCTGTTGAACTGTCAAATTTAAATGTTGAAAAGGATAAGAACATCACCATTTTCTTCATTTTATTCTTTAAGCAGTCTGAAGTATTTTTAAAGATCTCCTCTCCTTCTTGCTTGGATGGGTGTGTTTTTGATTTCACCAAAATGGTGGCAAGAGGGGTGAAAGCAGTAATACGTTCATAAGATATCATAAAACCCGTCAACAATGGAAACCACTCCCCAATCCTCCACATTTCAAATGGAAAACTTGCATTCTAAATCTGATTTTCTGTAAGCTGAAGATCTTATTTTAAACATCGTTCTTCAGCTTTCAGTGGAACAAACTGTATGTGTGTACTTCTTATGGAAATTCATTCAAACCACAAAACCCTGGGAAGAGTTGTTACTTTCAGGGACAGCCTCCCCTGCTTTTCAAAAGTTCCTGTTCCGCCATTTTGCTTTTACGAAAAGGCCTACCTTAGTGCCTGGTTTCGTTAACAGAAAGAAATCCAAAGAGGATTTTTGCTTCTCAGAAAGAAAGCGAGAAGGGAAAATAGCATTCAGCATTGGTTTTGCAGCGAGCCATTATGGAGGCAGCACGCACCCCCAGCAGCAAGAGTGGCTCCACCAAGCTCCTTCCCCAGGAACGAGGCTCAGCATCTCAGCATCAAGCCGCCATAGCTTTGAACTGTGTCTGTGAGCATCTGTGCTTTATTTGATTTATTTTGTGCATCTGTTATCGAGATGTGTCCTAGGGTATCAGAAAAGTCTAAGAGAGGTTATTTTTTGGGTCTGGGAATGCTCAACATTTCCCCCATATAAATTAATGGTGATTGCTTCTTTGCTTTATGCCATTTCGGCTTATGAAAAGTTTCATAGGAACGCTCTACTTTTGGATAGCGGGGGAAACCTGTACCAGAGATGGTGAGCCACGTGACTTCACCACCAGCATGATTTCTTCTTTTAATGAGAATTTGTGTCATCACATGACAGCCCCGTACAATGCTGGAAAACAGCTTTCGTGCAAAAGGGGAGGAAGCTGGCATTTGCTTATTTGTTGGCAAATGGGTGATCCCCATGGCCATCCAGCTCTGATTCCACTTTATGTTCACACACGGCACTCATGTCCGGTCCTGTCTGGTCAGACCGCCATGCCTGCTTGCACACTTCCCATGGCCAGCATCGGATAAGACCCACGCCCCTTTCCGTTGGCGTCTATGCCGTTTGGAAGGTGTGGTTAAGACGCAGTACGCAGATGGCATAGGCAGAAACTATATTGCGTTTTTTTTTAAATGCCAAGTTACCATAACATGATTAGGCTTTACAACTTTGTTTACCAAGGTTCCCTGATGACCTTTTAAATGAAGATGTCTTCCTGGATTCACTGCAAATGATACCATTCTTATTGACAAACCTCTGTTCACGTAAAGGACAGATGCGTCTCAACTTGCCAAGTCAAAACCAATAAATCCATAGCTTTATATCAGGCGGGCTGACAGACAACCCCCTGCCTTTTGTCATTACAGGCATTCCCTTCCCGGGGCCCCCAGAAAAAGATGTACATTCATCAAAAATCAACAAAGACCACTTATCAAACACTGGCCATGAGAACATCCAGACTCCAACAGGATGACAGCGAAAGTGTGTATTGGGGCTGTAATTACTACACAGAAAGTTGTTCCTATACTAGCAAAGATAATAAATGAATGAAAATTTATGGCAGAGAATGGACGTAACAAGGAAACAGAAGCAGGGAGACTGGTGTTTCTCCCAAAAGGCCAACTTGCATCATAATTGCCATGGAGTTGCAAGGGCCCTTACAGATAATTGACCAGAAAATGATTAAGTCATCAGCAAATCGCTTCTGCTTGCAAGAGTTCAAACATGTACTTAACCTATCCAAGAATTATATTTTCACTCTGTGTGTCTGCTCTGTCTCTATTCAGCCTTGCGGGGAACCCGATTAAAAAGACAACTGAAGGACCCCCCTTATCTGATCTTCTGGTTGCCGATTTCAATAGAACTTAAACCCATTACGATTTGCTGAACTTGGAGTTCTTTCCATTTTATCTCAGCAGTAAAATACACTGTCCAAATTTCCAGACACTGAGATAAGGACTACAGGCCCCCGTGACGGCTTACTGTTCCTTTTTAATTCTTTTAGAATAAGAAACAAAACATTACAAAATGATAGCAGGCTGTGCACTGGGGAATGAAAATTGCTTTGACATGGAGATTAGGCTTCTGCATTGTTACAAGACATTGTCTCCTATGGACAAGAGTACTGTAGAGGAAAAAAATAGAAGGGTGTTTTTTTTCTAGAATGGTCATGAATGACCTAATGGGGGAGGACAAAAAAGTAAGTGCACTTGCCATTATTTAGGAATGGGACATAAAGGGAGATTTAAAGCTTATTGTTAGAGAATGGAAATACCAGAGAGAAAGAATGGGCAAAAACAACAGACTCCCCCGACATAAGACAAGTGAAATGACCATCACAACAGCTTGAAGAACAGGGCTTCCCTCCACTAGAAGTGAACTGAAATTCGTTCTGTTTTAGGCGCTGGCGAAAAGCGAAGGCAGGCCCCCTCTTTTCCAGATATTCACGTTGGGGGAGAAAAAGTGCTAAACTTTAAAGAGTTAATTTCCCCCCCGGTTCCGTAGTGGCTTACAAGAAAAGGATCAATTGTTCTATAAAGGAGACCTCTGTCGTGTGTTAATGTGTTACTGCAAAAACTAATCGCTACAATAAAGAGGCTGTGTTTCCACAGTGTGTGAGTCTCTGTGACTTTGATTAATGCTTCCCACGGGACATCTCAGCCTCAATATGGGCTGAAGAAACTTCCTAAATATTCAATGAGCATGGTCAAAAGATGTATAAAACAAATCAATCTGACACCTTAATCTGGCTAGGCAGCAGTTGACTCAAGGGGTGGAGGGAATGAGATACATCATTTAACACTGCCGGCGTGAAAAGCTGTGAGCGTCTGTTCTTCAAAGCTAAAATGGCACCCGATCTGTTGTCCTTAGTGGTCTAAGAGTTATTAGTTGATACATTAAAATCAGCACTCGGGAGCGCACAGGAAGATGGTGGGGCCCATTGCTCTCTGGCACGTCTCTCCCATTTGCCCCTTTGCTCTTCCCAAAGGCTGGGCTTTTCGTCTGGCTAAATGTCATGGTGAGGGAGTGAAGTTGGAGGCCGTGAGAACGTGGAACTCTGTTTCGATTCTGACTCGAGGAATGAGACCAAGTCAGCCTTGGCTTCATCCTTCCTCTGTATCAGCCCCGTAGGACTCTCACCAAGCCAGCGTCTGAACTGTAGGAGGTTTTCCTCCACCTCTCTCTTTGCAAAGCAATTTAAAAGCATTCACCTAGCCTGCCCAAACAGAAGTCGCTAGTGGAGAGTGAAGCACTGTATCCATTCCTAAGGCAAAATGCAAGGGAGGGTGGATCACTCTGGCTGGGCTCACCTTCTGGAGCTGATCAGAGGATTCACTTGGTCTAGCGCGATCTTCCAACTGTGTCTTTGATGACACCTAGGCTGAGCTTCACTCATGACACAAAATATTGTCTACTTGTGTTGTTTCTTCTGTGTTTTTATGTTTTTGTTTTTTTCACTTGCGGAAGTAACTCCTGATCCCCATTTGAAATGCAATGACTTTTATGGTTTGGAAAGGTACATTTTGCTAGGATTAGGAATTTTCATCTAAGTAGATGAATGCAGCCACAATCAAGTGTAGGCTTGTGTGATTGTGACAAGTACTGCTTGGTCCACAGACACATGAGCGTGTCTTTCTCAAGATGGGTGATGCCGAGTGTCACTTCCGATAACTCCTAAGGTGCTTCCTCCAATTTCTAGGGGGTCTCTTAATTCTGTAGTGGTTTTCTTGCATCTAAACTTTGTCATATATAGAGGAAACATCTAGTTATTTCAGTCTTGCAAATAAGAATCCACCTTTATGTGTCTATATCTAGAAATAGGTACGTGTCTATATATAGATACACATACACCTAACATAACATAATAATATCATATGACATCAAATCAAATTCTGGATTTTCCTTAATATTAAAAAATCCAAGAATGCTCTGCCATTGTTTTCCACAAAGTTTCTGGAACACCATGCCTAGAGTATCCTTCACTTTCTATGCATGCCTTTCCAATATCATCAGCATAAGCCCGGGGAATACAAATTCATTTATTACTAGCCAAAGAAAAAACATAATTAGCAAAGTTAAAAATGTATAATTCATTCCAAAAATAAAAGAGAAGTGACCTTTGGTGATTTTCTGCTATGCATTATATGCCCTACTGTTTCCCCTCCATTAGAGTGGATAATTGGGAATTAACTAGACTCAAGTATACTTTAACAGCCTTCTCTCCCAGTATGGATGGAGTATGGATAGAATCTATAATGTGAATATTAGTGCTTTTTTAAATAAAATATTCACCCCAGTATTTAATTGTTGTTTACATAGTGATTATTTGCAAAGCTGAATTACTAGTTGTATTCTAAAGGAATGGGAACAATTTCATGTCAGTTTACACTGCAGAGTATTTATAAAGATTACAGATTAACTACTACAGATTAATAATCTCCCCCATCCTTGCCCTTCTCCCACCCCCCCCATACACACATGCTTGCGCGTGAGGAAGTTTCTAATATTTACATCTACTATTGGATAGTGTTGCTGGCTCAGAATGGCTGCTTTCCACCCTCCAGGTGGCTGCAATTCAATGGTAGGCAAGGGATCCCTATGTGTACAGTTTGTAAAGCTCTCTGGCCTCCTTGTGATACAAAGCGCTATCTAAATAACGTAAGGTATTGCCATTATTATATCACAACACTGCAGATCATTGCACTAAGAGGAGTGGAGGAGGTCACATGGGCACCTACACGCGCACACACACACACACACACACACACACACACACGTGTGCGGTCATACTTTCTCCCTCTCCTCCATGTCCCCCTGTCCTCGAACTAGTGTTGAGAGGACCCCGTGACAGAAGTCTGCCGGGTTCCACTAGGCTCCGGAAGCTGTCTGGTCTTCAACCAGTTGACAAATTCCCTCCATGGTCTCTGTTTCAGATGGTCCCTCACAAAGTCCAGACCCTTTCCCTGGCCTGCTGTGTCACTCAGCCTTTTCTGCGCTTTAATGATCCTCAACCAGCCATTCAAGTTACTGCCTTTCTGTGCCTTCCCATCCAGCCCAGTCTGCTGGCCCCGAGTAGGGAGAAAACATGCCTTCCACTTAAGGAGCTCCGCCAGGGGAGGAGAAAGATAAAAGGCTGAAGTTGATACACAATTCAAAAGCTAACGGGAGGGAAAACAGAACTTTTCTTAGGAGGCCAAATAAAACATCAGCGGAGGAAACTAAAATGAGTTGGCCTGCAAAGGGGGCCGACGCAGCAAACTGGGCATCGGGCACAGAACACACCACGCGGAGGGAGTGGAGGAACAACAAGCGTGTTCTGGCAGCTCCTGAGTTCTCAGCAGCAGAAAGAAGAACTTGTACATATGGGGGGTGGGCAGCAGAGGGCGGGGAAAGCGCCCAACCCCAATAAACTAATCTCAGCTAATGTAATGTTTATCAAGTCCCTCAGATAATGATACCATGCGTGTCATTATCATCATCAAGACCCAATCTATGTTTTAAAAAGTTGCAGATGATTAACACAACATCAAGTTGTTGCAAACAATTACTTAAAACCCACACACAGACACAGACGCGCGCGCGCACACACACACGCACACAGAACCAGGAGGTCCCCATATTCTGTAGAATGAGGGAGGCTGCAGCTGTAGGCCGACAGCTTTCATATCCTCATTTGAATAATGTGTCCTGAATCTGTCACTTTATTCATTCTCCTTATGCTCAGTGTACTCCACATCAACAACAAATTAAGTTGTAAATAAGAGACAATCATCACTTTTGTTTTTAAGCAGCTACTGCAGAGAGAATTTCAATGTACGCTCCTTCCGACAGGGGGGAAAAGACGTGCTAGAGTTTGCTTTCATAAGCACAAATATGGGGAAACCAACAGAAACGAAAACAGAAACAGTTTACTGTTGCTCAGGGGAGGAGAAAAAAAAACACAACATTCTCTAAAGCACACCCATCCAGGACTAGCTGCGATTTCTTCCAAGGAGTTACTTAGACATATAAAGACAAGAGGTGAAGTTTCACGGATCACACTGGAGACCCATGTGACTTCATACCAGTCTTTTGGTCGTAAGGGCGTCTTTGCCCAGTTCAGCTTTAGACGAAATTGCAAGAGCATTAAGTCAATCATAACACAGGTATATTCGTGAATTGTTTTCACACTCATCTCCATTAACTTCCAAGAGTTCAAATCACTACCACATGCACAGAAATGGAAAAATTACTAATGAAAAACGTCCTTACCTTTACATCGGAGAAGTACGTCTTCAGCATATTTGAGCTGGGATAACGGGTATAAAAGAACATGAGCTTTGCTTTTTTCAAGTGATTGGGTGACAATCCTTCCTGCATGTAGGATGCATTTGGTTAAGGAAAACATTTCTTTAAACACAAGCACCTACCACCCCCATCCCCCCCCCCCCCAAAAAAAAAAACCAATCTGGAGGCCCATCACAAAGCTGTGGGAATTCTGAAAGGTACAAGGCACTGGCCACGAAATCCCTCACTACTTTGCTGCACTTGCTCAAAATGACCATTGTGTGTTAGCAAATGCCAAAGGTAATGGTGAGGATGCGCAATGTAGTTGCAGAATCTTGGCTACTCCGTGGCGAGGATGGCAAAACATTGCCCTGTTGGAGGTCCTTACGCTACGTATATGTTCACTTGTTGCTAAGGAGACAAATGTACCCAGCGTGTATCCTACAACTCTTATCGTGACAAGTTTTTTCCTTCTTCGCAATCGCAGTTCTGTTTGCTCTTCTCCCCACACTCTGCAGTTGACAGCAAATTATTATCCTAATGTGCGTGAAAATACAAAACGCATTATTTTGAACACTATTAGGCAAGCTTCACATTTTACCTTTTAGTGCTAATCTAATGCGGCATTTTGACTCACTTTCTTCCTATCTTACTATTATACCCTTTTAATTGTTTCCTTTTAAATAATAGCTAAAACTTGGGAGGGGTAGTTTTGGCACAGAGAGAGCAGGGAGGGGGTGTCGCTTTTGTTAAAGCAACGATCCAAAACCAAATACGATTTGCCTCTCCTGGATTTATAGTTAACTCCTTTGAGAGTGGCACAGTGGTTGGGGCTAACAAATCAATAAATGCGGGTTAGCAGATCAATAAATGGCCACTTACCCAAAATAAGAAGGCCTATTTATCTGGAAACATCATTACCTTTTAGATCTGTAAACAGCAGCAACTAAAACAGTTCCCAAGAGAATGTGAGGCTAACCATAACAATCCAGGCTTCCTGATTCTCCCCCAGATTCTTGGCACTCCTCAGCAGACTCGGAGCTGGGATGGCTCTGGTCACATCTGTGCCGCAGCCTGGCCCTGCCATTTCCTCAGCAAATTAATGGCTTTATAATTTATCAGAAATGAAGATGCACGTGGAGAAAATCAATGTGGTCCCCCACAAGGTCAATTAAGGGTCCTTCCTAGAAGCTTCTCTAAGGATTTTCTCTTAAAAGAGAGTCTGGGAAAAATAAGAAAAGAAAAGAAAATATGCACTTGTGTGTGTGTGTGTGTGTGTGTGTGTGTGTGCACGCGCGCGCGCACACACACACACACACGTTTTACTACCCAACAAAAATGCCACACCTTGTGAAAAAAAGGTCAAATAAAGACACATATTTAGGAAAAGTCAAGGTTTCTAAATGACCTCCATCAAGAACAGCGTGACCAATCTTAGGAAGACAGAGAAACCAGGAGGTGAGTAGAGAAGCATAATCAAATTAATACCGATAAGCTCTTGACTACTTATAACAGGGCGTTTAACCAACTATTCTGCAGAGGATTTGATCAATCAGCATCCCCTTTAACATCACGCAATTTTTAAAAGATCACCTTGGTTTGCAAAGAGAAAAGTGAGATATTGTGCTTCCCCCTACCCTCGCCAGGAATAAACACTGAAGGAAGAAATTTTGATTTTATATCTGTACGCCAAAGCAGCTTAACCGAACTTGTGTTTTTGTTTCAGATCCTTAATGATCACAAAGACGATAATTTATGACTGACATACTTCTTGTGCCAAGGAAAGAGCTGGAAAGGCCCTCCAGTAACCTCCATTAGACAGATAGACACGGCTAAAGGAACCCAGCGCACTTCAGGACCATCTGTCCAAATGGATAAGTGAAATAATAGTTGCAAGCTGTCTCCTATTGCCTCATGATAAGAGTTTTAGGCAAGTCCAAACTTCAGCAAACAGCCTCAGATCTGGGTTCTAATCTTTTCTAAAGACGGTGAGATTAAAAAACCACCTTGCACACTGCAATTATTCGCCGGGAGACGTAACAGATTTTTAAAAATTTGGTTTCCTACAAAACAGACTGTTTTGCCATGGTCCTCAGCGATAGAGCTACCAAAAACTCGCTGACACTTCCAATACACTTAAATGATGCTCAGAGGTATTCGTTCTTTCTATTTAAAAAAACAAAACAAAACAAACTCTCCATCTTATTTTGATCAGGACTTAGGGGCTTTTTATTTCATGAAAAAATTATTCTAATTTGGGTTTCTCAAGCCCGTTTTGCTTTGAAATGCTTCCTGTCGGTAATACTTAGAATTGATCAGTTGAAATGGAACACAGAATAAATCTGTATCTCTTGCTCATCGTGTAATTAAGATAAAATTCCCATAAAATATATGTTTCTAATAAACTATTAAAAATAGCTAATGAAACATTTAAAAGCCAACAGTTAGATAATCCTTTTTTTCCTCCTCAAAATAAATCTGAACTGACCAATTGGTTAATTTCCCTTTTAAGTGCTTGTGCTGAAAAGCAACTGTTCTTCCAAGAAAGCACTAGCTGTTTCCAGGATACTTACACACGCACAATGACTCATGATGGAATAGATTCAGTAAACATACAGCTGTACTGAACACGAGCTAAGCTCCATTCAAGGCCAGGAAAGAAAATGAGCACAAATAAATATTAAGGAGGTAAGGGGGGTGGGGGGAGGGGGATGGAACGCAAACCAGATCTGTCCCGGCAGCTCATGTGGCTTTGCCTCAATTCTCTTAGCCATAGCTTTGTGAAGACAGATGACATTCAATTCTATGTGTAATGCAAAATAGACAATAACTGCTGAAACTTGAGACAGCTGCCAGGTGTAAAAAAAAAAAAAAAAAAAAAAAGAAGAAGAAAGAAAGAGAAAAAGGAAAAGGGGGGGGGAAGAAAAGATGATAAATCCATAAATTAATGAAAGACATCTGCTCAGGAATATAAAAGATCAGAGAAGGAGAGTACTGTGGCTGAACCTGAAGCGGTGTTCAAACAACCTGAGAATCTGAGTGCTGTCTGTTTACCAAGCACAGGATAACCTTACCTAAACAGCAGTGGCAGGGGAGGAACAGAGGCAGCGAAAAAAAGGCAAGTGCAAGAATATGTTGTGAAGGCTGGAGGAAGCGAATTCTTCCCCCCGCCCCCATGGAACCCTGAATTGTGGTTAGAGATTTTACAGGCTGCAGTGTTCCCACCAAATTGGATTGGGGCTCCTTACTTACATTTTCCAAAATGCTCTGAAACCCAAAGACTTTTAGCTTTCTCTGTATGCTCTGATTTGTTGTTTCTAAGAGGTTTTTCCCTTGAATGGGGAGAAAAGATCTAACCTGTCTCATTTAATGAAAGTGATAGAACAAATTGTTTCTCCATCAAGGGGATCAGCACATGAAGGTGTGTCATTTGTGGAAATTAAAAAAAATGTTTTTGACTTAATAATTTGGGTGGGGGTAGGAACCTAGAGTCTCTCAGTCTGAAAATAAATGTTTTCCCCATAGCTAATACAGCTAATAGAATTACTATGGCCCCACAAGACTTCTAAAAAGGTCTATGGATTATTTCACATTTTAGAAATTCATTTTTAATCCATGTTCCCCAGTTGGATTTTAGTTTCAAATTACCAATTTCCCTTTCTAAACTTTACGTATTTTAAACATTCTCCCTAAAAGTCAAGTAGGAAACACTGGCTGTCACAGAGAACAGACTCAGTTTCTTCACCTGCACATCTTGAGGGCTTCTAATACTCCTCTTGTCCTTTAATTGGGTGTATGCAAATGTCCGAGGCCTGAACAAGGCTATTTTTCTTGAGATGCAAAGAGGGTGAATGACGAGGAACATCATGAAGAGAAACAATTGGCTGGCTGTTTCTTTTGGAATTTGAATAAAACTTAATATTTGATTAAATAGATTCATTTGCAAAGATACTGAGCACATTTTTTTATATCCAAGACGTGAGTGAGCTCCTGGAGCAGGTGCACGGACATTGAGTTTACTGTGCACACATTCACTATTGCCTTCCTATTAGAAAGGATAACGAGATAGTGCTTTTATATAGATTATATATGCTTAATGTGCTGAACCTAGAATGGATTTATCTGATAAGCTGGTATTCTTCATAGTTCTTATCTTGGCTACTTTGTTCAAAGACACAGATGATGCCCTTTGGGGTGTGAAAGAATCATTCCTTAAGCACTAAATCATTCATTTCTACTTGGAAAGCTGTGGCTACAAATAAAAATATAAAAATGACAATCGTAGAGGTATCATTTCATCCCATTTCTACTCATGTTATTGAGTTTTTTCCTAGGAGTAACTGTACCACCTGAAACTGAAGTAGACACCACTCGCTATGATTCCCAGAGACTTCTTTAAACTAAAAGCTTGAGAATTTTGCCTACGACGCCATCAGATAAATCAAGGGAAGGACCCATTGCCATTCCAGGATGGAGAGAGGAGAAAAGTGGATCCAGTCTCCCAACAAACACTCAGATCCTCACTGGCTTCAGAATCATGCGGATTATAGAAAGAGAAGCCAGCCCATCTTCTTCCTGAGAAATAATAATATATCAATGAGATAAATGGTTAAAAGTATGGCATAATCAAGGGGAAAGAAACAGGAAGAGGGTCAATGGCCAGAAGGTGGAAAATGTAATCATTAACTCCAACAAGAGGCCAAAATTATTTCGCTTCATGAAAGAAACAGTTCCAGGTGTAAGCAACGTTTCACACGAACACAGGTGTTTCCAAACCATCACTGTTCCACAGACTCTTACATTGGGAGGAGAGGGAAGTTATTCAGCTGAAGAAGCAACTATATTCTCGTTAAATCCTTTGATATGTATGGAAATAAAAGGAACTTCTTTCAATTCAAATCCTCTAAATTCCTCAGGGGATTTAGAGAGAGCGTGAGACAATGAAAGTAGCCAACACTTAAAGCAATCTAAAAGATTTCTTTCCTAGAAGACCCAACTTACTTATAAAAAAAAAAGCACAGGCATAATTATCTGGTGACAATGAAAAGTCTAATAAACACACACACACACACACACACACACACACACACACACACACACACACACAAAACCCATAAACTGGTTAAAGAGTTTTTAGTCTGCACTTAGGGCACTTTGAAATCTGGTTTCAAATGTTCCTCGAAACAGGTATGTCCCTTCCTCTGCATGCGTGTGTGTGTGTGTGTGTGTGTGTGTGTGTGTGTAGGAGACAGAGAGAGAGAGAGAGAGAGAGAGAGAGAGAGAGAGAGAGAGAGAAACAACCCACCATCACGACTACTGCCTTCAAACTGGAGACGTCTGAGAGCAACAGGGTCTAGCCCTGGACATCATCAGCCTTGTATGAGCCTCAGAAGATGCTCTTCCTGCCAAGGGTGAAAAACCATTCAAGACACTGCATCTTCTTCCTTCGCCTTTCTCATCACCAACACTACATTACAATCATTTTGACCAATGTTTACTGCCTGTTTATCACGAGCAAGGCATGGTGCCTGGCGCAGCTTTGGTTCATGGCTGGTACATTAAAGTTCAGGTCTTTGAAAGGTAGAAGTTAAATCAGCAACCAAATCAAGACTCGATTTCTATTTATATGTCTAAGTCCTCAACATCTTTATGTTCCTTCCTCTCATGACATTATTCTCTGCTTCCTCACTATGGAAAGAGAGTGTGTTTCACTGCCCTAAGTGGGTCTCATTATTTGTGGCTCTCATTCACCTTATCAAAAATCTCCACAACTCTTCTGAGAGCTGGTTTGAAGGACGGCCTTCACTACATAGGAAAATGTATTTCCACCATAGCTGGGGCTTTGCACTTATGTGGCAGCCTCTGGAGTGGGCTTAGATACGAAAATGTCAATCTCTAGTCATCAGGACAATTGCTCAAAATCCTCAGTTTAGCAACAGCCAACTTAATTGCTAAATTTTATATCCATCTGGCAGTTTATTATAAAAGAAACACGCCTCTACGTGCCCCCAAATGTTACCCCTACCCCAAAACACACAGCCACAAGATTTTTAAAAATTTACTGAAAGGACCGATTTACAGAGAGAAAGAAAAAAAGTCAGTTAAAAATAGCTGGAGTTTAGGAGGGGTCTAATAAAAACTGTAACTGGCATCTCTACCTAAAAGTCAGGTTCAAAATATAGACGAGTCATAAAAAGAGCCATTTTTAAAGCCGAATACAGCTGAGTTTTATATTTAATTGTGCTCTCTCGCTTTCCAAAATAATTTGCTTTGTGTATGTTAGGACAAAAGATTTCTGTGTATGGCTGAACAGAGGTTAATCATGCATAGAGGCAGCTGCACCAAGATCCAAAGAACAGACCTTGGGTGAACGAGAGAGAGACCAATGCCGTCTGAATAAATCAGTACCTGTACATTTCCTTAAAGAACAAACAAACAAACAAACAAAAAGAACAACGACCCACCCCTCCCACGTCTCACTTGAAGATTAAAGAAAGAATCTAACTCCCCACCCATGTCCATTTTTCTCCCACTGAAGCCTCCCACCAGGAAAGTGCTCTTCATAAAATTTAATCAGGTCTTCTTTGCAGGGACCAGGGGCCTTGCAGACGGTTTAAAGAGGGACAATTCTTCCTACGGAATCTTAGGGATCTCAAAACTGACTTTTCCCTCGACGCCATTATAAAACGTAAAACCTTTTTTAAAAACCTGATAGAATTCAACGTTACAATGAGATTTTTCTTTTTTTTTGTCCATCTCTGAATCTACTCCTAAAGAAAAAAAAGTGTGTGTGTGTGGGGGATAATACTGGAACAGCAGAAAGAGCACAGTTGAAAAGGGACATATTAAATACCAGCTCTTCGAGGCAATTAACAACTTGCGAAAGTTGCAAAGATGTGGGTTTCCTGGGACGCTTTTGTGCAATCAGAAGTGTGTTGATAAAAGCCTATTACTCTGGATAATAGAGAAGATTGCGTTCTTAAGAAGATACTAATCTACATTATTCTATATATTGTGGAAACCTGACCTTGGGGGAAGCCTTGTTTTGTTCTGTTTTGTTTTCCTCCAGGGGAGAATAAAAGGATATTGCACTTCCCGAATAAGGTGAGATTTCGGACATGTCTTGAAGATCGCCACACTCGGACTTGATGAGCGACAGGGAGAGCCCTTCTGCGGTGCTGGGTGGGTGTGCTGGTGAACAAGGATGGTGGCTTAGATGGTGGGATGACATCTTCGTCCTCAGACTCGTTGTCTCCCTAGTTAAGTCTAAGGATTCAGGAGAGGCTCTGTCTTTTCCCGAGAAGGAGCCGGAGGGAGCACCTAACGGACTCTGAAATGGGTAGGCCATCAAGGGAAGGGGGAAGGGGTGGCGGAAGGTAGACGTGGTGAAGCCTGCGGTGGCAGAGAGAGGCGACTGGTGCAGGGGCTGGTGGTGGCCGCCGGCCGGGGGGCCGGAGGCGGACTGGTCGGATGAGTTTTTGCGGACAACCAGGGGCAGTGCTTCCGTCTGGTCTGTGGAACTGGGCATCTGCACGTTGCCGAAGGTGTCCAGGGGGTTCGGAATGATGACGTCGCCAAAGCACTGCAGGCGCTGGTTGGCGGTGTGGAAATTGTGGTTCTCCCCGTTGACCGCGAATCTGGCCTGGGGGATCTGGAGAGGCGGGAAGACCTGAGGAACCTGGCGGGAGGGCTTGGCTGAAAACACTTTGACCACCGTGTCCACCACTTGCGACATGGCAGTGTTCAGTTCCTGCTTCAAGGTCTCGGCCAAGTGCTTGCCTTCGGGTTGCAAGGGGTTCGGCCCGTGATCTCTTTCTTTGTTGTTGCCTTCTCGTTTCGGCTTGTTTTCAGCCAGCTCCTGCTCCCGGATCAGGGCCCGGGCCCGGTCAATGAACTGTCCTGGGTCTAGCTCGCACATCTCGTTGTCTGACCGCCCCACGGAGTCCTGGGCCCGGGCGTCCAGCATCTCCGAGCGCATGCTGTCTTCAGACAGGTTGCCATCTTCATCATTTTCGGAATCGGTGCTGTCATAGATTTGGTAGAACTTCTCCTGCAGCTGGCGCAGCTGCTTCTGCATGTCCTCCAGCTGCTGCTTCAGCTGTCGGCGCTCCTCTCGCTTCTGTTCTTTTCGGGCTGAAACCAGCTGCTGGAAACTCTGTTGCTGCTGCTGGGGCAGTTTCTGCTTGCGTTTGTTTTCTCTGTAACTTTCTCGGGGACTCACAGACTGCGGGGCCATCTCTCTTTCATTTTCATTGCCCCTTAATGCCACACTGGGGGAATGGCTCATACCCCGAATTATATTCTCAACCCGGGCGCGCTTCGCTCTCAGGTGCTCATCACATAAGCGATCCATATCAAACTGGCTCATAGTAGGCCTGCCAAAAGGGGAAAGACACTCTGGGGGGCTGTCTCTTGAAGAGTTGCTGCATATATCCTCCTGATGTACTTCGGAGCCTGTGCTAGAGAGGCCGCTGGCTTGGAAACTGGGCTCCGTGCCACCATTTTTGTTCATGTTATTTTTCAACAGCTGGGAAATTATGGTTGCTCCTGGAAAAGGCATCATGGCATCTTCATACGAGTTCGCCCTCTTCAGCAGCTTGCGGAGTACATTTGACTTTTCCCCATCTGCATGCTGCACCACTGAATACTCAACATCCTGCTCAGAACCTTGGGGATTCATGGCACTAAAAAACGTTGCTCTTGCCTTAGCAAAAAATGCAGATGCTGTCCCTACCGTCCTTTTCACTCCAATGTCAACTCTTCTCCTCTTGGTTTGCCGGCTTAAGAGGGCTGTGCTGTCATGGTCAGGCATCACTGGACAGTTATTGTGCCATCTTCAAAAGCTCGTCAGCTGGGCACAGCTCAAGAATCCCGGGACCCTGGCCAACAGAACAAAAGGACTGATGAATCATTTTCTTTAAATTTCTCCAAATTTCCTGACCTCAATCCTGAATCAAATGCAAAATGCATAGGCTCTGGGATTTATGGCACATTACAATTATTGCAATTTATTATGCACTCTGCTTGAAATGAAACATTTTTAAATATTTCTGCTCCACTGGTTTAAGATGGATTAAGATTAAAAAAAAAAAAAAGCAAAAACTGCTTAAGCACCAGTAATATGATTCTCTTTCACAAATGCCTAAAATGATACTGTTTATCTTCAGAAGAAACAGTAGATTATAAGAACACAGCCTCTGACAACCAATTGATTAAATTTTGGGCATTGAGATTCATATTACAAAAGAAGATGAAAGTGGTCTCTACTTAAGATATAAGGTTCAATTTTGAGGCTGTGTGAAATTTGGACGAAAAATTCCATTTCTGAATTAAAACTATTCTGGTTCTAATGCCATTAGAGGAGAAAGACCCGAAAGTACATGCAAATGCTCAACACGCCCCCTTTATTACTGAATTTTAAAATATTTCTGTCATATCTGAAATGGGAGGGAGAACACCCCCGTCAGCACCTTTCCGATACAAATGGTCAATTTAACATTGAAATAAACGCACAGATATCCATTTTACAAGTCTGCTTATTTACCACGGATGTGCATTTTTATTAGTAAAGTCACATTGGAAAACGCGATCTATTGCTACATCTTAACGTAAGGGTGAGAATATTTGTGAATTTTCATGATGTCCTTTTGATGACTCAAATGACCACAAAGTTGGACTCACTGTAAAGGAAGGAATTGCCACATTTTAGAAATCAGTATGGGGAACAATAAACTGAGTGAGGCAAGGATAAATGTATCTTCAGTATTAGTTCTCTTCTGTTAAAATCTGCCAAAATAATACTTCAAATGCCTAAAGAAACTTTAATACACACATCCTTTGTGAATCTTTTTTCTTATGCCAAATTCAAGGTGGGGGGAGACTAAAAGAAAGTAAATAAAGATGCAAAAGCATCAGTCAAATATATGAGAAAGAGAAATACCTTCTCTGCACATGAACTTGCATTGTTTCTTGAGAACACAATATTAAAAGAGAATATCCTTCCTTGCATTTTATGCAAGGCACCTGACATATTTTGTGACTTATTACCCAGTGATGCTAACCCCCAATTTTGTGTGCATATAAGATGTCATATCTTTTTTGCTTACAATTAACGTTTTATGAAGAAGATGAAAATATTTTTTTCACACAGGGTTTATCTAATATTAAACTTCACGTTTGCTTAACAGAGCACATCTTCACAATAACAGGGTCTATTGCCAAAGGCAGCGTGCAGAGTGTTTGGAACGGTTCCCATCTCTTTCGGTTCACCTGTAAAAACATCTACGTGCTCCCTAGGACTGCATCTGTGGCTAGTTTTAAAGAATGACTATCCATGCAAATAGGCATAATTTCAGCATGAAATAACCTGTAAAAATCAAGAAAATGCTCAATGCTTAGATGACAACGTGTGGGTTTTTTATTTTTATTTCTTACTCAACAAAGATTTCGTCATGCATTCCTTGTTCCTGGTTTCTATGTGAAGACACAACATTTTTAAAAAAGCCTGTTCATGCAGGCAATATGATGCTTCTTTATATGTTTTTGTATGCTGAAAATTAAAATACTTTTCGTATGCCTCAGGATAAAATTTCCCAAAGTTGGAATGGAAACAGATCTTAATAACTTCAATATTGGGTTCAAAATTGAATTCAGAATGATGGTGCACCCTCACACATCAATAATAAAACTGAGCTCAGGAATACAAAAATGCAATGACAAATATTTCACTAACACATTGGATCCCATAAATCAGGTGTAGCCATCAGGTGAAAAAAAGAAAAACACCGAGGCAAACAAGAAAAGAAATGGGTTATTTCGGAGCCCAGAAAGATTTGCGCATTGGGGGTAGGTCTCTGCAAGGAGGACCTCTTTGTGTGTGTATCAGCTTCCCCCAAAATAGAGTTCATTGCCATTGTTTTAAAATTTTACCTCTTTTCTTTTTGTGTGTGCAAATTCTCTTCTCCTTAATATCACCTGAAAAGCACAGGGATCTCTAGTCAAAACATTGAACAAACTTTCCACAGTCTTTTTTCTTCCTCTGTTCAGCTTAACCCCCAATCTGGATTTTTCTCCTGCCCATCCTTGCCAGGGGACAAGCATCTCTGCAACAGGGGCTCAGAATGACAGGCTGGTATAAGAGATGCGCACAAGGTCATTCGCAGGCATCCTTCCTTTCCCAACTGTCATTTACCTCTGCGTCAACTGCACTTCCTCTCATAGCCTAGGTATCAACAGCTGCATCCCTGCCTCGTGCCCAAGCCAAGAAGAGGGCTGTGCTCTTCCGAAGGCAGAAAGAAATGATACTCTCATTTGCAGTGGACAGTAAGTGTTAATTAAACATGTTTGGTGGGTCTTCCAAGAACCAAACACCCTGTGACTTCCTTCAAATTCCCGAATCTAAACAGATTTTTTTCCATCCCCTGTCAACCAGTCAGCATTTTTAGATTAGATAATGATTTGCTTCTGTTTTGGGCTAAGAGAATATGGGAATCCTTTTAGGTCTTGTTGTAAAATGTCCAGCTGAGACATAACAAATAGGACGAAACAAATGGGAAAAAAATATATATTCTGCCAAGACCAGACACTATATTAATAGGCATGAATAAATATAGCTCTCCATATAGCTAAGATCTAAACTTAAAAATAAAGGTAGAGGGGTAGTGCACGCTGGGACCATAACCCATGGAGGCAACAGACAAGATTAAGTAATTATAACTGGCTGACATAATACTTGATTAGCAAATTGATTTGTAAACAAGATATAGATGTGACTATATTTACCACATAAGAAAACGCATTGTTCAACGACTATCATATAAATTAAATCACTTGAAAACACATTTAAAGGTGCTGCCATGGGCTTCCTAATTCAGAATTTAGAGAATGCTATGGACTGACTTTATCACTGATCTCATCCTGTCCATTAAGATTTTTAAAAATTCCTTTATTTCTCAACAGATGTCCTAAGTCATAGTGTTTCAACTACAATTATTATTGACTCTTATTGTATTTTGATTTTTACATTCGTTTTGAGTTTCAACAGGCGAGATGAAACCTTTTGATCAGCCCTTGGAAACAGTAATATCAGCAAGTATGCAGAAAAAAATCCTGATGTAGAATTTGAGCCCAAATGTATTACTGTTTGGATACATATGTTCTGTTCCAGTAAACTCCTCTTCAATTAACATGAAGACCCATACAGAATATTTTTATTCTTAAATAATTTGTCACAGCTAGCATTTGGTATCTAAGTACTCAACTGCTTTAATAATTCCTATACAGTGATTATCTTGACATAGCAGATTCCTCCCAGAGAAAGATAAGAACAAACATCCAGGTATAATCGAGTCAGATTTTAACTACTCCAAAAGATTCATTAAGACCTGAATTATCTCAAGAACGTCAGGTAGCTTAACATGGAGAATGCTAAGGAACTTGATGACTTAATGTTAGAAAAGAACTTTCAGCGAGGAATTTCAAAGGAATTGGAGTAGAAAGTGGCTAAGTGCTCTGCTTGAATAAAGAAGTTATTTGGGGGAGGGGATTACAACTTTTACGTATCTATCCAGAGTCCAGATTCTGGACAAAGAAGTGTTCATTATGGTAATTATCCAAATAGTTTAGACAAATCTTTTATAAGGCAGGGTGAGTGTAAGGTTGGCATGGTTTCCTGTTTGGATTACTTAGATTATCTGTCTTTGTTGGTAAAATTATTTGAAGAAATTGCTCAAGCCTACACTTTACTTCTTATGGAAAACAATCTTTGAATGGGCCTCTAATCTACTTGGGTCAGCCTGGTTATGAAATTTCGAATGCACTATCACTAACAAAGAACATCTTAAATCCACCTGAAAATCGGTAATTCAAGGCAGGGGGGTGGGGGAGATCAGATGATTTGATTTAGGTAGTCTCCCCTAAGGCCACCAAATCATCAAATCTTCCCCCTAATCCTTCTTCACTGTATTCAAGAGTTCCTTTCTGCTAATCAGCAACTTTTCCTTCAGGGATGTTTCTGCTTGCTGTAAGGTTAAGAAAGCGTTTTATGTTTAGTTTGAAGAACCCACTTGACAGAAGTTCGTACTTCAGTTAACTGAGATTGTATCCTCAAATCTCACATCAGGTTTTAAAATTTCCTATCATAACAGAGTTCTCATATCATAACCGTTTCACTTAAAATTCCTCCAACCTATCAAAAATTCCGTACGTTTTTCACCTGCAAAATGAACACAGAATATTTTCTGAGACATGCCTAAACCTTCATGTGCACCAATAATTCACCACATTAGTAAGTAAAAGAGTAAGAAACGATCTCAAGAAAAAACACACTTTTTTTCTTTTTTGTAGAAAAGTCAAACACTCTAAATGTCCTTTGAAAGCTAGGCAATAAGGTTTGAGAAATTCCTGAGGTATCTGTCCTTTTCAGTTGATACAGGTACTTAATTGGAATCCAATCATAATATGTCACGCACAATCCGTCTTTATCCTAGAAAAACAGTCACATTTTATAATTTATTTTGTTAATCCTAAACCTAAACATTCCTTCTATCAACAGTTGAAAATGCAAGACAATCCCTGAAATGATATAAGAAATTCATGAAAAAAAAAAAAAGGCCTATTTGCACTTTGAACAGATAAAGAGAACCCCGGCAGCTGGCTTACGTTTTAAGATTGCAAGTGCTACTTCTAGAGGAACCATGCTAGGAAATGAATAAAGTGAGAACAAAGATGCATGTGACGTAGGCATGACTTTTCTTCCCACAAGGTGATGATTAAACTAAGCAGAATTCTGCATAATGGACACATAAACATACCAGTAAGTACCAAGCACAGACAACCTCTATCAAACATAAAGGAAATGGACATATCCAGAGATGACGTGAAAAAACTTCGCGAACACCCAAGACAAGTATTGAGGGAGGGACTCTGAGGTTTTAAGTCTAAAGGACAAATGACACACAGTATCTCATTTTCATGAACTCTCGATCGTCGCCCAAACAACAAAGACAACCGATAAAACCATTCACCATCTAACCTATTTCTATGTAACACAAGAAGTAGCCTGTTTAAAGAGAAACTTAAAAGGTCAAGTTTGAATAATCCAGATATAGTGCTTCCACTGAATTCTCCACAGCTTCCCTCACACGTCAAGCCACGGTCCTTACCCTCGCCGATTTTACCATTATATAAACGTGGCCACGTTGTAGCCTATGGACAGGGTAACACCAATGCTCCTCTTTTCCTTTCTCATCACACACAGCCCATTTCATTCTGAAAATACTCAGAAGTTCTTGCAAGAAACTCCTCACACAGCTGATTGCCTGCATCTTGCATCAAACAGAGAAAGCGCAGTTACCTCTCACGTACTTGAGATTTTCCTTCTCCATCAAAGTAATAACTAGGACATCTGGCACATGTCTGGTACAATGACAGGCTCATTCTGCTTTATGAGAGTATTTAACATAGGACTTGAAAGAGTTTATGCACATACCTATTCTTTCTGGGCAGAGAGAAGGCACGCTAAAAAGATAAGCTTTAACAACAGTAACACTTTCAAATGACTTTGGTATTCTTGGCAGTTACACACACCGCCCATGGCCGCCCAAAACACACAGGCACACAAAAGACGGCTCTCGCCCACCCCCCTTCCGCACCACAGACCTGGGAGATAGGCAGAAACTATAGAGGGAAGCAGAGGGAAAGTCAATCTCTCTCCACCTGCTGCCTGAAGTGGGGGGACTTTCAGCCGCCTGGCAGGCAGAAGCCTGAGACACAGCCTCAGCAGCAGCCTGCCAACATCCTTAAGGAAAATAAACAAACACATACCAACTTATCCCCCACCCCCAAGCAAAGAACTCACATGGCCGGGCTCAAAGCATGACAACAGCCCAGTTCCCATTAGCCCGGAGAATCCTATTAAGCAGGGCACCCATAAATTCATAAACTTCTGCAACCCTGGAGTGCGCATTGTGGCCTGGAGCTGTACAGACACACACAGACACAGAGGAAATCTGCACCTGTCTTTCTTGACCCAACACACCTGTCAGGCCCTGCCCATGCACAGCGCTCTACGAATAGACTTCTGCCTACCTAGTTTAGGAAAGGAAATTATTATTATTATTTTTTTTTGTAAGGGAGGTTATAGGTGGGAGGGAAGGAGGGGGGAAGGGAGGGGGAGAGAGCGGGAGGGAGAGAGAGAGAGAGAACAAGAGAAGACACTTATAGCCTTGACTTTGAGAGAAGGCCACCCTGTGCTCGCACTGTTTTTATAAGCTCTGGGAGACAACACAGACCTTCTTGGAAAAATAAAAACAAGCAGGTGAGCTCCCAGCCTTCCCCCAGGCGGAGCAGGGTTCTGGACTGCCAAGAACAGCAGTCTCACACTCCAACCTGCCTCCTTGGGCTATTTAAGACGATCGCCCAACCGCTCCTCCTCCTCGTCTCTGCCAGCCTGGAGGACTCTCAACTTCCGAAAAAAGCTGAGAAGTGGCGGGAGACGTGTGAGTCTCTCTCGAAAGCTACTCCCCCTTCACCTCCCTCCCGCCATTCCCTACCCCCCCACCCGCCCCCACTCCGAACCACGCTTTCCACCGGCGTTCAGTTTTAGCAGGAGTAAGTGGCTAGCACGCCAGAAGAACCAACAACTTGCTAAACTGGACTTTGGGTGAAGTCTCCCCCCCCCCCCCACCCAGCGCCCCCCTGCCTGTCCCCCTCCTGGTGTGTTCAGCCAAGATAGCAGCTCTTCCCGCCCTCCTCACCATTCTCCCCGGTAACAATCACCCTCACCTCTGTTCTCCTCCCTCCCCAGTCCGCTGAACTGGGGCACAACTGCAGGTACCACCCAGACAAGACCAGATCCCAGCAGCCCCGCGGCACACACACTGCCAGCCAGGGCTGTGAGAGTCCTCGCGTCGCAGATCCGCAGCCCAAGAACATCCCCTACCCCCACCCGCACCGCCAGCACTCGGTCCCCCCGCGACGCTCCGGCCCCATCCCTCCACCACCGCCACACGACCTCCTGAGGCTCCCGCGGCCGCCTTACCCAACTCAACTTGACCTAGCCCCGGTTCCTCGGAGCTCTGGAGAGGGACGCCGCGCTGCCTTCCCGGGACCATCTCTCCACCGCTCCAACCCCGATTTCAACATTGCGGCTTCGACAGCGTTTTGCGAGTAAAGTAACAGAGCGCCCCCCTCCTCCCTCCCCCCTCCTCCCTGCTCCCCGGCCCTCTGCTGGGGTTCAAAAGGAGAAGTGAAAGGTATGCAAATGACAAGCAAATTGGAAGAGCCTGGAAGAAAGGCAGCTATAATAAACAAGACAAAGAGAAAGGACGTGGGGGCTGGCCCAGGAGTTTTAGCCGGGAGAGACGGGAAGGATGGGGCTTGGCGGAAAGCGGGGATCCAGGCGAACAAAAAGCGACCCGGTCCCCCTCGCGGTCCTCTCTCCCGAGAAGAGAGGGCAAGAAAAAGAAGGAAGGGAAGCAAACGCCTCCTCACAGCCCAGGAACAGTACACAAAAGGTGACAAGATCAGCGACAAGTCCAGCAGTATCAGCCTCCCCCGCCGCCCGCCCGCCGCTCCCCCCCCCCCCCCCCCCCGCCATCGCCACCACCACCCCAGCCACCAGCAGGAAAGAGAAAGAAATAAAAGCCAAGCGGATCACTTACTCTTAGGAACTGGGAGGAGCGGAGCGCTGAGTTCCACGGAGGCTCCTGCTTACAAACTGTTTAGAGCCTATTTTATTATGATTCATTTAAATAACACCATTTTCTCCTGGAAAAAAAAAATGTTTACACGGGCATGAGTAATGGGAGTCTCTTTTCTTTTCTTCCCATTCAAGAACAAGCCAGGACAAGTGATTCTGGAAAAGGGGAGGGGACTGGCGAGGGGGAGAGGATACTTACGCGGTGCAGAGGGCAGTGGGACCGAGCGTGGTTTTGCCGGCAGGGAGAGGAGAACACGCGCGCGCACACACGCGGCGGTGTCTTGCGGGTGATGAATGTGATAATTGGACCGGGGCCGGTGAGTGCGCGCGAGCGAGCGAGCGAGCGAGCGGGGCGAGCGGGGCGAGCGGGGCGAGCGGGCGAGGGAGAGGGGACGGTGGGAAGGGTGGGAGGGGAGAGGAGAGGAGAGGGAAGAAGACGAGGCAGAGGAGGGCAGGGAGGAGCGGAGAGAAGAGAGGAGAGGAAGGAGGGAAGAAGAGAGGAGCCGCGGAGAGGAGCCGAGCGGAGAGGGAGCGGGCGGCCCGGCGAGAGCTCTTTTGCGCCGCTGCGCTTCCCCGGCTGCAATGGTGTATTATTTCAGAGCGCTCCCTCAGCTGAGGGCTCCGCTCCACAACAAGATTTACTTTAAGACACAGCTGAAGGAAACAGGAAGACTGCACGTCACAGTCTGACTGACGTACCCGGCCCCAGCACCCAATCGCGAGGCGCCTTCGGATTCAAGGGGGGATAGCGAGGCAAGAGAACTTGGGAGGAAAAAAAAAAATATAAAAGGGGTGGGGGGTGAGGGGCTGGGAGGAGAGGAGGGGAGAGGGGCCCCGCGCTCCCCCTCCCCCGCCTCCATCCCCGGCCCCCACCCCCGCCCCCGCCCTGCCACCGCTTCGGGGCGACTGGATCGCCGCGCCGGGGCCGGAGCGAGCCATCTGCGGGCACTGTGCAAAGCGGGCGACGGCGCGAGCGGCGCTCGGCTCACACTCGCTCGTCCTGGACGCAGGTCCTTTTTCCCCCCCACCCCCTCTCTTCCTTTCCCAGATACAGCTGATCGAGTTCACCGAGTGGCCGAGCTTGGAGCAGACTTGGGTGGAGAAAGGCACGGAAAAGTATACTGGAGAAAAAGTGGGGTTTTAGGGGTGGAGTGGTATAGGAGGAGGGAGTGGGGAAGCTCGCAGGTCGTTCCACATTTTAAATGATCACAGACAGTATCAAGAATACATGTCACCCTTGCTTGCTTTTAGAGGCAAAGTGGACAATAAAATACAGGTAGGTTGGGGATTTAAATAATACGTGCCAGCGGCTTCACTTGGGCTCCGCTGCATTTGGTAGCAGACCAGTATTGGCTGAGTTCCAGTTAATCTCCCGTCAAAATTACTAGGAAGAAGAGTATCTGCCCTTGGTTCTTCGGATTGTAGGTACAGCAGCCCTTTTTTTGGGGGGGGGGGAATGTTGCAAACATTACCTCGCAATTATCCCTCACTAACTCACTCACCCCCACGATGACCAAAGAGAGAGGTTTCCTACTGGAGTACACAATTTTGGCTCCTGGGTAGCCAACTTTAAAGTTTATTAAGTAAGAAATTTCAAACGCTTAAATTTTGGGCTTCAACGTAAAGCTATAGAAAATGCACTTTGGTTAGACATCTCTTGGAGGAAAAATAACCAGGGAGATTTCTTTAGATAACGTGGCTCTTAAAGAGCTCCTTGGAGGTTTGCAAGTTACAAATGCGAAAGGGCATTTCCAGCCGCAGCCAGAACGTGTCTTTCACCGGGCACAGTAAACGGCTTTTAATAAAGCAACCGCGTTTATGACCTAAAGATCCTATAAAAGCCAGGACTTACAAGGGCTGAGAAGCAGAAATACTCGTACCTAGTCGATTAGACACTCAATTTTTAGGTAGGATGGGAACAAGCATTTTTTGTACGTTCCTCGAGTTCAAGCAGATCAAAGGTTTGGGACAACTGTCAAGCAGACGTTGGTTGGGACAACAGTGTTTATGGGGCGTGTTACCAGTACACTGACAGACAACCACCACCATCTTCTGCCACGCACATATACCCCTTTCCTAGGACGTTTACAATTTCAGTCTCAAATTCATCACTGTGAAGAAGTCTTCTCTTTGAATAAGAATAGAGATGGTAACACGCCTGAGACTATACTCTGTAGGAAACTTTTGGCACAGGATTCAAACATTGAGAAGAAGAAGAAGAAGAAGAAGAAGAAGAAGAAGAAGAAGAAGAAGGAATCAAGCCGGCCAGGGTAGGTGTCGAGGGTAAGAAAAGAGGCTTGCTTGAGCATCCCCCAGCCTTCACTTCTCTCTTTCCGCCGCCCCCAGACCCTCCCTCCACACCATTTCGGAAACGACACAGATGCGGGCAAACACATCACCCGCACTCCCAGTGATCGGCTATTGTATCAAGTGTTTTAATCGAGATGTGACAATTTAGGCTGGGGACAGAAATAATCTATCAACATGCCCATTAGATGCAGGGTGGAATAATGCTTCTATTGGTTGGGTCCTTTCGAGGTAAGCGGGTGTATTGAGCCGGGAAATTTGGGTTCTGTGAATGGATCGAGGCTACTTCCTTTCTGCCTTTCCGTCCTATTATTTTCTTTAAGTATCCCAGTTTGTACATATGTTAGCGCCAGCCCACAAATAAACTGGTAGGAGTAGAGGATATATGCCCTCCACACCTTAAAACCATCTGCTCAGTTTGACATTTACAAAAAAGGAAGGAGAGAGCAGGGAAGGAGGAGGGGGAGAAGGGGGGAAGAAAGGAAGCCGAGAGGGAGAGAAAAGATTCAGAATCTGCAAGGAAATGGCTTGAACTTCAGCCCACAAGTTATGTTAGTTACACCTAGCGCTCGGTTTGCACATTTTGCACACTCTACGCCCGGGAACTGGCGGCAGGAAAAGTTCCTCGCGAACCCCAGTAAGCCTTCTGTCACCCTCGGGGGGGAAGGCAGGCCTGAGTGCAAGTCGGGGTAAAGCCGTCTGGCAGACAAGGAAGCTCCCCCACTCCCAGCCAACGCAGCGGAGGCTCGCAGCTCGCCACGCTCCGCCGCGGCAGTTCGCAGCCCGCATTAGGGCGCAAGAACTGCTCGTTGAAACAGGAGCGCGCGCGACGCTGGGCAAGCGAGCTCGGTCCGAAGCCCAGCTCCGTGAGCTACGTACGCGGAGCCCTGTCCTGTCCCCTGCTGTCGGGGCGCCCTACAGGCCGGGCTCCTGGTAACCTCTCTTGCCCAAGCTGCGGCGCTCTCCCAGGTCTTGGGACGCTCTAGAGCAAGGCGTGAGGCCCGAGCCCCCTATCTCGGGCGACTCCCGGTTTGTTTTCTGATAGGGGAGAAGTGATCAGTCAGGTCGGAGACGAGAAGTCGCCTAGATACTGGCTCCATCTCTGAAACCAGCGGCCAAGCCTAGGGTCAACTCCTTCCTCTGTCCATTGGAAACACAACCCCAGTAACTTAAAAGTTAACACAAGTTCTGACCGCTTTTCCAACAAACCTCATCCATGCAGACTGCATTTACTTATTTATGGGAAGGGGGATCTGCTGCGAGTTCTTAGTCAAACTCCTGCAGTCGTCACTTGTGCATCTGGTCCTGGGTTAAACGCACTTTGCCTTGACCTTTCCTCGGTGTGTTTCCGCCCCCCTTCCCGGTTCTTAAAGCCCTCAGATGAAGCTAGGAGGGAAGATTGCATATAAGTAATTTAAAACCTTACGATGAACCATCGTCAGATGCTAAACAAACCAATTCTGGGAACTTCAGCCAGATCCAGGAGAGAGGCAAACGTGGGCGTGGATTTCGGAAGAAAGATGCTGAAGATCCCTGCCTGGACGGACACGCACACAAAAGCATCCACTATCCAGCACCACCAGCACCACCCTGAAGAAGGGAAGAGAAAGAAAGAAAAACCAACTCCAGGGTGCAGGCCGGCCTGCTTCCGGCAGTCTAAAAGCAGACTGACCGCCATTCTCTCCTTCCCCACCCCCCTAGCCCCGGTGCCCAGCGCGACGCCAAGCTCAACCTGGATCTGTTCTGAATGGGGGGGGAAAGTGAAATGCCACAAGATCAGTGGCAAGTAGCAGCTGCAGCGTTTCTCTCCTGGGAACCCCACTGCTTAGAAGCCTCCCGAGTGATGTTTGTTTAACCAACGGCTTTCAAAGTAAACAGAGGCGAAGCGCTCCAAAGAAGTTGAAATATAACCCTTACAAGAATTTGGGGCCGGAGTGCTGGCGGAAAAGTAAAAAAAAAAATTTTTTTTTGTTTTAAATAATAAAGCTTCCATCCCAAATAAGAGCCCTAAAGGAAACTAGAAAGGTCATAAAAATATAAATTTATCGAAAGGATTCATTGCAGTAAGGTGACCTTAAAATCATCCTTCGTCCACAAACACACACCTGCGGGGAGCGGGGTTGGTTGTCAGTGACTTGAAGGGGCACACTACTACTCGATTTTAGGGAAGTGGGCGAAAACAATCGAAGGGAGGTGCTTTCCCAGCCCTGCAGTAGAAAGGAGTAGGCAGGGCGCTCTGCGCCAGCCCTGGCTTTGCCTCAGGCACCGAACTTTCCAATATCAAGATATTAACAGATGGTGGTGAGCACATGGAGGGCTGTTACTTACATAATCCAGCCACTCCGCCCAGCCGCGCTGAAGCCGGCGAGGCGCCCGCCAGGCCGCGCGCGCGCCTTGCGAGGGGTGCTGCTGTCCCCCGAAATAACGTGCTTTCCCCTCCAACCCCCACCCGGTTCCTTGGGGGCCAGGGTTTGGAGAGGTCGTGCTTTCAGAAAAACATTCGCATCGATCGGGGTGTGCTTTACCTTCTTCAGTCCACAGTAAAGAAGCTGGAGACCCAAGGGCAGAGGGAAGCGGAGGGAACGCTTTCGGGGAGAACCGGACGCCGTCCCTCGGTATGGGGGGGTGGTACCCGGGAGTGGAATGTTCGCGATTTACATCCCTCCTTCTTTGGCTCAGTATTAGCAGATCTTTCCCAGTCACTGAAATACAAAGGCAGGCTCGGGCCGCCGCTGAGGGGGAGCGGGGTGGGGTGAGGGTGTGAGTGCGAGGGGACGCCTCTGCACGCGGGGGCGCAGTGGGCAAAGTTACGCAAAGCCTCCGGGCACCGCTAGGCTCCCGAGCTTCTGCAGGTTTTCAAGCACTGCTTCTCGCACGCGGGGAGTCCCTTTCGGCTGTGTGGCCGCCTGCTGCCTTCACGGTCCCAGCCACCTCCCCCGAGGCCCGGTCCCTCCCCGTGTGCCTGTGTACCTCCGCCCGTGGGTCGGGGGGCGCGTTTGTTTGCCGAGCCTCTCCCTGACGGCGACTCCGGCCGCCGAAACCCGTGAGGAACACGCCTCAGAGGGCTGGAAAAGTTTCGGGTTGGGAGGGAAGGCTGGGAGTCGCCTCTCCTGGCGCCCGGCGCGAGCGGGGCTGCCTGGCCGGCGGCTACCTCCCGGTCCCCTCCTCCCTCCAGGCCCTTCCTTTTTCGCCGCGGCCCCGCGCTAGGTGTCGCGGCCTCTCGGCCGAGAGACCCGGAGCGCGAGGTGCGGCGGAGGCGGCGGCGGCGGCGGCGGCGGCGGCGGCGGCGGCGGCCGGGAGCTCCGAGCGGAGGGCACGCCCCTGCCGCCCGCGCGGCTCCCGGGGGTCCCGCTCGCCCCGCCCGGGCTCTGCGGCCCCCGCCTCCTCCCGAGCCGCCGCCGGGGCCGGAGCCCCTCTCGGCTGGCCCGCGCGGGGCGCATGCCGGGCGCAGAGGGCAGCCACCTGCTCCCCGGGCTGCGCGGGGCAGCGAACATCCGACGCCGCCCGGGCCACGCGGCCCCGCGGCGTATCCCCCGCCCCTGCCCCCCACCCCTCCCCCGTGTCCCCGCTCCGCCACCGCCCGCCTGTTGCTGCGGGGGCCGTCCCGGCGGCGGCGCGCCCGGACCCGGGGACGCGCTCCACCTGGGCGACGGGGGCCTCCCCGGGGACCCAAGGAGGGGCGGGGGCGTTTGAAAGGATGGAAGAAGCCTCCCCTCCTGTCCACCCCCTTTCTGTTGTCAATTAAGGACATTTGGCCGTTACCCCCAGCTTCTCCTTTCTTTGGTGTTTCAAGTCCAGGGTGTGAATTCCGAGGAGGTGCTCGATTTTTGGTGATTTGGGGTGATAGGACTTAAATTACCCCTCCTGTCCATCTTGCTAGGCTTTTATTCAGGAGCGGATTCGAGATAAATAGGTGTAGGCCTGGCACAGGGGGAAAAGCGAAGGAAGCTCCCAGTTTGGATTTATTTGGGGGGGGGAGAGCGCGACTCTGGAAAGTTGCATTTTGTTTAAATTAGAGCAAGACAGAGTTGAAAGCCAGATTTCTATAATTTTTTCTGGTGATATTTCTTTTATGAAGTATCTAAGTGTCTGTTTGTCATCATTTTGAGATCAAAAGGAAAATCCATATGCTGCATAGTTTTTCGAAATTGCTATTTAAATATGTTTTAAATGTTTTATCCAACTTGGAGAAGGCCGCTCGCTCCGAGGCAAGGCTGGTAACAGGGATAGCGGGATGGTTTGATGTGGAGCAGTGGTTCCCAAGAGTGGCCCATAATCAGGAGTCACCAAGGGAGCTTTTAAAAAACAAAGATTTCTGGGCCCACCCCAGCAAGGGAAATCAGTGGGAGGACCTGGGCCTCTGGGGGTCATGCTGTGTTTCCAATTACTGTTCAGTTACTGATCAGTGACCTTAGGTGTGTTACTTAATCTATGTGAGCCTCAGTTCTTTTTATCTGTTAAGTGGGGGTAATATCCAACTTACGAGTTGGAGAGAGTGTTATGTAAGTAAAATTGTTCAGCATGTGATTGGTGCTCAATGAGCCTATTTTGTCTACAAGTGTGTGCTCTGTACAGTTGCACGGGATCCCTATGCCTTTTATGCAGAACCCTTTCTCCCAAAGATTTCGGTGAAACTAACTTCACCTAAACTTGCCCTTTGATATGTTCATGTGTGCACATTTCAGCCTATGCATAGCTGCTCCACTGGGCCCTTATGTGCACACCTTTAAGGCCATAAACCATAGACTTGGTGCACATTTGGAAGCTAGGCTCTGGGCTCTTGCACCTATAGAACGGTCCTTCCAGGCAGACAGGAATCATTTACTGATCTGAGGTCTGCTTTTCCCTTTCTTTCTTTCTTTCTTTCTTTCTTTCTTTCTTTCTTTCTTTCTCTTTTTTTCCTTTCACCTTCCCTGCTTTATAGATGGCAAACCTTTCCTACAGAAGCTGCCCATCAGGCCAGTGAAACCCGCAGGACAAAAAGTTCTATTCAAGAAGGGAACAACAAGGAGGAAAAAAAGGTCAACATTCCCAGGTAAAACTAAAACAAATGTGTATCATCTATCGTTTGCTTTTATATGTCTGAATGGACAACTTCCCCAAATCTATGTAAACTACAACGCTTCATAAAATTCTGTTCCAGTGAACCAATGAACACAGGCACGCCCCGACATAATTAAAAGCGAACCCAGCCAAAGGCAGCTGTGAGAAGGCAAAGAAAGATAGGCAGGAAGGTGCTCTCCCTGGCTGTGACTCTGCAGTCGTGTGAGGGGAAGAAAGCCAGAGAAATGGAATGGGCTGAACTAGCAGAGAAACATCGAGAAGGCTGACAATTTTAGAACCGGAGACGGCTGACTAGCTAATTACTCATCCCAAAAAAGGTATTCGCTGGGACCCTCCGAAAGCTTGAGATATGTAATCAGGGTGTTTCGTGGAGCAAGATAAGGGAGAGATTGCCAGCTTGGGGCATCCATGGGCCCGATCCCTGGTGAATGAACCCATGGGTTGGGAGGAGATATTCCCTGAATGAGGGAGAGCTCATGCATCACCCCTAGAGGCCTGTCCCCCCTAAGGTTTGTGGATATCTGTGGGCAAGTATGGAAGACTCCTGCTTTCTGGTTACTCTCTGTACCTGGGGGAGATGCCTTTAGGGGACAAAACAGAGAACCCCAAGACAAATCCAGAGAAACCCGCATCTGGGGCCAAGCTGTAGGGAGACAGGTGACACCGACTGACCTTTCACTCCCAAAGGCCCTCATGGTACAAACAGCGCTTTGGCCTACACTTGACATGGTGGTGGGGAGATGGGGGCAGAGGCTGAGGGGGGAAAGAGTATGTGTGGGGGGACAGAGTTTGGAGGGGCCAGGGATGGGTAGGGGGACAGTGTCTGTGGGGGTGGGAGGGCAGTGGGTGGGGGTGAGGAAAGAGTATAGGTGGAGGTCGACAAGGTGGCAGAGTCAGGGGGAGAGTGCCACTGGGAGTACTAGGAGTGACCGGAAAGGTAGGGGAGGAGCACCAGTTCCCCCACCAGGTGGCTTGCTGGGGGCTAAGTGGCACGTGGGAGTGTGGTTGGAGGACTGAAAGGGAGTCAGGAGAAAAGGTCCAGAGGCGACATGTGGCCTTTGCTGAAGCCTGGATGAAGGGCACAGCAGCTAGGTTTCCTCAGGCCCTCACCAGTCTCGCTGAGACAGGAAGCCACTGGCTGGCTTACTAGTCCCAGCTTGACTCAAAGGCCTAGGATGCCCTGTGAGGCCCGGCCTCACTGGGTGGGGCATCCGGGGGTCTCCCACTGGGGATGACCCCCCCCCCCCACAGGCAGGCCTGCACCTTGCTCCCCTCTCCTACCTCAAGCCCTGCCCTCCCCCCCTCTCCCAGCAGGACGTCCCCTGAAGTGCCTCCATCCCCACTCTAGGCCCAGGGTTGCTTCTGAGCCCCAGGTCTCCCTGGGCAGTCTTCTTTCCCTCCCAGATAAGACGCCTTCACTCCTTCATCTCCTCCATGCTAATCTTCTGCTAGTGGTGCCTGGGGCGGGGAGGGCGGGTAGCAGGCAGAGGGCAAGAGAGGGCCCATAACCCAGAGTGGACTCAAAGAGAAGGGAATGACACAATTCAACAGAGAGCTAACGTTTGCAAGACATGGCTAAGAATGGCAGTTGGTGACCCTGTTGAGGGAGCCGAGTGTACTGGAGCATTTGGGGTCTTAGCCAACATGGGGAGATAATTATCATGTGTGGGATTTAGTTGAGCCTCTGAAACTTCAATTAGGAACACGAGCCTAGAAGAATCTGGATGAGGGGCAAACGCGTCCACACGTAATCCTCTCGGTATCCCAGTGGTCTTTCTGTGAGGCTTCGGAAGGAGGCAAACAGACGAAGTGAGAAACGATGACAGGCAGGTCAGCATTTATTGAGCACTTCTAGTGTGTCATAACTGTGCCAGATGCTTTATACCCAGCACTGCCATTTTCTTAATTCTAAAATGCCATGGATTAGAAGATGCACTGACAACGTAAAGATGAGAGAGAAGGAAAACACGGTGGCCTTAAATGCACAATAGGTGGTAAAACATAACTGATTTCAGGAACATACTAAAATATGAGAAAACAGGAATCTCAGAAGTGAAGAAACAAAGTCTATTAAGTGTAGTTGTCTCAGCAGCCCGGATAGGAATTATCCCCACTGTACGGATGAGTAAACTGAGACTGTGGAAGCTTTCACCACTTGCTCAAGGCTGCCTGCTGTCAGAACCAGAACAGTCTCTCCCAGGGCACGTAACCTCTGCAAGATTGGGCTCCTTCAGCCTCTTTCCTAGCCCGGGTTCTGTCTGGACCCTTCTACCACCGGCGACCCCTCCCCCACCCTCTAAGCTCTGGAGATTTCCAGGAGGAGAAAGTAATTCATTGGGGAGAAAAGGTACAAAATAGTCAAATTACATTCTTCAGATTCAAATAGAGTCTTTAAAAGGGTAAAAAACCATGCATGCCAGGTTTTGCTGTGCGCTGCAGGAAGTCGATGAATTCAAGGATCCCTGTATTGCTGAAAATAGAATTGTAAAAAATAAAAGGGGTGGGGGGAGAAAGTGAACGAAACTAATCCTATTAAACGTGGTAGCATGTTTTTGTGGCACGCAGGGAGAGATTAAGCACAGGAAAGGGGATAAGTACTGCTTCAGTTTCACTAAACTAATGTGACAACTTGTCATTGGAAATCTTTGCAGCCTGTTAGTAGATGACTAGCTGATTCAGAAGTGTTTTCTATCCTTCCCTTTGTGTCTCCCGTGAGGTTTTTTTTTTTTTTAATTTTCTTTCTTTTCCTGTTTCTTTCTTACCCATGCTGCTCTATTTTGCTTTTTAATCCTTCGTGTCTCCTTCAAGTCAAAACATTTAGCTGGCTCTAATCAAGATTTGGTTTTGAAGATGCCCTTTGACCTCGATTTGCCCAGAGAAGCCCCGGAGGGGACTGCTCTCCATCCCCAACCCAGCTTCTGTCCTGTGGCTTGAAAACCCCGAGTTTCTGGGGGAACACTCTCATTTCAGATGTTTCGACCTTCTCCTCTCCCCTTTCTCCTTTTCCTTTTTCGTTTGCACCTTCTATTCTCTCCTGTTTGACTTTCACTTCCGTGCTTCTGGTTGTTTTTTTTTTTTTCCCTCCTGTTTGACTTTCATTTCCATGCTTCTGGTTTTTTTTTTCCCTCACTTTCCCTTTCTCCTCTTATCTTTCCTAATTTCCTTCCTGTCACCTGCTTTCTTTGCATCTTCTCTTTCATTTCTTCCTTACAATTTCTTTTCCCTCCTCAGTTACCTCCCGGGTAACTCTCTTAGTGTTTCTTTCCTTCGGCTAAGACTGTTACATTCCTCGAGAAAAGTTGTGAATCCCTCCCAGTGGTGTCCATGTTATAGCAGTGACTGCAGCTGAAGTGGGCAGTGTCCTGGGGACCGGGAAGCCCCAGGGCCCATCACAGACAGGCAGGGAACAAAAGGCTGATCTAAATCAAGAGGAAGGCAAGAATTGTAGGCTCGGTCACTGTCTTTCCAAAGCAGGTGTCTGGCTTGTTTGGAAATGTCGCTGACAGTCCCTCTCCCTCTTGCTTTGGCATCACCCTCTCCCCCGTTCCTCCTCCCTCCCCCGCTCCAACTTTCCCCACTGGCTTACCACCAGAGGCGAGATGTTGAGTCAATGGAAAAACAACATTCGCCAACATTAAAGGGAGACTGTTTAGAAAAGGAAGGCCCTGCTGAGGTGCAGAGGAAGCCTGTACATTAACACGGGCCACCTCTTATCTGGGGCAGCTGGGTCTCAGCTGCCTGGGCTGATTCCCTGGCTTTGCCAAGAGGCCTTCGGCAGAGAGGCTGCCTTGCAGAGTGGGAGGGGGGGTGGGGTGGGGGACTGCTCCTTCTCATCCAGGAGCAGAGCATCCCAATCACTTTTAGAGACAAAAAGTCATGGCTTTTCTCCCAGGGACTTAATGGGTGTGTGGGGGGCGGGGGGGGGGGAGGCAGGGGGAACCTGGACCAATAAGTAAAGTCTTGCAAAAGGCTACAGGTCCTCTGGGCCTTTGCCACTGGACACTCCTCACCATAAACCAGACTCCTCTCATTTCCAGTCCTTTTGCGGACTCCCCAGTGCCGTACCAACTGGCCGTTCTGACCTGAACGTGAATTGTAGGGCAAGACAAGCTAAAGGGACCCAAAGGAGAATTTAAAAGAAAAAACAAAACACGTGGGTAGGTTCGCCCTGGCTCTAAATTGCTTACCGTTAAGTCTTGAGCCAGCTCCCGATGGAAAGATAAGGTAAATCCCTAATCAGTCAATAATTAACCGAAGTTCCATGAGTGGGCCAGTCGGCCAAATCCTGCTGACACCTTCAGATCCCTGCTTTAGTGGGATGCTTAGGTAGAACCTTCCGACAGACCCCACTCGTGGATCCCCATGAGAGGGGTAAAATGATGCTGGTACCTGCCAGTGAAATCTTTTCTTGGGCTCACTCCTTTGGATAACATCTGCAGATTTCACTTTGGGAAATGTGTGTGTGTGTGTGTGTGTGTGTGTGTGTGTGCGCGCGCGCGCGTGTGTGTGCGCGCGCGCAGACAGAACAGCTTGGAGATCCATTCTGGTTCCAGGTCAGTTGGAACCAAACCCCAGATGTGTTCTGATCGTTACTCCCTTAGTCTTCCTAGAGGACTGTATCTTTTTTTTTTTCCTGCTTTTCCCATCATTGTAGTTTCTTCCCAGTGCCTATAGATATTTCTGTTCCTTGTCTCTCAAGGTCAGTGTGTCTTCAATTTGTGGTAAAAGCAGAGATGCCCTTTAAGTGATAAGCAGCCGCATAGCCCTACCAAAGCATGAGAATAATTTTCAAATTTTAAATAAGTAGAAAATTAAACGACAAATAAATACTGATTTTGGTGCTTCTGGAAGGCCAGGTTCATTTCACTTCCTACGGAAGCAAATTTTTAGTAAGAGGGGCTTAATTCTTAAATGGTTCTAATTTCAATTTTTTGGTTTTGCTTTGCTTTGTTGTTCTGTACAGCATTTAGTGCATTATGATATGTGCTTGTAGTTATACTATTAGATGAGAAAAATCAGTGTATTAAGTGTGGTTTGAATTTTTCCTAAGATCAAGCTGTGGGTCACGACAAGATGCCAGTCTATGAACTTTTCCCCTAATTTCGTCTATTCAAGCCATTTGAAAAACAGGTTCTTTTAGACACAGGGGGAGTGGGGTGCAAGAGTGTGGCTTGATGTGGTTCCATCTCCATTCTTGGAGAAAAACAACAAAAATTGAACGTTTGTCTACGAAGGTATCACAAGGGTGTTATTCCTTCCTGTCAAAGATGGTTCATCCATTTACACTTCTGTTGATTCCACAGCTCAGCCTCTGTGATCACCAACACATTGTTCTCCTCTCCTAATAGAACTCAGTAGTCTGGGTGCTCAATTAATCTTTGGCTGCTTGGGGGAATTGCCAATGAGTGGAAGTTCCGCCAATGATCTGTGACACCCTTTTCAACAAACATTAATTGAATGACATTTCTTTTTTCCCCAAATCATCCATCTGTCCTTTCTTATGCAACTTGTGAGTTTCAAAAGGGCAGAAAGCAAGCTTTCTTTTGGTCACACATTTGGCCTAAGAAGACAACCTAAGAATTAAACAACATAATCTACCACAGCCTTATACATAAGTCTAGAAGATTCATCGGCCTGAAACAACATGTTAAATATAAAACCAGTTAGGGCCAGCCGTCTTTTTCTCTTTGCCCATTAAAACTTCTTGCTTTCATCAAGGTGGTAAGTGGTTAGATTCAATGTTACGACAATCATTTGGGGATACAAGTGGGAATGGGAAAGATAAGAAAAACAGTGAGAATTTTTTTTTTTTAAACTAGTCATTAAATTTGTAGGTAAACCTGGGATCTAGGTAAACCTGAGATCCAGTTTTCTTGGGCTTTATGTTAACTTTTGATTGCTTTAAAATAGCAAAAAGTGTCTCACCTATAAGAGTGCTGGTAAGTATAGCAGAGGACATACATCATGCTGTCTGTGTGGTCATGTTGCTTGGAAATTAAAATGAGATTTTAAAAAATGAAACTGGAATCTATTTTTCAACAGGTTGGAAGGCATTTATAATTACACTAATAATTTGTGAGTATCATACTAATGAGGATAGGGAAATGTAGACCTTGACATTGGCACGTTTAGTTACACTCACTATGAAAAAGATGTTTACCCCTCGAGAGTTTCTTAAGAAAAAGAAAAATCAATCTCCATCAATGAGCAATATTTTTCTCCCCAAGGGATATTGATTTGAACATTGACTTCGCAATGGGTGAGTTATTTCCTTCAGGCCCCCTGTTATGAATTGTTAGGTGACATGTCTTTTATGAGCCAATAAACATGTTGTTTCTAGTATAGTAATCTTATCAGGGAGATTCCACCTTCTGAGCTGTGGTTGGTTTGGGATATTTCAGCTTTTGGATGTCTGCGTTAAGTATTTCTATGGGATATACTCCAAGTTTAAAAAGCAATATCGCTCATCTCCCTTATTTTTTAAACCAAGAGTAGCCTTTCAATACTTCTGAGGGAAAATCAGGTGGCAGTGAATAATTCCCTTTTCTGCTTGCTCCTCAACTTTGTGTCCTCTCAGCTTGTGCATGGACCCATGACTCACGTGTAGTCACACAAATGTCTTCATGACTCCCTTTTCTCCCTTTACATAACGGTGCAATGTTGGTATCTCTAATTCTGAAAATAAACCAGATTGTCCATTTGCCAGAGGAACCGTACGTCAAGGAACATCGTGATGGGTGGAAGCAGAGGAAAGGATAAGTGGTGTTGGATTCTTGTCGACACGAATGAGCGTTTTTTTCAATTCATCTGTCAGGATTTGTGTGCACTGCGTTTTCTTGATGAGCTCCTTGAAGGACGAATTTAGAATTTACATTAGATCGCCTTTGGGTTGATGCGTCCATCCGTTCGTTCTTGAACCAATATTAATCTGTGCCCATATCATGTGCCACACACCATACTCAGCACTGATGATAAAGAAGACCCATCTGAGGCTTTCACAGTGTGCTTGGGAAGGCATCGGGTCAGATAGTTCTGGATACATGTTGACACAAAATACTTTAGGAGCCCTGAGGCTTATTTCGCAGAAGCTGGGAGTAGCAAGGAAGCCTTCAGGGAGAAGTTAAGCAAAAGCATTAATTCGTCGGACCATGGGCTCAGGAGAGGAACAGAAGCGTGTGCCCCCGTTGCAAAGGGAGCGGAATCCTAAGCAAGTCACTGTATCCCCCTGAGCCTTAGTTTCCTTGTCTGCAAACTGGGAATACTGAGACCTGCCTTCTGAGATTGAAGGTTAAGTGAGATTGCGTGAAGAGGCCTCGACACCGTGCACAAAGTAGACACTGCAGAAATGTCTGCTAGAAAGGTATGGTAAAGTGACACCTTAGCACACTCTCAAATATTAATCCAGCAAATATTTGTTGGGCACTGACCAGGTGTGATGCCCTAGTGCTGGGTTCTGGGCAAAAGACCAGCAGTTCGTCAGGAGACACCATGAGGACGGAGCGAGAGATAGAATGACAGGTGGCTCCTGCGAGGCGTGGAGGAGGCACACTTCTGTGCGTGGGCCTGAGCTGGTCTCTTACTGCTGGAGCCCAGAGCACCAGGGGCGGCCTGAAGGAGGAAGAGCCAGCAAAAGTCGGTCTTGCCCGACCAGGAAGGGCCTTGTGGGGCGGTGATGGCCTCAAAACAGGAAAGAGACAGATTTGTTCATCTGTGATTTCTCAGTTTCCTCTAAGTTTTTCCACGGGTGTTCCTTGCCTTTCTGTAGCTGGATCGCGGCCTCTTCAGAAACCAAGAAACCCATCTGTTTGCTGTTGCCTGTTCTAATGTGGCGCCTCTGATATACCCTCAGTGAACGTGGCTAGGTCTTTATACTTCCCTCTTCCCCACATGCTGAAATTTTCCAGTCCTTTCTGAAGCCCAGTCAGTTTCAGAGTGCTCAGATTTAAGTGCTTGCTTATGTGCTTATTGAAGAGATTCGTGAATTGAGAGTTGTGATCATGTCACTGCCTAAAACTCTTCATATTGCTCTTAGGATAAAGTCCAAGGTCCTGAATGTGTGCCACGAGACTTTTCATCATCTGGCTTCTGTCCTGGGCTCCTGCCTCACCTCCTGGAACTCCCCATTCTCCCCACGTCTCCACGTCACTGGCTTTTCTCCTGTTACCTCAGCACTACTGGTACCTTTATCGTGTTGCTGCCTTTGTTTGAAAGGCCTCCCCAATACCTTCTCCAGACAAACTCCTCTCTTTAGTTAGGGTCCCACTTAAAAGTCATTCACTCAGGAAAGGCCTCCCTCATTTCCTAGGTTAGATGTTCTAATGATACCAGCTCACATCACCTATGGTTTTCTTTTCTTCTGCTCACCCTAAGTGAAATAAGTTATTTGAGCACAGACCTTATTCACCCAACAAATACTCTCTGAGGCCTTCAGAGAATGGCCTAGATGTTGGGAATACCACACAGGAAGACAAAGTCTCAGCCCTTGGAGCTTGTAAGTGAGGCAACAAGCAAGAAGCAGATGTGGATGGGATATAATGTCAGTGATATAAACACTCTGGAAAATAGTTAAGCTGGGTAAGGGGATGGAGAGGGCTTGAAGGTAAGTTGGGAATGAAAAGAGGGAAGGCTTGTGGTTGTCTGGTTCAGTGTACAATTCCCAATGCCCAACACAATGCCTGGCATCCAAAAAGGACCTGGCAAATATTTGCTCATTGAGAATCATCTTGGTTCCAGTAGGCCTGAAGGAACGAAGGGTTGAATTAGGCTAATGCAGTGATGCTTGCTTCTCCCCAAGTTCCCTGACTGTATCTGGGACAGTTTGGTCTGCATGTTTACCCAACATCCAATGGGAATCCACGTCAAACCTAAGTCCCTGTTAAAGTCCACGAGAGTCATACCTTTTGTGTGGTAGCCTTGCACACTTTCTTCTTAACCACCACGGGCCAAATAGCAACTAGTTGGTGAATGAAATATTTATGCTTTGGAGAAATCTTGATGTTCTAATCATTTTCTATTTATACAATGATCAACTATGCCTATGAGGAGGAGGAGAGTTTTTTCTGTGATCTCTGTGCATCTAAGTGACTAATGAAGTCAATCTGGACTTGGCAGATTTTGCCACAACTTGGACAGACGTAGCACCCATGATGTCGTGTCACTTCTCAGCTTGCTGGTTGCCTTGTTCCCACTGCTGTGATCTCATGTTTGGCATTTTCCTTTCAAAGTGTTATCTTCCCATTTCGCATGGTCCCTCTGTGTGGCTCAGGCTTAAGGCACTGTCTGCCACTTGTCTTTCAACCAATCTTGTCTTCTTAAAGAATATTCTGAAGACCAAACATTCTGGTCTTTAGTTTGTTTTAATTTTGGAGGAGCTGAGGGGGTGGGAAGAGGAGAGGGGAATTCATGCTTTCGCAATTTTTTTCTTAATTTGAATGACAGAGCTGGACTGCGGGGCTGAGTTTGAATTGAGATTCAGACAAATTGGGTTCGTTCTCTATAGTCTTGGTTAAAGAAAATTCACACAGCATGAAGGAAATGAGCAAAAGAATGGTTCGGATTCTCTTCCGTGGACCCTAGCATACCTTTTCTTTTGTGCTGGCCCCACAACTCCCGTGAAACAGCATCTTTCCCCACCCTGGGGGCCTCTTCTGGTTTTGCACTTTTATAGGAATTCATTGCTTTGTTTGTATCACTCTTTGGACCAAAAAAGCCGATCAAAGTCCATACTCTTAAGTTCACTTTGGCTCCAATCCCTGCTGTTTTGTCTGTCCCACCCCTTTCTGTGTATCACACTGTTTATCTCCACAACCAGATCTCAGAATCCCCAGCAGAAAATCACATAGTTTGTATCTGCCATTAATCAGCTTCCCCAACCACCCCATGCCCTAATCAGAGGCCTTCCGATAGTTGCTGCTCAGGGGTTTGGGTAAGAATGAGATCGGAAAGAAATGGAATATATTTCCAGCTTCACTCGGTTTCCTTCAATCTTATCAGTTTGTAATTATATATTTACTTATCTTTTTACGTATTGACTGCTCTACCTTCCCTCCAGCAAGAAGCCTCATAAAGGCTGGAAAATGTGTCTGCTTTGTTGACCAAGGTATGCCTGATGCTGGCCAGAGTAAACATATTTAATGAATCTCTGTGGAATATAGGAGTGACTATAGAGAAGAAGGAGCTTATTCAGGGTGGATTTTCACTTACCCTTAAGAAGTGAAGTGAAAGCAAACTTTGGTGGTTTTGTTTAACTGTGGGCAAATTGGTATGGACTGAGAAATTCAATTAACTGTATTCATCAATTTTTGTTTCTGGGCTAGAATCGTCAGACTGAGACCCGGAATTCTTGATTCCCTTTTGTGGCATTAAAAAAAAAAAAAAAAAAAAAAAAAACCAAAACAAAAAACCCAACCCAAACCTTGGCATATTACACCACCCAGATTTTTTTTCTTTGTCTCAAAGAAGGCTAAGCTGAACACTAGATTCCTTACCATCAAAAACTCCTAAAACCTCAGCTGCCTTGGATGATGTCACAAAACCCTCAAGAATGCTCACTGCTGAGTTGGGCACAGGCCCAGCAAACACAATTCTTTCTGCCAGTTATTCAGGGTCTTTGACAGATTAGGTGGTCTTTCTTATTCTTTCTTCTTCCTCTTCCCCTCCTCCTCCTCCTCCTCCTCCTCCTCCTCCTCCTCCTCCTTTCTTCTTCTTCTTTTTCAACCTCTGAAAAGGCAGTTCAGTTTACCTCTAAGCAAGACATTAGCTCTGACTGCCCCCAAATAACATTTTAATTGGAATCTCAGTCCAAACAAATGCCCAGCTTCTTTATTAACCCCAACAGTGTAATTTTTCAACCTCAGACTGATGCAGGGGGAAACCGTCTCACTCAAACTGCCATGCAATGGAACATGGCAGTTTTCCTCAACCAGTCTCTCTTCTGACCTTGATTTGAACCTTACTCTCTTCTACCCGTGTTTTCTTTATTAGCTGCTCATAGCTGTGGCACAAGACTAATTTTCCTGTTTTTAGACTACCAGTTTACAGAGGTATTTCTCTCCCTCTTTGATTCCCAAAAGTAACCAAGATTTCACGGACCTCGTTGGGAAAGGGAAGGTAATACCCATTCTTCACATTTCTTTTTAGGTTTTGTAATTTACCGTAGCTGCTTTGCAAAATGTGCTGTAGAGTTTTAGACTGTACCTGCTTTGCAAAATGTGCTGTAGAATTTTAGATTGTACTTTTGAGGCACAAAGTTTAGGTACAAAGAAATCATACACTTAATTGTCAGAAGAAACTAAAAAAAAACAAAACCCTTCTAAATGATTACAAAAGACTTTTCATCAATAGACAGGTCCACTCTCATAAAGTGAAAACTAAGGCTATTACCCGAGTAATTTAGGCAAACACAATATGTTTTTTTTTATTAGAGATCTCTAATCTTTTGGGGGAGATACAAATTATCCAGATAATCGCTTCAATTCCTTCATTTTTATGCTGAAATATAATCAATGAGTAATGACAGAGAAAATATTTTTTTCTCAATTATATACGTCTGCATTTTTTGACGTTGGTAAAATGATCCAAATTAAAAAGAAGAAAAAAGGCACCCTTTTCAATAACAATGAAAAAAAACGTGTTTATTTGGAGTATACCTTAATATAGCAGAACTATGTAGGTAGAAAAACAGTGCTTATGATCGTGTGCTCAATTAGATTTATTATAGGTTTTTGTACTTTTTGGCATTAGCATGAAAGCATATTGGTTATTAGTTTTTATAACCTAATTGGAGGCTTTGGAGGCTTTGTATCTAGTTACCCCTCTGTTCTCAGCTTCATACAATAGTTTGTTGATTGCAAAAATTACATTTCTGTGACTTTAAAGTCCTAGAACTAGGTCTGCCACTGCAAGTTGGGGATTCAGCCCGGTGTTTGGAGGGCAGGGACCATGTGCCCTCTGGGTGTGAGGGGGTAGGCAGCTGGGAACAATTGTCTGTCCCCCGCGGTGTTCAGTGGCATTAGCAGCACGTTGGCATGATAAACTTTGCCTTCATTTCACTGGCTCAAACAATTAGTGGGATTGAATCAGAGTTCTCCCAGATCATAGTTTATTATATGTTATTAAATTCCATTATTCAAGAAGTTGCCGCTCTGATTATAAAACTTCCCAGCATATCCTGCAAAGCCCTCATCTCCATCCCTGGCCCATTTCCTTTTACATTTATCTTTTGCTTCTCTGATAGACAAGTTTTTTTTCTCTCTCTCTCTCTCTTTCTTTTTCTTTCCCCTTGGTACTTATTTAAAGAGCTAAGAGCTAATTTGAAAATACATCTACGAAAGGACAACAAAAATGAGATGTGAAAAAAAATGGGTGAAGATTCTTAATTAGTCCATTATTTGACACGCACGATTTAACATGGTATGCTTAGCATTGTGCATTCCCCAAAAGAACAAGGCTCTTTTTTTTTTTTTATCCCAATCTTTAACTCCCTCTCATTCATTATATCCCTTCTTGTCACTTTCCATTAGCTGATCATGACATCCTTTGCTGGAAGGGCGAGCAAGCAGATTACTTCCAAACTGGTGTAAGTGACACTCAAAAGACTGGCCTAAAGGGGGTTCTGTGATAGCAACAAGCTCTTCAGCCCCTGGAGTTGGAGAATGTCATTTCAATAATATATTGGAGTCCATTGTCACATCCTTTCTGTAGCAACTTGGCAACTCCCCAGAAGTGGCAGGAACGGTTCTTCTACTGTGATAGAATCTAATGTTACCACTGTTGCTGATGATAGAAATAATAATAATAATAATAAATTATTATTATGAAGAATTATTTATAAGTATATAAATAATAAACATCATTATTATTACTATTTACTTAGCCAGTCTAACCCTTCATCTTGCATTTTGCATTTTACAGATGAGGAAACTGAGGATCAAAGTAGCTAAATAAATTGTCCATGGTCCCACAGCTGATAAGTAGCAGAGCTGGGATTTTAATTGTGAGGTCTGATAGACTGCAGGCTATGCCTCTTACTGTTAGAGCAGGTTACACATAACACACCAACTTTTAGGAAACGTCACCATGTCTCCCTAAGTCTAAAAGAGTAAAGAGATGATCAACAGAGCATTCATTTTAACGCAACTGAAAAATAACCTGTCACCAGGCACTTTCGAACGAGGGTGGAGAGGACTGAATGAAGCAGCCAGGGATGAAACACATATGCGCAAATGGTGCTGACTAAGAAGAAAAGGGAAAGTCTGAGGCTCTGATCAGGTCAGCCCTGGAGATGCAAACTGTTCCCAGCGCATCTTCCCTGCCCCCAACAAGCCCTCTCTTACCCTCAAAAGCCTGACCCTGGGAATCATCCTCAGCCTTGGCAGGGCACCGGCCTAGGAAGAGCTGAATGGTTGCAGATAACAAGTCACAATGAACTCTGATCTGAACAGCACTGGGACCAGTCCCGGCTGTTGCTCATGCCTCATACCGGCGTCCAGCCTTCTACGCTCCTCTGTTCCTGAGAAAACATGTTTCCTTCATTCACCAAATTTTAGCCTCTTTCCTTCATTAAGCATGTTTTATCTTCTTTTCCCACCAATCTTTGAAATATTTTCGTTATAAAATAGAGAATAGGGAAATACAGGTCAATACATTAAATAAAAGTTACCTGTTTTTCTACTAGCAGGAGAAAATTGGTAGTCCTATGGTGTATGTCTGTTTTGTTTAAGGTATTTATTTATTTATTTATTTATTTATTCATTCATTCATTCATTCATTTATATGTATATAGTAGACAGTAAAACAGGGCAGACTGAAATCGGACCACCCATCTTTAAATGTAGACACTGCCACCAGCCGTGTGACCTAACCTCTCTGGATCCTAGTTTTCTCATATGTCAAGTACCTCCCTCAAAAAGCTGTTGTGACAATGATCTGATGTGTGTGAAGTAGCTGGACCATGGGGAATCACTTCCTGCATCTAGTTGCGGTTACATACGCGTTCGTCAATGTTCTTGCTCTGTTTCTGACCATGCTCCAGCCTCCTTGATTCCAAGCCTGTAGCTAACTTCATCCTCAGCCACGATTCTGTCCCTTTTCAGTCCGTTTGGTGTGATCAGCTTCCCCCTTACACCTCACCGGCGATTTTCCCGGTCTCAGTTCCTGTCCGTTTAACCCCAACTCTTAAGTAGGCATCACCAGCCTCTTTTCCCCACTATGTAATGGGCGCATTTCTGCCTGGGTGCCCTGCTTACTCTGCCCGAAACCGAGGCAAAGCCTGAGCTCAGCCTTCCTTGTTCCCATCTGGTTGGAAATCCTTGAAGTGAGTGCAGATGGAGGCAATATCACGAGTTTGTGATCATAAAGACAGCAGCAACATCAACCCACAATCTGGGGGCCTCTGGAATGTCATTGAAAAACTAGCGTCCAGACGTATAGACATACGCAATGCCAAAGCAAGTGTATTTGTAATCATTTTAAATGTAAAAACTCATTTTAAATGTAAATGTAAAAAACAATCATTTTAAATGTAAAAAAGAAGGTAATTATGAATGATTTTTTTCATCTTCCCTTTAAAAGCCCTCTGTTGTCAAGGCCACCTTCTCAATGATCTTTGTACTTCTGAGAAGGGGGAAAATATGTGTGTATGTATGTATATTTTAACAGGGGGGAGGGGGAGTAGTGCATGTGCTGGGAGAGCGGTCGGCTGGTGGCAGGAATGGGGAAGAGAGACTTATATTTAATGAAACTGGGAGTTCACATGGACCTTTCAGACTTAAAAAAAGTGTTGATTTTTACATGCCAAAGTCTTGAAAGGGGCTTGACGGCTCACGGCTTTGGTGTATTTTTCCAGACGGCAGATGCCATTTTGTGTTTTGCATAAACTGACTAAATTTGCTTGCTCTTTGTACGTATTTCAGAGGCAACCATTCTTTGCTTTCAATAGGACAGAAGAGCTCCTTGGCACTGGAACCCTCCTGGTCCGGTGAGGGAGGGATGAGGGTCGCTCGTGTATGAGGATACACGGCCATCATCCAAAACTTCCCAGTTCAGGTGGAAGGAAGAGGTTGGACCAGAACTTGGGATCCTCGTTGCCCAAAGGATGGTTCGGACGGTGTGAGTGAGTCACAGAAGGTAAGCTATGCTCAAGAACTTTCAAGTTATTTTTCCGGTTTGTCCATTCTTATCTCCATGGAGGACAAATAGGTTCGTTACGCTTTTATTCCAACTCCTCGACGTCTTGCAATAGCTAGTTGTGCGATCCTGTAATTTAATAACTCTGTGCTTCAGTTTCTGCAAAAAAAAAAAATTAGGATGATAATAATAAATAACTCATCTCTTAGGATTGTTGTGAAGATTCCATGAGTTAATCCGCGTAAAGGTTTCTGAACCGCGTCTGGCATATAGCAAGTGTTCAAGAAATGTCGATAATTATTGTTGTTATGATTCATTTCTGTGGAAGTTTGCATTTCTGCCTTTATTTTCTGATGATTGACCGGTCCAGTTCCCATGGCCATTATGCTAATTCTTTGGGTTGGTTTTATGGAAATAGACTGGTAACAGAGTGGTTAAGCTATTGGCTTTGCCGTCGAACAGAATCAAGTTGAAGTTCTTGAAGTAACAATCAATAGCTGTATCTCCTCATGAAGTGACTTAATTTCTCCAGGCCTCAGTTTCTTCATCTATAAAATAGGGATGACAATAATCATACCTGCTTCATAACGTGACAGTGGTTGAATATTATCTGGCAAAGATGTAAAATCATGTTGGTATTGTTATTATTTTTGCCACCCCAAATATACCGAATAGCTCACTTATAGTCAAAAGTGCCTCTAGGAGCTTGTTAGGACTCCAGGGCTCTAGCTTCATGGCAGCTACCTCACCAGAAAAGAGAGCAAACACAGAAATAGAAAGATGCTGTGAGGCCACGACTTTACTGGGACTCTTTGCCACATAATGACACAGATTTGAGAATCAAGTCTTGCTCAACATGGATTCCAACTGAAGTTAGAAAACTCCAATTTCTGAGCAGACCAATCCCAACTCATTACATTGGGGGGGTATTCCAAAGGACGGGAACTATTGGGATAGGAACCGCAGCCTTATTTTTCTGTCCTAAACCCCCCACCCCCACCCCCCAGCCCACATAAAGCACAGAGCCAGGTAGATTGTAAGGAAGCATTAGTGACCCGCGCTGGTTACCTTTCATGGAGGCGTCTGGCTTTTGCCACATTATAAATATTTATGTTTCCCATTTTCGAAAATGTTTGTTTATTTCTTCCTTAAAGCTGCAAATGGATAACAGTTGCATCTGTGACTGAAAGAAACCCCTCTAGAGTCGTGTTATTGAAAAGAGTTATTGAAAACCGTCTAGATCACACATGCCACCTTCCTCCAGCAGTGACAGGTAGTCTCCATTAATAACTGAATAAAGAGAAAAACAAAGCTTTTACCCTGAAGCTACTACAAAACCTGAAGCAACCCGAAGAACATGGAACAAGGAAGTCTGAAAAGCATCACCAAACTCGCAGATACTTTGTTGGCTCTGTGAGGGTTTTTTGACCGCCCCTTCCTGCCGCTGCTGCGTCACTTCCCACAGTGAGGATAAGAGGGGACTGGAGTTGGGAGAAAAGGCACAAGAATGACTTCCTTTCTCAATTCAGACAAGACAGCAGCTCCACTTTTTGTTCCTGACCTTACGCTTAGAAATTTCTCAGAGAGTGGAATGCCACGATTCGTTACCATTAACGGGAAAATAAGAGGGGAAGGTAAGAGCAAACAAAAGACAAAAGAAAGTGCATGTCAAAAGAAAAAGAGAAGTTGGAAAGAGCACAGAGCTATATTGTTAACAAGGGGGAAAGAAAGTACAAAGCAGCCAACAAACGAAAGAAACGTCCCAGTCCTGTGCCAGAGGTGGCTAACTGGCCAATGAAGATTCATCCTCCCCTTCTGCCAGGTAGAGGTGTTTCTGGGATGTCAGCAGGAGACTACATTTCCCAGCCTCTCTTGTGGTGATGTGGGACCATGTGACCAGTTCTTATCAGGGGAGTATGAGCTGAAATTCAAGAGCTATGTGTCACATGGGGGTTCAGTGAAGAGTGTGATACTTTCTCCGTTCTGTCTCTGTCTCTCTGTCTCTGTCCCTCTCTGTCTCTCCATCTTCTGGCTAGATAATGCCAGGGCGGTCTTGATGTCCCCCATGCCTGGAGCCATTACAGGGAAGGAATATGGATTCCTGAATCACTGCTTAGAGAAGAGCAGCCCAGAACAGCTGCCCAACCGGGAATATCCACATTGGACGTTTTTGCGAGTGAGACATCAATGTCCATATGTGAAGCCGCTGAGCTTTTAGGGATTGTTTGTTATACCAGCAATCATTACTTACCTTGACTAATACAGAAATTGCTACCAGAAGGGAGCTCTAGAAGCAGTTGCTTTTTCTTCTCGCCTTTGCTTAAAAACCAGTTAATTATTTCCTGATATCCTCTTTTTCTTCTATTATGTTGTCAACAGCAGCCAATAACAACCAACGCATGCTATTTTTCACCTACGAGCTCCAGAGTCACATGGTCTGACTTCCAAGTTACGAAAAGCAGCAGTTTTGCCCGGTATTTTTCCACTGCATGATATGTATCTGCAGCCATCCAGACTAATATATCTGCTTCTGGCACCTTGACCGCAAAGTCAACGCCACATATATTAGGGTCTTGTTACAGGACACCAGATCGGGTACTGAAGAGAATAGTCAAGTTTATTCAGGAAAATAGAAGTCTCTTGCGGCAGATGCAATGTAACGTGTTCACCAAATGATTTCTTTTCCCCGGGCACAGGGGAAGACCACAATCCCCTCTCCTTTGCAAGTTAATTGGGGCCAGAGGACCAATTCTTTGTAAGGGAGTGTATGCAGAAGTACTGTGCCTCCTTTGGTCCACGGAGTTAAGAGTGTGTGTACGTTTTCCCTGTTTCTGTCTCCTCTTCTTCCATAGGGATCTTGCAGGACATGTGTTCCGGATGGTGTGGCTACAAGATAGAAGCCACTCAGCCTACAACGTGAACAAGAAATAACCTGTATTTTGTCATATTCTCCAGGGTTGGGGAGTTGTGTGTTACCAAAACATACCTACCGCATTCTGCCTGTACTCAGAGTGTTTCATCAGGGAGGAATTCAGTGCAAGGAATTCGAGGACACCAAAACCAGAATCCCTGGGAGAGCCAGGAAATGAAGGGAAATCTGAAGTGAAGGCACCACCAGGACGTCAGCTTGCCACTGATGATCTCAGCTCCCTGCAGCACTGATGGGGGTGAGGCCTAGGAAGAAGCCCTGAAGCTGACACGGAGTCTCCCCCACCCCCCCTTGTCTGCAGTCTGTTAGTGCCCACACACCTGCTTGTAGCTACAGATAGAGAAAAATGGCTTTTGCCTCCCGCCTCCAATGATTGCAAGAGCATCTCTCAGTGGGAGGTAGTACCAAAAACCCTACTGCCAAAGGAGCCTGGGGATGTCATTGCCAGGCTTTCAGCCGTTATGGCACAGAGGACAGAGGTGGTGCCTCCTGAGTCTCAACAAAAAGTGTCAGGCACAAATGCTCCTCATCGTTCCAATAAGAAATCCAAATGGTCATCCCTCCATAACCCATTTTCTCTTGACTCTTGAGGGCAGATCTTTCTCCATTCTTTATCCCCCGATGCCAGACAAGACCAAACAAAAAAATTGTTCTGAAGTGATTTGGATGGAATGACAACAGAATGAATAGCAAATCAGAAAGTTGTCTCTGTGTATTTAAGTTAGGTTTCAAGGTCTCGTGTCCATGGAATCTGATGATTCTCCCTAATGACTGCCCTAGTTTCTTCCCTGGCTTAAGCTCTTTCCCCTCCTAGTCTGCTCAGAGTGAAGAGCTTCTTGTTCAACAAGTGACCTTAAGCTTGAGCTCTGGATCCTGTCCACATAGCCAAAAAGAGGAGGCTTTGATAATAGGTCTGGTAGAGCCTGTCTCTATTCTCTCTCTCTCTCTCTCTCTCTCTCTCTCTCACACACACACACACACACACACACACACACACACACACACAAACACTTATGTTTTAAACTGAAGTATCAAGTTGGTTGTGCAGAGTTAGTCCAAGTATTTCCGTATTTTATTCACTTGGTCTGAACATGACTTTTGTGCTCTGGCAGAGCTAGGACCTCTTTGGGAAGGTGAGGTTTAGGAGTTCATATTGGGGCAGGGTGGGGAGTATTGTGTAAGTGAGGAGAGGGTGGGGTAGACTCGGGTGTTAGCCCGAGAAAAAGATACTCAGGAAAGGGAAGGCCAGACCTTGATGTGGTTTTACCTAGAAAGGCACCAAGTTAAAACTCTGTGGAAGATTAAAGACATCCTCTTGATATTTTCATTTTCCTCATCAAAAAAGGGTAAGACTATTGTGCCTATGGTAAAAATAATAGTAGAATGACTCAGACTTATTTACAACCATCAAAGAAATGGAAGATATGGATCATGTCACTAATTAATCTTTTTATCATTATGAAGTGGTGACTGTATCTAGCTGAAGCGTTGTGTGCATAATAGCACAATTATGGGGGATGTGATGATGTAATAGCGGCTAGTGCCCAGTATTTAGCCTCTCTTTTCCATTCCCACCCACCATGATCTCTGGCTATATTTAGTTGTTTTACACAGTGTACCTGGAGCAAAGTCTATTTTACAAAATTAAAAGAATGGAGAGAAGAGATAGAGTCTTCACAGAAAAACCAGGCTCCACAAAATCTGTTTCCCTTGGTTACTCATGTTCCTTCTTGGTTAATATATTTTCTTCTACTTTGCACCCAGAATCATGGATGGAACACAATCATGAGTTTATTTTGTGTAAAGGGAAGTAGAGCATTGAGCAATCATCTAATGAATGCAGTCAAGATGGTTAGTGAATCTGGAAAATTCCACTCTCAAAAAAAAATTACTTTCTCTACTCTGTAGCAGATTTCCTCTTGGCCTTAATTATCCACAGAGTTGTCCAATTTTCTGATAGTCTTTACCATTGTTGACATCACCTTAATAATTTATTTAATGGATTTATCTGGGTTCATTTGGGAACCCTTTATTCTAAGTGGCTGCTTTTATAAATCATTCAATAAGCATTGAACACTATTCCAGTTATCTGGTGCTGTGTCATAAACTACCCCCAAACCTGGTGACTTAAGGAGACACTTCATTATTGTCATTCTTGATTCTTACGGTTGATGGGCTCAGCCGAGCAACTCTTGCTTGAGTCCCTCATATGGATGAAGTCTGATGGTAGCTGAGGCTGGAGTCAGCTAAATGTTTCCTTATTCATGTCTGGCTTCGGGCTCCTCGGGAATCTTTTTTGCTCCCCATAGTTAGCTTGGGTTTCCTCAGAGCCTGTTGGTCTCTTGGTAATCAGCCTTCTTACGTGACCGGCTTCCTCACGTGCAAGTGTTCTCAAATCCAGGTGCAAGTTGCAAAGCCTCTTAAGACCTAGCTTTGGAAGTCATGCGGGTGACTTCTACTTTCTGCTTGTTGAAGCAGTCACCAGCCATCCCGGATTCTAAGAGATGGAGAAATGGAGTCCACTCACAGTAGGGGAATGGCTTGTGCATTCAAAGAAGGAAAGAATTGATGGCGGTCGTCTTAATGACAAGCTACTACAATTATCTACTATGCAGCAGGTACTATGATGGATACTGGAGAAATGTGTTGAGCTAAACAGGCACAGCCTCTGCCCTTGTGGAGATTCAAATCCATCTTAACTTTAGGTTGACTTGACAGTTTCCACAATCCACTGCTGAGCAGTGCCAAGTGTATTTGGCTATTAAACTGGTAAGCACTAATAGGATAATTTGTGGCCTGGTCATTAGCTGACTTTCTCAATAACCAAACTGAATGGAATTTGTGATTGTCTTATCCATAGCTTGGTGATCAATTTGATGAGCTGACTGATCCATGCATTCTTTTTTTTTCTTAAAAAAATTTTTTTAATGTTTATTTATTTTTGAGAGACAGAGAGAGACAGAGTGTGAGTGGGGGAGGGGCAGAGGGAGATAGAAAGACACAGAATCTGAAGAGGCTCCAGGCTCTGAGCCATCAGCACAGAGCCCGACGCAGGGCTCAAACTCACAAGCTGTGAGATCATGACCCGAGCTGAAGTCGGATGCTCAACTGACTGAGCCACCCAGGCGCCCTGATCCATACATTCTTTAACGCATCATCTGAGCAAAATTGGGATATCATCCGGTGCTTAACACATTGAGTTCCTGCTGTGCACAGAGGCTGAAACTAACTTTTAAAACTTGTGATAGGAAATACATAAGATACTGAAAAGCCAGATTTTGCTCCCGGTAGAGCTTCCATTCCTTTTGGAAGTTCGATCGGGAGCAGGTGGCGCAACTCATGACAATTACAAAGCAAGATACGGGACCCAGAAAACGCAGGAGAAACTAGACAGGTGGTATCTTTCCATTTCCCTCCTGACGATCGTCTTTTGGAGAGACAGAGAACTGATTATTTGCCTCAGCTTTCTTCTGTTTGGTGTCATTAAAGGAAGGTGATCTAGGTTTGTTAAGTAAAAGTAGGTTTGTTAAGTAAAAGGAGGTTTCAGGACAGGAATGTTGACAGAAGAATTGGTGGTGTTCAGCAATTCTCAGGTCTTATCGTTTTTGGCATAGTTTATGGCCATTTCGCGGTAACAGTTCTGAGGGGCTGGGGGAGGGGGCTCATGATGACACAAGAGATCCCTTGACATTTTGGAAACAAAGGTCAGAGCCTGAAAAGGTCCCAGAGCAGGTAGAATTCCTGTCCACACTTGTGAAGTTCTCTCCCATAAAGCTGGTATCATGTTGTGCCTTCTTATGTTATGTCTGTGTATCTATGTTATCTCACATAGTACGGAAGGACTATATAGGGAATATTTTAAGTAAAACAACAACAATATAATACATGCTTTGCCTTCCTTACCTAGATGCTTCAAGCAAAGCTAAATTTTGGCTTAACTGTCACATAACAAGGTTCCTCTATCAACCCATTAACTTTACCTTTGTAATTCATACTTTATCAGTGTGGATACTTTTCTCACACTAGTGAATCTTGGGTCCCCTGGGTATAATTTGCTAAGTTAAACTTCTTTCCATTTCTCGTGCCAATTTATGCATCTATCTGAAATGTCTGTCCCTACTTCTCTGGAAATTCATAATAAATTTTAATTATATCCTTCTCTTTATTTGGTCAGTGCATACTTATTTGAAGTGTTTTTGGGTTATGTTGTTATTTTGTGTCTGCTGATACATATATCACTTTACAAATTTTCATGGGCACCTGATTAGCCCAACTTCTTATCAGGTGGTAAACTGAAGGGCAGGAGTTTCCCTATACATACAAACATAGATATACATATGGATGGTATATGTATGCATACATACATACACAAGAGACATCTCCTGACAGCTAATTTATGTGCTTCTTTCTCCACTTTACTTTTGTCAAAACCAAACAGGCTACGGAGCACCAGAGGGTTGGGGGGGAGGTCTTGGTTGGTTAAGCAACTGATTTTGGCTCAGGTCATGCATCTCGTGGTATGTGAGTTTGAGCCCAGCATCGGGTCCTCTGCTGTCTGATCTGCTCTCAGCCCACTTTGGATCCTCTGTCCCCCTCTCTCTCTGCCCCTCCCTTGCTCTCTGTCTCTGTCTCTCTCTCTGTCTCAAAAATAAACGTTAAATTAAAGACAACAAAAACAGCAAAAAGAAACGGACTATTTTGTGATTACCTGATGAGCTGGATCAATACATATGTCTAGTGGATTATTCTGATTTTGTAATCACTTTTACTGCATATTTCCAAGGATGAAAATAATCTAAATTATTGCTCATCTTTTCCTCTGGGAACATTGTTTTTCATGAATTCATGATAAACATAAGTACCTGAGCTGTGTCAGTACCTGTGATTGTTTGTGGCAAAAGTGATTTTTTTCTTGAATTATAGAAGTCTTACTCCTCAGCATGAGGCCACCAAGCCTTTGAAGTTCCATGTCAACCTTGTGGGAGTTTATCAAGTTTTTTTTTTTAATTGGACTTGAGGGGGTCGTGAACATGACTTGGAGGATGTAAGCTCTTCCTCTATAATGTCTAGCTATCGTCCTGCTCTGACTTCCCAAATGAATATACAATGTAAGTAGAAACTTGGTCTTGGCCTCAGGAAAAATCTCCTACCATGTGTGGTCCCCACCCTTCCTCTTTCTAACCAGTTGGCTCTCCCTAAGACCTTTTTATATACCAAGTTTGGTGCTGCTATGGCATATTCACTACATAAGGGGCATCCCGACTTGTCTGATTTTAGGGCCACCAGGAACCGTTTTCTATCTTTCAAATATCATAAATTATTTTGACATTCCTGATATTACATTAACGTGAAATAAAGCTTTCTTCTCATAATTATGCATATACTTAAAATGCAAATCCTGCTGGAAGCATTAATCTAATGATGGGTCCTCATTCATATAAGATGATAATGACTGATGGCAGATCTTTTTTCGAAAATGGGTTTTGATTAGGGCGAGGTGGTGATTGAGTTTGGGACAGTGGTGGGTCACTGCATTCTTCTTAAAGCAGTGTGTTCAGAAGTAGAATATCCAGGCCCCGTGGAGAATCCCAAATGATCCCGTCATGTGCAGAAGGAAGATATTAAATCTTCTATTCACTTTATTTTTTAAAACTCCATCTTAGGTAAAGAGTTTTTGAGATATATAATATATATTTGGGGGATATATACATAATATATATTTAAGTAAGCTCTAGGCTCAAGGTGGGGTTGAATTCATGACCCTGAGATCAACTGATGCCCTACCAACTGAGCCAGCCAGGTGCCCCAGGGTGTGTGTATTTTTGATGCACACGATCCAGTAATATGCATGGAACTTATAAGTAAAAGTACACAAATTGGATATGTCTCAAATATTTTTATCGATAGAACTATGCGACCTAAAAGTTTAGCAACTAGTGCTTACGCAGGGTAAATGTGGATAAAGTTTTCACGATGCTACATGGAGGAACAGGAAATAGCTACAGAACAAGTGTTTGCAACCTTAGACTCCTGACTGCAGTTATTACTGGTTTCAGTTATTTGATCAATAGGGAGTTTACTAACTCTCAACCTGACGCCAGACAGTCCCTTTTAAGATGTCAAGAAATTGCACAATTTTAGGATGTTGACCAAAGAAAGTAGATTTTGGTCATGCTTCCCCCCCCCCCCACCCCCATTTGTTTTCTTAAGGGTCTCAAGGGAACAGAAAGTTTTGAGAGAGTTTACTGTTTGTGCAAGATGACTCGTTGAGTAAAGAAGTCCAAAGGTTATTATCTGCAGAACAAATAAAGCCTGGGCAAAGGTAACTGTAATGAATGTCTCCCACCTTGTCCCTTCAGCCCGTCTAAGGGGATATTTGCGCCAACGATTGCATAACCGAGAACCTAATCTATGAGTGTCAAATGGAGAGGAGGCACATTTTAGACTCCTACTGGTTAAAAATAGTCACTGACTTTTATTCTTCTTAGTTTGACAGGCAATTGAACGTGGTGTCTATGCAAAAATCATATGAAAAGTCTATTTGTTGATGAGAGTGTTTCTAAATATCCAGGTGTTGCTTGTCAGTGTCAGAGTAGCTGAATTAGAATTTTTTTCTCCTTCTCCCAACATAGACACAACACAACTCTTGACAAATACTAAAATAAGTTTACCAATTCCTGGCTAATCTGGACTTTTCTGTTGGTGGTGATTAATGATGTCAAGGACGATTGGATTGTTCTTGTGAGTATTCCATAGTAATTACAAGTATTCAGACTGGACGAACATACAGTGTGGGGATCAACGAGTCTTTTAGAAGATAATATCCAATCCATAAATGTTGATGGGAAAGTGGGAGGTGACTGAGCGGTTGAGGTTAAGAGCTTACTATTGGAGGGGCGCCTGGGTGGCGCAGTGGTTAAGCATCCGCCTTCAGCCAGGTCACGATCTCGCGGTCCGTGAGTTCGAGCCCCGCATCGGGCTCTGGGCTGATGGCTCGGAGCCTGGAGCCTGTTTCTGATTCTGTGTCTCCCTCTCTCTCTGCCCCTCCCCCGTTCATGCTCTGTCTCTCTCTGTCCCAAAAATAAAATAAAAATGTTGAAAAAAAATTAAAAAAAAAAAAGAGCTTACTATTGGAGGGGAAAAAAAGAACAATGCTTTGGGTCTCAGAGATTCATACTGACCACATATTTACTGAATCATTTCTCTTTATTTTAACTCCTTTTTTGTTGTTGCTTTTGTTGAAACTTGATGTCTGTAAAGCCAATTAAAGAGGCATTTTATATAAGACAGTCATGCATTGTTGATAATGAATGAGCCAGAAGCCAGTTATGGAAGCCAAGTAAATTAAAGAGTTGACTTCTAATTTTTTTAAAGTTATTAAAAAAATTTTTTTTCAATGTTTATTTTTGAGAGAGAGAGAGAGAGAGAGAGAGAGAGAGAGAGTGCATATGAGTAGGGGAGGGGCAGAGAGAGAATCCGAAGCAAGCTCCAGGCTCTGAGCTGTCATTGCAGAGTCTGAGGCTGCCTCAAACCCACAAACCACGAGATTGTGACCTGAGCCAAAGTCAGGTGTTTAACTGACTGAGCCACCCAGGTGCCCCGACCTCTAGTTCTAAAATTAGGTACTGGAGAAGTTTATAAACTTTCTCCAAGTGTGTTTATTATCCGAGAATTATTTTCTCAGAGAAATATTTTTTTAAGTTTATTTTTTTTTTTGAGACTGAGAGAGAACATAAGCAGGGGAGGGGCAGAGAGAATCCCAAGCATCTATATGCTGTCAGCAGAGCCGGATGTGGGGCTTGATCTCACGAACTGTGAGATCATGACCTGAGCCAAAATGAAGAGTCAGACACTTAATCGACTGAGTCACCTAGGCACCCCTCAAAGAAATATTTAAGAAAGAGTTTAAACATGAAGAACAAAGCAATCAGAGTGAGATCCTCTGCCTAATTTTTAGATGGCTAAAGAAATCCTAATTGATTTGATGTATTGTATGAAATCTACACAGAATTGTCTCTGTCCATGTGAGTACGTATGGATACACAGGTAATCAAAACTAGTTGGCAACTAGGTTATCTGAGTTTATGAGCATAATTGTTTTAAAGGAAAACCCCCACAATTTTCCAGGATGGAAAAGACAAATTCCAATTTCTAAGCCTAAGCCCTGCTATGACCTATGGCTTGGAATTTCACTCATGACCAGCTATTCAAGTGGAAAAACTAATTATAGTATAAGTTTAGCTTAGACATTTGGAAATACTTCTACAGACGGAGACACTGAGCTGAGTTGTAAACAGGTTGGTAGCTTCAAGACTCTTTCAAAGTCTAGAGTAGGCAATTATCTTTCTGAGTCTGAAAATTTGATCTTTGGAGGCTCCATCAAACTCTAGGATTTTTTAGGCCATCCAGCCAGGGCTTAGAATATCGAATGTGTGAATTGTCTGTTCTGCCTTTAAAAGGAGCTACTTTCTTTTTTTTTATTATTATTATTAAATATTTTTATTAAAGTTTACTCATTTATTTTGAGGAGGTGGCAAAGAGAGAGGGAGAGAGAGAATCCCTAGCAGGTTCTTCACTGTTAGTGCAGAGCCCAATGTGGGGCTCGAACTCATGAACCATGAGATCATGCTCTGAGACAAAACCAGAGTCCGACACTGAACCGACTGAGCCACCCAGGTGCTCCTTTCATCTGTTTATTTATTTAGTTTTGAGAGAGATAGAGATAAAGATAAGGAGATAGAGCGCGCGTGCGCGCAGATGTGAGCAGGGGAGGGGCAGAGAGAGAGAGAGAGAGTGAGAATCCCAAGTAGGGTCCGCACTGTCATTGCTCAAACTCAGGAACCATGAGATCGTGACCTGAGTGGAAACCAAGAGTCGGACGCTTAACCGACTGAGCCACCCAGGTGCCCCCAAAGGAGCTACTTTCTGAGGAGTGTTGGTGACCGTGGAGACATGTGAACATTGAGGGGTAATGGGAGCCTCATGACTAGAAGTGTCAGAACAGTTTGTGATTGAAAAATGGGCTTCGAAACCTGCAGAGCCCATTAAATCAGTCAATCAATAATACTAAAAACAATAATTGTGAACCCAAGAACGTTAAGGCATTTGGTGAAGAAGATGACAGAATGGAAGAGAAAAAAAAAAGAGAGAGAGAGAGCCAGAGGGACAGACATGAGAGAGCCAGAGCCCGAGCGCGCAGGAGGCGCACGGCTGGCGGGCCGTAGGTGCAGAGGGCCTGGTTTTCCAATCTGGCGCTGGGCTTGATGAGTCTGTTTATTCAGCTATGGTATCAGACGTTCCCTTTTCCTGCCCGAAGAAGTCCCCTTTGAAGAACTGCTCTGCTGGGGAGTAGTTTCCCCTTGGACGGGTTACTCCTGTTTGCAGACCTAAAGGAAAAGACCTGGAAAGGCCACAAGAATGTTCTTTAAAGCGATATTCCAGCTCCACGTGAGGGGAGGATGAATAGCAGCGAAAGATTTATTTCCCGGTTGAGGTATTTTTTTCCCCTCTCAAGTGAATTTAGCACTGAACAAAGGTGTCACATGAATGCGACGGGGGTCAGCTGTACTCGGGCACCTCCAGGTCTGTGGAGTGGGGTGGGAGAGCAGGAGCATGTCAAGCTTCTGTAGGCCTGGAGAGAGCGAGGGCACACCTGCGAGAGTCGGGGGGAATTCAGTAGGGCCTGCGGCCCAGCCCGGAAAGTCAGCATCCACAGAGGGCTCCACGGAGGTGACTTATCAGGGGACCGGCCTCCGCTTTCACAGCGAAGCAGCCGAGAGAACTTTAGTGAATCGGACGACAACATTTCATAACCAAATCGGGGGATTCAGAGGTTGAAATTTTTACTTTGGGGCTTTAAATATTAATTTCTTACAGTTCAGTGGCACTTTTTACTTTTCAAAGAAGTTTTTCATCTAGCCCTCACGTTAACCCTGTGAAATAGCCAGGGTAGATGTCAGTATCCTGAAGTTTGCTCTTTGGAAGAGGATGTGGCCAAAGAAAGACATATCGTTACCTAGCTCATCACTGGCAGGGGCAGGACGGCCACCCAGGTCTCTTGACTCCTGGACCAGGTCTCTCTTTTCTCTGTGTTCTTGTGACCTATACAAAGTGATGATGGGAGTTTCAGAAAAAAAGGAAGGTGACATTCTCCATCTCCTCCCAGGCATGTAGAAAGTTACTGTGACTTTGAAGCCACTGCTTTGCTGTGTCCAAATTCTCTCTCCGGGACTGGCCTTAGGGAGGAGATTCAAAGTGAAACCTTCAGAGGGGGAAGTCTCATATTCTAGTCACTGTGGCTGCCCATGCCTCTGGTGGATTTGTTCAATCTTTGCCTGTACCACATAAAACAGGAGCTCTCCAGAATGAAAGGGGTTCTTTGTTCCATCTCTGAGATGAACCCTTTGAGTAAGAGATGCCACTTCCCGGTGAGGTCTGGCTTTCCAGGAGCGGGGACGGGACCCACACGCTCCCCTTGATTCCTGGCTGATCCTCAATGACTCACGGTGACTCTGGGACCTGGAAGTGAGGTTCACGCAGAAGGGAGCCTGGAGCAGTACAGGTGCTCCACAGGGAAACTCAATGAGGTCTTACTTAAGTGCTGCTTTTTCTACTTGGCCAACACAGAGCCTTGTATTTTATCTACTTCCGGATGTTTGCCTCCTTTCTACATGTAGATCTGCGGTCGCCCAACCTTCAGCCGTATCTTCTCATTATTTGCATCCTCTAAGACTAGTTTAAAATTTCTGATGAATGAACCGGAAGCCATTTTCAGCCGAGCACTTATTCCAGTGCCCCTCCGCCTGTGGTTCAAATCCGAATCACCAGGGCAACAGGCATGCGTACTTGGAAATGAGTCTCGAGATGCATCTCGTGTGCACCAAACTTTGAGAATCATTGCTCTGTCCCCTTTCTCCTTAGCTTCCAGAGCCCTTGGTGACTGCATGATGCTACCGGCACAAAGACAATCTCAGATTTGTGTGATGGTTCCTGATTCACAAGGCTGATTTCGCGGGGTTTGTCTAATTTAATCCTAATGTTGCGGGGGTGAACTTAATAACAGCCCTATGACGTGGATCCTTTTGTCCTCTCACTTTACAGATGAGGAGCCGGAGGAGTGAGGGGGTTTGGATTACGTAGCTAGTTCCTTGGCAGAGCCTGTGTCCGTTGCAAGTCTTGTGATTCCACGTGCCCTGTTCTTTCCCCCACAACCCCTGTGGCTCTATACCTTTGTGGACACTGCTGTTCTTCGCGTGGAAAGTGTTGTTCTCGATAAAACTTGCCGTCCACGTAGCTGGGGACACTTACCGTGATACATATGAAGCCAGGGGAAGCCAACAACACCATGTGTATTCCTAATGAAGCCTATGGTGGGATAAGTGGCTAAGACTGATAAGGAAGTATCCTTTCATGCAAATATTAGGGTGCAACATTGTCGTTCAGTGTCAAATTGGAAAAGCAGAACTGGGACCCAGTGAGAGATGAGGGTCCTTCCAGAGAAGGACAGGTTGGTGGTTGACCTGTGATTAAATTATATTCTCCTGACTTCATTTAGCCAGGAACGGAGAAAGGGTGGGAAGCAGGCTGAGCGGGGACTCTAGATCACAGAGCAGGTGACCTAGACTCCCCGGGATGGTCAGGCCGGCTCTACTGGGGTTGGCCGTTTTAGATATCTGTGAGGTTCACGGCTAGGGCCACACAAGACGACGAGGAAGTGGTGTGGGTGTGTAGAATGCCACGAAGGCAAGCGGGTCTCATCTCATTTCATTCCAAAGGTTCCGAACGCTCCAAAGTTCAAGATAGTGTGTAGCCATGATTTCAATGGCAATGTAATGGTTGCTAGAGTGTTCTGAACAAAATTTTCTGGGGGGGGGGGCTCTTTACTCTTTGATTAGTTGCAACATACCGACAGCCGTCAGAAACTGAGACTTGTCAACTGAAAGAAAAGGTGGGTCTGAAACTTCTGCTAGAGCCCAGTTCTCTCCCACTTAGCTGGGGAAGGACCTCTTCTTTAATCATGGAGTAACAGATGATTGATATGACTGTACCCTGATTAGAAAAGGTTTCATTTTACTTGTGCATGGTACATGGAATTAGTTAAGGGTTGCATGGGAAAAGAAGTGATGGGCTATTGTTCACATTAAATTATAATGACAGCCTTCCTAACCACTGTGTATTTATTATGTAAGAAAAGAAAATGTCTAGTAAAATTCTGTATAGGTTAATAACACCTTCATAATATACTCCTTCTTTTCTATTGACTTGAATAGCCCTCCTACTGACTTTTAATGGATTATTAGAGTTAATTACATCAATTGCAATATAATTGATTCTTAAATACTATGTAGAAACCTCATACAATTATGGAAAAACAAAAGTTATCTAGACATCTCAGATCAAAAAAGATTTGGAATTCCTGCACATTTAATTTCTGATAATCACTAGTCAGTTTGGACATTAAGATTGCATGGTGTCCTGTTTTCTCTTTGCTAGGTTTTGACAGAATTGATAGTTTTACAACATTTAACTCAATACGCATGGAAATATAAGATTAAAGCTGTGAATGCAATTTTTTTTTTTCTAAAAAAGAGATCACTTCATGGCTTAAAAGCTGAAATGTGTTACCTGCCTAACACTGACAGAAACAAACTCAAGTGAAAATCAAAAGTGGATTTGATGTTGAGTTTTAGAAATCTCTTCTCCACAGGTGTAAAGATACCTGTGGGTCTTAGGGTTTGTCACCCGAGGGCTTTAAAATATGACAAGAGGATGATTTGTGCCTAAAGGGGCCAAAAAAATTCCTTGCATTTCATTACCTGGTCACGGGCTATGTGTTCTAATGTCAAAACCACTGGTTGAAAAGTGAAGCATCGCTAATATCTGTTATTTGATGTCATACACATCAAAAGATATTCCTATAATAGGTGGTATGAATGCAACCTTTTCATTTTTAACTGATTTGGGGAAGTTAGTTTGTGGGTATTGACACAGTTATCAGTGTGAGTTTTCTAAAAGACTCTGCTGCTTCACTGACACGGATTTCTAGATCATTCTAAAACGGTTGACAACGAAACGTGCAGTGGGTAGGTCCCCGGAACGGGAATCAGCAAACCTGATGTTTTCTGTTGCTACTTAGCTCGACGATTTAACCTGAATAGGCCTTCATGTTCTCTTCCATAAAATGAGGGGGAGAGCCTCTAAGCTTTCCTTACTGCGAATCTCCTGCCCTTGAACTCTCGTAATCTTATTTTCTATTTGATTCTTAATATGACCTACCATATCAATATGTATGTTGTGCATATCGATGTGCCTTATATGTATATGGCCATATGTCTCATCTGGTTAACTAGATTATAAATTTCCAAGGACAGAGACCATGCCATAAGTTACCTCTGTAGGCTCATAACATACACTATGGTATCCTAGTACAGAATGGCTACTGTTTGGTTGGCTGAGCAGCCAATCGAAAGGACATATTTCCATTTACCCCCCTGCAAGTCTTTGATATAATAAGAATAATGACAAAATATCCCACCTATGTCTTATGATAGTCTAGCTTTTCAAAGTATTGTAAAATATTTTGTTTCATGAAACTTTGTGCTCTAAATCAGATGCACTTATGATGTAAAATTCCATTCAGTTTTTTAAATCAATTACCAGGCAATCCCGGTAATAGACCTTGAGCAGTCTATTCTAAAGTTCATCCGGAAGAGCAACCACGTGACGATAGCCATGGAAAACAAACAGTTAAAATGAGTGAAGACTTACCCTAGCGGTAGTGGCAGTGGTCAAAAGAACCACTCATCTTAAGCAGTAAACAGTTGTGATACCCTTACCACACAAGCACAGCGATAGAGAAATCAAATAATGAAAAAAGATCGCAGTCCAGAAACAGGGCTAAGACTACAGGGGAATTTAACAGATAACATGGAGGCCTTTCGAATCAGTGGCTGAAAAGCGGACTGCTCAGTAAATGGCATTGGGACAGCCGGCTCTCCATCTGGACTCATACCATACACAAAAGTAAATTCCAGATGGAATAAAGCTCTAAACATAAAAATCAAATCTATACAAGTATTGGAAGAAAATATGAACGAAATCATTTTTTTTAAAATAATCTTGGATTAGAAATTCTTTGTAAAAACAAGATGGGAGGGAAATCCAGAGATCATTAAGGAAAACCGAGTTTGTAAAAAAAAAAAAAAACATTATAAAGAAAGTTAAAAGGGAAATGACAGATTGGGACAAAATATTTGAATTACACATTACAGAATAAAGGATGTTCGGTCCAAAGAGTGCTCCCAAGTTAATGAGAAAAATATAAATAATGTACTTGAAAATGGCAAAAGATATAAAATAAGCAATTCTCAGGAGAAATTGCCAATGGCTAACAAATAGCTGAAAAATATGTTCGATCTCATTAGTTTTAAAGAAATATACAGTGAAGAACACGAGCTGCCATTTTTTTTACCCATCAGATTGGCAAAAAACTAAGGGAGCTGATTTGATATATCAGTTAAAATGAATGAACCTACTGTATAGACCGTCAAGAATAGATGTCAGTAATATATTGCTAAATGAAAGAAGCAAGTTGTAGGACATCGTACATTATATCACGTCACTTTCATAATACTTTTTAAAAAGCAAACATGAGTGAAATTTGTTAATTATTTATGCATTACATAGACACAACATTGTCTTGTATAGTCGTTATCTCTTGGAGTGGCTACAGCAAGTATAAGTATACAGCTCTGATCTTTGGATTACTTTCCTGCTGGAAAACGTTCTTTTATTATGCTTTATTTAACACCCATCAAGCTGAGTAACTGATCTTTAGGAGACAGTGTTACAAGTCATTAGTTCAGGGGTGTAATTGAATTGAGTATTATATTAATATAGTGCAGTATTTTATGGAATTTCAGTCAGCTCCGATTAAATTCTTCAAATCAATCCTGTTGAATTGGGTTATTTAAAGAGGGTTCTGGCCCTAACTCATGGCTGTGGTAGGATCTTGTCAGGACTCCTTCAGTCTTTCGGTTCTCAGGTTTTGTGCAAGGGCTGAGGTAGAACTGCCTCCTCCATCAGCTGTGATATCATTCTAAATGACATGCAAGGACACTCCCCACCTGCCCCAGGGACACTCAGTTAACTAAATCACAACACCACGGAACCCAGGCCATCAGCGGGGTCGGAGCATGTCAATGTAAATAAAGTCTTGTGATTAGTTTGAACTTGCTTCCAAGTTGTTTGTTAGCAAGGAGTTAACAAGTTCAGACCTTTGGTCGTCTGGGTCTTTAAGGAAAGCTTTTTTCCCCATTCCAATGACTTCCTGTTCATGGGAAAATGAGAGGAAATGAACCTCTAACAGAAGGATGGACCCACCCTTTTCCAGTCGTGTGGCTTAATTTGTCAGGTGTAATATTGGCACCTGGTGGCTTGTATTGGCTTCCTGCCCACCCTTGCTGGGGAAGTATCCACATACTTGCAATAGGCGGTAGAAGACTTCAAAGCCATTTGTAAGAGAAAGGATATTGTCATTAAAGAACTTAATCGTGAATACTCCCATTTAGTGATGTCAAGATAAAAGGAAAATTTTAAAAACACATTATCTAGAATTTTTTTTTTTTCTGATGTATCATAGGACCTGTTTAAACAAAGTAATGTGGTTGGTTTAATAACCATATATTTTCAAGGATATATATTTATTGACTGGGTGTTTAGTTTTCCTGTTTTTGAGAAATTAGCAGAGGTCTCAATTATTTATAAGAAGGTAATGAATTGCTTCTTTCTGGATATAATTCTCTTTGCTCAAATTCACCTTTAAATAGGTACCCTCTTTGTGTCTACTAATGGAATCATTTCCTTTGAATCAAAAGGGAACACTACAATAATATCAAGTGGATCTGATAAATGAAAAAGGATGATATGGGTTTTCAGAATTCATTAGGAATTTTGGATGGGCACAGCTGGTTCAGTTCCATACCTCTCAATTTTCAGCTAGAAATAATTACTGCCTTTTGAACAATGGTATAGTTAATTGTCCAGCAATTCAAGGTAAATTTGTCTATGAATGAGGATTAACCAGACTATAATCAGTGGCCATTAAACCATAATGAATTCTACATAACAATGGAACTTATTTTAGTTTTTTAAAATTAATGTAAACTACATTGGCTTAGTAGATCTAAAACTCTCATGGCAGAGTCAGCATTCAGGGATGTGGAGAACAAGAATGATTAATCTCCCTAAAGCATATGTTCGTGTCTATCGCTTGTAAACCTTAATCGGTTAATTGTCATCAAATGATTAACAAGTTTTTATTAAGTTTGTATTGGTCCAACACAGTATCACAAAGTTTTATAAGCCATCGATTGAAGAGGTATTTGTTGAATGTCTATTCTATCGAAGAGTGTAGAGTTGGATTTACCCTGGCAGAGACAGAAGACTTCTATAGGGGGAACACCGAGGGTACGTTAGGGTCCCTCAACCCGAGGAGCTGGTGGCAACTTTCCACAGATCTTTCCCTCTTTTACGGTCTACCTGGCTGGTAATCCTGAGACACATGAACAGTTAGAAATAACATATTTTGTTCTATAAACTGTAAATGGGGTGGGATTTGGAAAAGAGGAGATCAATGTTGATTGAACAGCCTTTGAGGAAGATGTTAGTTTACTGAATCTTAAGGGTGAGTAGTATTTAGATAGCCAGAGAGGAAAACAGTGGACTTTTAAGCGAGTGGGAGCTAGGCATGAATGAGTAGTTCCTTTGGTAAGCACAGAAGACTGCAAGATTGCCTGCAGGTTCCTGTGTGGTGAGAAATAGGGTGGTTCACTTTGGTAGCAATAATATGAAAGTTCTTGTAAGCTCAGTAGGGGAATTTAGGATTTGAAGTATGAGGTGGGGGCGTGGTAATGTGATTTGAATAGTGATCTAGGAAGGTTTTTCTGGCAGTTATTTATAGGATGACTATAGCAGGGGAGAGGCCGTCAAGAGGGAGATTTGTTAGGGGACTCCTGCGAGAGAGGGTTAAAAAACAACTCCAGATGGTGATGGTGGGAGAGCTAAAGAGAAATCAACTCAAAGGACATTTTAAAGGAGGGAAGGGTGGGCCAGGGTGGCATTGCATAGAGGGCTTGGGAGAGGAAAATTAAGTCAAAGATAACCCCACGATTTCTACTGTAGAAGGCTGGGATAATTGATAACACCACTGATCTCTTGATGAAAGAAAATACTGACTTCTATTTTTATTTTTTTTTAAATTTTTTTTTTTCAACGTTTATTTATTTTGGGGACAGAGAGAGACAGAGCATGAACGGGGGAGGGGCAGAGAGAGAGGGAGACACAGAATCGGAAACAGGCTCCAGGCTCTGAGCCATCAGCCCAGAGCCCGACGCGGGGCTCGAACTCCTGGACCGCGAGATCGTGACCTGGCTGAAGTCGGACGCTTAACGGACTGCGCCACCCAGGCGCCCCTGACTTCTATTTTTAGACAGGTTATATCTGGGATCAATTGGGACACCCGGTGGAACCATCCTATAGACAATTATAAACATGGGAGTAGTGAGTAGCCACGGGGCCAGGAGAAGACACGAAGAATTGATGATGCAGAGCTCCATACTACCTGTAGATCCCAACCTCACAGCCTGATTTTCAAGGCTGCTGTCACCTAGCCCCATCCTACTTATTCAAATTCATCTTTAGCTATCCCGCATTCTGTGTACCTCCCCTCCTGGTCCAGTCAGTTAGCAAACTGCCTTTGCTTTTTGGTCTTTGTGTTTAAATGCTTGCTCATTCCCTAAATGTCTAATTATTAACATCTCTCTGCGCATCAAGGCTGTTCAGGTCCTTTCCATGTGAAGATGTTTTTCAGCAACTCCAGTGCATACTCTTCTTTCTCTTTGTCAAACTCCCGTAGCGTTTACAGCATGCACTGTTTGTGAAGCACTTGATCACTTACATGTCTGTGTTCTTGTTTAATCAGGCCAAACACAAATACTTATCTTGTTTCATTAGTAAAACTATAAATGCCTCGAGTGTAAGGATCAATGTTTCTCTTGCATCAGTTAGGAATTCTATTTTACTGTTAAGAACAGAAGTTCCCACACAGTGGCATTAAGAAATTAGGAGTTTGTGGGGCGCCTGGGTGGCACAGTCGGTTAAGCGTCCGACTTCAGCCAGGTCACGATCTCGCAGTCTGTGAGTTCGAGCCCCGCGTCAGGCTCTGGGCTGATGGCTCAGAGCCTGGAGCCTGTTTCTGATTCTGTGTCTCCCTCTCTCTCTACCCCTCCCCCGTTCATGCTCTGTCTCTCTCTGTCCCAAAAATAAATAAACATTGAAAAAAACATTAAAAAAAAAAAAGAAATTAGGAGTTTGATGTTTTTCTTGTTTATGAGAAGTATGAAGGCAGGTAATCCTAACCTGATTTGGCAAATCTTGATAAGAGCAGAGACCCAGCCTGCTCCTACCTTTCCACTGAGCCGTCCTTACCATGGATTTGTCACCTCAGAATCACAGGCTGACTGATCTTTTTCAAGTAAAGCATCTGAGCTGCAGATCGGCAGAAGGGGAAAGGCAGGGAATAAATGGGCTTTCCAGCCTAATCAGCCCCACTTCTATTTTATGTTTAATGTTTATTTATTTTTGAGAGAGAGAGAGAGAGAGAGCGCGCGTGCAACCAGGGGAGGGGCAGACGGAGAGGGGGACGACAGAGGATCCAAAGCAGGCTCTGTGTGACAGCAGCAAGCCCAATGCAGGGCTCAAACTCATGAACCATGAGATTATGACCTGAGCTGAAGTTGGACGCTCAACCGACTGACCCACCCAGTCACACCTGTCCTACTTTCGGTATGCTTCCCTGGACACTCCATGCCACAAGTACTGCTTATATTTTGCTGGTTGTCAGCAGTTGGATATATAGCCATTCCTGTTCGCAAGCAATGCTGCAAATATTTTTTTTAGGTGGACATATTGCCTTCTCCAGAAAAATCTGGGTTATTTTAATGAACATAAGGGCTATTGACAACTTGTAGGCAACTAATTATCTGTGCTCTTTGTCTATCTGTCTGTCTCTTTCATTCTGTCTCTGTCTCTAAATATAAATTCTTGTTTGGATACACGCACGCGCACACACACACACACGTAAATGGTGAGAGACAGAGATTATGCTATGTCTCTGTATCTTTACCTCTATTTGAATCATATAAATAAATATATATGAATATATATTATATATGTGCATATGCACATATGTATGCACACACACATAATAAAATGTTTTTGCACTTTGCAGAGATACTCTATTATTATTATTATTTTTTTTACAGATCGAAGGTTTGTGGCAACCCTGTGTTGAGCAAGTCTATCGGTACTTGCTCAACAATTTTGCTCGAAAAATTTACCACTTTCCCAACAATCTTTGTTCACTTCATGTCTCTGTGTCACATTTTGGTAATTCTGGCAATGTTTCAAAATGTTTCACTCTTATTCTATTTAATATGATGATTTGTGATCAGTGATTTGGATGTTCCTATGGTAAGTGCTTTGGGACACCAGGAAACATGCCCATGAAAGACAGTGAACTTCATCGATAAATGTGTGTGTTCTGACTGCTCCACCCACCAGCCATCGCCTCGTGTCTCTCCCTCTCCTCAGGCCTCCCTGTTCCCTGGGACGCAACGGTATTGAAATTAAGCCAATTACTAAGCGTATAATAGCCTCTAAGTGTTCAAGTGAAAGGAAGAGTTGCAGATCTCTCACTTTCAGTGAAAGGCTAGAAATAACGAAGCTCAGAGGAAGGCATGTCGGCAGCCGAGATGGGCTGAGAGCTAGTCCTCTTGTACCAGTCAGCCAAGTTGTGAACGTGAAGGAAAAGTTCTCGAAGGAAATCAAAAGCGCTGCTCCAGTGAACACATGAATGAGAAGAAACGGAAACAGCGTTTTTGCTGATATGGACAGAGTTCGAGCGGTCCGCAATGAAGATCGAACGAGCCACCACATTCCCTTAAGCCAAAGCCCGATTCAGGCCCTAACTCTGTTCAGTGCTATGCAGGCTGAAAAGGGTGAGGAAGCTGCAGAAGAAAAGTCTGAAGCTAGGCGAGGTTGGTTCACGAGGTTGAAGAAAGAAGCCGTCTCGCAACATCAAAGTGCAAGGTGAAGCAGCAGGTGCTGATGTAGGAGCTACAGTAAGTGATCCCGGAGATCCAGCTCAGAGAATTCATGAAGGCGGCTACGCTAAACAATGGATTTTCAGCGTAGACAGAACAGCCTTCTATTGGAAGAAGATGCCATCTAGGACTTTTCATAGCTAGAGAGGAGAAGTCCATACTTGGCTTCAAAGCTTCAAATGTCTTGTTAGGGGCTAATGCAGCTGGCTCCTTGAAGTTGAAGCCGATGCTCACTGACCATTCTAAACATCCCAGGAGTTTTTACCGTTTAGAATGGTAAGAATGATGCTAAATCTACTCTGCCCATATGCTCTGGAGAGAAAACAACAAATCCGGGATGACAGTGTATCTGTTTACGGCATGGTTTACTGAATATTTTAACCCTACTGTTGAGACCCACGGCTCAGAAAAAAGATTCCTTTTAAAATATTACTGCTCGGGGCGCCTGGGTGGCTCAGTCAGTTGAGCGTCTGACTTCGGCTCAGGTCATGATCTCACGGTCCGTGAGTTCGAGCCCTGCGTCGGGCTCTGTGCTGACAGCTTAGAGCCTGGAGCCTGCTTCGGATTCTGTGTCTCCCTCTCTCTCTGCCCCTCCCCTGCTCATGCTCTGTCTCTCTCTGTCTCAGAAATAAATAAAAACATTTAAAAAAATTTAAAAAAATAAAATAAAATATTACTGCTCACTGATCATGCACCTGGTCACCCAACAGCTCTGATGGAGATATACAGTTAGATTAATGTTGTTTTCGTTCCTGCTAACACAGCATCCAGCCTGCAGCCCATGGATCAAGGAGTAATTCGAACTTTCAATTCTTATTATTTAAGAAATACATTTTGTGAGGCTAGAGCTTCCACAGATAGTGATTCCCCTGGTGGATCTGGGCAAGGTAAATTGAAAACCTTCTGGAATTATTGGATCATATGGTACCCCTATTTTTAAGTTTTAGAGGAATCTTCCATACTGTTTTCCACAGTCAGTGACTGCACCAATTTACTTTCCCACCAACAGTGCGCGAGGGTTCCTTTTTCTCCCCATCCTCACCCACACTTGTTATTTTTTGTCTTTTGATTTTAGCCACTCTGATGAGTGTGAGGTGATGGTTGAAGGGGAATGAGAGCTGCAGGCTTCCAGTTATGGAGTGAATAAATCACGGACATAAAAGGCCCAGGAGAGAGAATCTAGCCAATGATACCATAACAGTGTTGCATAATGACAGATGGCAGTTATACTTGTGGTGAATATAGCATAACATACCGAGATGCTGAATCACTATGTTGTACATCTAAGATTAATGTAACGCTGTATGTCAACTATACTCAAATAAAAAATTTGTTAAATATTAAACATCATATATATTATATGTGTGTATACCTGTGTGTATATACATATATGTATACACACATATGTACATATATGTATATACACACACACACATAAATGAAAACCTCTGGAAAGGATTCACCATTCTAGATGCCAATAAGAACATTCATGATTCACGGGAAGAGGTAAAACCATCAACTCTAGCAGGAGTTTGGAAGAAGTTGATCCCAACCCTCATGGATGACTTTGAGGAGTTCAAGTCTTCAGTGGAAGAAGTCACTGCAGGTGTGGTAGAAATTGCATGAGAGCTAGACTGAGAAGTGGAGCCTAAAGATGGGACTGAATTGCTGACATCTCGTGATAAACCTATAGTGGATGAAGAGTTGCGTTTTATGGATGAGCAAAGAAAAATGGTTTCTTGATGGAACCTGCTCCTGGTGAAGATGCTGTGAAGACTGTTGAAGTGACAACCAAGGATTTAGAATATTACATACATTTTGTTGATAAAGTAGCAGCAGGGTTTGAGAGGATTGGCTCCATTTGTGAAACAAGTTCTACTGGGGGTAAAGTGCTATCAAACAGCATCACATGCTACAGAGAAATTATTCATGGGGAGAAGAGTCGATCAATGCAGCAGGCTCCATTGTTGTCTTATTTTAAGAAATTGCCACAACCACCTTGACCTTCAGCAACCACCATTCAGCAGCCACCAATACTGAGGCAGGACCCTCCACCAGCAAAAAGATTACAACTTGCTACAGTTCAGATAATAGGAGTTTTTGGCAATGGAGTATTTTAATTACGGTATGTACATTTGATTTTTTAAGACATAACACTATTACACACTTAAAAGACTAGAACATGGTGCAAGCATAACTATTATATGTGCTGGGAAAAAAAATTAATTTGACTTTATTGTCATACCTGCTTTATTGTAGTGGTCTAGAGCTGAGTCTGCAATATCTCCAGAGTATGCCTGTTACATGGATAGATAGATAGATAGATAGATAGATAGATAAAGAGAGAGATTTACTATATCTGTGTCTATTTGAGAATTCACACATACACATTGTTAAAACTGAACAAAATCAAATAAATATCACTATAAAAATAATCTGATATGGGGGCGCCTGGGTGGCTCAGTCAGTTAGGCATCCGACTTCAGCTCAGGTCATGATCTCATGGTTTGTGGGTTTGAGCTCCGCGTCGGGCTCTGTGCTGATGGCTCAGAGCCTGGAGCCTGCTGAGGATTCTATGTCTCCCTCTCGGCTCCTCCCCTGCTTGTTCCCTGTCTCTTGTCTGCCTCAAAAATCAATCAATCAATAAATAAACCTTTAAAAATTTTTTTTAAAAATCCCTGATATGTTAAATATAATGCCAATTACCATGCTTGTTGTAGTTACACATAAGTGCAGATATTTTTGCTTAGGTAACTACCGGGATTATTTGTGCAAAATCATATCAAGTTTTTTCCATTGTATGGCAGCTTCGATTAGTTTTCTCACGCCTGTAGTCAACATCACTTTTGATAGGAATGTCTGAACGATCATACCCTCACATTTCTTAGAAGCCAAATAATTTAGTGTTCTAGGGTTTAGTTTAGTTTCTGGACTTTTTAAAAAGTAGGCTCCAGGCCCAGCATGGAGCCCAAGGTCGGGCTCAAACTCACCACCCTGAGATCAAAACCTGAGCTGAGTCAGGTGCTTACCCATCTGAGCCACTCAGGTGCCCTGAGTTTAGGCCTTCTTAAGTTTCACCTTTTGTTCTCTTCCACTTCCATGATTTAATCAGTAACTTTCAAACTGTGCGTGTGACATATTTTTGAATCTTATCATCAGCAGATAGGAAAAGATAAAGATTACACCAGAGTAAACTAAGAAGAAATCGTGATAATTCCACACGATCATGGGCGTTTGGATGGTGTCACAGAGTCTCTAGAAGCATCGCCAATACTGGGTCTTTCAGTTGTCGCTGTTCATACTGTTCACACTGTCGCTGTTATTCATAGTAACAATAAAACAACGGCAACAATTAATGTTTTTGTAGAACTGTACAGAGGGCCTCACCAGGCATGCACGGCAGAGCAAATATTATTGATCCTTTTTAGATGAGGAAGCACTATACAAAAATCACAACAGGTAGTGGGTGATCAGTAATTGGGATGCTCTCTCCTACTCAGTGGTCAACGGAGGAACTTTCCCCCACCAATTACAGATACTCAACTGTGAGCTGTTAACCAGGCAAAGAGATCGCAATGCCCCAATCTGGATCCCTTGGGTTAATCACTTGGGATAAGGTGACATTTGCTCGTCGTGACATTTCTTAGCCACTTCCCCTGTCATTTAGTCTTAGCCAGTGTAATTATGTCTTGGTAGTGAAACAACCAAATCAGTAAGAAAAATAAAAATTTACTGTAACCACTTGTTACACATCATTGCCTTCAATATGGCACTTGAGATTTTAATTTTCTAAGACAACATTATCACTTAGGGTTTAGGCATCTCTTAATCTGCTGGCTGATGGAGTGTGTGGCAGGCATTTTCACACCAGGACCATATGTGATATAATTACCTAAGCATTACAAAGGAGATAGGTATAGGAGCAGTTGTAGATCTATTACGGGCATGACGATGCTTAGGATAACAAGGGTGGAAGCATGGATCGATGGTGGTGAAATAGTTAAAGGCAATCGATATTAATTGGAACTCCCATGTTTGTTTTCTTTTGAAACCTTAAAGTTATCCAAATGGAGTGTTAATTTAAAAAAAAAAAAGCTGTTTTCTTGGGAGAAGACAATATTTTGAAATGTTTTGAATTTATGAGAGCCCGTTTCCTTCAGTCTCCCATTGCCGCATGAGGTTGAACAAATGTTAGCTGCAACTAATTAATTAAGTTTGCAGAAAGTAGCAGCAGGGGATTGGAAACTTGAAGTGGAAGTGAGCTTTTTGACTGTAAACATGTTGCCTGTCTGAGAGACTATATCTGGACTGAGCGGTTGCTGAGTTATCCAAAGAAATGCAGTATCTCTGGGAAATTCAGGCTTGGCAAGGAGGAAGCATAACAATGTCTCCTGCTGGCAAATCCATTCATTTATTTCCTGGGTTCATCTCATGTGTTTTGCTTGGTTCTGGCCATGCGCTATGGCTCTGCTATCCTCTCTGTGTATGCAGGTGGCCCCACAGACTTGCTGTCAGGAGAAAAGGAACTAATTTTTATGAGTACTTTTTCTATGCCAGGTTCTTTATATACGTTCTTTCCTTTCTTTCTGTAAAGCTGATATAACTCTCTCCTTTTACTGATAAGAAAGGTAAGATTCAGAATTTAGGAACTCACTTGGGATCAGTTTATAGGCAGTGAAACTGGGATTTGAACCCTGACTAATCTGACACTGGAGCTTTTTTACTCCCAGGATGCTGAACTGCCGTATAGGGTGGGGAGGGGCTGCAGGGGGCCCTGGCAGCCTCTTGCCTGGTTTCCCTTATGGCTGAGGGAAATGTAACTCAGGGGAAAGATGTAGGGACATGGAATGGGGAAGGGTGATTGTCAGGCCTGAAGGTGATCTACAGATCACACGGAAAAGTACTGAGAGCAATTCCTGAGCAGGATTCCCGGGACTTGGGTCCTTATGGTCTTTAGACTACACTGGGCTGGTCACCTCCCTTCCCTCAAGAATTTGAACTTAGACATCATATCAGAAAAGGTGAGGGGATTAAAGCTGAAAGGTGATGATACAGAGAAAGGGGCCCGCATGGCCATAATGGACTCTGGGAGATCTGAGGTTAGGAGGGAGTAGCACAATCATGATGAATCACGGGAAGCTCTTTTTTTATTTCCCTCCCAAACTCCGTGTCTATCATGGGGCTGGAACTCACGACCCCGAAATTAAAGAGTTGCATGCTCTACCAACTGAGCCAACCAGGTGCCTACACAGGGAGCTTTTTGTAGAGAGGAGGTGAGAGCAGAGGGAGAGAGACAAGTAAGGACAAAGCAGATTGAGATAGAGTCAACTCCCAGCCTTTAGAGCTGCTTCGGTTCCAGGGCCTTGGTCTTCCGAGCGAAGCACGTTGGTCTCGCCATTACGGGGCTACCACTTAAATTTCATCACTTTGCCAATACAGGGTTCTACGACCATACAGAATAGACACTTGTGGAAGATATGTGTTAGAAATGCAACAGACCAATTCAGGATGCCAAACGAATTCTAGAAGAAATTTGTCAGAAATGCAATAGACCAATTCAGGATGCCAAACAAATTCTGGACTAACTGAGAGGAATTACACACAGTTTTCTCAGAGAGTCAATAAGACATCAGTCATATCATCAGTCTTGAGTTTTTAGTGGATAGCCCTGATAAAGATAATCGATACAAAGTAAAAATTATATCACCTACACCCACACTTGGTAAAATATATTCGAGTCTAAAGCATGACTGAAAAAGTGAAATGTTTTTGACAAAGGTTAGATATACAAATTTTGAATGAGTAAAATTAAACTTGATAGAAACTATGGTGGCAGGGGAAAACTCACGATGGCTGCTGCTGTGAGTGATATAATTTCATGTGGTCAAAAATACCGATCAATAAATCAAATCTTGGTTGTAAATTTACATGGAAAAAATTGAACTAGAAAAAAATCATGTCAGCAAATAAGAATGAAATGGAAAATACCGGTAAAGCTGGCCTATTCTATATAGAAAATGATTTATGGAATTAGTCTGGGCTAATGGCAACTTCTGCTCCTGAGTACTATGTCCTGGTAGGCTATTGGCTCCTGCTGTCACAGCTGAAAAAAAGTGGGATAAATTATAAAACTATTTTTAAAGACTTTGGAGAACTGAGAAGCAAAAAGTATCAGATAAATTCAAATTCCAGAGGGAAGTTCCCTTCCTGGGTTAGCTGAGATTTTGGCCATTTTCTTTCCTGCGGACGATTTCACATACAGTCACAGGCTGAGGGGCAGTTGGATTTGGCCTAGACAGACGGGTTCTGCACAGGAAAGACAGACCTGCCAAGGAAACTGACAAACTAGGATCTAGAAGAGCTCTAAATGTCCTAGCCAGTTTT